>NC_134688.1:226324689-227590661 GCF_050947455.1 Rhinoderma darwinii
CATTATCTCTACTGTGTATATATGTGCCTGTGTGTGTGTGTGTGTGTGTGTGTGTGTGTGTGTGTGTGTGTGTGTGTGTATATATGGGTCTGTTTGTGAATGTCTCTTTGTGCTTGGATACGTGTGCCCATTATGTATTTGAATATGTTCCTGTCTGTGTATTTATCTGCCGGTGTGTGTGTATATGTGTCTGTACGTCTATATATTTACCTGTATGTATGTATGTATATATTCCAGAATGTGTGTGTGTATGTATGTTTGCCTGTATGTCTAAATATCTGTCTTTATGTATGTACAGTATATATGTTCCAGTATGTGCATGTCCATATATCTGGTTAATTTTTGGTTTGTGTAGGGGCGGCAATAGAGAGTCCCGCACAGGGCGCCATCCTACACAGCCTTTCATTAGCACAGAAGTACAATTTGAATCCATCAATTACCAGGAGCAGTGCCCACACTCTAGATGTTAGTGTTGGTTACAGTAAACACATTGGACATGGGCTGCAAAGAATTTGACTCTTAAGGAAGTCAAACTAGAATTAGTTAGCCACATAGTTTGATATTTAGGATGGGATCACAATTCCACCATCCTCGAGATTTGGCTCCACACAGGAGTATTTTGACTCCATACAAACTTCAAGTTGAACAGAGATGTGATACAGAACCAATAATACTCTATAGGGCCCTACTGTACCTCTGTATGCCTCCAATTTCATAAAGAGGGATACAGAGATTTTTTTTGCTGCATTCTGTATGGACCCGTAAAAAAAAAAAAAGAAAAAGTGGCATGCACCATCAGATGTCATATCAGGGTATGTTCATACAGGGTAGCTACGCTGTGCGCCTCAGGGAGTTCCGGCCAAAAAACTGCACCAAATCGTGGTGCACTTTATTGGCCGTAATATCGACTGCGGAAATCCTGCACTGAAAAAAAAAATTGTTACATAAAATGGCGTCATGTCCCTCCGACGTCCTGATGTCCCGAATTTCTGAAGCCCTGGGATGACGATTCATTCCATGTGACTGCTGCAGCCTGTGATTGGCTGCAGTGGTCACATGGGATGAAACGTCATCCCAGCAGGCCTGCCTGCACGAAGAAACACAGAATTCTGGGTAAGTATGAGATTTTAATTTTTTTTCTGAGTTGCGCTTTTTGTGGCGGAATCGCTACATTTCCACCGCAAAAAAAGCAACATCTGCTAATTTGTTGTCGATTTTACCTCCCCATTAAATTTAATGGGGAAAACCTGCAACAAATAAGCAGCGTTTACACAAATAAGCAGCATTTACACAAATACAACTGACATGCTGCGGATTAAAAAAACGCACCGCAGGTCAATTTCTGAGCGTTTTTCCGCTCAGCATTTACGCAGTCTGTGGATGAGATCTCATCCACTTTGCTGCTACTGTATTATGCTACTGATTTTTTCGCAACTAAATCTTTTTTAAATATAAAGACTCAAAAGGTTTAGGTAAAGGGTTGGGTGCCACTAACAAGTGTCCGGGCACCCCTACTATAGAATTAAAGGCAAACTTCAAATAGTAATGAGAACAACTTATATAGAACCAGGAAGTCAAAAAGCCATAGAAATAATGAAAAAGTACAAATTTTTATTAGGACATACAACACAAAATCGCAAATATTAAAACTTCAAGGAGATCTAAAAGAACAGTGTGGGTTATGAAAACAATTAATTAGGGTATCCTGCAAAGAATGAATTCCATGACATGACAAGTGACAGTGTATCTGTCAAGAAAAAAAGGGGGAAGGGAGGGGGGGAGGTTTAACAATAATAATTAAAGCACATATGATCGGTCTATCAGGGTAGCACCTGTCCCTGGACATCAGTGCATTCATTACCATGTACAATAGATATTATGAGTGTCCAGGGTCAAAGGATTAGAGATCCTAACAATCCAAGATGAGGTTAGGTGTAAAAACAACCGACAGTATTAGTCAAAGAAAAAAAGGGAACATGGAAAACATACGAAGTACGTGTAAATCCAGAGGGATCTACTCAGAGAGCAGCTCGCTTATATAGCAGGCTTACCCATAATAATGATGGTGTGTGTGGTCCCACACTGCGGCCCAAAGTATTAGCGCCCCGACGCGCGTTTCGCCGAACTGGCTTCCTCAGGGGGTAATGTATAGTAATGTGCCATTGTGTCGGTCTATATATAGGCGGCTGGGTGACGGTATCAGAGTGTAATCCGGTGTGTAAGACTCCATTGCCGGTCCGCGGCGCATGCGCGGGAGTCCGGCTTGAGCCGCGAGATCCCGGGAGTCTGTCGTCACTGGTATCCCTGGAGACGAGGCAAGCGCAGCACGAGAGTAAAGACGACAGACATCCGGGCGAGGCTCCCAACTAAATCTTTTGCGGAAAATCCGCATCTATTTAGGCTACATGTGAACTGACCCTTACAGAGGTAGTAGAAACTCTGTGGGGACACCCTGTTTGTCCATATAGGTCCCATGCACACACATGAATTGCATGGTGCCCCTGTAAAGGATCTGCCAGGCACAGCGGGGTTAACTCCCAGAACTAATCAGTCAGCACCTGAGAATACATCCCTGAGACTGACTCCTGCTTCCACCATTCAGGCTGGCAGGCTTAGGAGTGGGAGAGCCTATCGTAACCTGGCCAGACTCAGCTAGCTCCCGCCCTCGGTCTATTTAAGCCTGCACTTCCTGTCCCTCGGTGCTTGTTATTGCTTTGTTTCTTTCCTTGTGGTTCCTGGCCCAGCTACAGCTCCTGCTATTTTTGATCCTGCTCCATACCGACCCTGGCTTACCGACTACTCTTCTGCTTTTCGTTTTGTACCTCGCACACTCCTGGCTTGACTCGGCTCGTTCACCACTCTGGTTGCTCACGGTGTTGCCGTGGGCAACGGCCCCTTTTCCTTGCTTGTGTTCCTTGTATGTTTGTCGTGTTTGTCGTGCACTTACTGAGCGCAGGGACCGCCGCCCAGTTGTACCCCGTCGCCTAGGGCGGGTCGTTGCAAGTAGGCAGGGACAGAGTGGCGGGTAGATTAGGGCTCACTTGTCCGTCTCCCTACCCCCTGCCATTACATAATAACAAGCCCATACCTAGTCTACCCCTGGTCCCTGACACCACTATGGATCCCCGTGAGACCCTGGCTCAGCAAATGCAGGGTCTCTCCCTACAGGTCCAGGCCCTGGCTCAGAGGGTCAACCAGCCTGATGCTACCCTGGTAGTTCCCCGCACCGCACCTCTTGAACCCCACCTCAAGTTGCCCGACCGGTTCTCAGGGGACCGGAGGACTTTTCTCTCCTTTCGGGAGAGTTGTAGGCTTTACTTTCGTTTAAAGCCTCATTCCTCAGGTTCTGAGAGCCAGCGGGTGGGTATAATTATGTCCCGGCTCCAGGAAGGGCCCCAAGAGTGGGCCTTCTCCTTGGCTCCTGACGCCCCTGAACTTTCCTCCGTTGATTGTTTCTTTTCTGCTCTCGGACTTATTTATGACGAGACTGACAGGACTGCCTTTGCCGAGAGTCAGCTGGTGACCTTACGTCAGGGTAAGAGACCTGTTGAGGAGTATTGCTCTGACTTTCGGAAGTGGTGCGTAGCTTCTCGGTGGAATGACCCTGCCTTAAGATGCCAGTTTAGGTTGGGTCTGTCGAATGCCCTGAAAGACCTGTTAGTTAGCTATCCCTCTTCTGACTCCCTAGACCAGGTTATGGCTTTAGCGATACGACTTGACCGACGTCTCAGGGAACGACAACGTGAACGTTTATGTGTTTTCTCCTCCGACTCCCCCATGATGCCTCCCGAAGCTCCGTTGCTTCGTTCCTCCCCGAAAGATTCAGAGATACCTATGCAACTCGGGGCCTCCGTGTCCCCCCAACAACGTAGAGAATTCCGCAGGAAGAATGGTCTCTGCTTCTACTGTGGGGACGACAAGCATCAAGTGAACAACTGTCCTAAGCGTAAGGTTGCAGCCAGAGAACTTCCGCGTCTAAGTGATCATCGGGGAGGTCACTTGGGCGCACAGGTATTTCCCGTAAATATGAAACGTACTAAGATCTTGCTTCCCTTTCAGGTCTCTTTTGGTGGTAGGTCTGCTACCGGCAGTGCTTTCGTGGATTCAGGGTCCTCTACTAATATCATGTCTGTGGAATTTGCTATGTCCCTTGCTATGCCTCTTATTGATTTGCCTAAACCTGTCCCGGTAGTGGGTATCGACGCCACTCCTCTTGCTAATGGTTATTTTACACAGCATACCCCTGTTTTTGAACTCCTTGTTGGCTCCATGCATTTGGAGCAATGCTCTGTACTGTTGATGCAGGGATTATCGTATGATTTGGTTCTAGGTCTTCCCTGGTTGCAGTTGCATAATCCTACGTTTGACTGGAATACTGGGGAGCTAACCAAATGGGGTAATGAATGTTGTACGTCATGTTTTTCTGTTAATTCTATTTCTCCCCCTAAGGAGGCGAATACGCTACCCGAGTTTGTTCAGGACTTCGCTGATGTTTTCTCTAGGGAGGCCTCCGAAGTGTTACCTCCTCATAGAGAATACGATTGCGCTATCGAATTGGTACCAGGAGCTAAGCTTCCTAAGGGTAGGATATTTAATCTTTCTTGTCCCGAACGTGAAGCTATGAGAGTGTATATCCAGGAATCCCTGGCCAAGGGTTACATTCGTCCCTCTTCTTCTCCGGTAGGTGCTGGCTTCTTCTTCGTGGGGAAGAAGGATGGTGGTCTTAGGCCATGCATTGACTACCGTAGCCTGAATAAGGTCACGGTAAGGAACCAGTATCCCCTTCCTTTGATTCCTGATCTCTTTAATCAGGTTCAGGGGGCCCAATGGTTTTCTAAATTGGATCTACGGGGGGCGTATAACCTTATTCGCATCAAAGAGGGGGATGAGTGGAAGACTGCGTTTAACACGCCCGAAGGCCATTTCGAATACCTCGTCATGCCCTTTGGGGTGTGTAATGCCCCTGCGGTCTTCCAGAATTTCATAAATGAGATTTTGAGAAATTACCTGGGGATTTTTCTGGTAGTGTACCTTGATGACATACTGGTGTTTTCCAAGGACTGGTCCTCCCACGTGGAGCATGTCAGGAAGGTGCTCCAGGTCCTTCGGGAAAATAAACTGTTTGCCAAAACCGAAAAATGTGTGTTTGGGGTACAGGAGATTCCATTTTTGGGTCAAATCCTTACTCCTCATGAATTCCCGCATGGACCCCGCCAAGGTTCAGGCTGTGGCGGAATGGGTCCAACCTGCCTCCCTGAAGGCGTTACAGTGTTTTTTGGGGTTTGCTAATTATTACAGGAGATTTATTGCTAACTTCTCGGTCATCGCTAAGCCCCTTACGGACCTCACTCGCAAAGGTGCTGATCTCCTCCACTGGCCTCCTGAGGCTGTCCAGGCTTTTGAGGTCCTTAAGAAGTGCTTTGTCTCGGCCCCGGTGCTGGTTCAGCCCAACCAAATGGAGCCATTTATCGTGGAAGTTGACGCTTCTGAGGTGGGAGTGGGGGCTGTCTTGTCCCAGGGTACCAGGTCCCTCACCCATCTCCGCCCCTGTGCCTACTTCTCCAGGAAGTTTTCGCCAACTGAAAGTAACTATGATATTGGCAACCGCGAACTCTTAGCCATTAAATGGGCATTTGAAGAGTGGCGCCACTTCCTGGAGGGGGCTAGGCACCAGGTAACGGTCCTTACCGACCACAAGAATCTGGTTTTCCTAGAATCTGCCCGGAGGCTAAACCCGAGACAAGCTCGATGGGCGTTATTTTTTACCAGATTCAATTTTTTGGTTACCTATAGGGCTGGGTCTAAAAATATTAAGGCTGATGCACTGTCGCGTAGCTTCATGGCCAGCCCTCCTTCGGAGGAAGATCCTGCTTGTATTTTGCCTCCAGGTATAATCATTTCCTCGATCGATTCTGATTTAGTCTCTGAAATTGCTGCTGATCAAGGTTCAGCTCCCGGGAACCTTCCTGAGAACAAGCTGTTTGTTCCCTTGCAATTCCGGCTAAGGGTACTTAGGGAAAATCATGACTCCGCACTATCTGGTCATCCAGGCATCCTGGGTACCAAACACCTCATTACCAGAAATTATTGGTGGCCTGGGTTGCCTAAAGACGTTAAGGCCTACGTCGCCGCTTGTGAGGTTTGTGCTAGGTCCAAGACTCCCAGGTCCCGACCAGCGGGCTTACTGCGTTCGTTGCCCATTCCCCAGAGACCTTGGACACATATCTCCATGGATTTTATCACCGATTTGCCTCCATCCCAAGGCAAGTCGGTGGTGTGGGTGGTGGTGGACCGCTTCAGTAAGATGTGCCACTTTGTGCCCCTCAAGAAACTACCCAACGCCAAAACGTTGGCTACCTTGTTTGTCAAACACATCCTGCGTCTCCATGGGGTCCCTGTCAATATTGTTTCGGACAGAGGGGTACAATTTGTTTCATTGTTTTGGAGAGCCTTCTGTATGAAGTTGGGGATTGATCTGTCCTTCTCCTCTGCCTTCCATCCTGAAACCAATGGCCAAACGGAGAGGACTAATCAATCTCTAGAACAATATTTAAGGTGTTTTGTCTCTGACTGTCAATTTGATTGGGTCTCTTTCATTCCCCTCGCCGAATTTTCCCTTAATAACCGGGTCAGTAACTCGTCAGGGGTCTCTCCTTTTTTTTGTAATTTTGGGTTTAATCCACGGTTCTCCTCCGTTTCACCTGGTAGTTCCAACAATCCTGAGGTAGAGGTCGTTCATCGGGAACTGTGCACAGTCTGGGCCCAGGTTCAGAAAAACCTAGAGGTGTCCCAGAGCGTACAAAAAACTCAGGCTGATAAAAAACGTTCTGCTAACCCCCTGTTTATGGTCGGGGATCTGGTGTGGTTGTCGTCTAGGAACTTGCGTCTCAAGGTTCCGTCCAAGAAGTTTGCTCCCCGGTTTATTGGGCCGTATAAGGTCATTGAGGTCCTCAATCCTGTCTCCTTCCGGCTGGAGTTACCCCCGTCTTTTCGGATACACGACGTGTTTCATGCCTCCCTCCTCAAACGCTGCTCCCCGTCCTTGGCTCCCTCGAGGAGACCTCCTGTTCCCATCCTCACCCCGGAGGGGGTGGAATTCGAGGTGGCCAGGATTGTGGACAGCAAGATGGTCCAAGGCTCCCTCCAGTACCTGGTCCATTGGAGAGGATACGGGCCCGAGGAGAGGACTTGGGTACCCGCCCGGGATGTTCACGCTGGGGTATTGGTCAGGAGGTTCCACCTGCGTTTCCCCAGTAAGCCAGGTCCACTTAGAAAGGGTCCGGTGGCCCCTCATAAAAGGGGGGGTACTGTAAAGGATCTGCCAGGCACAGCGGGGTTAACTCCCAGAACTAATCAGTCAGCACCTGAGAATACATCCCTGAGACTGACTCCTGCTTCCACCATTCAGGCTGGCAGGCTTAGGAGTGGGAGAGCCTATCGTAACCTGGCCAGACTCAGCTAGCTCCCGCCCTCGGTCTATTTAAGCCTGCACTTCCTGTCCCTCGGTGCTTGTTATTGCTTTGTTTCTTTCCTTGTGGTTCCTGGCCCAGCTACAGCTCCTGCTATTTTTGATCCTGCTCCATACCGACCCTGGCTTACCGACTACTCTTCTGCTTTTCGTTTTGTACCTCGCACACTCCTGGCTTGACTCGGCTCGTTCACCACTCTGGTTGCTCACGGTGTTGCCGTGGGCAACGGCCCCTTTTCCTTGCTTGTGTTCCTTGTATGTTTGTCGTGTTTGTCGTGCACTTACTGAGCGCAGGGACCGCCGCCCAGTTGTACCCCGTCGCCTAGGGCGGGTCGTTGCAAGTAGGCAGGGACAGAGTGGCGGGTAGATTAGGGCTCACTTGTCCGTCTCCCTACCCCCTGCCATTACAGCCCCATGGTGATTTTGATCCAAATTCCATTTTCACATTTTGCAGTAGCAAAATTTGGAAACTAAAGTTCTGATTCAAAAGAATCAACTGATCCACTATCAGGATTACAGATTACATGTGTCAAACAATGATTAAAACAATCTACAAAACGAAATGTGCAATGGGTTGTTCTGAATCCCATATTGTTTGCATTATATGCCACTTCTTTAGCTTTGTTTATAAGGCTGGGTTTACACACTGCTTTAAAAATAAGTCCTCTTTTGCATGCAGATTTTGCTGCAAATTTCGCCTGTGTCGTACGAATGTGGGAATCTGGGAATTTCTGCAGAAGCATCTACAACGCATAGGGCTGCTGCAGATTTTAATTTTCACACATAGGCCAAGAGAGGTGGGTTATGACTTAAGATTCTTCAGTCTGCCCAAGTTTCCAGCCCAGGTCATGCTCGTGTCCTACAGATTATCCCCTTACAACGCTAAAACAGACAAGCCAGGAGCAGTAAAGTTTATGGGGGTGCCAAAGTTTTTTTTTTGTTTTTTTTTAATGAAATTGAGCTGTATATGGCACTTGAACTTTCACTTCTTATACAAAACATGTTTACAGATAGTGCATTGAGGCTTTATGAAAACCTAAAATCCAGACGTCAATCTACGTACTTCAGAGTTTTTGGCTACGCATAAATTTGCTGTTCACTCACCGTCTCCGTGATAGAAATTGACCAGTTTTGAATGAATGGAGAAAAGCCAATAGACCTTTCCACACAGACAAACCTGTATTTGCTTCTAATGTGCATCTTTTAAAAAATTGTATTTAAGGGGGTGAATAGATTTGCATTTACTTTTTTCATGTTTATCAATTTTAGATTGTAGACTAACATGTAATAGATTAAAATGTAGAATGTATTGTTGTCAAGATTTGTTATCACATTGACATCAATTATTCTATATCATTGTCAAACAAGCCTAAATTCTATGGGAAATTTACTATCTGCAAACTGGCCGAGATCCACTTTTGATACAAACAAAAATAAAAAAGGAAAAAAGACTTACAGGAGAGCAGATCTCCCTAATGTGATGTGCAAGGGTCCTAAATCTGGTTTTGGATAGTAAATATATATGAGTATGCATATACAATAGTAATGGGTAATATTTATAGATATAAAAGATAGATAGATAGATAGATAGATAGATAGATAGATAGATAGATAGATAGATAGATAGATAGATAGATAGATAGATAGATAGATAGATAGATAGATAGATAGATAGATAGATATGAGATAGATAGATATGAGATAGATAGATATGAGATAGATAGATAGATAGATAGATAGATAGATAGATAGATAGATAGATAGATAGATAGATAGATAGATAGATAGATAGATAGATAGATAGATAGATAGATAGATAGATAGATAGTAGAATTTAATATGACTTTTCAATAATTCTTACCAGTCGAAAATATTTTTTTTTTAAAACCTAAATCAATTACACACAATGCATTAGTGGTATAATTAGTAGCTTATAATAAAAATGTAAAAATCAATCATCTAAATATTCACATATTCATTTGAAAAAAAATAAACATCTCGGCGTGTAGAATTCCAAACGTGCGGCTCATTAGAATTAGATTATGCTTCCTGTAGCAGTTGGCCACAGATTATTGCATAGGCAAATTTACAACAATTTCCAACTGGCTGGGCATCTGCTGCATAGATTTATATTAATTTGAAAATGCCAATTTTACTGTGTATTAACTGAGTTACTGCATGGCACATAAATGGAGCGTAATTTTATCGATGATTTCATATGTCAATTTATAGATGGCATTTGCAATACTTTTTTATATACCTGTATATAAAATATATGAATATTAGGATATATTATACAATCTAGCCAAACAGAGACGCAACTTGAAGCTCCTAGGCCCCAATACAAATCTGGGGGCCCCCAACTATCACGTGTCATTTGTAGTATTGGTCTCATCAGGGGACAGAACAACCCTCATGCTCCAGAGTCTGGGTGGGACTGCAACCTCGGCCCCTCGTATAGTTACACCCCTTTAATAAAACAAACCTGATGCCAACCTTCTGTTTAATTACTGGAAACCCAACATTTTAAAGAAATACATATTCTAAATCTATATTACAGCAGATCAAGTTCAATCTGATGATATTAAACGTAGAATAAATATATATGAGATGCTGCATAATCACATAATAACAGTTAAATAAAATTGCCAATGAAAATCAGATTATAATACAATATAAAAGAAACGACATATCCATTATGAATGAATTTAAATACTATGACTATATATAATATTAAGATTGTTATATTAGAATGAGAGTAATAGTGGCATTTTGTATGACATTTGATACATCCGTGAAAAATAATGACATATCCAAAAACAAAGTAACCTGCATTGACAAAGACCTGTCACCATCTGCATACTGTCACTTAATTATGTGTGCACTCAAATCACTGCTGTTTCATGAACAATTTACTTTCCAAATGCAAATAAAGGGCCAAAATGTCTGCCAATTACCCTTGCCAAATTTCCATTCATGACTATACACCAGAGATACAGCATAAGCAGAGGTAAAGGTATTAATTGGGCATACTGGAAGTCACAACCAGAAATCAGTACTTTTTGACACAGTTCTCTTTGCATGATATATTTTGAAAAATATTTTTAATATAATGGTCAGGATTTCAATTGCCTAAATATAAGTTACATAATATAATAATAGAATTACTCTCTTTAGTTGTAATCCCAAAATAAACTAAAATTAAAACAAAACCTCCACTCATCTTCCCTGGAGCCCATGAGCTCACTACAATATGAAAGTCCATCAGGTTACTCCTGCAGGTAATGTTAGAGGATTAACCATCTATCCACAGAATAGGTGATAAATATATGAACTTCGGGGGCTTCACCGCAGTGACCACCACCAATCTCCAGAATAGGGATCCAGAGCCCTCTTTCTGGAGGAGTTTGTATGGAAGATGGTCATGCATGCACAATCCTGTTCCATTCAATGTTTATGGGACAGATGGAGGTAGCCGAGCTCTGTACTATGCTATCTCCATCAGTCCAATAGACTTTGAATAGAACATAGTGCGCATGAATAACCACCTTTCAATACAAACTCCTTTTGAACTGGGGCTCGGGACCCTCTAATCTAGTGAACCGTGTGGGTCCTAGCAGTGGGGTCACCAGCAATCATACTTTTGTCTTCTATCGTATGGATAGGTGATAAATGTTTGTCATAGAATAACCCCTTTATACCTTTAAAGGCTACAAACACCTTTTCAATGAATTTTTTTTTATTGTTCATTTGCTTCCTAAATGCAAAATTAAGAAACATTCTGAATAGCCTTTATTCTAAATGTCCTGCCATTTTTCTACTGTAGAGTGTGTGTAATTCCTGTACATAGCTGGCTGAGCTGCAGATTCTGGCATAGATCAGACTGTACACTGCACCTCACTATATCGCTTCTTTCTGCTCCCCCCCCCCCTCCTTTCTCATGTTAGGTGAGGTTTTACTAAGCAGATCAGAGTGTGGAGAGTGTGGAAAGCATCCAACTCTTCAGGGAGGGCAGATCACACAGGCTTTATTGAATCAGAGTGTTGATAGGGAGGAAAACACAGGGTGAGCGGGTGAATCAAACAGGCTGTGTATCTGTGAAAACAGAAGACAGTACCCACGCAACTCTGAATGGGGGCTTACTTGCTGCTCAGCATCAGAGTCTGTCAGGGCAAGGAAGAAGAGATCACTCATGGGCTGTATGAGAAGACATCAGTACAGGGATGAAGCTGTGCTAGTATGTGAGAGCTAGCGAAGGCAGCAGCATCCTGGATTTACAGACCTAATATGCAGCATGTATAACTGGGAGAGACATGCCCACATGAGAAAAGTCTGAAACTAGGAGCAAGTTGCAAACAAAGCATCAGGGGGTCTGAGAATGAATGAAGGAATGGAGATTGCAGTCTGAAAACTAGTGCAACTTGTTAACTCCAGATAAACACTAACATATGTAAAAATCATTTTTTGTCAATGTTGTCCATACCCTTTAACTATTCTAATATTTATTAATGCATAGGATTGATAAATCCCATGGAACACTCTAACACATGAGTTTAAAGCAAGTCTACTCTTTCCCACCACACTAAGTAATAATAGCATAATACTTTGATATGCTATTACTTACTGATTGATGGGGGTGTAACCACTAGGAGACCCCCACCAATCCCTAGAATAAAGGGGCTGGTGCCCCTTCAGCTTTTTCTCTGCACAAGCCCTTTCCTTACCCAGTACTGTGCCCAGTCAGGGGCTGCACTATGCAGAGTGAAACACAATACCTAACATTACCGTCTCTTGAATTTAAGGATCCTTTGGAGTGCCAGTAGTTGGATGTAACTTAAGAGTAAGTTATAGTATATCCTGGTGGAATGACATCATTTACTGTATTACGTTAATCAATTATAAAAATAATAATAATAATTACTTGTGTTCCTAAATGTTCCTGCATAGTAGTTCATTGTTAGAGCAGCAGTTTGCGCTCCAGGGTTATTATTCTGTGGTCTTCTGGTCACCAAGTCAACTATCTCCATGCAAGTACACACATACAGTTCCCTATCCTCCTTTATTTCCCTCTCTCTTCTCTCCATGTATGACAATCGTGTGTACGTGTCTTATTATAGTCATGCTCCTGTGCCTACATGGACTTCTATACAACGGAAAGTTACTGTTACACTAAGGCAGAAACAACCACACAACGGCCCACATGAACATTGTGAGCTATCATTGTAAACTCCATTCAGATCTGTACAACTCTATTAATTTATCCTAGGAGAAAATAGTTATAAAATATGTAAAGATAGGTTTTAAATGTAGAGTTTATATGTATGCTAAAGGAACATCTCAACAAGAAGTAACTGTAACTATACTTTAAAACACTTGAAGTGTACATGTACGAAACAAATTATCTCTAACTAGAACCAATGTATTTAAGTTAGTTGAGCAAAGTCACACATGAATAACATGCAGGATCTTGTTATCTCAGGATCATTTCCAGTTCACTTCAGTCTTCTCTCATAAAGTCTCCTTTCTGTCAGTTTTATGAATAATCTTCCTAATGAACAATAGAACAAGAAAGCAGCAACAGCTCATGCTCTGAACAAGGCAACAATATACGATGTAACAATGTACTGTAATATGTAGCTCCAAGTGTTTCCAATTCCCCACCTCATTGTTTTCTAAACTCTGGAGAGGAGAGTCCTATACAGGTCCACTGCTCCTGAAAGTGATAGAGATGGATCAACCAGGGCTGTGCAACTTTTCTCCAAGGACCCTATAGCAGCTGCATAATGGCATGTACACCATTTATGGACACTTAGTAGAATGCAGTATACATAGTATAATATAAGGACTGTAATGAAATGGCAGTTTAATTTTACAAATCAGTAAAAAAGTTAAAGTTTTACCCATTAAAATTTGTTTGGTAGAGATCTTGCAATACCAAGTTCCTGGGGAGAGGCATTAACTAACCTACAATGTATTCACAAATAGTGCCTGGGTCAACCTGAGCAACATCATGCACATAAATATGAAATCATCTGGAAAACCCAATAAACCCAATATATTTACTTTAACTGATACAAAAGAAACATTTATGTGCCTGAAAAATAAGAACATCTTGTTTTTCTATGTTTATGTGCCTGTATACAGCATTTTGTGGCTTTTTCATTTCTGGCATATGAATGCCAAATAAACAGTCAAAAGGTCCAATTGTGATTTTAGCATTATTATTATTATTATTGTTATTATTATTATTATCCCCATAAAATTGATAGTGTTCTAACAATTATGTGGTCCCTAAGTAAATGCAGAATTTTAGAGAGACGAATGTTGAAATGGAAACAGTATATAAAAATTTAAATTTCGTAAAGCTAACACTATTTTAATTGGAAAGGTCTTTCTGACCTAATTTTTCTAGCTAACCAGCTATTCAACATAAATGTAGTGTATGATTCGTAGCCAGTATATTGCACATATTGGAAGCCACAGCTACAAATGGGTGCTGATTATAAGATGCCATTAAACCTAATATTAACCTAGTATTACAAACCTAAAAGTACTCTCTGTGCCACCATGTTGTGCTTCTGTGAGTCACTAAAGTCTGCCCTAGAAGAAACATTTGTACTGGAGAATATCTCTATGATACGACATGCGATAGAATAGAGCATGCTGCGATTTTGTTCTTGCAGATTCTCACGGAATCTGTGAGAAAAAGCTGCATATGCCTTTGTATAAAACTGTAGCCACACAGAGGTACAATATGGGCGCATAGCAAGCTCTGGGTGCCGTAACGTAACAAAAATCTGTACAACGCAAATCTGTAATACAGCATGAAGTCTAAATTTAATTTTTAAAGCTCACCGAGATTGCTATATTGAAAATGACTTTTATACTTATTATGGAGAGTAACTGAGTACTTATTAGAATGTTTCCTCTCTATCAGATAATTTTTTTCTTTTGGTGCGATTGATATGAATGACCTTGTAAAGAAACTGTCTGAATTTTTGAGCATCTGCAGTTTAAGCTCTTAACTAATTTGACAAAATTATAAATTATCATTGTTAGATAAATGTTTAGGTTATATGTCAACTATAATTTTAATGGGGATATTGATTTCATTAAAAGCAGTTTAACCACATCCACTGGAATATTTGGGTTACATCCAGACAAAAGAAACCTTTACAACTTTCTATCCGTGTGAATGGAGTCTGAAAAACCACGGTCTTTAGTGACATTTTTGGAAACAAAAATTGCTACATTTCTAATTTTTCCAAAAATATTCTTTCTAGCTACCGTTATGACAATAAATTACAATTAATGATATCACAATGGTTATCATACTAGGACTTATCATTGATGTCATCAAGGAATTTATAAAAAATAACCACTGATGCAACCTTGAGTTGACTTCTTGCCATGATGACACTGATGATTGATGGTGGATAAATTACGGTAGACTTTAGGAAACAGTTGATTATTTTTTTTTTGTGTTTTTTTTCTAGTAACCAGGCAATGGGAGCTTCCATAGACATCAGCAGAAAACAACCCAAAAAGTAAAGATTCAGAAGAGAATTTATAGAAACAGGGACTTGCCTTTTATTTCTTCAACTGTTGTAATGACCATGAGGATGAATATTACTAATATAATATGGATCACACTATAATCCAATATTTGAGTAAGCCAAGTATGTTTAATAGGAAAATAAAGTTACGCTAAACATTCAATATAGGATGATGATATCGAAAGTTGTTCATTAACAGTAAATTACCAAATCACTCTTCCATGAAAGCTAATGATCTAATGGTAATAGATTATTGTTATCTATGTGGAATGTGAAACAACTTACGATTTATCCTATACCGATGTAGCAATTTTAACTTGACTTTCTCAATGGCTTTTGTTGTGTTAAGTAATATGTTATAACGCTGCAGCAAGTCATCAGGGTCAAGTTAAAGAAACTCACAAGCTGCACTTTGCACAAATGAGACATTTTCAAAATCATCAGTAACAAATTCAATAAAATAGCTGCTCTGTCGTCTCAATGCTACCAAGTCTATACTTAAAGAGGCTCTGTCACCAGATTTTGCAACCCCTATCTGCTATTGCAGCAGATAGGCGCTGCAATGTAGATTACAGTAACGTTTTTATTTTTAAAAAACGAGCATTTTTGGCCAAGTTATGACCGTTTTTGTAGTTATGCAAATGAGGCTTGCAAAAGTCCAAGTGGGTGTGTTTAAAAGTAAAAGTCCAAGTGGGCGTGTATTATGTGCGTACATCGGGGCGTTTTTAATACTTTTACTAGCTGGGCGCTCTGAAGAGAAGTATCATCCACTTCTCTTCAGAACGCCCAGCTTCTGACAGTGCAGATCTGTGACGTCACTCACAGGTCCTGCATCGTGTCGGCCACATCGGCACCAGAGGCTACAGTTGATTCTGCAGCAGCATCAGCGTTTGCAGGAAAGATCGACTTACCTGCAAAACTGTAGCCTCTGGTGCCGATGTGGCCGACACGATGCAGGACCTGTGAGTGACGTCACAGATCTGCACTGTCAGAAGCTGGGCGTTCTGAAGAGAAGTGGATGATACTTCTCTTCAGAGCGCCCAGCTAGTAAAAGTATTAAAAACGCCCCGATGTACGCACATAATACACGCCCACTTGGACTTTTACTTTTAAACACACCCACTTGGACTTTTGCAAGCCTCATTTGCATAACTACAAAAACGGTCATAACTTGGCCAAAAATGCTCGTTTTTTAAAAATAAAAACGTTACTGTAATCTACATTGCAGCGCCTATCTGCTGCAATAGCAGATAGGGGTTGCAAAATCTGGTGACAGAGCCTCTTTAAAGAACGAAACGCATAAGTTCACATTTACAAGTAAAAAATTGATTTGATCTCAGAGCTCCTACTTTAGAATAACATCTCCTATAATATACAACGCATCATTTAACCTCTCACATTAATAGACGCTTTAGCAAATGTAAGTAAATGAAAAAAAGATATGCTTCAAGCTGATTGGAGAATCTGTAATGTGTACATACTCTATTCATTATAAACCCTACTATCATACACATGAGATTTCAAGTAGTGGACAGATGGATGACTGACCAGTTGTCTGACTTTACTTTTGGTTGCTGTCAACACTAACATACATAAAAGAATTGTCTGAAGGGACAAACAAAGAAATACTTATAATAATGGCCAATGATATCATAAACTATGGACAGATCGAAACTTTGTCAGATTTTCTGTCTTTGATCGGACGTTTATGCAAAAGATCATGATGTAAGTTCTAAAATTGTCCCAATTGTCTCATTGTGGTGTTTAGCAACTATTTATAAGGAAATCACTAAGGTACTGACAATGTTGCAGTCTGGTTCTAGATACAATATATCTCCTACACATTCTACTGTAAATTATTTATATCTCTGGAGTCATGACCTTCACAGTCTCAATCTTCTACCGATGCATTTCTTCTCGGTTTTTTTCCTACTGCAGTAAAAGTTCATGTCAAGGGGTTATAGAAGTTACTCACTCATAATCAGACATCTCAGTTAGATTATGTTTCTATTGAGTAAAGGGCACTGCCAGGTGGCAATATTCCACATTCAGCATGACCAAATTTGACATTTACTTCTGCATTATTTTGATTAACCAGCACGGAAGGATAAGATAGACTCAGTCAAGCAACAATACCATGCTGTAATATTAGTGTAAAGGAATGAAACTGAACAATGTTTCCTACCAGGCTAATAATAATATTTTAATAATAAATAATATTATCACGCAATTAATAACCAACTACAGTATCCCTATTAGACCGTAGAGACAAACTCACGGCTTTCTGTAATTGAAAATTTACTTAAATTACTTGATATTTTAGTTTTCATAGACTTTTCTTTCAATTAATTAGTAATGGAAATGTAGACTTTGCAAATAAACTCATTCATAGTTAATGTGAAGCTCTGTGACCAATACTTCTTGACATTAAATTATGTAAATGAGTTTAATGAAGTTTTTGGTACTGGACCTTTTGTCCGTAATATATTTGTGCCTATATTTTATGTTAACATGAAATTATTTTAAAATTTCTACACATCTGTTTTAGAAAATTACTTTTCAATAAGATTTATGTTTTCTGAAAGCTTTTGTGTTAATAAAAAACACAATTTTTATGCTACCTTATATTTAAGTAAGGCCAGGCTCTATGGTAAATCTACTCTTTATGTAAAAGGGGGAACAAAAAAATAGAAGTGGAAATGTAGTATGAAGTTATTGAAATGAAGGGTGATCTCACCGCAACGAAGATACCAGTGTTGCTAGGTACATGTTATGGAAAGAGAACTGGTACTCACCTTACCCCATATCTGCAGAGAGTCCCTGCAGGTGGTCGCGGCTCTAGTTCCCTCCTCTTCAGAGATGGCTCTGTCTTCTGCCACGGCCCTGTTGGATTGGGACGCAACTGTCCTTTCCTACTGAGACATTGCAAAGACAACCGAGCTCAGGGATGATGTTAGGCCTATGACCTATTTAAAGGGGACTCCGGCTTCTGCACCTTGCTTGCAGCTCAAGGTACATCCTTTGCTTGGCTATTATTCCTGTGGCTACTGACTCTGTTATTGTCTCCTGATCCTGACCACGACCCTGGTGGGTTGTATCCTGTACATGTCATATTTTTCCAATTTATGTCTGCATTTATTCTGACAATCTCAATAACTACTGAAATTGGTGGAAAAAGATTAAATCTTAGGACTGCCACTGGTACTATGAGTCAAAACTTGTTTACCAGTATTATTAACCCCTTCCCGCAAATGGATTTTACTGTACGTCCTTTTTAGCGGTGCATTCCCACAGAGTGGTGTACACTAACGCCCTGAGGATGAAGCGGGAACAGGAGCTACACTGCAACGGTGGTGATCACAGGTATCTCCAATTGGTACCGTTTAACCCCTTAAATGCCGCTGTCAATAGCGACAGTGGCATTTAAGTGATTGACACAGAGGGAGAGGGCTCCCTCTGTACCCCGGGATATCACGGGGTGCCGATGGTTGCTGTGGCAACCAGGAAGCCTAGCAATGGCTTACTGGTTGCCAGGTACGGAAGCCTATTAGGTCTTTCCCAATGCAGGACGTAAGAGGCTTAACTGTCAGTTGTAAATTTACATAAGTAGTGCAGTGTATTGTACAGGGGATCAGAAGATCAGATCTTCAAGTCCCCTAGTAAGTGTAAAAAAAATGTTTTAGAATAAATAAATAAATTTAAGTTTTATGTAATAAACACAATAATCAACCCTGTTTCCCTGATCAAGTGCTTTTTAACTAGAAAAAAAACTAAACAAACGTATACATAATAGGCATCGCTCCATTCGTATCGGCCTGACCTATAAAAACATGATATTATTTATCTCGCATGGTAACCACCATAAAAAAAAACCAGAAAAAACAATGGCAGAATTTCCTTTTTGGTCACGTTGTTCCAAAAAAAATCTAATAGAAAGTGATAAAAAAGTCGCAAGCACCCCATAACGGTACGAATAAAAACTACAGTTTGTCACGCAAAAAAAACACCCTCACACAGCTCCATTGACAAAAAAGTAACAAGTTATGGCTCTCAGGATATGGTGACACTAAAACACTATTTTCTTTAGTAAAAAGTGTTTTTATTGTGTAAAAGTAGTAAAACATATAAAAACTATATCAATTTGGTATTGCCAAAATCATATCGAACCGCATAATAAAGTAAACATGGTGTTTATACTGCACAGAGAATGGCGTTAAAAATGTATCATTTTTTTTTTTAGAGAATTTCTGTTTTTTCGTCTCCTCACCTACCAAAAAAATGAATAAAAGCTGACGAAAAAAATCGCATGCACTCCAAAATGATACTAATAAAAACTACAGCTCGTCCCATGAAAGTCAAGCACTCACGCAGCTCGTCAACGGAAAAATTAAAAGTTATAACTCTCGGAAAGCAATAATGTAAAATGACGACGCAGACTAATTTATATGTGCAGCAGTTCTCCACCTAAAACCCTAAGTCATCATATGCTAGCCCCCACTGGTAGACCCTGTAAATGCAGCGGAAACTATGACATTTTGGGGTCTGTGCTACATAAGGAGCTAGTGAAGAAGTCAAAAATTAGGCAATGCTGGAGTGCGGATATTTTGTACAATGCTACGGACACCCTTTAGAATTTCGACTCCTGCCCCAAAAAACTGGCCGGTGCACTAAGGATTGGTTTAAAGCATACATCACTATCCAAAGATAATTAATTGTATTATTAATTTACTTCATTATTACATCATACACACCGGGCTTACATATACCCTGATGCACTCCGCCCAGCTTACATATACCCTGATGCACTCCGCCCATTTACATATACCCTGATGCATTCTGCCCAGTTTACATATACCCTGATGCACTCCAGTCAGATTACATATACCCTGATGCACACCGCCCAGATTACATATACCCTGATATACTCCTCAGTTTACATATACCCTGATGTACTCCGCACAGCTTACATATACCCTGATGTACTCCGCCCAGATTACATATACCCTGATATACTCCTCACAGCTTACATATACCCTGATGTACTCTGCACAAATTACATATGCCCCCACATTATAAACTGAACACCAGTAAAACACTAACCAAACTACTACCAAGCGAAATCTGCGCTCCAAAAGCCAAATTCCGCTCCTTCTGGGTTAGGCAGTGTGCCCAAATAGCAGTTTATGACCACATTTGGGGTATTACTGTACTCTGGAGAACCCGCTTAACAATTTATGTGGTGTGTGTTTCCAGTGGTACAAGCTGGGCACAACACATTGGATACTGAAATAGAATATCTGTGGAAAATGGCAATTTTCAATCTGCAACATCTACTGTGTACTAATTTCTGCAAACCCTTCGGGGGCAAAATGCTCACTACACTTCTAGATGAATTCCTGGAGGGGTGTAGTTTCCTAAATGGGGTCACTTCTCGGGGGTTTTCACTGTACTGGTGTAAAATGCAACATGGTGTATTAAAACAATTTTTAAAATCTCCACTCCAAAAACGAAATTGCGCTTTTTCTCTTTAGACCCTTGCCGTGTGTCCAAATAGCAGTTTACAACCACATATGGCGTATTTCCCTACTCAGGAGAAATTGTGTAACAAATTTTGGAGTGTCTTTTCTCCTGTATTCCTTGTGGAAATGAAAAATTATGAGCTAAATCGACATGTAATGTTATTGGAAAAAAAAATGTTTTCATTTTCACGGCCCAATTCAAATAAAATCTATGAAACACCTGAGGGATCAAAATGTTCACTACACCTCTAATTTAATTATTTGAGGGGTATAGTCTCCAAAATGGGATCACACCTGGAGAATTTCTACTGTACTGGTACATCAGGTGTTCTGCATATGCGACATGGCCCCCAGAAACCAATTCAGCAAAATCTGAGCTCCAAAATCCAAATGGCGCTCCTTTCCTTCTGAGCACTGCCGTGGGCTCAAACAGCAGTTTATTACCACATATGGTGTATTGCCGTAATCAGAAGAAATTGCTTTACAAATGTTGAGGTGCTTTTTCTACTTTAGGGCATGACCAGACGTGGCGTATTTCTGCGGACACTGCGTTGCAGATTCTGTTGCGGCTTTGCCTAAAATGGGCATTAAATTTATGCGGATTAGCCATTGCGTATTCAGGTGAAGGGTACTTCCCTTCTCTCTATCAGTGCAGGATAGAGAGAAGGGACAGCCCTTTCCCTAGTAAAAGAAATTCATACTTCCCCGGTCATTGTCTTGGTGACGCGTCCCTCTTTCGACATCCAGCCCGACCTCCCTGGATGACGCGGCAGTCCATGTGACCGCTGCAGCCTGTGATTGGCTGCAGCCGTCACTTGGACTGAAACATCATCCCAGGAGGCCGAACTGGAGGAAGAAGCAGGGAGTTCTCGGTAAGTAGGAACTTCTATTTTTTTTACAGGTTGATCTATATTGTGATCGGAAGTCACTGTCCAGGGTGCTGACACAGTTACTGCCGATCGTTTTACTCTTTCAGCACCCTGGACAGTGACTATCTCCTGACGTCGCCTAGCAACGCTCCCGTAATTACGGGTGCACACACGTAGTCACCCATAATTACGGGAGCCCCATTGACTTCTATGGGAGTGCCCGTGCCATAATTACGGGCGTTTTTACGTTAGTGTGCATGGGGCCTCAGTCTGGCTATAGACCTAGAAATACATAGGTCCAGCCAGAATGAAGAAATATCATGTTTGTAAAACCAATACGCTACGCAACACACATAACATCTGCGTACTTCATTGCGGAATTTTGACTCTCCATTGGAGAAATTCCGCAATGAGTCCGCAACAAGTCCGCTACACGTCTGCAACAGCCAGTGTATGCTGCGGACACCAAATTCTGCACCGCAGCCTATGGTCCGCAGCGGAGTTTTCCGCAACGTGTGCATGAACCTAACTAAAAAGCTGTGGAAAGCAATGGAGAAACGTTTACGCTGTGGATTTCCGCAGCTGACTTTCTGCAGCGGAATTCCAGAGCAATTCCGCCACATCTGGCCATGCCCTTATTCCTTAAAGATATTGGAAAATTCTATGTTTTTTCAGAAAAAAAGTAGATTTTAATCTTCACAGCAAAAAAAATGTGTGGTCAAAATGCTAACTATACCACTAGAAAAATTCCTTGAGGGGTGTAGTTTCAAAAATGGGGTCACTTGTGGGGGGTTTCCACTGTTTAGGTCCCTCCAGTGAATTGCAAACACGACACGGCACTGAAAACCATTCCAGTAAAATCTGCTCTCCAAAATCCAAATGGCGCTCCTTTCCTTCTGAGCACTGCCGTGGGTCCAAACAGCAGTTTATTACCACATATTGGGTGTTTCCATAATTGGGAGAAATAGCTTTACAAATGTTCGGTAGCTTTTTCTCCTTTACTCCTTGCAAAAATTCAAAAATACTAAGTTTTTCCAGAAAAAAAAGTTGATTTTCATTTTCACAGACTAATTCAAATAAATTTTGCAAAAAAACAGTGGGGTCAAAATGCTAACTATACCCCTAGATAAATTGCCTGAGGGTGTAGTTTAAAAAAATGGGGTCACTTTTGGAGGGTTTCCATTGTTTAGGCACCACAAGACCTCTTTAAACCTGACATGGTGCCTAAAATATATTATAATAAAAAGGAGGCCCCAAAATCCACTAGGTGCTCCTTTGCTTCTTAGACTTGTGCTTCAGTCCACTAGCGCACTAGGGCCACATGTGGGATATTTCTAAAAACTGCAGAATCTGGGCAATAAATATTAAGATGCATTTCTCAGGTAAAACCTTCTGTGTTACAGAAAAAAATGTATTACAAATTAATTTGGGCAAAAAAAATGAAATTTGTAATTTTCACCCCTACTTTGCTTCAATTCCTGTGAAACGCCTAAAGGGTTAAAACACTTTCTGAATGCTGTTTTGAATACTTTAATGGGTGCAGTTTTCAAAATGGGGTGTTTATGGGGTTTCTAATATATGGGCCCCTCAAAGCCACTTCAGAACTGAACTCGTTCCTGAAAATACAGCCTTTTGACATTTTCTTAAAAATGTGATAAAAATGTGATAAATTGCTGCTAAAGTTCTAAGCCTTGTAATGTTGTAGAAAAATTAAAGGACGTTCAAAAAACAATGAAACATAAAGTAGACATATGGGAAATGTTAATTGGTAACTATTTTGTGTGGTATTACTTTCTGTTTTACAAGCAGATACATTTAAAATTAGAAATATCATAATTTCATCAAATTTCCTCTAAATTTTGGTGTTTTTCACAAATAAGCAATGAATTTATCGACCAAATTTTTCCACTAACATAAGGTACAATATGTCATGAGAAAACAGCCTCCGAATTGCTTGGATAGGTTTAAGCATTCCAAAGTTATTACCACATAAAGTGACACATGTCAGATGTGAAAAAATAGGGCTGGTCCTGAAGGCCAAAATGAACTTGGTCCTGAAGGGGTTAATATACATTAATACTGGATGACCAAAATATGGAAATATTGGCAATTTTTTTAACGTTTTTTGCACCCCTGAAAACCTGCATCCTAATCTAACCAAAATAATGTACGGTAGAAAAAAGAGGGTTCATAGACAAGGACTGCTACCATCTCTATGGGATGATAAATGACTGTATAGTGTCAGGGCCAAAGTCTGTATATAATATATACAGTCTGTGTGATGCTAATAAACTATATACTGTATAGTTTCAAGGCAACAGTGTGCTAGCAGAAAGTGGAAGGAGATATATGGCAGCGGGAACTCTATAGTATATATAGAATATACACACTACTGCCATCATGGTACTGTATTTAGAATGAGACAGACTACAACAACAATAGCAGATCCCACAGTACCATGAAGATAAGAATATTCATACCTATACCATGTTAGCCTTCAGTAAAATAATGGAACAGATGCAAATGTAAAATGTAAGTATGCAAAGGATGTTGAGGTCCGCCAAAAAACGATGAGGGCTGCCACCAGCAGGCACTAATTCCAAATGGAAAACAATTTGTCCCCAGAAGAAATTTAAGCAGCAGGAAAATGTGATAACATATTGGAGGTGCAGCTAAACCGCAGTAAGGTAGAATAATCAATATTAGAGGCTGAAATGGGGAATATACAGAACATCAGAAATACTCCTGCCCAGGAAAGATTATTTTGAATTCATATGAGACTGAATTTCACAGATCTTTATCGTATTAATGTTAACATAGTTGAACAAATTGAAATATTTAGTGCACGTTTTCATGCAAGGTACTTGAACATCTTGTAGCATACATTAAGTATACGATCAAGTCTTGCAGGATAGAAGAGACAGCTATTCTGTACATGCGAGAACATCTGGTAGAAACCCTTAAATTTTCATGCTGAACACTAAGAACAGGTTGCCTGCTCGTGTTATCGCTCACTTTCTACCACTTGTTAGAGTTGCTCAGGGGGAAAAACAAATTTTATACATTCAGAGCAGAAGCTGTCACTGCAGTGCTTCAGAATTTATAATATCCGTGTCCTTAGACCTAACTAAATCACAACGTAAAACACATTTAAAAAAATTAAAATAATCAAAGCATTGCTGTCTATGGAAATCAGGTAAGTAAAAAGAAGAAAAAATACACAATTCTTTACTTAGAAATGAATTTATGTAAATCCAATTTATGAAACATGAAAATATTATTTTATGTAATTAAATGATTATACCTTTGTTAATTTTCTGATTATATGTCAATAACACTTAAAGGGCTTTTCCGGTTTCAGTAACTTAATGTTATTTTTTGTATAATTAATAGTTACACAACATTCCACTATACTTTCTGTATTAATTCCTCCCGGTTTTCAAGATGTCTGCTTGTTGTTATTCAGTAGGAACAATTATTGTTTACTTTCAGTTGATAAAATTCTGTCAATCCTGGTCATGTGATGGACACACAGGTGCACGGCTCGTTACAGTTACAGTATGTCTATCAGAGCTGTGTATTCTAACAATCCCAGCACCTGTCTGTCTATCACAGAATTTTATGCACTGGAAGTAAGCAATAAATGTTCCCACTGAATAACAACAAGAAAAATATTGAAAACCGTAAGAGGTTAATAAATAAAGTATATTAGAAACTTGTTTAACTTCACAATATAAAAAAAATAACATTAATTGCTGAAAGTGGATAACCCCTTTAATGATAGTGTATTGAAAAGTTCTGTAACTTTCTAATATTCTTTGAGTTTTAATTTCTCATCATTTTCAATATATCTGCTTACTGTACGCCGTCTGTGTGGGAACGGCGCATGCGCCGCTCCCACACAGTCCAAATGGAAGGTCTTCGCCGCTGAGCCTCCAAAAAGTATGGGCCGGGCGACACAGGCCCTCTCATGCCTGTAGGCATCGCTAGCACCGGAGGGGGCACTGGTGCTAGCGACAGCCAAATACATGCATTAGCGCTGAATGGCAAGTCATTCTGCCCCGCCAATCAGCGTCATTGGTCGACGCTCGTTCAGCTCCAGCAGACCTGCTCAGAAGAGAGCAGATCTGCATCGCCAGCGAACAGGAACGGGATCATGTGAGTATGTAAAGTTTTTTGGTTTTTTTTCTCATAAAACTGTGAGTGCCATTATCTATAGTGGGGGCTCTATCTACAGGGGGGTCATCTATATGTGGGCCACTATATACAGGGGGATCTATATGTGGGCCAGTATATACAGGGGGGTCTATATGTGGGGATGTGGGGCACTAGCTACAGGGGGGTCTATATGTGGGGCACTATATGTGAGACACTATACAGGGGTGGGCTATATGTAGAGCACTATCTAGGGGAGCTATTTTTTTAGGGTACTTTCTATAGGGGTGGTCTATATGTGGGACACTATATACAGGGGTGTGTTACCTGTGGGGCACTAGCAACAGGGTGGCTATATGTAGGGCACAGTCTACAGGGGTGGGCTATATGTGGGACACTGTATACAGGGGAGCTATATGTGAGACACTATCTACAGAGGTGGGCTATATGTGGAGCACTATCTATAGGGGAAGCTATATGTAGGGCAGCACGGTGGCTCAGCGGTTAGCACTATTTGCAGCTCTTGAGTCCATATGTGGGCACTATCTACAGAGGGTTGTATGTTGGGTACTATCTACAGGGGCTCTATGGGGGTCACTATCTACAGAGGCTCTATGGGGGTCACTATCTACAGGGGGTACGGTGTGTGTGTGTGTGTGCGTGTGTGTGTGTGTGTGTGTGTGTGTGTGTGTAACAGTGTATGGTACTATTATAATCAGGGACACAGTTTATGGCGCTTTATTATATTTAAAGGTGTTGAGAATTTTAACTTTGTTTATAGGTGCAGAAATGTTTTAAAAGTGAGAAGCTGAAGACATCTGAGCGGAAAACTGCAGAAATGGGTCATGGCCGGTAGAAATCCATCATAGAGGTCTGGACCGGCGGGAGAAGAAAAGAACTAGAATCTGAGACGTCACCGGTGAGTCACTTAATGTAAATGTTTATTCTGCCTCTAGTCACTGTATGATCTGCAGTGAGATGATGAGTGGTATGATTATTATTTTTTTTTAACAGAATCTCCCAGCATATCCTTACCATTGTTCGGGCCATGCTGGGAGCTGTAGTTTTACGTCGTACAAACCTATACGGCAGGGGTTGCACTAAATTGAGCTGCATTTGTTCTGGTGTTGTATTTATGTACTGAACTTGGTTCTGATGCTGTATGTAAGTACTGAGCTTGGTTCTGGTGCTGTATATACGTATGAGATTGGTTTTGGTGCTGTATATATGTACTGAGCTTGGTTGTAGTGCTGTATTTATGTACTGAGGTTGGTTCTGGTGCTGTATATATGTATGGGCTTGGTTCTAGTGCTGTATATATGTACTGAGCTTTGTTCTGGTGCTGTGTATATGTCAGAGCTTTGTTCTAGTGCTGTATTTATGTACTGAGCTTGGTTCTGGTGCTGTATATATGTACTTAGCTTGGTTCTAGTGCTGTATTTTTATACTGAGCTTGGTTGTGGAACTGTATGTATGTCAGAGCTTGGTTCTGGATCTGTAGTTATATAGGACATATTTATAATAACAAAATTGCAGGGCAGATGGAATTGCTCTCAATTCATTGGCTATTTAATGGGAATCTGTCAGGTAGTTTTAACCCCTTGAACCGCCACCATGCGGTAATACATGACCTGACAATATTTCCAAACATTCCCTTGTATGTTTTTTTCAGATGCAGCAAAATCCTTAAAATCCACTTTTAAAATGGCACATGCTATATGCTAATTACTGATTAGAGGGTCATGGGGCAGTGCCGCTATCCTGAAGAGTCACATAGTCCTGCCTCCAAACCCGCCTTTCAATGTTTGAGATCTCCCTGGCTGACACAACTTTCTCGGATGCGCCATTGCCTTGTGGGGGGGGGATGTGTGGCATAATACACAAAGGGGGGCTGTGTGGCACTATACACAAGGCGGAGCTATGTGGCACTATACACAAAGGGGGGCTGTGTGGCACTATACACAAGGGGGAGCTGTGTGACACTTTACACAAAGGGAGGCTGTGTGGCACTATACACAAGGGGAGCTGTGTGGCAATATACACAAGGGGGAGCTGTGTGGCACTATGCATATGGGGGAACTGTATGCCACTATTTACAAGGGGGAGGGCTGGGGCTCTATCTACAGGGGGCTGAGTGTGGTGCAATCTACAGGGGTCTGTGTGTTGCACTTTTTACTAAGGGGGGGTTGTGCTGCACTTTCTACTAAGGGGGGCTGTGTGGCACAGTATACAGTGGGAGCTGTATAGCGCTATATACAGTGGGGGCTTTATGGCATTATCTACAGGGGGCTGTATGGCACTATCTACAAGGGGGAGGTGGGGGCGCTATCTACCAATCAGGTGTGACACTCGATAGGCGGGGCTATATAGAACTGTCTACAGGGGGGGCTGTATGGCACATTCTACAGGCGGCACTATTTATAAGGGGGGCTGCTTGTGGCACCCGGGGAGGGGCCCAGTCAAGAGTTTGCTACGGGGCCCAGTATTTCCTAGTTACGTCCCTGTTGGAGGCGTAATGGTGCCCTTTTTTTAGGCGTAATTCGAGGCGTAAATGGCCCGAATTACATCTGAAACCACTGCGGGTGAACATACCCTTACTGCTCATCAAGATGACTGCTCCTATTCAATCCTCAATGCCATCTAGAGGTTTGATGATTAATTTTAGTATGAAAAGTAAAGGCAAAGCAAACATCTACTAAGGAAATTGTCAAATCACTGTTCTGGTGTTCTCAAAATATATTCTTGTACAAATGTCATCAAATAAATAGAATAAGTAATATAGATGGTACAATTCATGTTCATACAGTGTATTTCAAGTTTTTAACAGCAGTCTACCTCTGTTCCCAAACACATATGCAAATCTTAGCTACCTGTTGTCACTAGTAGGGGGACAATCTGTGTACAGCTGTATATGGCTCCTATTGACAAGAATAATTAGCGTATACAGTTCAGTTACTTAGTGCTGGCAAGAGGTAGCTGATATATGTAAAGGAATGTGTGTAAGGGAATAAAGGGTAATCTGGGACACATTGGTTGCTAGGGTGACCTACACAGTATAATGCCTCTATAGCTGACCCCCCACACTGTATAATAGCCCTTATTGCCTTCCACACAGTATAATGCCCCCACTGCTGCCCCAACACAGTATAATACCCCGATATACTGTGTGGGATGCACTAATTCCCCCATAGTACCTCCCATACAGTATAATACCCCATAGCTGCCCCCACACAATATAATGTCCCCATAGTTGCACCCGTACAGTATAATGCCCCCACAGATGCCCCCATACAGTATAATACCCCCAATAGCTGCAGTGAATCGATGGCCTCAGTAGTCACATGCCGTTCATGGCAGCATCACCGCTGAGGCCAGCAATTTGGCTGCATCGGAATGTGACTAATTAAGGATCTGAAATATCATATATTACAAATTAAAGGGGTTTTCCCACAAACACATGCATCCCTAATCCACAGGATAAGGGGTTAAATGTGTGATCGCTGGGGGTCCAGCCACTGGGGCCCCTAGTGATGAGGAAAACGTGGGACCAAAAGTCCACTGAAGTTCTACATAAGAATGGAGCCCTGGTGCTCATGCTCAGCCAACGCTCCATTAATGGTCGAGCATGCGCACTAGCGCTCAGTTCTTATGTAGCACTTTTGGTTCCCCGTTCTCCTTATCGCTGGGGGTCCCAGTGGTCAGACCCCCAGCGATCACACATGTATCCCCTATCCTGTGGATTAGGGATACATGTTTGTGAGAAACCCCCTATAATTCCATATGGTGCATGATCCACTCGGGCCTTTTTATATTTAAGAAGCCAGTGCTTTTTTTTTTTACTCCAATTGTCACACCTTTTCTCTACTCACATTAGTCTGTCTGTTTTTTAGTGACCGATGGCTCGGTGCCGTGCTGCCTGTTGAGCGCGCGTTCTGCTCCCTCACTCTGGGCACACAATGCTGTTGCACAGAGCGACGTGCTCACGCTGGGCACAGGCAGCTGATGAGTCACGGTCTGACCACAGTCAGACCGTGACTCATGAGCAGCCTGCAGTGAGTAAGGTCAATGTAAGCTAATTCAATTTGCTTTACGTTGAGCTTACGGAGAGGAGGGGGCGTGGCTGGACACAGGGAAATGGAGTCTTTGACTCAATGGGGCATAGCGGTACATTTTTCAGACCTCCCGGGACGGCAGGACAGCGGTTAAAAACCGGGCTGTCCTGCTGGATCCAGGACGGTTGGGAGCTGTGCCTTTGGGATCACCAAGCCCCGAATCTGACTGCTACCTCTGCATCCGCTATAGTTACATCCATGTCAGCATCACAACAAGTATAATTTCCATCATTGATTCATTCAGGGTTTTTTCTACAAAGATGTAACTCCAAAAATGTTCCTCCCAGTTGTTAATTTCTCATTGTGCAGTTAAACACTTTGATATTATGCATGCATTCAGCCTGCCAATTTGATTTTCCTTTTCCCTTAGGTTTTCAGGGAAAAATAAGCAATTGGCATGGCACCAGTATAGTCAGGTATGTAATGTTTGTGTTGGCAATGCTTAAAGCAAACTTAAGGAGTGAACAGCAAACAGTGAAATGAATAGACCGTGGATAGTGTACAAGGCTGGGGCTGCATTGCTGGTGCCTCTAGGCACCAAACCTTTGCACAGAGCACAGCTCAAAATAAAATGTTAATTTAAAATCTGCTGTTCGAAGTTTGTTTTTATGTACAATAGTTACATAGTTAGGTTGAAAAAAAGACACATGTCCATCAAATTCAACCTTCCCCAAATCATTCAACATCATTTAATGCTAAATTATTTATAACCCTCAATGCCATTATATATGTTATTAGATAAACATCTAGCCCTTTTTTGAATGATGTCATTGTATCTGCCATTACTACCTCTTGGGGTAGGCATTCCAGAATTGTAACTACTTTAACTGTAAAGAACCATTTCCTATAATTAAGTCTCAAACACCTTTCCTCCATATGTGAAAAATGGCCCCTGGTGCTTTCTATAAATTAATAACTGGTTTTAAAGGGATTTCACTGTATTTACATGGAAAAAAAACAGATTAATAATATTGCTTCATTGCCCTTTTTCTGTCAACAACACAACAGATAGCATGGATTAACCCATTAGTGACCGCCAATACGCCTTTTCACGGGGCCACTAATGGGCTTTATTCTGATGCATACGCCTTTTCACGGCGCCACATCAGGATAAATAAACAGAGCAGGGAGCCGTTAAATCTCCCTGCTCTCAGCTACCAGAGGTAGCTGAGGGCTGGGGGCATCCCTGCTCGAACGGGTGAGATCGATATAGGTATCGATCTCACCCGTTTAACCTCTCAGATGCGGCGCTCAATAGCGAGCGCCGCTCTTGATGGTTTTGGAGAAGGGAGGGAGCTCCCTCTCATCCCACTGACACCCGGCGATAAGATCACCACTCGAGTGTCTGTGTCTCTGATGTCAGCCGGGGGCCTAATAAAGGCCCCCAGGTCTGCCTGTAGTGTATGCCTGGTAGGTCATGCCGGAGGCATGGCCTAGCAGATGCCTGTCCATTTTAAACAAGGCAATGTTCACAGGCTGAACTAGGGGGAAGAGAGACTACTCTTCCTGAAGAAGGATTGCGAAACGTGCGTTGGAGGGTGCGGTGAGAGGACACGGCAGGAGACTTATCTGCAGTATGACCAATTCAGATCTGTAAGGCTTGTATTTTATATTGTCATGCTTATAAATTTTGGACTAATATCATCCTTCCCCTACATGGGATTATAAATATATGGGATCATCAGTAATGTTTTTGGTTTGGTCTTACCTTCCATGTAGTTTGAAGTACTTACATTGAAACAGAGGCAAGCGGTGGGTGAGGAATCCTGTGCAAATAGTGGATTCCGGGAGGAAAATGTGAAAGTCCTGCCTTATAATCGGACTGAGAAATTCGAGTGTGCAGCGAAATCGAGGTTCAGTAAGTAACCATAAAACAATGTTTTGTGAGTTTAAATTATGTCTTCTAATGAGGGAACCTTTTAAAAAGTATTTTGGGGAATTTTTTTCTTGTTGAGTCGTTGGACAAACCCCTTTAAAATGATCATTTATTGTCTGACGTACACACTAGAATATGTTTCTCAAAAAAGTAAGAGCTAGCAATTTTGTAAAATTTATCAATTTATGTAATCAATGCTGAAGTTCATCATGTTAGTTGTTAGATGGACAATTAGATAAATTGATAGACAGACGGACAGACGGACAGACAGACAGACAGACAGACAGACAGACAGACAGACAGACAGACAGACAGACAGACAGACAGACAGATAGATAGATAGATAGATAGATAGATAGATAGATAGATAGATAGATAGATAGATAGATAGATAGAAGTTTGTTGTGTTCCTAATATTTCCTCCCCAAAAGACCGCACCATAAAATATAACGCTCCCCACCACAGAATCATAAAACTTTGCCAAGAGTTTGTTATACACATTAGAAGAGTGCAAATTCCATAAGAAATATAACCTTTCTATACACCTACTCTGTATTCTCTATCCAATTAAACTTTTCATCCAAATATATTCCCAAATATTTATAAGATTACACCCGTTCCACTTCCTGATCAAAAATAGACACTGACACCTCAGTTTCAGTTTTTCTACATAGGTCGATAATAGTTTATTTGTCCGCTGTTGCACCCTCCAATCCCTAGTATTCTTACTTATATAGGAAAACAATGATTGGTAAAAAATGGATAGGCAGAACATTGTTTTTTGTTTAAAAATCCATAAATAGTGCCACTTGCAGCAATGGCGCCCTAGATAACAACCTACTTCACCTACCCCTCGTCTACCTCTTATCCAATGTAGTAGTTGCTGCTGGACACCCCAGTTTTTGAGCTTTTTATTCTGATTCTTCCTTCTGACTTAGTATTATTATTAATCCTCTCTACCGCCTGTTTGACAGTTTATCATGTTATAGTTAGTTCATGTTGCAGTCTCAATGCCAAAATGTCGCTACTGGAATTTGCAACACCGTAAATGTGAGCCTATGTACCAATTTAAACTTTCTTCTAGCTATATCTATTAGGTAACACAGATAGTGTAACATTGTGACAAAGTGGGGATTATGTCATATGGGAGCAAGGTATACGGAGAAATAAAACAAGCCAGTGTTAACTGCTCCCAGGGCAATTCTAGCTTTTCTGCTGCCTGAGGTAAAAATTGAAATGCCCCCCCCCCCCCACCAGATTTTGATTGACATCCCCCTGGCTTTTCTACATCACTACCAACCTCCTCAAACTCTTGCGGATGCGCCGTTGCCTTGTACTCCCCTGGCATGCGCAGTGCAGCGATGAAGCCGGGCAGAGTATACCTCACTGCACGGTGCATGCCCAAGTAGTACAGGCAATGGCGCATCCGAGAAAGTTGTATCAGCCAGGGGGATGTCAACAAACATGGAAAGGTGGATTTGGAGGAAGGACGATGTGACCCTTCAGGATAGAGGCACCGCCCCATGACCCTTTAATGAGTAATTGGCATATAGTGTGCACTTTATTAAAAGTTGATTTTATAGATTTTGCTGCATCTGAAAAAAACATACTGAGGAATGTTTGGAAATATTGTCAGGTCATGCATTACCACATGGTGGCAGTTCAAGGGGTTAAAACTACCAGACAGGTTCCCATTAAATATACAATGAATTGAAAACAATTCCATTGGCCCTGCAATTTTGTTATTATAAATATATCCTATATAATTACAGCATCAAAACCAAGCTCCGACATATGCGACTCCAGAACCAAGCTCCATACATATATACAGCAGCAGAACAAAGATCAATACATATAATATACAATATCAGAACAAAGCTCAGTACATATATACAGCCCCAGAACAAAGCTCAGTACATATATACAGCACCAGAACAAAGCTCAGTACATATATACAGCACCAGAACAAAGCTCACTACATATAAACAGCACCAGAACAAAGCTCACTATATATATATATATATATATAGCATGCTTGAAAAAGGTCCCAAGGTGGGACGGAAACGTTGCACTTGCCATGTTGGCACAATAAACCACATTTTTTTCACCTTGATTACCGGCGTGCTGCTGGATTTATTTCTGGATATCTACATTGTCTTTGGATCAAGACTACTAGCTGGAACCCTTTATTATTGGACTTTTATGCTGGAAAGCCGAGTGCTGCTGTCTCTCTCTGCTGGTGTATATATATATATATATATATATATATATATATATATATACATATATACATACATAGCACCATAATAAAGCTCAGTACATATATACAGCATCGGAACAAAGCTCAGTATATATATACACAGCACCAGAACAACGCTCAGTGTATATATGTATATATATATATATATATATATATAGAATCAAACATACAATAGGAGCAGCACTGTGCAAAAAAACTTATGCGGCTGGTGCTAAGCTTCAAATAACAGGGAGTGACGCTCTCCCAATGTAGTATATGGAAAAATAGAGCAAAGAAGCAGCACTCAATAGCAAAAAATGAAGTTTATTCACCCAACACAGCAACGTTTCACTTCCTCCATGGAGGAAGTGAAACGTTGCTGTGTTGGGTGAATAAACTTCATTTTTTGCTATTGAGTGCTGCTTCTTTGCTCTATTTTTCCATATATATATATATATATATATATATATATATATATATATATATACACACAACACCAGAACAAAGCTCATTACATAAATACTATACCGGAACCAAGCTCAGCACATAAATACAGCACCAAAACAAAGCTTAGTACATATAGACAGCACCAGATTCAAGTTCAGTGCATAAATACAACACCAGAACAAATACTGATCCATTTAGTGCAGCCCCTGCAGCATACATTTGTACGGTGTAAAACTACAGGTCCCAGCATGGCCCGAACAATGGTAAGGATATGCTGGGAGATACTGTTTCACCAAAAAAAATCATTCCACCTATCATCACGCTGCAGTCATACAGTGACTACAGTACTGATTAGAGGAAGAATAAACATTTACATTAAGTGACTCACCAGTGATGTCTCAGATTCTAGTTGTTCTTTTTCTCTTTTCTTCTCCATCTGGACCAGACCTCTATGATGACTTGTCCTGGCCACAGCCCATTTCTGCAGTTTTATGCTCAGATGTCTTCTGCTTCTCACTTTTAAAACATTTCTGCACCTATAAACGAAGATAAAATTCTCAACGCCCCTAAATATAATAGCGCCATACACTGCACCTCTAATTATAATAGCGCCATACACTGTGTTCCAGACACACACACTGTGCCCCCTGTAAACAGTGACCCACCTAGAGCCCCTGTAGATAGTGCCCCACATACAGCCCCCTGTAAATAGTGCCCACATATGGACTCCAGAGCTGCAAGGCAATAGTGCTAACCACTGAGCATATAGCTCCCCCTCCTCTGTAGATAGTGCCTCACATATCGCTTCCCCTGTATATAGCATTCCACATATAGCCCACCCCTGTAGACAGTTCCCAACATATAGCCCCCCTGTAGATAGTGCCCTACAGGAAACCCACCCCTATATATATAGTGCTCCACAGGAAACCCACCCCTATATATAGTGCTCCACATATAGCCCACCCCTGTAGATAGTGCCTCACATATAGCCCACCCCTGTAGATAGTGTCCTACATATAGCTCCCCTATAGATAATGCTCCACATATAGCCCACCCCTGTAGATAATGCCTGACATATAGCTCACCCTGTATATAGTGTCCCACATATAGTCCACCCCTGTATATAGTGCTCCATAGATAGCCCACCCCTGTATACAGCTCCCCTGTAGATATAGCCCACCCCTGTATATAGTGCTCCACAGATAGCCCACCCCTGTAGATATAGCCCACCCTTGTAGATAGTGCCCTACATACAGCTCCCCTGTAGATAGTGCTCCACATCCTCACACATAGAGCCTCACAGTTTTATTAGAAAAAACATTAAAAAAACTTTACTTACTCACTTACTTTACTTTACTTATGATTCCGTTCCCGCGCCATCCGGTGGCAATGCAGACCTGCTCTCTCCTGAGCTGGTCTGCTTGGGCTGAAGGACGTAAGCGGCGTAATTACCTAGTGTCGCTCAAAGGCGCTGATTGGCAGGGCATGACTTGCCCCATCAATCAGCATCTTTCAACAACGGAAGCGGCGTAATGACGTCATGACGCCAATCAGCGTCATTGTGAGTCGCTGAATGATCGGGCATGCCCCGCCTTTCAGGGCTAATGCATGTAATTGGATCTGCGTGCTATAGACGCAGGTACAATTAGCGCAAGAGCTGATGGTGGCAGCTGGTTTCAGTGGTGCCGCCGCCCCCGCAGAGAGGCAACAGGCCGCCGTTTGAGGCGAGGAGCTTATCTCGCCTCATGGATGGTGCGGCCCTGACTGCTCCAAAGCATCTATTTTTAATACTACTGGACAATGCTATGAGAACAACCGACAGTAGGCAAAAATACATTTTGGTCTCAATGACAGTCAGGTAGATGATAATAAATAATATTCTAGATTCTTATCCTGCTCTCTTCAAATACGTATAAAAACGACTGAAATCGATATACAAACTGTAGCAGATTTCCTATCACAAATTGTTTTATTCACAAAAGTCGATTTACTACCAGTGTGTTTGCATAACCCTGCAATTTACTCACTATGTTCTTCAGAAGCAGGCAATTCCTTCAGTCACATTTAATCTATTTCCTCCAGATTATCCGATGTAAGTAACATATTAATTTGTGTAATCACTTGAAGAAGTATTGTTGTGAATATAAATGGCTAAAAAGCAAATGCCTATACTATAGATCCTCTCTTTGGTCTAAGTACATTTTTATAAAGTATTTCCATGTATATTTGTATAATCAGTTTCAGAAAACTCTGTTTACATGATGCAGAAAAAAATTAGTTCATACTTGAGAGTTGAAGATTATCCATCGAGATGCTGCTAGTTTCAATATATTTAAATTTGTGCATCAGCTTCAAAGTCAACATTTTAATCCACAAGTTAATACATGTGCGTTTTTCAGTGTGTGAACATGCCCTCAATGAGTAATGTACCCATCAGGAGGACATGATCAGGACAGATATTCTTAGCCTCTAAATGTAAACAAGAATGTTTGCAGTCGCTGAAATCAAGCAAGGTTCTTAAAAATGGTGATGAGTTGAAACCATAGGTGCATAAGTACAGCCAGGGTAGCTGCTTCAAAGTCCCTGCAGGTGCAGAAATGCGGTTTCTTTTTGTGTGGTTTAAAACATAGTTGCAGCTTTTTGTTGTCTAGCTATGCTATGTAGGTTCTTCTTTGTGTAACACTGATAAATGACACTAGTATCAATCCTTTGGTTTGGTATGCTGCTGTATGCACTTCAATAGTTTTGTTTAGTTTTCTACCAACAAGATGAGGGGGGCACTCCTGTCTTTGCTATGGAAGAGCCCTAAGAATTATAGTTACAGTAGTTACAGTCAGAACTAAAACACAAAAATGAGGAATTTGTTGATCATTCTACAACAGTTTCCTGGGTAAGTCACAATTTCAGTTTTTGCAATTTTTGAATTTTTATGTCGTCTTTAACTTTTTTCAAAAAAGGGGCTTAGCAGGAATGGATGGGCCATAGGCGGGCCAACAAATTTACTATAAATTACAACAGAAATTGGCAAAATTACAGCACAAATCTACGGCAGGTCGTAGCTGCCCCAAATTTGACTTTCTGAATCATGGATGGCTAGAGTCGCGCCTAATTAATTAAGAGGACAGGGGCAAAAGCAGGATTTTTAAAGGAGGGTTTCCAAATGCATACTTTTTAAACCAAGTTATTTTCGCCATGCTCCCGCTACCCTCTGGGTTTTACGCTATGAGTATTAGTCTAGACATCCACCAGCCTAGCCCCTTAAATTACAAGTTCTAAAATAAAAGCTGACCACTACTCGTTGCATGAAAACCAGCGTAGATAGTGCAAAACTCAGTGCCCCCTGAAGATAGTGCCCACACACTGCCCCCTGTAGATAATGCCATAGTGCCCATGTAGATAATGCCACACACTACCCATGTAGATGCCCATGCAGATGGTGCCACACACTTCTGACTGATGTAGCTAGTGTACCACAAACTGCCCCCTATGAATAATGCCACAGTGCCTGATGTAGGTTTCTTCCGACCAGGCACGCTCGAGCGGAACATCGCAGGCGGCACGATAACTTCGTTGTGCCGCCTCCATCACAAGAAAAGTGCTGAACAGCGGGGAAGGTTCCCTTGCCTTGCCAGCGCTGTTAATTGTATCCATATTCTAAGAAAGAGGATACAAGAAGATGATACAATTGAGTCCACTTATATGTGAGGGCCTACCGACCTTGGTTACAGGTGATTTCCAAGTAACTGGAAACACCCCCCCCCCCCCGCCTGCGTGCACCACTGGTGTAGTCCGCTCTTAATAAATTAGGTGCATCTTACTCCATCGCTTTCACATTAGGACTGGCGTATGGAACACCTGTCTTAATAAATTCCACCCAAAGTATATTGAAAATTTGCCACAAAGATCAAAAATCTTTCAGTGTTGAAAACATGAAATACCAGGGGCATCTAGAATAGGGCAAATTCTTTTTTACCACAGTGTAAATCCTCAGGCTGAAGTGTTAATTTACAAGAGAACACCTTGTTACCAACCACGCTAAACCTAAATGAATGATGACGATGATGATGATGATGATAATAATAACATGCCCAAATCTGGAAGGCATTAAAATAATCTTCAGAATCTACAATAAAACAATATCGTTTCATAATGTTCATAGATCAGGAAACAAATGATGTGGGAGGATTGTTTTTGTGATTATAATTTCTGGCCATAATTTTCTTTCCAAGCACATTCACTTCAGAACACTGTACATACAAATCGGCTTTGGTCTTTTGCTATAAACAACATTTTTTTTTTTTTTTTTTTTTTTAATTCCCAGTGACTTTTATAAAAATTGACTTTCATCCAGAAGCTTTAGATATCAATGATACTGTTCTACTGTATGTATGTGCTTTTTATTATGGAAATGCTGCGCTGTGATTCTCTAATGTATAACGTCTGTTTCCCTCATCAAACATCATTACTCTGTAACGTTCACTTGCAAAACATTGCTAGGTTTTATTAATTCATTACTGTGAATTGAATGTAAAAAAAATAAAAATTCAAAAGTAACAATTTATCATGTAAATTGCAACTTGCTATGGACATTTTATAGTAAATGATCACTTAAAAGTGTTAGAGATATCCCTGGTCAGAGTATTTTATTATCTAATCAATTGTACAAAGCTGAAGTAGCACCATGGTTGATGCTGTCTTGCATAACAAATCAGGCTTCAAGTACAAGGCAGCATTTTTTTTATAAGACTGAAAAGACTGAAAAGAGAACATTCCGCAAAGTCAGGCCCCAGGAAACACGACTGTAGTTTTCATCCGTAATTACAGATCCGTAATTACGAATGAAATTGCGTAGAAATGATCCACAAATATAGAACGTCATATTCTTGTCCGCAATTGCGGCATGGATGTGCCCATACAAGTTTATGGATGCTTACGCAATTGCGGATGGCTATGGATGTGTATAAAAATAGAAGAGTTAATCGTTTTTTTTATCAATTAATAAAATGCAAAATGAATGAACAGAAGAGAAATCTAAATCAAATATATATTTGGCATGATCACCCTTTGCCTTCTTAATATCATCAATTCTTCTAGGTACACATACACACAGTTTTTAAGTGAACTCAGCAGGGAGGTTGTTCTAAACATCTTGGAGAACTAACCACAGATCTTCTGTGGATGTAGGCTTCCTCAACGTCTCTTCATGTAATCCCAGACAGACTCGAAAATGTTGAGATGAGGCCCTGTGGGGGCCATATCATCACTTCCAGGACTCCTTGTTCTTCTTTACGCTGAAGATAGTTCTTAATGACATTGGCTGTATGTTTGGGGTAGTTGTCCTGCTGAAGAATAAATTTGAAGCCAATCAGTCGCCTCCCTGATGGTATTGCATGATGGATAAGTATCTGCCTGTATTTCTCAGCAATAAGGACACCATTAATCCTGACCAAATCCCCAACTCCATTCACTGAAATGCAGCCCCAAACTTGCAAGGACTCTCCACGATGCTTCACTGTTGCCTGCAGACACTCATTATAGAACCGCTCTCCTGCCCTTCAGCGAACAAACTGCCTTCTGTTACAGCCAAATATTTAACATTTTGACTCATCAGTCCAGAGCACCTGCTGCCATTTTTCTGTACCCCAATTCCTTTGTTTTCGTGCATAGTTGAGAAGACCCCTTCTGGTCAGACTTCTCTGAACAGTGGATGGGTGTACCTGGGTCCTGCTGTTTTCTGCCAGTTCTGAGCTGATGGCACTGCAGGACATCTTCTGATTTCAAAGGCCATTAAGCATGATGTGTCTTTGATCTGCTGCACTAAGTTTCCTGGCCAACCACTGCATCTACGGTCCTCAATGTTGCCCGTTTCTTTGCTCTTGCTCAAAAAGGGCTTAAACAGCGCACCTTGAAACTCCAGTCTGCTTTGAAATCTTTGCCTGGGAGAGACCTTGCTGATGCAGTATAACTACCATGTGTCTTGTCTTGCCATGGTGGATCTGTGACGTGAAACTGTCTTCCACAACCTCACCTTTGCAGCAGAGTTTAGCTATTCCTTGCCAAAGTTTTAAAGTGATTATGTGGGGACTAAAAAGTATTAGCAGTGTTGTCACTGCAGTATGTGAGTACACGTCACAATATAAATTCCGATCCCCCCGTCCCAGAGATTTTAATAGATTTTTACAGCGCTGGAGGGGAACCGGAAGTCTAGTGGCACAGCCTTTCTTCATGACGATATGACTCTTCGTCATGTGACCAACCCCGCTGTACTTTATGTAATCTCTGTACTACAGCTACAGCGATTACATAGAGTATAGCGGGGCCGGTAACATGACGAAGAGTCGTGTCGTCATAAGGGAAGACTGTGCCATTTGACTTCCGGTTCCCTTGCCAGCACTGTAAAAATCTATTAAAATCGCATAATCAGCATGACGGGGGGCCAAAATAAATATTAGCAAGTGTACTCACATACTGCAGTGAGTACACTGCTAATACTTTTTGCTCCCTATATAACCCCTTTAAGCCTCTTACACAGTTGTTTCTGTTAAAGTTAATGACTGTGTTTCAACCTACATATGAAAATGATGATCATTATCACCTGTTTGGTATAATTGGTTAATCATACACCTGACTATAATCCTACAGAATCCATGACTTTGTGCAAGTGTTCCTAGAAGAAATTATGCTGTTTTGAAGGCAAAGGGAAGTCACACCAAATATTGATGTGATTTAGATTTCTCTTCTGTTCATTCGCTTTGTCTTTTGTTAATTGTTTAAAAAAAAAACTCTTAACACTTCTATTTTTTAAAGCATTCTTAATTTGCAGCATTTTTCCACAACCGCCTAAAACTCTTGTACAATACTGAATGCTTTTTTAGGCTCTGCACAAACTGAAACGTAATACAGTTGTGTGCAAATAAAAATATAGTGTTTAATAGTTTGCCTGTGGCACATCATACATGACAAATAACTGGAAATGTGCTTTTTATTAAAGCTTATCTATCGTTTAATATATATATATATATATTTATAATTCATAATTTCGTATGAATACAATAAAACATTGTAATATATCTTATTAGAGTATGGTGTCATCTACCTCACCTTCTAGTAGCCTTTAGTTCCCCTTTCCTGACTACAAGCTCTCTTAGGCTTCGTTCACATCTGCGTCGGGGTTCCGTTCATGGGTTCCGTCAGACCTTTCCATCAGGGGAACCCATGAATGGAAACCAAACTGAAACAAACGGAAATCATAGCTTTCCGTTTGCGTTACAATTGATTTCAATGATAACGCACGCGTTGCAAATGGTTTCAGTTTGTCACCGTTCTGTAAGGTTTCCGTTGTTTTGACGGAATCAATAGCGCAGTCGACTACGGTATTGATTCCTTCAAAACAACGGAAACCTTACAGAACGGTGACAAAGGAAACCATTTGCAATTGTTCAGTTTCCATTGAAATCAGCGGTAATGCAAACGGAAAGCTATGGTTTCCATTTGTTTCAGCTTGGTTTCCGTTCATGGGTTCCCCTGATGGAAAGGTCCGACAGAACTCACAAATAGAACCCCAATGCAGATGTGAACGAAGCCTCATACATGTTTAGAATCCTCCTCACTTATCAAAATATTAAATACAAGATAGGGAGAAAGGGTAAACTGCAGCAATGAGATTGTAAGCTGTGGGAGTGGAGTGGGGGGAGGGGGGATCTACAGTCTCTCTGCTTCAATTTGTATGGGAGACATGCTGTAAGCAGGGAGTGGAAGCAGCAGAGCTGATTGGCTCAAAGCACATCATGGCTCTGACATCACACCAGAAAGAGCCCACCCACAAATTTGCACTTTACACATAAACCATTATTACTTGCTTAAATTAGGATTTAAATAGTAATACAAAATCCAATATTATAGAAATATGTCACATAAATGGCTTGAAAAATACAAAGCTATAGATATAGACATGTCTATTTGTGAGATAGATAGATAGATAGATAGATAGATAGATAGATAGATAGATAGATAGATAGATAGATAGATAGATAGATAGATAGATAGATAGATAGATAGATAGATAGATAGATAGATAGATAGATAGATGATAGATAGAAAATCTTATCTTTACAGGTTTTTTTTTAGCTATGTACTTTTCAGTAAGGGTTACAAACCTTTCATATAGAAATCTTGGATAATCAGAGGCAGTTCCAGACATGTCGTAACTTTACACGTTGTTTAGTGTTATTTTTAATATCTCTTCAATATGTGTGACAAGTACAAAAGCAAAAGCATAAATGTTATAGCGCTATACTTTAAATGCTAAGTATTTTAGCGTACGGTGTGCAGACACAAGGCTGTCATCATAGACAGCTGCAGTATAAATTGCCTCAGGGGTTCACAATGTAATTGAACAAGCATTTCAGATTAATGTGAACTGATGTTATGCCTAACAACAAAAAAAAAAGATCACTGCACAAGAGATGAGAGGTTCAGTAGATATGGGAATCTCACTGAGGCTTTCTGTTGTATGTTTCAATTATCCAGAATTCATAGCCTGCACACTGAAACCAAGCAATTGTGCATTGATAATTGAAGTGTCTTTATTTACAATTCAGATTGTAAGCTCCTATGGGCAGGGATCTCTCCTACAGTATCATGTTTAGGCTATGTTCAGATCTGCGTCGGACACTCCATTAGGGGCCTCCATTGCAGATCCGCCAGGGTTTGCCGGAGTTTACCGGAGACAATAATGCAACACTATTTTCTCTCGTAAAATCACGGACACCTCGATGGAATTCCGGAAGCAGAACAATGGAACACACTAAGTCAGCAACTGTTTTTGCTTGGAATGGCATCATGGCCAGTTTTAAAGAAAACTATGGCCTTGGGCACAAAGCTTAATTTCAAAATATATATAAAACACAGATACATATGTGATTTTAAGCTGAATGTTTAGAATTAACTTGATATAGTATCCAAATAAAACTTTCAAATTGGGCCCACACATGTGTGACGGCCAAAGTTACTGTATACCTGTAACGACGGGGTAAGGAGACAGACAGGTGAGCCCTAATCTACCCGCCACTCAGTCTCTGCCTACTTGCACGACCCGTCCTAGGCGATGGCGTACAACTGGGCGACGGTACCTACGCTCAATATGTGCACGAGAGACAAACAGACAAGGGTACACAGAAGCTAAGGGAAATGGGGCAGTTGCCCACGACAACACCGTGAGCAACAAGAGTAGTGAACGAGCCGAGTCAAACCAGGGGTGTACGAGGTACCAAACGCAGAGCAGGAGCGTAGTCAGTAAAGCCGGGGTCCAAATGAAGCTGAGGTCAATAGTAATAGCTGGAACAGCAGAGCCAGGAAACAAGAGAGAATCACAGGCAGAAACAAGCAGGAAATGAAGGTATACATAGACCGAGGGCGAGAGCTAGAAACGTCTGGCCAGGCTGTGATAGGTTCTCCCACTCCTGAGCCTACCAGCCTGAGTGGTAGCAGATCGAGTCACTCTATCAGACCTAGGAGCAGATGCAGACTGATTAACCACGGGCGTCGACACAGAAGCTGTGTCTGGTAGATCCTTTACAATAGCACTAGACTAAGTGTCCAAATTATACGGCCATATAATCAGGACCGGTTTTAGACAAAGTGTGTTCATGGGCAAAGTTAAAAGTGGGGCCCCAAATGCTGAATTACTGTATCAATAATGCAGTAAATTCAGAAGGTGGTTTGCCGAGAACAGCATCGCTGATTTCTAGCACGTCTAGGAGTGTTGCAAACCCCAAAGCATATGTCCCCCCCTCTCACACAAAGAAAAATATCTACAATTAGGTCCAGAATTATTTGGACAGTGACACAAGTTTTGGCATTTTAGCCTTTTATCAAAACATATTGAATATACAGTTATATAATCAATATGGGCTTAAAGTGCAGACTCTCAGCTTTAATTTGAGGGTATTCACATCCTAATTTGAGGAAGGGTTTAGGAATTACAGCTCTTTATTATGTAGCTGCCTCTTTTTCAAGGGACCAAAGGTAATTGGACAATTATCGCAAAACCTATTTAATGGGCTGCATGGGCTATTCCCTCGTTAATCCATCATCAATTAAGCAGGTAAAAGGTCTGAAGTTTGTTCCAGGTGTGGCATTTGCATTTGGAAGCTGTTGCTGTGAACCCACAACATGAGGTCAAACGAGCTCTCAGTGCAAGTGAAACAGACAATCGTTAGGCTGAAAAAAATGAAAAAATCTATCAGAGAGAGAGCACAAATGTTAGGAGTGGCCAAGTCAACAGTTTGGTACATTCTTGAAAAAAAAAACAGCGCACTGGTGATCTCGTGAACTCCAAAAGGCCTGGACGTCCACAGAAGACAAAAGTGGTGAATGATCGCAGAATCCTTTCCATGGTGAAAAACCCCTTCACAACATCTACCCAAGTGAAGAATATGCCCCAACTTCTAAACAAACGTGTAATCCACAGTGCCCCAGATGGTAATAATGATCCCTCAGTACTCAACACAATAAAAGTGCCCCCTCAGTAACTGTGCCCCCTTTGTGCCCCTACACAGTAATAATGCCCCCTTTGTGCCCCCTGTAGATAGTGCTACAGTATCCCCTGTACATAGCTCCACACACAGCTCCCTGTAGATAGCGCCACACACAGCCCCCTGTAGATGGCACCACACACTACTTCCTGTAGATAGCGCCATATACAGCCACATGAAGATAACGCCAAACAGCCCACCTCCTTTGCACATAGTGACATACAGCCCCCTTAGTATATAATGCATGCAGACCCCCTTAGTAGATAGTGCCACACAGCCCCCTTTTGTATATAGTGCCGCAAAAGCCCACCTTTGTATATAGTGCCTCACAGCTCCACCCCCTTGTTTATAGTGCCACACAGCCCACTCTTGCATATAGTCTCATACAGCCCCCCTTGCATATAGTGCCACACAGCCCTCCCCTTAGTTGATAGTGCCACACAGCTCTCCCCCTTGTATATAGTGTCACACAGCCCTTCTTAATAGATAGTGCCACACAGTACTTCCCCTTAGTAGATCGTGCCACACAGCCAGCCCCCTTGTATATAGTGCCATACAGCCCCCTCCTTGTATATAGTGCCACACAGTATAGTGCCCCTTGTATATAGTGCTACACAGCCCCCCTTGTAAATAGTGCCACACAGCAACCCCTCCCCCTTGTATATAGTTTCACATAGCAAACCCCCCTTGTATATAGTGCCACATAGCAACCCCCCCCCCCCCTTGTATATAGTGCCACACAGCCCACCAGAAAATTTTACTTACCTTGCCCTGTTCCCACTACAGATGAAGCTGCATCACAGCCTCCGGGCGGGACCCTTGTGCAGGCCTGCGTGATGCAGTGAGGTAATCACGCCGGATTGCGCAGGGATTCTTCCCATCACCTTATAGGCTGCAGGCCTAACGTATTTGCATCCTGAGGACGCAGATACAATTGAATGTGGCTGTCGCTAGCACCGGGACCCCCTCCGGTGCTAGCAATGCCACCGGGCATGAGGGGGCCCGTGCCCCTCTGGCCTTGTAGCAGCCGCTATGGCTGCTTTAGTGGGCAGGGGGCCCTCAGAGGATGGGGGCCCTGGGCAATTGCCCAGTTTGCCCCCCCTAACGCCGACTCTGCCTATAATGCCTGAATACTGAAGGAAACAGTCCCTGGTGGTCTAGAATGGTAAAGCTTAAAGAGGCTCTGTCACCACATTATAAGTGCCCTGTCTCCTACATAAGAAGATGGGCGCTGTAATGTAGGTCACAGTAATGCTTTTTATTTAAAAAAACTATCTATTTTCACAACATTAGGAGCGATTTAAGTTTATGCTAATGAGCTTTCTTAATGCCCAAGTGGGCGTACTTTTACTTTCGACCAAGTGGGCGTTGTACAGAGGAGTGCATGACGCTCACCAATCGGCATCATGCACTCCTCTCCATTCATTTACACTGCACTAGCGATATAGATATATCGCTATGTGCAGCCTCATACACAAGCCCTAACATTACTAGTGTCCTGATAATGAAAACACATGACCATCCAGCCTGGACGTCATGTGTACTCAGAATTCTGACACTTCTGACTCTTTTTTGTGAGATTCCAGCAACGGATACGAAATCTCGCGAGATCACGGAGCTAAACGAGATTTGGTTTCACTTGCCGGAATCTCACAAAAAAGAGTCAGAAGTGTCAGGATTCTGAGTACACATGACGTCCAGGCTGGATGGTCATGTGTATTCATTATCAGGACACTGTAGTAATGTTAGGGCTTGTGTATGAGGCTGCACATAGTGATATAACTAAATCGCTAGTGCAGTGTAAATGAATGGAGAGGAGTGCATGATGCTGATTGGTCAGCGTCATGCACTCCTCTGTACAACGCCCACTTGGTCGAAAGTAAAAGTATGCCCACTTGGGCATTAAGAAAGCTCATTAGCATAAACTTAAATCGCTCCTAACTTTGTTAAAAAAAGATCGTTTTTTTAAATAAAAAGCATTACTGTCACCTACATTACAGCGCCCATCTCCTTATATAGGAGACAGGGCACTTATAATGTGGTGACAGAGCCTCTTTAAAGAGGTTTTCCCACAACTAGATAACGCAAAACATAACAATATTTCAATTCAAATCAACTTAAAAAAGTGCTCCTGTATATAGATATTTCTGTTATATACCTGTTATGACGCCCCCTGGTGTTCTTTTAATTTTCTCTCAAAGTCCCCATCTAATGTATTCAGTGCCAGTGAGGAAAAGCCGCTTATAGTATACCGATTCTTATTGGCTGCCCGGCACAATAGCAGGAATCACTCTGCCGCCTAGTAAGCATGTGTGACCACCAACAGTAGACACATTAGGTGGAAGTTCTGAAAAGGAATAAAAAGAACACGTGCCATGGGCTGCTGACCCCTGCACTAAGCTATATGAATTATTAGGTTTTTGTAACCTCTGCAAGTAAAAAAGGTTTTCAACGACAGCATGTTGAAGTCTAGAAACTAATCAGAAACTGACAATGTGTATTTGAAAGCTGTATAACCTTTCATTATACAAGATTAAAAGTTATTTACAGAAACCCCCCTTAACCAGTTTACATTCCAAAAATGTAGAAACAAATAATTTTTTTCCTGTTAGTTGGATAACAAGAATTTTATGTTTTATTTTTTTTTGTTGTTTGACCTTTAGTTGTGTATTTGTGGTACATTGTGGCCTGCAGCATTGTAGAAGATATCTGACAGAGATTAATGCCATTTGTTAGATGTTGTAACATTACTATATTAACAACCTCAAAAGTATTTATTTCATATTTGTGAAATGTTTTCATCCATTTTTTTTTAACACTTTAGTGAATCAAATGTTGTTTGGCAATAAAGTTTCTATTCTGTTTTATATCGCACCATTATTCCACTATGGAGTTCCTTTCTGTATAAGACAAAATTAATGTTAACATATTTTTGCATAATTTGAATTGTAAATAGTCTCATATAGCACACTGTAATATGGATATATTGCATGTAAAAAAAAAAAAAGTACATTTTTCCTCTATAGACACATGACCTAATAAAGCTGACAATTACAGATCATCTGACACAGGCAAGAAAAGATTTTGTAATAAATGATTAAAAAAAAAATACAATATTAGAGGCGCTCCATAGTAATAAAGCCTTCCTGACAAAGACAGAACCTCGGTGGCAACTCCGGTGATGACAAATTCTAGCTGTGGTGTTATTAAATCTCTTACATATATACCAGCAGCAGCTAAAACAAAACCAACACTAAGGACTGTGCACCAATGTAACATTGATATTAATTTATTATGTTCAGCCGGATCAGTGGACATATACAGCTGCATACATCTGCTTTTGACACCCCAAAAAAATGTATACTGCGCAGTATATGTTTTTTTTTTTGTTTTCTTGCATAAAGTTATATTGAAAACAGGCGTAGCTAGGGGTTTAGTAAAGGGGGGTTCCCCACACAATATAATGACCCGTTAGTGGCCCCCACACAATATAATTCCCTTATAGCTGCCCCATGCAGAATAATGTCCCTATAGTGCCTCCCCACACAGTATAATTACCCCTTAGCAACCACACACAGTATAATGCCCCATAGATGCCCAATGAAGTATAATGCTCCCATACAGTATAATGCTTCCTTAGCTGCCCCATACAGTATAATGCCCCCTTAGCTGCCCTCACACAGTATAATGTCCCCTTAGCGGCCCCCATACCCACTATTTTGCCCCCATAGTGTATAATGAACAAATAATAAAATAAATACTCACCTAACCCTGTTCCCACAATGAGTGAAGGAGATCTCTCTGCTCCACCGGTCTGTGCTCTGAGTGGCTCGCATAGAGCCATTCACGGCCGGCGTTACACAGTGAGTGTTACCGTCAGCTCCCTGCTTCAGCATTGGACTAAACTGTATCTGCGTCCTGAAACCGAGACATGCCACCACTGGGGGACTGGCCCTAAGGCCCACCGTCTTAGTGGGTCCGTGGCTATCACTTCCCCTGCCCCCTGCTAGCTATGCCTCTGATTAAAAACCATAGTTGTTTGCATACAGTTGCACATATAGATTAATTGATCATGTAGTATAAACCTAGATTTATGTGTATTTTCTGCTTTCCTTAACACCTTCCCGCTTTGGCCACTTTTGACCTTCGTGACAGAGCCTCATTTTTAAAATCTGACATGTTTCAATTTATGAGGAAATAATTTCGGAATGCTTTCACCTATCCTAGCGATTCTGAGACTGTTTTCTCGTGACACATTGGACTTTATGTTACTGGCAAAATTTGCTCGATACATCCAGTATTTAAAAAACACCAAAATGTAGTGAAAAATTTGCATTTTTCTAAATTTAAATGTATCTTCTTGTAAGACAGGCAGTTATACCACACAAAATAGTTGCTAATTAACATCCCCCATATGCCTACTTTAAATTGGCATAGTTTTTTGAACATCGTTTTAATTTTCTAGGATATTACAAGGCTTAGAACTTTAGCAGCAATTTCTCACATTTTCAAGAAAATTTCAAAAGGCTATTTTTACAGGGTCCAGTTCAGTTGTGAAGTGGCTTTAAGGGCCTTATATATTAGAAACAACCAATAAGTCACCCAATTTTAAAAACTCCACCCCTCAAAGTATTCAAAACAGCATTTAAAAAGTTTCTTAACCCTTAAGACGTTTCACAGGAATGAAAGCAAATTAGAGGTGAAATTTACAAATTTCATTTTTGTTTTGCAGAAATTAATTTTTAACACATTTTTTTTGTAACACAAAGTTTTACTAGAGAAATGCAACTCCATATTTATTGCCCAGATTCTGCAGTTTTTAGAAATATCCCACGTGGTCCTAGCGTGCTACTGGACTGAAGCACAGGCCTCAGAAGTAAAGGAGCACCTACTGCATTTTGGGACCCTATTTTTATTAGAATATATTTTAGGCACCATGTCAGGTTTCAAGGGTTCTTGCAGTGCCAAAACAGTGGAAATCCCCCAAAGGTGACCCAATTTGGGAAACTAGACCCCTCAAGGAAATTATCTAGGGGTATAGTAAGCATTTTGACCACACAGATTTATTGCATAAATTATTGGAAGTAGGCCGTGAAAATTAACATTCTTTCAAAGAAAATGTAGGTTTAGATCATTTTTTCTAATTTCCACAAGGACTAAGGGTATGTTCACACGCAGTGACCAAAAACGACTGAAAATACGGTGCTCTTTTCAGGCGAAAACAGCTCCTGATTTTCAGATGTTTTTGTAACAACTCGCGTTTTTCGCGGTCTATTTTGTCAGCGTTGCGTAAAATTAAGGCTCGTGGGAACAGAACACCGTAAAACCCATTGAAAGCAATGGGCAGATGGTATTGCCGTACTCGGGAGAAATTGCTTTACAAATGTTGTGGTTCCTTTTTTTCCTTTATTTGTTGAGAAAATGAAAAATGTTGAGCTAAATCTACGTCTTATTGAGAAGGAATAGGTTGCATTTGCATGTCGCATTTGCAAAGCCCCCGAAGGGACAAAACAGTGGAAACACCCCACAAGTGACCCTATTTTGGAAATGACACCCCTTGAGGAAATTATCTCGGGGTATAGTGAGCATTTTGACCCCACATATTTTTTTCAGAAATTATTGAATTTAGGCCGTGAAAATTAAAATCTACATTCTTTCAAAGAAAATGTAGGTTTAGCTATTTTTTTCTCATTTCCACAAGGACTAAAGGACAAAAAGCACATCAACATTTGTAAAGCAATCTATCCCGAGTAAAACAATACCCCAGGCGTGGTCATAAACAGCTGTTTGGATACATAGCAGGGCTTAGAAGGGAAAGAGCGCAATTTGACTTTTGGAGCTCAAATTTCGCAGGAATGGTGTGCGGAGGCCATATCACATTTGCAAAGCTTCCGAAGGACCAAAACAGAGAAAACGCCCAAAAAGTGACTCAATTTAGGAAACTACACCCCTTGAGGAATACATCTACGGGTGTAGTGAGCATTTTGTCCCCACAGGTGTTTCATAGAATTTATTAGAATTGGGCAGTGAAAATAAAAACAATCCTTTTTCTTCAATAAGATGTAGCTTTAGTTTAACCCCTTAATGACCAGCCTATTTTAGACCTTAATGACCAAGCCATTTTTTACGTTTTTCCATAGTCTCATTCAAAGAGCTATAACTTTTTTATTTTTGCATCGACACAGCTGTATAAGGTCTTGTTTTTTGCGGGACAAGTTGCAATTTTTAATAGCACCATTTTGGAGTACATAGAATTTATTGATTAACTTTTATGAACTTTTTTTTGGGGAGGAATAGAAAAAAAACTGCAATTTCGCCACACTTTTTTGCATCCTAAATTTACGCAGTTTACCGTGTGGTATAAATAACATGTAACATAATATCTTTATTCAGCGGGTTGTTGCGATTGCAATGATGCCAAATTTATATAGATATTGTATGTTTTACTACTTTTACACAGTGAAAACACTTTTCTTTCTAAATTATTTGTTTTTGTGTCTCCATATTTGAAGAGCCATAACGTTTTTATTTTTTCGCTGATGCAGTTGTATGAGGGCGTTTTTGTTTTGCGGGACGACTTGTAGTTTTTATCGGTATCATTTTGGAGTAGATCACTTTTTATCACATTTTTTTAAGGCAAGATTCAAAGAAAACAGCAATTTTTGCATTGTTTTTTATTTTATTTTTTACGATGTTCACCGTGCGGGTTAAATGATGTAATAACTTTATAGTTGGGGTCGTTACAGACGCGGCGATACCAAATATGTGTAACGTTTTAACTTTATTTTGTTTTTTAATAATAAAGCAGTTTGTAAGGGGAAAAAGTGGGTTTTTCATTATTTTTTTAGCTTTTTATTAAACTTTTTTTTTAAACTTTTTTACTAGGGGACTTCAGAATGCGATCCTACGATTGCATTTATAATACACTGCAATACTTCTGTGTAAAACGGACAGACATCTTCTAGGCCATGCCTCTGGCATGACCTAGCAGGCATACACTACACGCAGACCTGGGGGCCTTTATTAGGCCCCAGGCTGCCATAGGAGACACAGACACTTGGCGATCTTATCGCTGGGTGTCAGTGGGTTGGGAGGGAGCTCCCTCCATCTCTCCAAAATTACTCAGATGCGGCGCTCGCTATTAAGCGCCGCATCTGAAGGATTAAATGGGTGAAATCGATACTCATATCGATCTCATCCATTCTAGCAGGGATGCCCCAAGCTCTCAGCTATCTCTGGTAGTTGAGAGCAGGGAGATTTAACGGCTCCCTGAATGGTTTACGTATTCCGATGCAGCGCCGTAAAAAGACCTATGCATCGAAATAAAGCCCGTTAGTGGCCGCCGTAAAAAACACTATGGAGAGGTCACTAAAGGGTTAACATTTTAAATTTTCTCAAAAAATAAAGGAAAAAATTAACCACAACATTCTTAAAGCAACATCTCTGGAGTACGGAAATAACCCATATGTGGTCATATACTACTGTTTGGCCACGCGGCAAGGATCAGAAGAGAAGGAGCGCCATTTGGCTTTTGGAGTACAGATCTTGCTGGGTTGATTTCTTGGCACCATGTCGCTTATGCAAAGCCCCTAAGGTACCAGTACAATGGAAACTCCCCAAAAGTGACTCCATTCACAAAACTACACCCCTTGAAGAATTAATCTACGGGTGTAGTGAGCATTTTGACCCCACAGGTGTTTCATAGATTTTATTAGAATTGGGCAGTGAAAATAAAAAAAATCTTTTCTCAATAAGACGTAGATTTAGCTCAACATTTTTCATTTTCTCAACAAATAAAGGAAAAAAAGGAAGCACAACATTTGTAAAGCAATTTCTCCCGAGTACGGCAATACCCCATATGTGGTCATAAACTGCTGTTTGGGCACACAGTAGGGTTCAGAAGGGAAGGAGCGCCATTTGGCTTTTGGAGTACATATTTTGCTGGATTGGTTTCTGGTCACTATGTCGCATTTACAAAGCCCCTGTGGGACCAAAACAGTAGAAACCCCCCAGAAGTGACCCCATTTTGGAAACTATACCCTCAAGGTATTCACCTAGGGGTGTAGTGAGCATGTTAACCCCGCAGGTGTTTTGCAGAAAACAGTGTGTACTCGATGTTGCAGAGTGAAATTTTTTTTTTTTTTTCATAGATATGATAATATGTGGTGCCCTGCTTGTGCCACCATAACAGACAGCTCTCTAATTATTATGCTGTGTTTTGCAGTTTTAGAAACACCCTACATGTGGCCCTAATCTTTTGCCTGGACGATCGACAGGGCTCAGGAGTGAAAAAGTACCATGCGAAGTTGAGGCCTAATTTGGCAACTTACACCATAAGGTTCACAATTGCAGAGGCTCTGATGTGCAATAATAAAAGACACCCCTGAGAAGTGACCCCAATTTTGAAACTACACGCCTCAAGGCATTTATTAAGGGGTGCAGTGAGCTCTTTCACCCCACAGGTCTTTTCCATAAATGATTGCGCTGCATATGGTGCAAAGTAAAAATTTAAATTTTTCTCCAGATATGCCAATTGAGTGGCAAATATGTCATGCCCAACTTTTGCCACTAGAAACACACACCCCAAAAATTGTTAAAATGGTTCTCCCGGGTATGGCGATGCCATATATATGGAAGTAAACTGCTGTTTGGGCACGCTGTAGGGCTCAGAAGGGAGGGAGCGCCATTTAGCTTTTGGAGCGTGGATTTTGCTTGGTAGTAGTTTTGTTTTAGTATTACTGGTATTTCAGTTTATAAAGTGGGGGTACATGTAAGCTGGGCAGAGTACATCAGGGGCATAGTCAGGTTTTATAATAAAGGTGTAAAATAATCCATAGATGTGTGTTACGCTGTGAAGAAATCCTTTCTGCACAGGCCGGTGTCGCACTGATAAATGGTGTCCTTTCTTATCCCCCTTTTTGGTCCACATTCTGCACCTTTGCAGTTTGGGGAATTTTTTCTGGGAAAGTGTTGTCCTGGTATAATATGGTCACCCTCGCTTCCAGTAGATATGTTTGGGCCCTCCCCTTCCTGTTCCCTAATTTTAGTGCCTTGATAAATCGCCTCTTGATACAAAAAATGTTGCCCTTGGGCATGCACAACTGCATATTTTTCTTTCCTGACTTATTGGAGCCTTAACTAATTTTATTTTTTCATAGACATAGTGGTATGAGGGCTGTTTTTTTGCGGGACGAGCTATAGCTATACCATTTTGGGGTACATGCGACTTTTTGATCACTTTTTATCCTTTTTTTGGGAGGCAAGGTGACCAAAAAACAGCAATTCTGTTTTTTATTTATTTTTTATATAGCGTTCACCACGCGTCATAAATTACATGTCAACTTTACTCTGCGGGTCAGTACGATTCCGGCGATACCAAATTTATAGCACTTTTTTATGTTTTACAACTTTTGCACAATAAAATTTCTTTTGTAAAAAGAATGTATTTTTTTCTGTCGCCATGTTGTAAGAGCCATTTACATTTTTTAATCGACGGAGCTGTATGAGGGCTTGTTTTTTGCGAGACCAGTTATAGTTTCCATAGGTACCGTTTTTGGATACATGCGACTTTTTGATCAGTTTTTATTTCAATTTTTGGAAGACAAATTGACCAAAAAAAATAGCAATTCTGGCAGTATTTTTTAGTTTTTATTTTAAGGCTTTCACTGCGCAGCACAAATAACATAATATTTTTGTAGTTCAGGTTGTTACGGACGCGGCGATACCAAATATGTATGGTTTTATTTACTATTTTTCAATAATAAATTACTTGATAAGGGAAAAAGGGCAATTGTGTTTTATTTTATTGCTTGAAACTATTATTTAATGTTTTACAACTTTTATTTTTACCATTTTACACCTTTTTTTAGTCCCACTAGGGGACTTGAAGGTCCAACTGTTTCATTGATGTTCTAATACATTGCACTACCTATGTAGTGCAATGTATTAGAACTGTCAGTTGTTCACTGACAGCAAGCCGTTCAGGCTCCTCTGGTCGGGGCCTAATCGGCTTCCGTAATGGCAGATTTGCTACAAACTACTAAGATGCAGCGATCGTTTTCGATCACTGCATCTAAGTGGTTAATGGCAGGAATCGGAGCTAGCTGTAACATATAGTGGGCACATACTGCTGATGACGCCGGCTTAGCTTCTGATCCGGAAGCAGAGCCAGCGCCATCTTGCCGATGGTACCGGAAGCTTTTAGGCCCCGCCTCTGAGCACTGCATAGGGGGCTTCCATTGCTGGCAGACCGGGAGGTCAGTATTAGGCCTCCGGTTGCCATTTCAACCACTATTCTATTGAACGCAGCATCTGAGGGGTTAATCGGCCAGATCGGAAGCTAGCTCCGGGTGCCAGCCATCAGGGTGCCAGCTGTAACATACAGCTGGCACACAACGGTGATGGTGCGGGCTTAGCTCCTGAGCCCGCACTATCACCACGACGTAATAGTACTGCGCTTTGCGGGAAGCCCTGCCGACAGTGCCGTATATATACGACGGATGTTGGGACGGGGTTAAAGACAAACTGTAGCCGGCAACCACAAAATCCCCTGCCAGTTCTTTCTTTTGCCTAGCAATTGAACCAACCAATGTTGCTCCCCAGCTTTAAGCACAACAAAGAAGTAGTGTCCAAAAAGACTCCCTTCATTAGGTTTTCTGGTAATGCCATTTTATTAAATACAGTGGTCCCCCAAGTTCCAATGGCCTCAGGTTACAATATTTTTAACATGCAATTACCTTTTCCTAGACTATGGTATCTTCAAACCACATTCTACTTAATATGCTGAAGTCAGTGCTGATCTGCCCATGTGATCGCCTGCAAGATCCACCCAGAGTGTGGAAATTCAAAACCTTTGCATCTGCACACCACATTGTGGGCAAATAAAACCAGTGGGCATTGTATTATCGTAGTGTAAACAGTGCTTGGCTGTCTAGTAGTACTTCTTTGCAGTACTGAGCTGCATATACTGCTCTACCTGTACTACATGTACTGTACTTCTCCCTACCTGTACTACATATACTGCTCTCTACACGTACTATATGTACTATACTGCTCAACCTGTACTACATGTACTGTACTGCTCTCTACCTGTACTACATGTACTGTACTGCTCTCTACTTGTACTACATGTACTGTACTTCTCCCTATTTGTACTACATGTACTGTACTACTCCCTACCTGTACTACATTTACTGTACTGATCTCTACCTATACTACATATACTGTACTGCTCTTTACCTGTACAACATGTACTGTTCTGCTCTCTACCAATACTACATGTACTGTACTGCTCCCTACCTATACTACATGTACTGTACTGCTCTCTGTTTGTACTACATGTACTCTACTGTTCTCTACCTGTACTACATGTACTGTACTGCTCTCTACCTTTACTACATATATTGTACTGCTTTCTAGTTGTACTACATGTACTATACTGCTCTATATTTGTAGTACATGTACTGTACTGCTCTGAACCTGTACTACAAGTACTGTTCTCAACCTGTACTTCATGTACTGTACTGCTCCCTACCTGTACTGAATGTACTGTACTGCTCTATACATGTACTAGATATACTGTTGTACTGCTCTATACATGTACTAGATATACTGTACTGCTCTCTACCTGTACTACATATACTGTATTGCTCTCTACCTGTACTACATGTAATGTACTGCTCTCTATCTGTGCTGAATCTACTGTACTGCACCCTACCAGTACTGTACTGCTCTCTTCCTGAACTACATGTACTGTACTGCTCTCTACCTGTACTACATGTACTGTACTGTTCTCTTCCTGAACATGTACTGTTCTCTACCTGTACTGAATGTACTGTACTGCTTTCTACCTGTACTACATGTACTGTACTGCTCTTTACCTGTACTACATGTATTGTACTGCTCTATTCCTGTACTACATGTACTGTTCTCTACCTGTACTGAATGCACTGTACTGCTCTATACCTGTACTACATGTACTGTACTGCTCTTTACCTGTACTACATGTACTGTACTGCTCTATCTGTGCTGAATCTACTGTACTGCACCCTACCAGTACTGTACTGCTCTCTTCCTAAACTACATGTACTGTACTGCTCTCTACCTGTACTACATGTACTGTACTGCTCTCTTCCTGAACATGTACTGTTCTCTACCTGTACAGAATGTACTGTACTGCTTTCTACCTGTACTACATGTACTGTACTGCTCTTTACCTGTACTACATGTATTGTACTGCTCTATTCCTGTACTACATGTACTGTTCTCTACCTGTACTGAATGCACTGTACTGCTCTATACCTGTACTACATGTACTGTACTGCTCTTTACCTGTACTACATGTACTGTACTGCTCTATATGTGTGCTACATGTACTGTACTGCTCTCTAACTGTACTATATGTACTGTACTGCTCTCTACCTCTACTACTTGTACGTTACTTCTCTCTACCTGTATGACATGTACTGTACTGCTCTATATTTGTACCACATGTAATGTACTGCTCTCTACCTGTACTACTTGTAATTCACCTCTTTCTACCTGTACTACTTGTACTTTACTTCTCTCTACCTGTACTACATGTACTGTATTGCTCTATATTTGTACTACATGTACTGTACTTCTCTCTTCCTGTACTACAAGTACTCTTCTTTACCTGTACTGAATATAATGTACTGCTCTCTACCTGTACTACATGTACTGTACTGCTCTCTACCTGTACTACATGTACTGGTCTCTACCTGGACTATATGTAATGTAGTGCTTTCTACCTTTACTACATCTACCGTACTACTCTCTGCCTGTGCTAGATGTTCTGTACTGTTCTCTACCTGTACTACATGTACTGTACTGCTCTATACCTGTACTATACTGCTCTTTAGCTCTGCTACATATTCTGTACTGCTCTCTACCTGTACATGTAATGTAGTGCTCTCTTCCTATACTACACGTACTGTACTGCTCTCTACCTGTACTGCATGTACTGTACTGCTCTATATTTGTAATACATGTACTGTACTGCTCTCTACCTGTACTACATGTATTGTACTGCAATCTACCTGTACTACATACACAGTATTGATGTCTACCTGTACTACATGTACTGTACTTCTATATACCTGTACTACAATTACTGTTCTCTGCCTGTACTGAATGTACTGCACTGCTATCTACCTGTACTGAATGTACTGTGCTGCTCTCTATCTGACCTACATGTACTATACTGCTCTTTACCTGTACTACATGTACTATACTGCTCTCTACCTGTGCTACATATACTGTACTGCACTCTACCTGTACTGTATGTACTGTACTGCTCTCTACCTGTACTACATGTACCGTACTGCTTTCTACCTTTACTACATGTCCTGTACTGCTCTCTTTCTCTGCTACATGTACTGTACAGCTCTTTACCTGTACTACTTGTACTTTACCTCTCTCTACTGTACTACATGTACTGTACTGCTCTCCACCTGTACTACATCTACTGTACTGCTCTCTACCTGTACTACATGTATTTTACTGCTATCTACCTGTACTACATGTACCGTACTGCTCTCTACCTGTACTACATGACCTGTACTGCTCACTATCTGTGCTACATGTATTGTACTACTCTTTACCTGTACTACTTGTACTTTACCTGTACTACATGTACTGTACTTCTGAATGTACGGTACTGCTATCTACCTGTACTGTATGTACTGTACTGCTCTCTACCTGTACTACATGTACCGTACTGCTCTCTACCTTTACTACATGTCCTGTACTGCTCTCTTTCTCTGCTACATGTACTGTACAGCTCTTGACCTGTACTACTTGTGTTTTACCTCTCTCTACCTGTACTACATGTACTGTACTGCTCTCTACCTGTACTACATGTACCGTACTGCTCTCTACCTGCACTAATTATACTTAACTTCTCTCTACCTGTACTGGTCGATCGCTGGGTGCTGATGGTCTCCAAGGCAGTCGGGGGGGGGGGGGGGGGGTCTAACAAAGTCCCCCAGGCTTATCATCAGTGTTTGCCTATTAGGCCCTTCCAGAGGCAGGGCCTAGTAGGATGCCTGCCAGTTTTACACTGACAGGCAAAATACATTCAATACAGAAGTATTACAATGTATTATAAAAGCGATCAAACGATTGCATAGTGGAGTCACATCATGTTATTTAACTCGCACAGTGAACACCATAAAAAAATAAAATAAAAAACAATGCTAGAATTGCTGTTTTCTGTTCATTCTGCCTTCTAAAAAATGCAATAACAAGTCATGTTATCTGCGGCACTCTGTGAACTTTCCAGGTGGTATAAGTAGGTTTCCCACCCCATCAATACTGTAAAGACAAACTCAAGCACTCAGTTTGATTATGCAATTTAAGGTTTATTCGGAAGTAGGCAACAAATTGAGATTTGTAAAGTTTCGGCCAATTTACCTGGTCTCTGTCAAACTCTATTGCCGCTTGTCTCTATTGCTGCTGACAGTGCCCACCACTGGTATTACATACCCCTTACCACCTACTTGCTACCAGCATTTACCCCCTTGACAAGCGCCAACAGATTTTGACAAAGACCAGGTATATTGGCGGAAACATTACAAATCTTATTTTGTTGCCTACTTCCGAATAAACCTTATAATTGCATATTCAAACGGAGTGCTAGAGTTTGTCTTTACACTCTGATATTTTAACATATTTTAAACTGCAATGCTGTACCTTACTCTCTTATGTTTTAATCTGCTGTATCCACACCTCTAAATAAAAAATGCCTGGATATGGATATATATATATATATATATATATATATATAAAAATTAAAAAATTCTATAGTTTTATATTATCCTAAATTGAGTTTTTAGCATATATCTTTGTTACTATCTTCTTTTATTTAAAAAAAAAATCCTAAATGTCTTTACTAACAATACTTTCTTTCTTGTCAAAATGACGGAAACCTTAGCGGCACCCAACGGACACCATTATAAGTCAATAAGGTCTGTCACTGCTATCCCTTAAGCAACACAGATATACAGATATGAACAGAGCCTTAAAATTCCTCAAATAAATTTTATGTCATTGACCCTTGTCAATCTCACTCTGCTTTTTTGCTCTAAACGCTAAAAATAAAAGAATCACATTGTATGATAAAAATTCAGGCAAGAACCTGCTGAAGAGACAATAAGCAGCAAGAACTGGCTTGGCAAAAAACTCTTTATAAATGACCTTCAAATGTCATCCTTTAGGAAGAACAAAAATACAAAGGCATCAAAACAAACTAGCGCAAGTGATTTTAACTTGAAATCAAAGTACAATGAACAGAACAAAAATACTATCGATATTAACACAAACAAGACATTCAATCTGAATGTAGAGGTGGGTTAAATAGATTTTTTTTATACTTGTTAAACTTTTTTTGTTTTTTTAATATTTATTTAGTAAGTAAAAAAAAGCCAGCAAATATATTCAGATAGAAATAGAGTAACTGAGCAACTTATAGCTTTTAAACACATACAGGCATTTATCACCTATAGAGAGCTACATGACTCATCTAGATCTATGTACAAATTACATCGAATACTTTCATAAATATTTATAGGAAAAATGTCACTCTCAGAATGAATTACAGCTTTAAACATGATGGGTAACCACGTAGCATATCAGAATTGAAACATCACAATGCATTGATAAAATCCCATTTCCATTTTCCTCTGCACATAGTAAATCATTCTACAAATGTACATATATATATATATATATATATATATATATATATATATATATATATATAAAAATAAATATATATATATATATATTTACATGACATGTATTCTCAACAAATATTAATGTTCTCGGTCTACTTTCAATTATATGAGCACCTCAAGGGTATGTTTTTCTTATTCTATTATCAATGTGTGTATTCTGATATTACATACACAAAAATTCACATCACATGACGTCTAGTTTAAAAAAAGACAGAATTGATTTTATAACAGGCTGTATGTTTAGACTGAGGGTGATTGATGGTGTGGAATACTGCCAGTATGACTACACAGTATAGTCCTATATGGTCATTACAAGAACACATAGTGGTTAATTTCTCATGCTTTATGCATTGCTTATTTTTTATAGAACTTCAAAGTTTATTCTCCAAGAACCTCAGATATTTCAGCTTTTATCTTCTTTTTTAAGGTGTAAAAATGAACTACTTCAAGGGATAATTGTTCTTAGTGTTGCTCAAAAAGAAAAACGGTAACCTTATTGTATTTCACTATATGGCCATTAATTAAATATCAATATTACATCCTCAAGTAACCCTATAATATTTAAGCAGATAACCAAAATAACACTATGTAGGAACCAACTATGGTTAAGGTGTGATTTATTGATCTAAATGTGTGGGAGGTCCATGGTCTAAGTAAGTTAAGAACAATGGTCCATGATCAAAGTGGGTTAAGAACAATTTACAAAAACGATTTATGTTTCAATATTCTCCCTTACCACATGAACATTGTGATTTGGATAAATCTTAGTAACTCCCCGGCACAAATGCTTTTTGTGAAATAACTTCCTGATTGCAACAAATCCGACAGGGTATATATGGCAATAGCTACGCACATACAAAGCCCAGGCATCTACTCTATGGAACCAGCCTAAATGGGCATCAGGCCTAAATAAAACTAGTGCTCAGCAATAAAGTCTAATTCTCATTGTATTTCAATAAAACGAGGTACATGAATCCAGCTATTTATAAGGTTTCAAGGACTCTTCCTTTGTCTACCTCACTAAAGAACCTGCGCTTCATCTTGAAGAGATACATTACTGCTCGCTGATCAAAGTTTTCATCATGATAAAGCTGCATCTTAATCAGTATGCCACTGTGCCCAAATGTTATGACTCATCTTTGGCTCATAGCAGAAGCAACACAGAGCATGAGTAACAGCACTGATGCCTCAATAGATTGGCATTGAGATGTGTAGTTTTCATACCTACAGGAAGCAAGTTGGAACTTGGCCTGGGTCAGCAGCTACTGGAAGTCATTATAATCTGAAAACAATTCTTGCTTAGATGCATGCTGCAACATACCCACTATGCTTTACCGGGACCCCTCACAATGAAAATTGAGGAAGACATGGGGGGGGGGGGGCTGTATTTGTTCTGTAAAAATATTGACTATTTCTGAACCCAAATCATTCTTCCACCTTCCTAAAAAATCAAAACACGTCTGCTAAGAGCCAAGCAATTTCCAGAGCAACACACCACAAGCAGAGAGGTGGTCCTAACTTATTCCTGCAACGATTACCTAGCGATACCTGTTTATTAAGCACAAATTAACGCAAATTGCGTCTGTATCGTCACATCCTTAAATCACATATTGTAATGTCACAACAAAATGGATTTTCTTTATTGTCACTAGAAGTTGGGACATTTAGACATAGCAGTCCGTGTATTTTCTGTTGACATTTACCAAATAGAATATGTAGTTGAGCGTACCATGATATTTGTAGTGCTTTATATAGCAATGCTAACAATTCACTATGACAGTGATCATGAGATTATATGTGAATAGTTTTTACCATCTTAGGTATATTCAATGACTAGGGCAAAGACTGCTGCTGCTGCATCAACAATATTTTAGGCTTCCACATTTGAGCCACCCCCTGAAGCCGGACTTTATAATATTAATCCATCACAATTAATTGGTGTGGTCCGTAAGACCACTGCAGCCTCTGACCCATGTTCATGCTTGAAGGGATTGACTTGAATTACTGTACAGCTGTACAACTTAGTTCTTATGTGCTAATGATTGTCTTTCAGTCCAGATAATCCGTACTATCCCACAGTTGCAGACAAAATGATTATCCAAGCAGTCACTGTGGTCAGGCGCTGCAATACAGAGAACTGGGTATTGCATTTAGAGTGTGTACTTCATAAAATGTCATATTCCAACCCAGGTATCACAGACAATGTCCACCTTCACATGCAGGTATCAATCCCTCCATTTTCCTGCAAATGCTTTTAGCTATGGGACACGGAGATATAGCGATACACGCTGCCTAACAAGTATGCCATCCATCATTGATTGCCACTTTATTGCTATGGCACTCATGATGTGACAACTTATAATCACCTACTACTATAAAAATGATTATAATAAATGAATCGTAGATGGAATACAGACCTCAGCTGCTTTTTTTTTATCATTGGACTCATAGCTGCAAATAGATGCATAGATGCCAGAGTGCCCATATAGGTTTTGGGGCACAGACAAGAACAAGTAAGGGTAAAATGCTTACTGTTTGTCCAGTCCATGCTGAGCGGATGCTGCTTGTGCCTTAGAATCAGAATCCTGCTCCATTACCAGAGTGATGAACAGCTCCATACTTCACTGCAGCCGGTGAAGAGGTAAATTATCAAATCTAAATTACTGGACACTTGAAGAATGTAGTTAGAGCAAGCCAAAACTCACATCTCCTAATTGAAAAATGCAAAGAACTGCACATAGGCTTTAATGCAGAGTGGAGCTCTATCCCCAGCACTATGACAACAGGTTTCAGGGAACCAGGTTGTTATTTCCCAAACTACAGAATAGAATAGCACTCCTGGACAATGACCAGCGCATTAACCTCTTCCCTGCTGGAACCTCCTACAGATTCATTCATTACAAATGGAATATAGGAGGAATCCTTCCTTACCTGTCTGTGTTCTGCTACTTGACTGATCCTTACGGGTGTTCTCTTTGGATCCTGTATCTTGGACTGGTGGTCCAGGTCAGTGTCCTTTGCCCTTGGCTGTATGAAAGCTTAGACCAGGATGGTGGTGCATTCAGTTCAAGCAAGGCACCTTTGCCAGGAACCCTTCCTGCCCATTACCTTGATTTGTAAGATGTGTATCAAACAAGTGTTCCGATCAGTCATGAGCTGTGTACCAGGGAGCATCAATACTCCATATATCCAGGAGCTGTGATGGGGAACTTGCTATAAACTCCATTCCACAATGGCATACCCCTCTAGATAATCCTCAGATGGTTTCTCAATGAAATAGGATTAGCTATTGTCTTGGGTGGCATACACTGGTAGCGGGCAATTCAAAGAGCTGATCAGAGCATTGAATGGCAGAGCCTGTGTAAGGAGCAGCAGGGGGACGGGGGATGTTACAAGTCAGTGATGCTCAGCAGATCCTACAGCTGTCAATACACTGGAAACAATCCACACTGACTATACTGTATGGATGTATGGATGGATGTATGGATGTATGTCTCACATAGCTGCCTGCACTGTGCCTGCCCCACTGCTGGAACTGGAGGAGGAGCACTAGCTGAGCTTCACATGGATTTGTAGGGAAAAAGCTTCATCTGCTATGGAAAAGTGTAGTACTGTCTGCAGCCCCCTGTCTGCCTCCAGGACAGCTCATGTGCAGGTGAAAATAGGAATTTGTCTCTTTTAACCTTTTACCTAACAGTCTGCTTTATTATGCAGTTCTGTTTTGCCTACTGTTTGTTACAATGTAGAGAATCATCTTTGCATACAGATACAAATTATGTTTTATACAAAATAATGCATGTACTTATTTTTATACTATAAGCATCTTTGTAGATTTGTGTTTATACCAGTAATGTTAGTCTAGCATTTGTTATGGACATAATTAAGGGATTGCATTATGAGTAAGGTTCCGTTCACACTGTCCAGTTTTTACTGGATTAATGACAGATTTGACAGATTTATTTTAAACGGTTTTTGCTTTTATTGTTGAGCTAAAAAGCTCAGCAGAATATGTTATTATGCCCATTTTGGGGCAACGGAAACCTAGCGGAATGGAATCTGAATGACATTCACATAGGTGGGTGTCCAAAAAACAGATAGATAAAAGTCCAATCATTTAGAATGATGCTAACAATGGGGATGTACTGTCCCAGCTCCTATTAGAGTAATAACCATGTATGTTTTAAAAGCCAGTAATCTGAAAACCTTTTGCAAATAAGAATAGCATATGAGGAAATTGCTCCATAATATAATCTCTAATACAAAAAAAAGTACCTCCATTTTTTTTTAAATTAAACTTTACTGTTGATTTTTCTATTTAACTTCTTCTGAAAGTCATTTACAAGAATTACTCTTTTAGTGAAATCTTGAATAAGTGCTTTCGAACATTATTCCTGATCTTTTTACCTATTAGTTTCAGATTGTTCAGATTCTGCATGTTTTCAGTTCCACAAAGGCATCCATACCTACGAGAATTGCAATATCTCCTGTTGCGGGATGTGTTAATTGAAGATTGGCATAGGTGGGATTTTCTTTTAATTCATTTCAAGGAAAAAGTTACTGGGGAAAAAAATAGGCTTCATGGTGTCGTTCTTTTTTTTATGCAGTAAATGCTCATAGTGACTAATAAAGTGTATTTAATACAATAAAATATTGAACAAAGAATTGAAACGTATCCCTGTTTGCTTCTGTCAGGTAATTTTGAACATTTTCCTGACTAGCAAATTGCAACAAGGGTTGACATATGGTGCCACCACCTTGAAGTTACACGCACCTTTTTCCTTAAAAAACATGATTTTTTTAAGATATGTTTCTGTACCTGGAGAAGTTTAAATTGTATTAAATTGTCTGATTTCTGAATTGCATTTATTATTACATGTTTTTTCTGACATTGCTGCATGTGAAGCTGCAAGCTCTGGTGCAGTGGGTGTTCCCTGTGAAGCATGATCTCTTCTTACCTCTCTCTCTTCTCTCAATGTTCGAGCCCAGTGTTTTTCATTCTATGGCCCTATGCTCAGCCTCCCAGTCGAGCTAAGTGCCCGTAACACAGATGTAGCAAACTTTAACTTGACACTTATAAGTGAATAAATGCCAAAGGGACCCCCACTTTTGCCCTATAAGAACTTAAACAGGAGAAATGTCACTTAAAAGAAAGGACACCTGGAAAAATCTGCATTAGAATGACTGAAAATGCAATGTCAAATATAGGATGCAAAGACAATGCAAATAAATAAAGACAGTGTGCAAGATAGGAAAATATGTGATTACCACACCATGCTGTTGGAATTAAACACCGGGTCCTGTAAGGGCAAAAGTGGGGCTAAGTCACCCATGCGTATCACCGTTGATACGACTTCATCAGGGCTAACTCTCTTTGGACAAAATGCTGTATTTTATATCCCTAATCGTACAATATAATCAATGGATACATAGAATTGTCAAAGGAATGGAACTAGTGGAGGCTGTGATGTACATGGACAAAACTCCCCTCAGACCAAAGGACTCCATGCCTGGTTTACAAAAAAACACTCTACATCCCACACACAGTTCAGGCGCCAAATCTAAACAGGAGCCAAGAAGTTAACCCCTTCCGGACATTTGACGTATCCATACTCCAAAGTTGGGTAGGTGAAGTATGGAACGGGCTCACGGAGTGAACCAGCTCCATACGATGCAGGTGTCGGCTGTTTGTTACAGTCGACACTTCAGAGCTCATGCACGATCCCGCTCGTTTAACTCGTTAAATGCTGCGGTCAATAGCATTTAAATCGTTAGAAAGAGGGGGGCGACCCGCTCTAACAGCTCATCGCGTCCCCCGCAACACAATCGCGGGGGGGGGGCAATGTTTGCTATGGCTGCTTGGGGGCCTAATGAAGGCCCCCAGGTCCGCCATCTTTGTGCACCTATTAATAGATGCCTGTCAGAATCACGATATACTGCAATACTTTAGTATTGCAGCATATCGTGCAAGCGATCTAACGATCGCTGGTTGAAGTCCCCTAGGGGGACTAATAAAAAAAAGTCAAAATGAGTTAAATAAAGTTGTTTTTTTGTGTAAAAAAATAAAATAAAAAAAACACTTTTCCCATTTCCCCCCTAGAGCATAGTAAAAAAAAAAAAATAGATAAACATAATTGGTATTGCCGTGTTCGTAAAATTCTGAACTATAACAATATATAATTATTTAACCCGCACGGTGAACGCCGTAAAAAAAAGATTGTAAAGGCCAGAATCTATTTTTTGGTCCCACAAAGAAATGAAGTAAATAGTGATAAAACCGTCGCATGTACACCAAAATTGTATTATTAAAAACTACAGCTTATCCCGCAAAAAATAGGAAGGGGTTAAAGACAGTCACATGGCTCACACTGCTCCATTTCCTGTTACCGGGACGTGGCAGAAGACACAGGTCGTGGCAGATGACACAGAAGCCGCAAGTTGTGCCAGACGTGGCAAATTCCTCCAGACGTGGCAGATAACACAGGACGTGACGGATTCCTCCGGACGTGGCAGGTGACACAGGACGTTACACGACTCCGACAGTAATAGGCAAAGGAACAAGAACATCACGGGATACAGGAACAGGAAACAAGGCACGGGTAACAACTGGAACGGAAAACACTAAGGGACCATTTGCAAGACAGACTGGGAAAACTAACAATGCTCAGGCAAGGATCATAAGGCCTGGGGCCTTCTTATAGTCAAGGAAAACATGGCAGTTGATGATGATGACAATTTCCTTTGTGCGCGCGCTGGCCCTTTAAGGCCGGGCAAGAGCGTGCGCACGCACCCTATGGGACACAGCAGACTGGAGCGGAAGTGAGTGCTGGCGTCCCCTAGGAAGGAGATGGGGACCAGCGCTCACGGATCCATGGCTGTGGGCGTCGGGAGGTGAGTAAACACGACGGCCCGTGGCCATGGACGCTACAGTATCCCCCCTCTTACGCCCGTCTTCTTGGGGCCAGAGCGAGAGAGGAATTTTTTATAAGAGCAGGGGCACTGAGGTTCTCTTCTGGCTTCCAGGACCTTTCCCCAGGACCAAACCCTCTCCAGTCCACCAAATAGAAAGTCCTTCCTCATACCCTCTTTCAGCCCAGGATTTCCCTCACCTCGAACACATCAGAAGAACCACTGGGAGCAACTGTGGAACTGGAAGTCTTGCTGTAGCGGTTCAGGACCACAGGCTTCAGGAGGGACACATGAAAGCAGTTGGGGATTCTGAGGGCAGGAGGCAGCCGTATCTTATAGGAGACAGGGTTAATTTATTGCAGAATTTCGAAAGGACCAAGGAACCTGGGAGCAAACTTGTATGAAGGCACCTTCAAACGAATGTTCTGAGAGGATAGCCAGACTTTGGTACCCGGAAGATACTGAGGCTCTCTTCTCCTTGTATCTCCTTTTCTCTTCATGCGATCGACTGCCAGCAAAATAGAGGATCTGGTCTGTTGCCAGATTTGCAAAAAGTCCCCATATGCAGAGTCAGAAGCACGTACTTGAGATGTGGTCGACACTGGAAGATAGGATTTTGACTGTACACAATGTGAAATGGAGTGGAAGTGGTGGACTCACTTTTGTGGTTGTTGTATGAGAACTCGGCCCATGGAAGAAGCTGTACCCAGTTATCTTGCTGTTAAGAGATGAAGTGGTGGAGATAATTCTCCTAGATCTGGTTGATCCTCTCGACTTGCCCATTGGACTGGGGGTGATAAGCTGAGGAAAAGTCCAATCTCACATCCTGGAGTTTACAGAGGGCTCTCCAGAACTTTGAAGTAAGCCGGGGGGGTCGGACACAATGTGAAGAGGCAAGCCATGCAAGCGAAAGATGTGTAGAATGAAGAGACTCGCCAGTCGAGGAGCAGAAGGTAGGCCGGTCAGCGGGATAAAATGTGCCATCTTAGAGAACCGGTCCACCACCACCCAGACGGTGTTGCATCCTGCTGAGGGGGGAAGGTCTGTGACAAAGTCCATCGCAATGTGCTGCCTGAGGGCATTGGGTACAGGCAGAGGTTGAAGCATGCCGGCAGGCTTGGAGTGAGTAACTTTGTTAGAAGCACACACCGTGCAAGAAGAGACAAAGTCCAGAACATCTTTAGGTAGCATGGGCCACCAGAAGTGACGAGCAATCAGGTCTCGGGTTTTAGGGACACCAGCGTGACCAGCCAGTTTAGAACTCTTTCCCCAGCGGAGAATTCTCCTCCTGTCTGCCAACCGAACAAAAGTCCTCCCCGGTGGGATGTCTCTAACCTGCAGAGGATTAGCAGTGACAATGCAGGACGGGTCTATGATAGTCTGAAGGGACTCCACCATGTCTTCCGTCTCAAACGATCTGGACAGGGCATCGGCCCTCACATTCTTGTCCACAGGACGATAGTGGAGCACAAACTGGAAACGGGTGAAGAACAGCGACCACCTGGATTGACGGGGATTCAGTCGTTGGGCAGACTGAAGGTAGATAAGGTTTTTGTGGCTGGTGAAGATCAGAATGGGATGAGCAGCGCTCTCTAGAAGATGTCTCTACTCCTGCAGAGCCAATTTGATGGCCAGTAGCTCCCAATCTCCAATAGAGTAATTGCACTCAGCAGAAGAAAAAAGTCTGGAACAGTAGCCACATACTACTGCCTTTCCTTTGATGCTCCTCTGGAACAGAAGTGTACCTGCACCAACAGAGGAAGCGTCCACTTCCAGTGAGAACTGCCGAGATACGTCAGGATGATGGAGGATCGAAGCTGAAGTGAAGGCTCTCTTGAGGCTTATAAATGCGAACTCTGCCTCTGGAGTCCACACATTGGTGTTCACACCCTTATTGGTAAGGGTAGAGATGGGAGCCGTCAGAGATGAGAAGTTTGGAATAAACTGCCGGTAGAAATTGTCGAATCCCAGGAACCGCTGTATGGCCCTTAAGCCTTTAGGACGTGTCCACTCCAGGACAGCTTTTACTTTCTCAGGCTCCATCTTGAGACCTTGATCCGAGATGATGTAGCCCAGGAAGGGCAGAGAACTCTTCTCATAGATGCACTTCTCCAGCTTGGCGTATAAATGATTCTCCCTTAATCGTAGTAGAACCTGATGGACATGCCTCCGATGAGTCGCCGGATCTGGGGAGAAAATCAAAATATCATCGAGATAAACAACAATACAGAAATATAGGAGATCTCGGAAGATATCATTACCAAACTCCAGAAACACTGTGGGAGCGTTTCACAGTCCGAATGGCATCACTAGGTATTCGTAGTGCCTGTCCCGGGTGTTAAATGCCGTCTTCCATTCATCACCCTGGCAAATCCGGACTAGATTATAAGCCCCCTGTAGGTCTAGCTTAGAAAAAAATTTGGCTCCTCGTATGCGATCAAACAGCTCAGATATAAGTGGCAACGGGTATTTGTTCTTCACCGTGATCTGGTTGAGACCACGGTGGTCAATGCAGGGTCGAAGGGATCCGTCCTTTGTAACGAAGAAGAATCCAGCCCCGGCCAGGGAGGAATACTTTCGTATGAAACCCCTTTCCAGATTCTCCTTGATATAGGCCGACACAGATAGAGACTCTGGCAAGGAGAGAGGATATACTCGGCCACGGGGGAGAAAGGCATTAGGAACCAGTTCAATGGGGCAGTCATAAGTCTGATGTGGAGGCAGCGTCTCAGCCTCCCTTTTGCAGAAAACATCTGCAAACTGGGGAGAAAGTCCCGCCAATGACTGAGGCAGAGGAGGCTTAACAGGATGGATCTGCAACAGACAACGACCAAGGCACTTGGAGCCCCGTTGGAGAACCTCTCCAGAATTCCAGTCCAGGTCTGGGGCATGTAGTCGAAGCCAAGGCAGGCCCAGCAGAACAGGATTGATGGCCTTGGGCAAAACAAGGAAAGAAATCAGTTCAAAATGAAGGACTCCAACCTGGAGCTTCAACGGCTTGGTTTTAGAAACGATGGGATCAGGCAGAGGCAGTCCATTAACTGAGGCAACAGCTAAAGACGTCTCTAGGGGAAATATGGGCAACTGAAGATGATCCACTAGCTCTTTCTGGATGAAGTTTGCAGCAGAGTCAAGAAAGGCAGAAACTTGATGCGTCCTCTCGCCGGATACTAGGGTCACAGAAATAGTCAGCTTGGAACAGAATGCTTTATTAGGTTACGTTCCACCTAGGGTTGTCTCTCCAACCAATCCTAGGCAATGGGTAGTCTCTGGCCTCTGGGGAAACAGACGCACAATATGGCCTCCGATGCTGCAATACAAAGTCCAGAAGTGCATCTGCGTTGTTTCTCCTGGGTAGACAATTTGACATAGTTACTCTGCATAGGATCCTCTGGTGGGACGACTGAGAACGATTGCTGGAAAGTAGAATGCAGCCTAGGAAGTTCTTTCTTCCGGAGAATCTCTTGGGAACGCTGCCGGATACTCATGTCAACCCGGGTGGCGAGTAGGATAAGATCATCCAGGATAGATGGCAGACCGCGAGCAGCCAGCTCGTCCTTAATCCCCGAAGACAGTCCCTGGCAGAATGTGGCCACCAAAGCCTCGTTGTTCCAGGTCAATTCAGCAGCCAGGATACGGAACTGAATTGCATACTCGCTCACGGACAGGTCTCCCTGGTCTAGGGTCAGCAAGGATGCAGCAGCCGAAGAAACTCTTCCTCAAAGATCGAGCGGAAGGTCTGTAAGATGCACTGCAAGTCTCTGGTCCCTGATGTTCCCACAGAGGATTATCCCATGCCAGCGCTTTGCTAGTAAGGAGAGAGATGATGAAGGCGATCCGAAGAGAAGGACCTGGCATGTAGTCTGAAGTGGATAAGGCACTGATTCAAACATGCAGGACCTCGGGTCTCCGTCATAGCGTGGAGGTAGCGGAAGGTAGCACAGGGGTTAGGTACCGGTACAGACAGGAATTGTAGCAGGAGGAACAGCAGGAATGGGTCCGGTGACGACTGTGGTGGACACAAGCAGCCGATGGGCTACGGCGTTCACCGACAGGAGGAGTTAGTCTTGTCGTGACTGGAGATCCTCCATCTCGGCCAGCATGGCTTGAGTTGTCAAGGTCTCAGGTTGACCAGCGGGGTCCATGGCCTGAGTGTACTGTCACGTACTGGGTTTGTGGACCCACTAGGCCGTACCGCCGTGGCAGGGAAGCAGCTGGCCAAACAACAGGAAACCCCACAAGGGTTTCTGGATAGTCCAGACAGTGGCCGCAGCTCTGGTACAGATGGAGAAGGGCGTAGCAGCTAACGCCAAACTTGGCGGATAACACAGCTGCCGCAGGTTGCGCCAGACGTGGCGAGTTCCTCCGGACGTGGCAGATGACACAGGTCGTGGCAGATGACACGGAAGCCGCAGGTTGCGCCAGACGTGGCAAATTCCTCCGGACGTGGCAGATTCCTCCGGACGTGGCAGATGACACAGGACGTGACACGACTCCGACACTAATAGGCACAGGAACAAGAACAGCACGGGATACAGGAACAGGAAACAAGGCACGGGAAACACTAAGGGACCATTTGCAAGACAGACTGGGAAAACTAACAATGCTCAGGTAAGGATCAGAAGGCCTGGGGCCTTCTTATAGACCAGGAAATCATGGCAGTTGATGATGATGACGATTTCCTTTGTGCGCGCGCTGGCCCTTTAAGGCCGGGTACTAGCGTGTGCGCGCACCCTACGGGACACAGCAGACTGGAGAGGAAGTGAGCGCTGGCGTCTCCTAGGAAGGAGATGGGGACCAGCGCTCACGGATCCATGGCTTCGGGCGTCGGGAGGTGAGTAAGCCTGGCGGCCCGTGGCCATGGACGCTACACAAGGCTTAATAGCAGAGAACAGATTAAGGCAATACACTGCAATACGTACATATTTCAGTGTATTGCATGAGAGATCTAACAATCGCATGGTAAAGTCCCCTAGGGGGACTAAAAAAACAGCAAGGTGTTCAATAAAAATTTTCATAATGTAAGAAAACAACAATAACTAAAAGTTACATAAAGAACCTTTTCCCATTTTTAACAAAAACTTATGTAAGCAATAAAATAAGTAAACATAATTAATATTGCAGCATCCGTAAAAGTTTGAACTAGTAAAATATCACATTATTTGACCCTGGTTAAAAAAAAAAATCACAATGCAAGTATTGCTGTTTTTTGGTCCCCTTCTTCCAAAAAAGTGGAATAAAAAGTGATCAAAAAGTCATACAGTATGTACCCCAAAATGGTACCAATATATCTTCAGCTTGCTCCATAAAAAATAAGTCCCCCTCCAATCCATCGATGGAAAAATAAAAAAGTTACAGCTCTTTTAGAAAATGGTGATCTGTTCATAGACAGGTCTCTTTATATATTTAAAAGCCCAAGTCTATCCCAGCCAGTGTTCCAAGGGACGTCCTTGCTTGGCTTAATTTTTACCACATTAAGGAATCCTTAATGGAAGCAGCAGCCACAACCAAAAACCTCCTAGAAAGATTTCAACAGGTTTTATTGTACACTGATATATGGCCAGCTACTCTGGCAAGGAGAAGGGAGTTTGCAAAACAGAAAAACTCTGAGTGACAATGATATATCGTACAAATAGGGTGTTCCAGTTAAACTGATTGTATTGAAAATAGTGTTTCTCACAGTTTATCCTCTCCAATGGAAGTAGCTGCTATAATAACCCGTTGGTCTATGGAAATTCTGCAAGAACACGTCAGATCTCCACCAAAGAGTATACCTGCCATCCTAACAGAAGAATGGACCAAAGTTGGATCCAAGATATCATCAAATGCAAATATCTAAAATGCTCACTCCCAATTGATGCCTGGTAGAGTCCATTCCTTTTTACCTCCTCTTCTCTCATAGAACTTATACAAAGACACCCAAAAAAATCACTATACATATGGATTAGTCTAAACCTGTGGATTTCTCACACTGTTTAACAACTCAATTGTCATATCCCACAGACTCAGCGGTCCTCTGTCTCTACTATATAATACAAGTGCCTACCACAATACTTCACTAATTTGATAGGTTGGCTTTTAACTTGCACTAATCTGACCTTCATTTTTCATTCCCACTCCCCCTCCCCCAATGGCACTAGAGAAAACACTAGCTTTTTATCACTTAGGGTCACTTGGTACCAGGACTATTTAACAATTGACAGTTTTATATATATTTCTCTCACACATCAAGCAAATAAAGAGGGCAACTTATAGCAATAAAAGGTACTGTTGCTTTCCAATGACTCAATACTATTATAGACACAGAGGGGAGATTTGTTATCTTAGTTTGCTTATTCAACAATGTAACTTATACGATTGCTACAGTATATGCTCCTAAGGGCAGATACAGACGGACGTTGCATTTTTGCGCGCGCAAACAACGCAGCGTTTTGCGCGCGCAAAAAACATTTGACAGCTGCGTGTGTCATCCGTGTATGATGCGCGGCTGCGTGATTTTCGCGCAGCCGCCATCATAGAGATGAGGCTAGTCGACGCCCGTCACTGTCCAAGGTGCTGAAAGAGCTAACTCTTTCAGCACCCTCGACAGTGAATGCCGAACACAATATCGAAAAACCTGTTGAAAAAAAGAAAAAGTTCGTACTTACCGAGAACTTCCCGGCCATTGCCTTGGTGAAGCGTCCTTGGTGACGCGTCCTTGGTGACGCGCCTCTCGACATCGGGCCCCACCTCCCTGGATGACGCGCCAGTCCATGTGACCGCTGCAGCCTGTGCTTGGCCTGTGATTGGCTGGAGCTGTCACTTGGACTGAATTGTCATCCCGGGAGGTCAGACTGGAGGAAGACGCCGGGAGTTATCGGTAATTCAGAACTTAGTTTTTTTTTCTACAGGTTCATGTATATTGGGATCGGAAGTCACTGTCCATGGTGCTGAAACAGTTTAACTCTTTCAGCACCATGGACAGTGACTATCTCCTGACGTCACGTAACGATAATTTTTTTGCCGGGTTCGGCCAAATCGAGTTAGGCCGAACCCGGTGAAGTTCGATTCGCTTGTCCGGCTTCGCTCATCGCAAAGACACTCCGTTTGGATGTTTGGAAACAGAAAAGCACGTGGTGCTTTTCTGTTTACATTCATCCTTTTGACAGCTGGTGCGCTGTTTCAGTCGGTTCGCACGGAAGTGCTTCCGTGCAACCTGCGTGGTTTTCACGCACCCATTGACTTCAATGGGTGCGTGATGCGCGAAATACGCAGAGTTATTGAACCTGTCGCGCTTTTTGCGCAGCAGACAAGCGCTGCGCAAAAAGCATGGACTGTCTGTACTGCCCCATAGACTTGTATTGGTCCATGCGTGCCGCGTGAAAACCACGCGGCCCGCACGGACCGAATACACGCTCGTGTGAATCCCCCCTTATACCCACCAAACTACATTTGTAAAGGCTATATTAGAAAAATGAGCAAACAAATAAAAAAACAAGATTCACTTCTAATATATTGTGAATTTAAAACTGCTCTAAACCCTTTACTTGATAGAAACCCTTCCACAAAATGCAAAAAGGGGCCCGATCTTCAAGATCTATCTTCAAAAAACATATTTACAGTCCCTGTAGAATTTATCACTAATGACAGCGATTACACCTTTTTCACCAAATTGCATACATTTTACTCCTGCGTAAACCTAATCTTAGTTGATAAATGGCAAATCCCCAAAAATAATACTTTCTTCCGTATACAGTATCACATGGTCTGACCATGCCACAGTATCCGTGTCAATTAGATCATTATATAATTTACCCCTGTCCTCTGCCTGGAGACTGAATAATTATTTCCTAAACAAAGCCAACTACATAAACCAGTCTAAAAAAATATTGGAAGATTACTTCTTCTTAAACAATAATTTGTAAATAACAATTTCCTCTAAATGGTGTGTCGACAATCCATAATTAGAGGGCTCTCCTTCAAACTTGCAGCAACAGAAAAGAAAATAAGATTATCCAACTCAAATGAAATTCTAATAAAAATCAAAACTAAATAAAATAGTCAATCCAGTCAGAACTTAAAAAGCTAAAGCTATGTCATAATGCAGAATAAATATGACTTTGACCTCTGCAAATTTAAATTAGCTTACTACAGGCAAGGCAACAAAGCTTCAAAACTATGAGCAGATAAAATGAAATCTAAAGAATTAAAAATGACCTTCCATAAGAACAACATACTTAAAGGGGTATTCCAAGAATTGACAATTATCACCTGTCTGCAGGATAGGTAATAATTGTCTGATCACTAAGGGCCCAGCACTGCGACCCCCAATGATCATGGGAACGGGGGTCCCAAACCCCCTGTTTCTCCTTACTGTTCTACCGCAGTGAGAAGGACATTGAAGGGAGCGGCGGTTGAGCATGCATGCTGCTGCTCTATTCAAAGTCTATGGGAATGATGGAAACATCTGAGTACATAGTTTCCGTCAGTCCTATAGAAATTGAATGGAGCGGCGGGTGCATGCTGAACCGCCACTGTATTCAAGTTTCTCCTCACTGTGTGTGGTGCAACATCAGATGGAACAAGACACATTATTAACTATATAGAAGTAGCAAGGACTAATCGAGTACATTCTTTGTTGCTTTCCCCAGAGGCAGAGAAAGCATTTTATAGGCTCCACTGAGGCATTTTTTAAATTGGTCTTGAAAAATTTTGATTTAAAACTTAAATGCCTAAGTAACTCCTCAGGTTTTCTCTTTAAGCCCTTTCCAATCAGCAATAGGACATGGCAAGGTTGCCTGATGTCCCCTCTAATATTTGCACTTACTATGGAAGCATGTGCGGAACATATTAGAGTCCCTTCAATATCCCTTTGATTTTTCCATTTGATCTTCTTGATCATCATATAGGATAGTTTGCGGAGGACGTTATAATAGCCTTATCTAATCCCTCAAGCTCACTCCTAGCAATCATTACAATCCTCCTAAAATTTAGTGACGCCTCATATTACGAAATTAATATATTAAAATTGCTAATACTTAATTTAGGTCTAAAACCATTTATAGTAAATCGCTTATTTAGCTCATATCATTTTAAATGAGCTATAGATTTTATACCTTATTTAGGAATTAAATTGACCTACCAAATCACTAAATTATTTTTAGCAAACTATACTCCACTGCTTGAAAACAATAAAAAAATGTCCTAATAATAAAAAAAAAACCTCATGGTATTTCATGGCTTGGAATGGTTTCTGCAGTTAAGATAATAATTTTGTAGAACATACTTAACTTTTCCTGCAATGTACCAATCCTAGCCCCTATTTTAAGAATATGCAATCTTTATTGCGAAAAGCAAAGAACCAGAAACCAGAAAATACATATATTGCAGGCTTTAAGTCCGCTATAGAAAGACATATAGGAGAAAAAAACATCTTATTAAATTGAACATTAATTGAAACCTTTATAATAAATATATAGATTGACTCTTTATCATTATGCAATTGGAAACCGTTAGGTGTATCCAATCTTGGCTAAAATCAAAGAAAGAAGGAGTGGGCACTACTGAACTTTAGTCAAACATTTATTACGTAACACTATTGACATCAGTTATTCCTTAACCCCTTAGTGTCTAAGCCTGTTTTGGCCTTCAGGACCAGCCCCATTTTTGCAAATCTGACATGTGTCACTTTATGTGGTAATAACTCCAGAATGCTTTTACCTATCCAAGCGATTCTGGGATTGTTTTCTCGTGACATGTTGTACTTTATGATACTGAAAAAATTTTGTCATTAAATTCAATATTTATTTGTAAGAAACGCCAAGATTTAGAGAAAATTAGCAAAAATTAGCATTTTTCTAAATTTTAATGTATTTACTTGTAAAACAGATAGTAATACCACACAAAATACATACTAGTTTATATTTCCCATATGTCTACTTTATGTTTGCGTCATTTTTTGAACATTCTTTTATTTTTCTAGGATGTTACAACGCTTAGAACTTTAGCAGCAATTTCTCATATTTTCAAGAAAATTTCAAAAGGCGATTTTTACAAGGGCCAGTTCAGTTCTGAAATGGCTTTGAGGGCCTTATATATTAGAAAGTCACCATAAATCACCCCATTTTGAAAACTGCACCCATCAAAGTATTCAAAACAGCATTCACAAAGTATTTTAGCCCTTTAGGCGTTTCACAGGAATTAAAGCAAAGTAGAGGTGAAATTTACAAATTTCATTTTTTTTCTTCAAAAATTAATTTGTAATAAATTTTTTCTATACCACAGAAGGTTTTACCCAAGAAATGCAACTCAATATTTATTGCCCAGATTCTGCAGTTTTTAGAAATACCCCACATGTGGCCATAGCGCGGTCATGGACTGAAACACAGGCCTCAGAAGCAAAGGAGCACCTAGTGGATTTTGGGCCTCTATTTTATTAGAATATATTTTAGGTACCATGTCATGTGTGAGGAGGTCTTGTGCTGCCAAAACAGTGGAAACACCCCAAAAGTGACCTCATTTTGGAAACTATACCCCTCAAGGAATTTATCTATGGGTATAGTTAGCATTTTGAATCCACAGTTTTTTTGCTAAATTTATTTGAATTAGTATGTGAAGGTGAAAATCTACTTTTTTTGTGAAAAAATTAGGAAATTTTAAATTTTTACAAGGAATAAAGTAGAAAAAACACCCCAACATATGTAAAGCAATGTCTTCCGATTATAGAAATACCCCATATGTGGTAATAAATTGCTGTTTGGACCCACAGCAGGCCTCAGAAGAGAAGGAGCACCATTTGGATTTTGGATTTCTGATTTTGCTGGAATAGTTTTCAGTGCCGTGTCGCGTTTGCAATGCACTGGAGGGATGAAAACAGTGGAAACCCCCAAATAGTGACCCCATTTTGGAAACTATACCCCTCAAGGAATTTATCTATGGGTATAGTTAGCATTTTGAACCCACAGTTTTTTTGCTAAATTTATTTGAATTAGTATGTGAAGATGAAAATCTACTTTTTTTCTGAAAAAAGGTAGCCATTTTTAATTTTTACAAGGAATAAAGGAGAAAAAGCGCCCCAACATTTGTAAAACAATTTCTCCTGATTACGTAAATACCCCATATGTGGTAATAAACTACTGTTTGGACCCACACCGGGGCTTAGAAGGGAAGGAGCGCTATTTGGCTTTTGGAGCTCAAATTTAGCTGGAATGTTTTTGGGTGTCATGTCGAATTTGCAAAGCCCCTGAGAGACCGAAAAAGTGGAAGCCCCCCAAAAGTAACCCCATTTGGGAAACTACACCACTTAAGGTATCTAGGGGTATAGTGAGCATTTAGGCCCCACACGTCTTTTGCAGAATTTATTAGAATTAGGCCGTGAAAATTAATAACATCATTATTTCCACTAAAATGTTGAATTTTTTCAATTTCACAAAGGATAAACGAGAAAATGCACCCCAACGTTTGTAAAGCAATTTCTCCCGAGTACGGCAATACCCCACATGTGGTCATAAATGGTTTTTCATTAGAAAGTAATTAACCCTTTACGAACTGATTCATGTTTTGCTTTTTCGTTTTTCCTCCCCGCTTTCCAAGAGCCACTACTTTTTTATTTTTCTGTCAATAGAGCGGTGTGGGGGCTTATTTTCTGCGGGACGAGCTGTCGTTTTTATTGGTACCATTTTTTGGTACGATGCCATATCGGTGGACATAAACGGCTGTTTGGGCACGCTGTAGGGCTCAGAAGGGAGGGACGCCATTTGGCTTTTGGAGCGCATATTTTGCTTGGTAGTAGCTCTGGCGTTTTGCTGGTATTTCAGTTTATAATGTGGGGGCATATGTAGGCTGGGCAGAGTACATCAGGGGCATAATAAGAGGGTATAATAATGGGGTAAATAAATAATAATCCACAGATATGTGGCCAGTGTCGCACTGATAAATGGCGCCCAATGTTATCCACTTTTGGAACACTGCACATTTTGCATCGCCATAATCTGAGAGACAGAACTTTTTTTATTTTTTCACCACCGGAGCCGTGTGAGGGCTTATTTGTTGCGGGACAATCTGTAATTTTCATTGGTACCATTTTGGGGTACATGCGATTTTGTTGATCACTTTTTATTCAATTTTTCGGCAAGCCAGGTGACAAAAACCATCAATTCTGACAATGATTTTTATTTATTTTTGACGGCGTTTACCCTGGGCTATAAATGACTATTATACTTTATTCTGCGGGTTGGTACGATTACGGCGATACCATTTGTATATACGTTTTTTTTATGTTTTGCAGCGTTTGAGCAATAAAATAACTTATTTAGAAAATAATTTATTTTCTGTGTCACCATATTCTGAGAGCCATAACTTTTTTATTTTTCAGTCAAAAAAGCTGTGTAAGGGCTTGTTTTTTGCGGGACGGGTTGTAGTTTGTATGGGTACTATTTTGGCGTACATGCGACTTTTTGATCACTTTTTATTACATATTTTGTGAGGGGTGGTGACCAAAAAATAGTGATTCTGGCATTGTTTTTCGTTTATTTTTTTTGCGGCGTTCACTGTGTGGGAAAAATAATATTATAGTTTTATAGTTGGGGTCGTTACGAACGCGGTGATACCAAATATGTGTACTTTTTTTTTACGTGTTCATTTTTTTTCCTATAATGAAAGACTTATTATAGGAAAAAAAGCAGTTCTTGTTTATGTCACTTATAACTTTTATTTTTACACTTTTTTTAAAACATTTTTATTCTTTTTTTTACTTTTTTCACTTGTCCCACTAGGGGACACTTAGACTTGCAGCTCTGATCGCTGCTGGAATACATTACACTACACACGTAGTGTAATGCATTTCAACTGTCATTGTGACGTGACAGTCACACTGACAGGAAGCCTACGACGACCACCCTTCGGGGTGGTCCTCATAGGCTTCTGTACATGGCAACCCGGAAGCCATTGTCTGGCGTCCGGTTGCCATGGGTACCATCGCCAGCCCCCGTGATTTCACATGGGGGCTGCCGATCGGCGCTAAAGACCTTAATTGTGGCGTTCAAAATCGAGCGCCGCAATTAAGGGGTTAACTGCCGATATCAGCGGCGACAGGCCGCTGATCGGCAACGGGGAGAGCAGGGCTGACACCCTGCACAGTTAACCGCCGCTGCGGTGTAGCGCCGCGTGGCGGTTAACTGTCAAAGCACTGACGTAACTGTACGTCAAGGTGCGCAAACTTACTGCTCACCATGACGTACAGTTACGTCATGGTGCGTTAAGGGGTTAAACATCTTCGGGTCAGCAATAAGGCACAAAGTCAAAGTCATTAAACACTAAGGTAGAAAGGATAACTAGCGGCACTCACCCTGATGTAGTTAAAAGTCCTTTATTTCGGCAATAAACATGGGCTATTGAGAAAGTACGAACGAACAAGAAAGGGCAACAGACTGTTTCGCACTCTGAGGCGCTTCTTCTGACCTCAAGTAGAAGTGCCTCAGAGCGCGAAACAGTCTGTTGCCCTTTCTTGTCCGTTCGTCCTCCCTCCATAGCCCATGTTTATTGATGAAATAAAGGACTTTTAACTATATAAGGGTGAGTGCAGCTCGTTTTCCTTTCTACCTTAGTGTTTGTATCCAATCTTAGTTATACCTTTGTAAGGCTATGTTCACACGGGGTATTTTGCCGAGTTTTTTGACGCGGAAACCGAGTCGCAAAACTCGGCAAAAACGGCCCGAGAACGCCTCCCATTGATTTCAATGGGAGGCGTCGGCGTCTTTTTCCCGCGAGCAGTAAAACTGCCTCGCGGGAAAAAGAAGCGACATGCCCTATCTTCGGGCGCTTCCGCCTCTGACCTCCCATTGACTTCAATGGGAGGCAGGAGAAAGCGTATTTCTCGCTGTTTTATGCCCGCGGCACTCAATGGGCGCGGGCGAAAAACGGTGCGATAATCGCCGCGAAAATCGGTGTGCAGGGAGAGGAATATCTGCCTCAAAGTTCCAAACTGAATTTTGAGGCAGATATTCCTCCCCCAAAATACTCTGTGTGAACATAGCCTAAATCTTTACAAAAAAGTTTGTTTTTTTTGTTTTTGTTTTTTAAAAGATTGTGCTGTTTCTTCTACAAACAATGAAGAGATTGACATTCCTTGGAAGATAACTGAGCATTGAGTCACTTTCATATCTATTCTTAACTAGAGTAAGGAACTCTTTTAAATAAGTAGCCCTTACAATGTTCTTTTTAGATCAAATTGAGCTATCACACTTGTCTTTCTGTGTGTACTCATCCTGGATACGTTGTCAGTTTTACAATTTTTTTTGGGTCTAGGTAGAAGAGTAATCAAATCATAAAATTAAATTGATAAAAGAATAAACTCCATCTTGCTTGTCTGAAGGATATTCTGTTGGAATAATAGATGAATTTAAGATTTCTATGAACAGTAAATACAGTTACAGGAATAGCAATTTCCTCCAAAAGGTGTGTCTACTCAGTAAATACATTTTTTATCGCTATCTGTTCTTTATTTCTGAAATGTTAAGAGTATGAGAATGTATATATTTTTTATATTGTTATCAAAATAACTGTATTTCGTCATTTAAGAATATAGCCCCCATTGTTTAAAGATAAGTCTCATGAGCTGTTTGTGAAGAGAATCACATTCTGTCCATCACAGAAGACAGGATATAGATGACGTCATAAGAGATTACAGATAAAAGGATTCTGAATGTATTTGTAAGATTTTAGCTGAGAAAGAACCATTAAATATGTAAGGACAGGATGTAGATAACATAAAGAGATATTCTAAACATATCTGTAGCTAAGAAGTAAAAAGCCTTACTATATGTAGTAGTGACTTATGTTTCTTACTGTTGTCATTATCTGATTGGTTAATGTGTTTTAGCTGAAAGCATAAAGCTGTAAATAAAATTGCAAAATCTGCACGATGCACTTAGCACTGTGTGTTTGATTATTCTCTGGCCATACTGTATATCGTATATACACCTCTATAATTGATCTACCTGTGAAAGCAACGCTGACAAGTATGTCCACAAATAGCGTAAATACTGCAGATTTTCCAGAAGCATTTCATTGCGGAAAATCCGCAGCGTGATACAGTAGCAGCAATGGGGGTGAAATCTGAAATCTTATCTACACACTGCGTAAATAATCCACCGTAAAAATTATCAGGTGAAAAGAAGCACAACTACAGGTTTAAATTACACAGGGTTTGTGTCATGATTCAAGCCTAAAAACTCCTGTGTCCCAGACATCAGCTCTTCTCACTGAGCTATTTGAAATGATGGACAGCTTCACTGCTGAAGCTGTTGTCAAGCCTCTCTCGAAGCTTGCTGCTCTGGATTCCTGGCCTTGATTGCCTGATTGTGTGCACATTTTTGACGCACTACTGTAAATAAGCCTGGCCCTTGCAATTTCTTCTTGCTACATTATTGAGCTACCTGCTGTAATGGTCGCGGTCACGGACCGCCGGCATTACTTACTCAGCAAAAATGAGCAATAGCAACAGGGGACATCCCTGACGTATCTCATTCATGATACGGAAAGGTTTAGAAATACAACCGGATGAAAAAACCTTTGCAGAAGTGGTCGAATAAAGTCCTAATATAGCAGATTTAATGGGTCCTGAGAAACCAAACTTTGCCAAAGTCACCCCAAAAAACCCCAATGACTGTGATCCATGCCTTCTTTGCATCTAAAGCGAGCAGCAGGAAAGGGGTCCGAGCGAGCTCTGCACATCTAAGGTTAAAAAAATCTTCTTGTTCCATCGGGGGCTTGTGTATGAGGGACAAATCCCACCTGATCAGCATAAATCAGGTCAGGTAATATCGTAAAGAGACGGGTAGATAATATCTTGGCGCAGAGTTTGACGTCTGTGTTCAGCAGGGAAATTGGGCGAAAGTTCGCAGGAGGGGATGGCTCCTTGCCTGGTTTAGGCAGAGTAATTATAAGAGCTTCCATCATTTCAGAAGGGAAGGAATGACAACTCATGGCCATATTGAAAAGACGCCAAATGTGGTGCAAGGACTGTAGCATACTTTTTATAATACCCGTTTGAAAGACCATCTGGGCCCGGTAATTTAAAGGCCTTTAATGATACAATGGCTCGGGTCACCTCTTCAAGGGTAATGGGGAGGGAGAGTACATCTAGTTGGTCAGAGGAAAAGTGAGGAAGGGAAACTCTGTCTATAAAGGCTGAAATATCAACAGCGAGGGGCTGATGTGTATTACTGTCTTGGTGAAGATTATAAAGTGAACAATGGTAGGAGGAAAACTGAGGTGAAATTTTGTGGCCTTGAGAATCTCACAGGAAGCCAATCCTTTGTTTAGATCGAAATACATTTTAGCTGTTTAGCTAGGAGGGTATCCGATCGATTGTCATGCGCATAAAAATTAATTTGAGATTTTTAAAGAGAAAGTCAAATTTCTGTGCCAGAAGAGTTTGCAAAGCCGAGCAAAGTTTGGACAATTCAGAAGCTAAATAAGCAGAAGGAGATGACTTATTTTTATCTTCTAGAAGTTTAATCTGTGCGATCAAAGAATTAAACTCCTTTTCTCTCTTCTATTTAGCTTGAGCACAGGATTTTATATATATATATATATATATATATATATATATATATATATATATACACTACCGTTCAAAAGTTTGAGGTCACCCAGACAATTTTGTGTTTTCCATGAAAACTCACACTTATATTTATCAAATGAGTTGCAAAATGACTAGAAAATATAGTCAAGACATTGACAAGGTTAGAAATAATGATTTTTATTTGAAATAATAATTTTCTCCTTCAAACTTTGCTTTCGTCAAAGAATGCTCCATTTTCAGCAATTACAGCATTGCGGACCTTTGGCATTCTAGCTGTTAATTTGCTGAGGTAATCGGGAGAAATTTCACCCCATGCTTCCAGAAGCCCCTCCCACAAGTTGGATTGGCTTGATAGGCTCTTCTTGCGTACCATACGGTCAAGCTGCTCCCACAACAGCTCTATGGGGTTGAGATCTGGTGACTGCGCTGGCCACTCCATTACAGATAGAATACCAGCTGCCTGCTTCTTCCCTAAATAGTTCTTGCATAATTTGGAGGTGTACTTTTGGTCATTGTCCTGTTGTAGGATGAAATTGGCTCCAATCAAGCGCTGTCCACAGGGTATGGCATGGCGTTGCAAAATGGAGTGATAGCCTTCCTTATTCAAAATCCCTTTTTTCCTTGTACAAATCTCCCACTTTACCCGCACCAAAGCAACCCCAGACCATCACATTACCTCCACCATGCTTGACAGATGGTGTCAGGCACTCTTCCAGCATCTTTTCAGTTGTTCTGCGTCTCACAAATGTTTTTCTGTGTGATCCAAACACCTCAAACTTCGATTCGTCTGGCCATAACACTTTTTTCCAATCTTCCTCTGTCCAATGTCTGTGTGCTTTTGCCCATATTAATCTTTTCCTTTTATTAGCCAGTCTCAGATATGGATTTTTCTTTGCCACTCTGCCCTGAAGGCCAGCATCCCGGAGTTGCCTCTTCACTGTAGACGTTGACACTGGTGTTTTGCGTGTACTATTTAATGAAGCTGCCAGTTGAGGACCTGTGAGGCATCTATTTCTCAAACTAGAGACTCTAATGTACTTGTCTTGTTGCTAAGTTGTGCAGCGGGGCCTCCCACTTCTCTTTCTACTCTGGTTAGAGCCTGTTTGTGCTGTTCTCTGAAGGGAGTAGTACACACCGTTGTAGGAAATCTTCAGTTTCTTGTCAATTTCTCGCATGGAATAGCCTTCATTTCTAAGAACAAGAATAGACTGTCGAGTTTCACATAAAAGCTCTCTTTTTCTAGCCATTTGGGGAGTTTAATCGAACCCACAAATGTAATGCTCCAGATTCTCAACTAGCTCAAAGGAAGGTCAGTTTTATAGTGGTGTTTACAGTGGTGCTAACATAATTGCACAAGGGTTTTCAAGTGTTTTCTAATCATCCATTTTTTGGGTGGACACATATGTATTGGGGCTATTTCCCTGACATTTTAAGCCCTGAGGGCATGTTCACACGGCAGCGTCTGTTACGGCTGAAATTACGGTGCCGTAATTTCAGCCGTAATGGCATGTGCAGGCGTCTTTCCATTACGGACGTAATTGGAGCTGTTTTTCTATGGAGTCCATGGAAAACGGCTCCATTTACGTCTGAAGAAGTGACAGGCACTTCTTTGACGCGGGCGTCTTTTTTACGCGCCGCCTTTTGACAGCGGCGCGTAAAAAAAAATGACCGTCGGCACAGAAGATCGTAAAACCCATTCAAATGAATGGGCAGATGTTTGCCAACGCTTTTGAGCCGCATTTTCAATTACGTCCGTAAATAGGGTGTGTGAACCCAGCCTTAGTGACGCCCCGGCTGCTAGTGCTGCATTGTTGGGTCACTTAGGAGACCCAGCGATGAAGCTGAAAGCTGCGGACCGTCAGCCATGAGAAGTTTGCGGGGGGGGGCCCAGTAAGAATTTTTGCATCGGGGCCCATGAGCCTTTAGCTACGCCCCTGGCTGTAGAGTATTTGGTGAGAGGTCTGGGAACATGGACACCTTATCATATGAAGTTGGAGGAGCGCCTTTCCTCTGACATTCCTCCAGTAGCTTATCTTTAATCTGGTAGAAGTGAATGTGTGAAAGCACGTCACGCGGAGCAGATTCCGGAGCAGCTTTAGCTTTGGTAATTCTATGCACTCTATCAATGGTAAAGTCCAAATCAGAACAGGATGGAATTAAAAGTTGAAAAAGCTGTGTGAGATATTGTGCTAAGTCGGGAGGGAGGAAATACCCTGGTATACCTTGGAATTTAATATTATTCCTAGTTGAGCTGTCTTCAAGGTCCTCAACCGTTTCTCTCGAAGGGCCGACCTCCTCTTCAAGTGTGGAGTGGGCATCTACCAGCTCATTATGGGCGAAGAGAGGCTTCCCATTTTTTTGTTCAATATGGGCTGTACGCGAGCCAAGGCCATCAATACTAGCTTGTAGTTGCTGAGCAACAGCATTGAAATCCTTAGATATATCTTTATGCAACGTATCTTTTAGAATTTTGGTAGTAAAATGTTGGTTATAAGCCCAGAGTCCTGATGGCGATGAAGGGATGGAGGGAAACTAAGCGTTATCCAAGCGAGCTCCTTTCTTATCTGCTGGGCCTTTCGCATTAGGAGATGGTAATGGACAGTCAGGGGCACCCCTCTAACCCAAATCAGTGGAGATGCTGCCAGTCGATGCTGGAGAGGAAGCATTTGTAAAGGATCTGCCAGACACGGCTTCTGTGTCGACGCCCGTGGGTAATTTGTCTGCACCTGCACCTAAGTCTGAGAGAGTGGCTCCGTCTTCTACCACTCAGGCTGGCGGGCTTAGGAGTGGGAGAGCCTGTCGCAGCCTGGCCAGACGGAGCTAGCTCCCGCCCTCTGTCTATTTATACCTGCATTTCCTGCTCCTCCTTTGCCTGTGATTCTCCTGTTTCCTGGCTCTGCTGCTTGAACTATTTGTCCCTGCTTCATATTGACCCTGGCTTACTGACTACTCTCCTGCTCTGCGTTGGGTACCTCGTACACTCCTGGTTTGACTTGGCTCGTTTACTACTCTTGTTGCTCACGGTGTTGCCGTGGGAAACTGCCCCATTTCCCTTAGCTTCTGTGTACCCTTGTCTGTTTGTCTGTCGTGCACTTATTGAGCGTGAGGGCCGTCGCCCCATTGTGCGCCGTCGCCTGGGACGGGCCGTTGCAAGTGGGCAAGGACTGAGTGGTGGGTGGATTAGGGCTCACCTGTCTGTCTCCCTTCCCCCGTCATTACAGCATTAGATCCGGACCCCATCCAACTGCCAGTACGCTGTCCTGCTTGTGATGCGGCTGCAGGAGAAATGGGCTGTGGCGTAAAAGAGCTGCTCGGCGCCATCTTGTATAGGCCCTGAATCGGGACTGAAAAAATAAGTCGGTCCCTGAGGAGCCGCGGGTTTCATTTTCTTCCTCGCCATCCCTACTAGAGAAGGAGAGGCAATATTGCAGGGCAAATGAAGCGCTGTGAGCCGCTGGAAACCCTATTAGTAGCGGGAGCTTAGCAGAACGCGGCCCTTCAGTTCAGTAGCCGGACTCCGCCCTCTTTTTTTTCAAGTTTTAATTAGTGGACAATTTTTAGATTTACCTGTGGCCCATTGCAAAACTGAACAGCGAGTCAAATCATGTGTTGCATGGCATAACCACCATATATAAATCGGTGCAGTGCCATTCTGGTGCCACTTTTGTCTCGAAGAGGGAACTCAACAGAACTTAGCAGCTCAGCTATACAATGTGCCACAGCCATATCATTTCCTTTGTTCATCCCTAGTACTAATAATGATTATCAGCTAATATAGTGTGGTATTAGTCTAATTTATCTAATTAGATGGCAGGATCCGTGTTAGTAAATGCAGCCTAAAAAGTTACAGTATAGAGTTAGTAATAAATAAATCAATAAATAAATTACATGTGCCTATAAGTTATTGTGTATTGACCAGTCGTAAATCTGAGCACAACTTACACCCTTACCTTTATAGAGCACACACACTATATATTCCCATTGCTGGGAACTAACAGGTCAAAGGCAGCTGTACTGTCCAACAACTCTTGAATGATGTTTCAATAATAGATCTTAAGAACTAGAAAAGAAAAGAGATACAAAGTAATTATTTTATATTCTTCCTGTAAACAATTAAAGGGCTGCTTTTCCTAACAGAAAGTAACAAAAAAATACAATAAAACAAAGGAAAATAGCTAAAGTAGTAAACAACAGAAATTTTATTATGTTTACACACATATAAAAATTTTTAGAAGCACTTTTATTCTGTAACCTAAGGATGTATTGGAATGTTTGTCTGTTTTTTAAATTATTACACGTACATTATGTCATCAAAAATAATTATTTAAAATAAAATAAAAAAATACGTTTATTTGTGTCCAACAACCCACTACTGTAAAGTACAACACAAGTAAGGAAGCTTTTCTCCCTTTTTAGTCCATTTTCTTATAAATGGAACACTGATACCCCATGTTATGCCTAATGTAGGGTATGAGAGGGCGGTGCATGATGCAGGGATTTAGTTGATTCCTTTCAAATTAAGGTCAATGGATGATGGACTTGACAGCTTAATATACAAAAAATAGCATTTTTTTTAATCTGCTTTCATTCTTTAACCATGTACTATTTATTTTTATTTTTTTGGTGTGGCATTTTGTTATGTAACAAATTACAAATCCATTTGGATCTGTTGAGAAATAAATACATAAATGTATGAACGTCAATGTGCCTTAACTGCCTAAGCCCTTGACATACTATCCATTCAGGGTGTGGGAAGGGGTTAATGACTGCTTTTGCATCTCTTTATGGCTTTAATTAGGAGGTCTTATTTTAGAGACTATATCTCTATTCGTCAGACAGGTCATGGTTGTTTTCTTCTGTAACTGGGGAACAGTGTAGTGAAAAAATAAATATCAATAACATAATCAAGTCCTACAAAGGTCTTTACTGACCTATTGGGGAACATATAAAAAAATAAGTAAAAACAATAATTATTATATATTAAATCTTCCCCTGCCAAGGACATATGTCATAAGTCCTTGCAGGGAGGCACTTTAGAAGCTATGGATGTATCTAAAGCTAAGGGTTCTAGCTCACGCTAGATCGTGGTTTTAAAACAAGACAAGTATTGTGGCTCTAGCCGCAATCTTGCATGAGCTAGAGTAGGTAGAAGTGAGAGCTGCATATACTTGCAGCTCTCACTTTAGTCTGTGCTACTAAAAGCTCTAGCTCAGGCTAGATCGTGGCTTAAGCAGAGATCTTGGACTTGTTTTAAACCCGCGATCTAGTCTGAGCTAGAGCATGTTGAAGTGGGAGCTGCATGTATGTGCAGATCTCACTTCAGCCAAGTGAAGAGCAGAGGGGAGGCCAGTGGGCAGCATGCGGGGAGAGGATCTGTGAACATCCTCCTGTCCCTGTATGGCTTCAGATGACCTCAGGGAAACTGGTAACATGCACTTTTGTTCATGTTATCTACCCCCCACGTTCCTTATCATAGTTGATCTTTGAATGCCACATATGAGGGTCTTCTTTTCCTCCAGAAAGAGTGAGAAAATGAGCATTTGGTCATCTAATCTCCCTTCTGCACCTGATTAGGCCCATTATTGATTTCACGACCCAGATGTTTACCAGCGTCTGGATCGCAGCTTCAAATAAGTTGCACCAAGAACTTGCACTACACATACACACAAATATCAATAAGGTTTATACATTTTACACTGTCCATTTTTTAGTCCATACTTGATCTTTAGCTTAAAAATTGCTCACTGCTTCTCTAACGATACCTGTTACGAGCTACGGTCATCACTAGAGAGGAATGTTTTAGGGTATGTTCACACATTGCGCTGAAACCTCAATTTGACCACAACATTTCTGATGGTAATGATAATAAACATAAATATTCCCCAATTTACTTTATATGCAAAAATTTGTTGAGGCATTTCTGCGATTTTGCCATTTCTTATGACACATTTATCTATGTGTGTAAACATGTGTAGTATTTATTTCAAAGTGCACTTTGCATAAGGGTTGTGCTTGACTACACATTTTAGTTGTACATTTTATTTTTTCCTGCAATATTTGCTTATAATTACCATTTGATGCAAAGTTTCGTGAAGGTGGTTGTGTGTATAAATTATTAAGTTGTATTTTTTGCACAGTTTGCAGTGCTCTCTCCAAAAGAATTAAGATTGTGGTAGCAAAGCAGCTGTTCGTGGTGTGCAGTGCAGTAAATATTTTTAACACATTTGTGCATGATGGACAAATATTGCATAGCATCTGTTTCAGCATTTTTGAGAGCACAAGCGCATGGTTTTGTAGATGTATATGGTATATATAAAGTCAGCGCACCTTGGTCTATAATTCTTATGTTGTTTTTGTGTATAAACCTCTGCTTGTATGTGAGTTTTAGGTGCAAATGTATGTATAAATGCATTTTTTCAAAAATAGTATCTTTGTGTCACAAAGTTATGTGAAGGTGGGCATGGCTGTCAACAGCACATCAATAACACTGCAATTGTCTGATTGTCTGCTTTCAGGAAATATATAGGATTTTTGGGGTACACTTACTTTTCAAGGTGTGTAATCCCTGTATTTTTTAGGTTATCTATTTAGAAATTTCCAGCTTAAAGGCTATGTAAATGTTTGATGTTTTTTTTAAAAAAAAAAAAATATATATATATATATATATATATATATATATATATGTATTAGTGTGTGTTAATAAACTTTGTAAATTGATTTTATTAAGAATAATTTTTACTTTTTAGGATACAGCTGCTCTGTATTCTCTATACAGAGCAGCTGTGTCATTCGCTAAGACCTGAATCCGTCAGTCCCACAGACCTGACGGGTTCAGTGACAGCGGGTCCTGCGTGTCTCTGAGACGCAGGATCCACCTGTAAACTATCAAGTCTAATTTATGAACTTAGATTTGATAGATTATAGGTGGATCCTGGGTATGAGACGCGCAGGACCCCCTGTCACTTAACCCGTCAGTCCGGACCTGACGGGAGCAGGATTTAGCAAAAGATACAGCTGCTCTGTATAGAGAATGCAGAGCATTATAACCAGATTTTTGGTCTCTCTAATTCTGTTGATTTTATGAAGATATGTGCACGTAGACGTAGGCCTAAATAGTATTTATGAACACTTCACATCTTGAACTTTTATTTTTAGGATGTGTGGTCTGTCTAATTTTCTGCTTGGGTTGCACTTTTAGCATACATTAGTATACATTTTAATGCATTTATTATGAAAAATTACCATTTTACGCAAATTTGCATGTGTCTATGTGTATGAAAGGCTAAGTGGCATTTTAACAATTTGCCAGGTGTCTACTTTTAGAAAATATATGGGTATAGGGATTTAATATGAATTTTTTTTTGTAGATGTCAAAAGTGGCAAACTTTTCCTGGTTACTAAAGGTACATAATGTCCAAAAATCTCTGGTAGCAAAAGGGTAAAAAATAGCTTCCAAAATGCATTATAACGCATAATATTGGGGTAACACATTGAAAAAACTACCAAAGACAGTGAGGTACAAACAAGTGAAACAGTATTTAGAAGATACATAAGGTAGGAGCCCTGCTCATGAGAGCTTACACTCTTTAAAAATAATGGGAAATAGATACAATCGGCCAGAGAAAGGAGTAAACAGCCCTAGACATGTCAGAGGAGGCAGGGTCTGCATACAGGTTGGGAGACACTTTAGGTCAGGTTGTACGCAGGGCGGGCCTTAGGGGTATGTGAACTGTGCCATTGCAAAGGGCGTATCACTCCAGCAGGTGGAAGGGGGCACTGCACTGGCTCCCTTCCCCTGCTTGTTTCAGAAATGCCCGGGCCCGGTGACTCAGCCTTTTCCTTTCCGCCCAGGCGCTTCTTCTCTCAGTGGCATCGCTACCTCTGTAGTAGCCATAGCGGCTGCTAGTGGAGACACCAGGCATTAGGGCACAGATACTATTGAACACTATAGCAGAGCAGGGAGGTATCTCCCTGCTCTGCTATCTACTAGCGCCACCGTAGCTCCCTGAAGGAGCGGAATCCCCCTGTGGCCGGGGACTCCGCACCTGGATGGAGCGCTTGATGTCTCCATCCATATATGGACAGTGACATCAGGGGCAACTCCTGAAGCAGAATCCCCATCCACAGAGTTGCCGGTGCTGTGACCGGGGATTAAACTCCAGGAGAAGCCTCTGACGTCAGTGTCCATTTATCAAGACATCAATCGCTCCGTCCAGTAGGGGAATCTCTGGCCACAGGGGGATTCCGCTCCTTCAGGTAGCTATAGAGGCGCTATCTACGGGAAGGGGGGCACTATCTACAGGGGGGTTGATGGTAATTTTACTGTGAGTGGGGGGTGATTTTTTTTCCAGGTGTGCCCTGAGTCAGAAAAGGTTGGGAAACTATTTACAAGGCTACAGGATCACGCCGGCCTACGCAAGAATCCAGTCGTATGGAGCAGCTCAGTTTGTTGTGGGAACGGGTGAGTAAAAAAATGTGGGTTTGTGGAGCACTGTCTACAATGGGAAGGTGGGGGGCTGAATGGCACTGTCTATAAGGAGGAGGTGGGGGTTATGGCACTGTCTACAAGGAGGCTGTATCATACAATCTACAGGGGGCACTATCTACAAGGGGGGCTGTGTGTGGCAGCCAGGGGAGGGGGCATTATACTGTATGGAGGCCACTAAGTGGACATTATACAGTGTAGGGGCACTACAGGGGGCAATATACTGTGTGGGCACAATTAGAGGACAAAATACTGTGTCCTTGACAGGGTTAAAATATATTATATTATTTTATATTATTATTATTATACTGTATGGGTGCACTAAAGGGGCATTATACTGTGTGGGGGGCACTATATTGGGCATTATACTGTGGGGGGCATTATAATTTTTTATGGGGCATTTTTTTTATGATGGGGTGGAGCGCCGAAAGTTAATTTCACACGTAGCACATCTATCTGAAGGACGGCCCAGTTATACGTTTGTTGGAAGGTGTAGGTTTCTTTAGTGAGCATATGAATGTTGATGGAGGGAATAACAGAAGGGAGGGGAGCACAAAAGAAGACTTGTACACAAATCGGTATTCGGATGAGATGAATAAAGGAATTATTTCAGACATGGAGAAAACAGGAGGTAGTGAGAGTCTGTATAAAAAGCTAAAAAAAATGTTGTCCAGGATAGGAAGGCGATGTAATAAAATAATAAAATAAGTATACTTACCTGTGTGGGTTTTAACTGGTCTGTTTACTTTTACAAGAAGTGATGATGTCCCATTCCATCCATGTGACTGCTGTAGCCTATCACTGGCCTCAGTGGTGACGCGCCATTCTTGCCAGAATCACCGATGAGGCCAGACCGGCAGAGACCACCGGAGTGGCTGAGGATTTACCAGGTGAGTATTACTTATTTTATCACATCCGCTGCCTGCAGTCTGTCTTTTAAATTTCAAAGACAACCCCTTCAAAGTGAGGGACAAGTCTAATGTTACCACTAGGCAACACACTTGGGAAAGGGGAGATATAGGACTTTTTTGTTCTTGTTGTTTTTTTTTTTTTCATACTTTCAGCCACACAGCATTACCTCTTTTCATAATTTAACTAGGACACTGGAGCTTCTGTTAATTGTATAGATATATTGGTTTAATAATTTTATGCAGATGAAATGATTTCTATATAAAAATCACCTGACTACCCTCAATTACCATGTCATCAAATCAAAAAGTATTCAGGAACAAGAAAATAATACATTATAAAGGACTTGTGTGAATCCAACTGAGTACATTGTTCTGTGTTTTATAGATGGGTCGGAGTGTGTTCTAATGAGATGCATTTAATTTCTTGGAATTTATTGACTGGTTGCGACTCAAAACACCATACATCATAGGCAAGACAGCAATCATAAATTGTGAAGTACAATGAAATTCTAGGAATAAAACCGAAAACATTAAACTTGATGAAAACCAGACAAATATAATAACGACAATCAATTATAAAAATTCAATTCCACTTCTTTCTGATTAAATATCTCTGTAATGTTATCCTCAGCTTTGTTTGTCTTATCTGCGCTAGGTGTTGGAATGAAGTATTCCATAAGGTGTATCAATCTTCACCTTAACCCGCTACTACTATTTAACTCTAATTTCATACTTAAAAGTATATTTCTTATATGTATTTCCTAATTGACAGTACATTGTAGAATATTGTGCTGTACTTTTTTTTCCGATACTTGCAACATATTGATTTACTAAAAACTCACAACAGGAACATGACCCAACCCATCCATCAACCTTCTCAACAAGGCCATCTCTTGCAAACAGCAGAGCACACCAACGATATAACTCTTAGGTATTAATGAAAATTTGCAACATAGAGTTAAAGTGTCATCCCAGGTCCTGTACATGGGATGGATACCTTGTGGTCCATTGTATTTCCCATTCCAAAGCAGCATTTTCTTTCAGCACTATGGTACTCTTCCAGTATTAATGCAATGAAGGCTTGTCAATAAGCTGTATGGGACACAAAATGACGGAGCATATTATGTCATGCTCCCCCCACTTCTATAATTTGATTAGTCCCATTCACTTTATTAAGCAAAGCATTGGCATAGATGCAATAGAGACACCACTATGGGTCCAGCCAGAATGGGGGGAGGGGCAATGTCAGTTACCTGTAAATTTTAACCTGAAGAAGACACCAAATAACAAATTAGCCCCGAGCTGTCTATTGGAGTGGTTATTCATAGACTATTCCTGCCAAACGTCTCCCCTCTTTGCTGATTTCTTCTAACAAAGATCAGCAGAAGGAAGCTGGCTGTATTAGGTACTATATTAGGGAAAGTGAGGATTAATGATGTGGTGTTAGGGTCAATGCTTAGAATCAGGTTCACAGATAGATATAGGGAGAGCAGGTTAGGGTTGGCTTGTTATCATCTACCATCCTTTGTGGTTACCATCACCCGACTGTTCTAATCACTCATCACTCATTTCTTCCCATCATTCGTCGGACATGATCATCTTGTTCCATCCTTGTCTTCAAATGATGTGTCTCTGTTTCTTGTTGCCTATCAGTATTGTAATACATGCTACATAATTTCCCTCCCTTCGACTGTCAGTTTGGTTTACAATTCAGTCCTACTGTAGTAATGGGATTGCTATTGGCGAAGCCTCGTCCTGCTGTCTTGTGGCCATCCGGCATCGATACATTTACATGAAAATGCAGAAAATCCTTAAGTTCACCACTGTCCATTTTTAAACGTAACAATAAAAGTTCCTCATGATCGTTTTAATCCTGTGTTTTATACTGAAGAAGGGTTTTTATAACTGCATTTTACTTGGCATAGTATGGCGCAAAATGAGCCAGTTCATGCTAGTTAAACGAACGCAGAGATTGATGTTCTCTGGCAAAACAAAATAGATGAAGAGGCAGCCAATTAGACTGGCACCATTCTAGAAACAGTTGGTAGGGAACATCCGATAGAGCAGGGTCTTGCTACTAGAGCGCTATGATAGAAAATGTTTTCATGATCCTCTAATTTCCCAAACTTCATTATAATCTCATTTCAATCTGACTGTTATGGCCCCAGGACAGTTGAAAATGTACATTTAGGGTTCCACAAAAAAGGTTATTTACACTAGCAAATTGTATTACTATCTGAAAGAGTGCTGCACTCAACATTTATTCATAGCAATATTGGTGACTGATTTATAGATATTAAGTGAAAATATCTTCTAATATGTCATAGATATATGTAAGAGTCTCACAATAGTGAATGCTAGGATTTGTGAATGCCACATACAACCCCTTTAATCTTGGCTCACTGGACTCCCAGCAAACAGCTGCTTTTTCTGGGGGGTGATGCAGCTGACTGCTCATTTACCCTGCAGTTGAAATGTAGTATTACATGGCGGCCATTTGGGTCCATCAGAGCAGGAGCCACTGCTTGTCAGCAGCTCTCAACGCTCTCATAGGAGGGGAGTCCTGATGGGGGACCCCCCTCTATGATGTCTATATGCATTAATAAGACATTAATAGGGCGTATGGACAGTGATTATCCTAGTGGGTCAGTCCCGCAAAGGCATTTTTTTATTTTTCTTTTTTGTTTTTCACTCCCTGCCTTCCAACAGACATAACTATTTTATATCAATAGAGTGGTGTGAGGGCTTATTTTTTGCGGGAGGAGTTGTAGTTTCTATTGGTAGCATTGGAAAAAACTGAGAATCCTCCATTGTTTTTTGGGTTCCGTTTTTACGGTTTTCACCATGCAGTAGAAACGACAACTTAACTTTATTCTGTGGCTCAATATGATTATGGTGATACCAAATTTATATATTTTTTTATATATTTTACTACTTTTAAAAAAATTATTTTTGTGTCGTCACATTCTGAGAGCCCTAACTTTTTTTGTTCTGTGGATTGAGCAGAGGGAGGGCTTATTCTTTGCTTATTTTTGGCGGGATGAGCTGTGATTTTCATTGGTACCCTTTTTTGGTACATACAACTTTTTCAGAATTTTTTTATACATTTTTTTAGAACTGAGTTGACTAGAAAACAGCGATTTTGGCGGTTAAAATTTTTAACGGTGTTCAATAACACTACATTGTAATAGTTCGGACTTTTACGGATGCAGCGATACCAGTTTTCTTAACTTTTTTCTTTTTTACATTACTGTTTTTAACTTTTAATATTTTCTTATTTTTTTCACTACTAAAAACTTTATTTCACTTTTTTTTTTTTTTACACATTTTAGGGCTTAACAGAGGCAGAGGGAAAGCAGTCCTGGGGGCACTCATCACGTTGTGGGGGCGCCGATGAGCTGTATTTTTAACATCTCAGATGTTGCGATCGCTCTTTCTGGCCGTTAGTCCCTGGTGTCTGCTGTAAAACATGACTGACAACCGCAGCGTATGAAGCGCGCTCAAATCGTGAGCATGCTCCATACATCACCCCCCACACTAGAATGTAATGGCTGGTAGTGGTGCGCGAAGTTAACCCTGCTCTTAGGTTTCTGTTCATGAAAATTTGACACAAGATTCTAAGCTGTCATCGATATAAATCCCTGCCAAAACTTGTAAGAAATATGTTCAATGATCTCCTATCCCACGGGGATGGTAATACATGTATGCAAAATATCCAAGGCCAGCGGAGGAATTAATAGCCTGGGCCCACATGATCAACAAGAATTCCTGCATTATTTGCTAGATTATTCTATGGTCATAGAAAAGTATATAAACTCACAATAAGGCTCAGTGCACACGAGCGTAAAATCACCCGTAATTACGGACCATAATTGGGGTCCGTACTTTCGGACCCATTCATTTCTATGGCCGACGGACACCTTCCCGTATATTCACGGAAAGGTGTCCGTGCCATAGAAACTTGCCGAAAAAATAGGACATGTCCTATTTTTTTATTTTACGGACCATACTCCCATACTTTATAATGGGAGCACGGCCCGTAAAAAGGGACGGCTGTCTGCGGCCGGCCGTGCCCGTAATTACGGGTCGTAATTAAGGGCACGGTCGTGTTCATGGGGCCTAAGGGTAGAGAGCTTTCAAGAACAAAGCCTACTATAACATGTTAATACAAAATCTGAAGTTTTAATTTAACATTTTAATCAAAGACAGTTCCTTATTAGTTTTCATTACTCAGTCTTTTGCTGTTGGTTCTGTGAAACTTCACAATATATTGCAAATCCAGGATGCAAATAATATATGCAAAACAATAGCATGTGAACAGACTTTATAAATTATATTGCCGGATTAAAAAATGTCAATGTATTTTGATTATTGGTGCAAATGTGATAATTATGGCTGGCCTACCAATTTATTTTTACAATTTTTACACAGATAGTACATGGCACATAGATTTATGTGTTACACAGGTTGGGAGTTATATATGTGTCTGCCCTTACCTTTTCTTGGATTTGGTTAATCCCTCATTAAGCAAATTCAATACAATGTCACAATATGCAAGATAAACTCTTAACAGGCTGCAACTCACATCACAGCCACAGGGTGGCCACACATAGACACATAGAATATACATATACAACTCATGACAGAGTATCGCGATATCATGTTTTTTTCCAAGCTGGTCATCTCGTGCCATACATCTCAGGATGTGCTGACATAAGGGGAAAGGTAGGAAAGGACACATCAGTTCTTGCGAACAAATATCTGTAAAGTCAATTTTATGTTGATAGTTTGTCTTTTATTCATTTCAGAAATATAAAAAACAGTTATTAAAAATGTGAATCCCATGCCTGGCTGAATGTCATTTCTTTCTATTTTTCCTTTGCTAAACCAAAACTATTGGGAACACTATTTGTGCCCATTGCGTGCATCAAGACAAAAAAAAAGTTTGGGGTTAATCTTAAGAGGTTTAGCTAAGGAAGTAGTACAGCATATTTATTAAATTGTAGTGAAATAATGAATGAAATTATCATGTACTCCCTTCCTGCGGCTCCCTCGGTCTCCAGCATGTCAAGAGTAACTCGCTCGGGCACCGCCCGGCCTGGGAGACTGAGGCAGTCTGCAGCCAATAGGAGCTCAGGAATGTCAGGCCAATCAAAGCCTGGCTTATGTTCCTGAGCTCCCGTCCTCTCCTTATTTAGTTCAGCCTGGGGTAGTAGGCCTTTTCCTGTAATTAGAGTTACCTAGCCTGGTGTTTTCCCTTGTTTTAGACTCCCCTGAGCGACTTGCATATTCACACCTTTGTGACCCCTGACCCCGGCTGGACTTCGTACTTTTCTTTGCCTTCTGACTTTTTGTTTTTCCGCACTCTCCCGGTTTGACCCTGCCTGCCTTACTCCGCCTTTTTGCACCTGGACTTGTCCGTGGCGCAATTGCCCTGCCTTTCCAGCCATGTACTTCCCAGGGGACCCTTTGTTATTTCGTACTGTCTCTGTCTTATCCGTTTGTCAGTTTCACTTGTACTAGTAAAGGGAACGCCGCCCAGTTGTGCACCGTCGTTTAGGTCGGGTCATACAAGTAGGTAGGGACAGTGGTTTGGGAAGAACAGGGACCTCGCTGTTTACCGTGTATTTGTTTGTGACAGAATTACAGGCCCTTTACCTGCTCTTCCCTGTTGTCTGGCTTTGTTTGCCATGGACCGCTTGGTAGTGTTTACAGAGCAATTGCAGGGTCTCAACCAATTGGTGCCGGATCTTGCCCAGAGAGTCTACCAGCAGGAGCATGCCCCGCAAGTGGCCGCCCCTGTGTTACCCGTGGCAGCCTACCCTCCCGCACCTGTGCTGGAACCCCAAATCCAGTTACCCGATCGTTTCTCAGGCGATCTAACATTTTTTGCATCTTTTCATGAGAGCTGCATGCTTTATTTTCAGTTATGGCCCCATTCTTCTGGCTCTGAGTCTCAATGTGTGGGGATCATCATATCCCGTCTGCTGGGGGACCCCCAGGATTGGGCATTTTCCTTATCACCCACTAGTCCCCAACGCTCCTCTGTCAACACTTTATTTTCCGCCCTCGGACATCTCTATGATGAACCCGACAGGACAGTGTTCGCTGAAACTCAGTTAGGGGGACTTCGCCAGGCTGGAGGCTGGTAGAGGAGTACTGCTCTGTGTTTAGGAAGTGGTCAGTGGAATCTACCAAGGGTGACTCAGCCCTGAAGTACCACTTCAGGATAGGACTGACCGATGCCCTGAAAGGCCTGCTAGTAGGTTACCCCCCCCCCTCCCCGACTCCCTAGATCAGCTCATGAATCTCGCTGTCCGTCTCAACTGACGCATCCGGAGCGTCGGCAGGAACGGTCCAGTCCTCCCACTCCAGTCGCTCCTCCTAGGTCTCGAGCTGTCCCAGTGCCATCTTCTTCAGCTGACTGCCAGGAGGAACAGATGGAGATAGGGATTACAGGGGATCCGAAAGTTCGCAGAGAGTTTCGGCGCAAAAATGCCTTATGCTTCTACTGTGGAGACGCGGACCATCTACTCAGCGCCTGTCCCAAACACAAAAAGAAGACTCCGGAAAACTTCCGTGCCTAAGTGGTCATCGGGGAGGTCACTTAGGCGCACAGGTATTTCCCGTTCGTTTTAATAACGTCTTGTTGACAGCCCAGGTGTCATTTTTGGGCAAGACTGGAATAGGTTCTGCATTTGTAGACTCAGGGTCCGTTGCCAATTTTATTTCCCACAGTTTTGCTTTGCCGATTGGTTTACCCCTTATTTATTTGTCTGTTCCTATTCCCCTGGTAGGGGTAGACTCCTTCCTGTTAGCTTGCGGGCACGTTTTCCTGTTTACCACTGTGTTTTGTTTAAAGATTGGTTCAATTCACTTTGAGGAATGTACTATGTTTGTCCTTAAGGGGCTACCCACCGAGATTTTATTAGGTCTCCCCAGGTTGTGCAAGCATAACCCCATCTTAGATTGGGTGACGGGGGAACTTGTTACTTGGGGTAAGAAGTGTTTGTCATCTTGTATGTCCACCTTAACCCCTTAAGGACGCAGGCTTGTTTTGGCCTTAAGGCTTAGAGCCCATTTTTCAAATCTGACATATTTCACTTTATGTGGTAATAACGTCGGAATGCTTAAACCTATCCAAGCGATTCTGAGACTGTTTTCTCGTGACACATTGGGCTTCATGTTCGTGGTAAAATTTGGTCGATATATTCAGTGTTTATTGGTGAAAAATTGCAAAATTTAGAGAAAATTTTAAAAAAATAGCATTTTCCAGAATTTAAATGCATCTTCTTGCAAAACAGATGGTTATACCACCCAAAATAGTTACTAGTTCACATTTCCCACATGTCTACTTTAGATTGGCATCGTCTTTTGAGCATTCTTTTATTTTTCTTGGACGCTACAAGGCTTAGAACATAAACAGCAATTTCTCATATTTTTAAGAAAATTTCAAAAGCCTTTTTTTAAGGTACCTGTTCAGTTCTGAAGTGGCTTTGAGGGGCCTATGTATTAGAAACCCCATAAAACACCCCATTTTAAAAACTAGACCTCAAAGTATTCAAAACAGCATTTAGAAAGTTTTTTAACCCTTCAGGCATTTCACAAGAATTAAAGCAAAGTGGAGGTGACATTTGCAAATTTAATTTTTCTTGCTGAATTTCAATTTTGTTACATTTTTTTTCTGTAACACAGAAGGTTTTTTTCCAGAGAAATACTACTAAATATGTATTGTCCAGATTCTGCAGTTTTATAAATGTCCCACATGTGGCTCTAGTGTTCTCGTGGACTAAAACACAAGCCCCAGAAGCAAAGAAGCACCTAGTGCATTTTGAGGCCTCTTTTTTATTAGAATATATTTTAGGCAGCATGCCAGGTTTGAAGAGGTGTTGAGGTGCCCAAACAGTAGGAATCCCCCAATAGTGACCCCATTTTGGAAACTGCACCCCTCAAGAAATTCATTTATGGTTGTTGCTACCATTTTGACCGCACAGTTTTTTCACAGCACCTATTTGAATTGGGCTGTGAAATTAAAAAAATTAATTTTTTTCCAATAAGATGTCATTTGTGATAAAAATTTCTTATTTTCACAGGGAACAAAATACCCCATTTTGTTGCCCAATTTGTCCTGAGTGCGGTAATACCCCATTTGTGGTGATAAACTGCCGTTTGGGTCCATGGGAGGGCTCAGAGGGAAAGGAGACGCTATTTGTTCTTTGGAGTCCAGATCTTGCTGGATTGGTTTTCGGGTGCCATGTCGCATTTGCAGAGCCCCAGAGGTATCAAAGCAATAGAAACCCACCAGAAGTGACCGCATTTTGGAAACTACGCCCCTCAAGGAATTCATTTATGGGTGTTTTGATCATTTTGACCCCATAGTTTTTTCACAGAACTTATTTGAATTGGGCTGGGAATTAAAACAAAATTATTTTTTTCCAATAATATGTAGTTTTGGCTGAAAATTTCTTATTTTCACAAGAAATAAAATACCCCATTCTGTTGCGCAATTTGTCCAGAGTGCAGCAATACCCCATTTGTGGTGATAAACTGCCGTTTGGGCCCGTGGGAGGGCTCAGAACGAAAGGACCACCATTTGGCCTACTGGGGATTTTCTGGTGCGAAGTCATGTATGCAGAAGCCCCTGAGGTACCAGTACAGTAGAAACCCGCAAGAAGTGACCCCGTTTTAAAAACTACACCCTTGAGGCATTCATCTAGAGGTGTAGTGAGCATTTTGACCGGAGACATACACCCCATAAACTGTAATGTTGGTTCTCATGGGTACGGCAATACCCTACATGTGGCTGTTATCAGCTGCCTGGGCACACAGCAGGGCTCAGAAGGGAAAGATGAGGGGGATAAGCTGTGCGGAGTGCATCAGGGTAAGTAAAATTGGGGTAAATTATAAACCATGGGATGTATGATAAATTTTAAAATACTCTTTCATATAGAGCTCTGGTTTTTCGGGACACGCGTCACATTGATATATTGTGTCCTCCCTTATCCCCCTCTTATAGCAGACTTTGCACCTCTTTTGACTTTTTCCCTTCTTGCCAGTTTGGGGAACTTCTCCTGGAAAGTGTTGCCCTTGTACGATGCGTGTGGCCTCGCTTCCAGAAGTACTGGGTGCCCCCCCCCCTTCCTGGTCCCTAAAGATTAGGTTCTTGATAACCACCTCTTGAAATTCCAGGAAAGTTCCCCTCTGGCCTGTACATCGACGTAGCACGTACACATTGTACAAAGCCATCGGTATGATGTGCAGGGCCAGCTTCTTATACCACACAGCATGGCGCTGTAGGGCTTCAGGACTTGATCTGACAAGTCCACCCCCCATGTACCTATTGTAGTCCAGGATGCAGTCTGGTTTGGGGGTCTCTGTACTGGTAACTCGTACTGGTACATGGGTACTGGTGTGGCATCTCCCTTGTCTTGTACTTGACACACAATATGTTGCTGCTAGAATGTGCCCTGCTCTCACCCCTTCTTGTTTGCCCAAACAGAGTCTTAGGGAGGCCTCTCAGATTTCTTCTAGCAGTGCCGCATGCCGCAGTACTTCTGGAAGCCAGGCAGTTGAAGAGTGGGACGCTGGTATAAAAATTATCCCGATAGAGGTGGTAACCCTGGTCCAGCAGTGGGTGCACCAAATCCCATACATTTTTGCATTAACACCCAGTAAGGGGGGGGGGGCATTATGGGGGTTGACTACTGGTGTCCTTCTCTTTATATATCCTAAATTTGTAGGTATAACCTGATGCACTCTCGCACAGCTTATAAATCTTCACGCCATACCTTGCCTTCTTACCCGGCAGGTACTTGCGGAATCGAACCCTCCCTTTAAAATCTACCAAGGACTCATCAATAGAAATACACTTCTCGGGGGTGTATGCTTGGGATAACCGGGCACTGAAACGGTCTAATAGGGGTCTCCGTTTATACAAACGGTCAAAACTGGGGTCATCTCGGTGTGGGCACGGCTCATTATCAGTATAATGTAAGAAGCGAAGTATTGCCTAATTTATTTATTTTTTTAGGTTCCAGTTCAGTTCTGAAGTTGCTTTGAGGGACCTATATATTAGAAACCCCTATGAAACACCCCATTTTAGAAACTAGACCCCTCAAAGTATTCACAACAGCAGTTAGAAAGTTTATGAACCCTTTAGGTATTTCACGGGAATTTAGAGCAAAGTAGAGGTAAAATTGTCTTTTTTTTTGTTGTCAGAAAATCCTCTGTATAACATTTTTTTTATAACACAAAAGGTTTTATCAGAGAAACGCAACTCAATACTTATTTCCCAGATTCTGTCGTTTTGAGAATTATCCCACATGTAGCCCTAGTGCGGTAATGGACTGAAGCACCGGCCTCCAAAGCAAAGGAGCACCTAGTGGATTTTGAGCCCTCCTTTTATTAGGCACCATGTCCGGTTTGAAGAGGTCTTGTGGTGCCAAAACAGTGGAAAAGCCCCAAAAGTGACCAAATTTTGGAAACTAGACCCCTTGAGGAATTCATTGCAGTTTTCATGGGGTGCATGCGACTTTTTGATCAGTTTTTATTCTATTTTTAAGTGGCGTGGTGACTAAAAAACAGCAATTCTAATATTGTTTTTTTAATTCAAATTTTTTTTACAGCGTTCACCATGCGCGATAAATGACATATTCACTTTATTCTGCGGGACGATACGATTACGGCGATACCAGATGTTTATAGTTTTTTTATGTCTTATGGCGTTTGCACAATAAAATACTTTTTGTAGTTGCCGGGCCCCCTTTCAAATAGGTTTGGCCGGGCCCCTTACAGCAGTACCCTTAGTACTGCTCTGATGGTGGCCCTGCCTGCACCGACTCAGTAACTATTCGTCCTCGTGCGGGAAGTAACCTCCTGCGACGACGTATAGTTACTGACTCGTGCAGGTAGGGGTTAACCAAACAATCTCTTTCAGGACCATGCATGCACTCTACAGATATAACGGCCTGACATTATGATCAATGGTCCTCAAGATCAAAATGAGCCGCAGAAGGATTTAAATGAGTGGAGAGGATGCAAGCAGACATGAAAATGATGCAGGGTTTTATAAGTACCTTTTTTTTGTAATCTTGAAAAGAACACAGTATCTTTCAACAGGATGCAAAAACATGGTGTGAACCAGTCCTAACATATAAACTAATAGAATGCACACTCAATAGACCTCTAGGACACATGCAAGGTGACTTTTCTCCACTGAAGTATATCCAGGCTGACACATCAGGCTGCTGTTACTGCGGCACTTCTACTTTATTGAAGCATCCCATTGACTAAGGAGGATAACCAATGGAATTGTTGTGGGATAGTTCAGATGCATATTCTTTGCTACGATTTCCCCTGACAATGCCGAATCTGGACGCTTCTTCTCTCTTCTTTACCAGCCATGCCATCTAGCGCACCATACCCATTCACTGCTATATATCACTGTGCCTGCTGGAAGCATTATGGCCACTCTGAGCACTCCACTGTTACTTCATGTTGCTAAAATGAATAACCCTTCCCATGCTTCCACTGCAGCAAAATATGCTTTGTGTAAATGAAAATGAAAGTTTGAGATTCGCAGCGAATGTGAGCGGTACATGAAAAGTACAATTTGTTTGTCTTTTATGATTTGCATAACTGGATGGCCGACCAGGAATGTGATTTTTAATTCATGTGACGCATGACAAGGTCCACCATACAAGTCAGTGGAGCAACATCCTGGTGCCATTTTCAGTTTGGATAGAGACTTTATCAAAGCTAAACCATTCAGTGCCAGGGTGCCACAGCCGTATAATGCCCTTGCTAGTTGTATTTGCTATACACTGCTAGTTTGCAGAAATATCAGCACAGATACCAGAAATCCAATATTCCCAACCAGCCACATACCATTTTCTGTTGCCTCCCATACACCCCTAGACTTTTATGTTTTTTCATTCTAGCCTGTATATTACTATTTTTAAGCACAGTAGAAGGAAGTCTGCACCACTCACTATTTTTAACTTTACTTTCAATCTGTGGCTCAGGTTGAGCACCCCGGCTACATGTATACTCACACCTCACTGATTTATCTTGCAAAACCATGCAAAACTTAGGCACCAACAATCCGGTGGAACAACCAAGAAGCCAGTGCCCGCTTGTTCACAAGATATTCCCAGATCCCCAACTAACTGACATATAGTAAACACTAATATTGGGAAATTGAATAGAAGGCTCGGATTTGTCAAAACGCAGCGTAAAGTTAGACTATATTTAGACTTGCGGTTGGACCTCAAATGGGGATTTTATGAAGGTTTACATCACTTTTGAAGAGCTATTCTTATAATCAAAAGGACAGAAAACATGATGGAACCCTAACAGACCCCCCTATATGTCAGAGACACTCAGGACCAGGTTTCTGCCGAGCTGTTCTACAAAGGTTTACACATCCTTTAAAGCTTGTGCACCGCAGTTTGTAATAAATGCCATTACCATCGTCTCAGCAGCCCCCCATATATAACATGGCGCCCCCAGTTAGGACAGCATGTCCGCACAGACTGGACTATTTTCAGGTAACCATTATATTCCATCTTATTTAAGTCCTAATGCACTCATTATTCTGTCTCTGAACATATAAATATAGACAATATGGACAATTTCTTATATCGTAAAAAGTATTATCAAAGCAATACTATTACAATAATAGGAAGTTTAGGAAGAGAGGTGAGTGTTTTGCCTAAATATGTCCAAGTCTATTTATGTATGACATATTGTGCTTCAGCCAAGGAAACAACATTGCAGCTTCCAGAAATAACACCAGAAGGAATAAGGATGATAACTATAAGGATGAGTATAAAAGTAATATGTTATAATGCAGCATAACATTAATGGAATGTACTTTCCCTTTAAATAACTGCTGCATGAATCCTCATAGCAATTGTCCAACCAATAGAATTGCAAGATTTCAATTTCAAGAAGGAAAAAAACCATCAGTTTGTGCCAGTCTGTGATTTCTCTATTAGAGTTAAGACAGGCTCCCTGATTGTTACCGAAAGCGAAAAAGTACACGTTTTACGACTAAGACGCCGATTTATATACGCCGATTTAAAGACAGACCGCTAGCTGCGAGTCAGCAGAGGTAAAATATGGAGAAACATGGGTAACTATGGAAAGATAATATGAAGAAACTTGGGTGACTATTAGTAAATATGGAGACAAATAGGTGACTATGGGTAAATATGGAGAAACTTGGGTGACTATTGGCAAATATGGAGACAAATAGGTGACTGTGGGTAAATATGGAGAAACTTTGGTGACTATGGGTAAATATGGAGAAACTTGGGTGACTATGGGTAAATATGGAGAAACTTGGGTGACTATGGGTAAATATGGAGAAACTTGGGTGACTGGGTTAATATGGAGAAACTTACATTTAGAGGTAACATCACCACTTTATATCTCAGTGTGACTATGATATATATATTGTAGTGGGTCAGTTACTATACAGGGAGGGACAGGATATATACAGATAGTAATATGATGGAAACAGTACAATCACTATAGTACATAGCAGATAGACATGAAATAAACACAATTAATGTAGTTATATTTGACAGATTAAATGTCCCAATAAAGTTAAAGAAGCTGAGCTGCAATATCAGAGACAGCCTATAGAGTGGCGCTGTTCCCAGAAAAAAAAATACCCTTTTTGTCTAATATCATACAATCCTTTTACGTTAATGTTTCACAATAATATTAAATGTTTGGCAGTGGTTTATAAAATCTTGAACCCATTAATGACTGTTGTACATTTTATGGGGCTATGCCTTATTCTACAAGCAAAGTAAAATGGATTAGGATTATCTATTAGGATTTCATGGCAAACCCTAAAATATAAACATGTTCTTTGTATCAGAGAACACAACATCTTAAATGGAGCATCCTCTATGACTAGTACAGAACTTAACAGTAACTTCTCTAGAAGATCTTTTTCAGAAAGAGTCACATCCCACATATTCATGTTCATTTTTCCTTCTCTTTAAGGTTCCCAGGAAGAAGAGGAGAAGCGACCATGAGGAAGAGAAAGAGAGAGCTCATTGCCCTTTATGAGGAGGAGTGGTAAGAGTTTACATCACTGCAGTCACCATACTTGATGAACTTACACCAGCAAATCCATACTGAACATTACAAACCATCGCTACATACGTTGTATAATATTTACAGCACAAAACTTCTATCAGATTCACCCATGAGGATGAATGTGTCCGTCTGTTGATAAGAAACTGTTCACACTAGATATGTTTTGCAGTATATTTTAGATTAAAAACAGCAAATTATGTAGTTAAAACACTTGATCATTATGGATCAGTCACCACAAACTGCTGCCAAAATGTATCAGTAATAAAAAGACATACTGCAAAATAACTGCTAGTGTGAATTAGCCCTAAATACATATAAACCAAAAGAAAAAAAACTCCATATGCCACCTCATGAAATCATACACAGAGCGAGGTACAGTATTGGCCCATAAACTTTCATGGCTGCTATATTACGCTTCCTTACAACTTAGACTTGTATGGATTCTTAATATGGCCGAGTACATAAGACCTAATATTGTAAAATATCTCTCTCTACTATCACAGCTCAGCATCTGCCATCGAGGGCGAGAGCAAGAAGAAGAGGTCGGACGACCTTATCCTGCTGCCAGAAGAGCGGGCAGCTTTTTTCACACTCCTTGGTAAGACACAATGCAACTTCCAATGGTTCCAACCAGACACATAGTATCAGATTTTATCACATGAAATGAATTATTATTTCAATTAATATGATATAAAAATGTGTCGGGCGAAGTGTCTGACACGCTTCCTACTAGAAAAGTGTTGAAAACCAACGCCAGGTTGGACCTGGCATTATTTTCCCCTACGACAGATTCATCAACATGGATTAGGCCCTGCTGATGAATATTGCGCATGCTGCCAGGGTGAAGAGATTGGCGGACCATTTGTACCATGTGCCAGTAATATTAAATCTACCCCAATGTTCTTCAGGAATGATACTGTTGAGATACAGATCCGGTCACTCTCCCTACTCCGCGGATGATACATTTTGAATGTTGCAGTGCGGTGCAAGCGCTAGAAGGAAGGAGTCCGGCATTTTCATGAGCAGCTGCTACAACCGCCCCCGCCCTGATGACTGACAGCTTTCTCCTTATGCACAGTAATAAAGATAAAGCTGTCAATCATCGGGTGAGTGGGGGAGCGGCAGCTCATGAAAATGCCGGACACCTTTCTCCCAGCGAGATGGGAGCGCTGCAACGCTCTAAATTTAAGTTTTCTAAAATCACTGAACTATCAGACATGACAGACCGCTGATATGAGTGTATCGGTCTCTACTTTATGGTGGTCTCAGAGAGGGCAGCATAAAGTCACTGACAGTTACCCTTTTAAGTGATTCTGTCTTTACCTCATAAAGACCACCTATAAATGTACCTGCTAAATGGCATTTATTATTTTGGGGTGCAAAATCAGGAACTATATACTTATTATTGCATGAGGCCTAGTTGGTTGAGGGCCTCATGCAATTGTGGCCAAGGCCATTGCGTTACAAAGTGAATTGTAGCTGCGGCCACATGGTGTCTCGTGGCCAATCGGGCTTGGAGACACCATAAATAACACATGCTGCGCTCTTTTTAACGGGCATCCTATATGGGTGCAATAGCACCCTCTATATAAATCTATAGATACTTGTAGATGCTCTTTATTAAAGGGGTCTGTCTGGTGACACATTCCCTTTAAATGTAAGATTGTTATAATTTAATTGTTCTAAAATAATCCTGTTTCTGCTATTTTTGTAGAAGACAAACACATCAAGTTATTTCTAGCAAGGGACAGGTGCCTTAGGATCTCGGACAAGGTATTATTGTATTGAGGGAGAGAACAGAACATTTTCCAGATTGAAGAGGATCCATCATATTTACATAAGGGGCTTCTGCGGGTGTAACAGGCCCGGAGATATACTGCACTCTCTAACTCTCCTTCTCATCCCACCAGTATCTCCTGGCCATGGTCCTCATGTACTTTAGAAGAGCAAGACTGCGTACTGAGGAATATAGAACATATTTCTTTCCATGTCTGTGAGTTTCTTTCATTATTCATACATGTGTGTATATGTGTGTGTGTGTGTGTGTGTGTGTGCGTGTGTGTGTGTTGTGTATATGTGTGTGTGTGTGTGTGTGTGTGTGTGTGTGTGTGTGTGTGTGTGTGTGTGTGTGTGTGTGTGTGTGTGTATATATATATATATAAGTCCATACGGTATATACACATGTGGAGCACATGACTGGGTACTATACAATTTTCTTACACTAGAGTGTACCCGATATCCTGTTTCCCGTCCTGAACTCTTCAGTACAATCTTGAAATTCTGCATTGTAAAAAATATAGTGAACCAATGCTACAGCTTCTGCTACTGTTGTTATTACCATCATCATCATCATAAATATAGAATTCCGTAAATTGTAATATTACTACCAATGATATCAGAAGTTGGTTCTTTCCATTCTGCTTTCTCTTCTGACATGTTCTATCATTTATTTGGTTTCTTTTTTCTTACTTCCAGGTTTTTAGCCAACCAATTTGAAGAGGACATACCGTTTCATCGAGAGATCTACACCTGGGCCCGAGGATGGAAGTGGACTTTAAAGAAGAAACAGCTACTGAACTTACGCAACCTGTTGCTCATCCGGATGACATTTAGAGCTTGGGTGGACCGGACCACCTGTGATCTGGTTAGTAACATAAAACAGGGAAACTATAAAACTTTGATTAAAGAAGAACTCCCACAAATAGAAGATGAAGCGCTCAGTAATTATTTTTAACCATAGTGTCAGTGATGCCATTGTATTTACAAACGGGGAGCACAAGAAGCTATTTGTGGGAGTGCGTCATTATAAGTCTGCAGTGATTCTAATCCTTTATATACTGTTTAATTCTAGATCATGGCACAAGACCCTGACCATTGGGCATGGAAGAGGGAGAGAAAAATCCATCACAGCTGGGCCATACACCGGTTCAAAAGGGATGATGAAGAGCTCTGCATCAAATGCCCATGGATCAGCCCCCTGCCCTGCCACCTCTGTAACACCAATCTCCATCCATGCAAGGGGGAAGTGGCTGTAAACATCCTTTCCCAGACAGACACAAAGGAGGAACCCGGAACAGCAGATTCATAAACATCTCTGGTAAGTAAAAAGTTTGAAGAGTTTCAAGTACGAGACATATGAACATGTCTACTAGAATGTGAGAAATTAGTGGATTATCAAACAATATGCTTTATAATGTAAAATACACCCCCTCAGGATACATTCTCCATGCAGATAAAACCACATAAAACCACAAAAAATGACCTCATGATTTTGCCGATAATTCCACTTTTTTTTCTACAAAATGATTACATGATTATTAATGCCTGCATGGTACTGCGGGTACAACTGTGGTATGACCAGCATAATCCTGCAGCCAATTAATAAAATATCTAAAAAACAATGCTAAAATGTGGGAACTTATTTTTACTTGTTAATGAGTTCATATAGAAGAGCTTGATAACAATGATATTTTCATTTCTATAATGTTAATAAACTTTTTCTCCCTTTGATTTATATTCATTTCTTAGATATACTGCTGCTAGGATGGGGACCAAAGCTGCCGGATGTACAAGAAGAACAACTAGAAGACATGATGGATGAAGGCCTAAACAAGGAGAGAAGGAGTTGTATCCTGTATCTACACCTCTAATCCCACCCAATTCCTGCCCATATACACCCATTTCCCCCCACACAGTAACATGTATCAGTATCATGCTTCCATAGTGCCTCCCTACAGCATAGTGTGCCCCATAGAACCCCACACACAGTATAATGACCGCATAGGTGCCCTCCACAGTATAATATCCCATATTGCCCCCACACTCTATAATGCCCCCATAGTGGCCTCTACACTCTGTAATGCCTTTTTAGTGCCACCCACACAGTATAATGCCCATATTGCCTCCCCGCAGTACAGTGCCCCCCATAGAACCCCACACACAATATAATGACCACATAAATTCCCCCCCACAGTATAATGTCCCATATTGCCCCCACACACTATAATGCCCCCATAGTCGCCTTTACACTCTGTAATGCCTTTTTAGTGCCACCCACACAGTATAATGCCCATAGCGGCTCCCACACAATATAATGCCAAAAAGCTGCCCTCATACAGTATAAAGCCCCCATAGTGGCCATCATACAGTATAATACCTCCATAGATGCCCCATACAGTATAATGCCCACATAGGTACCCCATACAGTGTAATGCCACCACAGATGCCCCCATACAGTATATGCCACATAGATGTCCCCCATACAGTATAATGTTCCCACATCTGCCCCATACAATATAATGCCCCCACAGCTGCCCCGATTCAGTATAATGCCCCAATAGTGCCTAATAAATAATAAATATTTACCTACGCCGTTGCCACGACAAGGGTAGGAGATCCCTTTGCTCCTCCGCTCTGTGCTATTAGTGGCGCGGCACGACAGGCGTGATGACGTCACTGCATGGTGCCTGTCTGTGCTGATTCGCTCACTGCCGGTGTTACATAGTGAATGGTGAAGCAGGGAGCTCCCTGCTTCACCATTGGATTCAACTGTATCTGCGTCCTGAGGACGCAGATGCAGTTAAAAACGGGGCATACCACCGGCTGCCTTGGACAGCGGGACATCGCCCAGAATACGGGATTGTCCCTCTGAATCCGCGATCGTTGGGAGGTACGTATATATAATCACTCACATATACATACGGTACATTATAACACTCCGAGAACCCCACCACATTCACATTCAATTACTGTACACACACAAACACTAGACAAAAACACACACCTACAATCACTGTAGTTAGTCACATGCATTCACTCTAGATAGTCACATACACCTTCACTTTACACACATTTTATAGTGTTTACCTCCCTTAGTATGCCTAGAGGAAGGGTAGTACAGCAGCCATGGATTCCTTGCAGGTTTCCTCCACTGGGGGTTTTTCCTGCCCTGCGTGTTGCTGTCCACTCTTTGTGAGTGTTGGGACGTAACTACACATACACTATACTTCAGACATACACATACACTATAATAAACTTCAGACATACACATACACTATAATAAACTTCACACAAACACATACACTATAATAAACTTCACATTATTTAATATTCTTTACCTTGCCTGAGTCTTTTCTTCTTTATTTGTGTTTAAAGGAAAACATTATTTACCAACTAAGATCACAATGTGGTTGATGTGAATTCTTCCTTTTGAGACAATGGCCCACATTTACACAGCACTTTATGTCAGTTTTTTCAGACGTTGACGTGCGATGAAATTGCGTTAAAATCAATGGCTTTTCTCACCATTAACCAAATTTGGAAAGTCACGGGAAAAGATAGTATGGTCACCATGGAGACTTAGCTTTGGCCATATTTATTTAGAAAACAAAGTTAAAATGGTGCAAATCTGTGCCTGCTCATAGATTTTATAACTGCTAGAGACTTCAAAATGCTTTAAATTTATTAAGAGATGTGCACCATTTTAATACATTTGTCCAGAGGCATAACTACTACTGTAGCAGCCATAGTGGCAGCTACGGGGCCTGCGGCATGAGGGGGACCGTGCCGCCCGCCAGCACAGCCCCCCCCCCCCATTGCTGGAGGCTTCACTAGCAGCCGCTATGTCTACTACAGCAGTAGCGACACCACTTAACACTACGGCAGAGCAGGTAGGTATCGCCCCGCACTGCCATTAAAGGGATTGTCCCACAAAACACATGTATCCCCTATCCGCAGGAAGGGGGATACATGTGTGATCACTGGGGGTCCGACCGCTGGGACCCCCAGCAATAAGGAGACCGGGGGACTGAAAGTTCCCTGAAATGCTCCATGAGAAACCTTGGACTTCCGGGGTCTGTGTCCGGCAGCTACGTAGAAATTAATGGAGCGCCGGTCGGTTTTTGCATGTGTGGCATTGAGCTGCCAGATAAAGACCCAGAAGTCCAAAGTTTCTCATGGTCCCCGCTTCTCCTTATCTCTGTGGGTCCCAGCGGTCGAACCCTCAGCGATCACACATGTATCCCCTATCTTGTGGATAGGGGATCCATGTGTTTTGTGGTACAACCCATAGGCTACATGCCGTTTTTTTTATTTGTTTGTTTTTTGGGGGGGTTGGGGCTGTATGGCGCTATCTACAGGGGGCTGTGTGTGACACTATCTACAGGGCGTTGTATGGCGCTATCTACAGGGGGCGCTGTGTGGCAGAATCTACAGAGAGGCACTATCTACAAGGGGGGGGGGGGGTTGTGTAACTCCCAGTGGAGGGGATGGCCTGTTAAAAGTTTGCTATGGGTCCCAGTCTTTCCTAGTTACGCCCAGCATATATGGACATGAGGAACAGCCCCAGAGTCTCTGGGCAGAGCGCTAATAATAGACTCCAGCCCTGGGAAAGCTCCACTCCCCGGGCGACGTATACCACTGTATGCCATTCAGTGGGATACGTTTTGGCTAAATTGAACAAAATCCAGGGCATTAACCGGTCACTGCCTGCTCCATGGTTTTGTTCACTGTAATTGATGTCAGCACCAAAATGGGTTAACACGTATAATGTACAAACATAAACGCCACACTTTCCGTTGTCCACCCCCGGTAATGGAGGGAGGCCAAGACTTGGCTGTATGGGGCCCAGAAATTCCCGATGGCGGACCTGACAGCATATATAAGGATAAAATGACAAGGAACAAATAAGCTCATTATTTCCAGTTCACAGTTTTCTCCAGAGCACAAATCTAGACATTAGTTTAAAGTAAATTAATAGACAATAAAACGACATCTATTATCAGTGATGAATTCTAATACACACCTAATGGAATTTCTTACCTATCCATCTGCTTATAATAAACAAATGGGAGGTCTGAAATTTGTTCAGCTACTGTCTATATTCGCTGAAAAAGTTCAAATAAGAGTATATTAAAGGGGTTTTCTGACATAAAAAAGGTTTAAAAGGGCTTAAAGGGAATGTGTCCCGAATTAAACATGTTTTTACAGAAGTTACTTATTTTTATTATATTTTTTTATTTATTCGTTTTTTTGTGTATTTTTTTTCTTCCACAAAGTGGGAAGTATTAAAAATTAAATAATAATTTGACATGTTTTCCTATGTGGTCACCAGAGGGAGCATGTCCAAGAATTAGAGCAAGGTGAATTAGGCAAAGCAGCCTGACTTACAGCTGCTGTAAATGTGGGAGGAAGACTCACCATGGCAGCCCCCAGTAAAGTAAAAAAGTGTTAATTAAAAAAAAAACGTTTAATGTGAAAAAATAAAGTAAATATAATATTTTATTAAATAAAACCACATAAATTAATTAAAAAAAAAATCATGACACCTTTCCTTTAAAATACACTCCTCAACATTGAAATCGCAAAACACTAAGAAGGAAAAGTTTTGGAATAGTGGAGAGCACAGGATCGATAGACATGTTAATGATATGCTAATGATCAAAAAATGGAAACAAAATATTCCAAACATCTTGATTTATTCAGTATTGAGTATGAGCACCACGTGTAGAAATACACGCACTTACACACCTTGGCATGCTATCAATGAGGTTATTAATGGTTGTCTGAGGAATGTTATGTCACGCTGAATGCACTTGGGCACGCAAATCATCAAGATTGGCTACTGACAGCTCCCTTTGCCATTGCCAACCAATGACGTTCCAGATGTGCTCGATGGTAGACAAGTTCGGAGAGGCTGCAGGCCATGGTGGCACGTTTAAGCCAAGCAGGCTTCTCACAGTAGCACAAGCAAAATGAGGCCTGGCGTTGTCCTGGTGAAAAATGGCTTCTGCGACACTATGGAGAAATGGCTGTTCCACTGGTTCCACGATAAATGTAACGCTGAGCTGTTAGTGCACCTGAAATTAAGGCTAGAGGGGTCTGGCTACTGTACATTATGCCACCCCACGCCATAATCCCGGACGAAGGATTAGTGTGACGTTCCCATGTGAAGGTCTCTCCATGGCGTTGCCCACGTGGTCTCCAGATCAATCTCCGGCTATCATTGCCTCCAAAACAAAAGCGGGCCTCATCGCTGAAGAGGATAGACCTCCATTCCGGCCTTCATTGCTGTCTTATTGTGCACCATGATAGCCTTTGAGAGCGGTGGCGTGTGGTCAATGGAACACATGTAGCTGGAAGTCTGGCTTGTAGCCCAATGTCATGCAAACGCCTTCTGATGGTTTGCGTCTACACTGGTTGCCACCCTAGGCTTGGGATGTGACGTCCAATTTCACTTGCAGCACAGAATGGATCACTATGCGCTATTCTTCCAATCAGATGACCCATCCGTGCAGAGGTTTGCCTCCGTGAACCTCTTTTCTGTCATTCCCGTTCGTTGTTGTTCTCCCAACCTCCAGAACACGCAACGTTGAACAGTGATGACATCTCGGCATAGGCAGGTAGCGATCTGCTGGAGTGATAAACCAAAGTCCCTCAGTTCAAGGATTCTGTCCCTCTTAGTTAGCAACAAGTTGCAAAAATTGGCATGTCGACAAACAGGAGGCATCGCACAATCATCCCACACCACTTGATCCAATTATTGAGGTTTCATGGGGTTAAAACTTTAAACTTTGCTTTCAATCTGGCTTTTATGCCCCTTCCACATGCCACAAATTGGTGTTTGAAAATTTGATAATTTGCAGATCTTAGCGACACCTGATACTTCCTCAATTTGCATAACCTTATGCAGAGGCGTAGCTAGGTTCTCCTGCACCCGGGGCAAAGATTCAGATTGGCGCCCCCCCCCAACTTATTTCCTGACATCTCCTTCCCCCTCGCCATGTTTGCTTTCTCTACCAATCAATGAGGTGTAATTTTGTTCACAATTTTTTTAATGTAGCTCGAGTATAAAAGCATTTCTACATTTTACAAGCTTTGTAAATAGCGCCACACTCCCCCCTGCAAATAGAGCCACATATGTACAGACACATATACATACACCGGCAGATAAATACACAGACAGGAACATATGCAAATACATAAAAGGCACAAATATACAAGCACAAAGACACATTCACAGACCCATATATACGCACAGAGGCACATATGTACACAGCACAGATAATGTAGTTATGTCACCTGCAGTCCTATGTAACACCACAGGTAACACACAGTGATAATTCTCTGATTACAGATAATGTAGTTATGTCACCTGCAGTCCTATGTAACACCACAGGTAACACACAGTGATAACTCTCTGAGTATAGATAATGTAGTAGTGTTACCTGCAGTCCTATGTAACACCACAGATAACACAGTAATAACTCTCTGATTACAGATAATGTAGTTATGTCACCTGCAGTCCTATGTAACACCACAGGTAACACACAGTGATAACTCTCTGAGTACAGATAATGTAGAAGATGTAAGAGACAAACACATGCAGAGACAGAGACACAGACACACACACACACACACACACACACACACACACACATAGACAGAGGCACACATAGTATACACACTACACACACATATATACACATACACACACAGACACTCACCATGTCTCCTTGCTGACAGCATCACAGGTCAGGACGGGCTGTGGGCGGAGCTTCCTCTCTGCTTCTCAGCAGAGCACAGAGTAGAGGCAGAGCTGGAAGGGTGCAGCACGGGAGTGGACCTGTCCCCTGACCTGAGTCTCATCTGACCTCATGTTACTGATGGACTGGTCCACTCCCTGGCCAACACAGACCCCAGTCAGAACGCCGTAATTTCCTGGCTCTTGATAAAGCTGCTGCAGGTGTCTGACATACGGGGCGCCTATCAGCAGCGATCAGCTGCTCTTCGGCGCCCCCCTTCCCTACCACCTAGTTGCGCCCGGGGCACATGCCCCGCCTCCCCCCCCCCCTAGCTACGCCCCTGCCTTATGTCTTGTCCTTCTTGGTGTTGCAATTTCAATGTTGAGGAGTGTAGTAAAATAATAAACTTTCTTTGCTCTGGAGGTTAGCTCTAACCACCTCCACATTAACAGGCAACATTCTCCATAACTTAGCAATGTCTATCCGTGCAGCTAATAAAAATTACCTTACCATTTACCTCACTACAGGTCGTAGTCTCCCGCTGCTGCTTGCTGAGTGAAGATGTATTTTAACATACTGACAATGCATTAAGTGATCATTGTGGCCAGTGACTTACATACATATATATATATAAATGTGTATATATATATATATATATATATATATATATATATATATCTATATATATATATATATATATATAGCTCCTTTTGAACCTTTTTTCTATAAACTGTCTAAGGTTAAATATTTTCTACCCCCCTTCCCCGGTGAGTTGAATAAACTGAATGAATTCACAGTAATCTGTTGCTCCTGTGTTCAAATTATTTTATTAGAAATAGACAAGGAACGTTACAGGATACTGTACAACATTCTTGTGTAAAGAAGTTTGTATAATAAATGACTGGAAGTGTATTACACAACAAGGAACAGGCAAGAGTTAATGCAAAAATCAGGCAGAAATATACCTTTCCAAATCAATGATGATCATTAAACTAAGCTCGATGAGCTAGATGACTAAGACCGGGGCCGGCGCCAGCACCCGGCAAACCCGGGCAAGTGTCGGGGCCCACTACCCTTGGGTGAGCCCACTCGGTCGCCATGCACTGATGCTGCCGTCATGGCTCCTCCAGGAGTGGAATCCCCGGCCAGAGTCTTGCCAGGGATTCTGCTTCTAACTGGAACCCTTGTCTAGGAGGTGGCGTAACTACCGCTGTAGCAGCCTTAGCGGTTGCCACAGGGCACGTGGCATGAGTGGGCCCGTGCCACTCACCGTCATGGCCCCCCCCCCCAAGCTCAGTGGTCCATTAGCAACCACTATGGCTGCTACAGCAGTAGAGACGCCATGTTCAATAGTATCTGCGTCCTTAGGACGCTGATACTATTGAACTCTTTGGCAGAGCAGGGAGGTATCTCCCCGCTCTGCCATTTCCTACGCTACAGTCTCCCAGGCAGAGTGCTTGTAGCTAATTCCGATCTGCCCGGTACTCCGTCTCTGGGGAAGCCCCAGACATCACTGTCTATATATGGACAGTGATGTCAGGAGGAGAGAAGGAGTCCCAGACAGAGCGCTATAAGCGGCTCTGCTCCGGGACTCCATCTCTGGGGAAGTCCCTGACATGTTTGTCCATATATGGACAGTGATGTCAGGAGCAGAGCAGTGTCCTAGGCAGAGTGCTAGTAGTGCTCTGCCCGGGACATTGGCTCTGGGGTTGCCCCTGACATCAATATCCATATATGGATAGTGTTGTCAGGGGCTTCCCCAGAGACGGAGTACTGGAGCAGAGCCTTTACTAGCGCTCTGCCCAGGACTTCAGCTCTGCTCCGGACATCACTATCCATATATGGACGGTGATGTCAGGAGAAGATCAGGAGAGCCAGGCAGAGTGATAGTAGTGCTCTGCCTGAGACTATGGCTCTGGGGTTGCCCCTGACAACACTGTTCATATATCGGCAGTGACGTCAGGGTCTACTCCTGAAGCGGAATCCCCAGCCAGAGCGTCGGCAATGCTCTGGATGGGGATTCCACTCCTAGAGGGAGCCCCAAAGGCACTACCTACAGGGTGGGGGGCTGTGTGGCACTACCAAGAAGGGGGGCAGTGTGGCACTACCAAGGAGGGGGATGTGTGGCACTACCAGGGAGGGTGGCTGTGTGGCACTACCATGAAGGGGGGCTGTTTGGCACTACCAAGAAGGGGGCTGTGTGTCACTACTTGGGAGGGGGGCTGTATGGCACAACAAGGGAGGTGGGATGTGTGGCACTACCTGGGATGGGGGCTGTGTGGCACTACTTGGGAGGAGGGCTGCTGTGTGGCACTACCTGGGAAGGGGCTGTGTGGCACTATCTACACAAGGCACTAAATTTATGATTGTACAAACTGGGGGCCTAAATTCTATATGGGGGCATAAACAGGGCCTAACGTCTATATGGGGGCACAAAGTGATGTTTTCTGCCATTTTACTGCCACTGTGAGTTCCCCCGCAAAGGTGCCTACTAAGTCTGTGTAGCGTCCATGGCCGCGGGCCGTCGGGTTCACTCACCTCCCGACGCCCGCAGCCATGGACGTGTGAGCGCTCCTTCCTATGAGACGCCAGTGTTCACTTCCGCTCCAGTCCGCTGTGTCCCGTAGTGTGCGCGTGCACGCTCGTGCCCGCTCTTAAAGGGCTAGCGCGCACATATGAAAATCATCATCATCATCAACCCACATGATTTCCTGGTCTATAAGAAGGCGCCAGCCCTCCTGATCCTTGCCTGAGCATTGTTAGTTTATCCCAAGTCTGTCTTGCAAATAGTCCCTTAGTGTTTCCCGTTCCAGTTGTTACCCGTGCCCTGTTACCTGTTCCTGTATCCTTGTTCCTGTGCCTACTAGTGTTGGAGTCGTGTCCTACTGCACCTGCTGTTGTTTGCCACGTCCAGTGTCTTCTGCCACGTCTTGTACTGCCCGCCACGTCTGGCACAACCTGCTGCACCGACCTCCATCTGTGCTGCTGCAAAGACTCTCAGGGCACTATAACCTGAGAGCTGAGCTGTTAATTAGCATTAGATAAGCCTAGGACTGATTCGTCTTCCGCAGGTATCCTGCCTCCCGTCTTATCTTCTCTGCACTTGGGAAAGAGAAAATAAAAACTGATTTCTTTCTTCTGGAGTGTGCAGAAATATTTAGATCTCTACCAGCATATATAATGTGTTTTGCTGTGCATAGCTCAGTGCATGTTCACTGTATTGTACTTATCACTTCAGGGTTTACTGCCCATGAAAGATACAAACAGACAAATCGTAAAATAGTGTCTGTAAGGGTATGTTCACACGCAAAACAAAAAACAGCTGTAAAATACAGAGCTGTTTTCAAGGGAAAACAGCTTCTGATTTTCACCCGTTTTTTAAGCATCAAACATTTTTTGCGGCCGTTTTTTAAGCTGTTTTTCCACAGATGACACAATGACACAATGAAAAATGGCTCAAAAATTTACATGCACTTCTTTTTACGGGACCTTCTTTTACGCGCCGTTTTTTCAAACGGCCGCCTAAAAAAACGCCCCGTTGGATGAAACGCAGTTTTTCCCATTGAAATCAATGGGCAGATGTTTGGAGGCGTTTAGTTTCCATTTTTTCAGCCGTTTTTCAGGGAGTCTATGGCCTGAAAAACGGCTGAAAATAACCAATGTGGACATACCCTTAAGCTGGTGTAGAAGTACAAGCTGTGTTTGCTGTGCTGGCCTACAAGGATTGCCCGCCAACCAACTGGGAACAGACAAGGAACTGGAGGAAGAAAGCCATAAACGGATCACTGTGAGTTATTTATTGTAATTTTTTTTAAAGACCCTGCAAATACTTTATATTTAGATATATATGCAATATAGACACTGCCAATAAAGACTTGACATGATAAAAGGCGGGCGGCAGCGGATCACTCAGTCTGTCTCAGCAGACTGGAGGGGGTATTATTACTTTGGGGGCACAGAGGGGATTATTACTTTGGGGGCACAAAAGGTAATATTATAAGGATAAGTTCACGCGTAGCGTAGATACTGCAAATTTTCTGAAACGGATTTCATTGCAATAATTCTGCAGGATAATACAGTAGCAGCAAAGTGGAAGAGATTTAATCAAATCTCATCCACACCCTGCGTAAATGACGAGCGGAAATTGACTTGCGGTGCGGTTTTTTAACCCATAGCATGTCAATTGTATTTACGTAATCGCTGCTTTTTTGTTGCGGGTTTTTCCATTTGAATTCAATGGGGAGGTAAAACCCACAACAAATAGCAGATGTTGTGTTTGTTTGCGGCGGAAAAGCAGCGATTCAACTGAGAAAAACGAAAATCTTATACTTACCCAGAACTCTGTGTTTCTTCATCCAGACTTGCCTCCTGAGGCTGCTACAGTCATATGGGATAAAATGTCATCCCAGAAGGCAATTTTCCATAGCGGACATCCCAGACGAAAAACTGCACCACAATTTAGTGCGGTTTTTCATCCGGAATTCCCTGCGCCGCGGCGTATCCACCCTGTGTGAACATAGCCTAACTCTGTAGAAGCATTGGCAAGTGATGACTGGAACTTGGAAGAAGTTGAGAAGAGAAGGGAAAGAGAAGATGAAAAAACGGAGCCATTCACTTTCATTGAACACTGACGCCTTTCCGTAGCACTACGGAAGGGTGTCTGTGCCGTGGAAATGTTCCGGGAATTATGGAACATGTCCGTTCTTTTGCATTTTGCGGGCCGTGCTCTCATACTTTGTATGGGAGCACGGCCCGAAAATGCGGCTGTCAGTCAGCGGCCGGCCGTGCCCGCAATCGCGGGCCGTGATTGCGGGCACGGTCGTGTGCATGGGGCCTAAGTCATTGGATGTAACTGTACTATGCTCACTATTCACTGTGTAGAACTAGTATTTGACTCTTATTGGGGGCTGCACTATTTATAGGTATGTGGTGCGGTACAAAGCATATGTCTTTGAGTTCATGCTCATGATCTTTTCTGACCGTAGCAACGCCTCTGGCTGCTAGTGCTGCATCAATGGGTCACTTAGGAGGCCCAGCGATGCAGCTGAAACTTACAGATGGGCCACAGCCATGAAGAGAAGTTGTGGGGAAGGGAGGGCCCAAGCTGAACTTTTGCACCATGGCCCATGAGCCTTTAGCTATGCCCCTGTACAGAGGACCATGTCTGATTGATTTGTGTTCCTCTGTCTTGCAAAATTCTATGGAGGTTACCAATAACTATTATTTATGAGAACTTAGATCTAACCACTACTAAGCTAAAAGGCAACATTCTCTATATCTTTGCTGGAAATGTCTTGAGGTTCTTCTATTCAGCCATTTAAAATTTTTGTAACCAATGATGAAGAAGACTTGATAACTGATAACAATAAGGGGATAAGACCCTACTCAAACAGTTCCCAAAAATTTAGGATAAACCATTCAACCAACTGTAAGGTCTATATTATGTATATGGTGTCTAAAAGATCACTTCTTTGAGCAGACTAGATTTGCCTTGTTCTTTGAGAGGATCATCCCTCTAAAAAACAATTTAAAGCGGTTTTCCTATCAGGGACATTTATGGCATATCCACAGGATTTGTCATAAATGTCAGAGAGATGCGGGTCCCACCCCTGGGACCCGCACCTACCTCTAGAACGGGGGCACCCTAAACCCAGTTATGTCGCTCTGTCTTGTGGCTGAAGCAGATTTATGACCATGAAGAAGAAAACAGCGTAGCTCGCTGAGCTACGCTTTTTCTGTAAGTTCCATAGTAGTGAATGACAGTTACGGAAACAGCGTAGCATGCGAGTGCGCTTTTTCTGTAACTACCATTCAGTTCTATGCGACTCATTGAGCTACGCTGTTTTCTTCTTCATTGTAAGAAATCTCCTGCTTCAGCCACAACACAGAGCGGCAGAACTGAGTTTAGGGGGCCCGTTCTAGATAGTTGCGGGTCCCAGAGGTGACATGTTTCTGACATTTATGACATATCCTGTGGATATGGCATAAATGTCCCTGATGAGAAAACCCCTTTAAGGTAGTTGTCTCAAAGAGGTTTCAATGATAATGCGTGTTGTAATGAAATGTAATGTACACGTTATGAATAGGTCTACCCTGTATGTAGATTCTAATTACCGTATATATCGGCGTACAAGACGACTTTTTACACCCTTAAAAAAATGTCAAAAGTGTGGGGTCGTCTTATATGCCGGATATTGTCTACATTAGGGATGCACGTTGCAGCCGCACAGCTCAGTATAGTGACACATGAATGTATGGGAGCGCGGCTGCGGCTGTGTAATTCAGCCACAGCCCCGCTCCTGAGTCATGATAAGTTCGCGGGGTCAGGATGATGCAATGCGGCCAGCGCTGCACTAATGAGCGGCGGCACTGGAGACAGAACATGGCGGGCGCGCTACAAAACACCCCCATGTTCTGTCTTCAGTGCCTGAACTGCCGCTCATTAGTGCAGCGCCGGCCGCATCACCTCATGCTGACCGCGCGCGCACTTCCTGTCAGGAGCGGGGCAATGGCTGTATTACACAGCCGCAGCCCCGCGCTATAACGGCGGAGATCAGAGAAACCTCTCATCTCCGCCGTTATTCCCCTGAATGCTGCGATCACAGCTGACTGCAGCATTCAGGGGAAAGTGAGAAGGGGGGATGCCCCTGGATCGCGTCACAGGGAATTCCTGTGACGCGATCGAGGGCCATACCATATATGGGCAGACAGCCCAGGGTCTATTGACGGACCCCAGGGCTGTCTTACCATATTTCATGTTGTTAGGACATACCCAAGTATGTCCTAACAACTGCCTGTGTATTATCCGTCCACAGGTTAATGTACTGGCACATATCTGATATATGTCAGTACATTAAAGTTTAAAAATAAAGTAAAAACAAAGTATTGTTAAATTTTAAAAAAAATACACCTTCACCTTTTTTACAATAAACATTAAAATAAAAAAATGAAATAAACACGGCTTTCATTCACTTATTAATGTGAGGCATGAGGTGCGATGAATTTACCCTCCATGTTCCTCACATTAATAGTAATTAACCCCATCATGTACCTCGCACATTAACCCAATATGACTGAGAAACATGATGGGATTAATTACTATTAATGTGAGGCGCGTTCAAAATTCATCACACGTCGCGCCTCACATCAGAAAACGGAAGAATTTTTTTTTTATTACTGTTGGCAAAAGTATCGAAATTGGTATCGAAATCGCAATACTAAACGAAGTATCGGTATCGAAGTCCAAATTCTGGTATCGTGACATCCCTAGTCTACATATTGTCTACACACAGGTTGTGTGTTACCTTGTGAGGCTGCAGTCCGGTACACAGGCTCCCGGGATGCACGGAATCCGCCACGGATCTGAGGGAAGCCGGTATTAGCCGCCAGGGAACATCTCTGTAAGATGCTCTGGCCCGCCCTTTCCTCTCATTCCCTGCCTCTCAGATCTCGCGCGATGAAGCAGCCTATCTGCGCATGCGCGAGTTCAAAGAGACAGAGAGTCCTGGGTCCTGCCGCCGATGGCCATAGTGAAGCGCTCCTGCACGAAATGGTGAGTATATCTTAAATTCTATATTTTAAGGGTAAAAGTTGGGGGTCGTCTTATACGCCCAGTCGTCTTATACGCCGACATATACGGTACTTAGCTTTGGATTTGGTTTCCCTAAATTCAGCTAAAATAATGTAATTGTATGGCTCACAGACATAAAAGTTTTCTGAAAAAAAAAAAAAAAAAACTGGAGCCATTACAGTGATATAAAAATATGCCTTTGTATAGTTCATTGTTTACTTCCATATTCTGTTCAACTCTAGAAGTAAATAAATATTTTATTGCAAGTCAGTGTTATTCCTACTTACACTGCGTGACAGCTTTGCAGTGAATTTGTCCTTTGAAGGGCTTTGTTATATGTTGACTTCCAGTCAGGTTGAGAGGTACAGATAAAGATTGTATAGCAATATGCATTAAATGAGATTAGATGTGTATATCTAGTTTATAGACTTTTCTTCTGTGCCAACAAGAAAAGCTTGCAGCATAGACAGCAAATTGCCAGGCAGTTTAATAACGGTATAAAATATATTTTAGGAGTTAGTTTTAATAATTTGTCTTTTAAGCTTACTATTCTTAAGCTGATACATTATTGTTTTCTTTAGAATTATTTGAATATAGAAATAATTACATCTTACGAACTTAGATGTGAATGTTTACAGGTGAATCCTGCATGTCACATACACGCAGGATCCGCTTTCACTGAACCCGTCAGGTCCGCGGGACTGACGGATTCAGTGGATAACGCTTGATACAGCTGCTCTGTATATGGAATACAGAACAGCTATATCTCAAAAAATAAAAAGATCTTTTAATAAAAAGTATTTACAAAGTTCCACAAAACACACGGATACACCTTTTTATTTAAAAAATATGTTTGCCTTTTAAAGGTTATATATACTCTATGTACCCAGTTTTATGCTTGTAATCCTCATTTATCAAACATATATTGCATATACCAGTATGTATGTAAGTGACATATAAATGGCATCCATTCCTGTTGGGCACTCGTATAAACACTGCCTGGTAATCTAAAGTTAATGTACTCCTTATTCCTAGTGTTCCAGCGCTTGTTGCATATACTTTTACATAGATATTACTGGATGTTGCTCAGTCAGATTTGTATTAACACATAAGAACATAGTTTGCTGGCATCAGACCATTGTGATCACACTTTATCTACTATGGTACTTCCAGTTTGACTGTTGTACATATGTGACTTTATAGGACTGTATGAATAGTGAACAGTTTATGCCCCTGCCCAGAACATCCATATCCCATCCTGGTGCTCTACACTCTTGGTTTGCAATAGTTTTGGCCTGCTAACAAATATCTGAAAATAACACATTGTTAGGAGCAATGAGCACACACGTTGTGTGAAAAAAAGGATCAATAACCTTATACTTATTTTTAAAATGTTCAATTAGTTTTAAAGGTTATTAAAAGTTCAACAGCCCACATTTACTGACTGGTGTATCTTATGCCACTCTAAGTAAAGGAGATTGTTGAAGTTATTTGCACCAAATTTTTTAAAAGGTGCACACCCATTAATGAATTTGGTGTATTTGACAGTCAGAAAATAAAATGTATGCCTGCTATGAGCAGGGGTAGATTTGTACCATTTTGAACAATTGTTTTTAGTAAATGTGGCCATGTCTCCTTGAAGATTATGCAGTTTTCTCATCACATTCCAAATTTAAAGTAACCAAACCCAGGGCTAAAACTGCCTAATAAATGTGGGCCAATGTGTTTTAATTTGTTACTATTTACTTAGATTTGACCATCTTCTATTTGCAAATTGGCACCTCAGGGGCCTGTTGGCACAAAATGCTCTCTGATATGTAGCAAAAAAGGGGCTAGCACTCAACGGATAGTGCTAGCCCCTTTTGTAAGACATGGCCAAGTACAGTGCAACTAACAACTATGTATAAGTATTGAATGGGGGTTACTGCACCAGCTACCACATTATAGCCGTGACCCTGAGGAGCAACCCAACATTTTTAGCAGGTCCACTTATAATCTGACCCTGAATATAGGACAGGACATCATAGCAAATCTTGACCTAGAATAACAAAGGCATGTCATTTTAGATATGCAGGTTTTGAAGTGGATATTCGATCTTTAAAATGCTTTGTAATATACGCAGAACTTGCTGCAACATAACTGGGTAAGGCTGCCTCATTATAAAATTGCAAGTGCCCCCTTGATGTACTAAGACCATTTAGGGCATGACCACACATGGCGGAATTCCTCCGCAACTGTCCGCATCAATGCCGCACAGAATCTGCGTTGCAGATTCTGCAGCGGATCTGCACAAAATGTGCAGAAAATTGATGCGGACTGGCCGCTGCGGACTGCAGGAAAAGTGCTTCTCTTCTCCCTATTCAGTGCAGGATAGAGAGAAGGGACAGCACTTTCCCTAGTGAAAGTCAAAGAAATTCATACTTACCGGCCGTTGTCTTGGTGACGCGTCCCTCTTTCGGCATCCGGCCCGACCTCCCTGGATGACGCGCCAGTCCATGTGACCGCTGCAGCCTGTGCTTGGCCTGTGATTGGCTGCAGCCGTCACTTACACTGAAACGTCATCCTGGGAGGCCGGACTGGAGACAGACGCAGGGAGTTCTCGGTAAGTATGAACTTATATTTTTTTTTTACAGATACATGTATATTGAGATCGGTAGTCACTGTCCCGGGTGCAGAAACAGTTACTGCCGATCGCGTAACTCTTTCAGCACCCTGGACAGTGACTATTTACAGACGTCTCCTAGCAACGGTCCCGTCATTACGGGAGCCCCATTGACTTCCTCAGTCTGGCTGTAGACCTAGAAATACATAGGTCCAGCCAGAATGAAGAAATGTCATGGTAGTAAAAACAATACGCTCCGCAGCACACATAAGATCTGCGGACTTCATTGCGGAATTTTGACTCTCCATTGAAGTCAATGGAGAAATTCCGCCATGAGTCCGCAACCAGTCCGCCACTGCTCCGCAACAGACAGAGCATGCTGCGGACACCAAATTCCGCTCCGCAGCCTATGCTCCGCAGCGGAATTGTACGCATCGTGTAAACGAACACTGCTAAATTAAAGTGAAAGTCAATGGAGAAACGGCTCCGCTGCGGATTAACGCTGCGGAGTGTCCGCAGCGGAATTTAAGTGAAATTCCGCTATGTGTGAACCCGCCCTTAAAGGGGTTGTTTCCTTCCAGCAAATTAATGTTATTTTTTGTACAATTAATTATTACATTTTCCAATATACTTTCTGTGTTAATTCTTCACAGCTTTCAATATCTCTGCTTGATGTCATTCAATAGGAACATTCATTATTTTCTTTCAGTAGATACATTTTATCCATGATCACGTGATAGATACACAGGTGCTGAAATCGTAAGAAGACCTGAGCCGTGCACCTTTGTGTTCATCACGTGACCAGGAAAGAATTTTATCCACTGGAAGAAAATAATGAATATTTCTACTGAATGACAACAAGCAGAGATCTTGAAAACCGTTAGGAATTAATACAGAAAGTCTATTGGAAAATTGTATAACTTTTAATTGTACAATATAATAACATGAATCTGCTGAAAGTGGACAACCCCGTTGAATAAGGTAAAAATGGTTACATTTGCAGCACTGATTTAAATTTATTCTAAATATGGATTAGCATTCAGACGTGTACCCATTGACTGTGTGCCCGTACTGGCACGTCCTGAGGCACTTAGCAGTACTGTATGTATGTTTGTTCACAAGCCATTGCATTGCACATATTTTACATTTACACACTAGCTATTAATTCCCATGCTCCTGTGAATAACATTTAAAAAAAACAGGTCATTATTTCTATAATCCTAATTGTAGTCTGTAACGCATGGCTCACTCTCCTGCCTCCCAAAGATTATATCTGCAGCCTATTAAAAGAGCAGCCGAGTTTTACTAGCAGTAAAAATAAATACAAATACTAAATACCTGCCGTCATTGAATATGGAAGGATTGACATTCCCATTCCCATTTTACCTATTGCTGTGACAAGAGAAAAGCCAGTAAACAAGATTTCAGTGCATTGAACAGCCATTCTCTTGTCATTCTGGCATGTGAACAATAGCTGAGCAGTATTTTAGAAATGTTGGATAGCAACAGTGATCAGTGCCAAGAAACTAGAGTAAAGGAAATGTGGGCATAGAGAAAAGTCTTTGAGGTTGGTAGTTTGGAAAGTGGCGGAGATTTAATCTAATTCTTGTGGGCTCTTTTGTTTTTGCTTTTGGTTCCGGATGGCATTGTAACATATAAAAATGCAATAAAAATTATCCTAAATGGCATCTACTTTCTTGTAAGATGCTTCCCATTAGGGCAGAAACAGATAGGTAGGTGGGTAAAATGATGAAATTTATCTTTTGACAGACCAAATTTGACACTGTCTTATTGGAGGAGTTGGATACACTCTCTATTATATGGGTACAAGTTAAAATGTTCAGAATTAAGAACCATTTCTATTTTCAAACCAGCTTCCAGTTAAAGAAGAATATGTCTCATTCTATCTCTTAATATAAAACAAATTATTGCATATTTAACTAATAAAAAGACATTCAGCTACAAATGGGTTTCACATGAAAACAACCTTTTCACAGGTCCTATTAGGGCATATAGACATAATAGAGGGCCTTTATCTATTAACCAGAGTGGAGCAATTATGCTAATCTAATAGTATACCTGATATAGATAAACTTTGTAATTCACTTACTATAAAATTGAAGCTGTTTTATCTATGCAAATTCTGTGTGAAATTACTGCCACTAGGTGTCTCCCTTCCTGTAATCTGTCAAGCATAATCCGTCCCTGGATACAGAGCAGAATTGACTGACTGCAAAAGGTGGGGGTATATCTCTTCACTGCCTGCCTATTCAAGTCTATGAAGATTGGAGGTGGAAGCAGGAGGAGGGAGCAGAGAGAGTGAGCTAGACACAGACACGCTGCCAATACAAGTCTATGAAGAGGGGAGGAGCAGCAGGAATAGAGTAAAAAGGACAGATAGACGCTGCAGCAGCTTCCTGGTAAGTTAGATCTTACCCCAGTTCTGGATTCTCAGCTACCATGCTCATTACTTCTGTCTAATTTCATCCATGCCACTGCATCTTCTTTCTACATATGTGATAGAGATAGGAATGCAGGATTCTCCTCTTCTCTGCGCTGTGTATAGAGGACATGATAGCATTAGGCTCCACCCACAAGCTCAGAGCCAACTGAGAATTAGAGTTAGAGCATGCAGAGGGGAAAGCTGCTAAAAAAAAAAAAAAAAAAAGCAGACAAGTCTTATAGTGGCCATAAATAGTGTTATTCTTCATGTACACACAGATGACAGCTTGTTCTGAAAAATCCCCTGAAAAGTTACGCTTTAAGTAAATAATATATTATATATTTATATATAGAAGAAAAAAGCTTTTTATGTACACTTTTTTTTGCACACTGACGAGTAATGTAAGAACCTACTGTTATACAAAATGTAAATTAGTTATATGAACTCAAACACATGGTGAAAGGTCTGCTACCGCTGTGACATGACAAGTTTATTTCAGGAATGTCTGATTTTGTTTTGACAAGTGAATTTTCACATGCGGTCATAGCAATCTTTTCTTACATCCTTTTTGCTGTACCACTATTTCATTGATCATCAATGAAATAGATCTTATAACATGAATCAGAATAAACCATAACCCAATACTGATTCTTAATACTGATGAACATTCATTTAACACTCAAAAGGTATATGCCTCCATACCACACCCAAACAGTAAAGCTGGGTTCACACGACCTATTTTCAGACGTAAACGAGGCGTATTATGCCTCGTTTTACGTCTGAAAATACGGCTCCAATACGTCGGCAAACATCTGCCCATTCATTTGAATGGGTTTGCCGACGTACTGTCAAACAACGACGCGCGTTTCGCTTATAGCTTTCTCACCCCTTGAGAAAGCTATAAGCGAAACGCGCGTCGGGGCGCACTTCCATACCCTGGGTCACACAACTCTCCTTGAAATATGGGTAAGTGCATTTACCGGATCAATAGGGACACTTGCTATTTTTTCTAGGAACACTAGTTTCCTTAGGCAAACGGTCTAACGGTCTGGTCTGCTGTACTTCTTGCATCTGCATCTCACTTTTTATTGATGTACCCTGTGTAGGAATAAATTTGATTATCAACATAAACTGTATACTTTTGATGTGATTTAAAATTCTGTTTTATGTTGATACTTGTGACTTAGTCAAGGACTTATTTTTAGATTCTCTGTTTTTTGTTTTTTGTAAGGCCTCATGCACACGACCGTAAAAACTCCCGTTATTACGGGTCGTAATTACGACCCGTAATAACGGGCTCATAGACTTCTATTGGCGACGGGTGCCTTCCCGTTTTCTCACGGGAAGGTGCCCGTGCCGTTGAAAAAGATAGAACATGTCCTATTTCAGGCCGTAATAACGGCACGGACAGTCCATAGAAGTCTATGGAGCTCTCGTAATGACGGGTGGCTACATGTGTGCACCCGTCATTACGGCAGCGTTGCTAAGCGACGTCAGTAAATAGTCACTGTCCAGGGAGCTGAAAGAGTTAACTGATCGGCAGTAACTCTTTCAGCACCCTGGACAGTGACTACCGATCAGTATAAACCTGTAAAAAATAAAAGACGTTCATACTTACCGAGAACTTCCTGCTTCCTCCAGTCCGGTCTCCCGCCCGTTGCCTTGGTGACGTGTCCCTCTCGACATCCGGCCCGACATCCTGGATGACGTTTCAGGCCATGTGACCGCTGCAGCCAATCACAGGTCAATCACAGGCTGCAGCGGTCACATGGACTGCCGCGTCATCCAGGGATGTCGGGCTGGATGTGAAGAGAGGGACGCGTCACCAAGACAACGGCCGGGTAAGTATGAATTTCTTTAACTTTTATTACAGAAAAGGCTGTCCCTTCTCTCTATCCTGCACTGATAGAGAGAAGGGGCTGCCGATTAGTGCAGTGCTATTTTGCCGCCAAAAACGTGCCCGTAAATACGGGTGGAATACGGTTGACACCGGACCCATATTTACGGGCATGGGTTCGTAAATACTGGTGCAAAACGGGTGGAATACGTGTGACACCGGACCCGTATTTACGCCAGTATTTACGGGTGGGAAAAAATACGGTCGTGTGCATGAGGCCTAATTGTGTGTATTTATTAATAAAGATATGAAATTTTTTTTACATGTGGATATATATGGACTCTGGTTCTCTGGTTTATTATGTATTGTTAGAGTCTTTATCTCTAATTGTGTTTATGGGTGGTTGAGATTCTTCTCCCACCTTTATACTTATGCCCTGCGAGACTTCGTGTCTAATCAAATTAGAAATACCAATATACAAACTTTGTAATTATGAGCAATGACAATCCCCAAAATAATAACTTACTGTAGTACTTTCAGTATAAGGAGCCATGCAAATAAAATCAAGATCATTAATGGTACTCATACATAAACATGTTCTCACAAAAACATAGACTGATCATTACAACCAATCAGATCACTACTTTAAAAAAAAAAAAAAAAAAAAATCTGCTCTGGAATACAAAATTTTGAATCTGATTGGTTGCTATAAGCATAATTTTAGTTATAAGGCGTGCTCCATTTACTTATAATGGGGTTCACTGCGGTTCATCTAAGTTTTCAGTAATTTTGACGCCAATAATAATGCTGCATTTTTTGCTAGTCAAAAGTGATGGAAATCGGACCAAACCCCTGATCGAAAGTCATAGCGCAAGTGTCAATATAGCCTAAAAATTAACATCCACTAACAAATCTCTAAAATGCTGAGCAATTAAAACACAAAGTAAATTAGAAAGTTGCAGAAAGTTTCATAATACATTTGTGCATAATGCTTTTATTACAGAAAACGGGAAAACCTGTATACTACAAAAGAATATTGACCCCCATTCTTGTTAGTTTGCTTAATTCAGTCACATCTATTGCTACCTGGTACATAGGCCCGTGTACACTAAAAAGCAGTCTCCATACACAAAGATTAGCAGTTAGGTTGAGCTGAAGAGCTCAACTTTTCCAATCAGTTTGCCAAATCCGATTATATCTGCCGCTGGTTATATCTGCCGCTGGTTATATCTGCCGCTGGTTATATCTGCCATACCTGTAAGTGCAGTGAATCAAAATATGTAGGGGCAACAATACTATAACTCAGCCATGAAGCAGTTGGTCACACAAACTCACAGGACTGCTATGTTAAATCTCAGTGCATTGGTCTTGATTTTTTATTATAACACTCACTACTGAATTCCAAACGGCATCTGGAAGCAATGTCTGCACAAGAATGATATTATCCAAGTGCTAGCTAGGGTGGTGTAAAACACATCATTATCATTGTACAATGGAGCAGTGGAAATATTTTCTCTGAAGTAATAAATCATGCCTCATAATGTGGAGGTCTGAAGGAGACACCAGATGCCTGGGTTTGACAGATGCCTGAGTTTAGTGTGGACGATCCTGACTGGCCTGCGTAGAGTCCTGACTTTCATCCCAGCTCTTATCCAGGCAGATATCAGCACAATTGTGGCTTAATAAATGTGAGTCATGTTCCAAGATCAAATAGAAAAAAGAAAGTAGAGGAGAGGCAGAGTGGACCCTTTATAGCAACAAACTCAATATTGAAGGGGTTTTCCCATGAGGGACATTTATGGCATATCTACAGGATATGTCATAAATGTCAGATAGATGCAGGTCCCACCTCTGGGAGCCGTACCTATCTCTAGAATGGGGCCCCCTAAACTCCGTCCTACCTCTTTGTGTTCCGGCTGATTTCCGACCATGAAGGATAAAACAGCGTAACTCGCTGAGCTGTGCTGTTTCTGTAACTCCCATAGAACTGAATGGTAGTTACGGAAACAGCGTAGCTCGAATGCTACGCTGCTTCCGTAACTGCCATTCACTACTATGGGACTTCCGTAAACAGCGTAGCTCAGCGAGTTACGCTGATTCCGTAACTCCCGACCATGTAATCAAGAAGTGGCCGATATGTTAGCGTGAACACAAAAGCTAGAACAGGGATTAGGGGGCCCCGTTCTAGGGATAGGTGCGGGTCCCAAAGGTGGGACCCGCATCTATCTTACATTTATGACATATCCTGTGGATATGTCATAAATAGCCCTCGTGGAAAAAACCCTGTGTCATCAGTGTCCATATACTTTTGGCTGATAGTATATTTAATTCTTTTCTGCTAGTCTTCTAGTCTACACAATACTACTTTTATCTAATAGCCATTTAGAACATTGGCTGACCTATGAATAATGGGCCGTGACATATCAAACCAACATACTGTATATATAAAAAGTTGCCTACATTTGTAAACTTTTCTTTTACTAATCTTCAGTTTCAACCTGATATAATAGTACTTTTCATTGTTTTGCTTGTTTTTATTGGAAACAGTCAACAAGTTTGCAGTCAGAAACCTCCCACTGCAAGTCTGCAACAGCTCAGCTCCGATGATGCAGTAAGACAGTTCATTTCTCCTACTTGAGATACAGTTCAATGTCTCCAGCATTAAGATTAATTCTTTATGTAAACTGTAAAATTGTTTTCAAAAGTTGACCTGTGCTTTAATGTCAGTCACAGCAAATTGTGCGGAATAAAAAAAGATAATATTCAGCACTCCTCCAGATCTAAGTTTTAAACCGCAATCTTTATTTAACCCTTTCAGGACCAGACAAATTTTCGTTTTTATGCTTTTTTTTTTTCCTCCCCGCCTTCAAACCGTCATATTTTTTCATTGACACAGCCATATGACGGCTTAATTTTTACGGGACAAGTTGTACTTTCTAATGTTACTATTTAATATTATATGCGATATGCTGGGTAGCTGGAAAAAAAATCATAATGGGGTGGAATTGGGAAAAAAACAGCAGTTCCACCATTTTCTTATGGGTTTCCTTACAGTGTTCAATATACGGTGAAAATGACACATTACTTTTATTCTGCGGATCAGTACGATCACAGTGATACCAAATTGATATCGTTTTTGTTATGTTTTAGTACATTTAAAAAAAATTATGTTTGAAAGCCATATTGTGACCCCCATAACTTTTTTTTATTTCTGTGTACAGAGCTGTGTAAGGCGAATTTTTGTACGTGGAAAAATTTCGTTTTTATTAATACTATTTGGGGGAATGTCTGAGATTTTGATCACGTTTTATTAAATTTTTTTTGTTTGGGTTGAAGTGGCAAAAAAAATTGATTTATCCATATTGACCTTTTTTCCCGCTACGATGTTCACCGTAATGGATAAATATTTTTATAGTTTGCGCAGTTTTTGATATGGGGATACCTAATGTGTTTATGTTTATTTTTGTTTATTCTTTTATATGTGATCTAGGGAAAGGGGGTAATTAGAATTTTTATATTTTTTTATATTTTAAAAAAAATAAATTAATTAATTTTTGATTTATTTAGCCCCCCTAGGGGGCTTGAACCTGCGATCATTAGATCGCTTATGCCATAGACTGCAATATCACAATAGTGCAGTATATGGCAAAATTTGTGTATTGCTATTGAGACCTGCCTCTATAGCAGGACTGGGAGCATTCACAAGGCTCCTAGCTGCTATAGGAGTACAGCGTCTCCAGCTATCACGCCGCGCGGGAGCCGGTGACCGGCCCCGAAGCTAAAAAGGCAGTAAAAACCCCTCGATGTCGATGGTCACATCTGACTCCGGCATCTGAGGGGTTAAATGCTTGCAATCAGAAATTGTTCAGATCGCAAGCATTGCCGCTGGGTCCCTGCTGTGTAATACAGCAAAGACCCGGCGGCTATGGTGCCCACTCTGCTTCTGAGCGGGCCCCATCTTTAAATACCCTTTTCCAATGTAAATAGGCATATTAGCGATGGGAAAGGCTTAATGCAGTTAAAAATAAGTCAAAATATTCAGAGGAAATATGCTTATGTATTTTGAACACAAAAGAGCTCTTAATAACAGTGTCACAGTTAATAAAAAGTCTAATAATGATGTTTTACCAGGTATGTGTTTTGGCAAATCTTGTGATATTATAAATATTTGGCGATTTAATAAAACCGGCATTTCGTACACCAGTCTTAATATAAAAATAGCGGGAGTGAGATGCGGCTAATTTACTAAGTGGTGCACGCTCAATGTATTCTATGTGATGCAGCTTCAGCTTGTTCCCTCTGCCTCCGGCTAGTAATCGATTTCAGTGAGGAGCAGCATCTCATAGAAAAACACTGGACTCTCTGCACACAGAACTCACAGATGGTATAGTTAGTGTAAGTCAGCTAATCATTGTAAGAACTCATCTATTACATCACTGCACAACTGCTCCCTTAGATAGGGTAGAAATAATCTCATTAGCAGCACTATATGCATGGAGGACATACAGAGAGAGGAAGGTGGAGCTGGGTGGAGGGGGAGGGGAGCAGTGACAGTGCTGCTAGAGTGGATTTAATAGATTATGATGCAATGCTGTATTTCATAGGAAGTAAGACACAGGAGAATTTGACCTACTGTCTACACATGAGAGAATGGTCTATTTTGGTAGTCAGACTGAGATTACATGATACAGTATAGTGAAAATGTTAAAAATGTTTAGATGCAACTGATGTGAGAAGAAACAAATGACACTGCTAGAATATTGCTGAAGAGTTAGCATTACATGTGCAAAAAATAATAATTCTGGAGTGATTATTTAGGAAATAGTTCCAACAAACTGGTGTGCACAAGTTCTTATCCTTGACAAAATCTAAAGCATTCCTGGTAATTGTAAATCTTCTCATTCATGCCTTAATTGCATTTGCATAAATGTAAAAGTAAAACCAGCAATCTGTATTGCATGTTTATTTTGAAAGCGGCTAAATCTGGATATAGATGGATGGATGGATGGATGGATGGATGGATGGATGGATGGATGGATGGATAGATAGATAGATAGATAGATAAATAGATAGATAGATAGATAGATAGATAGATAGATAGATAGATAGATAGATAGATAGATAGATAGATAGATAGATAGATAGATAGATAGATAGATAGATAGATAGATACCGTAGATAGATCTATATAAGACAGTGATCAAAATATAAACTCCAAAAGCAATTTTGTTAGAGGCTGGGTGATGTCTTTAATACCAACATACCCTGCAGGCAACTCCATAACTATATAAATTATACTAAAAGAATTGGAGCATTTAGCCAAAAGTATATAAGAATATAACAATTTTATTACACAAATAAGACAAAAACAGTATTAAAAAATTCCAACATTGTGAGAAACTAGAAATGGACCGTACATCCACAATATATACGTTGATCTGAGCCGCTAGGCATAATTTAGAAACATAAACATGAGGTTCTTTGTAAACATTTTGATCAAACTGTATAAGCCCACTTGCCACTTCACGGCGACCTCTTTAAAGTGGGTCCCTACTCTATCGGCTGCAGCACCGCATGGCGTCCCCCGTTACCGCAGCACCGCTCCCACAGAGGGAGCAACCCAGTGGTCCAAAAGCACCCATGCTATCAGACCGTGCCAAGCCTCCTTGGCTCTGGGCCACGTCCCCCCACAAGTGCAGCACTACAGCAACAAACACCACCATACAGCACCACAACATGTGAACAGATGGAATGAGCTCACTTTACCATGCGCCCCCAGTGGCCAACTGAGAGCACAAGCAAGAGCAGGAACACTTATGAGGTCATTCCTGAATTAAAATCAGCTGGGTATTTTTTCAAATGCGTGGAGTGCTGGTGCAAAGTAAAACAAAAGAACTGAGGAGGATAGACTATAGAATTTCAACATTGTGAGAAACTAGACATGGACCGCACAATCCACAGTATATATGTTGATCTGAGCCGCTAGGCATAATTTATAAACATGAACATGAGGTTCTTTGTAAACATTTTGATCAAACTGTATAAGCCCACTTGCCACTTCACGGCAACCTCTTAAAAGTGCCGCCATGCGGTGCTGCAGACAATAGAGTAGGGACCCACGCCGTGAAGTTTGAATGTTGAAACTGTATTAAATACATATAAAGACAAGACTCTAGTACAAACAATGTGGTATAGTGGAGCGAAACATTGAAAATGCTGGATAACATGTAAAAATAGACAGGCTGCAATAAGTAACCGCAAAATATTTTTAAACCCAAAGGGGTTCCATACTGTTTGATTCTAATACCCTTTAAACAGCTACGACTGGTGAAAGGGGAAAAAGAAAAAAGTATCAGTGCATGGAAATCACAGTCAAAAGGCAGCCTTACCCATAGCATCAGAATGGTTTACAAGATGTTCGCTCTCCCACAGAGACCCCAACGCGCGTTTCGCTGTAAGTGCCTCCTCAGAGGGTGTTTGTGTATTGTTTTTATATGTTTTTTAATACAGTGTTTGTCTTATTTCTGTAATAAAATTGTTATATTCTTATATACTTTTGGCTACATGCTCCAATTCTTTTGGTATGGTCTATATAAGACAGTTACTAGAAAGAGTTGAATAGGTCACTTGTGGAATTATGGCAGAAAACATGATGGAGCGAGTGGTTTCCGCTAACACTGGATGTCTTGTAATTATCTAGCCTGGTCAGGATTTCAGATTTGTATTACTGTCAGTTACTTTTTGGATTGTAGGGAACACACACCTTAGTTAACAATAAAACAAGTTTAACCCCTTCCAGACATCCGCCGTATATACATGGCGCACGTCGGGTGGGGGAATATGTAGCAGGCTCACTGGCTGAGCCCGCTCCATAGAACGAGTGTGTTGGCTGTGCGTTACAGCCGTCACTTTAGGGTAACAGGCGGGATCCCGCTCGAGCGCGGCATTTAAATGCGGAATTCAATATCGACCGCGGCATTTAAATGACTAAAAACAGGGAAGCGGCCTCCTGTAACGTTCCAACGTCCGGCTCCTGAGACGTGATCGCGGGGTGCTATTGGTTGGCATGGCAGACTGATTTCTATGTTGGTAAGTACGGTCGTCTAGCCATTACAATTTTGCCCTTGTCAAAGTCGCTCAGATCCTTACACTCGTCCATTTTTCCTGCTTCCAACACATCAAATTCAAGAACTGACTGTTTGCTTGCTGTCTAAGGGTATGTGCACACGTAGTGTTTTTAGGTGTATTTCAGGGGGATTTACGCCTCAAAAAATGCCTGAAAAAGGGGAATCAGAACGCCTACAAACATCTGCCCATTGATTTCAATGGGAAATACGGCGTTCTGTTCTGACAGGGCTTTTTTTACGCCTCATTTTCAAAAAACGGCACTTAAAAAGTCGCCTGCGAAAAAGAAGTGCATTTCACTTCTTGAGTCATTTTTCAATGACTCTAGAAAAACAGCTCCAAAAACGGCCGTAAAAAACGCCACGAAAAACGCGAGTGGCTTAAAAAGCTTCTGAAAATCAGGAGCCATTTTCCCTTGAAAGCAGCTCCGTATTTTCAGACGTTTTATTTTACCAATCAGTTTTTTCCTTGAAAACTATATAAATTTGGTATCACCGTAATTGTACTGACCCACAGAATAAAGTTAACATGCCGTTTTTTCCTGCACAGTAAACACCGTAAAAACAAAACCCACATAAGATTGAAAAATTCCACCCCACAAATATTTTTTTCCCAGTTTCCCACTACATTATATGGTACAACAAATGGTGCCGTGAAAATGTACAACCCGTTCCGCAAAAAACAAGCCCTTATATGGCAATATTGATGGAAAAATAAAAAGTTATGGCTTTTGGAAAGTGGGGAGGAAAATGGCTGCAACGGGAAAGGGTTAATAACTCAAAAATATAAACAAGAGCAAAAAAAAAACTAGATAGTCAGTAGACAATAGATTATCACACAAATAAAAATAAAATGTAATCAGCATAACAAACAAAATTAGCTAAGATTTTGATGCGCCGATCTTTTCCCGGAGAGTCCGCAATCGCAATGATACCAATCCAGGACAGCAAGGATAAAACAACGTTGTCTACACACCACACAGGCTCAAGACTATTTCCTCTTGCACTGTTGGAAGTATACATCCCAAATTTTCATGTCTCTGGGCTATGTTGGACAGATGCAGCCTTCACTTACCTAAGAAAAAATTTAAACACAAACTTGAACAGTTCCCACTATTTATGGAGAAAGAAATCATGGAAGTAGATATTATGGGGTGTATTTTAAAAATTGGTATAGTGTCCATTATGGGTTACTTTTCACAACCCCTTCATTAAAGGAACAGTGTCATCACAAATAATTTTTTTATATGTTAAAGATGTTAGTGCTTTAATAAAAACGTTTATATTCATTTGTGTGTTTGTGTTTTACTGTTTCTTATTTTTACACTTTTTATTCCCTATGGGGGCTGCCATTTTTTGTTCCATTTCTGTGTGTGTCGATTAACGACACACACAGACATGGAATACGGCAGCCACAGTCCCATAGGGACTGCGAACGGCTCCCGTCCCATTGACTGCCGTGTACGGCGTCTGTGTGGGAACTGCGCATGCGCCGCTCCCACACAGTCCTATTCGAAATTGGCGCCGTCCGGCGCCATTTTCCTGAGGACCGGAAGTCGCGGCCGGACAGTAATATTACTACTTCCGGTCGCGGCTTCCGGACTTGTGCACATGGAACAGCGGCAGCAAACGGAGCGGACGGGCCGGAGGGAGCCGCGGCGGCAGGAGCAGGTAAGAGATTTCAATGTATGTTAGTGTTTGTGTGTGTTTACTACTGTATGTAAACCTACTACACTGTGGGTTACCTCAAAAAATGGCGACACACAGTGTAGGAGGTTAAACCTTTCAAACCCCTCGTTTATCCCGGCACTAGCCAGGATAAAGGAGGGGGGGATGCTGAGAGCTCACTAGAGCGAGGGCTTTTAACCCAATGTTGCAATGCTGCAATTTTGGGAACAGCTCCATCTAGTGACCAAAAATGGGTAGTATTATAAATTAGAAATAATTTATAATATTTCCTGACTCGTGAAAAAAATAAAAAAAATTTGAACAATGTTTAATCACCCACACACTAAATGTTTAATTTTTTTAAAAAAAACATGTTTTTCTGGCAACACATTCCCTTTAAATTACTAAAACAAAGTAAGAAATATCCGATTATTATTTTTGACCAACAATTCTTTAGTAACCCTTTTCTGCCCTTTAGTAACCAAGATTTTTTCCTACAGCAAAACATATTTCTAATGGTCCCGTAATGAATTTTTATTACTTTGCTATGTAGACCTGATCTATCTGTCTCCATTGCAGGCTATAACTGCTGCGAATATTTATCATCCTCAATTGGTCTGTAAAATATTTTGACAGTCAAGCATTTCAAGGGTATAAACACACAGGACGGATATGCTGCATAAAATTACACAGTGTATCTATCCTGGAAGCTGCAGTGAATTCCGCATAAAAAAAATCACACTCAATTGTGGTGCGGTTTTTCAGGTGGCATGTTTGCTGCGTAAACTCAGCAGCAATAAAAAAGAAAGTTTATACTTAACCCGGCTATAATCAAGGCAACACGTCCCTCTCTTCTGAGCCTCCTGGGAGAACGCTGTAGTCCATGTGACCGCTGCAGCCTTTGATTGGCAGCAGCAATCACGTGGGATGAAATGTCATCCCAGGAGGCCAGGCTGCGCTCAGAATAGAGAATTACGTCGTTAGCACTATGACAGGATGTACGTATAAGCTTTTTATTGATAAAAAAAAATTGGTTTGTGGCGATTTTGCAGCGTTTCCACTGCAAGACTCGCAACACATGCCTCATTATTGCAGGTTTTAGTTCCCATCGAATTCGATGGAGAAATTCTTCAACAGAAGAGCAGCAATTCCGTAGCATAAATTGACATGCTGCGGCTTAAAAAATCGCACCGCATGTCAATTTATTAACACTTTTTGCCAGATTTTTTCCGTTGTGTGTGGATGAGATGTTTTAAATCTTATCCACACACAACCTTATGAATAATATTTTCAATTTTGCCCCATACAATTTGATAAGTTTGTTTACAATTATTTTTTAGTCCTCGGCTTGGTCTGTTAGACAACTGTCCCAATGTTGTGACATTGATTACAATATACATGAAGGCCTTTATTCTTTACATATACATTTTAATTCAAAGGAAGGAAAGATTCTTTCTCTTTTTTTAAAATGAGTGTGTCGTGGCATATGATGCTATTTATGTTAGAGGAGAAGGAGAAGAGTCTCTGTCAATTTGCGGTATAGACAGGAAACACGTTGCTCCTCCCTCCATTATGTCACCTGTTGCACCCGCTTTTTGTAACTTCCTTCTTCGGCACAGATCTTTTTAACTCTTCAGCAGGTTATTGTTGCTAAGGTCTTGACATACACGACAATACAAGCATAAACAATACAAACATAAAAGTGCCCATCGGAAATTCTGTTTTCTTTCAATTCATATATATGAGTTCTTTCAAACTCTTAATAATGTACTAGAGTAAAAGATTACATAAATGCACGTTTATAACCATATAAAACATTATCTAAATTTGAGTTTTTCTGGTCCGAATTGTCAGTTATTGTCTTTTATCCTCTGAAACACATCCATATTTTAGGTCTACATTTGGTGACACAATGTACTTTTTCCAATCATGATGGGAGTAGTACTACTGCATACTTTCTATTCCATACTTTACTTGTCATCAGGAACATTAATATATCTTGTCCTAACTCTATTAAGAGATATCACATTTGTGCTATGCCTATTTTCTTTCAAGCCCCTGCATACAGTTCCACTCTACGTCTGCCAGGACTTTAACTGCTGCCCTTCTATGAACTGTAGTCACTTGTCACATTTACATGTTATGGGGGTCCAGGGTCAGAAACTAGACACCCACCCAAAGAGTGGCCTACCATCTTTATCCTCATTGTCCATTTTTTTCAGAAAAGTTATTGTTTGGTCCTGAACAATCCCACCACTGCCATCGAAATGTATTACCGTGAGTTACTTTTTGGATTGTAGGGAGCAAAAGGATGCACACAGCTAACTATTTAAGATCAGCTCTCCACTAGTCCCCTGAAATTGACAGCCAGTGGCCTCCATACCAAGCGCAATTGGGGGTCAGACGACCCTCCATTCTTGATCTAGGGGATCTAGGGGCGGGTTACAGAGCTGGAACCTTCATATATCAGACATTTATGGCATAGCCTGTGGAGGATAGTTACATTTCTGCTGGTGAAGTGCAGAATCAGTAGCTTTTATTTTACTCATATTTGATAGACAAATTGACAAATACCTGTTTTCTTTAATCTCCTAAGTATATTGTTTTGGACATCAAACAAAAATTCTCATTCTATTCACAACATCTGTTTCGAAAAATTGTTTGCTTTTACTATAAATTCACAGTAAGCTCCTACGCTTTTATAAGTCCCCTCATAGCACAATCAGAAGATCTTACCTTGTTGAATTTTCTGCAGAGCCATCAACTCACGCCAAAGTAGTGGTTTCCACTAACTGCGATAGATGAGGTGGAGGACTCATTCTAAGGTCCCTGGTCATGTGTACTACTTTTTACTCTTTACTTATTCAGGTTTACTGAGTCTGCTTAATAAGGATAAATAGTGTATTATGTTGCTATCCTGCCTTACCTAGGGTTCCTGCTGTACAATAGAGTTGTCATTAACTAGCCCACATTCTAATGATAATGAGATTACTTTTCTCATCTTGTACCAATCTACACAGCAAAGCTGACAAGTGAGCTACAGAAAACAAGAATCACCAGCCGATTGTGACTGCTTCAGTGGCCAGTGTAAAAACTGGAATAATGAAAGATTTTTTTTATGTGGATAGTGGCATAACAAATAAATAAACACCACTAACATTTTTGATATGTCATTTTTTGATGATACATACCATTTAAGTTGTCTGTTTTGTTTTTCCAGTATTTTCTCCATTAATGGGGCTTATTTTATTTTACTGATATCTGCTTCTATGGTAACTTCCGTTCCTCTCACTTATTTATGCCACCATATTACTAAACTGAACAAACAAACAAACAAGTATGATTCTAATGTCACAATCCATCTTTTTAAAACTTTTCTTCTGTTGCTGTGATCAATACGTTTTTAACATTATTACACACTGTAATGTGGTACTGATATGTGTTGGGGATCTTGGTTTATGTTTGATGTGACTTAATGTCTACTTCAATTTCATAGTTTTAGTGAATTCGGCCTGAACCTTTGATGTGCTAGTCTACTCAAAATACACCAATAGATTTCAACATCAGATTTCATTTTGTATCTTCATTTTTAATTGTACTGCTATTGCATGATGGTGAAGGACTTCTAACGTATTTAAGCAGATCTGTAAACATACTATCTTTCCCTGTTTAAGAGCAGCATAGTATGGAGATGCTAATTCTCCTGCGCTATCAACATCAAAAAAGAAATATTTTGCCCTTTGGCTAACAGCTGCTAACAAAAAATACAGCACACTCAGAGTTATGAGTCCACTGTCTTAATGCGGGGAGAGCTCTTGTCGCTTCCTTCCTGCCCTTCTCAGCAGTGACTGAGGGGCTGCCTTGTATCTGGCTCTATACACAAACAATCACTGGTGAGAGCGGTGGGAGGTGGCTGTGAGAGTAGAGTTGGTGAAGGTACCTGCAGCGTCCATGGCCATGGGCCATCGGGTTTACTCACCTCCCGACGCCTGCAGCCATGGATCCGTGAGCGTGGTCCCCATCTCCTTCCTAGGAGATGCCAGCGCTCACTTCTGCTCCGGTCTGCTGTGTCACGTACCTGTAAAACAGTCATCATTATCAACCACATGATTTCCTGGTCTATAAGAAGGCCCCAGCCCTTCTGATCCTTGCCTGAGCGTTATTAGTAATTCCCAAGTCTGTCTTGCAAATGGTCCCTTAGTGTTTCCTGTTCCAGTTGGTACCTGTGCCCTGTTACCTGTTCCTGTATTCCATGCTGTGTTCTTGTTCCTGTTCCTACTAGTTGGGGTCATGTCTACTACACCTGTTGTTCCCTTGCCACGTCCTGTGTCATCTGCCTCGTCCAGGGGGATTCGCCACATCTGGCGCAACCTGCGGCACCTGCTGTCATCTGCCGCATTTGGCGTTACCCGCTGCACCCACCTCCATCCGTGCCAGAGCTGCGGCCATTGTCTGGACTATCCCAGTACCCTTGTGCGGGACTTTGTATTTCTGGGGTTCCTGTTGTTTGGCCAGCTGCCTCCCTGCTTCGGCGGTGCGGCCTAGTGGGTGCACATACCCACATACCGTGACAGTACCGTTATGCCAGGTACTGTACGTCACCTGATGTAAGACTGCTGATCCTCCATTACAGGGGCTCAGCTAAGATGTGAGGGGACGATATGTCGACAAACTTTTCACTGATTCCAATAGCAACCAGCACAAAATAACGCAAACAACGTACTTTATATTTTTTTATGACGCTTAATTCTAATTTTAAACATAACCTGTAAAATTTTATTGAAAAACCATTATACATTTTAAAGTCTGTTTAGTCCAGTTTGGATACGTTTGGTGGAGCTGTATTGCAGTTCCCTGCACAGCGAGTGGGTGGTAGCTCAGATTTGCGGAGAACAAGCTGAAGGGACCTGAGTCTCTTTGTTCTTGTGATCGCTGGGGTCTTAGAGGTCAGACCCCGCCTATCATTATGGCATAATATAGTGATGTGAAATCATATTATAGGGATAATTCTATAATATATCATATGCTATAAAATAAAATTCCCCCTATGGGAAATCACAAAGACAATCCCTAGTAAAATAAATACTTAAACTATAAACAAGAGAAATAGCAAATCTTATTTAGATTTCTCATACTAGGTTGTGAAGAAAAAAAAACTATTCATGTTAAAATATGCAAGCATACAAAGGCATAAATATTACTCTGTAAAGCAGGGGTCTCAAGCACGCGGCCCGTGGGCCGCATTCGGCCCCTGGGGCTGTCATCAGCAGCCCGCGGACACAGAGCCGCTAGTATCGGCTCTGCTCCGAGACTCTGGAATTCCCTGACATCGCTGTCCACATATGAAAAGCGATGTCTGGGGCTTCCCCAGAGCCGGAGTCCCGGGCAGAGCGCTAGTACAGCCTCTGCTCCGGGACTCTGTGGAATTCCCTGACATCGCTGCCCATATATGGACAGTGATTCAGGGTCTTCCCCAGAGCGGAGTCCCGGGCAGAGTGCTAGTACAGGCTCTGCTCCAGGACTCTGTGGAATTCCCTAACATCGCTGCCCATATATGGACAGTGTGTCAGGGTCTTCCCCAGAGCAGAGTCCCGGGCAGAGCGCTAGTACAGGCTCTGCTCCGGGACTCTGTAGAATTCCCTGACATCGCTGCCCATATATGGACAGTGTGTCAGGGTCTTCCCCAGAGCGGAGTCCCAGGCAGAGCACTAGTATCGGCTCTGCTCCGGGACTCTGTGGAATTCCCGGACATCGCTGTCCATGTTTGGACACACGATGTTTGGGGCTTCCCCAGAGCCGGAGTCCCGTGCAGAGCGCTAGTACAGCCTCTACTCCGAGACTCTGTGGAATTCCCTGACATCGCTGTCCATATATGGATAGTGTGTCAGGGTCTTCCCCAGAGCGGAGTCCCGGGCAGAGCGCTAGTATAGGCTCTGCTCTAGGGAAGCCTCTGACATCGCTGTCCATACATTGACAATGATGTCAGGGGCTTCCCCAGAGCAGGAGTCCCAGTGATGTCAGGAGCACAGCTGGAGTCCCAGGAAGTGCCTACTAGAGCTCTGCCCGGGACTCCAGCTCTGGGGTTGCCCCTGACATCGCTGTCCATATATGGACAGTGATGTCAGGAGCAGAGCTGGAATCCCAGGCTGCACTCACAACTCTATTATCATATCATGTACTTTACTCCAGTCACATCCAGAGCTGCAGTCACCACTCTACTGTAACATGTTATACTCCAGTCACATCCAGAGCTGCACTCACAACTCTACTGTAACATCATGTACTATACTCCAGAGACATCCACAGCTACACTCACAACTCTACTGCAAGATCAGTAGATGCAGATGCAAACATCTTGTCTTATACACCAAGCAAATCCAGAGCTCCAGTCACAACTCTACTATTATATAATGTGCTATACTCCAGTCACATCCAGAGCTTCAGTCACAACTCTACTGTAACATCATGTCTTATACTCCAGCCACATCCAGAGCTGCAGTCATAACTCTACTGTAACATCATGTCCTATACTCCAGTCACATCCAGTGCTGCAGTCACAACTGTACTGTAACATCAGGTCCCATACTCCAAACAAATCCAGAGCTGCAGTCACAAATCTACTGTAGTTCGAGTGCTAGAAGCGGCTCTGCTCCGGGACTCCAGCTCTGGGCAAGACCCTGACATCACTGTGGTAGCATCTGCGGAGGGCACTGTGGCCTTATCTAGGGGTGAGTTGCATTGTCTACAGAGGGCACTGTGGCAGCATCTACAGAGGGCACTGTGGCAGCATCTACAGAGGGCACTGTGGCAGCATCTACAGAGGACTCTGCTGCAGCATCCACAGAGGGCACTGCGGCAGCATCCACAGAGGGCACTGCGGCAGCATCCACAGAGGGCACTGCGGCAGCATCCACAGAGGGCACTGCGGCAGCTTCCACCGAGGGCACTGTGGCACTATCTAAAAAGGGGCTGCCCAATCTTGACATGTGTGTCGGCCCAATCTTGACATGTATGTCTGCCAAACGCTGCTAACTGAGCCTCCGGACTGCATTTAGCGACACTTAAACTGAAAAGCTGGATTGTTGAAATAAGAGCGTGGAGAAATATCTCAAATTTTAAACATAGCGGTATTATTATAGTAATGTAGTATTGTAGTAATGTATTATTATTATTATTATAGTAATATAGTGTTATTGTAGTTCAAATAACTGATTAATAATAATTTTGTATTGTATCAAATTTGAAAGTAATGCGGACTGTCAACTTCCCATTTTTCTATATGCGGCCCACTTACCCGGCCGAGTTTGAGACCCCTGCTGTAAAGCAAACTCTTGGCATAAGAGAAAGAAAGTAAATATGATGTATTCCCAGTAATAATGTTGAGCTTGGGTCTGCTACTATGATATGTTACAAGCTTAATCTTGCCTGAAAATAATGTATCAAAAATATATCATTCAGAATCATACATATATAAATTCAGAAACAGCAGAGCTGGGAAAATTTATTCTGAGAAACATAATAAAATATTATCCTGATAGCCACAATGTTTAACTAATTCATGAAATATTTGTTCATTGCTTTTAATAATGAAAGCTACAGAGAAGCTCAAGATCCAAAGACCACACTTGTCTAAACGTCAAGTGTAATGAAACATTAAACTGCATCTGATTCCTCTGAATATTGAAAATAACATTAATCTCATGAAAGAACATATTGTAATATTGTAAACTGTGTTTCATTATTAATGGCCACTATATGCTCTATAAATGTTGAACACAACAGAGAAATACTTTTTCATTTCACACATATTTTGGCAAAAGCATTGTTCATTTCAAGGAAAAATGTAGACAAATGCTGGAAGCATGCTGTGGTAAATTAACCATTTACAAGCTACAGTATCTAATAGATTAGCATAAAAGCATAATTATAAGTTATAATTAAAGGATTGCAGATGAAAGTGGGTAACACATTACCACATGCAGGCCTTTTTCATTGATTCATGTTGGCACAATATGGTATGACAGACGTTTTCTTATGCAGAAAATGAATAGATTCATGGGGTCCATGGAAGTCAATAAATTGACTTTCCCTATGCTTTTTGGCAGCACAATGAGAAATAAGATTATTTAAACTGTAAAGCAGTATGAAGCACACAGCAATTGTTTGTAAAGAGAACAGTCCATTTTTAGTTCCTTACCTGCATTTTCTGGAAAGTTTAAAATCAGAAGTTTAGAAGCAGGGATGGCTGACAAAATCTGTTTACCTCCGTCTGTCGTATAGAGGCGGCAGAAGTAACAAACCTTTAAATGTAGCCAGCATTAAAAGTGGGCTACTGTGATAACAATTTCTCCTTACTATGTCTTACATACAGGCTATAGAACCACATATATATACACACACACACATATATATATATATATATATATATATATATATATATATATATTTTTTTTTGACCTACTGGAATGCACGGTCTTATTTTCCATTTTTTCTATTTCTAACATGTCTTTACCTACGGACGGAATTGGTACTTCAGACCCCGGTGTCTTTTCGCATTCTGAGGGCGATGTCGAGCAGATCCTGCTGGGACTACAGGGGAGTGTGGAATTTCTAACCACACCATCAGCCACGAATCTCAAACGCAAACTGGAAAATGAATCCAAAAGAGTGACTACTCTACAACTTCATCTGGCTACACTTGGAGAATACTACAAACAGAAACGGATACCCAGAGGTATGCGCTCCAACCTGAGACCTAACCTTTTTTCACAAAATGCTTTTTTCTGCATTTGATTTAGACAACTGTCCAACAAGTATACTTTGGACGTTATTCTTCTGAATTTTTTACAACAGGAGATAATTTTGGTTGAGACCGATAAACAGGACACTGAGATCTGCCATCTCTAGTGAGGAATATGACAAATTCTCTTGCAATCTTACATCATTGACCCTTAGGATTAAAAACGAACAAGAGGAGACCAAGAGGAACAAATGGAATAGGGATGCCAATGACTACCTCAAAGGTCAAGTCTACAATTGGCAGAATAGCGATGATTACCGAGACGGCACTGCGGCTAGAGATAATAAAAGAAAGAAAAAAACCGGTCCACCTGCCAGGAACAAGACCTGTGATTCATCTCCTTTTTTAGGGGCTACCCCGGGCCCTCCTATACCAACCAGAAGCGCACCAAAAGAGGGGGAAGACGACATCGTTGGCACACAGACACACAGAACGGACAGATCCAAACCGACTTTGATGAGAGGAGCGATGTCACTGAGGAAACGATAGTGGTAAACATTTCGTCCAAAATTCTTACAGAATCTCAACATTCTTTTCTGAACAAAGGTTTATCTTTCTGTCCTTCATCTCACATTGATTGTTTTAAGATTGAGGCTGACTTGTTTCGCTTTTTCAGGTCTATCAAACTGAAGTGGTGGTTTTCTGGACAAACTGCAAGTAAGACACATACTAACTCTTAAGGAATTATACCTTAAAAAATATGGCCTCTCTAAAGGTAGTTCATTTATGCCACCCTCTAGCATACCCATTATTGATGCCTTCATTTCGGCTGTCAAAAATGACTTAGGGGTACTTAAATCTACCCCTAGAGATACTGGCTTTTCTCATCCTAACCTCAATAAGAGTGAATTAGTGGCCCTTGATGAACTTTCCTGTGACAATAGGATTGCTATTAAGCCCGCTGATAAGGGTGGGGCGGTGGTAGTTATGCATACCTCCATGTATCTTGATGAGATTAACAGACAGCTTAGTGACCTCAAGGTCTATAGACAGATCAATTATGATCCCAAGTTCGAGATTTCCAGGGAAATCAAACACATTGTTGATGAGGCACTACTAGGTGGCATGATTGATGATGACTTGTCCCAATACCTGATTATTGATCAGCCAAGAACCCCGGTCATCTATGTACTTCCCAAAATTCACAAAACACTGACCAACCCGCCGTGCAGACCGATTGTGTCCGGCTCGGATTCCATATTTTGCCACATTGCTGTTTTCCTGGATAAAATTCTGAGGAAATATGCACTAGAAGCCAGTTCTCAGATTAGAGATACTTCTGACTTTCTGTGTAAATTACAAAATCGTACGTTTCTCCCAGGTACCCAGTTGAGACTTGTGTCTTTCGATGTAACCAGTCTGTACACGGTCATCGATCATACTAAGGGCATTTCTACTGTTGAGTATTTTTTGTGTAACTCTGATTACACTGCCGATTGTCGTCTATTTCTGATACAACTATTGAATGTTATTTTAAGACGTAACTATTTTCTATTTGGCAACAATTTCTTTTACCAGCTACAAGGCACAGTGATGTTCTCGAACATTGCACCCACCTATGCCAACATGTAGATGCGTACACTTGAGGAAACATTGATCTATACTTCTCCCCTGTTTACACATGTCCTAAGATGGTGGCGTTATATTGACAACATTTTTTTAAGTTGGACAGATCTACAAGAGTTCCACACTTACCTTAACCTGATAGATGAGACTGTCAAATTTACTATGGTACATTCTGACAAACAGACACAGTTCCTTGACGTTCTTGTCACACTAGAAGGAAACATTTTTTCAACCGAACTATATGTGAAACCCACTGACTGCAATAACTTGCTTGACTTCCACAGTAATCACCCCAGGAAAATGGTGAGAAGTTTGCCCATTAGCCAACTCATGCGTGTCAAGAGAATTGTGAGTAACACTGACACTTCCATAGATTCCATTGACATTATGGTCAATAAAGTTAAGAGACGAGGCTATCCACAACGTCTGCTAAACGAACACCATTACGCGGAACAACACTTGGATAGGGACACACTCCTTATACCTAAAACATCAAAGCCTAGACTTGAACATATACCGTTCGTCTCTACATATACCGAGGAAAGCTGGCAGATTTCCGATATTATCCGCAGACACTGTCCCATGTTGGGCAACTGCCTTCAACACGTTCCTGAATTTTCTAAACCTCCTCTGTTCTCCTATTGTAGGTCGGCCAATCTGAAAGACAAACTTGTGAAAGCCGATATGGGGCCACAGAGAGTGAGTAGACAAACATACCTTACATCCCCTAAGTTAGGCTGTTTCCCTTGCCTTAGTTGTGTCAATTGTAAACTCATCCATAAGGGATCTAATTTGACACATCCTACTACCTACAAAACGTATGACATACGACATTTCCTTACCTGTGACAGTGACCATGTTATTTACGTTCTCCAATGCCCATGTAAATTACTTTACGTTGGTGAGACAACGCTTGACCTCTAGACCAGACTTAACCAACACAGATATACTATTAGGAAAAAGAGGTTGGACTTGCTCGTGTCTAAACATTTCACTGACATGGGACACCAAGAAAACCAGTTGAGGTTTTGGATCCTTGACCATATTCCTCCTCTGAGAAGAGGGGGTAACAGGTCTAAAGCACTTAAGATCGGTGAACTCCAATGGATCAGTAGACTTAATTCTCTCAAACCAAATGGACTTAATGTGGATTTTGCTCTAGGTGGTTTGGTCTGAGGCCGCTTTCCCCTGTGGTGCCTTCTTGAACCGGTCTTCGATATTGCCTTCAGTTTTATGATTTTATGACTTTCCCCCCTTCTCTCCCCTTGTTGTATTGTGTTATTATGATGGCATGTTCTAACACTTTTTTCTTTATTTTCAGATGAACCACATCTGTACTTTTGTCACCTCTACAATATCTCATCGGTGTCTTTTTGCTATATTCTTTCTATGTTATCTACTTTAGAGTAATTTAATGTATTTTCTGTTTCATATACCTCTGTGATAAATTGGTCTCCTGATAGGAAACTATATTGGATGCCCATTTTTGTCACATTTAGTACTGTGTTTGCCATGCTCTGGTCTTCCTGTTTTTACACAGATGTGTGTTTTCCCCCACACTCAACCCAGGGTGCTATGTGGGGTTCCCCAAGCCAAAGAGTATGCTAACGCATATTTCTGTTGCTGGTACCCCGCATTTTGGGGTGTGTACTGTGGTTATCCGATGATGACCATTGTTTTCACTCCCCTCTCCCTTATCTAGTGTCTTTGAGGTCTCCTTGGCGTTCTGGCACATGGTTCAATATACCCATGTTACGCGACTATACGTGCACACAATATATGGATACATACATACATTTGTTTTCCCTATTTCCCTAATATTTGTAATTACTTCTTCTACTCTACAATATTAGGATGTCCGAGAGGTATATTATGATTTAATACTTAAAGTTAATGTGTTGCTAGCAAAACATGTATTTTTTTTTTTTAGTTAAACAATTAGTGTGTGGGTGATTAAACATTGTTCTAATTTTTTTTATTTTTTTCACGAGTCAGGAAATATTATAAATTAGATTCTAATTTATAATATTTCCCAGTGCTGGTCACTAGATGGAGCAATTCCCAAAATTGCAGCATTGCATGTGGTAAAGCAACCACATTGCTTTTTGCTGCAAAATTGGGAAAATCTCACTCGCTCTAGTGAGCTCTGAGAATCCCCCCCTCCTTTATCCTGGCTAGTGCCGGGAGAAACGAGGGGATTGAATGGTCTAACCTCCTACACTGTGTGTCGCCATTTTTTGAGCTAACACACAGTGTAGTAGGTTAACATACACCAGTAAACACACAGTAAAACATGAACATACATAGAAATCACTTACCTGCTCCAGTCGCCGCCGCTCCCTCCGGTCCGTCCGCTCCGTCTGCTGCCGCTGCTCCATGTGCACAAGTCCGGAAGCCGCGACCGGAAGTAGTAATCTTACTGTCCGGCCGCGACTTCCGGTCCACAGGAAAATGGCTCCGGACGGCGCACAGTTCAACTTGGACTGTGTGGGAGCGGCGCATGCGCCGTTCCCACACAGACGGCGTACACCATAGTGGATGGAACGGGCCCCGTTCGCATTCACTATGGGACTGGAGCTGCCGTATTCCATGTCTGTATGTGTTGTTAATCGACACATACAGAAATGGAGTAAAAAATGGCAGCCCCCATAGGGAAGAAAAAGTGTAAAAATAAAAAAAAGTGAAACACAAAGACACAAATAAATATAAAAGTTTTTAATAAAAGACTAAAATCAAACTGATGTTAAAAAAAAAATTTTCGTGACACTATTCCTTTAAGTTACATGCTTAAATATGCTCTCTGGCGTTTGTACGATATTCCCCTCACCTCCATTGCCACTCTGGCTTCATTTTCTCTACGGCGCATGCGCCGTTTATATCCTATTACTCACAACTAGACGAACTTCCGGACATGCGCAGTTGTGGTGCACGGACGCCGCTTTCGGCGCTAAACACTTGTGACATAATGAGAGGTGATGTAATCATTTTAATCCACGTAACACCTGCTTTTACACACCCTGTTTATATGTTTTATATACATATACCTGCCTGTATGTATTAATACAGCCGTTTTACATATTGTTTGTATTCTCTGTCACACATCAATACTGTATCTGATGCCATATATTGGTTATTCTGTATGATTTGTTCACTTCTTCACTGATTACTGTTGTAACATTGCTTGATTGTGTAACGGTGGGGGGGGTAGGGAAACGGACAAGTGAGCCCTAATCTACCCGCCACTCTGTCCCTGCCTACTTGCAACGACCCGCCCTAGGCGACGGCGTACAACTGGGCGGCGGTCCCTGCGCTCAGTAAGTGCATGACAAACACGACAAACAAACAAGGGAATACAAGCAAGGGAAATGGGCAGTTGCTCGCGGAAACACCGTGAGCAACAGAGTAGTGAACGAGCCGAGTCAAGCCAGGAGAGTGCGAGGTACAAAGCGAAAAGCAGAAGAGTAGTCGGTAAGCCGGGGTCTGTATGGAGCAGGATCAAAAGTAGCAGGAGCTGTAGCTGGGCCAGGAAACCTCAAGGAAAGAATTCACAAGCACAGATGGACAGGAAGAGCAGGCTTAAATAGACCGAGGGCGGGAGCTAGCTGAGTCTGGCCAGGTTGCGATAGGCTCTCCCACTCCTAAGCCTGCCAGCCTGAGTGGAGGAAGCTGGTGTCTGTCTCAGGGATGTACACTCAGGTGTTGACTGATTAATTCTGGGAGTTAACCCCGAAGCAGTGCCTGGCAGATCCTTTACAGTACCCCCCCTTTTATGAGGGGCCACCGGACCCTTTCTAAGTGGACCTGGCTTACTGGGGAAACGCAGGTGGAACCTCCTGACCAATACCCCAGCGTGAACATCCCGGGCGGGTACCCAAGTCCTCTCCTCGGGCCCGTATCCTCTCCAATGGACCAGGTACTGGAGGGAGCCTTGGACCATCTTGCTGTCCACGATCCTGGCCACCTCAAATTCCACCCCCTCAGGGGTGAGGACGGGAACAGGAGGTTTCCTCGAGGGGGCCAAGGACGGGGAGCAGCGTTTCAGGAGGGAGGCATGAAACACGTTGTGTATACAAAAAGACGGGGGTAACTCCAGCCGGAAAGAGACAGGACTGAGGACCTCAATGACCTTATACGGCCCAATAAACCGGGGAGCAAACTTTTTGGACGGAACCTTGAGACGCAAGTTCCTGGATGACAACCACACCAGATCCCCGACCACAAACAGGGGGTTAGCAGAACGTCTTCTATCGGCCTGAGCCTTCTGTATGCTCTGGGACGCCTCTAGGTTCTTCTGAACCTGGGCCCAGACTGTGCACAGATCCCGATGAACGACCTCCACCTCGGGATTGTTGGAACAACCAGGTGAAACGGAGGAGAACCGTGGATTAAACCCAAAATTACAGAAAAAGGGAGAGACCCCTGACGAGTTACTGACCCGGTTATTAAGGGAAAATTCGGCGAGGGGAATGAAAGAAACCCAATCAAATTGACAGTCAGAGACAAAACATCTTAAGTATTGTTCTAGAGACTGATTAGTCCTCTCCGTTTGGCCATTGGTTTCGGGATGGAAAGCAGAGGAGAAGGACAGATCAATCCCCAACTTATTACAGAAGGCTCTCCAAAACAATGAAACAAATTGTACCCCTCTGTCAGAAACAATATTGACGGGGACCCCATGGAGACGCAGGATGTGTTTGATAAACAAGGTAGCCAACGTCTTGGCGTTGGGTAGTTTCTTGAGGGGCACAAAGTGGCACATTTTACTGAAGCGGTCTACCACCACCCACACCACCGACTTGCCTTGGGATGGAGGCAAATCGGTGATAAAATCCATGGAGATATGTGTCCAAGGTCTCTGGGGAATGGGCAACGAACGCAGTAGGCCCGCTGGTCGGGACCTGGGAGTCTTGGACCTGGCACAAACCTCACAGGCGGCGACGTAGGCCTTAACGTCTTTAGGCAAACCAGGCCACCAATAATTTCTGGTAATGAGGTGTTTGGTACCCAGGATGCCTGGATGGCCAGATAGTGCGGAGTCGTGATTTTCCCTAAGTACCCTTAGCCGGAATTGCAGGGGAACAAACAGCTTGTTCTCAGGAAGGTTCCCAGGAGCTGAACCTTGATCAGCAGCAATTTCAGAGACTAAATCGGACTCGATAGAGGAAATGACTATACCTGGAGGCAAAATACAAACAGGATCTTCCTCCGAAGGAGGGCTGGCCATGAAGCTACGCGACAGTGCATCCGCCTTAATATTTTTAGACCCGGCCCTATAGGTAACCAAAAAATTGAATCTGGTAAAAAACAACGCCCATCGAGCTTGTCTCGGGTTTAGCCTCCGGGCAGATTCTAGGAAAACCAGATTCTTGTGGTCGGTAAGGACCGTTACCTGGTGCCTAGCCCCCTCCAGGAAGTGGCGCCACTCTTCAAATGCCCATTTAATGGCTAAAAGTTCGCGGTTGCCAATATCATAGTTACACTCCGTGGGCGAAAACTTCCTAGAAAAGTAAGCACAGGGGCGGAGATGGGTGAGGGAGCTGGTACCCTGGGACAAGACGGCCCCCACTCCCACCTCGGACGCGTCAACCTCCACAATAAATGGCTCCCTTTGGTTGGGCTGAACCAGCACGGGGGCCGAGATAAAGCACTTCTTGAGGGTCTCAAAAGCCTGGACGGCCTCAGGGGGCCAATGGAGGACATCAGCACCCTTGCGAGTGAGGTCCGTAAGAGGCTTAGCGACGACCGAGAAGTTAGCAATAAATCTCCTGTAATAGTTAGCGAACCCCAAAAAACACTGTAGCGCTTTCAGGGAGGCAGGTTGGACCCATTCAGCCACAGCCTGAACCTTGGCAGGGTCCATGCGGAAATCATGAGGAGTGAGGATTTGACCTAAAAATGGTATCTCCTGTATCCCAAATACACATTTTTCGATTTTGGCAAACAGTTTGTTTTCTCGAAGGACCTGGAGCACTTTCCTGACATGCTCTATGTGGGAGGACCAGTCCCTGGAAAACACCAATATGTCATCAAGGTACACTACAAGAAATATCCCCAGGTAATTTCTCAAAATCTCATTTATGAAGTTCTGGAAGACCGCAGGGGCATTGCACAACCCAAAGGGCATGACGAGGTATTCGAAATGGCCTTCGGGCGTGTTAAACGCAGTCTTCCACTCATCCCCCTCTTTGATGCGAATAAGGTTATACGCCCCCCGTAGGTCCAATTTAGAGAACCATTGGGCCCCCTGAACCTGATTAAAGAGATCAGGAATCAAAGGAAGGGGATACTGGTTCCTTACCGTGACCTTATTCAGGCCACGGTAGTCAATGCATGGCCTAAGACCCCCATCCTTCTTCCCTACGAAGAAGAAGCCAGCACCTACCGGAGAAGAAGAGGGACGAATGTAACCCTTGGCCAGGGATTCCTGGATATACTCCCTCATGGCTTCACGTTCGGGACAAGAAAGGTTAAATATCCTACCCTTAGGAAGCTTAGCTCCTGGTACCAATTCGATAGCGCAATCGTATTCTCTATGAGGCGGTAATACTTCGGAGGCCTCTTTAGAGAAAACATCAGCGAAGTCCTGAACAAACTCGGGTAGCGTATTCACCTCCTTAGGGGGAGAAATAGAATTAACAGAAAAACATGACGTACAACATTCATTACCCCATTTGGTTAGCTCCCCAGTATTCCAGTCAAACGTAGGATTATGCAACTGCAACCAGGGAAGACCTAGAACCAAATCGTACGATAATCCCTGCATCAATAGTACAGAGCATTGCTCCAAATGCATGGAGCCAACAAGGAGTTCAAAAACAGGGGTATGCTGTGTAAAATAACCATTAGCAAGAGGAGTGGAGTCGATACCCACTACCGGAACAGGTTTAGGCAAATCAATCAGAGGCATAGCGAGAGACATAGCAAATTCCACAGACATGATATTAGTAGAGGACCCTGAATCCACGAAGGCACTGCCGGTAGCAGACCTACCACCAAAAGAGACCTGAAAGGGAAGCAATATCTTAGTACGTTTCATATTTACGGGAAATACCTGTGCGCCCAAGTGACCTCCCCGATGATCACTTAGACGCGGGAGCTCTCTGACAGCATTCTTACGCTTGGGACAGTTGTTTACTTGATGCTTGACATCCCCACAGTAGAAGCAGAGACCATTCTTCCTGCGGAATTCTCTACGTTGTTGAGGGGACACGGAGGCCCCGAGTTGCATAGGTATTTCTGAGTCTTTAGGGGAGAAACGAAGCAACGGGACTTCGGGAGGCATCATGGGGGAGTCGGAGGAAAAAACACATAAACGTTCACGTTGTCGTTCCCTGAGACGTCGGTCAAGTCGTACCACTAAAGCCATAACCTGGTCTAAGGAGTCAGAAGAGGGATAACTAACTAGCAGGTCTTTCAGGGCATTCGACAGACCCAACCTAAACTGGCACCTTAAGGCAGGGTCATTCCACCGAGAAGCTACGCACCACTTCCTAAAGTCAGAGCAATACTCCTCAACAGGTCTCTTACCCTGACGTAAGGTCACCAGCTGACTCTCGGCAAAGGCAGTTCTGTCAGTCTCGTCATAAATAAGTCCGAGGGCAGAAAAGAAACAATCAACGGAGGAAAGTTCAGGGGCGCCAGGAGCCAAGGAGAAGGCCCACTCTTGGGGCCCTTCCTGGAGCCGGGACATAATTATACCCACCCGCTGGCTCTCAGAACCTGAGGAGTGAGGCTTTAAGCGAAAGTAAAGCCTACAACTCTCCCGAAAGGAGAGAAAAGCCCTCCGGTCACCTGAGAACCGGTCGGGCAACTTGAGGTGGGGTTCAAGGGGTGCGGTGAGGGGAACTACCAAGGTAGCATCAGGCTGGTTGACCCTCTGAGCCAGGGCCTGGACCTGTAGGGAGAGACCCTGCATTTGCTGAGCCAGGGTTTCACGGGGTTCCATAATGGTGTCAGGGACCAGGGTAGACTAGGTATACGGCTTGTGAATTTGTAACGGTGGGGGGGGGTAGGGAAACGGACAAGTGAGCCCTAATCTACCCGCCACTCTGTCCCTGCCTACTTGCAACGACCCGCCCTAGGCGACGGCGTACAACTGGGCGGCGGTCCCTGCGCTCAGTAAGTGCATGACAAACACGACAAACAAACAAGGGAATACAAGCAAGGGAAATGGGCAGTTGCTCGCGGAAACACCGTGAGCAACAGAGTAGTGAACGAGCCGAGTCAAGCCAGGAGAGTGCGAGGTACAAAGCGAAAAGCAGAAGAGTAGTCGGTAAGCCGGGGTCTGTATGGAGCAGGATCAAAAGTAGCAGGAGCTGTAGCTGGGCCAGGAAACCTCAAGGAAAGAATTCACAAGCACAGATGGACAGGAAGAGCAGGCTTAAATAGACCGAGGGCGGGAGCTAGCTGAGTCTGGCCAGGTTGCGATAGGCTCTCCCACTCCTAAGCCTGCCAGCCTGAGTGGAGGAAGCTGGTGTCTGTCTCAGGGATGTACACTCAGGTGTTGACTGATTAATTCTGGGAGTTAACCCCGAAGCAGTGCCTGGCAGATCCTTTACAGATTGGTTTCCTGTTATATTGTGTGAACCTACACTCTGTACTGATGGGACATAATTAGAGAGAGAATACGTAACAATTAAACAGGACCTATCACCTCTCCTGACATGTCTGTTATAGCAAATACCTGTATTACCCATGAAGTATCAATTGTGCAGCACATTTCTTAGAGCTCTGCATTGTGCCGTTCCTTTGTTATGCCTACTGGAAATATATGAATAAATTGACAACTGGGTGTCACCATTCCCTTGTGAAAGGGGTGTGTCCGCACACACTGACAGTGTCCAACCATCGCTGACAGCATCAGACTGTGCAGGGAGTTTAACAAAGTGAGGGGTAACATTCAGTTGCTACATAGGCATGGACTACACATAGACTTTTTGTTGCACTACTGATTGCTCGAGTGACAGCTGCCAGCCATAAGATTGCATGCCACTCAATGTATGGTTTTGTATTTTAGCTCTATAATTAAAATTAATTAAGTGCATCACAAAAAGTCTCCATGTAGGACAGTCCTTATTTATACATTTATTGGAGTAATAACAGAGGAACGTCACAACACAGAGTTTTAAGTAAAGATTTTTCAGAATTGTTATCTGTCACAGGGAATACTAGTATTTATTAAAACAGGCACGTAAGGAGAGGTGACAGATCCTCTTAACATCCATTGCCTCACAGGTGACGTTTTCTCTTCTCTGTAGACGTTCTCTTTTTCTTCTCCATCCTGTCCAGACCATTATGACAACTTTCTCTTTCTCTGAGTTTTTTGCTTCCCAGACATCTTTGGCTACATGCTACTGCAGCCATCTCCAGCCTCTGTAGCAACACAAATAAATGTAGACCCCAGACCAGGCCCCCTAAATGAATCATGTATGGCAGACACATGGGGGAGACCCCAAAGCCATCAAATTCCAGGGTATTAAGCAAGTTGAGCCAAGCCCAAGAGGGGGAGAAAGGGACTGAGTCAAGATGGATATATAAGATGAGATCAGTCACCCCAGAAGGTATCAATGATAATGTAAGCTTTGTATGTTTCCTATAGGGCAACGTAATGGTAATGTGAAAGGTCACTAGTGAAGGTTAAAGATGACTAGTGATGTCCTCACTGGCTGTGAGTATCATTACAATAATTATCCAGAGTGTATAATGTATTCATGAGCTGAAATATCATGATCAGCTTCTCATGAGTGATAGATGTAATGTATCCCCATTACTGATATAAAATTGATGATAGGTAATAGCAACACAGGAACAAGACAATATCATATCCTAACCTACCATGTGACCTATGGGACTTATTGTATCTACATCGCAGTGTACTGAGTCAAGATGGTAGATTGAGATCATCATATACCACCTGCCGCAATACGTCACTTGTCTGTCAATGAATATCACTAATCACCTAACACGTGTACATACGTGATAAAAGTGCGTTTTTCGGTATCGCTTCATATTTATTACAGAGTAAACTAATTGTTAGAAAATACTGCCTGTAAACGGCTGTTCAGAACTGGCACAGTGACTGATATAACTATAGGCCAATAGGGATGATGCATAAACATCCCACTGTTGATGCTAATAGAATCGGCCCAATGAATTGCTGGAAATCACGAAGGGGGACGAAGCAAGTGAACCTACCAGGTGATTGGCTATCGGACGGCCGTACCTCTGGAAGGGGAGGGTACAACTGACACACAAAAAGACACGAAAATGAAGCGTTCGCTGCCACTGCCAAACCCCAATGAGTCAGATCACATATACTCCTGACGTCCCCATGATGAACCCAGAATAGGGTGAAACGCGTAGGAGGTGGAGCTGCTCACTGCACTCCGAATTTATCTAGGCAGATTAGGGTATCCGGCTTTGAGCTAGTTTATCTGCTCTGACTACAGACCTGATAATAGATAGGACAGAGCGTGAATCGGAGTGTACAACTGCACTACATGACTGAGCATGCTAGGATCTTATACTGACCACAAAGCATAGGGATCTACACTGCTGCCTTTTTGACATTTATATGTTATGTATGTCAGTACATGTTTCGTAATGAACATGTGATGTTCCATGTTTTAAATCAAGCTTAATAAAAGCTAACTTTTATCAATTAATCCTTCTTCTATTATACTATAGTTTTTTTAGTGTTTAAAAATCCCTACAGCTCCATGCTAGCAGTTTGATGGTCAAAAAGCTAATGACAGGTTGCCTTTAATCAGACCCCAGACCAGACCACCAAAATTAATCAGACCCCAAGATCAGATCCTCTAAGTTATCCAGACCCCTAAATTTGTCAGACCCCAGATCAGACCCCCTAAATTATTCATAGTTAAATAGACCCAGAAAAAAGAAATATTCAGACCTTATATCAGACGGAGGCATCTTTCATCCTTCCCTTTGGGTCGTCTGTTCCGCTCCTCACCATGTCTCAGGGTATGTGTACATTTTGGTTTGCTGCATGACATTATTTCTGTCTTTCTATGCATTACTACAGGTTTACCCTGCTTCACCATCCCTGCCCTGGTTTTGTGCTGAGATTCTCTACAGCCCACTCATACCTATTTGATGTATAGATATTCCTCATTAGATGCATAGTCATTTTCTCCTCATTTCTCTATACATCTGGGCATTGCCATTCCATATGCACGATCATTTCCCTGTGGGTCATTTGAGCGGTTTTTGACTTCCCTAGGTTGGCTGACTCTGTACGTTTATGGTCTTTTTCATCTGACCGCACTGTCTTTATCTCCTTATGTGGTCCATTCGTGTTTTATATTCTGTGATATTTGTTGTATCATTTCTAAATAAAGATTGTTCATTTTTCTATATTATATAGTTGACTATCATTCTTAGGGCTATGTCCCTTTGTTGTTCGCTTTTGGTTGTCTACTTATATCAGACGCCTCCTTAAAAACACTGCTCCTCACTACCCGTGCATCTCCTGCTCCACTTCTGTCATCTGTCGCACATTACATCCTACACCGTCCAGCATCAGGACGTGGAGTGCGCAACAGCACACTAGATCCTAATGCTGGAGAGCAGTAGGGCTTGTTGCGCAGCAGCCAACATTAGCTCCTGATGCTAAACGGCATCAAGACATAATGTGCAGCAGGTGGCAGAAAAGGAGCAGTAGGAATCCAGGGAGTGAGGAGCGGTGACTTATTGCAGCCGTGCTCACCGCTCCCCAACCCAATCTTGGTGGTAATCATTTATTGCAGCCCTAAAAACTTCTCTGGAACCAGCCCCTGTTTAGGAGTATGATTGTAGACTGGAGTCTGTACCTAACACATCAATGTACACATATGTATACGTTCAGAATTGAATGCTAGGGACGTTGTGTGAACAGCGTTTCGTATGAGTTAGCACTGTTGCTTTACAGCACTGGTGCTATAGGTTTACATTATTCTCAACAAATGCAACCAAAAGCACTTAACCTAAATAAAAAGAAACACAGATAAATCCAAGTCCTCCTTTGTCAAATTGATAAAAAATTATTTTTAGCCATTTCTTAGTATCCTAAATGTGACAACTTTTAATGGCTTCCATTACAGTTATGTTGCAATGCTGGAAATCAGTGGCATACCTACATAATAAAAAAGCTTGGTTGTAAAATTGAACAATTGTAATAAGTTTAACACCTTCCCTCTTTAACCACTTTTGACCTTCCTGACAGAGCCTCATTTTTCAAATCTGACATGTTTCACTTTATGTGGTAATAACTATGGAATGCTTTCATCTATCCAAGCTATTCAGAGATTGTTTTCTCGTGACACATTGCACTTTAAGTTACTGGCAAAATTTGCTCAATATGTTCAGTATTTAATTGTGAAAAACACCAAAATTTAGCGAAAAATTACAAAAATTTGCATTTTTCTCAATTTAAATGTATCTGCTTGTAAGACAGGCAGTTATAATACACAAAATTCTTGCTAATTAACATCCCCCATGTGTCTACTTTAGATTGGCATCGTTTTTTGAACATCCTTTTATTTTTCTATGACATCACAAGGCTTAGAACTTTAGCAGCAATTTCTCACATTTTCAAGAAAATTTCAAAAGGCTATTTTTACAGGGGCCAGTTCAGTTGTGAAGTTGCTTTGAGGGCCTTATATATTAGAAACCCCCAAAAAGTCACCCCATTTTAAAAACTTCACCCCTCAAAGTATTTAAAACAGCATTTAGAAAATGTCTTAACCCTTTACAAATTCACAGGAATTAAAGCAAAGTAGAGGTGAAATGTACAAATTTCATATTTTTTTGCAGAAATACATTTTTAATACAATTTTTTTTATAACACAGAAGGTTTTACCAGAGAAATGCAACTCAATTTGTTGCCCAGTTTCTTCAGTTTTAGGAAATATCCCACATGTGGCTCTAGTGCGGTAATGGACTGAAGCACCGGCCTCAGAAGCAAAGGAGCACCTAGTGGATTTTGGGGCCTTATTATTGTTAGAATATATTTTAGGCACCATGTCAGGTTTGAAGGGCTCTTGCGGTGCCAAAACAGTGAAAATCCCCCAAAAGTGACCCCATCTGGGAAACTACACACCTCAAGGAAATTATCTAGGGGTGTAGTGAGCATTTTGACCGCACAGGTTTTTTACAGAAATTATTGGAAGTAGGCCGTGAAAATTAAAATCTTTTACATTTTTTCTCATTTCCACAAGGACTAAAGGAGAAAAAGCACTGCACAATTTGTAAAGCAATTTCTCCCGAGTAAAACAATACCCCACATGTGGTAATAAACGGCTGTTTGGACACACGGCGGGGCTGAGAAGGGAAAGAGCGCTATTTGGCTTTTGGAGCTCAAATTTAGCAGGAATGGTTTGCGGAGGCCATGTCAGATTTACAAAGCCCCTGAGGGGACAAAACAGTGGAAACCCCCCACAAGTGACCCCATTTTTGAAACTACACCCATTGAAGAAATTATCTAGGGGTATAGTGAGTGTTTTGACCCCACAGGTTTTTTGCATAAATTATTGGAAGTAGGCCCTGAAAATGACAATCTAAATTTTTTCAAAGAAAATGTAAGTTTAGCTAATTTTTTATCATTTCCACAAGGACTGAAGGAGAAAAAGCACGCAAAATTTGTAAAGCAATTTCTCCCGAGTAAAACAATACCCCACATGTGGTAATAAACAGTTGTTTGGAGACACGGCGTGGCTGAGAAGGGAAAGAGCGCTATTTGGCTTTTGGAGTTCACATTTAGCAGGAATGGTTTGCAGAGGCCATGTCACATTTGCAAAGCCCCTGAGGGGACAAAACAGTGGAAACCCCCCACAAGTGACCCATTTTGGAAACTACACCCATTGAGGAAATTATCTAGGGGTATAGTGAGTGTTTTCATCCCACAGGTTTTTTGCATAAATTATTGGAAGTAGGCCCTGAAAATGACAATCTAAATTTTTTCAAAGAAAATGTAGGTTTAGCTAATTTTTTATCATTTCCACAAGGACTGAAAGAGAAAAAGCACCGTAAAATTTGTAAAGCAATTTCTGCCAAGTAAAACAATACCCCACATGTGGTAATAACCGGCTGTTTGAACACACGGCGAGGCTTAGAAGGGAAAGAGCGCTATTTGGCTTTTGGAGATCACATTTAGCAGGAATGATTTGCGGAGGCCATGTCACATTTGCAAAGCCCCTGAGGGGACAAAACAATGAAAATGCACAAAAAGTGACTCCATTTAGGAAACTACACCTCTTGAGGAATTCATCTAGGGGTGTAGTGAGCATTTTGACCCCACAGATGTTTCATAGAACTTATTAGAATTGGGCAGTGAAAATAAAAACAATCCTTTTTCTTCAATAAGACGTAGCTTTAGCGCAAATTTTTTCATTTTCTCAACAAATAAAGGAAAAAAGAAACCAACATTTGTAAAGAAATTTCTCCCGAGTACGGCAATACCCCATTTGTGGTCATAAACTGCTGTTTGGGCAAACGGCAGGGCTCAGAAGGGAAGGACCGCCATTTGGAGTGCAGATATTGCTGGATTGGTTTCTGGGTGCCTGTGGGCCCAAAACAGTGGAAACCCCCCAGAAGTGACTCCAATTTGGAAACTACACCCCTCAATGCATTTACCAAGGGGTGTAGTAAGCATTTTAACCCTGCAGGTGTTTTGTAGAAATTAGTGTGCACTCGATGTTGCAGAGTGAAAATGGGATTTTTTTCCATAGATATGCCAATATGTGGTGCCTGGCTTGTGCCACCATAACAAGACAGCTCTCTAATTATTATGCAGTGTTTCCCGGTTTTAGAAACACCCTACATGTGACCATAATCTTTTGCCTGGACATATGACAGGGCTCAGGAGTGAAGAGTACCATGCGGAGTGGAGGCCTAATTTGGCGATTTACAAAGTATTGGTTCACAACTGCAGAGGCTCAGATGTTAAATTTAAAAAAAGAAACCCCTGAGAAGTGACCCCATTATGGAAACTGCACCCCTCAAGGCATTTATTAAGGGGTGTAGTGAGCATTTTCACCCCACAGGTCTTTTCCATAAATGAATGCACTGCGGATGGTGCAAATTAAAAATGTATATTTTTCCCTAGATATGCCATTCAGTGGCAAATATGTCATGCCAAGCTTATGACGCTGGAGACACACACCCCAAAAATTGTTAAAAGGGTTCTCCCGGGTATGACAATGCCATATATGTTGAAGGAAGCTGCTGTTTGGGCCGCTGTAGGGTTCAGAGCCGAGGGAGCACCATTTGGCTTTTGGAGAGCGGATTTTGCATGGTACTATATTTGTTTGAGTATTACTGGTGTTTCCATTTATAATGTGGGGGTACATGTAAGCGGGGCGGAGTATATAAGGGGCATAGTCAGGTGGTATAATAATGGGGTAAAAAAAGTAATAAAATAATCCATTAGTGTGTACTCGATGTTGCAGAGTGAAAATGGGATTTTTTTTTTTCCATAGATATGATAATATGTGGTGCCCAGCTTGTGCCACCATAACAGACAGCTCTCTAATTATTATGCTGTTTTTCACTGTTTTAGAAACACCCTACATGTGGCCCTAATCTTTTGCCTGGGCGATCAACAGGGCTCAGGAGTGAAAGAGTACCATGCGAAGTTGAGGCCTAATTTGGCAACTTACACCATAAGGTTCACAATTGCAGAGGCTCTGATGTGCAATAATAAAAGACGCCCCTGAGAAGTGACCCCCAATTTTGAAACTACACACCTCAAGGCATTTATTAAGGGGTGCAGTCAGCTCTTTTACCCCACACGTTTTTTCCATAAATGATTGCGCTGCATATGGTGCAATTTTTCTCCAGATATGCAAATTGAGTGGCAAATATGTCATGCCCAGCTTTTGCCACTAGAAACACACACCCCAAAAATTGTTAAAATGGTTCTCCCGGATATGGCGATGCCATATATGTGGAAGTAAACTGCTGTTTGGGCACGCTGTAGGGCTCAGAAGGGAGGGAGCGCCATTTAGCTTTTGGAGCGTGGATTTTGCTTAGTAGTTTTGTTTTAGTATTACTGGTATTTCAGTTTATAATGTGGGGGTACATGTAAGCTGGGCAGAGTACATCAGGGGCATAGTCAGGTGGTATAATAAAGGTGTAAAATAATCCATAGATGTGTGTTACGCTGTAAAGCAATCCTTTCTGCACAGGCCAATGTCGCACTGATAAATGGTGTCATTTCTTATCCCCCTTTTGGTCCACACTCTGCACCTTTGTAGTTTGGGGAATTTTGCTGGGAAAGTGTTGTCCTGGTATAATACGGGCACCGTCGCTTCCAGCGGATATGTTTGGGCTCTCCCCTTCCTGGTTCCCTAATTTTAGGTCCTTGATAAATCGCCTCTTGAAACAGAAGAAATGTTCCCCTCGGGCACAACTGCATATTTTATTATTTCCTGACTTATTGGAGCCATAACTAATTTAATTTTTCATATACGTACCGGTTTGAGGGCTGGTTTGTTGCGGGACGAGCTGTAGTTATTATTGGTACCATTTTGGGGTACATGCAACTTTTTGATCACCTTTTATTCTATTTTTTGGGATGCCAGGTAAATTCTGGCACAGCTTTTTTCGTTTTTTTTATACAGCGTTCACCATGCGTTATAAATTACATGTTAACTTTATTCTGCGGGTCAGTACGATTCCGGCAATACCTAATTTATACAACTTGTTTATGTTTTACAACTTTTTGCACAATAAAATTACTTTTGTAAAAAGAATGTATTTTTTCTGTCGCCAAGTTCTGAGAACCATAACTTTTTAATTTTTTTGTCGACGGAGGTATATGAGGGCTTGTTTTTTGCGGGACGAGCTATAGTTTTTATAGGTACCATTTTTGGATATGTGCGACTTTTTGATCACTTTTTATTCTAATATTTGTAGGGCAAAGTGACCAAAAAACAGAAACTCTGGTAAAGTTTTTTAAGTTTTGTTTTTACGCTGTTCACAGCGTGCAATAAATAATATAATATTTTGATACCTCAGGTCGTTACGGTCGTGGCGATACCAAATACATATGGTTTATTATTATTTTTCAATAATAAAGGACTTGATAAGAGTAAAAGGGGGATTATGTTTTTTTGATTACTTGAAACTTTTATTGTTTTCAAACTTTTATTTTTTGCACTTTTTTTTACACTTTTTTATACTTTTTTTACACTAGGGGACTTGAAGGTCCAACGGTCAGATTTTTTTTTTTTTAATACATTGCACTACCTATGTAGTGCAATGTATTAGATCTGTCAGTCATTCACTGACAGCAAGCCGATTAGGCTTCGCCTCCCGGCGGGGCCTAAATCGGCTTCCATAATGGCAGAGCAGGAGACCATTGTGTCTCCTGTTGCCATAACAGCAGTCGCCAGTCCTGATTGCCTGTCAGGGCTGGCGATCTGCTAGTAACCGCTACGATGCAGCAATCGCTTTCGATTGCTGCATCGAAGGGGTTAATGGCAGGGATCGGAGCTAGCTCCGGTTCCTGCCGTTACAGGTGGATGTCAGCTGTACAGTACAGCTGACTTCCACCGCTGATGACGCCGGATCAGCTCCTGAGCCGGCGCCATCTTGCCGGCAGCTATGGAAGCCGATCAGGCTCCGCCGCCGGGCGGATCTTGACCGGCTTCGGTGCTAGGCAGACCAGGAGGCCAGTATTAGGCCTCCGGTTGCCATTGCAGCCACCGGAACACCGGCAATTTCATTGCTGGGGTTCCGATGAGCTGCAAACACCTTAAGTGCAGCGATCGCGTTTGAGCGCTGCACTTAAGGGGTTAATGGCGGGGATCGAAGCTAATTTCGGTCCCCACCATTACAGCCGGATGTTAGCTGTCAGATACAGCTGAGATCCGGCAATTATGGCACCGACTCAGCTTCTGAGCCGGTGCCAAACATTTGGCGTAAGTATACGACATTTTGCGGGAAGCACTGGCTTTCCATGACGTATATTTACGCCAAATGTCGGGAAGGGGTTAACCTATTATCCTACAATGTTGATCCAGAAGTAGGAAAATACCCCTATAAAATACAACAGTTACCTTTTGCCTTATATTAGTAGATAAATTGTCTTTATCAACTCCAAACATAGCAATCAGAATAAATCCCCCGATCAAAAACTAATTTCCAGCAATCCTTGTAATATTATTACTTTCAAGAAAGGCATCCAGACACCTTTTACATTAATTTTATTAATCAAAAATGTGGAGATGGTGGAATCTTCTTTCCCCTAGATGTAGAGTACAACACAATGATTTACATTAATAAGTGAGAGGTGGAAGTGTGAATACAGGAAGGTTAATTCATTTTCAATGAAAACTGCCCTAACATGTGTCTATGTTTCTTGTAGATATTAAACTGTAAGCATCACTACTTAATTGACTAATTCTAAGGTTCCTGCAGGGGTGACTCTGCCTTTTCAGCAGCTGGGAAATATATTTTCTTTGTTCTATGTATTTTGTTTTTGGTGTGTTTTGTCAGTTTTAACACTTGCTGTCAAGTACTGTAATTCTGTTTTCACACAGGCCCTGGGGACCTATGGCTCAATGTTTATATGTATTTTTAGGATCAGTATCCAGTAACTTCATGATCCTGAGTTTCTGATCCTAAGAGATACGTTCCAGTATTCCTGTATCCATGGGCCAGCCGTAGCATTCTCTTGTTCCTGGTCATTGTCCTTAAATTTGGTGAAAGTTGGAGTGAAACTCAATGAAATGGTGCCATCATGATTTCAGATGTTCCAATAGTAATTAATGGTCTACAAGACTTTTAACTAGACTTTCCCAAATGGCACATAGGTGGAAGCAATAGTCTGAAACTTTTCCTCTAATTTGAGCTAGTGCCTCTTGCTAGATTCAAGTGTAGTGTAGGGAATTGAAATGTAGATGGGTAGACTTTTATGAAATAATTTCCATGAATCAACAATAACATGAGAGGTTTGAACTTGAGATCCACTGTAATTTTTATTAAAAAATGTAGTGGTACATTTCCTTTTGTCTATGAAAGATTTGTACCCTTCCAAAGGCTTGTTTTTTTGCCTTATTAGGTCTATAAGATTCCATGAATTTACAGTAAAAGCAACTACTTATGTGTTTAAGCCCATTTTCCTTTTTCAACTTGACATTTGTAGAAAAAGCATAACCAGCCTAATGAGTAGTCTAGTCTAACTCATTAATTGACAGGGGTAAGGCTGTCTGTCACATCTGGAAGCAGATTTAGAGTCCAGTAGCTGAAACAATCTGGAAGGATGGTTGACAACAGCAAAAGTAGTCAAGTTAAAGTCCATGTTTGGTACACAGATAAGCAATAACAGTTTGTCGCATAAGGCAGGGACATGGTCAGGAAACAGCCCAAATTTGGTACACAAATATTCAGCGACAGTTTATAGAATAAGGCAGAGGCATAGTCAGAAAACTATCCAAGTTCGGTACACAAATAAGAAACTGTAGTTTGTAGAGTAAGGCAGCAATGTACTAAACTGGAGGCAGGAAGCTCAATAGTCTGGCAAGGAGTAAGTGCAATGGCCAGGTATATATAGGAAGTACAAAAATGAATTAGGTATTCAAGGCAAGGAATATCAAGAGGCAAGAATCAAGAGGGCCTTGATCAGGGGTCTCAAGCACGCGGCACGCGGGCCGCATGCAGCCCCTGGGGCTGTCATCTGCGGCCCGCGGGACACAGAGCCGCTAGACTCTGGAATTCCCTGACATCGCTGTCCACATATGAACAGCAATGTCTGGGGCTTCCCCAGAGCCGGAGTCCCGTGCAGAGCGCTAGTATCGGCTCTGCTCCAGGACTATGTGGAATTCCCTGACATCGCTGTCCACATATGGACAGCGATGTCTGGGGCTTCCCCAGAGCCGGAGTCCCATGCAGAGCGCTAGTATCGGCTCTGCTCCGGGACTCTGTGGAATTCCCTGACATCTCTGTCCATATATGGACAGTGTGTCAGGGTCTTCCCCAGAGCGGAGTCCCGAGCAGAGCGCTAGTACAGGCTCTGCTCCGGGACTCTGTGGAATTCCCTGACATCGCTGTCAATTTATGGACAGTGTGTCAGGGTCTTCCCCAGAGCGGAGTCCCGTGCAGAGCGCTAGTACAGGCTCTGCTCCGGGACTCTGTGGAATTCCCTGACATCGCTGTCCATATATGGACAGTGTGTCAGGGTCCATATATGGACAGTGTGTCAGGGTCTTCCCCAGAGCGGATTCCCGAGCAGAGCGCTAGTACAGGCTCTGCTCCGGGACTCTGTGGAATTCCCTGACATCGCTGTCCATATATGGACAGTGTGTCAGGGTCTTCCTCAGAGCGGAGTCCCGGGCAGAGCGCTAGTACAGGCTCTGCTCCGGGACTCTGTCGAATTCCATGACATCGGTGTCCATGTTTGGACACGTGATGTCTGGGGCTTCCCCAGAGCCGGAGTCCAGTGCAGAGCTCTAGTACAGGCTCTGCTCCGGGACTTTGTGGAAATCCCTGACATCGCTGTCCATATATGGACAGTGTGTCAGGGTCTTCCCCAGAGAGGAGTCCCGAGAGGAGTCCCGAGCGGAGCGCTAGTACAGGCTCTGCTCCGGGACTCTGTGGAATTCCCCAGAGCAGGAGTCTCAGTGATGTCGGGACCACAGCTGGAGTCCCAGCAAGAGCCTACTAGCGCTCTGCCCAGGACTCCAGCTCTGGGGTTGCCCCTGACATCTCTGTCCATATATGGACAGTGATGTCAGGAACAGAGCTGGAATCCCAGGCAGAGTGCTAGAAGCGGCTCTGCTCCGGGACTCCAGCTCTGGGCAAGCCCCTGACATCACTGTGGCAGCATCCGCGGAGGGCACTGCGGCAGCACTGGAAAACTGGATTGTTGAAATAAGCACGTGGAGAAATATCTCAAATTTTAAATCTAGCGGTATTATTATAGTAATGTAGTATTAATTTTATAGTAATGTAGTAATATGATTATTATAGTAATATAGTGTTATAGTAGTTCAAATAAGTAATTTATTAACAATAATTTTGTGTTGTATCAAATTTGAAAGTAATGCGGCCCGTCAACTTCCCATTTTTTCTATATGCGGCCCACTTACCCTGCCGAGTTTGAGACCCCTGGCCTAGATAATAGATTTGAAGTTAGAACAGTACAGCAGCACCAGTAGCTACTGCCTGGGACACAGGAGTCAATCATTTAACTTGAGTGCAGGCAGGGACTTAAATAAAAGATTTTGATATTTTCCTACAAACCTAAATATATATCTCCTAAGCTCCTGCTACTGCTTTATAACTATGCTGCGCTGCCTGCAGGTAGGACTGAATAGTAGTATAGTTAAAGGATTATTAGATTTTACTTTTATATGTTATTTTACCCTTTCCATTATGTGCACTATTTTTTTCCAAAATCTATAAAAACAAGGCACAGGTTGATACAAGGATATACAACTACAATGACCAAAAATGTGTCAGGCAAGCTTCTTTGCAGCACTACTTGTGTAACTAACTTATGTTATATAAACAAAGTATGCCTTTATTTATATGGCAATTGTCTAAAGGAAAAATAGAAGGTACATAAACGTGGAAGTACTCTAGGGGTAAAAAAGTAAAAATGCTGGAAAAAAAACAATGAAAAAAAAAAGTTTAATTGTGTGACAGTTATTGGGGCAGAATCTTCCATAGTGACATCTATTAGAGCATCTTTACTGAGTGTGCGTGTATAAGGGGATTAATTATGTTCTTCTTCATTGATTCTAAGAAAGCAAATCATCCTGCTGTTAGCTGGTGAATAATTTCTAGCCTCTCCAATGTACAAGCATCATAACGTTTTTGTTTATTGTGATTTATAACTTAAAGAGGCTCTGTCACCAGATTTTGCAACCCCTATCTGCTATTGCAGCAGATCGGCGCTGCAATGTAGATTACAGTTTTATTTTTAAAAAATGAGCATTTTTGGCCAAGTTATGACCATTTTTGTATTTATGCAAATGAGGCTTGCAAAAGTACAACTGGGCGTGTTTACAGTAAAAGTACAACTGGGCGTGTATTATGTGTGTACATCGCGGCGTTTTTACCTTTTACTAGCTGGGCGTTAGGAATGGCAGTGTATGATGCTGACGAATCAGCATCATCCACTTCTGTTCGTTAACACCCAGCTTCTGGCAGTGCAGACACACAGCGTGTTCTCGAGAGATCACGCTGTGACGTCACTCACTTCCTGCCCCAGGTCCTGCATCGTGTCGGCCACATCGGCACCAGAGGCTACAGTTGATTCTGCAGCAGCATCAGCGTTTGCAGGTAAGTAGCTACATCGACTTACCTGCAAACGCCGATGCTGCTGCAGAATCTACTGTAGCCTCTGGTGCCGATGTGTCCTCGCTCGTCTGACACGATGCAGGACCTGGGGCAGGAAGTGAGTGACGACACAGCGTGATCTCTCGAGAACACGCTGTGTCTGCACTGCCAGAAGCTGGGCGTTCTGAAGAGAAGTGGGTGATACTTCTCGTCAGAACGCCCAGCTAGTAAAATAAGTAAACACGCCCAGATGTAACACACATAATACACGCCCGGTTGGACTTTTACTTTAAACACGCCCAGTTGGACTTTAGCAAGCCTCATTTGCATAAATACAAAAATGGTCATAACTTGGCCAAAAATGCTCGTTTTTTAAAAATAAAAACGTTACTCTTATGTCCATTGCAGCGCCGATCTGCTGCAATAGCAGATAGGGGTTGCAAAATCTGGTGACAGAGCCTCTTTAACTAAATTAAGCAGCAACATCCCATTTTACATAGGAGTCTGATGTCGCTTTTAAAAGGTCGGACAGTGCTCTACAAGCAATGATATGGCATTATTAAACTTTCATACAATAAAGTTAGTGGTACCATATTGACTAGCTTGTCAATATTACATTGAGGGTATGTTCACACATAGTGTTTTTAGGCGTATTTCGGGGAGTTTACTCCTCGAAAAACGCCTCAAAAAACGGTAGGTGAAAACGCCTACAAACATCTGCCCATTGAAATCAATGGGAAAAACAGCATTTAGGTCATACAGGGTGTCTTTTTACGCCACTGTTTTAGAAAACGGAGCGTAAAAAGATGCTCCATAAAAAGAAGTAGCATGTCACTTCTTGAGGCGTTTTTTGGAGCAGATTTTCCATTAGGGTATGTACACACGATAACTGCAATTACATCTTAAATTACAGAGCTGTTTTCAGGAGAAAACAGCTCCTGAATTTCAGACGTAATTGCATGTACTCGTGTTTTGCGGTGCGTCTTTTACAGTCGTAATTTGGAGCGGTTGTTCATTGGAGTCAATGAAAAACGGCTCCAATTAGGTCTCAAGAAGTGACATGCACTTCTTTGATGCGGGCGTCTTTTTACAAAAAAAACGTGTGCACAGAACATCGTAACCCATTGATTTCAATGGGCAGATGTTTGCCAGCGGTTTGGAGCCGTATTTTAGGACGTAATTCGAGGCGTAAAACGCCCGAATTACGTCTGTAAATACGGCGTGTGAACATACCCTTAAACACTATGAAAAACGCCTCAAAAGACGCTCCAAATTGAAAGATTGCTTCATTTTCAGCTTCAAAAACGCCTGAAAATCAGAGGCTGTTTCCTCTGAAAACAGCTCCATATTTTCAGACATTTTTGTTTAAGCCTGTGAACATACCCTTAGAATTACAATCATAAACAATTGAATAAACAACTAGATTACTAATATAATAGAATGCTGAATAAATAATGTCATTATCATTTCTTCCATAACGGAAATGATATCTGCAAATGATTGCAATTTACATGCATCAATAGTGAATTTTCTAGAGAACACACTTAGGGCAAAACATGAAAAAGAGAGAATGGAGGTAGCAGAGCATAAATTCAATATCATTGAGGCACAAAAGCAATCACAATGCCAATAGAGGCAAGAAGCATATGTCTTATTAGCAATCATCTGGGTAAGCATCCTAATACAAATCAATGGAGAAAAAAGTTGTATTATTATTAACACCAAATTAGATTATTGGAAATGTGATGCTGATCTGAAAATCACCTGAGATACAAGGGTGCTCTTTAAATGTGGTTATTATTTTTTCTTCTGTGAAGGGGATAGGTTCAAAGATGTCTCAAATCAAAGCACACAAGAAACAGCAGGGGATTGCATCATTAAATTCCGGAGGTACTACTTCAAGAACTTCTCTTCTGCTTTTTAGTGTTAATATACCTGAAACTTTTAAATGATCTCCCTACTATTTCAGGAAATCTGCATTCTACATGAGAGGCAGGAGATATATCACTACAAAAGATCAAGGGGTGTCCTCGGTCACCAACAACCTTAGAGTATTCATTTATCCTATATGTTAATATGACTACATGATGGGGACTAGAGTCAAATCTGGTTTATACATTGCTCTGATAAAGTAAAGCCATCAAATATGTTCCTCTATTTTTATTGTGCCAACAACAGGTGACTTTACAAACTAGGTTCAGATCCACTGTAAGGGTATGTGCACACACACTAATTACGGACGTAATTCGGGCGTTTTTGCCCCGAATTACGTCCGAAAATAGCGCCTAAATAGCGCTGACAAACATCTGCCCATTGAAAGCAATGGGCAGACATTTGTCTGTTCACACGAGGCGTAATTTACGCGCCGCTGTCAAATGACGGCGCGTAAATAGACGCCCGCGTCAAAGAAGTGACCTGTAAATTTTTTGGACGTAATTGGAGCCGTTATTCATTGACTCCAATGAATAGCAGCGCCTATTACGTCCGTAATGGACGCGGCGTTCAAGCGCCTGCACATGCCGTTACGGCTGAAATTACGGGGATGTTTTCAGGCTGAAACATCCCCGTAATCTCAGCCGTTACGGACGCCCTCGTGTGAACATACCCTTATTCTTCAGAGAAAGCCATGGGTAATTTCAAGTTTTTTTTGCTATCTTATTAACCAGTTCAGGACCGGGCTATTTTGCGCCTTCAGGACCAGACACCGTTTAGCCCTTTTTAACACGTGTTAGTTAAATGGCTATAACTTTTTTATTTGTTGGGCTAACGACGTGATTTTTGCGACGTTTTTTCTGTAGACAATGCAGGTTTCATTTTTTATCGTTTTTATACACCCCTTTTTTGCAATTTTAGAATTTTTATTCATAAAGATTGAAAATAATAGTAAAAAAATAAGCTATTTTACGTTTTAGCAATTTTTTTTTAGTAATAACATAGTTTTACCCTAAAATAGACCTTTTATTTGTGATCGTCATTGTCTACCGTAAATTTTAATATATTACATGTCTATATTAGGGTAATTGGGTCAGCGCTAGCGTTACAAAAATGATTGGCGGGGGGGAACGTTTTTTTTGGGGGTGTGTATTTTATGCGTATTTCTTATTTAATTTTTTTTTGCACTTGGCTTTACTATTTTTTTATTACTATGGTCTGTCCCTCAAAGGTCAAAAAAGACCTTTGGGGAACTTTCTATATTTTTTTTCTTTCTTTTACACCATGTTTTTCCACTGTAACTGGAGCTGCACAGCAGCCCCAGTTACAGGGGAAATCAGCCCTCTCATAGTGACGATTGTCACTAACTGGGCTGTGCTGGGTCTAGTAATACCCAGCAGCAGTCTCTCAGTAACGGCACCCGGCGATCATGTGACCAGTCACATGAACACCGGGAGGAATAGAGACAGCGCCGCTGCTGCTGTCTCTATTCCTATACACAGCATTCATTGAGCGCTGTGTAAAAAGACATCGGAGAAGACAGAAGCAGTGAAAGCTGCTTCTATCCTCTCCTCAGGGTCCCCAGCAGTCACTGACAGCCGGGGACCCGACACTCAGTTGCCCGATCGCGCGGGCAGCAAGTTAAAACCCGAGCCGTAAAAAGTCTATGGCTCGGGTTTTAAGGACCCTGACCGCTGGCCGTAAAAATACAGCCAGCGGTCAGGAACCAGTTAAATCTGGACCCTGACTATAGGTAGGCCACCAGTTAATGATATCATACCCTAAGCCAAGTGATATCACCAATTTCTGATTCAAAAGGGATGATTACCCCTCAATACAACTAATAATAATTCTGTGAGGATAAACCATGAATGGCCTTGACGTAAGCAATACATTATACTTAGACTTAAAGTGTTTCATCCCATATCACCAAAAAATGGGCCAAGGGGGGTAAAATGCCATTAAATAATAAAAGAAGCAAATCTTACCTATTAAATCCTCTGCCTAAACCCCCGCCACTCTGGTGCTCTGGTTTGTTTAGCAAGATGAAGTGATGTCATCACTTTGACACGCTTGACCGCAGCCAATCACTGGCCCTAGCGGTAGCTGTTGAGGTAACATATGTCAATGTGACTTCATTACTGCAGCACAGTAAACTGAGACCGGTGTGTAGCACCAGATTGGCGGTGCTGGAGTAACGGGTAATTAAAAAGGTGAGTTATGTTTCTTTTATTATTTATATCACCCATAAAGAATGTATCAGAGTAATTTCCCATTTAATTATTTTTTCTTCACATCAAATTTAAATACTATATTTATAATAACATTTGATGAAAAACCCTGAAAAAATATCACACATCACATATATTCACACGGCAAGTAGAAAACTATGACATGCTATTATATTCGTAGAGGGGTAAGTGTATACATATATAGATATCTTTAAAACTTCTATTTTACTCAAATGAGTCAATTATCCAGCTTAAAAACCGTAACCACAGCCGTGACAACAACATGGAATGCAGAAAATCCATATGAACAGTACAAAGGACCTGCTGAACCAGTGGAGATGCCAGTATGTTTATAAAGATACCCTCCAAAAAGTACTATTTATGTCCAAGGTATAGAAATTTTAAATATGAACATCAGTATGATATACCCAAATTGACTGTGTATCCATGGCGTTGCCCCAAGGCACGTTTCGTATTTGCTTCGTCAGAAGTCCTTTTAATATTTGATGGCACCACCCCCCCCCCCCTTTGGCCCATTTTTTTGGCGATCCCAAACAACCCCTTTAAATAGACTTGCTAGCATTACATAGAAACTGTGTTCAGTTTTTTTTATTCACTGAGGACTCACAAAGACTCCAAAACGTAACATTTAATTCCGTTATTTATTTAAGTGTTTAAACATTGGTGCGCTGATAAAAATTCTGACTAGTTAGTCTCTTCCAGACTTTCTTTAACAACGGCTGGATAGATTATGCTGCACAACTGATCTGTATTGTCCCTTTTACTACAGTCAGAAGAAAAGAAGAGGTATACAAGACCTGCCATGTCTCTAATTACTATCTCACGCCTACTAATTTTTATAGACCCTAATATTTGCATATGACCATATGCATTTCTGTATTGAAATAAATCCTCAGGGGTCATAAACAGCATCATACAGTTAAGTATTCATCCAAGTCTAAGATTCAGCAGCAAGGTTTTTATTGGCAGGCATTGATATCAGCCCTATTTTTCATCTGTCCGTGCATCGTATTTAAGAGATGTACTGCTCCTGCCTCATTAGTGCAGCCCACTAATCACCAATCATTGCTGCTGGCATGGAGGCTTCTAATTGGTCCATATTGCTACAGCGTCCACAGGTGGTGAAGGTGCATTACTGGTAACAATGGAGACTGGGACGCCATTGAGTTCCCAAGGCAGAGTTTCTCCAAATCAAGGCACCTTAACAGTGATCGGTTGCAGCTGTGATGTAACTTATAATGTTCGCTCACCAGTCTCACTTTATTTAGGCAACAAAACAACTTCTTGCCAGAATGTGAAACTTCCGATACACAGAGAGGATCCATACAGAGTGGAGGGCAAAGTGGGAGAGGAGGGATGAGAGGCAGAATCCGGCAAAGGTTTTTTTTTATTCAACCGTCCACAGATAACACAATACATGTTAAGGGAAAGTAGGATGGTATAACAGATAACTCAGACAAGAGAATGAACTAAAACAGGATTAAGTATCATTGAGCATAGAGCTCACATTTGTCCCAACGGTTCAATTCTGTGCCTTTAATTGGGTTAAACATGTTCATTTGTTTTCAAAAGAAGTTGTAATGGAAAAAAAATTAAACATTATGACAAAGAAGAGATGTATTGAAATGGGCCTCCAAGAAAGAGACATTGATGGACTGAAACTCCTGAAATAACTGTTTGATAAGGGACAAAAATTACTTGGGGAAGGACCAATACAAGGTTAAAATTGAAGAGAAAAAAAAGCTGCCATTATGGGACTTTCCAAACATTGATTTATTTGTAGAGCTGGTTACAGACAAGATACAATCCCTTGAAGATTGTCCCATGCATATGTAAGACCTCTCAAAAAAGGATAGACAAGACTTGATCCCCTCAATAGTTATAAAACCAAGTGACAAAGGGGGTAACATAGTAGAGTCATATGCAGCAGTCCCCATCACCCAAATACCTCCTACAGCATTGGCATATGGTAGATGTGATTCACTATGTATTTATTGACATGTTTTTTAACACTTATATGCACTATAACGATGACCATGTAAAGAATTTATGACACCAATTCTGAGTGTTTGCTTGAGAAAGGCTTCTGCATTAGCAAAAAAGGAGTTTCTTTTGTATTCCCTACCTGAATAAATGGAGTAATCGCATGCTGACATCCATTGATTTTCTTCTCCTGCTATTATATGATGGATGAGGACTGATCCATTTGGAAGGACTTTTGCACTCCTTTATTTATATCCTATATGGTACATTTATGTTGCTTCCACCCCTTGCTTTTTCAAAGCGGGTAACACAGTGAGAAAAATATAGGAATATGTGTCTGTCTCTACTACATGATCCAGAGTTCTATGCAATACTACAAGAAAATCCCTAACCTACTTTTAAACAACTAAAGGATATCCTTATAATAGGCAGGAGGATGGACTTGAATATAATAGGTTAAAACGAGTTTAAATTCATGTGTCCGACTCATCCAATATTGGCTACATTTTACTGTAGCCCAAAAAATCATAAAGGGTACCCTCCTCTTGAAGGCAGATCTATTGTGTCAGTGATAAATAATAATCTGACCCAAAACGTGAGCACAAAATTCGTATTGATCAAATTTTACGATCATTTGTAGAATCTTTACATAGAATGTTTGTAGAATCTTGTATGTATAAGATACAACAGATCTACTTAAAGAGGCTCTGTCACCAGATTCTCAAATCCCTATCTCCTATTGCATGTGATCGGCGCTGCAATGTTGATAACAGTAACGTTTTTGTTATTTTTTAAAACGTTCATTTTTGGCCAAGTTATGAGCTATTTTATATATATATGCAAATGAGCTTTGAAATGGACAATTGGGCGTTTTTTTTTTCGTTATGTCCAACTGGGCGTGTATTGTGTTTTTAACTGGGCGTGTTTACGTGTATGAAGCTGACCAATCAGTGACCAGTCAGCATCATACACTCATCTCCATTCATTTACACAGCAGCGATTTGCAGCCACATTACACAGAGATTAACGTTAATCAAGTGTCCTGATAATGAATACACATGAAATCCAGCCTGGACGTCATGTGTATTCAGAATCCTGACACTTCTGACTCTTTTCTTTGAGATTTCCAGCAAGGGAAACGAAATCTCGTTTACCTCCGTAATCTCGCGAGATTACGTGTGGCTTGCGGGAATCTCACAGAAAAGATTCAGAAGTGTCAGGATTCTGAATACACATGACGTCCAGGCTGGATGGTCATGTGTATTCATTATCAGGACACTTGATTAATGTTAATCTCTGTGTATGTGGCTGCACATCGCTGCTGTGTAAATCAATGGAGATGAGTGTATGACGCTGACTGGTCATTGATTGGTCAGCATCATACACGTAAACACGCCCAGTTAAAAACACAATACACGCCCAGTTGGACATAACGAAAAAAAAACGCCCAATTGTCCATTTCAAAGCTCATTTGCATATATATAAAATAGCTCATAACTTGGCCAAAAATGAACGTTTAAAAAAAAAAAAAACTTTACTGTTATCTACATTGCAGCGCCGATCACATGCAATATGAGATAGGGATTTGAGAATCTGGTAACAGAGCCTCTTTAAGCACCAGGAAGGGGGTGGAACTGAAATCTAACAGAATTGTGAAAAAGATTCAAAGATAGGGGTTCTCCCAATAGATACACTGAAACTACCATATAATCAAGCCTTGGGAAGCAATAGACTAGATCTGTTTCAGTAAAAAAGAATTACATGGAATGTAAGGAAATTACAAGACTAATGGGCAAGTTTGATGAGAGAAATCAAGACTCAAAATTACTGTCATGGCCAAAGCTTTTAAATTTATGGAGCTTGGCAAAGAGATATGGTAATTGCTTACGTAAAAGATGAGTGCCAGTTTACAAAGATCCACCCATAGAGATAACATGTATATTGGGGTTATTCTGAAGAGCATTTCGTAACTGCTCAAAACATAAAGTAGAAGAGATTTAAAAAAATCCCTGCCTGGTATCATAGTGAGGCTACCATTTACCTTAATTTTGGGTGTTGACTGGAGTCAGTGGTGGATCATAAGGGCGGATTGGGCAGCTGCCCGGGGGTACAAGGCCCGAACCGCACATAATTTAAAAAATGACTGAAAAAACTATGCAGCGCGCTAGCACTGCTGACGGCCACTGCTGGTGAGGAGATGGGGGGCAGTAAGATCCATTACACGGGCGGGCTGGGCTAGGATAGTGCTACAAAGATATGCTAGCAGACGTTCGGCATGATAGGCATATCTGCTAGTGGTAGAACACGCCTCTCTGCACGCGCCGCCAGAGAGGAGCAGTAGAGCAGGAAAGCTTTCCCTTTAGAAACGGAGGTCTGAAGAGAAGAGCAGGGTGGTGAGGCTACTGAGCCATGGTACTGCCTGTTCATCCTTCTGCCCTAACCAACATTAAGGTAATCGGCCGATGCTAGGGGGTGGGGGGATTTTACAGCACGGGGGGTCTAACCATCTAACTGACTGCAGAGAGCTCTATTGGGGGATAATAATTCCGCCCTATAGAGCCCTCAGCAGTCAGTTAGACGCTCAAACTCCCCTCCTTGCAGTATAATAACTACTGAGGGCTCTATGGGGGGATTATTCCCCCTTCATAGAGCCCTCTGCAGTTAGTAAGGGTATCTTCCACTTCCCATTCATTTCAATGGGAGTCGGACGCTTCTTTTTCCCGCTAGCTGATGTTTTCAGCTAGCGGGAAAAAGTAGCGCCCTGCTCGATCTTCGTGTGGATTCTGCCCAAACCTCCCATTGAAGTCAATGGGAGGTGGAATCTTCCTGCCAATGGTTCCCGCTATGCAAAATCCACCATGTGAACAGGGCCTTAGATGGTTAGATTCCCCCTTGCAGTATAATCCCCACCATAGAGCCTCCTGTAGCTATTATACTACAAGGAGAGGTCAGAGCAGAAGTCTGACTGACTGCTGAGAGCTCTCTTGGGGGGATATCTTGCCCCCACAGAGCTGTCAGAGTAAGATGCTTAGACCCCCCCATACAGCCCTCAGTACTTATTCTACTGCAAGGAAGGGGTGTTTAATGGCAGGGTAGGGAGACAGACAGGTGAGCCCTAATCTACCCGCCACTCAGTCCCTGCCTACTTGCAATGGCCCGTCCTAAGCGACGGCGTACAACTGGGCGACGGTCCCTACGCTCACTAAGTGCACGACAGACAAACAGACAAGGGTACACAGAAGCTAAGGGAAATGGGGCTGTTGCCCACGGCAACCCCGCCAGCAACAAGAATAGTGAACGAGCCGAGTCAAACCAGGAGTGGACGAGGTACAAAATGCAGGGCAGGAGAATAGTCAGTCAAGCCAGGGTCAATATGAAACAGAAGACAAGTAGTAAGCAGCAGCAGCAGCAGAGCCAGGAAACAGACTGAAAGAATCACAGGCAAAGGAGGAGCAGGAAGTGAAGGTATAAATAGACAGAGGGTGGGAGCTAGCTCCGTCTGGCCAGGCTGTGATAGGCTCTCCCACTCCTCAGCCTCCCCAACTGATTGGTGGAAGAAGGGGTCACTCGACCAGACTTAGGAGCAGGTGCAGAGTGAGTAACCACGGGTGTCGACACAGAGGCTGTGTCAGGCAGATCCTTTACAGGGTGTCTGACTGATTAAAGTGTAACTAAACTTTTAACATGTCATAGTGAAATGTCAGAAGTTTTGATCCATGGGGGTGCGAGCACTGAAACTGCCAGCGATCACTAAAAGGAAGTGGCAGAAGGGCTCGGGTAAATGCCGTGCCACGTAGTTTCTGATCTGCGGTATACGGGCTCAGACTTTCTATTAAGACTGTACACTGCTCGGAGGAATGGTGATCAGAAACAAAGTGGCACATCCCTCACCTGAGCCCTTCTGCTGCTTTGTTTTAGTGATTGGTGGAGGCCACAGCGCTTGGACCCCCACCGATCAAAACTTCTGACATTTCACTATGACATGTCAAAAGTTTTACACTTTAGAGAGGTGTTAAAATGTTTTACTTTTTTATTTGATGTGTTAAAGGCTATGTACACCTTTTAAAAACTACTTTTTGGGATACAGCTGCTTTGTATCCTGGATACAGAGCAGTTGTATCTAGCACAAAAACCTGTATCCGTCAGGTCAGCGGGACTGATGTTTTCAGTGACAGCGGGTCAGATCGAGCTGTTATTGATCACATCTAAGTTCATATACTACGGTTTTACATTTGAAAACAATTATTAATAGGATTGTTTGTTTTAAATTTGTAATAAAAGTTCAAAGAAGAAAAGTGTTGTAAGGCATCTCGCAAGGGGAAAGGGGGTTGGGGAGGTTGCATTGTGCGTAAGAGAGAAGGAGGGGGCCCATGTTGTGTCAACATCCCAGGGCCTATGGTACACTTAATCCGCCACTGGGTGGAGTAGTGGGCTTTCAGGTGATTTTATTTTATTTGAGAGAGCCAAGTACGGCTGTATTCACACGTGCATGCTTTGAACATTTATTTACAGATTGCATTCAATAGTATCTGTAATTTATCCTTCTCTCCCTTTATGATCCACACCAGGTTTTTGCTTCAAAAACTGCATAAGGATAAATTCACACTAGCAGTGTCTCCCGTTTAGGTATCTTCCGTCAGAGGAGGGTATGACCGAAAAGAAAAAAGGAAAGCACCGCTTCCGCTTGAATTACCATGATTACCATGATTTCAATGATAATTCTTTTATTTCAGTTGGATTACACTTGCCTCCGTTCCGCTAGGTTTCCATTTTTTTCATGGAAGCAAAAGTGCTGCAGACTGCACTTTTGCTTCCATGAAAAAACGGAAATCTAGCGGAATGGAGGCACACAGAAACTGAAACAAAAGAATTATCATTGAAATCAATGGTAATTCAAGCGGAAGCGATGTTTTGCGTTTGGATTTACGGTCATCTCTTCCTCTGATGGAAGAGACCTAAACGGGAGACAACGCTAGTGTGAACATAGCCTTAAAAGTACAGAACAATACCTGATCAAAACCTGTATGTGTGAATACTCTCTAAAGGTAAGGAAGCATGTATTTTACTGATTGGACTATTGCTGATGGATAACATGGCAGAGTTCAGGGCTGAATAGCAAAGACACTATGAAATGTGAGAATTATGTTTATATTTTTTTGTATCTTTGTATTATTGTATTTATATTTTGGTTTTACTTCGCTCAATCTATATCATCAATGACAATCTGCATATCATGTGATAGGAATATATTGATTGAGGCTTGTGATTACAAAATGTTTTTTTTACAAAACAGAATACATAAAGAAATAAGTGTTTTCCATTCCCACTTACTAACAAGCTCCAGAAAATTGCTTGGCTGTCCAGTCGAGTTGGCAGTGAGGGAGTTCATTAAGTTGCCAACTGCTACAGTTTTGAAACGTGTCCTCTAGCCAACAAGATGACTTGTCACTAAACATGTTGTAACTTTGCAGTCACGTATGGAATACTAAAATAAAATAAGCAGTCTAATCCAGCACTGCTGTTTACAACCCACGGCAAAACTGTTCACAGCTAAAAGTTTTGTTTTCAAAAAGAGCAAGTTCTTAGGAATCTGGCAATTAGCTCGTAGCCTGGGTGGTCAATGTAGGCAGGGTAGGTAAAGGGTGGTAACGCATTTATTGTGTTATTTTTCTTGTCTGGAACTTAGATATTTTACAATATTTTTATGTGTCTACAAGATGTAAATACATGTTAAAATTCTATAAAATAACTTGGTTACCATTTCAGTAGTCATTTTACTCTATACACAATGTAATAGCGGGACCAGTGTAGTTATTAAAACTTATATACTTATATATATGACTAAAAATACTCATAAAGAACATTTGTACTTAAAGTAAAAAAGGAAAGGAAAATCAGCTGTAAATACAAGTCACAGAGTTGACCTCTTATTTCAGGTTGTCATGGATTGTTAGATTTATCAGTTTCTGGAATGTCTGGGAAACAACCAATTTGCTTGCGATTATAGGTCTAATAGGGGTAGACGTTTTATATATATATATATATATACAGGGCCGCCATCAGAAATTTCTGGGTCCCATACAGCTAAGATGTCTGGGCCCCACCACTCCATTACTGGGGGTGGGCAACGGAACGTGTGGCGCTCACGTTTGTACGTTATACGCATTAACTGATTTTGGTGCTGATGTCAATTACAGTGAACAAAACCGTGGAGCAGGCGGTGACCGGTTAATGCCCTGGATTCAGCCAAAACGTGTCCCACTGTATGGCTGTATGGATTCTGGCCCTGGAGAATCCCCTCACATCACTTTACATATATGGACAGTGATGTCAGGAGCTTTCCCAGGGACAAAATCCACGGGCAGAGCACTTGTGATGCTCTGTCTGGGGACTCCAGCATTGGGAAGCTCCTGACGTCACTGTCCATATAGTAATGTCAGGAATGATATAAGTTTTTTCGTGGTATCTCTCAGGATGGAATAGCAAAGTCTACTACGCTATTCCATCCTTCAAAAATAAGGTATACCGACATCTACCAGCCCGACGGAGGCTAAAAGGACATAATGGAGCCCTGAGAATTATTGTTTACGTTGTTTATCATGTACATTAGGAGATTTCCTGACGTACACTATAAACTTAGGGCAACAACACAATGTGAAGGGGGCCTCAATGGAGGGGGAAGTGCTTGTGGGGATGTAAGGAGAACTAATGCACCGTTCTTACGTTGCCATTAAAGTTCAATGTGTTTTTCCACAGCAAAAATCTGAGGCTTTCCCTTGGATTTCTGCCGCAGATGTGCCACAAGTGTATAGCAGATCCACACAAGAATTAGTCCCATTGTCATTCAAAGTTGCTTATCCCCGGCTTTTACATGTAATATAAGTAGCATGCTACTTATTGCTGCGGTAGATTTCATTTGATGGTGCGGACAAAAATACACGTGGAAAATTTTCTCCGATTTATAAATCTTATAATAGTAATACATTTCCACTTACAGTATCGTGATCCCCCTCCAGCGATGAGGTGCCCATGCTCGGTGGAACTGCTGGCGGTGATGCGTTGCCCTCTCCGGCTCCGTTTTGCACACTGCGCATGTCCGAAACTCCGGTTACACGTCGGGAATCCGGATGTGTGCTGCAGTGCTCGGAGCCGAAAGTGGGGCTTGCCTCGCTTCCGGCCGCGCCACTGAGCATGCGCCATTGCTCACGTTGGTGTAATGAGGCACATTTTTTTAAGTCTCCCCACAGTATTTAAGGGCTGCATACTCTTAGGACACAACACATACCCCCTGAGGAAGCACCTGTAGCAAAACGTGCGTTGGGGTTCTATGTTGTAGAGCGGACACTTATGACTATCGTTGCTGCAATGGGTACGACTGCTGTTTGAGCGATACACTTATGCATAGACATCCTTTTTGTTTCTATGTCCCTTGCTAATAACTAAATAATACTCACTAAGCTAAGTGACAAGTAATACGAAAATGCACTGGTGTCTACAAACATACCTTTCTAAATAAACATAAAACATAGCTTGTATATATACATATGCTATTCAGCATCTGTGACTTTTTCGCTCTATCTGTTCTACTAGGGTCTTTTTCCTTATATGGAATTTTTAAAAACTTGTGTTTGTTTTATTTGTATAATAAATAAATGTTTACATATTTTTATATATAATTGGCTATTGGCTCTGCTGTTTCTTCTTCTATGGTCCGTGGAAAATTTTTAGTAGCATGTGAACTGGGTTGCGGAAACCTCATATGCATGTGATGCAGAATCATCGGCATGTCATCGGAATCCATATCAAATCCAACAAGGGTGACTTAAAAAAAAACTCTGTTAGGCCCCATGCATATGACCGTAAAAACGCCAGTAATTACAGGCCGTAGTTACGGCCCATAATTACAGGCCCATAGACTTCTATTGGCCACGGGTACCTTCCCGTTTACGTACGGGAAGGTGCCCGAGCCGTTGAAAAATATAGAACATGTCCTATTTCAGGCTGTAATTACGGCACGGGCAGGCCCATAGAAGTCTATGGGGCTCCCGTAATTACGGGTGGCTACATGTGTGCACCTGTAATTACGGGAGCGTTTCTAGGCGACGTCAGGGGATTAAAATTTTTGAATAAAGAGAAGCAGAGAAAATGGCGACTGAGCGATCATGTGACATCATTTCGGGTCCGTAAATACGGGTGGTATACAGATGACAACGGACCCGTATTTACGGGCACGGGTCCGTAAATACGGGTTAAAAACGCGTGACAAAGGACTCGTATTTACGGCCAGTATTTACGGGAGGGAAAAAATACGATCGTGTACATGGGGCCTTAGGCCAAATGTACACAATACTTATTACGTGCAAATTTGTCACGGGTATTTTTGTGCGGCAAATCCGCAGTGTAATACAATACCAGCAAAGTAAATGAGATCAAGAAATCTCATCTACATGTCGCAGATTTTTTCTGCACAAAAATTGACCTGCGGTGCGTATTTGAAAATATGCTACATATCAATATATTTTGCGTTTCCGCTTGCGAATTGTTTCTGACTAGTTTAAAAAAAATCAAAAAAATCTGCAGAATAAAACCTGCTCCTATTTCCGCATCAAAATGTAAAAGTCACACCAAAAAACGTATAAAAAAGCACACTATTAGGCTGGGTTCCCACTTAGTGTAAATGCTGCGGAATTTCCGTAACAGAATTTTGTGTGAAAAAAAAAGCAGCTTAAACGTTAATAAATTGACCTGCGGTGTGGAATTTAATTCTGCATCTTGTCCATTTTTGCTGTGTTTTCATTTATTTTCTGTTGCGTGTTTTCCCCACTGAATTCAATGGGGATGCAAAACCTGCAACAGAAAGCCAAGTGTTCCGACTTTTGTGGCGTATTCGCAGCGTTTACGCCACGAAAATCGCAAACCGGAAGAAAACAAACATACTTACCCAGAACGCGCTCCTTCTAAGTGCAGTCCAACTCGTGTATCCCATGTGTCCGCTGCAGCCAATGACAGGCTACAGCGTCACATGGCTTGAAACGTCATCCAGGGGGGCCGGAGAGGACGTCAGAGGAGGGAGGGGTTAAGTATGCACGCTTAATTATGCAATGCGGTGTGATTTTTCAGACAGAAAGTCCTGCGGGTTCCAGGTTGGATACGCTGCGTGGTGTATGTACAGCGTATCCGTCCCGGGGGAACTCGGCCTTTTGTGCAGATTTTACCTGCGGAATTACCTGCAGGTTTGATGCAGATTTTGTTCTCCAAATTCCTCAATGTGTGCATGTAGCCTTACAGATTTTGCTAGGGATTTACAGCAAATTAACCCTTTATATTGTAAAGGATGAAATATGTTACAATTCTGCAACATAATAGGCATGCAGGAGATTTAAAAATCAGCATGTCCTAAATTCCATGCAGATTTTTTCTCTGCTGCATGTGCATGCACCCATTCACATAAGTTAGGGTTTATTCAGAGGAATGTGTTAATCGTTCAAGGGAAGGACGTTTTTTTTAACAGCCGTCACACGGCTGCATGTATTTCTATGGAGCTATTCACATGGCTGTTGTTTTAATGGACCGTGTGAAGGGCCTGTAAAAAAATAGGTCATGTCCTACTTTTGTCCATTTTCACGGATCCCTCAATAGACTCAAGTATAAAAACGGGTCCCGCACGGGTGCAAATTGGCCATGAATAACGACTGTTATTCACGGCTGATTTCGCACACGTTCGTCTAAATATAGCCTTATATTGTAAATTGTAGTGAATTATCAGTGCGCAATCCGCACCAAAAATAGGAGACAATTGGCCTTATTCAGACGTCCATGTTCGGTCTGTGAGAAACGGACCATGTGTCGGCCGTATTTCCCGCACAGTTCAGGGAGCCGGGCTTCTAGCATCATAGTTATGTATGATGCTAGGAGTCCCTGCCTCCCCGTGGGAATACAGTTCCCGGTCCCGTACTGAATGATTACATATCAATTATAGATTTTAACATGTAAATATATTTGTACAATTTGATATATGTGAATAATGTTTACTACTCATCACTAATGCAATAGTTAGATATAGATAGATAGATAGATAGATAGATAGATAGATAGATAGATAGATAGATAGATAGATAGATAGATAGATAGATAGATAGATAGATAGATAGATAGATAGATAAAGGGCCGACCTTAAGGGTGTGAGACCTGTGCCATTGCACAGGGCGCATAACTCCAGCAGGTGGAAGAGGGTGCTGCACTGGCTCGCTTCCCCTGCTTGTTTCAGAAGCACCCGGGCCCCCTTTCCGCCCAGGCGCTTCTTCACTCAGTGGCGTCGCTACCGCTGTAGCAGCCATAGCGGCTGCTAGCGGCGACACCGGGCATGAAGGCATTCATGCCGCCCGTCGGGTCAGGCCCCACCATGGCCGGCGGCACCGCTAGCAGCCAATGCGGCTGCTACAGCTGTAGCGACGCCAGTATAGTAAAGCAGGGAGGTCTCTCCCTGCTCTTCTATCTACTACTGCAACTGTAGCTCCCTGAAGGCGCGGAATACCCGTGTGGCCGGGGATTCCGCTCCTGGAGCGCTCCGCTTGATGTCTCTGTCCATATTTTGGACAGTGACATCAGGGGAAACTCCTGAAGCGGAATCCCCGTCCACAGCGTTGCCGACTCTGTGACCGGGGATTCCACTCCAGGAGAGGCCCTTGACGTCACTGTCCATAAATGGACAGAGACGTCAGGGGCTTCTCCTGGAGTGGAATCCCCAAAGCTGTGACTGGGGATTCCACTCCAGGAGAAGCCAGTGACGTCACTGTCCATAAATGAACACAGACGACAGGGGCTTTTCCTGGAGTGGAATCCCCATTCACAGCGTCGGCAATGCTGTGGACAGGGATTCTGCTACAGGAGTTGCCCCTGATGTTACTGTCTATATATGGACAGAGACATCAAGCGGAGTGCTCCAGGTGCGGAATCCCGGTCACAGGGGCATTCCACTCCTCCAGGGAGCTACAGTGGCGCTATCTACAGGAAGGGAGGGTTGCTACCTATAAGGGGGCTTTGGGCTGCGTGGCACTACCTACAAGGGGGCTGTTTGGCACTACCTACAAGGGGGCTGTGTGGCACTACATACAAGGGGGCTGTGTGGCACTACCTACAAGGGGTGTGAGTGGGGAGCTGATGGTCATTTTACTGTGAGTGGGGGCTGATGGTCATTTTACTGTGAGTGGGGGCTGATGGTCATTTTACTGTGAGTGGGGGGCTGATGGTCTTCAAGTGGTTTCCACCTCTGAGCTCCAATTGAAATTAATGGGAGCCAGAAAATACCTGCGGTGCTCGTTTGGTGCTTTTTTGCCTGCGTCAAACAATGCTGTCAATTCCTGAAGGAATTTTGAGGCAGATTTTTTTTCTGCCTTACAAAAAACGCTGTGTGAACATACTCTAAAACTGTTCTGCTTGTCGCTCTCGAAACAATTTGTGGTAGGGGTGCCCTGAGGATATTGTATCTTTCCAGTGGTGCCTCGAGTCCGAAAAGGTTGGAAAACTCTGTACTAGGCTACAGGACCACGCCAGCCTACGCAAGGGTCCCGTCGTGGAGCAGCCCAGTTCGTCATGGCAACGGGACCAAGGTGAGTACAATTTTTTGGAAATAAATAGATGATCACCTATTACACAGTTTAAGTGTGACAGATAGACCACAATGGTGTACACCACCTAGATAAGTAGAAAGTAGGGGAAAGGAGAGGGGGAGGGGACAAGTGTGTGGTCTATTAATAAATAACTTTTATTAGTATATAAAATTAAAACAAATTGGATTAAGATGCCTGTGGTGCAAACGGGTATGTGTGTAGGACCCCCAACTTCACATACCATATGGGCCGATTGGATAGTATACCAATATATGTAGAACTGCAAAGAAAACTTCTGTCTATATAGGTAACCTGCCTGTGATGTATAGGGACATGAAGTAGTTGTACCTATGTGGTGTCACACTGTGTTGGTTTAAACAGAATATGGATATTCTAAAGCGGGGCTGATGTAAGTAATGTCCGGAGCCCTATGTCTACTGCAGTAAAGCCCAAGCAGGATGACTGGGACGTCGCTGCAGAGAAATCGTGCTGTATAAACTGTATTGAACAGTGTGCTAGTAACTACGGTCTCTGACTGAGTCAGCAGAGTGTGAGCACAGCTGACTCTACCTGGCTAGTGGTAGAGAGCGAGACAACCCTACGGGGAATCCCAGAGGGCTGTCCCCTGACTGGGTGGGCCACCTCGGAGACTTCCCCGACGGTAGGCAGGAAGACGAAGCAGAGGGGGAACGTCCCGTCTGGGAAAAGGCAGCCATGCGGTGAGTGAGCGCTGAGTCTCGCCCAGCTGTCTGAGCGAGGCACCGCGAGCTATCGTGCAACTCTCGCGGGATATCGCTAGTGTACTAGTAAAGCAGCTGGCAGCTCCGTACGGAGGCAGATTCAACAGTAGGTGAGTAAGGATTGCAGATTACACATGAGGGTCAATAAGTTGCACGCAGGCAATATTAAAAAAAGAAGGCTAAGCACCCGACACACGTTTCGCCAGCATTCTGGCTTCTTATAGGGGTGCGTCGGGTGCTTAGCCTTCTTTTTTTATGTTACCTGGGTGCAACTTATTGGCCCTCATGTGTAATCTGCATGCCTTACTCACCTACTGTTGAATCTGCCTCCGTACGGAGCTGCCAGCTGCTTTACTAGTACACTAGCGATATCCCGCGAGAGTTGCAAGATAGCTCGCGGTGCCTCGCTCAGACAGCTGGGCGAGACTCAGCACTCACTCACCGCACGGCTGCCTTTTCCCAGATGTAGATCGATAGATAGATAGATAGATAGATAGATAGATAGATAGATAGATAGATAGATAGATAGATAGATAGATAGATAGATAGATAGATAGATAGATAGATAGATAGATAGATAGAGCAGAGAAAGGCAGTTGCATCTGCCGAAACGTCGCTTATGAAATAAAGTTCATCACTTGATTATTTCACTTGGAGATCCAGGAGTGTGTAGGAGGAACTACCGCGGTAGAAATGAAATGCACACGACACACCTCCTGTTGGGCAACTTCTTTACTGTAGCGAGCAAATAACAAATTCTTCTCTATGGAGCAGACAGGAATCCTGAGGTTGGGGACTTCGATCCCGCTGGAAGTCCCCCGGAGAGAGGTTGTGCCTGACCCCACATTGCCGGCTTGGCTAAGGATACGCCGCTGTCAGTCACGGCGGGAGCTACCCACTACTGACAGCCTATCCTAGGGTAAGAGTCACACTCTCGGCCCACGGATCGCGTCGTGGGAATCAGCGACTAACGTACCTACTAGCACCGTCACGGGTCCTTGCGGAGCTATCCGCTACCTTTCATGACAACCCTCTCTCTCCTCAGTCGGTAGTCCAAACGATGGACCCCTAGGATGCAACTGAACTGGCGGGCTGACGCTAAGGGTTACACGAAGTCCAGCTAATAGTCCATCAAAGTCCCGTCAACCCGACTGTTCCTTCTGTCTGCTCCTATTCCAACAAGATTCATAAACAACAGTTCCATGCAAGGGTTACATGCGGTGCTTTATCTATAACAGTTCCATGCAAGTATTACATGCGGTGCTTTATCTATAACAGTTCCATGCAAGTATTACATTCGGTGCTTTATCTATAACAGTTCCATGCAAGGGTTACAGGCGGTGCTTTATCTATAACAGTTCCATGCAAGGGTTGTTTGTCCCCTTTTGAGACTATTCTCTTGGGAGTAAAGTGGCGGTAGTTAGTGAGGGACGTCACGGCGGGAACGGTCACGGACTAGGACACGGGCCCTTTGGTTATGGCGGGAATCTAGTTCTTTGTCAAGGGCCTTAAGGTCTGGGCGCGGTACCTGTGGCGGTTGGCACACTCCTGGTGCTTTGGCCGGTCCTCTATCCTCCTCCAGGCTTTCCTTTGAAACCCAAGTGTTGTCCTTCTTTCTCTTATCCTCAGGCTGCAGCTGCTAGCCCACGTGCTGGCAGGCTCCTGCCTTCCTTATTCTGGTGCCTTTCCGGCACCTCTCACTTTCCACTTTGTTGTTCTTCCCTGTTCCTCCCCGTCCTCTCCTCTGTCCTCCTGCTATCACACCCCACTCTTCTCCTCTCACTCCTCTGACTCTTTCCCCGCGCGCCGCTGCTGACTCCGCCCCCTGCTATTTCGCGCCCTCTCTTCTCTTCCTGCCGACTGCCTCCTCCTTGTCCCGCCGTGCAGACCTCGCCCTCCTCGCCGTCGGGCGCATGCGTCATGGCTCTCGGCGGTGCGGCCGTTGCCATAACGCCACAGACGCTCCTTCCTCCTGAGCCGCCACCTCTTCAGCGCCCGCCAAGCCCGCGCTCCTGCGCCGTCCTCCGAGAGGGGTAAGTCCCGTTGCAACCCTCACACTTCCCCCCTTGTTAACAAGTGCAGTCCTCTGCACTAAACCTCATAGTCTTGTAAATAGGCCGGTTGCCGGTTGCGAGTGCACCTCTGTGGGTAACGCAGTACATGATTCAATTTCGTTGCAGGTGTCTCCCCACACTCCTCGGTACAATACCCCATCATGGTGTTCTAGTCGCTCCAATTGCCGAACCAGTGCTTTAGCTGGCGCTGACAGCCTGCTTCGCTCCTCTGCCGTGGGTCATTCCTGCCGCCGCACCCATTTGTCGATGGCTTGGAGGTCTTGGTCTTGCTGCTGCCGCTTCTTCCACTCGGCCCTATCATACATCTCAGTAAGATCCTCAATCCCTTGTATTGCGGTCACTACCCGCTGTTGCTGCATTGGGGGATGCACCACACGCAGTGGGGGTATCTCTACCTCTTCTTGCTCCTCGTCCACCTCTCCGACCGGGGTCTCACACGGCTGTCGGGAGAGTGCATCGGCGTTGGTATGGTTCTTACCGGGCTTGTAGCGGATGGTATAGTTGAATCGAGCCAGTCGGGCTATCCATCGCTGTTCCATCGCCCCCAATTTTGCCGTCCCAAGGTACGCCAGGGGGTTGTTATCCGTGTAGATTTCCACTTGACTTCCAACCAGGTATTCGGCAAACCGTTCGGTAACAGCCCACACGATGGCCAATAACTCGAGCCTGAATGAGCTGTAATTGGTTGGATTGCGTTCTGACGGTCGCAGACTACGACTACCATAGGCGATGACGTGCTCTACGTCTCCTTGCTGCTGGGCCAGGACCGCTCCCAGTCCCTTCAGGCTGGCGTCGGTGTACAGCCGGAATGGCTGGGCGAAGTCTGCAAACGCGAGGATGGGTGCGGTCACCAGTCGTGCCTTCAGTGCTGCGAATGCCGCTTGTTGTGGCTCCTGCCATTTTTCCACTACACTGGGGCTTCGGCTCCCCTTCTTTTGGGTGGGTTGTCCACAGAGGAGCTGATTCAGAGGACTTGCAATTTTTGAGAAGTCTCGGATGTACCTCCGATAGTAACCGACCAATCCGAGATAGGCTCGTACTTCCGTTGTGTTCTGGGGAATGGCCCACTCCTGTATGGCTTTAATCTTATCTGGGTCAGGTGCAATTCACGTTGCATTCATGACATGGCCCAAGTACTGGATCTTCCGGTCGGCCCAGTCGGCATTTGCTGGGTTTTAGTTTGAGTCCATACCTTCCCAATCGTTCCAACACGACCTGTAGATGCTGCAGGTGTTCTGGGAAGGTCTTTGAAAAAATGACAATATCGTCCAGATAGATCAAGACTGACTCATAATTTAGATCTCCCAAACAATGCTCCATTAGCCGTTGGAAAGTACTGGGCGCATTTGTTAGCCCGAACGGCATCCGGTTGAATTTGAACAAGCCTGAGGGAGTGATGAACGCCGTCTTCTCCTTATCCGCTTCCTTCATGGGTACTTGCCAGTACCCACTTGCTAAATCGAGCGTCGTGTAGTACCGAACCTCCTGCATGGCGGTTAGTGATTCTTCCACTCGGGGCAGTGGGTAAGCATCCCTATGAGTACAGGCGTTCAATTTGCGGTAATCCACACAAAACCGGAGCGACCCATCCTTCTTCCTTACCAGCACAATCGGGGCTGCCCAGGGGCTCTGACTCTCTCGAATCACCTGTCCGTCTAGCATCTTCTGGAGGAGCTCTTTTACCTCTCGATACAGCGCGGGGGGAATATTGCGATATCGCTCTCGGATGGGCGGCGCCGCCCCCGTGTGAATCCCATGTTCGATGGTAGTGGTGCACCCAAAGTCCTCCTCATGCTGAGCGAAAACCCATCCGAAGCGTTGCAGAAGCGTCCTCAGTTGCTCTTCTGACTTGGTATCCGGGGCTATTCTGTCCATTTCGAGTTGGCGCCACAGTCGATCAGTCTGCTCGTTCACGTCGGCCTCACTGCCTTCATCTCTCGGCGATGTCTCTTTTAAAGTTTCGACCATGGCCGGGTCCGTCACGTCCTCTGGCCTAACCATATCAACAGTAGCTAGCACTGTGCCGGCCGGTATCTCGACCACCCTTTGGGTCGGATTCAGCACCCTGACGGTCACCATTCCTTTGGTTATCCGACACACCGTTCTTCCTACCACCCAGGGTGGCGTGCTTTTGAGACTTCGCATGGGTTCCACCATGACCATGGCATCCCTTAGGCGATGATGAGTCCCTACGGAGAGGGGAATGGCTACTTCCTGTAGAGGTGGTACTTGCAGCACCGCTTTACCTGGTGCCCTCACCGACCCCACTCGCCCCCGTAGCGTCTTCAAGTCAGCCTGTCGTTGGCAGATTTGATGCACATGAAACAAAGCTTGCCGGGCGGTTCCATCGGTTGCCAGCTATTCCCATCGGGCACCGCTCGTCTCGTTAAACATCTTGCCATGTATTTCCTGCAACACATTCATGCCAATTATAACAGGTATACCCGGCCTTGCACAATTATGTACTACCACAATACCAGCACGGGGAAAATTACGGTAAAACACTTCTAATTCTAACCACGTCACACCGGCAATGGGAATTGGCAGGCTATTAGCCGCCGTAAGTTCAATCCAAGGGGCTTCTAGAGTCTGGTGACCTTGGAATTGTTCATGGAACAACTGATAAGTCATGGTGGTTACCTCCGACCCAGTGTCAATAAGGCAAGGAACGTTAACCCCCCCGATCTTGGCTGTCACTACGGGGCATTTTCCTGTCAAAAGTTCCACCCTTCCTTTTGGGCCTGTCGATCGAATGCCCGCAGCTTGGCCCTCAGCGGCGGGGTACCTTAATTTAAAGGTGGCTGCTCTCGTCTTGGGTAGCGTCTCATCCTGCAATCTCTGGCGAAATGACCCGGCTGGTCACACTGCCAACAGCGTCGAGGCCCTCCTTGTGTCGATCGGGGTGGACGAAAAAGGGGTTCCGGTCGATCGGCCATTACTCTTAATTGCGCCACATCGGTCTTCAATTCCCGAATAGCCTCCTTGACATCCCGGGCGAATTCGGTGAACACTGCTTCTGGCCGTCCGGTCGCTCTTGAAGATGGTTCGGGTGTACCCACGTTCTGCAGGGCCATACTCGCTTCTCCCAACTCCTCTCGGTGAACTTCGAGTGTTTCTCGCAACACCTCACTCATCGTGGCAGCGGGGGTGCTCCGGACGAGGTCTCTCGCGGCGCGTCTCAGGGTCCGACTGTCTAGCCCGGATACAAACTGGTCTCGCACTATTCGGTCCGGCTCTGTTAAGGCCGCACATCCCACTGGATCTTTCCGTACCAGTCAACTCCACATTCCTTGTAATCCTACCGCGAATTGCTGGAGTGATTCCCCGTTCCTCTGTACCCGGGTATAAAATTTCTTCCGGAGGTCAGCGGCTGAAGTGACGTCTCCATATAGGGACTCTAATCGGCTGATGATTGCTTCTAGCGTGTCGCGGTGTTCTAGCGATAAAACCAAGACAGCTTGTCTCGCGTCCCCTTCGAGTGAGTTGAAGGCCAGGTCGGCTTGGTGGGTCACCGGTACCTGGAATAACCGGGCCGCAGTACGAACTCGTTCCGTCCAGTCCGCAATTGATACATTCTTTCCGTCAAACTTGGGAATGTTCATTAGGGCGGCCCCCATGGGTATCATGACGGTCGGGGTCGGTGGTAAGGTCCCGCTGCTGGACGGTTCCATCGCGACTAACGTACCTACTAGCACCGTCACGGGTCCTTGCGGAGCTATCCGCTACCTTTCATGACAACCCTCTCTCTCCTCAGTCGGTAGTCCAAACGATGGACCCCTAGGATGCAACTGAACTGGCGGGCTGACGCTAAGGGTTACACGAAGTCCAGCTAATAGTCCATCAAAGTCCCGTCAACCCGACCGTTCCTTCTGTCTGCTCCTATTCCAACAAGATTCATAAACAACAGTTCCATGCAAGGGTTACATACGGTGCTTTATCTATAACAGTTCCATGCAAGTATTACATGCGGTGCTTTATCTATAACAGTTCCATGCAAGTATTACATGCGGTGCTTTATCTATAACAGTTCCATGCAAGGGTTACAGGCGGTGCTTTATCTATAACAGTTCCATGCAAGGGTTGTTTGTCCCCTTTTGAGACTATTCTCTTGGGAGTAAAGTGGCGGTAGTTAGTGAGGGACGTCACGGCGGGAACGGTCACGGACTAGGACACGGGCCCTTTGGTTATGGCGGGAATCTAGTTCTTTGTCAGGGGCCTTAAGGTCTGGGCACGGTACCTGTGGCGGTTGGCACACTCCTGGTGCTTTGGCCGGTCCTCTATCCTCCTCCAGGCTTTCCTTTGAAACCCAAGTGTTGTCCTTCTTTCTCTTATCCTCAGGCTGCAGCTGCTAGCCCACGTGCTGGCAGGCTCCTGCCTTCCTTATTCCGGTGCCTTTCCGGCACCTCTCACTTTCCACTTTGTTGTTCTTCCCTGTTCCTCCCCGTCCTCTCCTCTGTCCTCCTGCTATCACACCCCACTCTTCTCCTCTCACTCCTCTGACTCTTTCCCCGCGCGCCACTGCTGACTCCGCCCCCTGATATTTCACGCCCTCTCTTCTCTTCCTGCCGAGTGCCTCCTCCTTGTCCCGCCGTGCAGACCTCGCCCTCCTCACCGTCGGGCGCATGCGTCATGGCTCTCGGCGGTGCAGCCGTTGCAATGACGCCACAGACGCTCCTTCCTCCTGAGCCGCCACCTCTTCAGCGCCCGCCAAGCCCGGGCTCCTGCGCCGTCCTCCGAGAGGGGTAAGTCCCGTTGCAACCCTCACAAGTGCTGCTTATTTTTTTGTAGACTATTACGAAGGATCTAGCCTTTCTCCTGAGGCTGGCACCCATATTTATTGTTCATTCCTGCATGGTGCTGCTCTTGATTTTCTTTGTTGTAGATAGATAGATAGATATATAGATAGAAATAAGCAGCACTCTGCGTCAAATTCCAATGATAGGTGCAAGCAAGTAATCCAGATCCGTGGATTGTAAGGCATAAATGAAAGAAATCCCACAGCACTCCAATGGTTCCAAGCAGCTGTTGACTGAAGAAATCACATTCTATTTTGGAACCATTGGAGTGCTGTGGGATTTCTTTCATTTATTTCTTTCATTTAGATGATACATTTTTGATCTTGCACTCCTCCCATTCTGCCCTGGGTGATTTTAATTATTTTAATGCTGGTTCCTACCATCCCCAGATATATGTTGGCTTAGTCCCAGTTCTCGGTGTATGTGCAGCGTATGTTCCCACCTCATAGAGGTCACATAGTCGTGGCAGGTGGGCAAACACAATTTGATCAAAATGTGCGCTTAGAACAGTGTTGTCAACCTCCAGAAATTTCTGGACAACTGAGCTAAAAATCACGGACAGACCAAAATTTTTACACGTTACAAAATCGTTCCCTGTGCACTGTGCAGTGTGCTAGGACTTTCTCCCGCTAACTTAGGTGATGTTTTCTCTGATTAGTCGTTCACTTTCCCTTTTTTTCTCCATCTGTCCCAGGCCGCTGTGATGACCTATTCCAGCCATGACTTGTCTCTACAGAATTTGACACACAGACATGTTGGCTTCTTGCGTTTCTAGCACCCTCCATACCTATTCCCCATCCTCTAAACAAACTCGTAATTCACGGTGTCCCACACTTTAATAATGATCCCTTAGTGCTCGACCCAATAAAAGTGCCCCATCAGTAACCGTGCCGCCTGTACATAGCACCACACACAGCACCACCTTTCAGATAGCGCCACACAACCCCCCTTGTAGATAGCGCCAAAAAGGCCTCTTGTAAATAGTCCCACACTGCCCCCCTTGTAAATTGCTCCACACTGCCCCCTTGTAAATAGCACCACACTGCCCGCCTTGCAAATAGCGCTGCACAGCTCCCCCTTGTAAATATCTCAACACTGTCCCCCTTTTAAATAGCTCCAAACTGCACCACTTGCAGATAGCTCCACCCCCCTTGTAAACAGGACCACACTGCCCACCTTGTAAATAGCTCCACACAGCCCCCCTTGTAGATAGCACCACACAGCCCCCCTTGTAAACAGCTCCACACTGCTCCCCCCTTGTAAATAGCTCCACACTGTCCCCCTTGTAAATAGCTCCACACTGCCCCCCTTGTAGATAGCTCCACACTGCCCCCTTGTATATACCTCCACACAGCCACCCTTGTATATAGCTCCACACAGCCCCCTTGTAGATAGCTCCACACTGCCCCCTTTGTAGATAGCTCCACACTGCTCCCCCTTGTAGATAACTCCACACAGCCCCCCTTGTAGATAGCTCCAGACAGCCCCTCTTGTATATAGCTCCACACTGCCCCCGTTTTAAACAGCTCCACACTGCCGCCCCTTGTAGATAGCTTCACAATGCCCCTCTTGTATATAGCTCCATACTGCCCCCCTTGTAAATAGCGCTGCACAGCTCCCCCTTGTAAATATCTCCACACTGTCCCCCTTTTAAATAGCTCCACACTGCCCCCCCTTGTAAATAGCTCCACACTGCCCCCCCCTTGTAAATAGCTCCACACTGCCCACTCTTGTAAATAGCTCCACACTGCCCCCCTTGTAAATAGCACAACACTGCCCCCTTGTAAATAGCTCCACACTGCACCACTTGCAGCTAGCTCCACCCCCCCCCCCCCCTTGTAAACAGGACCACACTGCCCCCCTTGTAAATAGCTCCACACACACCACACTTGTAAATAGCACCACACAGCCCCCCCTTGTAAATAGCTCCACACCGCCCCCCTTGTAGATAGCACCACACAGCCCCCCTTGTAAACAGCTCCACACTGCTTCCCCGTTGTAAATAGCTCCACACTGTCCCCCTTGTAAATAGCTCCACACTGCCCCCCTTGTAGATAGCTCCACACTGCCCCTCTTGTATATAGCTCCACACTGCCCCCCTTGTATATAGCTCCACACTGCCCCACTTGTATATAGCTCCACACTGCCCCCTTTGTAGATAGCTCCACACAGTCCCCTTGTAGATAGCTCCACACAGCCCCCCTTGTATATAGCTCCACACTGCCCCTCCTTGTAGATGGCTCCACACAGCCCCCTTGTAGATAGCTCCACACTGCCCCCCTTGTAGATAGCTCAACACTGCTCCCCCTTGTAGATAACTCCACACAGCCCCCCTTGTAGATAGTTCCAGACAGCCCCTCTTGTATATAGCTCCACACTGCCCCCTTGTAAACAGCTCCACACTGCCGCTCCTTGTATATAGCTCCATAATGTCCCCCTTGTATATAGCTCCACACTGCCCCACTTGTATATAGCTCCACACTGCCCCCTTGCATAAAGCTCCACACGGCCCCCCTTGTAGATAGCTCCACACAGCACACCTTGTAGATAGCTCCACACAGCCCCCCTTGAATATATCTCCACACTGCCCCCCTTGTAGATAGCTCCACACTGCCCCTTGTAAACAGCTCCACACTGCCCCCCTTGTAAACAGCTCCACACTGCCACCGCTTGTATATAGCTCCACATTGCCCCCCTTGTATATAGCTGCACACTGCCCCCTTGTATATAGCTCCACACTGCCCCCCTTGTAGATAGCTCCACACAGCCCCCTTGTATATAGCTCCACATTGCACCTCCTTATAGATGGCTCCGCACAGCCCCCTTGTATATAGCTCCACATTGCCCCTCCTTATAGATGGCTCCGCACAGCCCCCTTGTAGATAGCTCCACACTGCCCCCCTTGTAGATAGCTCCACACTGCCCCCCTTGTAGATGGCTCCACACAGCCTCCCTTGTAGATAGCTCCAGAAAGCCCCTCTTGTAAATAGCTCCACACTGCCTCCCCTTGTATATAGCTCCACACTGCCCCCCCCCTTGTATATAGCTCCACACTGCCCTCCTTGTAGATAGCTCCACACAGCCCCCCTTGTATATAGCTCCACACTGCCCCCCTTGTATATAGCTCCACACTGCCCCCCTTGTAGATAGCACCACACAGCCCCTCTTGTAAACAGCTCCACACTGCTCCCCCCTTGTAAATAGCTCCACACTACACCACTTGCAGATAGCTCCACCCCCCCCCCCTTGTAAACAGGACCAGACTGCCCCCCTTGTAAATAGCTACATACACACCACACTTGTAAATAGCACCACACTGCCCCCCTTGTAAATAGCTCCACACAGCCCCCCTTGTAGATAGCACCACACAGCCCCCCTTGTAAACAGCTCCACACTGCTTCCCCCTTGTAAATAGCTCCACACTGTCCCCCTTGTAAATAGCTCCACACTGCCCCCCTTGTAGATAGCTCCACACTGCCCCCTTGTATATAGCTCCACACAGCCACCCTTGTATATAGCTCCACACTGCCCCTCTTGTATATAGCTCCACACTGCCCCCCTTGTATATAGCTCCACACTGCCCCCCTTGTAAACAGCTCCACACTGCCCCCCTTGTATATAGCTCCACACTGCCCCCCTTGTATATAGCTCCACACTGCCCCCCTTGTAGATAGCTCCACACAGCCCCCTTGTATATAGCTCCACATTGACCCTCGTTGTAGATGGCTCCGCACAGCCCCCTTGTAGATAGCTCCACACTGCCCCCCTTGTAGATACCTCCACACTGCCCCTCTTGTAGATGGCTCCACACAGCCTCCCTTGTAGATAGCTCCAGACAGACCCTCTTGTATATAGCTCCACACTGCCCCCTTGTAAATAGCTCCACACTGCCTCCCCTTGTATATAGCTCCACACTGCCCCCCCTTGTATATAGCTCCACACTGCCCCCCTTGTAGATAGTTCCAAACTGCCCCCCTTGTATATAACTCCACACTGCCCCCCTTGTAGATAGCACCACACAGCCCCTCTTGTAAACAGCTCCACACTGCTCCCCCCTTGTAAATAGCTCCACACTGTCCCCCTTGTAAATAGCTCCACACTGCCCCCCTTGTAGATAGCTCCACACTGCCCCCTTGTAGATAGCTCCACACTGCCCCCCTTGTAGATAGCTCAACACTGCTCCCCCTTGTAGATAACTCCACACAGCCCCCCTTGTAGATAGCTCCAGACAGCCCCTCTTGTATATAGCTCCACACTGCCCCCTTGTAAACAGCTCCACACTGCCGCCCCTTGTATATAGCTCCACAATGCCCCTCTTGTATATAGCTCCACACTGCCCCCTTGTAAATAGCGCTGCACAGCTCCCCCTTGTAAATATCTCCACACTGTCCCCCTTTTAAATAGCTCCACACTGCCCCCCTTGTAAATAGCTCCACACTGCCCCCCCCCTTATAAATAGCTCCACACTGCCCACTCTTGTAAATAGCTCCACACTGCCCCCCTTGTAAATAGCACAACACTGTCCCCTTGTAAATAGCTCCACACTGCACCACTTGCAGATAGCTCCACCCCCCCCCCCTTGTAAACAGGACCACACTGCCCCCCTTGTAAATAGCTCCACACACACCACACTTGTAAATAGCACCACACTGCCCCCCCCCTTGTAAATAGCTCCACACAGCCCCCCTTGTAGATAGCACCACACAGCACCCCTTGTAAACAGCTACACACTGCTCCCCCCTTGTAAATAGCTCCACACTGTCCCCCTTGTAAATAGCTCCACACTGCCCCCCTTGTAGATAGCTCCACACTGACCCCTTGTATATAGCTCCACACTGCCCCCTTGTAAATAGCTCCACACTGCCCCCCTTGTAGATGGCTCCACACCGCCTCCCTTGTAGATAGCTCCAGACAGACCCTCTTGTGTATAGCTCCACACTGCCCCCTTGTAAATAGCTCCACACTGCCTCCCCTTGTATATAGCTCCACACTGCCCCCCCTTGTATATAGCTCCACACTGCCCCCCTTGTAGATAGTTCCACACTGCCCCCCTTGTATATAACTCCACACTGCCCCCCTTGTAGATAGCACCACACAGCCCCACTTGTAAACAGCTCCACACTGCTCCCCCCTTGTAAATAGCTCCACACTGTCCCCCTTGTAAATAGCTCCACACTGCCCCCCTTGTAGATAGCTCCACACTGCCCCCTTGTATATAGCTCCACACAGCCCCTCGTTGTAGATGGCTCCACACAGCCCCTTGTAGATAGCTCCACACTGCCCCCCTTGTAGATAGCTCAACACTGCTCCCCCTTGTAGATAACTCCACACAGCCCCCCTTGTAGATAGCTCCAGACAGCCCCTCTTGTATATAGCTCCACACTGCCCCCTTGTAAACAGCTCCACACTGCCGCCCCTTGTATATAGCTCCACAATGCCCCTCTTGTATATAGCTCCACACTGCCCCCTTGTAAATAGCGCTGCACAGCTCCCCCTTGTAAATATCTCCACACTGTCCCCCTTTTAAATAGCTCCACACTGCCCCCCTTGTAAATAGCTCCACACTGCCCACTCTTGTAAATAGCTCCACACTGCCCCCCTTGTAAATAGCACAACACTGCCCCCTTGTAAATAGCTCCACACTGCACCACTTGCAGATAGCTCCACCCCCCCCTTGTAAACAGGACCACACTGCCCCCTTGTAAATAGCTCCACACACACCACACTTGTAAATAGCACCACACTGCCCCCCCCCTTGTAAATAGCTCCACACAGCCCCCCTTGTAGATAGCACCACACAGCACCCCTTGTAAACAGCTCCACACTGCTCCCCCCTTGTAAATAGCTCCACACTGTCCCCCTTGTAAATAGCTCCACACTGCCCCCCTTGTAGATAGCTCCACACTGACCCCTTGTATATAGCTCCACACTTCCCCCCTTGTAGATAGCTCCACACAGCACACAGTCCCCTTGTAGATAGCTCCACACAGCCCCCCTTGTATATAGCTCCACACTGCCCCTCCTTGTAGATGGCTCCACACAGCCCCCTTGTAGATAGCTCCACACAGCCACCCTTGTATATAGCTCCACACTGCCCCTCTTGTATATAGCTCCACACTGCCCCCCTTGTATATAGCTCCACACTGCCCCCCTTGTAAACAGCTCCACACTGCACCCCTTGTATATAGCTCCACACTGCCCCCTTGTATATAGCTCCACACTGCCCCCCTTGTAGATAGCTCCACACAGCACGCAGTCCCCTTGTAGATAGCTCCACACAGCCCCCCTTGTATATAGCTCCACACTGCCCCTCCTTGTAGATGGCTCCACACAGCCCCCTTGTAGATAGCTCCACACAGCCACTCTTGTATATGGCTCCACAATTCCCCCTTGTAAACAGCTCCACACTGCCGCCCCTTGTATATAGCTCCACAATGCCCCCCTTGTATATATCTCCACACTGCCACACTTGTATATAGCTCCACACTGCCCCCCTTGTATATAGCTCCACACTGCCGCCCTTGTATATAGCTCCACATTACCCCCTTTGTAGATAGCTTCACACTGCTCACTTGTAAACAGCTCCACACTGCCCCCTTGTAAACAGCTCCACACTGCCACCCCTTGTATATAGCTCCACATTGCCCCCCTTATATATATCTCCACACTGCCCCCTTGTATATAGCTCCACACTGCCCCCCTTGTAGATAGCACCACACATCCCCCTTGTATATAACTCCACAGTGCCCCTCCTTGTAGATGGCTCCACACAGCCCCCTTGTAGATAGCTCCACACTGCCCCCCTTGTAGATAGCTCCACACTGCCCCACTTGTAGATAGCTCCACACAGCCCCCCTTGTATATAGCTCCAGACAGCCCCTCTTGTATATAGCTCCACACTGCCCCCTTGTAAACAGCTCCACACTGTCGCCCCTTGTATATAGCACCACACTGCCACCCCTTGTATATAACTCCACACTGCCCCCCCCCCTTGTAGATAGCACCACACAGCCCCCCTTGTAAACAGCTCCACACTGCTCCCCCCCTTGTAAATAGCTCCATACTGTCCCCCTTGTAAATAGCTCCACACTGCCACCCTTGTAGATAGCTCCACACTGCCCCCTTGTATATAGCTCCACACAGCCACCCTTGTATATAGCTCCACACTGCCACTCTTGTATGTAGCTCCACACTGCCCCCCTTGTATATAGCTTCACACTGCCCCTCTTGTAAAAAGCTCCACACTGCCCCTCTTGTATGTAGCTCCTCACTGCCCCCCCTGTATATAGCTTCACACTGCCCCTCTTGTAAAAAGCTCCACACTGCCCCCCTTGTATATAGCTCCACACTGCCCCCCCCCCTTGTATATAGCTCCACCATGCCCCCCTTGTAGATAGCTCCACACAGTCCGCTTGTAGATAGCTCCACACAGCCCCCCTTGTATATAGCTCCACACTGCCCCTCCTTGTAGATGGCTCCACACAGCCCCCTTGTAGATAGCTCCACACAGCCCCCCTTGTATATAGCTCCACACTGCCCCTCCTTGTAGATGGCTCCACACAGCCCCCTTGTAGATAGCTCCACTCAGCCACACTTGTATATAGCTCCACACTACCCCTCTTGTATGTAGCTCCACACTGCCCCCCTTGTATATAGCTCCACACTGCCCCCCCCCTTGTATATAGCTCCACACTGCCCCCCTTGTAGATAGCTCCACACAGTCCCCTTGTAGATAGCCCACACAGCCTCCTTGTATATAGCTCCACACTGCCCCCCCCCTTGTATATAGCTCTACACTGCCCCCCTTGTAGATAGCTCCAGACAGCCCCTCCTTGTATATAGCTCCACACTGCCTCCCTTGTAAACAGCTCCACACTGCCCCCACTTGTATATTGCACCACACTGCCACCCCTTGTATATAGCTCCACACTGCCCCCCCCCCCCTTGTATATAGCTCCACACTGCCCCCTTTGTAGATAGCTCCACACAGTCCCCTTGTAGATAGTTCCACACAGCCCCCCTTGTATATAGCTCCACACTGCCCCTCCTTGTAGATGGCTCCACACAGCCCCCTTGTAGATAGCTCAACACTGCTCCCCCTTGTAGATAGCTCCACTCAGCCCCCCTTGTAGATAGCCCCACACAGCCCCCCTTGTATATAGCTCCACACTGCCCTCCTTGAAGATGGCTCCACACAGCCCCCTTGTAGATAGCTCCACACTGGCCCCTTGTACATAGCTCCACACAGCCCTCCTTGTAGATAGCTCCAGACAGCCCCTCTTGTATATAGCTCCACACTGCCCCTTTGTAAACAGCTCCACACTGCCGCTCCTTGTATATAGCTCCACAATGCCCCCCTAGTATATAGCTCCACACTGCCCCACTTGTATATAGCTCCACACTGCCCCCCTTGTATATAGCTCCACACTGCCCCCCTTGTAGATAGCTCCACACAGCCCACCTTGTATATAGCTCCAGACAGCCCCTCTTGTATATAGCTCCACACTGCCCCTTGTAAACAGCTCCACACTGCCGCCCCTTGTATATAGCACCACACTGCCACCCCTTGTATATAGCTCCACACTGCCCCCCCTTGTAGATAGCACCACACAGCCCCCCTTGTAAACAGCTCCACACTGCCCCCCCTTGTAGATAGCTCCACACAGCCCACCTTGTAAATAGCTCCACACAGCCCCCTTGTATATAGCTCCACACTGCCCCCTTGTAGATAGCTCCACACTGGCCCCCTTGTAAACAGCTCCACACTGCCTCCCCTTGTATATAGCTCCACATTGCCCCCCTTGTATATCGCTCCACACTGCCACCATTGTATATAGTTCCCCACTGTCCTCGTTGTAGATAGCTCCACACAGCCCCCCTTGTAGATAGCTCCACACTGTCCCCCTTGTAGATAGCTCCACACTGCTCGCCTTGTAGATAGCTCCACACTGCCCCCTTGTAGATAGCTCCATACTGCCCCCCTTTTATATAGCTCCACACTGCCCTCCTTGTATATAGCTCCACACTGCCGCTCTTGTAGATAGCTCCACACAGCCCCCCCCCCCCATGTAAATAGCGCTGCACAGCTCCCCCTTGTAAATAGCTCCACACAGCAAACAGAGTTGAGAGCGGTAGTGGTAGCCTACCGCTACCACACTCCGCTCTGCCTGACCCTGACGTGACTCTCCGAGGAGCCGAGCTGCTCATGCGACGGAGGTCCTCTTCTGGCTGGGGTCGGTGATAGATGATAGATAGATAGATAGATAGATAGATAGATAGATAGATAGATAGATAGATAGATAGATAGATAGATAGATAGATAGATAGATAGATAGATAGATAGATAGATAGATAGATAGATAGATAGAGTCCACTGTCCAGCAGCACCAGCCTGAAAATATGGATGGGTGCATGCCCTGGGAACCCGATCACGGTTCCAAATCCTCCAATATGTGTCCAAAAATAGACAGCACTCCAAATCAAGATGAAAAATGCATGAGAAAGGCTCCTTGTATTGAGCCGAAACGTTGGACGAGGGCTACTAAAAGCTACCATAGGTTTCCGTTTGCATCACCATTGATTTCAATAGTGACAGATCTGTTGCAAATGGTTTCCATTTGTCACCGTTATGTAAGGGTGTTGTTTTGAGGGAATGCATAGCGTAGTCGACTTTGGTATTGATTCCATCAAAACAACAGAACCCTTACACAACGGTGACAAACAGAAGCCATTTGGATCCATCACTATTGAAATCAATGATGATGCAAACGGAAACCCATGGTTTCCGTTGGTTTCAGTTTGGTTTCCGTTCATTGGTTCCCCTGACGTAAAGCTCTAATGGAACCCATGAACGGAATCCCGACGCAGATGTGAACGAAGCCTTAGTCTTAATTAAAAATATTTTATTATTTTGTGTATACAGCTTTAATGCTGATGTGTGTTTCCACAGTTACATACTACTGTATAACAAACCCTATGCACATTTTGATCCTGCAGTTATTTGTTATTTTCCTCATTCCCCTCATCTTACATACAGTAAAGCAGCATTCTTCTAGAGTTTAGATAAGATCACATTTTAATGTTTTAGAGAGGATTCACTGATGTTTTTTGAGCCCATATGTTTTTATGTGAGAAAGCAATTCCATAGCTAAATAATTTTATCAGTAGCATCAATTGTACATTTCATTCTCTATTGAATTTAACATGGGAAAAATGTTGGGAAAATATTTAATCTCCCCAAAAAATCATGTTCTGTGCCTTACACTTTCTTTTTTACCACAGAAGACGCCAAAGACAAAAAAAATACATGATTTGTGCAATTCCTCTCCCACAAAAACCAAACAGTCTAAAGAAATGCTAGCGTAAACTCACCCTTAATCCTAATTTTTCATTTTTTTTATAAGAAATGTTTAAATTTGTACAAATGCTTGCAATAATTTTAGGCTATATGTACAAAAAACAAAAAATGTTTATATTTGTTTCTTGAGGAGCAGTAGATCACCCTGTCCGGTGGGAGTTGAGCTTAGAGAGGCTGTTCATTGCTATGCAGATGACATTCAAGTGTTACTAGCTTTTAGTGGAAATAGTACAGAAAACAAGGTTTTATTTTACTGAGAGGGAATGAAAAAGGGAAATAAGGGGATGGAAAGGTTGAATGTTTAGGGCAAAAATCTCTTGGTTGGCAGAAGAACCCATAGTTAGTTGCACCAAAAACTGTTAAATAGAAAAATGCTTTATGTACTGCGACCTGAGGTCCTGTTATTGCTCTAATGCACAAGGAGAGAATCTACTATATCATATTTAATGAAATGTAGAAATCCAGTAGTTGGCTCATTGCCTGTAAAATACATATTCCAGAAAAGAAGATTTTTGTATCAATCTTTCTTTGCACTGGTATAATCGAGGCGTTTCAGGGACCCCTGTCATTATAAGCAGTAGGACCATTTGAGTAGATCTTGCCGCTCCATTAGGTATCTAATATTATAAACTAAGAACACACTGTAAACAGTTGGCATAAAGAGTCCGGGACCTGTTAGATCCCAGTCTGCATAAAAATCATAACAATTTAGATAGTTTTTTTTGTTTTTGCTTTTTTTGTAAATAACTTAACAAACTCTGTCTATATGGCCTCGATGAGCTGCTCTGTAAGAGCAGTTTCCACTTTGGGGGGCCCGGCGCCTCCATGAATTACATATACGGCCATACATTACAAATGTATAGCCAGACATGGGCTTATCCCGGTGATAACAGCTGATCACCAGGGGTTAGGGAAACTGGACCCGTGGCTAGCTTACTTACAGTTAATAAGGAGTTTCCTTCATGAGACAAATCCAAGTTTTTAATTATTTTTAACCTTATAATACATTTATAGCAATGTTTACTAATAGTACATAGAATAATTCATAGAAAATTACATATAAAAAGAAAGATATAAACTGATAGTACATAACAGGTAAAAACAGAATGTTCAATGTACTCAAAAAATGCTGAAACTGATGAAAATATTACTTTGGGCAATAAAAATATTAAAACAAAAATGGAAGTCTAAAGTACCCTAAATGAATACCACTGCTGTTCAGATTACCTTGAAATGCTTAGTGTTAAAAAAATAAAATAAATACTGAGTTCTTTCATTGCTATATTAAATGCTGAAATTTATCAAATATTCTACGCCAGTTTTCTGGGCTAGAAAAGTAAAAAAAGGCACAAATGTCGCAAGTCGTACAATAAATTGTGACTGTTGCAACATTTACACTGCTCACCCCACCTTATCAAAAATTATTAAGCAGCAGTCTTAATAAATTCCACCCATTATGTTTAGCTGGCATCTTAAATAAATCTTTATTGAATTGGGATATTTAGAGGGATTGTCCACTGTGGGTACTCTTAACGATAAGCTGATCACATAGTGTTCTATTTCTGGGACCTCCAGTGATCAGCTGTAATCTACAGGGGAAGCCTGCAGCAAGTATTCAATTCCCCTGCAGCACCACCACAGGAGAAATTAAACATTACACAGTTAATATCTAAGTCAATGGGCTGTCCGTGTAGTGCCTGGATGTGCTGGGTACCAAGAGTGAAAGGTGCTCTTTGTAGCTGCTCTCAGATCTAGCTTATAGATAAGGGTCCTGAAAGGGGGACGGGACACCCTCTATTAACTTCTTAATGCAGTCTTTCAAAATGAGTTTTCTAAACCAGACAATCCAGTTTTTTATAATGGAAAAGGCTGTGTTGTATGTGAGTCTGTCATGTACATTGACAGTGGCAGCTTTGCCTTTAAATAGCATCATTGGAGCGTGGAATAATAAAGATTGCTCTTTACCAATCCATACACAAAAGTGACCCTAATTGAATAACTTTGTTATAGGAGCATATGAAATGCATCATAACATTAGGAGGATGAAGGTCACCTTTCTGTCACGGATATAACATTTTGTAAATTTTTATGCAATCAAATCAACTTTCCAATAAAGACAAGAGATGTTATATAGTTGATGCAGGGTTGGTCTGCATGAAAACAAATACCCGTCCTCCTAAATCAGCAGCATGACAAGTGTGATAAATAAAAGTACAACCTTTACAGTATAATGATTGATATCAGCTATCACACCATGCCAGCGCAGAAGACTGAACTCCCTGCTATTAATGAGCTTTTAAACACTGTATATCTAGATGGCAATGTCTTTACAAAAATTCATGGATCACTCATGAATATAAACTCAACATTTAATAAAATGATATTCTTCTACATCGTCTGCAGCTTTCTGTTTTTTTTCTTTGTTCTTCTACTTAAGTCCATCAATTAAAACCACTACCGTCTTTATGAATAGTTTATCACCTCAAAGCTATGTGCAGAATTCTTTCTTCTTTTAAACAGGATGATAAAATAATAGCAAAAGGCACAACTGGTTACACTGAGCCTCTACTGAAATGATGGAGTAGAAAATACCCATCAAGGAAGAATATATACAGAAGGAGGTACAGAGTACAGCTGCTTAAAGAGGTTCTGTCACCACATTATAAATGCTCTATCTTCTACACAATGTGATCGGCGCTGTAATGTAGATTACAGCATGGTTTTTATTTAGAAAAACAATCAATTTTGATGGAGCTATGACCTATTTTAGATTTATGCTAATGACTTTCTTAATAGACAACTGGGCGTGTTTTACTATATGACCAAGTGGGCATTGTGGAGAGAAGTGTATGACGCTGACCAATCAGTGACCAATCAGCGTCATACACTTCTCCCCATTCATTTATTCAGCACATAGTGATCTTGCTAGATCATGATGTGCAGTCACATACTCCCACATTCACGTTACCGAAGTGTCTTGAGAGTTAATAGAGATCGCTTCCAGCCAGGACGCGATGTCTATTCACAATCCCAACACTTCGGTAACGTTAATGTGTGAGTATGTGACTGCACATCATGATCTAGCAAGTTCACTATGTGCTGAATAAATGAATGGAGAGAAGTGTATGACGCTGATTGGTCAGCATCATACACTTCTCTACACAACGCCCACTTGTTCAAAGAGTAAAAACACGCCCAGTTGTCTATTAAGAAAGTCATTAGCATAAATTTAAAATAGGTCATAACTCCATCAAAATGGATTGTTTTTCTAAATAAAAACACTATGTAGAAGATAGGGCACTTATAATATGGTGACAGAGCCTCTTTAAGTTGACCCTGTATCTTCTGAGTAAGAAGTAGTAGCTCTGCAAGGTCAATATTTAAAGAATTGATTTGTATTTGCTAGTAATTCTAAAGCAGCTTTACAGTGCAAAGAGAGATATTAGCCTATGCTGCAGTCATAACTAGATATTAGGGTTACATTTTAAAGGGGTTTTCGAGGTCTGACACCAAAACACCTCGGAGATCATCAGATAAAAGGGGCTAATGCACTCAATGGAATGCTGCAACTTCAATGTTTATTGAGACATAATGTCTTGTCCGGACCTGCGGCTATACATTCTACTGCAGCTCAGCCATTTTCAAGTCAATGGGGACGGAATTAATGTACCAGAGACTAGATGTACAAAGGAGCTGCTGTGTTTGGATAGACAACAAAAGGGCTACGATGCTTGCTGGAGTGGCAGGGCCTTTGTTCTGCTGATCACCCGGGGGCCCTAGTGTTGTACCCCACCACTGAATAAACATTAATCCTATCCAAAGAATAGGTCATCATTGTCCTAGAATGATTTAAATTGCTATTAAAAGGAGATATAAAAATAATACTGCAATTTTAACACCTTAAATAGGTACCGCACTTTGAACAAACGTTGCATATATCAATAGTATAAGCGAATATAAGAAACAATGTAATATATCTTATTAGAGAAAAATGCCTGTCTTGACTTATAAGGCTCCTCTGCTTCCCTCCTAAACTGTTTACTCACTCTAAATTTACTGCTTCCGCCACCTTGTCTTAGACCCAACAGGCTATCAGGTTACAGCTCCCCATAGATGTGTAAGGAGAGGGGAGGGAGGAGGAGGAGAGCAGGAGCAGAGTAAGGAAGAGGAGAAAGGCAGAGACAGACGTGCTGCAGCTGCTCATAATACGATTTATATCTCACCCCAGTGTTGGATTCTCAGCTACGTTGCTCATTACTGCTGTATCATCTCCTCCATGCTGCTGCTGCTTCCATATATGTGATATATAGAGATTGGAGAGCAGGATTGTTCTCTTCTCTATGTATGCAGTGTATAGAATACACCCACTGGCTCAGAGAAAGCTCAGAGAAAGCTGAGAATTACAGATAGAAGGTGCAGAGGGGAAAACTGCTAAATAATGCAGAATACAAAGTCATCTAATGGCCAGAAATAGTGTTATTCCTCATGTACACATATTTGACAGCTTATTCTGAAAAGGACAAAGCCATTTTTTGCTTTCAAGAACACAATTTTTTTTAAATTATTATTATTTCCCTGCATTTTGACAGCCATAACTGTTTTTTAGAAACCCTGGGTGCAGTTAGCGAGTGGCATCTGACCCGCTGATAGTTGCAACGGCGCGGGGATACACACACCCGCTGGCGCCTCTCTTGCAGTGTGGTGGCTGGTGCTCTATGCGACCACACTGGTCGAACGTATCTAAGGCCGGCCATGTTTACATTACATGGTCCCAGGTTACCTCAGTTAATTTGCCTACTTTTAATAGTAGGACAATGTACTAATGTAACCGGCAGGGAGTAATTTGCTCCAGTCGGGAAGGGGGGCTGCTTTCTAAAATATATTAAACTGCGACCTGATCAATAATATGGGAAATGGGCCCCAGTGTTCATGTGGGAGGCAGGGAGGGAATGTTAATAGGGTAGCACTGAGCATTTATTTTAGGATATGTCCACACATAGCGTAAACACTCAGTAGCATTGCGAAAAATCCGCAGCATAATACAGTAGCAGCAAAGTTCATGAGATGTGAACTAATATCATCCACACGCTGCATAAAAAACATTCATAAATTGACCTTCGGTGTGTTTTTTAATCTGCAGCATGTCAATTTATGCTGCGGGATTGCTGGTTTTCTGTTGCACGTTTTCATTATTGAATTCATTGGGAAGGTAAAACTTTTTGCAGCGGAAATCGGGAGCATCAGCACTAAAAGTGCCTAGGGCAGCACCAACTCCACCACTGCAGACATACAGACATCTGGTTGAAAGGAAGATAAATTTGCTTCATTGGGGGTACAGAAAGTTTCCCTTTATTTCCGGAAACTGCAGCACAATCCAGTAGAGATGGTTACTATGTAAAATATGAACACACATTTACTTATTATTATTATTATATCTGAAAATTAAAACTAGCATAGTCACTATAGTAGCTACCGTACCACATCTGGAAATAAACACATTTGCTCTCAGGTTGAACACAAAGTAGTTACTGACTTTGTGGCAAGAATAGAAGTCATTTTTTAACCGCTGGGCGGACCACGACGCAACTGTACGTCTGTGTAGCCAGTGTCTTAGCGCATCTGGACGTACAGTTACTGCGCGTTTCCAGATGCACACTGTCGGCAACAGTGTGCCCCGGGAACCGGGAGGCCAGCTGTCCCCGACAGCTGACACTCCAGTGCTGCCGATCAGTGGCTCATTTCCACTGATTTCGGCAATTAACCCCTTAAATGCAGCGATTGATTGCAATCGCCGCATATCAGTAGTCCTCACAATGAAATCGTGACGTTTGCAGATGGCTAGCATGGCGACCGGAGGCCAAGTACTGGCCTCCATGTCTGCCATGTACGGAAGCCTATCAGGACCAGTCTCCTGATAGACTTCCTGTCAGAGTGACAGGAAGTCACTGTGTTGTTCCCGATGCACACTGTTGGTGACAGTGTCAGTGACAGGGTACATCGGGAAACGGTAGGTCAGCTGTCCCCGACAGCTGACAATCCACTATTGCTGATCAGCGGATCATCGCCGATGATTTCGGCAATTAACCCGTTAAATGTGGCGTTCGATTGTAATTGCCGCATCTAGGGGGTTTGTAGCACATCAGCAGGGGGTTGCTGATGCTTGTGATGGCATCGGCCGGACATTTATGGAAGACTAGGAGGACCAGCCTCTGGCTGGTCCTCGTAGACTTACTGTCAGAGTGACTGTGACGTCACACTGGCAGTTGGAATACGTTACACTGCCTAGGTAGTGTAATGTATTCTAGCAGCGATCAGAGCTGCAGGTAAAAAAAGAAAGTGTAAAAAGCAAAAAAGGATCAGTCCTGCAAATGTTAATTCATTTCTAATAAAAAAAACTATTATTACCACATGTGGGATATTGTGATACTCGGGAGAGATTGCGTTACAAATTAAGGGCGACTTTTTCTCCTTTATCCCTTGTGAAAATGCAAAAATGCAACATTTTAGGCCTCATGCACATGAACGTAAAAACGCCCGTAATTACGGCCCGTAATTACGGGCCCATAGACTTCTATTGGCCACGGGTACCTCCCCGAATGCTTACGGGAATGTGCCCATGCCGTTGAAAAATATAGAACGTGTCCTATTTCAGGCCGTAATAACAGCACGGGCAGGCCCATAGAAGTCTATGGGGCTCCCGTAATTACGGGTGTCTACGTGTGTGCACCCGTAATTACGGGAGCGTTGCTAGGCGATGTCAGGGGATAGTCACTGTCCAGGGTGCTGAAAGAGTTAAACGATCAGCAGTAACTCTTTCAGCACCCAGGACAGTGACTACCGATCACAATATAGATCAACCTGTAAAAAAAAAAAACTTTCATACTTACCCAGAACTCCCTCCTTCTTCCTCCAGTCCGGCCTCCTGGGATGACGTTACAGCCCATGTGACCGCTGCAGCCAATCACAGGCTGCAGCGGTCACATAGACTGACGCGTCATCCAGGAAGGTCGGGCTGGATGTCGAAAGAGGGACGCATCACCAAGACAATGGCCGGGTAAGTATGAATTTCTATTACTTTTACTGCAGAAAGGTCTGTCCCTTCTCTCTATCCTCCACTGATAGCAGGGGCTGTCGATTTTAGTGCAGTGCAATTTTGCAGCGAAAATGTGCCCGTAAATACGGGTGGCATACTGGTGACATCGGACACGTATTTACGGGCACGGGTCTGTAAATACTGGTGCAATACGGGTCGCATACGTGTGGCCTAGGACCCCTATTTACGCCAGTATTTACGGGAGGAAAAAAATACGTTCGTGTGCATGAGGCCTTAGTGGACAAAAATTTTAATATTCATTTTCACGGCCTAATTCTACTAAATTCTGCAACAAACCAGTGTGGTATAAATGCTCACTATTCCCCTAGAAAAATTCCTTTAGGGGTGTAGTTTCCCAAATGGGGTCACTTTTGGGGTGTTTCCACTGTTTTGGTCCCTTCAGGGCGTTGTAAACACGACATGGCACTGAAAACCAATCCAGCAAAATCTGCACTCCAAAATCCAAATGGCGCTCCTTCCCTGCTGTGGGTCCAAACAGCAATTTATTACCACATATGGGGTATTTTCATAATCGGGAGAAGATGCTTTACAAATGTTGGGGTGCATTTTCTTCTTTATTCCTTGTAAATATGAAAAATTTCTATGTTTTTTCAGAAATAAAGTAGATTCTCATTTTTACAGACTAACTCCAATAAATGTAGCAAAATACCTGTGGGGTCAAAATGCTAACTATACCCTTAGATAAATTCCTTGAGGGGTGTAGTTTCGAAAATGGGGTCACCTGTGAGAGTTTCCACTGTTTTGGCACCACAAGAGCCCTTCAAACCTGACATGGTGCCTAAAATATAATCTAAAAAAAAGCAGACCCCAAAATCCTCTAGGTGCTCCTTTGCTTCTGAGGCCGGTGTTTCGGTCCATTAGGGTATTAGGGCCACATGTGGGATATTTCTAAAAACTGCAAAACTTGGGCAATAAATATTGACTTGCGTTTCTCTGGTAAAACCTACTGTGTTACAGAAAAATATGTATTACAAATGAATTTCGGCAAAAAAAAATAAAAAAATGTATCTAGTAAATTTCCCCTCTACTTTGGTTTATTTCCTGTGCAACGCCTAAAGGGTTAAGAAACTTTCTGAATGCTGTTTTGAATACTTTGAAATGTGCCGTTTTCAAAATGGGGTGATTTATTGGGGGATTCTAAAACATAAGGCCCCCAAAACCACTTCAGAACTAAACAGGTACCTGTAAAAATAGCCTTTTGAAATTTTCTTGAAAATGTGAGAAATTGCTGCTAAAGTTCTAAGCCTTGTAACGTCCTAGAAAAATAAAAGGACGTTCAAAAAATGATGCAAAGATAAAGTAGACATGTGGGAAATGGTAACTAGTGACTATTTTGTGTGGTATTACTATCTGTTTTACAAGCAGATACATTTAAATTGAGAAAAATTCAAATTTTCTCTACATTTTGGTGTTTTTCACTAATAAATATTGAATTTATTGACCACATTTTTCAACTATCATAAAGTACAATATGTCAAGAGAAAACAGTCTCAGAATCGCTTGGATAGATAAAAGCATTCCCAAGTTATTGCCACATAAAGTGACACGTCAGATTTGAAAAAATCGGCTGTGCCACAAGGCCAAAACAGGCTGTGTCCTGAAGGGGTTAATGAGATTAATTATGTGAATATGGTGCAACTCTTCTCTTGTTCTGTTATATTGGTTTATTTATGTTTTATTCACTTTTTTTTATTAGACAATATATTGAAAAATTGAAAATGCAAGAGATGTAGTGAAAGCTACAGAACAGAATTCCCAGGTCTCATATAACTAAGATGTGATTCTGCTTACAAGCAGTCAGAAGTTGAGCTCCAAGATGTATGAACGTGATGCCGTAAAAACAACAATTATTACACAAGCTTTATTCATCTATTTACTGTAACTGCTTGTGAAAAACATAAAACACAAGCCAAATTAATGTCGTGAGCGGTGGCTCTTTAGCAGGGAAAATAGTTCTTAAATGATAAACTAATGTATTTTGTATAAATTAATTACTATAGGACGTGTCCATTAGTATATGAAGCCAGTAAACGTTTCCAGTAAGATTGCAAAGGAGAAGGACAAACTAGATATATTTATGTACAAAATAATGTTCAGGCAACCATGGTGTATATTTTGACAGGGAAATGGAAACGTTCCTAGTATGAGATATATGGAAATCAGGTAAGGATTCCTCCACGCACAATTTTTGCTAATAGTGCATTTTACTAGGTGCGGTTTTTTTAGGTGGTGTTTTCACATTGTGCAAATTATGTGATTAAAAGATTATTTGATGCAATGTTTCGTCTTCGCAAGAGGAAAAAAAAATTATGAAGATCTATTGGAGAAAAACGCTACTAAATGCTGGAAAAAAAACAAGGGCAAGCTTGCTGTGATTTTGTAAAAATGTCACTGAGCCAAAAAAACGCCTGACAAATTATAAAAAAGGCCACCTACAGCAGGTGTATTTTATATATCTTTATTGACTTTAAGCTAATATGTGGCCACCGATAACAGCCGTAAAAAACGCCTCCAAAAAGGTTGTGGTGTACTTTCCTAGCCTTCAAATGCCATTCCAGCTAATAACCCAAATAGATTTGAAGTGCTAATAAAACAGGAAGTTTTCTGGATCTACACATTCAATTCTTTAGTCCCTGGTGGCTTAAATAAAGACACATAAATAATCATATAAATAGTTTATAAGTAGGATACATATGTAAACAGAATCTAGAGGATCATTAATTAAAGCCTGAAAGATAAGCCCACCTACATCTCTATCTATTCTATTACTTCGTATTCGAGGTTTGGTCACTTTGAGGCATCCTTAGTTTGCTGAAAACTCTGTAACTAGAGTAAAACAGCATGAATTTTGATCCTTACCAGCGTCCGGACAAATCTGAAAATCTGAAAAACCATCAAGTAAAGAAAACTAATTATATGTTAGCAGAAAGATAGAATTTAATTTAGATTCTGTCCATCATGCGACGGTTCAGTGCTTTGAAGTGCATATGTGAACAGAGCCTTGCACATCTATGTAACAATTTTCATCCTTAAAATTGACACTACTTTATTTTTCTTTATCCATTTATACATTTATACAAAATTTCAACACAAGGAGACATTTTTGTAACATCACACTCGATCGTTTTGATCCCTGGGGTATCCAACCAAGGGTCTGCTTTTGAACAAATACAATGTTTCAATGCACCCTGCTGTTATCTTCACTTGGAAGGAATTCTGTATTGGCCAATTTTCAAATTTTATTTTATTCTATATTATCTGTATATTTATTTATTTACGTATTTTATCTAACTTAGGCCTCGTTCACATCTACGTTGGATGGGCTCCGTTAGGCGCCTCCATCGCAGATCCTGCCGAGATTACAGGGGACAATAGTGCAGCATGCTGAGCTATTGTCTCCGGTAAAGTCATGGACATCCCAACGGAAAGCCGACAGACCTATTAAAGTCAATGGGACTCCGTAAGCCACCGGTGGTGCCCGTTGTGCAATAGAACTGTGCTTTCTTTATTCCCTTGTTCTGCTGCTCTGGCTGAGCAGAACAACAGAATATACCGTCGCAAGTGTAAATATAGCCTGAAGATGGTCCACACAGCAATGCACCTTTACTTTATGTACTTTTTGTACCCGAAATTTTATAAAAGCACCTTTACCAAATTAATAAATAATATATTTAACAATGCATATATAGAATCTATTTATTCATATTCTTTCCAGCTCTGACTTTTGCCTTTCTCCCTTTCCCTAACACCTCGTAATGGAATAAAAAAATTATTTAAGAAATACCTCAACGACCTTTAAGCATTATTGGATCAACACCATACTACTAAATCAAGAGAGTGGGTTGGAACTGCATGGGTTAGCAAGCGTTCAGGCGGAGGCCAGAAACTACCTAGGATTTCTAGCAGGTCAAGAAATTCAAGACACAAGGGGTGCTCAACTCAGCAAACAACAAGTCCAAACAGTATCTCCAAGCAGAAGGAAAGAAACAGTGGCACTCACCCAATGATGTTTTCTTTTAGTCTTTAATTCTTAGTAGAAAAATCAGGTATAAACAGTGAGTACCGCACAGGCAATAGTTGTTTCGCGTCAATGTGCTTTCTTAAGCCTACAAAATCTGGGTCTACAGCGCCAACAACTGCCTGATCTTCTACTTTGTAGTTCTCGCATTCAAGTACGGCATTCACATCAAAGGAACGGAGTGGAAGGCAGCAGCAAGCTATACAGCGCAACACATAGTATTGTAGGTGTTGTGCCCTTAACATAGCACCATCAGGTGAGCGGCACCTCTATAATCCACCTAGCAGATCTTATATGCTGAACAAATGTCTAGCCCTATGAAGTGGTGTTCACAATTTTTTCTAGGATTAATAGATTACTGATTATCATCTTAGGTAATAGTTGGTGACACAAAAGATAACATTAACCTGGATCACATGACATAATCATAGATTGTACCATGAAAGAAATTAAAATGTCTGACTTTTCAAATGGCAAATATCAATGATAACATCAGAGAGAGTAAAAATCTTATACTAAAATGACAAGTTTAGGCTTCGTACACATCTGCGTCAGGGTCCCGTTCTGTCGTTCGGTCGGAGCTTCCCATCAGAACGTGTCCCTTAGGGCCTGTTCACACCACAGTTCATTTCCATTCCGGGGTTCCGTCGGAGGGTTCCGTCGGGTGAACCCCGCAACTGAAAGTGAAACTGAGAGCACAGCTTCCGTTTCAGTCACCATTTATCTCAATGGTGACGGAAACATCGCTAATGCTTTCCGTTCGTCACCATTCCGTCTGGTTTCCGGTATTCCGACGGAATCAATAACGCAGTCAACTACGCTATTGAGTCCGTCGGAAAACCGGAAACCAGACGGAATGGTGACGAACGGAAAGCATTAGCGATGTTTCCGTCACCATTGAGATCAATGGTGACTGAAACGGAAGCTGTGCTGTCAGTTTCACTTTCCGTTGCGGGGTTCACCAGACGGAACACTCCGACGGAACCCCGGAACGGAAATGAACGGTGATGTGAACAGGCCCTTACTGAAACAAACGGAAACCATAGGTTTGATGAAATGCATAGCGTAGTCGACTACGGTATTGATTCCATCAAAACAACGGAACCTCTGCACAACTGAGACGAACAGAAACCATTGGCACTGGATCCATCAGCATTGAAATTAATGGTGATGCAAACGGAAACCTATAGTTTCCGCTTGTATCAGTCAGGGTCCCATTCTGACGGGAAGCTCCGACGGAACAGCAGAACGGGACCCTGACGCAGATGTGAACAAAGCCTTACAAGTTTACTACATTTAGTTCCTTGTTTACTGAACTGTTCAAATTGTTTTGAAAGATATTGTTAATTTCAATGCTACCAATGACAATGATAAATGTTTGGCATGTACTACTTGATTAATATGTGACTCTGCTATATCATTAGCTGTTCCTCTGTATTTGTTTAATGCCAATCTAATAAAATGAGATATAAAAAGAATATGTGACAGTAATTGCAGAAATGACGGAGGATAACATCATTGATTATATCAAACATAGGTGACTTAAAGTGGTTATCCAGTGCCATAAAATGCTATTGCAATAATAAACAAACCTAAAATAAGGTGACTTACTAATATACTTCATGTTCTTGTTGTGCGCCGATTTCAAGTATAAAGATTAGTGACATGGTCCCGTAAGTTCAGTACTTCCTGCCGTATTGATAATACACCGACACCAGGCCACGTGATCAAGAAAGCTCTCTCTCCTCCCCTGTGTCGGCGCATCATTGAAGCATGTGACCGCAAGGGGACTGGCACTGCGAGGATGTTGAGACAGTTAGCCAGCCCCCTTCTCTCACAGCGATATCTTGATTCCCTGCGCATGTGGATTATTCACACAGCGCCGGGAGCAATGACAACAGCAGAGCGGGACATGTGCAGAGCAGCGGGTGGGCGTACCTTCAGGAGCTGAAGGAAAACTGCAAGTCCCACCCAAAACACGGAAAGTTCAGAGCGAAAACATCGTTACACCAGAGTGCGGTGAGTTATAAAAGAAAAAAATTATTTCTTGCAGGCAGAGTTAATTTAGCAATGTGTAATGTTGATTATACATATTTGTGGGGGATTTTTTGTTCGTTTTATGGTCCCTGGATAAACCCTTTAACAAATGGATGACATTAGTACACACAACACATTATTACAGCTCCTGAAATCACAATGGTTCGCATTATCATTACCATAAGTATTGTTGACATTATATATTGCAAAAATTTAGGCTACTTAGTCTATGAAGTCAAAATTGGGTTGCATCGTCAATAAAATCTGGTCAATTATTTTTATAAATGCACTGGGTAACACAAGGGCACAACTGGCACAACTGGCATGCTGGATGACAATGTTTAGGCATGCACAAATGGGAACGACCAATTTAAATAGTCCTTTAACCCCTTCGCGCTCAGCGACGTACTATTCCGTCACGCTAAGTGCATCTTTCTCACTCAGCGCCGGAATAGTACGTCCAGGGGAAAATGCATCGCCATTTTCCCTTGGCGCTTCATCAAGCTGTGATACCTGCAGTTTCTGACAGCAGGCTATCACAGCTCAATACTCCAGGACCAATTGTAGTGGTCCCGCTCCGGCGATCGCTGCTATTGGTTAGTCAGTGACTACTAACCAATAGCAGCGATCGCATACATCATTTCCTGCCCCATACGTCACATTCTGCCGCACCCACTCTGAACTTCTCCATTGGCGTTGGAGAGTTGATCAGAGCGGTTGTGTCGGAGAATTGTCTTAGGGAAACTTGAAAAGAAACTTGAAAACGTTTTTGTACTTCCAACTTGCTCCATCCACTTCCCACACCTGTCCTCCTCCTCCTCCTGTATTCCCCTTGTCACCCCCGTTTTTGTTTTTTTGGTCAGTGATCTCCTATCACTGACCACTTTTTAGTCTTGAGGGCCAGATTTTCTTGGTCCCTGTGGATTTTTTTTTCTTTATAAAATATAAAAAAAAAAAAATAAATATACAAATCTATTAAAATTAAAATAAAAGTTAGTTCAGAAAGTTATCATCTAGCTAGTTTAGTATTAGGTTTAGTTAGTGTCAGGGAACTGTCAAAAAGCATAGTGAGGTTTAGTGTCAGGGAATTTAGCGTCAGGAATCCATCACCGTAGTTAGGTTTAGTGTTAGGGATCCATCACTGTAGTCAGGTATAGTGTCAGGAATCCATCACCGTAGTCAGGTTTAGCGTTAGAGATCCATCACTGTAGTTAGGTTTAGCGTAAAATCAGTTGTTAGCGCCAGGAAAGCTCGGAATAATCTAGATAGGTTTAGTGTCAGGCACCCGTCACTGTAGTTAGGTTTAGCGTCAGTAAAGCTATGAAGGATAATCTAGTTAGGTTTAGTGTCAGGGAATCGTCGCCGTAGATAGGTTTAGTGTCAGGGAAGTTCGCATAAAATCTAGTTAGGTTTAGTGTTAGGAACTCTTGCCCTAGTTAGGTTTAGTGTCAGGGAAGTCCACTCATTCTATAAAAACAAAAAAAAAATATATATATATATATATATAAAAATATATATATATAAAACAAAAAGTTTAGATATTTAGTTATCTGCAGCATCTCAGCTGGTATTAGGGTTTCTTAGTGTCAGGAAATCGTTCCATAAAAACAAAAAAAAAAGTTTTAGGCAGCAGTCTATTGCTTCCACTAGTACTAATAAAAGTACTAATAAAAGTACTGTGGAAGAGAATACATTTTGCTGTATACATATTACACGTGTCTAACCAGACAATTTACATGTGTGACACATAAATAATTAAATATGTCCCAAAGGTAATTTTCTCTGGAAGAGGCCTATGCATTTCTTGCCTCTGACACGGACTCGTCAGATGGCGAGACTCTGTTTTATTTATCAACCTCCTCATCCAGTAATGAAGAGGAGGGACCCCCTAGGAGATGCCCCAGGACCTCCACCACAGTTGAAACCCCTGAGAGAAGTGATCCCGCAACAGTTGAAACCTCCGAGCGAAGTGACCCCATTTGGACCACCACACCAGACAATTACGAGCCCCAAATCCCTGAGTACACGGGCAGCCCAGGGATAAAATTTAATACGGCAGGTCTCAGTGACATGGACTTTTTCAAGTTCTTTTTCACGGATGAATTTATAGAGCTTATGGTGTCCCAGACAAATTTATATGCCCGACAGTATATGACAAAGACCCCCACATCATTTTATGCCCAATCCCACAGGTGGACTCCTGTAGACGCAGCAGAGTTGGGCAAGTTCTGGGCACTGCTCTTGAACATGGGGCTTCTGAAAAAGCCATCCATTAGGACCTACTGGAGTACAGACCTGTTATACCACACCCCGATGTACCGCATGGCCATGTCCAGGATGCGTTATGAGGCAATACTTCGCTTCTTACATTATGCTGATAATAAGCAGTGCCCATCCCGAGATGACCCCAGTTTTGACCGTTTGTATAAACTGAGACCCCTATTAGACCATTTCAGTGCCCAGTTTGCCCAAACATACACCCCCGAGAAGTGCATTTCTATAGATGAGTCCTTGGTACATTTTAAAAGGAGGCTTCAATTCCGCCAGTACCTGCCGAGTAAGAGGGCAAGGTATGGCGTGAAAATGTATAAGCTGTGCGAGATTGCGTCAGGGTATACGTACAAATTTAGAATATGTGAAGGGAAGGACTGCAGTATTCAGCCCCTAGAATGCCCCCCCTTACTGGGAATTAACGCAAAAATTGTGTGGGATTTGGTGCACCCACTGCTGGACCAGGGTTACCACCTCTACCTGGATCATTTTATTCCAGCGTCCCACTCTTCAAGTGCCTCGCTTCCAGAAGTACTGTGGCATGCGGCACTGCTAGAAGAAACCTGAGAGGCCTCCCTAAGACTCTGCTTGGCCAAACACTCAGAAGGGGTGAGAGCAGGGCACAATCTAGCAGCAACATATTGAATTGACAACAATACATAACCACACCAGTACCCATGCACCAGTATGAGGTACCAGTACAGAGACCCCCAAACCAAACTGCAGCCTGAACTACAATAGGTACATGGGAGGGGTGGACTTGTCAGATCAAGTCCTGAAGCCCTACAGCGCCATGCGGAAATCGAGGGTGTGGTATAAGAAGCTGGCCGTGCACATCATACAGATGGCATTGTACAATGCGTACGTGCTACGTTGATCTGCAGGCCAGAGGGGAACTTTCCTGGAATTTCAAGAGGTAGTTATCAAGAAACTAATTTTTAGGGACCAAGAAGGGGGGGCACCCAGTACTTCAGGAAGCGAGGCCACACACATCTTGCCAGGGCAACACTTTCCAGGAGAAGTTCCCCAAACTGGCAAGAAGGGAAAATGTCAAAAGAGGTGCCGAGCCTGCTCAAAGAGGGGGATAAGGAAGGACAAAATATACCAATGTGACACGTGTCCCGAAAAACCAGAGCTCTGTATGAAAGAGTGTTTTAGAATTTATTATACATCCCTTGATTTTTAATTGACCCTGATGCACTCCGCACAGCTTATCCCCCTCATCTTTCCCTTCTGAGCCCTGCCATGTGCCCAGGCAGCAGATAACAGCCACATGTAGGGTATTGCCATACCCGGGAGAACCGACATTACAGTTTATGGGGTGTATATCTCCGGTGACACATGCTGGGCACAATATATCGGACACTGACATGGCATAAAAATATATATATATAAAATTGCAAATCTGCACCATCTGCTGCGCATTATCTTTTACACAGTACCTGTGGCATCAAAATGCTCACTACACCTCTAGAAGAATGTCTTAAGTGGTGTCGTTTTTAAAATGGGGTCACTTCTGGTGGTTTTCCATGGCTTTGATACCTCTGAGGCTCTAAAAATGCGACATGGCACCCGAAAACCAATCCAGCAAAATCTGGGCTCCAACGAACACATAGCGCTCCTTTACTTCTGAGCCCTCTCATGGGCCCAAACGGCAGTTTGCCACCACAACTGGGGTATTGCCGCACTCAGGACAAATTGGGCAACAAAATGGGGTATTTTATTCCTTGTGAAATAAGAAATTTTTAGCCAAAACTACATCTTATTGGAAAGAATTACATTTTTTTAAATTCACAGCCCAATTCAAATAAATTCTGTGAAAAAACTGTGGGGTCTAAATGGTCACAACACTCATAAATGAATTCCTTGAGGGGTGTAGTTTCCAAAATGGGGTCACTTGCAAATTTCACCTCCACTTTGCTTTAATTCCTGTGAAATGCCTAAAGGGTTAAAAAAAACTTTCTGAATGCTGTTTTGAATACTTTGAGGGGTCTAGTTTTTAAAATGGGGTGTTTTATGAAGGTTTCTAATACATAGGCCCCTCAAAGCCACTTTAGAACTGAACAGATACCTTAAAAGAAAGCTTTTGAAATTTTCTTAAAAATATGAGAAATTGCTGTTTATGTTCTAAGCCTTGTAACGTCCAAGAAAAATAAAAGAATGTTTAAAAAACGATGCCAATCTAAAGTAGACTTATGGGAAATGTGAACTAGTAACTATTTTTGGTGGTATAACCATCTGTTTTACAAGCAGATGCATTTAAATTCAGAAAAATGTTATTTTTTCTACATTTTCTCTAAACTTTGCAATTTTTCACAAATAAACACACAAAAATATATCGACCAAATTTTACCACTAACAGAAAGCCCAATGTCTCACGAGAAAACAATCATAGAATCATAGACTAGGAAAGAGATGGTGGCAATTGACGGCCTTTCTCGCGATGTGTCCCTGACCGCAGATAAAGGTGGTGCCTTGGTGGTCATGGACACATCGAGATATTTGGCCGAATTAGCCAGACAATTGGATGACCCTAATGTATACGAATTACTACCCCTAGATCCAAAATTTAGAATTAAAAATACTATAGATGGGTTATTGAATGATGCCTATTATGCGGGCATCATTGATAGGGATCTATTGTAATTTATGATGGTATGGCACCCAGTGGTTCCAGTATTATACTGTCTACCAAAGATCCACAAATCGATGATTGACCCTCCGGGTAGACCTATCATATCCGGCTGTGGTTCGATCTTCTCCCCTGTAGAATTTTCTCTGGACAAAATGTTAAGAGACTTTGCAATATCTGCTAAGTCATATATTCAGGACACAACAGACTTTTTTACTAAATTAGATGAGGTTCAATTAGATGGAGACTGCATACTCGTATCATTCGATGTGTGCAGTCTATATACCTCGATTAATCACGCTAGAGGTCTTTGTACAGTTTTTGAAGCATTACAAAAGTCAGATTATACTCGTGAATGTATTCATTTCCTGATCAGTTTATTGGAAATTATTCTAACTGAAAACGACTTTCTGCATATGTGATAATTTTTATGCTCAAAGGAGGGGAACAGCCATGGGATCAAACGTGGCCCCCACATACGCAAATATGTTTATGGCAGCTCTAGAAGAAGGAGCTGTCTATGTGTCTCCCCACTTCACTAAGGTCTTGAGGTGGTGGAGATACATAGACGATGTCTTCGTCATTTGGACGAGCTCCCAAGAGGAGCTAGAGTGTTTCTTTTCATTTCTGAATGAAATGGATAGTGTCATTAAATTCACCATGGAATCATGAGTGACATCATAGCAGTTTCTTGACACGAGAGTCTTTAGAAAAGACAATAAATTAATCACTGATCGGTATAGCAAACCCACGGACCGCAATAATCTGTTGAGATTTGAAAGTTGTCATCCTCATCCAATGATCGCCTCTCTCCCTTTTAGCCAGATGTTGAGGGTGAAAAGGATTGTGCAGGATCCCCCGACGTTGGAAATTAGCTTGAGAGATATGACCCAAAAATTAAAAAATCGTGGGTACCCCAAAAAATTATTAGACAGCAAAAGATTGAAAGTGGACGAGATTTTAAGACAAGATCTTCTAAAGAAAAATACACAGACTAACATCACATAGATTAACATTAGTATCTACATACTCCCATAAAAGCATTGAAATTGCAAAAATTATCAAAAACGAATGGGGGATATTAAGGAGTTCTTATGATAAGATTCCAGAATTTGAAGCCCCACCGCGCATGGCCTATCGTAGGACTAAAAATGTGAGAGATTGTCTAGTACATGCAGATGTGGGGTCCTCGGTTAAAAGCTACCAATCCTTTTTAGCACCCAAAAAATTGGGTTGTTTCCCTTGCTTGGTGTGTAACAACTGTAAAATCATGGCTAAGGGTGAGGTCTTTGTTCACCCGACTAAAGGTACTATACACAAAATTAAACATCATTTAACATGCAAATCGGATTATGTGGTATATATTATACAATGTCCATGCAAATTAATATATGTAGGTGAAACTACCCTTGAATGTAGAAAATGCATTAATAACCACACGTCAACAATCCGTACTAAAAAAAATTGACTTACCTTTGCCCAAACACTTTGTGGGAAAAAATCATGGTGAAAACTATTTTAAATTGTTCATCGTGGACCATGTGCCCCGCCATATAGGTGGCGGTGATAGGATCTCAAAATTAAAAAGGCTGGAGCTTGAATGGATCTTCAAATTAGATACCTTATCCGCTAGAGGCCTCAATATGGATTTTAAGATCTTCCCTAGTTTCTCTAGATAGTCCAGAGTCGTACTCTGATGTGAATATCTGCCCGCGGTTCCATCATGATTTCTTTGTCCCTCCCCTCTCTCTATGGATAGGAAAACAATAACAGTTTGACTATTGATTAAATATGTATATTTTTTATATTTGATAATATGACCTTATTGGATATGCAACCTTATTGGATATGCTGTCAACATATTATTCTTAAAATATGTATTCTATTTCCTCTCTTTTAGAGACTAATATTCTCAAGTTCCGCCTCTAGGATCGGCTGAAAATACTTATACACTGCCCTCGAAATGTCTATCTGGTTTTTCTCAATTTGTTTTTACAAAACAATGTATTCTATTTATATAAAATCGTATCCTGTTCCATTCTTTCATTATTTGCAATTTATTTGAAATAACCATCATCCTCTATAATAGAGTGGTCTCATATATGTATATATGCTGCAGATTATACGTATGGATATATTTAAATAATCCTCGTTCCCATCTACAATAGGAACATATGAGGGGATCTGATATACATCGTCATGGAGATGAGTTACATATATACTCAATATACTGAGTCTGTGGGTATATAAAATAATGCTTTATGCATCCTATATTGCTAGAATAGTACTAGATATGCATATAGTTGATCATTATATTATATCACTTACCAGTCGAGTAATGTCAGTTTGGGATAGATACAAGGTATGAGTAAATAGAGTTGCCCTCTTCTAAGATGGTGATATACATTGTGAATGAGTATCACGCATGCGCGGATTGACGGTACGCGTCATAGCACACATTAACGTCTAATAGGATGTGACGTAGTCTACGGACATGCGCAGTGGACAGTGTGAGACGCCATCAGCCGATCCAGCGAGGTTAGGATGTTTTTAATGTTTAATAATTAACACCTGTTGTGATATTGTTCACATGTAACCACACATATGTAGCCTATCATACTGATTGGCCTTATTAATGTAATACGATGTTTACACTATTCACATGTAATATTTAATATATATATGCCCATGTATATATGACTACCGTGTTTCCCCGAAAGTAAGACAGTGTCTTACTTTCTTTTTATCCCCAAAAGCCCCACTATGTCTTACTTTCGGGGTATGTCTTACATTGGCAAAAAAAAATTTTTTTTTTTTTTTTCACAAACTTTATTTAACTGTTTTACATTTTTTTTTTTAGTCCCACCAGGGGACTTCACTATGCGATGTGCCGATCGCATATATAATGCTTTGGTATACTTAGTATACCGAAGCATTATTGCCTGTCAGTGTAAAACTGACAGGCAACCTATTAGGTCATGCCTCCGGCATCGCCTAACAGGCAGATGCTGAAGGCAGACCTGGGGGTCTTTGTTAGACCCCCGGCTGTCATGGAAACCCGACGGCGACCCGCGATTTGTTTGCGGGGGCGCCGATCGGGTGACAGAGGGAGCTCCCCCCTCTGTCAAACACATTAAATGCCGCTGTCACTATTGACAGCGGCATTTAATGGGTTAAACTGCCGGAATCGGCACGCGCTTCGATTCCGGCAGTTGCAGCAGGAGCCAGGCTGTGTATAACAGCCGTGCTCCTGCCGCTGATCGCGTGGGTACAGTCTCAGTACCCGCGCTATCACAGGACGGATATATCCGTCCTCCGGCGCGAACTAGCAGCTGCTGAGGACGGATATATCCGTCCTTCGGCGTTAAGTGGGAGTGGAAGTGGGCAGGAGGCGGCAATACCCCCGTGTTTCCCCGAAAGTAAGACATATGTCTTACTTTCGGGGTACGGCTTATATTAGCCGACCCCCCTGAAACCCCCGATACGTCTTACAATCGGGGGTGTCTTACTATCGGGGAAACACGGTATATCCATAAGGGATCATACTGACACAATATTGTGTATGTTAACCTGTTTTATCACTTTTTTATGAAATGTGTGTAATTGGATTTTTGATTTTGAACTGCATATATATATGAGCTTTGTGTGTCACACTGTTATGCTTGAGAAAGGCTCACACTGAGCTGAAACGTCGCACGTGGAATAAAAGGATCTTTTTCCAAGTATGAGAGGAAGAAATGCTGCAGCAGCAGCATCACCTCTGCAATACAGCCTGATTCCAGGGAGGTTCCCTGGTCTGCAGCACAGGAGGATTTTGCCCCCCACTCCATTGTCATCCACGCGTCTGAACGCTGCGGCCCCGAGCTGTATCCCGGGGGAATATCATCTTTGCTGCAAGATGTAGTGAGTACACATTGCTGGAACTTATTGTGCTGATATTGAAGAGTTAGTGAGAGAACTGTTCTTGAGAGGATTTCAGTATCTAAGTGCACCAACGGTTCCTGAAAAGCGTGCCAATGTCCGCGGCAACAGAGCCCCAACAATTGGACTGTGTTCATTGCATTACTGCAGCCAATAGTAATTGTGTATTGTGTGCAGTTAGGAAGTGTGTGCCAGCTATTACCAGCAGTATAAGTGTGTGCCAGCTATTACCAGCAGTATAAGTGTGTGCCAGCTATTACCAGCAGTATAAGTGTGGGTGAGTGATCATTATCCTGTGTGGGTCACTGATATACTGTATATGCTTGGTTAAGACAGTATCTTAATCCTTTGTTATCCCCATAACATTTCAGGCAATATCGATAAGTGTTGTACCAGCCAGGCCTGGCATATAGTCTATGCCCACCACTAGGGGGGTCAATCACACAGAATGTAATTTGTGCTTTATTTCTTTATTTGCATCATTCTTATTCTTATTCAGATCGTGTTTACCCTTCCCTAAATAAAACTGTTGATTAGTTTCACCATGACTTGGATAAGTAGAGTCGAGTGCTCCATAAAACTTCCTTACTCTTTTAGGAATAAACACACCACACCAGATTGGATTTTAATGGCCACAGCAGCCGTTTATGAATACAAATTTTATGAAAATAATTTTTTTATAACCAAACATTAAATAACCCAGAATTCCCCAAAATTGGAATTCTTCCGAAATACACATAACAGACCCTTAACAGGGTCAATATAAATAACTTCAATAACATGACCAGGGGAAGCCCTTGAGGTTACCGCCACTTAGAAAAATAGCCATCTGCCACAACCACTTGCTTTTACCTCCAGCCGTAACCCGGCTCGAAGGCACTGATCACTACTGCAGATGGCATTTCCCATAAAGCGCTTCAAAGGGGTAACACCCTAAGAAGCCTTCCACATATTTTGGGGGACGCATACCCCTGATGCGACCCCCCCACCAGTTTTACTGACCAACCTCATGGACTCCCCCCGCCAGCCACCGTGACATAACAACGCCTCTCCCACCATGCCTTTCCATATGCACCTTCCCCCTCTCATACTTCACCTTCAACCAGTAACAAAAAAGGGGCGGGTGGGCGGGACTTCTGCTGCTGTTGCTTCCTACGCTGTCTCCCTCGATCTGAGGAAAACAGCGGGAAGCCGCGCTACTCACTCCCCCCTCCCCTCCCAGTCACTCCCCTTCCCTCCCCTAACAACCATTTACTAACTCCTATTAACTCCTTCCTGACACTCCCTCCTATCCTGTCATGGCGGCCTCCTTTTATTCTTTCAGGGCGGCAGTGCGGCCGCTCCTTAACCGCTTGTGAGTGCGTACTGAGCTCAGATTCGTGTGGAGGCACTGCGCCATAATGAGGTGAGAACTACAATACACCCTGCCTACAGAGCTCGGCTCAAAGGGGTGTTACAGTGGAGGCACTGCTGAGATTATAGCCGTCATGGAAACGTTCACTGAGGGAGAGGTGTACACGTGGTGTGAGAATATGAGCGCTGCTGCGGAACATAGTTTTGTAGTGTGCGGCAAACTCTTTAAGGCGTCTAATAATGACATACTGCAGATAGTGAACAGGCTTCATGGGATTGTTCACCCCAAAGTGATTGACCGCCGGGAAGAAGAAGGGGGGCAATTGTCAGCAGCTTTTATAGCAACAGAAAGGGTTTTAGAGAGAGAATACTTCCCATCAGTTATAGTTGCCACCATAACATGGTCGGCAATTGAAGATCATATGGCCTATGAGGCCTGCAGCAACCTTGCATCAGGATCCATTCATTCAGAATAGGAGGCCCAATAGATGTTTACCTACTACTCCACCTCAGGCCAAGGGGGAGCTACCGCTGTCTGAGGACCTTCTCAGGTGTCACCCCTACCCCAGCTGGAGAAGAGGGGTATGTCTCATGGAGACCCTGCAGTACCTAGAAGAGTGGCATTGTACTGATATTGCAAAGAAGCAGAGAATAGTGAAGCGTTTGAGGGATCTGGCTATGGAAGTGGTACAGGCTACATGGCGAAGCAAGCCCCAAGCAACTTCCCAAGACTATATGGCTGCTCTTGAGGATGCTTTTGGGTCCCCAGAGGATGCCACAAACCTACTTTATAAACTCCGTACTACATACCAAGATCCTGGTGAGAAAATGTCTGACTATCTTTACAGACTAGACAAACTGGTTCCCAGAATAGTATCCAAAGGCAGGCTTAGCCCTGGAGAAGTTTACTGGTGCCACCTTGATCAGGTACTGCATGTAGCTCAGACCCAGGACCCTATCGCTCAAAGATTGAGGTGCTGCAATAAATAGAAAATTCCCCATTCCTTCCCTCAGTTACTTAAGGAAGTGCGGCTAGAGGAAGTTACTTTGGAAGCCAGGGAGCAGACAATCAAGATGGTAGCTGCTGTTGCTCTAAAGCCTATGCCAAGTTGTTGTGAGGAGGAGCTTCTTAAAATCATAGAGAAGCAGGGGGAGAAAATTGCACAACTCTTAAAGGGAATGTGTTGCCAGAAAAACATGTTTTGTTTTTTTTAATTAAACATTTAGTGTGTAGGTGATTAAACATTGTTCAAATTTTTTTTATTTTTTTCACGAGTCAGGAAATATTATAAATTAATTCTAATTTATAATATTTCCCATTGCTGGTCACTAGATGGAGCTATTCCCAAAATTGCAGCATTGCAAAATTGGGTAAAAAGCCCTCGCTCTAGTGAGCTCTCAGCATCCCCCCCTCCTTTATCCTGGCTAGTGCCGGGATAAACGAGGGGTTTGAACGGTGTAACCTCCTACACTGTGTGTCGCCATTTTTTGAGCTAACACACAGTGTAGTAGGTTTACATACAGTAGTAAACGTACACAAACACGAACATACATAGAAATCTCTTACCTGCTCCTGCCGCCGCGGCTCCCTCCGGCTCGTCCGCTCCGTCTGCTGCCGCTGGTCCAAGTGCACAAGTCCGGAAGCCGCGACCGGAAGTAGTAATCTTACTGTCCGGCCGCGACTTCCGGTCCACAGGAAAATCGCGCCGGACGGCGCGCATTTCAAATTGGACTGTGTGGGAGCGGCGCATGCGCAGTTCCCACACAGACGGCGTACATGATAGTGGATGGAACGGGCCCCGTTCGCAGTCCCTATGGGACTGTGGCTGCCGTATTCCATGTCTGTATGTGTCGTTAATCGACACATACAGAAATGGAAAAAAAAATGGCAGCCCCCATAGGGAAGAAAAAGTGTAAAAATAAGAAAAAGTAAAACACAAACACACAAATAAATATAAACGTTTTTAATAAAGCACTAACATCTTTAACATATAAAAAAAAAAATTGTGATGACACTGTTCCTTTAAGTGCCCAGGCTAGGGAAGTGGAGTGGTTAAAATAGGTTGCTGAGGCTGTCACTGAGAGACATCAGAAGTCCCCGAAAAGGGCAAGTGATGATCCACGGAGTGGTAGAGATATGAAAAGAGAGGGCTGCTTTGTGTGTGGAGTCCAGCCACACAGCTCGCCAGTGTCCGAAGAGGTGGCATTTCGAAGACGTCTCCGTCTCCTCCCCATCACAAGAATAGGCTGTCGGGAAACGGGAAAGGGGGCCAGTAGAGTCCATACTGGCCCCCCCGTCAACATCAAAGGCATATTCTACTGCCCCATCTACTGTTGCTCGGTTGGAACAACTTCCTGAATGTCTATTAGGACCGGCCCCACATGTACCAGCCTGTATCAATGATCAACCATGTACTATGTTGTTGGATAGCGGATCTCAAGTCTCCATCATTTTTGAGAAATGGTACAAGAAATACCTGTCAGACGTCCCCATACAGCCCTTATCGGGATTCGTGGTTTGGGGGTTGAGTGAACTTAGTTACCCATACAGAGGATATGGGTAATCCTATGGTTCCCGAAGACAGTTGGTGGAGTGGAGAAGGGGATACCCATCATAGCACTAGTCTGTCCAGAGTCTGAAGCAGACCAGAGATCCGTGCCTATTATAGTGGGGACAAATGCGAACATCTTCCGTACCCTAGCACAGTGGTGTTGAGAAATCGGTGGCAATAATTATTCACAGACCCTCACCATTCACCCAGCCTGTCTGGCTGCTTGTGTGAGAAAGGAGGAGGAAAAAGAAAGGGAACTACGTCCTGAATGTTTCAATCCCTGTTTTGAAGAGAGTGACCTGCAGGAGGAAGAAAAGGGGTCACTAATAAAGGGCCTGATGGAGCGTGGTGCCGCTTTCTCATTAGGAGACTGGGATCTGGGCCTGGCACAAGGAGTGGAGCAACGCATCCAACTGAATGATGAGAAGCCTTTCCGAGAGAGAGGTCCCGAAGGCTAGCTCTTGCCGATATTGAAGATGTCAGGCAGTATCTAAGAGGCCTGCTAGAAAGTGGAGTCATCCTAGAGTCCAACAGCCCATACGCTTCTCCCATAGTGGTTGTTCGGAAAAATGGGGATATCCGGATGTGTGTGGATTACCGCACTTTAAACAGGCACATGGTTCCTGACCAATACACTGTGCCCAGTATTGATGAAGCTTTGGATTGCCTACAAGGCAGCAAGTGGTTTTCTGTGCTTGATCTCCGGAGTGGTTATTACCAGATACCCATGAATAAAGAGGATCAAGAGAAGACCGCTTTCATGCCCCAAGGAGTTACTGGTGCTCCCGCCACTTTCCAGAGGTGCATGGATAGGGTGATGGGAGACATGAATTTCCGGGAAGTACTGGTCTACCTAGATGACCTGATCGTGTTTGGGCAAGGCATAGAAGAGCACAACCAGAGATTGTTAAAGGTACTGCAATGCCTGAAGAAGGCTGGGCTCAAGTTGTCCCTCAACAAGTGTCGGTTCTGCCAGAAGACTGTGAAATATGTGGGACACATTGTCAGCCGGGAAGAGATCTCTACAGACCCAGACAAAGTGGAAGCTGTAGTCAAATGGCCCAAGCCCACCAAATTGGGGGAGCTCCGGTCTTTTCTAGGATTCTGTGAGTACTACAGAAGATTTGTACCACAGTACTCAAGGATTACAAAGCCTCTGATTGCCCTCACCCAGTGGTATCCTCCTCTTAGAGGGACAACTCACTCCAAGAAGCCAGATAAGCAGGCCTACTTCAAGGATAATGAGCCGTTTGGAGAAAGATGGACACCGGCATGTGATGAGGCATTTGAAAAGCTAAAGTCCTGCCTTACACAGGCACCAGTGTTGGCCTATGCGGACCCCAGTCTGCATGTGGATTCTTCCCTTGAGGTGCTCGGAGCAGTCCTGTATCAGGATCATGGTAGTTCTCTGCGATCAGTCTATTACATCAGTCGAGGATTGACTCCGAGTGAGCGCAACTAACCAGCACACAAGCTTGAGTTCCTAGCATTGAAGTGGTCAGTGGTGGACAAGCTGCATGACTACCTTTATGGGGTACAATTTGAAGTTCACACCGACAACAATTTGCTGACATATATGAGGACCACAGCCAAGCTTCATGCAACTGGTCATCGGTGGCTTGCAGCGCTGGCAGTGTACGACTTCAGCTTGAAGTACTGTCTGGGTAACACTAACATTGATGGTGACGCCCTATCCCATCTGCCCAGGCAGCTGCTGTATGATGACGAAGAGACATGGATAGAGGTTCCTGCCCCAGAGGTGAAAGCCATGTGTCGCAGACACCAAGCTAAGACTGTTCCTTTATGGGGCTTCCACCCTTGTTTTGCCAGTTGACTAAGATGAACACTGAGTCCCTGCCTCAATTAAACAGAAGCCAAGTAGAGAAGGCCCAACAGGAAGTGGGAGTGGTCTGTGGTAGTTCTGTGGGAGTGGTCCGGTGGTCAGTTAAAAGGGGCTGGCAACCTGAGAGGAATGCTCTGAAAACAGAAGAGTTCATCTTGCTTGCTCGCCAGTCAGAGTATCTAGTAGTAAGAAATGGACTGCTGTATTGAGAGGCTAAATGGCAAAATCGAGAAGTGAGAAAACAGCTGGTGCTACCTGGCCAGTTTAGGGAGATGGTCATGAAGGCTTTGCATGATGACCACGGGCATCTTGGCATTGAGAAGACAACTGGTCTTGTTGCAGACAGATTCTACTGGCCAAGAATGGAAGCAGACATTGAGGGCTACTGCAAGTCATGTGCACGGTGTGTTCTGAGAAAGACTTTGCCCACTCGATCAGCACCTCTTGTTAACATCACAAGTGATGGCCCACTGGAGCTTGTGTGCATTGATTTCCTCTCCATTGAGCCTGACGAGGGCAATGTCAGTAACGTCCTAGTGGTCACTGACCACTTCACCCGTTATGCGAAAGCCTACTCCACCAAAGATCACAGAGCGGTCACCGTGGCCAAAACATTGTGGGAGAAGTACTTGGTACATTATAGGCTGCCCGCCCGCATCCATACTGACCAAGGAAGAGACTTTGAGAGTCGGCTGATCAAGGAGCTGTGTGAGATCTGTGGGATCAAGAAATCTAGAACCGCACCTTTCCACACACAAGGGGATCCTCAACCAGAGAGATTCAACCGTACCCTTCTCAACATGTTGGGCACCTTGGACCCCAAGCAGAAAGGACGCTGGAGCCGACACATAAGTCAGTTAGTTCATGCCTACAATTGCACCAAAAATGAGTCAACTTGGTATTCCCCCTACTTCCTCATGTTTGGTAGGAAAGCCCGACTGCCAGTGGATATCAGCGTTGGAGTATCACCTGACCAGTAATCGGGAAATACCTATTTGAAGTATGTGTCGCAGTTAAAGGAAGAACTGAAGGAGGCTTCCAGATTGGCTGACCAGGCTTCCAGTCGATCAGGAAGGCGAAACAAAAACCGTTATGACTGCACAGTCAGAGAACAAGTTCTGCAGCCTGGGGTTAGGGTCCTCATTCAACAGCTGGGCCTTCATTGAAAGCACAAGCTTGCTGATCGGTGGCGTCCAGAACCCTATATGGTGGTAGAAAAGCTGCCTGGTGTTTCAGCCTACATAGTGAAGCCTGAGAATGGAAGTAGGTCCATCAAGACCTCTCATCGCCAGAATCTGTTGCCTGTAGGACAAGATATTTATTTGCAACAGCCACAAGCAAATGGAGCCACGACGCCCACCCGTCCTCCTAGAAGGAGTGGCCGCCATTGACGAGGGATCAGCCCAGTGCTTCCCCCTGAATGAAGTGAATCCAGTGATGAATGGGGTCCAGACTACAGATGGGTAAGCAACCCAGGCCTTATCATTAAAGATGGTACAGATCGGTTGCTTGATGTGAACAACCAGGAAGAATCCAGTCTAGAAGCCAGCATACAGTGTCCCCAGTCGGGGAAGAATTTAGAAGAAATAGAGTCACCAGGTGACGAAGTAACCATCATGGAACCTGAGCCTGAAAGTCAAGAGCTAGGGGTCGAGGAGGGAGCTCCCACAGTACACACTCGTCCCAGACGGGACACTAGGCCCCCAATGATGCTAACCTATGATAGAATGGGGCATGCTACTGAGGTACCCAGAGTATTACACTCAAATTTCATTGACATGTGGCCATATTTCCCCTCTGTGCCGATGTGGCATGGAAATGGTATGTGCGTGACTGATTGTGGTGTTGGTCAGGATGCTTTAACGCCCATTTGTATTTCAGGTGGTGAGTCTTCATTTTGTGCTCGGACACTAGCAGCGACTCACCAGGGGGAGAGTGTAACACCTGCAGAAAAAGCATTGTGTATAGAGAATGCGGCAGTTAATGCCAAGCAGGGACTCACATTAACATACATTAGCATTTCTTCTGAAGTGCAGTGGACTACATGTCCCAGCACCACTTGCTTCTCTATACCCCTGCAGCCTAGGAGAGGAGCAGCAAAGGGGAGCACTGATTGGCTGAGCATGGGATTGTGGGACAAGGCTGAGCAGGGAAGAGAGACAGTGGTCATCTTTGGGAGAGACACATAGTCAGGACCTAGGGAGACTGTGAGTGTATTGCAGAGGGAAGAGAGTCCTGCACTGGGGCACACAGCACAGAGACCCAGAGACAGTCCTGACAGCCCACCAGCTCACTGTATGAGAGGAAGAAATGCTGCAGCAGATTCACCTCTGCAATACAGCCTGATTCCAGGGAGGTTCCCTGGTCTGCAGCACAGGAGGATTTTGCCTGCCACTCCATTGTCATCCATGCGTCTGAACCCTGCGGCCCCAAGCTGGATCACGGGTGAATATCATCTTTGCTGCAAGAAGTAGTGAGTACACATTGCTGGAACTTATTGTGCTGACATTGAGGACTTAGTGAGAGAACTGTTCTTGAGAGGAATTTGAGTATCTAAGCCAGGGGCGTAACTAGGAAAGACTGGGCCCCATAGCAAACTTATTACTGAGGCCCCCCTCCTCCGCTGGGTATCACACAACCCCCCCCCCCTTGTAGATAGTGCCTCCCTAAAGATTCCACCACACAACGCCCACCTATAGATAGCACCATACACAGCCCCATGTTGATAGCACCAAATACAGCCCCCTGTAGATAACGCCATACAGTCCCCCTGTAGATAACGCCATACAGATCCCCCTGTAGATAACGCCATACAGACCCCCCTGTAGATAATGCCATACAGACCCCTCTGTAGATAACGCCATACAGACCCCCCGCCCGTGGATAACACCATACAGAACCCCCCCTGTAGATAACGCCATACAGAGTCCCCCGTGTAGATAATGCCATACAGACCCCCCCTGTAGATAACGCCATACAGACCCCCCTGTAGATAACGCCATACAGACCCCCCTCTAGATAACGCCATACAGACCCCCCCTGTAGATAACGCCATACAGACCCCCCTGTAGATAGCACCATACAGACCCCCCTGTAGATAACACCATACAGAACCCCCCTGTAGATAACACCATACAGAACCCCCCCTGTAGATAACACCATACAGAACCCCCTGTAGATAACACCATACAGACCCCCCCGTAGATAACACCATACAGAACCCCCTGTAGATAACGCCATACAGACCCCCCCGTAGATAACACCATACAGAACCCCCCCTGTAGATAACACCATACAGACCATCCCCCCTGTAGATAACGCCATACAGAACCCCCTGTAGATGACGCCATACAGACCCCCCCGTAGATAACACCATACAGAACCCTCCCTGTAGATAACGCCATACAGACCCTCCCCCCTGTAGATAACACCATACAGACCCTCCCCCCTGTAGATAACACCATACAGAACCCCCCCTGTAGATAACACCATACAGAACCCCGCCTGTAGATAACGCCATACAGACCCCCTGTAGATAATGCAATACAGACCCCCCTGTAGATAACGCAATACAGAACCCCCCTGTAGATAACACCATACAGAACCCCCCTGTAGATAACACCGTACAGAACCCCCCCTGTATATAACACCATACAGAACCCCCTGTAGATAACGCCACACAGACACCCCCGTAGATAACACCATACAGAACCCCCCCCCTGTTGATAACGCCATACAGACCATCCCCCCTGTAGATAACGCCATACAGAACCCCCTGTAGATAACGCCATACAGAACCCCCTGTAGATAGCACCATACAGAACCCCCCTGTAGATAACGCCATACAGACCCCCCTGTAGATAACACCGTACAGAACCACCCCTGTAGATAACACGATACAGAACCCCCTGTGGATAACGCCATACAGACCCCCGTAGATAACACCATACAGAACCCCCCCTGTAGATAACGCCATACAGACCATCCCCCCTGTAGATAGTGCCATACAGAACCCCCTGTAGATAACACTATACAGAACCTCCCCCTGTAGATAACGCCATACAGACCCTCCCCCCTGTATATAACGCCATACAGAACCCCCCTGTAGATAACACCATACAGAACCCCCCCTGTAGATAACGCCATACAGACCCCCCCGTAGATAACACCATACAGAACCCCCCCTGTAGATAACGCCATACAGACCCTCCCCCCTGTAGATAACACCATACAGAACCCCCCTGTAGATAACACCATACAGAACCCCCCCCTGTAGATAACGCCATACAGACCCCCTGTAGATAACGCAATACAGACCCCCCTGTAGATAACGCAATACAGAACCCCCCTGTAGATAACACCATACAGAACCCCCCTGTAGATAACACCGTACAGAACCCCCCTGTATATAACACCATACAGAACCCCCTGTAGATAACGCCATACAGACACCCCCGTAGATAGCACCATACAGAACCCCCCCCCCTGTTGATAACGCCATACTGACCATCCCCCCTGTAGATAACGCCATACAGAACCCCCTGTAGATAACGCCATACAGACCCTCCGTAGATAACACCATACAGAACCCCCCCTGTAGATAATGCCATACAGACCCCCCTGTAGATAACGCCATACAGAACCCCCTGTAGATAGCACCATACAGAACCCCCCTGTAGATAACGCCATACAGACCCCACCTGTAGATAACACCGTACAGAACCCCCCCTGTAGATAACACGATACAGAACCCCCTGTAGATAACGCCATACAGAACCCCCCCTGTAGATAACACCATACAGAACCCCGCCTGTAGATAACGCCATACAGACCCCCTGTAGATAATGCAATACAGACCCCCCTGTAGATAACGCAATACAGAACCCCCCTGTAGATAACACCATACAGAACCCCCCTGTAGATAACACCGTACAGAACCCCCCCTGTATATAACACCATACAGAACCCCCTGTAGATAACGCCACACAGACACCCCCGTAGATAACACCATACAGAACCCCCCCCCTGTTGATAACGCCATACAGACCATCCCCCCTGTAGATAACGCCATACAGAACCCCCTGTAGATAACGCCATACAGAACCCCCTGTAGATAGCACCATACAGAACCCCCCTGTAGATAACGCCATACAGACCCCCCCTGTAGATAACACCGTACAGAACCACCCCTGTAGATAACACGATACAGAACCCCCTGTGGATAACGCCATACAGACCCCCGTAGATAACACCATACAGAACCCCCCCTGTAGATAACGCCATACAGACCATCCCCCCTGTAGATAGTGCCATACAGAACCCCCTGTAGATAACACTATACAGAACCTCCCCCTGTAGATAACGCCATACAGACCCTCCCCCCTGTATATAACGCCATACAGAACCCCCCTGTAGATAACACCATACAGAACCCCCCCTGTAGATAACGCCATACAGACCCCCCCGTAGATAACACCATACAGAACCCCCCCTGTAGATAACGCCATACAGACCCTCCCCCCTGTAGATAACACCATACAGAACCCCCCTGTAGATAACACCATACAGAACCCCCCCCTGTAGATAACGCCATACAGACCCCCTGTAGATAACGCAATACAGACCCCCCTGTAGATAACGCAATACAGAACCCCCCTGTAGATAACACCATACAGAACCCCCCTGTAGATAACACCGTACAGAACCCCCCTGTATATAACACCATACAGAACCCCCTGTAGATAACGCCATACAGACACCCCCGTAGATAGCACCATACAGAACCCCCCCCCCTGTTGATAACGCCATACTGACCATCCCCCCTGTAGATAACGCCATACAGAACCCCCTGTAGATAACGCCATACAGACCCTCCGTAGATAACACCATACAGAACCCCCCCTGTAGATAATGCCATACAGACCCCCCTGTAGATAACGCCATACAGAACCCCCTGTAGATAGCACCATACAGAACCCCCCTGTAGATAACGCCATACAGACCCCACCTGTAGATAACACCGTACAGAACCCCCCCTGTAGATAACACGATACAGAACCCCCTGTAGATAACGCCATACAGACCCCCCGTAGATAACACCATACAGAACCCCCCCTGTAGATAACGCCATACAGACCATCCCCCCTGTAGATAGCGCCATACAGAACCCCCTGTAGATAACACTATACAGAACCTCCCCCTGTAGATAACGCCATACAGACCCTCCCCCCTGTATATAACGCCATACAGAACCCCCCTGTAGATAACACCATATAGAACTCCCCCCTGTAGATAACGCCATACAGACCCCCCCAAAAAAAAAACGGCCTATAGTTTGTCCTACAAAAGAGATGTCTCCCCTATCCACAGGTTAGGGGATACATGTGTGATCCCTGGCAGCGATAAGAATAACGGGGGACCGAAAGTCCCCAGAAGTTCTCCATGACAAACCTCGGACTTCCGGCATCTGCGCAGTTCAATAAAAATGAAAGGTGCGCTGGTCACGCATGCGCACAAGCGCGACCAGTGCACAATTCATTTCTATGGAGCTGCAGACAGACCCCGGAAGTCCGAGGTTTGTCATGGAGAACTTCGGGGGACTTTCGGTCCCCCGTTCTCCTTATCGCTGCCAGTGATCACACATGTACCCCCTATACTGTGGATAGGGGATGCATGTCTTTTGTAGGAACAACCCCTTCAGTGGCGTCGTGCTGTAGCAGCCATAGCGGCTGCTAGCGGAGCCTCCAGCCGTTTGGACTGTGTTCATTGCATTACTGCAGCCATTAGTAATTGTGTATTGTGTGCAGTTAGGAAGTGTGTGCCAACTATTACCAGCAGTGTAAGTGTGCCAACTATTACCAGCAGTATAAGTGCGTGCCAGCTATTACCAGCAGTATAAGTGTGTGCCGGCTATTACCAGCAGTATAAGTGTGGGTGAGTGATCATTATCCTGTGTGGGTCACTGATATACTGTATATGTTTGGTGAAGACTGTATCTTAACCCTTTGTTATCCCCATAACATTTCAGGGAATATTGATAAGTGTTGTACCAGCCAGGCCTGGCATATAGTCCATGCCCACCACTAGGGGCTCAATCACACAGAACTGTAACTAAGTAATTTGTACTTTATTTGCATCATTCTTATTCAGATCGCCCATGTTTACCTTTCCCTAAATAAAACTGTTGAGTAGTTTCACCATAACCGCTTGTGAGTGTGTACTGAGCTCAGGTGGGGGTTTCCAGAGTCGACACCTGGCAGAAGAGGAAGACCCTCCTGCTTTCCTATAGAGCTCCTAGCAAGATTCGGGTGGAAGCACTGCGCCATAGTGAGGTGAGAACTACAATACACCCTGCCTACAGAGGTCGGCCCAAAGGGTGTTACAGTGGAGGCACTGCTGAGATTACGATAGAAATAGCCGCCACGGAAACGTTCACCGAGGGAGAGGTGTACACGTGGTGTGAGAAGATGAGCGCTGCTGCAGAACATAGTTTTGTAGTGTGCGGCAAACTCTTTAAGGCGTCTAATGATGACATACTGCAGATAGTGAACAGGCTTCATGGGATTGGTCGGCCCAAAGTGGTGTTACAAAAGTATAAAATGTTGGGGAACTTCTCTAAATTGTACTCTTCTGCTAAGTCATTAAAACGTATGTTTAGCCATTCCCCTATGGGTGATGTCATGGCAGCAATATTTGTGGTCACCCAGCTCTCACCGAAACAGTTCTAACAAGAAAATACCAAAATTACTTTTTAGCAACCAAACCAAACATAAAATTGAAATACCTTTTAGGCCTTGTGCACACTTCCATCACCGTTTTCACAGCCGTTTTTCACGGATCCGTGTGTCCGTGAACAGATCAGTGTGCTTCCCGTGTGTACTCTGTGTACACTTCCGTGTTTCCGTTTCCAAGAGGAAACTGTTCCCATTCACACTATGTACACGATATTGTGAGCGCCGCACATGGTATTCCCTGTCCAGCGGTCACTGTCCATGGTGCTGAAAGAGTTACCGCCGATCAGTGCAGCACCCTGTACAGAGACTACCGCTAGACAGTGAGTACTATGCTCACAATATAGATTATTAATGTTTCATTTAAAAAACGCAACAAAAAAAAAAGTTACTACTTACCCAGAACTCCCTGCTTCTTCCTCAAGTCCGGCCTCCTGAGATGATGTTTCAGACCATGTGAACGCTGTAGCCAATAACAGTCTTTAGCAGTCACATGGACTGCTGCGTCATCTGGGGAGGTCGGACTGGATGTCAGAAGAGGGACGCGTCACCAAGACAACGGCCGGGGTACGTATGAACTTATTTTTCTTTCTATCGCTGCATTCCAGCACTAATCAGCAGCCTCTTCTCTCTATCAGTGCTGACAGAGAGAAGGGGCTGCCGATTAGTGTAGTGCAATATCTGTCTATATGTGTACCGCTGTGCGCCTGGCCGTTGCTAGGCAATGGCTCCATCACACACGGACGGCACACGGATGCCTTCTGTGTGCCTTCAGTTTTTTTGACGGACCCATTGACTTGTATGGGCCACAAGGTCACGGAATCTCGGACAAAAGTAGGACATGCTTTACTTTAGTCGGAACGGAACAACGGGACCGTCAAAAAAACTGAAGTGTGTGTGGCCCCATTGAAATGAATGGGTCATGGTGCTAGCCGTCAAAAAAAGGCCTAGCACTCTGAAGGAAAAAACGGAGGTGGGCATGAGGCCTTAGTCATTGGTAATTCTGTTTTGTTTTTTTTATATTTGAAAAAGAGTAGCAAAGGTAAATATGCCTCTAATATGCCAGAATGTAATGAACTGTAAAGATTCAAAATGCAAACACCATACAAAACGTTTTAGAAAATAACATCCTTCTGGTGGAGTTTATTGTTACATTAATATTTGTAATTCCAGGTGACAGGCTTTAGGCAAGACTTCTACAACTGCAGCAATATCATTGAATTTTTTTTTAAGCTTTTTTTCGTAATAATTTCTATTATCTCCTGCAGACAACTCATGTCGTTTTGTTGTTTTAAAATGATGCTATTAAATCTTTCCAAATACAATGTTTATTTATCTTTAGTTTATAGTTTTTCAATAATTTTACCCTTTAAGGCCTCATTTACACGGACGTGATATACGTCCGTGCGACTCGCGTGCTTTTTACGCGGGTCGCACGGACCTATACAAGTCTATGGGGGCATGCAGACAGTCCGTGAGTTTTGCTCAGCGTGAGTGCGCTGAAAAAAACTCACGACATGTTCTAAATTTCTGCGTTTTTCGCGCATCACACACCCATTGAAGTCAATGGGTGCGTGAAAACCACGAAGGTCACACGGAAGCACTTCCGTGCGAACTGCGTGATTCGCGCAAGAGCTGTCAAACTGAATGTAAACAGAAAAGCACCACGTGCTTTTCTGTTTACAAACATCCAAACGGAGTGTCTTAGAGATGAGCGAACCGAACTTCACCGGGTTCGGCCGAACTCGTTTTGACCGAACCCGGCAAAAAATTTTGCGGCACGCGACGTCAGGAGACAGTCACTGTCCAGGGTGCTGCAAGAGTTAAACTGGTTCAGCACCCTGCACAGTGACTTCCGATCACAATATACATGAACGTGTAAAAAAAAAAAGAAGTTCTGACTTACCGATAACTCCCGGCTTCTTCCTCCAGTCTGACTTCCCGGGATGACAATTCAGTCCAAGTGACAGCTGCAGCCAATCACAGGCAAGCACAGGCTGCAGCCAATCACAGGCTGCAGCGGTCACATGGACTGCCGCGTCATCCAGGGAGGTGGGGCCGGATGTCAAGAGAGGGACGCGTCACCAAGGCAACGGCCGGGAGACCGGACTGGAGGAAGCAGGAAGTTCTTGGTAAGTATGAACGTTTTTTTTTTATTCACAGGTTGATGTATATTGTGATCGGAATTCACTGTCGAGGGTGCTGAAAGAGTTACTGCCGATCAGTTAACTCTTTCAGCACCCTGGACAGTGACTGACGTCGACTAGCCTCATCTCTATGATGGCGGCTGCGTGAAAATCACGCAGCCGCGCATCATACACAGATGACACACGGAGCTGTCAAGTGCCTTTTGCGCACGCAAAATGCTGCGTTTTTTTGCGTGCGCAAAACACACACGCTCGTGTAAATGAGGCCTAAGTTTGTTACAAGCTTTCTTCCTGCACAGGTAGTTCATTTCTCAGTCCCATGCTGTTACCGTGTTTCTATGAACAAATGTCACTAGGACATTACAGGAAATTACCTCCAAATTACCTCTTGAAACATTACTACTATGTACAGATTTATCTTATCTATCTGAAAAAAATTGTAGTAGTGGGTAGCCATTAGAAAGGGTAGCCGTAATCCCGGTCCGTGATTATGGCTACGGCCAGCCACGGACAGTCACCCGCATTTGCGGGCTGTGCTCCCATTATAAAGTATGGGAGCACGGTACGTAAAATAAAAAAATAGGATATGTCCTATTTTTTGCTGAGCCTTTCTATGGCCTGGACACCTTCACGTAAATATACAGGAAGGTGTCCATGGGCAATAGAAATGAATGGGTCTATATTTGATCCGCAATTACGGTCCGTATTTGCGGATCAAAATTATGGCCGTGTGCATGGGGCCTTAGAGTGTGCTTTGCTGCCTCATTGCCTGAATAACTTTTAATTATAAGAACCATGTTTTTTTTGTTTGCTTTTTTAACTGTACAGTAGATTTCTGGTCACATGTCATTGTCTTATTTCTGTTGAAGGGATTTTTTCCACTTTTGACAGAAGGGTGCTCTGATGATAAGCTGATCACAGGGTGTCCTGTAGCGCGGACACCAAGTTATATGCTGCAATTTATGGGTGCACCTGAATCTGAAATAAGATTATACTTTGGATTGGTCTGCTCAATGCCCTGATTGGAACCCGACAGAGATGTTCTGAAAGAAGCTGAAATTAGCACTTCATGCATTCTAACTTGCTAATAAACATACCAAAGAAGTTACCCCTTACCAAGAGGTTACTTTAAAGTGTACCTATACCTTCATAAAACTTCTGACATGTCATAGTCAGAAGTATTGATTGGTGGGGGTCCGAGCACTGAGTTCCCCACCAATCGCTAAAATGAAGCTGCAGAAGCGCTCAGGTGAGCACTGTGCCGATTCGTTTCTGATCGGCTCTACTCGACTTTCCTCGGAAAACCGAGCGAGTAGTGTACGGGTTTATAGACTTTCTATAGAGCCCGTACATTCCTTGCTCGTCTTTATGACAAAAGCTGAGCAGAAACAAAGCACCACAGCGCTCACCTGAGCGCTTCTGTCCCTTCATTTTAACGATCGGTGAGGTCTCAGTGCTCAGACCCTCACCGATCAAAACTTCTGACATGTTACTCTGACATGTTAAAAGTTTTATGAAAGTATAGGTACACTGAGGGATTATATACAATAATTACACTTCTACTAATATAAATTATACAGTAATACTTGTTGTAATGATAATACACGACATTCTGCAATATATATGTAACAAACCTGAGATCCATTTGCTTATATTTCTATGGCATCATTGTTTTTTCTACTTTGCAGGAAAGTCATCTTAAAAACAGTGAAGTTCGAAGCTTAATTATGATTCCCATGGTCTCAGATGCCGTTTAAAATATTCCTTTCTCCTTCCCAGAAGGACAAGTACACAATTATGTCTCCATATGGTATGTCAGAACCTTCAATGTGATGCATCCGTGGAGAATGTTTAAGCCAGACCTGGAAAATGGCATTACATCAATCTTATGGCTGGAAGGTTTAGAACACACCCTGGGTATTGCCTGTAGTATATTGCATCCTGTTTCTTCCCTACCAGTTTTCTACATCTGGGGCAATGTGACTCTACCAATTAATATGAGAAAATATGAAATATCTTGTTTCCAGAATAATATTATTGTCCATTTTACGTGTTCATTTCAGACATATGTAGAAAGTATTGCATCTCTTTTAACCATATCACATAAGGTGTAATCACAGCTCTTTACAATTCTGTAATATCAGTGAGTCAGTGTTAAGATAAAACAATACTGACCCAAATATCTTATTTCTCAAATGACCTAGTACAGTATGTTTATTAATTTATTTATCTGCCCACAGAATTGTCTTCAGTTTTCATAGCCATAACATTTTAAAACTACAAATATGGTTGTTTTGTAGGTGGCAGAGACCTCTTTAAGGAGTTTTCAATGATTATACATTAATCCGATCTATAGGTGTGATTAGGGGCGGTCGTGGGGGTGGTAGGATGCCACGACGAGGTGCCTTCACTGCATTACCTGACTTAACAACATCACATAACTGTGGCTGTGTCAGGGATAGATGGGACAGATAGGGGTAGTGCAGGACCAAGATTGAGGCAGTCACCACCCCCAAATGTACAATGAAAAAATCAAAGTTAGTAGGGACCCCCTAACAAAGTGAATCTGTCTGTTGTGGAAGTCAATGGTTCAAAATATATTAGACTGAAATTTAGATGAGTGTTCCAACAGACACTCACGCTAGGCAATTTATCCAGCATCCTAATCAGGAGATTTCATATTGATATATATAGAAAGAGGAATAAACACACAGACATTGCTTGTATGCTCAAAATACTCCTCTGAGGTGTATTGCCAAACTCAATCACAATAATAGCATTCAAAAGCGGTGTAGGTTTCAGATTAACCAATCAGAGGAAATGTGACAATGATTCTGATTCAGCCAATAGCATACAATGAGATTATTTAATATTTGAGCCAATCACATACATACGTTACATTTCAAATGCATTATTATAATTCTTCATTAGATGCTGACATCAGAATTGCACCTGGAGACAAGCATACAACAGAATTATTATGAGCCGTTCTTAGGTTTTTAGGGAGTTTCATTTCCATACATCTCTATGTCTGGTCGTTCTGCCAGACCACTATATCAAAGGCCATAAGGAAAATACACAGAGATGACATATTTCTTGCAGACTCAAACAGAATTAAAGGGGGGGGGGTGAGAAGGTCATTTCAGGGTGGAATAGAATTTGGCCTGCTTGATAATTCACAATTAATTTAATACAGAGAATATAAGCAAATTGACCATCCATCACATGTCCAAGGCTGTTTTTTAATTAGTATAGAATTAAGCTGGTACCTACCTACCCTGAGCTCATTTTGTAGTCTTCAGTCCAAGAGAGGTGAGTCTCCTGTTGTACAGGTTTAATGTTATATATACGGTCCCCCTGTATGAGGCCGCCATGTTGTGGCAGGTGTGTAAGTGGCCTCCCGGAATCCTTATAGAAGATACTCTATACTGACTTGTCCACCCCACCGAGTCTCTCCTTTAAGTGGTTGCGCCTGACATTCACTATAACAGTGTTGGAGCTGCCCATTACCTTTTGCAGAGTCCCCAAGGGTTAAAGCTATGCCCCCAGTCCTTGGCTGAAGCATAAGGACAGAAATTACACTAGTGCTACCAGTGCATTCGCAGGTCACAGTCACACGATGCAGTCTTTCTATTTACACTTATGGGTGGCAACTCAGCTATAGCAGGCTTGCTAAAATAAGCGCACCTGAAAGGGTAGTGACGTTTAATTTCTTTCACTCTATTGTGGTCACTAACCCTTTAAGGCCAACTCCACCAATAGCAGAAACATAAGATAATAAAAGGCAGTGTAACTTGAGAAGTAAACCTGACCATTGACTCAGTCAGGTACAGCAGTTTGAATACAGTACGAATTGGTACTCCAATTTAAAGGTCTTGAGGGCTAGGCAGCATGGAGAATCCCAACACTGGTACACCGAAGGTTTCACTATACTCCACTTAGACACCCTGTTAATTCTCTTCAGGGGCTAAACGCAACTTAGGGAGGCAGCTGGGTCATTTCCTTTTCCAGAAAATGGCCTCTCTTCAGTCTAATGGCCTATCCTTACTTGCTGATTCACTAGATGCAGGCTCCTTATGCATCACACATGGCGCTCTCCACCAACTCCGCCTCACTTCCTGCTAACAGCTCTTTATATAAACTCACTAGTTTCTGCACAATAGCGACATCTAGTGAAAACAGTTATCGTTACATCATTAACTACCATACATTGAATTACATATAGACAATTTCAAGAAAAACTGCAATAAACACATGTAGTTGGATAACATAGTAAATAGTTTTCACCTTCTGTACCCAAGTTCTATATGCTGATAGATTCCATAATCATATGTTTACCGCTTTAGAGTTTACATACAAATATAATACGCTTAAAAAGTAATATTGCTTAAAGGGGTTTTCCTGCTTCTGACAACTGATGACCTATCCACCGGATAGGTCATCAGTACATGATCTGTGGGGGTCTGACACCCGGGCCCTGCACAGATCAGCTGGTCCGGTGCCTTCGTTCACCGGACGTACAAGCCAGAAGCAGTTGGCTCCGGCCACGGAGTAGCGGCCGAGCTGCAGTTATACAGTATGGTCACTATGCTATGTACGGAGCCAACTGCTTTCGGCTCCATACATAGCATTATGTGCCACAACATCCGTTACCCATAGGCCACCGGAGTGGCTTATCGGTGCGGGGTCTGGGTGTCAGATGCACACCGATGACATACTGATGACCTATCTGGTGGATAGGTCATCAGTTGTCAGAAGGTGGACAACCCCATTAATACTGATCTTGATATTTGAATCCTCAAATATCAATTGTTTATGGTCTGCACCTAGCTGTTGATTTCTATTCTGATAGGTGTTATACACTAAAACCTCTTTGAGACGACCACCCAAAATTGCATGGGGGTGTGTTATGGCCGCGGTCGCTGACTGCCGACATCTTCCACTTACCGGCAGCTGCGACCGCAGACCTCTGAAGATTTTCCGGCGTCTCCTCCCTCCGAGATGCCGGCACACAATGCACTCCTCTTTGGCTGATACGCACAAGGAAAACCTTCCCTAGCCTATTCCAGCACTTCCATAACTTTAGAAGGAACTCTGCCCATCTCTTCCTTGCCTTACTATTGTTGTGACTTCCCTACGTTTGTCTTGCAAATGGTTCCTTAGGTGTATCCTGTATCCCGTATCCTGATTCCTGTTTCCCACTTCTGACCATACAGGTACTTTATCTTTACTGACTCTCACAGAATCTGTTGATCAGCAACTTCTCCGTTGCGGTGGAGTGGCCCAGTGGGTCCACATACCTGCAAGTTGTTACAGGGTGTCATCGCAAAGAAAAAAGCATACAAAATATTGGTTAAAGTGTTTAATGCATTCAGCAAACATGTACAGCCCACAAATAAACACACAAATGATTAAAAACACCCCAAAATCATCATCAATGACGGTTTGCTCATAGCAAACAGTACTGTATTATGACATTTTCCATAAATTCCCTGTATCTAAGAAAGTGTTGTCCTACCATGTACCTAATAACATGTGTAATATGTAAATTCAATATACAAACTGTATATTGCAGTGGTCTTCTACCTGTGGTTTCTCATTGTACCCTACCAGAGACTTGCAGCACAGTTTTAGTTTCATAACAGCTTGAGAGCCACAGTTTCAAAAACTTTGCCGTACATCTTAGTACTGGACAGTATTCTTCTCAGACCCTTGACCATCAGTCCCCAGCATGACTCCACTCTCCTCAGTCCCCATCATATCTTCCCTCTCCTTAGTCCCCATTATGGCTTCTGTCTCCTCAGTCCTCAGCATTGCTCTACTCTCTTCCTCTGTCCCCAGCATGGCTTCCCTCTCCTCAGTCCACAGCATGGCTCCACTCTGCTACTCTTCAGTCTGCAGTAATGCTTCCCTTCTCCACAGTGCTTAGCATAGAATCCCCTCTCATTCTACCCAGCATTTCCTCCAAATGATAGCCCCTTACTCAACAGTTAGTAGCAGGCTGTGCTGCAGTTTATGGCGTGGGCGTAGCTCTGTTCACATGCAGAATGACATCTGCTTGACACCTCTCCTCCTCTGACTCCCTCCCATCCTCCAGTAAGCAGTGCCTTGCTCTCCTGAACTGCTTCTAATCAGGGAATGAATAGGTGCTGGGAAGAGTAGAGATTCATGGTTTAGCAGCTGCCCCCCTCCTCTGGCTCCCTCCTATCCTCTTCTAGGCCTTGCTATCCCACACTGCATTTCATTACATGGGACACGGAGAAGGGGTAATAAGTGACAAATGCAGTCTTTACAAAGGGGGTCCCAGCAAAACACCCGTCCAAAAAGGTGTGGTCACTCGTAATAATCAGAGGTCGTCTTTTTAAAATAGCCACTGACATAGACTATAATCTAATTTCAAAATCGATCACAGAAAAATCTGGCCTTTATGGGGGATCCTCTCAATGAGGTGGTCCTTTAGCGAGGTTTCACTGTATTGGACTTAAAAATTATTAATTATTTCTATTAAACTATTAACTTTTTCCTGTTTTCCTGTACAAACCATCAGAATTCTAAAAAGATTAAAGAAGGTCATGGTCAAAACACATGGAACAATGAAGAACTTGCTTCACCCTTTTTCTGTATTTTCCAAAGACTTTAATGTAAAAGCCTGTGGATCTTGGACTGGAAAAAGGGATGCTAGACAAAGATATCCAGAGAAAATGTATTTGCTCCCTACCAAATGTCACCTTTTAGGGTATGTTCACACGCTAAACAAAAAACGGCTGTAAAATACGGAGCTGTTTCCAAGTGAAAACAGCCTCTGACTTTCAGTCGATTTATATTCATCAGGCGGAACGAACCACCATTTTTCCCATTGAAATCAATTAGCAGATGTTTGGAGGCGTTCAGCCTCCGTATTTTAAGCCATTTTTCGGGGCGTTTACAGCCCGAAAAATGGCTGAGAATAGGCCGTGTGAGCATACCCTTACTGAATGATTACCACTAAAATATTTTTAATCCTAAAATAAAATCTTACATTAAACAAAGGAACTTCAGTAAATGCATTAAAAATGTTGAATTATTATAGTATTCATTAAAGGAAAAACGGTTTTCAACAAACATCTTGCTCACACAAAAAAAGTAACTTCCCATCTTAATCTTAATAACTTGTTGCTAATTTGTTATTAGTCTTTCCCATTGCAGTCAAAATTTAGTCCATTCTTCTTTGCAGAACTATTTTCCATAATGATATGTTCACACGGGTCAGGTTTACTGCGGGAAAGCTTTGCAGCAAATCCAACTTAGATTCCGCAGTCTGACCAAAGACCACAACAAATCATGTTTGATTTGATGTTGCAGAGACGAGAAGAAAAGGGATTTTAAACAAAAGACTATGCTGCTGCTGCTGTAGCCAAGTGCCTATGCTGGACTGTATGGAGTCAGCCCCCTGTTTCCTGCCATGTGACATGCAGCCTGTGACTGGTCACTGAAGGCTGGAACACTAACAAAAGAAAAGGGGGTTCAATTAAGATCAGCCACACTCCTTATCTCCTCCTCCAATGAGTCCCACCCTGCCCCATCTGTCAGTGACTTTGTGCTGAGTGCGCCGTCCCACCCTATGAGACATGGTGATGTGATGTCATGCTTCACCTACGGCCTGCCTGCTTGGTGAGGTGCCCGTCTCTTCACTCTTCCTGCACCTGATGGATCTTGGACCACCCGCCCGGCTGGCTCGGAAGTAGGGGAGGTATGGTGAACCGTGGGGTGAGAGCCTCATGCATATTTCTACTATATAAGCCGCTTCCTCAAGTACCACTGAGGAAGCAGCTTATATAGCGACACGGATAAGGCATCTTACCTCACGATTCAAGTTTTTTAAGTATGTATAGTCGACGATCAACCAATGGCTGATGGACAGGTCAATGGTTATGTTGGATCATTCCGGTCAGTCTTCAGCTGAATCTATGTGTGTATGGCATAATTAACCATTAATTATTTAAACTATGTCCTTGATATGCCACTTTAGTTTGGCATGTTGCTGGTCGGATCATTGACTATAGGATTGATCGCTACCTCTTTGTTTACAGATCAAAAATCACCTGGATTATTTTTACCAGCACTGAAGTGCATTTTGTGTGGCGTCATCTATTACGCATTTGCATTTTTTATGACTATTTTTATTATTATAATTATTAATAATAATCATAACAACAAATATTGCCGTTTTTAGAATGGTTTAATATGCACATTAATAGCAATCTCCACAGATAAAGAATCAAGAATATCTGGTCATATACTTGGGCTGATGCGAAAGTAAATGGAGTTCTCTTTATTCCGTTTTCTTGGACAACATAATGTTCCAGTGGTGATTTTCCCCTAAATATCACGTAATCTTTCTTGATTGAAAAAAATTAAGAACGTGAAGTCTCCATTTCCAATTTTGTGCTAGGCACAGTTTCTATTTAGAGAAAAGCATTAGAAAAATACAAAGAAACGACAATTTACAATATTTGCTAAAATAGTTATTGTACATATTCTTCCTTACACACAGTAATTGCATTGTGTTAATTCAATATTAACTTCCTTACTTAGTTAAAGCTTGAGTAAAAATCTATGGTCAATTTAATTGTTGTTTGCAGAAATATTTCCAACACCCATTAAACTTGCTGTTTAACTTTACCTTAAATCCCACAGCTAAGATACAGATTTTGGCTGGGGCTACACATTGACTTTGGTCACCCACAATTAGCGGTGAATTCTTGGCATTACCACAACAGCCATACAATCTCTGTGTTGCCCTATGGGATATACGGACACGAGCAAGCTTTCTACCTTCACAAAAAACAAAAATGGAAGGGAGAGACATGTTGCTACAATTTTACTATGACTCACGGGCGACTAAAAGTAACCATGTAACCCTAGCCTTAAATGCAAACCACCAATAATTTAAAGTAACCCTCCAACCTCAAAATTCTCTGATTTATATTTTTGTTCAATGGGTCTACTTTAATGTGTTTAATGAAGGCTGTATAAATCCAAAAACAGAAAGCTTCACCTAATGATGACGCCTATACAGCTATATAATGAAATTATTCAGCACAGGTATTTAGGATACATTTGAATGCTTTTTTATTCTTTATTGTGACTATGTTACTGACATCCCCTTCATTCAAAGATTGTGTTTATACGAGAAATTAATTTCACTGCTACAACTCTCCAAGAGTGTTGAACCATTCTTTTCCTATGACGTACCATAACTGTTTCCATAACATAGAATAAAGGGCATCAGGCCATCGTGGTGCCCAGCTCCTTTCTTTGTTGTATAAAGAATGTTTACAAGGATGAAAGTGAAAGATTAGGAATTATGTTCTAGATATGATGACAGGATGTTTGTGGCACAATTTTACAGATTCAGATTTTATGCCTTCCACTTTGGTTACAGCTCAGATTTCACTATCGCAGTCGTCTGCTATTTGCCTTCTTTAATTTTATTCTACCTGCTGTGTGCGCAAAACTTTTTTAATGGTAAATGCAAGGTTAAGCGCATGATCTGGCACACACTGCCCTTAAATTATGTACCAACTACCAATCAAACCCTAAGGGTAAGTTCACACGTAGCGTAAATACTGGTGTGTTTCATTGCGGGACAATCCACAGCATAATACAGTAGCAGCAGAGTGGACGAGATTTGAATGATAAGCAAAAAAAACGGTCAGAAATTGACCTGTGGTACGTTTTATTAATCCGCAGCATGGCAATTGTATTTGCGTAATCACTGCTTATTGTTGCGGGTTTCCCCCATTGAATTCAATGAATAAAACCTGCAACAAATAGCAGATGTTGCGATTTGTGCGACGGAAAAGCTGCGATTCCGACGGAAAAATCGCAACTTAGAAAAAAATAATCTTATACTTACCCAGAATTTTGTGCTTCTTCGTCCAGGTCAGCTCCTGGGATGACGTTTTTTCCCATGTGACCGCTGCAGCCAATCAAAGGCTGCAGCGGTCACATGTGATGAAACGTCATTCCAGGAGGCTGGTCTGCAGGACGTCAGAAAGTAAGTTTGGGTCTTCTTTATTTCTCTTCTGTTTTCCGCAGCGGACATTCCAACTTAATAACTACACCACAATTCGGTGCAGTTTTTCGGCCGGAATTCCCTGCTGCCGCCAGGGCAGATACGCTGTATACTTTTACGCAGCGTGTCTGCCCTGTGTGAACATACCTTATGACTCGGCCTACACTACGCAGACTCATGCAATTTCTATTTTTTCTATATTATGTAAAACATTTTGCACACTTGCCATTATTTTAGAAGTATGCAACATAAATGGAGATTTTTTTTTAGGAATATGCAACTTATTTTAATTGTCCATATATCCCTAGCCTAATTCTTCAATTAGTAACTGAATTCAGGAACCTGAATATAACATTCTGTCATATTGGAACAGAGTGCCATGACTACCACTACCTACCCACCATTGTTGGGCAATGCTAGGAAGCAGATGGGGACATGGTTCAAATCTTCTGGTCTTAACCTAATCTTAGACAAAATTGGTATGATGTAAAAGATATTATGTAGTAGATAAGCTATGCTCCTCTTGCTGCATTACAATATATCATTAAAGCAGTACAAATGCACATAGAAATAATTACACAGTTCTAATTCTACTTCCAGCTATGCATAAAGACATCCAAATGTCAATACAGTGAACCAAAAAAGTAGGCATATATATTTTTTGAATAATAATAATAATGCATAGCCTGTGATATACTGATCTCAAATTGTAGCTTTCATATGTTTTTAAATTATTGAGCTAAATATTCCTGCTCTGTAACTCACAGTATTAAATAAGCAATATAACGTTCCAGAGGCAGGTCCTAAGTGATAAAGACAAAACTGTTTTATTGTTGATATAAAGCATGCAGTAATTTATCATGATCTAGTAATATTTTTATAAACATATATTCTACCACAGAAAACAAGGAAGGACATGAACTTAGGAAAAGACTAACTATATGATGCATTCTCAAACACAATATATGACCCTCAAGTGGGACTAAACTTAGGAAATGGAAGTGGTGATGGTAAATACAACATACTATACATATGTATTTTAAAACATAGTAAGGCTATGTTCACACAGAGTTTTTTGCAGGCGTAATTTCTGCCTCAAATGTTTGGAAATTTGAGGCAGATTTTCTTCTCTCTGCACGCCGATATTCGCGGGGTTTTTCGCCCGCCGCCATTGAGCGCCGCGGGTATAAAACGCAGCGAAATACGCCTTCTTTGCCTCCCATTGATGTCAAGGGGAGGTCAGAGGCGTAAATGCCCGAAGATAGGGCATGTCCCTTCTTTCTCCCGCGAGACTTTTTTACCGCTCTCGGGAAAAAGACGCCTCAGCCTCCCATTGAAATCAATGGGAGGCATTTTTGGTCCGTTTTCGACGAGTTTTGCAGTGCGGTTTCCGCGTCAAAAAACTTGTCAAAAAAACTCTGTGTGAACATAGCCTAACAGACTAGCTAGTGGTAGATGGCTTTTTGTGCTGTGTAATGCATGAACACAAGCATAATGCTACTTTTATGCTTTTCCACTCATACAACTTTCATTGCGCCCCACTTTTCAAAAGGATTTATATATTGGTCATACTTTAAGTATATACCATACAGAATGGATCCACTGCAGGCTATAAGCACCATATTTGGGTTCCATGTAGTATAGATCTAGAATATGGCTATGGTATATGCACGATTTCTTAGGCTTGCTCCACTTCTATGAAAGCCACTTTGGGTGAACCTTGGATGTACAGTATATTAGTTATCTCTATATACATCTATTAGTTGACTGCCTTTATGAGCAGGAGCGGAGAAATCTAATCCCCCACGGCAGTTTTCCCTGGAGCCATCAGCATAATACAAGCACCATAAACTATGCTATATTCTCTAGGTGGCACTGGGTGATTTGTTTGTCCCCAACTCCTGCTCTCCCCTAGTGATTGAAGGTAACAGGAACATATTAGTGGTTGTTGTATTTGTGATTTAACTTGACAGTTACAAAATATAAGATAAATGCTAATTGTGGGAACTTCCTTTAAGGGCTTATTCAGGCGACAGGGAAAGTCAGCATTTTCTGTCTTCATGCTTGTTAAGTGGGCGGGCTCTTCCTGGTCTGATGTCAAAGCTGTCTTGTGTACTCTGAGCCAATCAGATGGCCGTTCCCACCTACTGCTCATCTGCATGCACTCTCAAACACATACTGAGATAGGAAGACTGTACCATGATTCCCCCTCCCTCTCTCACAGCAAGTCACAAACATACTGGGGGAGAGATTCTGCTGCAGCTTTCCCTTCCTCACTGTCTAGTGAATATTATTTTAATCTACACTTTTTTTTTTTATGGCTTAAAGTTTTCAGAATATTTACAAAAGTATACAGACAGGGAAAGAGAAACTACAGGATGTTGGAAGTTGAGGCATATGCCATTAATAAGATATATTACAAAGTTTTGTGTATTCACATGATCATGCACTTTCTGTTGTCACTTTTTCAAAAATGTCTGCTACAGTAAAACTAAAAATGACAATATCTTTTAAGGGGGGGATATAATTAGAGAGCTGTGGATCCTTGGTACTCGGGTCCTGTAGATGACCTTAGTGGCTGACAATGACACATGATGATAGTAGGGGGGGAAGTCATGTCCTCTCTTGTCGAGGTCCTAATTTTAAATATACAGTACACTTTCTAAAGCAAATAAGCAAAAAATGTGAATGCCACATGAGATAACATACTTATAGTCATTCTTCAACTCTATAGTTAGTTATAAATGAAAGCACTCTTGATTTCAAATAAAATGTTTCAACTTCAGAACTTCAGTAATATCAATTTGCCCATATGCATAAAGAGTAGAAATGTTATACTTTCTGCCCTTCACTTTATTAATTGCCTTAGGCACAACATTAGCCATCACACGCTATAACAGATGCTGTTTCTTTACTTCACTTCCCATTTGCCTCCTTTATTGCCAACCACTTACCAAAGATTGACGCCATTTATATAAAACTTAAAAATGCCCTAAAGAAACAGAGAATGTGTTTCTGAAATGCTGCAATAGTCAATCAAGCAAGTCTTGCAATTCACATGGAAAAATTGAGCTTTTAAATTTGTATTTAAAAAAATATATAAAAGTTGATATAATTACGGGTATGCTTTATATACTAGAGGTTGTTTTTTTTCTTTACATATTAACGTTTTAAGCTTTTCAGCAAAAGTGCAGTGAAGTCAACATTTAAATAATAAAATCCAAGAACACTTTGCTGCTGAGCAGATATATTTATGTCTTTATATATGAAATGTAGTGGCCATGATGCCGTAGCAGTCAATCAGAGATCAGTTTTCATCTTCTAAATTACACTGAAAAAAAACTAAATGTGGACTCTGCTTTCTATAGGCAACAAAGTCACTCTTCTCACCTTTTTATTCATAATGCTTACTTTCTTAAAATAGTTGTCACCAAATGACATATTAAAGACTGCGGGGTTAGCTTCATAAACCCATAGCGATCACCTATTTTTACCGTGGGAAGCTCCAGTGGCCACTGCAGGGGAAATGTAGTATTGCAGCTATTCAAATGACCAAGTCTACCTCTCCCCTGGCATATTGAGAGGGGGTCCCAAGCAGGGGACTCCACTTTATTACATCCATATGCTCCAATAGGGCAAATGGGCAGGGTTTGTCGTAACGAGACAACCTTGTTTAACCCATTAAGGAACGAGCCAATTTTGACTTTAAAGGCTATGGATACCTTTGCATACATAGATTATTTTTTTTATTCATTGAATGTATTATATTGAGAAAAATATTTCTGCTATTGGTTTTAATTGAAATGTTTTTACAGTTTTTCTTCTGCAGCTTGAATGTATCACAGCCACACTGCCACTCCTAATTAAATTGACAAAACTGCTTTCGCCAATGACGTTAACAGGTTAAAAACAATAAAGCACTACATTTCCCTTCTATGTCCATCTTTTAACACGTTTTTCAGTTTTTATTATGGAAAAGCCAAGGTTCTTTGTAAATATATTGCATTACTTATCTTGGCAGTTTCAACCTCTATTATATCCAACAGGTTCATTCACACTGACTGTTACTGAAAAAAGTCAATACAATTGTCATCTGATATATACTAAAACAATTTAGACTGATTCTACAATGCAATATTAGTTTTTTGTTACATGAACTTACAGTTGAGCACCTTTGTAAAAGTTCTCATGAGCCTGCAAGGAATGCTGGGATATTTCATCATTGAAGACTCCATTATATCTGGAGGAAGGCTGTTGAGAAACAGACGCATTCAGATGGAATTATGTATAGGAATGGAGGTCCGTCCCACAAATTTGGGATCCTTGGATAGAGAGAATGAAACCTAGTCTTAGAGACTATATGAGACGATAGTTTCTCCTTTTTTTTTTTATTCTCCTCCACCTCAGAGGGTTCAGAGATGAGCGATGTGAGGGTGGTAGGGAATGTTATATTATATTTATTTGTGTTTTGTACTATCTGATAGCAAAAATAAAAAATACTTTAATAAAAAAAATAAAGAAAAAGTAGAGGTAACATATCTTCCTTGAGAAATACAATATACGGAGTTATAGGTATAAGTATAGAATGTTGATCTAGGGATTTTTCAGATTGCCAGCAAGCTTCAGGAAGTATTTTTTTCCACATTATGGCAAATTGGTTCTTTGCCATTTAGGGGTGGTTTTTGCCTTCATTTGGATTTTTGGGGATTTTTAAGTATAAGGCATCGGCTGGACATTGCACTACAATAAATGGCTGTGATATCACTGTGATAGGAATGCATTGAGTAGCTCGAAAATCTCTTCAAAATCATTCCAGACAACTGTATAGCTCTGAAATCCCAGCATGTGGCGATTAGAAATAAATCGCTAGCAGATGTCTTGATTTAATCTTTTAAGAGATTTTCAAGCTACTCAATGCATTCCTATAGACAGCAAATTATCACAGTGATATCACAGCAATTTTTGGAGGGAGATAAATAGCTATAGCCTAATACATTCCTATGAACAGCGATTTATCGTTTACTAAAAAAAAAAAAAGTCTAGATCTAGCCCCAGCATTTCTAGTAAAACACCTGCTTATTTTGATGTAACCTGTGATGCTACCTTTCCAGGATCCTAATGACCACTCTAAAATTGTCTGTGATTTTTCTGTTAGTGAATGTTACAACCCTGGCTACAGAATCACAATTTAACATTTTAGAGCCTCTTATAACTTTACCATGTTGGCTTCATTCTCCATTCTGTTGGCTTCAATAGAAAGCCCTCCTTGATAGCTGTTATATAAAGTGCAGATTATTTACATGGAATATAACCAACGCTGACCAACATCTATTTATTAGTATGTTCTTCATAAAGCATAATGAATGTTTGTGATACATTACACATACAACATTGAAGTCTAGTATCATGTTTATGAATTTATCCAAGTGAGGTGGCTACTCTATAGCTTATTTGTTAATACTGTATGGAGACATACTAAGAGGGCAAATGGAAAATGGTTGTCTCATGAAGATTTCTGGTCGGAAAATCTGCAGTGTGCTACAATAGTGTCATATTCTGTGGGTATGTAGACCCACTGGGTCGTACTGCCGTAGCGGGATAGCAGCTGGCCAAACAGAGTACCAAGTCAATGTCTAAAGTCCGATTAAGGGTACCTGTGGTATTTCAGACAGTAGCGATGGATAGGCTCGGATGGGACCTTGGAGGCAGACACCAGGCATGGTGTAATACAGAAGACGTGATCGGTGGCACAACACGACTCTAACTCTCTACAGGATACAGGTAGCAGGTACGGGAACACTGGGAACTGGAAAACACTAAGGGACCATTTGGACTAACATGAGTAAACACAACAGCGCTCAGGCAATGAAGGAAGGGGCAGGGCCCTTCTTATAGTCCAGATTGAGTATCGGCTAATTACTGATTTTCTTCATGTGCGCGCGCTGGCCCTTTAAGGCCAGGCATGAGCGTGTGCATGCACCCTACGGGACACAGCAGAACGAAGCAGAAGTGAGCACAGGCGTCTCCTGAGGAGGAGAGGCGGGCCAGCGCTCACAGATCCATGGCTGTGGCCGTTGGGGGGTGAGTAATGTGGCTATGGGAGTTATAAATAGCAGCAAAGTGCATGAGATTTTACCATATCTCATCCACACGCAGCAGAAAATTTCAACACAGAAATTTACCTGTGGTTTTGATTTTTAAATCCTCAGCATGTAAATTTCTGCTGCAGAATGGTCGCGGATTTGTTGCAGATATTCCCCATTGAGTTCAATGTGAAAATCTGCAACAAATACCAAATTTTCAGAGTAAAATAAAAAAAAGACAATACCTACCTCTCCCAATGCAGGCTGCAGCGGTCACATGTGATGAAACCTTATCACAAGAGGCACGCTGCACAGAGACCAGTTGGAGGAGCAGGGACCCATTGCTATGGGAGCGCTAGGAGAGTTTAGTATGGTCTTTTTATTTTTTTATTCTTTTAGCCCTATACAGTGAAAACTCCACAAGCAAATTAGCAACAACATCCGCACAATTTGGTGCTAAATAGCCACTTCGGATTTCCCTTGGGCTTCCTCCGGATATGCAAAAATTTTCTGCCGCAAATTCGGTAGGTGCGGAGGTACCTTTAATATTCCTGTATGTCTGTACGGGTCTGTATAGATATGGGTATGTGTGTGTGTGTGTGTGTGTGTGTGTGTGTGTGTGTGTGTGTGTGTGCGTGTGTGCGTGTGTGCGTGTGTGTGTATGTGTGACTGTATGGGTGTGTAAATATTTGTACTTAGGTGTATGCATGTGTGTCTGTATGGATGTATACATGAGTACCTACACTACCGTTCAAAAGGTTGGGGTTCACCCAGACAATTTTGTGTTTTCCATGAAAACTCACACTTATATTTATAAAATGAGTTGCAAAATGACTAGAAAATATAGTCAAGACATTGACAAGGTTAGAAATAATGATTTTTATTTCAAATAATAATTTTCTCCTTCAAACTTTGCTTTCGTCAAAGAATTCTCCATTTGCAGCAATTACAGCATTGCAGACCTTTGGCATTCTAGCTGTTAATTTGCTGAGGTAATTGGGAGAAATTTCACCCCATGCTTCCAGAAGCCCCTCCCACAAGTTGGATTGGCTTGATGGGCACTTCTTGCGTACCATACGGTCAAGCTGCTCCTACAACAGCTCTATGGGGTTGAGATCTGGTGAGTGCGCTGGCCACTCCATTACAGATAGAATACCAGCTGCCTGCTTCTTCCCTAAATAGTTCTTGCATAATTTGGAGGTGTGCTTTGGGTCATTGTCCTGTTGTAGGATGAAATTGGCTCCAATCAAGTGCTGTCAACAGGGTATGGCATGGCGTTGCAAAATGGAGTGATAGCCTTCCTTATTCACGATCCCTTTTACCTAGTACAAATCTCCCACTTTACCAGCACCAAAGCAAACCCAGACCATCACATTACCTCCACCATGCTTGACAGATGGCGTCAGGCACTCTTCCAGCATCTTTTCAGTTGTTCTGCATCTCACAAATGTTCTTCTGTGTGATCCAAATACCTCAAACTTTGATTCGTCTGTCCATTTTCTAATCTTCCTCTGTACAATGTCTGTGTGCTTTTGCCAGATTCTCAACTAGCTCAAAGGAAGGTCAGTTTTATAGCTCCTCTAAACAGCAAAACTGTTTACAGCGGTGCTAACATAATTGCACATGGGTTTTCAAGTGTTTTCTAATCATCCATTAGCCTTAGAACACTGGAGTGATGGTTGCTGGAAATGGGCCTCTATACACCTATGTAGATATTGCATTAAAAACCAGACGTTTGCACCTAGAATAGTCATTTAGCACATTAACAATGTATAGGGTGTATTTCTGATTAATTTAATGTTATCTTCATTGAAAAAAAATGCTTTTCTTTCAAAAATAAGGAAATTTCTAAGTGACCCTAAACTTTTGAACGGTAGTGTAGGTGTGTGTGTGTATGTATGTATGTATGTATGTATGTGTCACGTTGGGTGCGTGGACCCTCTGGGCCGTACCGCCTTGATGGTATGGCAGCTGGCCAACAGGACGCAGGTCACGGTCTATAGTTCGTATAGTGTACCTGTGGCAGCTCGGACAGTAGCAATGACAGGCTCAGCTGGGACTTAGGCAGCAGGCAGATGTCAGGCGTGGTGTAGCAGGACAGGCGTGGAATACAGCACAGCATGACTACAGCTCAGCACGGCACTTGACCAGGTAGCACGGGATACAGGTACAGGAACGGGGAACACTGGGAACTGGAAAACACTAGGAGACCATTTGCTAGACAAACTTAGGGTACGACAACATTGCTCAGGCTACGGAGGAAGGGGCTCAGCCCTTCTTATAGTCCAGGGTACTCATGGGCTAATTTAAACATTAACTTCAGGTACGGCGCTGGTCCTTTAAGAGCGGACACGAGCGTGTGCGCGCACCCTACGGAATCCAGTCAAGGTGTGCGAAGTGAGCACTGGCATCTCCTGAGGAGGAGACTGGGGCCAGCTCTCGCAGACCCATGGCTGCGGCCGTCAGGAGGTGAGTGAGCCTGATGCCCGCGGCCATGGACATGACAGTATGTGTGTCTATATGGGTGTGTATACATGTGTACCTAGGTGTGTGTATGGGAATGTGTATTTGTCTGTATGTATATGTATATATGTGTACTTAAGACTAATTTCCTTAAATGAGAATAGCCATGCGCATGCATGAGAAAAATGTCAATGACTCCCAAATGTCAATGACCCTTATTTTGTTCTATTGTGATATCTGCTTCTGAGAAAGCAGGGTGACCATTACAACTTCCAAAGGAGTTTATTTATGCGGTCTGGTCTAGGGTTTGTATGGTCTGTATTGTATAGTCTGGTCTGGTGTCTGAATATATTTGTGTTGCTATACAGACTGGGGATGGATGCAGAAGTGAGGGGCCAAAGATGTCTCGACAGAAAACTCTGCAGTCATCAGGAGTGAGGCTGGGTTCACACGACCTATTTTCAGACGTAATGGAGGCATTTTATGCCTCGAATTACATCTGAAAAAACGACACCAATACGTCGGTCGGCAAACATCTGCCCATTACTTTCAATGGGCTTTACGATGTACTGTGCCGACGACCTGTCATTTTACGCGTCGCTGTCAAAAGACGGCGCATAAAAAATACAGCCTCGTCAAAAGAAGTGCAGGACACTTCTTGGGATGTTTTTGGAGCCGTTTTCTCATAGACTCTATTGAAAACAGCTCCAAAAACGGCCGCGAAAACGCTGCGAAAAACGTGAGTTGCTCAAAAAAGTCTGAAAATTTTCAGATGCATTTTGTTAATCGTGTGAACATACCCTAATTGTCATGGTGGTCTAGGCTGGATGGAGAAGAAAAGAGAACGACTCTCATCAGGGAAGATGTTACCTGTAAGTCACTGGATTTATATAGTCACATAATTAGGTAAATACGGCCCCTATGTGTGCAATCAGAGTATCACATGATCTGCCACACGATGTCAGTACAAATACACCTGTTCAGAAAGGCCCCTGAGTCTGCAACACCCTTAAGGAAGCAACATGAAGACCAAGGAGCTCTCTAAACAGTAAACAGTACAGAGACAAAGTTGTGGAGAAGTATATATCAGGGTTAAGTTATACAAAAATATCCCAAACTTTGAACATCCCACAAAGCTCCATTAAATCCATTATAACAAAATGAAAAAAACATGATACAACTACAAACCTGACAAAAGAAGCGCCCATCGAAACTCACAGACTTGGCAAGGAGGGCATTATTCAGAGATTCAATACAGACACCAACGATAACACTGAAGGAGCTTCTAAAGATCCACTGCGGAGATTGAATCATCTGTCCATAACACAGTAGTTGCTTAAAGAAGAACATTTGAAAACACATTTTGAGTTCATAAAACAACAAGTACATGAAAGAAGGTTGTCTAAGCATATGAGACTAAAATTTAGCTTTTTGGCCATCATGGGAAATGATATGTGTGGAACAAACACAACACTTTCCACGACAACAAAAACACCATTCCCACAACGAAGCACGGTGGTAACAGCATCATGATGTGGGGATGCTTTTCATCGGCAGGAACTGGAATAATGGTTAGGATTGAAAGAGAGATGGATGGCAGTAAATACAGGACAATTCTTGAGGAAAATCTGTTTGAGTCTGCCAGGGACTTGAGACTGGGACATAGATTCACCTTCCAGGAGGACAATGACCCTAAATATACTGGTAAAGCTACACTGAAGTGGTTTAAGGTGAAACATTTATGTCTTGGAACAGCCTAGTCAAAGCCCAGACCTTAATCCAGGTGATAAGTTGACTTGAAGACTGCTGTACACCAACGTAACCCATCTAACTTGAGGGTGATGGCACAGCTTTGCTTGGAAGAATGGGCAAAACTCCCAGTGTCGAGATGTGCTAAGATAATATAGACATACCCCAAGAGACAGATAGATAGATAGATAGATAGATAGATAGATAGATAGATAGATAGATAGATAGATAGATAGATAGATAGATAGATAGATAGATGGATGGATGGATGGATGGATGGATGGATGGATGGATGGATGGATGGATGGATAGATAGATAGATAGATAGATAGATAGATAGATAGATAGATAGATAGATAGATAGATAGATAGATAGATAGATATGAGATAGATTAGAAGATAGATAGATAGATAGATAGATAGATAGATAGATAGATAGATAGATAGATAGATAGATAGATAGATAGATAGATAGATAGATAGATAGATAGATAGATAGATAGATAGATAGATAGATAGATAGTATCATGACATAGATTTGGGATAAATTTGAGAAGCAATGTCTTTCCATGTACGATTATGAGCAGGTCAAGTTGTTGCTCTGACATGACTTGTTTATAATGTTATTTACAAAAATTTGATGTACAAAGATTTCTGTTAATCGTTTTGCTATTTCTCAGTCATTTTAAATGGGCTAAAATCCAAAAACAAATGCAAAATTAGCCACTATTTTCAAGAAGGTTTAACAGCGCCTATTTAAAAAAAAGAGGTAGGGTAAGTATGAAGAATACTTCTGATTGCACTTGTGTTGGGGAGACCATTCCATTTATCTTTCATCTGTTATGTTCATTACAAACATTTGTGTCCAATATTGAATTTTCAGCAACAATTGTAATGCTCATTAGTGTCCATAGAAACAAAATTTTGTTGGCAGTAAAAATGTGAATGGGTTCTCATCATGTAGTGGAAAAGTAATGCACAGCTTTTCCTGTGCCGTTTAGAAAAGGGCCATCTGCATTTTTAGACATGAAAGCAATAGAGGAAGAAGACTTCAGGCCAAAATACTATGCTGAGCAAAATTCTAATTTCTGATGATAGATCATAGTGGAAAATAGAAATGCTTATATATATTTAAAGGGGAAGTACTTCAGTAAATAATTACCCAATTGCTCACGCTCAGACTGCATATTATTTCAATTTTAAGCAAATTAATTAAGAAGAATCAGATTTTATATATGTAAGGCTATGTTCACATATCTGCTGGCAAAAAAAAAAAAAAAGCATGAATGATGTAATGAAATATGACAATAGTGCTTTTGAATATCAAAATTTTTATGGATTGTCCAAAATTAAAATGAAAGAAAAAGGAGGTAAGCACTATAACAGCAAGTTAGAATAATCACTCACATTACATCCTGAAAAAAATTGTGAAAATACTAATATCCATTAGTAACATAAAATTACATATAATTGATAGTAGACTATGTACAAATATGGCAGTCATTGTTAAACAAAACATAGGTGCTTTATAGTCCAACCAGAAAGTACTTATCATCATTAAATCCACTATAACTTCTTCATTGTACGTGAGGGAGCTTGAGGATAATAGAAGACCATCTGTCAGAAGATTGACGCTCAGCCAAAAGTTGACCTTGCAATATGATAATGGCCCTCACCATACTAGTAAAACCACCAAGAAATGGCTGAAAGAAAAATAAAGGGTGCATGAGTGGACAAGTCAATTTTTCCATAGAAGGAAATGGCATATCTGTGAATATTTTTAATAAATAGTTGTGATTTTTTTATTTAAATGCATCACCCTTTGTCACGAGGGCAACAGAGGGCAGTGTGAACCCACTGTGTTGCCAATAGATTTGGCATAGGGCTAATCCAGGGAGCGGAATCCAACGGATTCCCAGGTGTTCACCCTTTAAAGGGGTTTGCCCATCAGGGACATTTATGGCATATCCACAGGATATGCCATAAATGTCAGATAGATGCGGGTCTCACCTCTGGGACCTGCATCTATCTCTAGAACGGGGCCCCCTAAACCCCGTTCTACCTTTCTCAGCTCCCGCTTGCTCCTGGGCCACTACGTCATTTCTGACCATGTAATTAGAAAACAGTGTAACGCCCATAAAAGTGAATGGCAGTTACTGAAGCAGCGTAGCACGCACGTACTAAGCATTATGTCCAGCTCTTTCTTCTCAAAGAACAATGCAGTTTCTTCAGTTCCTTGGATAGCATATTGCATTCAGCATTATCTGGGCGTTGTTGCTGCATGAATATGTGTATATAGAATCTCTCCTAACAGCACCGCATTAAAACCCGACAAATAGACATGATATAGTAAAAAATGGTGCACTGTTTATATAGCGTTTGGCCACCACTAAATATGAGCAAATTTCGTAATATTAATTTTGGGTCTGATTAATTTAAATCATCTGTCTGTTTCGATTCAGTCCGATTAAATTCACCACACATCTAAAGTACTCTAAATGCCCTGAAAACTGGTGTCCGATTCTCTGATGTCTTCTGGGATAGTATCCAAGGTAAATCCAACCCTTTTCAATCTCTTTAACTCCAAGCCAGCATGTTATGTCAAAGTGACAGAAACATATCTGGTTAGACTCGTAGATAGAAGATAGATAGATAGATATGAGATAGATAGATAGATATGAGATAGATAGATAGATAGATAGATAGATAGATAGATAGATAGATAGATAGATAGATAGATAGATAGATAGATAGATAGATAGATAGATAGATAGGAGAGATAGATAGATATGAGATAGATAGATAGATAGATAGATAGATAGATAGATAGATAGATAGATAGATAGATAGATAGATAGATAGATAGATAGATAGATAGATAGATAGATAGATAGATAGATAGATAGATAGATAGATAGATATGAGATAGATAGATAGATAGATAGATAGATAGATAGATAGATAGATAGATAGATAGATAGATAGATAGATAGATAGATAGATAGATAGATAGATAGATAGATAGATAGATAGATTAGATAACCAGACAGAACATGCTAATGATCATTTTAGTGTGTTACGAGTGTTATAATGTTATAATATGATCATTACAGGACCTGCATTACTGAAACTTCTAGGGTGATTTCACACGCAGTGCTTTTGTAAAAAAAAAAAAAAAACATTGCCACATTTTTTCGCCGCATTCTTTTCAGCAAAAGCACTGCAGCCAGATGTTAGCTGGAAGTCAATGGGGAAATATAGAATGTACTACAAACATAAAATATTTTTTTAGGTGGGATTTTTCTCCCATAAAATTTGTGAGCACTTCAGAGAAGTTAGCTCCTCTCTTGGGTCAGGTGGTTGGCACACAAAAGAGGTTCACGCAATCACAATGGGTTTCGTACAACTAGCTTCAGACAGTTTTATTATCTCCTCATGAAAAAATAGGAAAAAAATAAGTTAATAGTACAGCAAACTAAATCCTAGGCTGTCTGCAGTGGTGTAACTACCGCGGTAGCAGCCGTAGCTGCTGCTACGGGGTCCATGGTTTGAGGGGGCCCGTGCCGCCAGCCAACACGCCCCCCATATGCCCGGTGGCGCCGCTAGCAGTCGTTATGGCTACTACAGTGGTAGTGCCACTATGATGGGGCCCGCGTCGCCGAGCCTCCAACAAGTATGAGCCGGGCGACACAGGGCCTCTCATGCCTGTAGGCGTCGCTAGCACCGGAGGGGGCCCCAGTGCTAGCGACAGCAAAATACATGCATTAGCGCTGAATGGCCGACCATCCAGCGCCTTACAATGACGCTGATTGGCTAGCGGCGCGATGACATCATCGCGCCGCTTCAATGCTTGAAAGGCGCTGATTGACGGGGCAAGTCATTCTGCCCTGCCAATCAGCGTCATTGCACGACGCTCATTCAGCTCCAGTAGACCTGCTCAGAAGAGAGCAGATCTGCATCGCCAGCGAACAGGAACGCGATGATGTGAGTATGTAAAGTTTTTTGGTTTTTTTCTCATAAAACTGTGAGTGGCATTATCTATAGTGGGGGCGCTATCTACAGGGGGATATGGAGCACTAGCTACAGGGGCGGTCTGTATGAGGGGATGTGGGGCACAATCTACAGGGGGGGTCTATATGTGGGGATGTGGGCCACTATATACAGGGGGCTCTATATGTGGGCCACTATCTACAGGGGGGTCTATGGGGGGCACTATATGTGAGACACTATACAGGTGTGGGCTATATGTAGAGCACTATCTATATGGGAGCTATTTTTTAGGGTACTTTCTATAGGGGTGGGCTATATGTGGGACACTATTTACAGGGGTGGGTTACCTGTGGGGCACTAGCAACAGGGTGGCTATATGTAGTGCACTGTCTACAGGGGTGGGCTATATGTGGGACACTATATACAGGGGGAGCTATATGTGAGACACTATCTACAGAGGTGGGCTATATGTGGAGCACTATCTATAGTTGAAGGGCAGAATGGTAGCTCAGTGGTTTTAACGTTACTTTATTCTTTCATGAGTTATTTACAAGTTTCTGACCACTTATAAAATGTGTTCAAAGTGCTGCCCATTGTGTTGGATTGTCAATGCAACCCTCTTCTCCCACTCTTCACACACTGATAGCAACACCGCAGAAGAAATGCTAGCTCAGGCTTCCAGTATTCGTAGTTTCAGTTGCTGCACATCTCGTATCTTCACAGCATAGACAATTGCCTTCAGATGACCCCAAACATAAAAGTCTAAGGGGGTCAGATCGGGAGGCATTTCTTCTGCGGTGTTGCTATCAGTGTGTGAAGAGTGGGAGAAGAGGGTTGCATTGACAATCCAACACAATGGGCAGCACTTTGAACACATTTTATAAGTGGTCAGAAACTTGTAAATAACTCATGAAAGAATAAAGTAACGTTAAAACCAAGCACACCATTGTTTTTCTTGTGAAATTCTCGATAAGTTTGATGTTTCACATGACCCTCTTCCCATTGAAAAAACTAAAGTTAGATACAAAATGGCCGACTTCAAAATGGCCGCCATGGTCAACACCCAGCTTGAAAAGTTTCCGCCCTCCCATATACTAATGTGCCACAAACAGGAAGTTAATATCACCAACCATTCCCATTTTATTTAGGTGTATCCATATAAATGGCCCACCCTGTATATATATATATATATATATATATATATATATACTTAGCTTGGTTCTAGCGCTGTATTTATGTACTGAGCTTGCTTGTGGTACTGTATGTTTGTCAGAGCTTGGTTCTGGATCTGTAGTTATATAGGATATATTTATAATAACAAAATTGCAGGGCAGATGGAATTGTTCTCAATTCATTGTATATTTAATTGGAATCTGTCAGGTAGTTTTAACCCCTTGAACCGCCACCATGCGGTAATACATGACCTGACAATATTTCCAAACATTCCCTTGTATGTTTTTTCAGATGCAGCAAAATCCTTAAAATCCACTTTTAAAACGGCGCACACTATATGCTAATTACTTATTAGAGGGTCATCTACAGGGGTCTGTGTGTGGCACTTTCTACTAAGGGGGGGCTGTGTGGCACTGTATACAAGGGAGGGGCTGTGTGGCACTATATACAGTGGGAGCTGTATAGCGCTATATACAGTGGGGGCTTTATGGCGATATCTACAGGGGGGCTGTATGGCACTATCTACAAGGTGGAGTTGGGGGCACTATCTACAAATGGGGTGTGACACTGTCTATAGGCGGGGCTATATAGCACTGTCTACAGGGGGCTGTATGGCACATTCTACAGGGGGCACGATTTATAAGGGGGGCTGCTTGTGGAACCGGCGGAGGGCCCCGGTCAGGAGTTTGCTATGGGGCCCAGTCTTTCCTAGTTATGCCCCTGGCTGTCTGGCCACTAACTAAACATGTAGAATCTCTCACTACTATGCTCAAGGACTACCGCGCAGCATCTCCAAACACACTTTTGTTCGTTACCAGAACTTTTTGACTCCCACAGGCTGGCAATGTCTGTCTTCCCCAGAATGGGAGCTTTGGCTACCCTCCCTCCCGAGGCTGAGAACACCATATAATTGCCTTACACCATTCTTTAACCCCTTCCCGCTCGTGGACGTACTATTAGGTCATGGTAGCTGTATCATTCGCGCTCCATAGCCTAATAGTACGTCACGGGAGTAACGGCCATTTCGGCCGTCCTCCCGACACATACAGGAGCTGTGACAGCTGCTGTCTCGTACAGCAGCTGCCGCAGCTCCTACAGCGGGGACCGATCGCTGTGTCCCCGCTGATTAACTCCTTAAAAGCCGTGTTCAATAGGGATCACGACTTTTTAGGGGTTAAGCTACAATCGCCGGCCTGCTCCACGATAGCGGCCGGCGATTGTAACTATGGCAACCGGACACCAAACAATGGAGTCCGGCTATGCCATCGACGGAAGCCTAGTGGGTCCTGACAAAGTCAGGACCCACTATGATTGCTGTCAGTGAGTAGCTGACAGCTCTAATACACTGCACTACGCATGTAGTGCAGTGTATTAGAATAGCGATCAGGGCCTCCTGCCCTCAAGTCCTCTAGTGGGACAAAGTAACAAAGTAAAAATAAAGTTAAAACGTTTTTCCCTTATCAGTCTTTTATTAATTAAAAAAGATAAATAAACAAATAAACTATACATAATTGGTATCTCCGCGTCCGTAACGGCCTTAACTACAAAACTATTTTGTTATTTATCCCACGCGGTGAACGCCATAAAAGAAAATAATAATAAACCGTACCACAATCACAATTGTTTGGTCACTTCCCCTCCGAAAAAATGGAATAAAAAGAGATCAAAAAGTCGCATGTACCTAAAAATGGTAATGTTTGAAACTACAGTTCGTTACGCAAAAAATAAGTCCTCGCACGGCTTTCTTGGTGGAAAAATAAAAAAGTTCTGGCTCTTAGAATAAGGTAACACAGAAAGTGAATGATTTTTTACAAAACGTATTTTATTGTGCAAACGCCATAAGACATAAAAAAAACTATAAACATATGGTATCGCTGTCATCGTATCACCCCGCAGAATAAAGTGAATATGTCATTTATAGCGCACGGTGAACGCTGTAAAAAAAATAGAATAAAAAAACAATAGTAGAATTGCTGTTTATTAGTCACCACGCCACCTAAAAATAGAATAAAATCTGATCAAAAAGTCGCATGCACCCCAAGAAAATTACAATGAATTCCTCAAGGGGTCTAGTTTCCAAAATGGAGTCACTTTTGGGGGTTTCCACTGTTTTGGCACCACAAGACCTATTCAAACCGGACATGGTGTCTAATAAAAAAGAGGCCTCAAAATCCACTGGGTGCTCCTTTGCTTCGGAGGCCGATGCTTCAGTCCATAACCGCACTAGGGCCACATGTGGGATATTTCTCAAAACTGCAGAATCTGGGCAATAAGTATTAAGTTGCGTTTCTCTGGTAAAACCTTTTGTGTTATAGAAAAAAATGGTATAAAAAGGATTTTCTGACAAAAATAAATATTTAAATTTCACCTCTACTTTGCTCTAAATTCATGTGAAACACCTAAAGTGTTAATAAACTTTCTAAATGCTTTTGTGAATACTTTGAGGGGTCTAGTTTCTAAAATGGGATGTTTCATAGGGGTGTCTAATATATAGGCCCCACAAAGCAACTTCAGAACTGAACTGGAACCTAAAAAAAATAAAAAAATAAAAAAATGAGGCAATACTTCGCTTCTCCTATTGAGCATTGCCTACTCCAAGATAACCCCAGTTTTGACCGTTTGTATAAACGGAGACCCCTATTAGACCGTTTCAGTGCCCGGTTTTCCCAAGCATACACCACCGAGACGTGTATTTCTATTGAGGAGTCCTTGGTACATTTTAAAGGGGGGCTTCAATTCCGCCAGTACCTGCCGGGTAAGAGGGCAAGGTATGGCGTGAAGATGTATAAGCTGTGCGAGTGCATCAGGGTATACCTACAAATTTAGGATATATGAAGGGAAGGACACCAGTGCTCCGCCCCCAGAATGCCCCCCCCTTACTGGGAGTTAATGCAAAAATTGTGTGGGATTTGGTGCACCTACTGCTGGACCAGGGTTACCACCTCTACCTGGATCATTTTTATACCAGCGTCCCACTCTTCAACTGCCTCGCTTCCAGAAGTCCTGCAGCATGCGGCACTGCTAGAAGAAATCTGAAAGGCCTCCCTAAGACTCTGCTTTGGCAAACACTCAGAAGGGGTGAGAGCAGGGCACAATCTAGCAGCAACATATTGTGTGTCAAGTACAAGACAAGAGAGATGCCACACAAGTATCCATGCACCTGTACGAGGTACCAGTACAGAGACCGCCAAACCAGACTGCATCCTGGACTACAATAGGTACATGAGAGGGGTGGACTTGTCAGATGAAGTCCTGAAGCCCTACAGCTCCATGCGGTGTGGTATAATAAGCTGGCCGTGCACATCATACAGATGGCATTGTACAATGCGTATGTGCTACGTCGATGTGCAGGCCAGACGGGAACTTTCCTGGAATTTCAAGAGGTGGTTATCAAGAAACTAATTTTTAGGGACCAAGAAGGGGGGGCACCCAGTACTTCTGGAAGCGGGGCCACACGCATCGTACCAGGGCAATACTTTCCAGGAGAAGTTCTCCAAACTGGCAAGAAAGGAAAAAGTCAAAAGAGGTACAAAGTCTGCTATAAGAGGGGGATAAGGAAGGACACAATATATCAATGTGACACGTGTTACCGATAAACTAAGGCTCCGTATGAAAGAGTGCTTCAAAATGTATTATACATCCCTTGATTTTTAATCTACCCCAGTTTTACTTACCCTGCTGCACTCCGCAAAGCTTATCCCCCTCGTTTTTCCCTTCTGAGCCCTGCTGTGTGCCCAGGAAGCTGATAACAGCCACATGTACTGTATTGCCATACCCGTGAGAACCCACATTACAGTTTATGGGGTGTATGTCTCTGGTCAAAATGCTCACTACACCTCTAGATGAATGCCTTAAGGGGTGTAGTTTTTAAAACGGGGTCACTTCTTGGGGGTTTCAACTGTACTGGTACCTCAGGGGCTTCTGCATACATGACTTCGCACCAGAAAAGCTCCAGTAGGCCAAATGGTGGTCCTTTCCTTCTGAAACCTCCCATGGGCCCAAACGTCAGTTTATCACCACAAATGGGGTATTGCTGCACTTAGGACAAATTGGGCAACAAAATGGAGTGTTTTATTTCTTGTGAAAATAAGAAATTTTGAGCTAAAATTACATATTATTGGAAAAAAAAAAAAATCTTTTTAATTCCCAGCCCAATTCAAATAAGTTCTGTGAAGAAACTATGGGGTCTAAATGGTCACATTACCCATCAATTAATTCCTTGAGGGGTGTAGTTTCCAAAATGGGGTCACTTCTGGTGAGTTTCCATTGCTTTGATACCTATGGGGCTCTGCAAATGCGACATGGCACCCGAAAACCAATCCAGCAAAATCTGCACTCCAAAGAACACACTGCACCCCTTCCCTTCTGAGGCCACCCATGGGCCCAAACGACAGTTTATCGCCACAAATGGGGTATTGCTGCACTCAGGAGAAATTGGGCAACAAAATGGGGTATTTTTTTCCCTGTGAAAATAAGAAATTTTTATCAAAAATGACATCTTATTGGAAAAAATTTAATTTTTTTAATTTCACAGCCCAATTCAAATACGTGCTGTGTAAAAACTGTAACAACAACTATAAATTAATTCCTTGTGGGGTGTAGTTTCCGAAATAAGGTCACTTTTGAGGGATTCCTACTGTTTTGGCACCTCAACACCTCTTCAAACCTGGCATGCTGCCTAAAATATATTCTAATAAAAAAAAAGAGGCCTCAAAATGCACTAGGTGCTTCTTTGCTTCTGGGGCTTGTGTTTTAGTCCACGAGCACACTAGAGACAAATGTGGGACATTTCTAAAAACTGCAGAATCTGGACAATACATATTTAGTAGTGTTTCTCTGGTAAAACCTTCTGTAATACAAAAATAAATTGAATACAATTGAAATTCAGCAAGCAAAATTAAAATTTGCAAATTTCACCTCTACTTTGCTTTAACTTCTGTGAAATGCCTGAAGGGTTAAATAAACTTTCTAAATGCTGTTTTGATTACTTTGAGGGGTCTAGTTTTAAAAATGGGGTGTTTTATGGTGGTTTCTAATACATAGGCCCCTCAAAGCCACTTCGGAACTGAACAGGTACGTTAAAAAAAAGGCTTTTGAAATTTTCTTAAAAATATGAGAAATTGCTGTTTATGTTCTAAGCCTTGTAACATTCAAGAAAAATAAAAGAATGTTCAAAAAACTATGCCAGTCTAAAGTAGACATATGGGAAATGTGAACTAGTAACTATTTTGGAAAGATTTGCACCTCTTTCGTGTTTTGGACCCATTCCTGGTTTTGGCTTCCAAATACTGAAGCAAAATACTGACCAAAATACTGACGTGTGCATGAGGCATTAGAGATTGCAAACTTGGTGCTTAATTGCACCCACAGGTAAAAATATTTTACCTCTTTGTGTAACGCTTAGTTACCTGGGATGTAGACAGTCTGCCATATCACCTAGAATGAACACATCTTGTTGATCAGCACTTTCTTAAGAGGGTTCGGTTCTGTCTCTGCTATTTACCAGCCAGCTCTGAAGTCATCACACTCACAGGCTCATAGTGTTGATCACTCACATAAAACATAAAATTTTCTCCTCCACACAGCAGTGACCGTGTAACAACCTCCATAGGTTTTTCACTTCCTTAAAAAAAAAATACAATTGTACGCAAGTGTCAATGTGTGTAGTTTTTGGGTGGCGTTTCTTCTGGAAAAATTAAGCGTTGCAAGGAGGAATCTTTGCATCACATAATCTTTGATTCACATGATTTGCAAATGTGAAAAACGCTTTGTAAACACACTATTTTTAATAAAACGCCACTAAAAATAGTAATAAATTATACGTTCCATTTTTCCTAAAAAAATCTTATAGTATATTCCCAGGAGATAGGGACCCTGAGAGTATCGGATTCCTTGTCCTTCATTCCTAAATAACAAGCATTTACTGCTAAGATGATTCTGCAGTGAATCTCATCTGAGCGTCTGCAAACATGATTAAAGTCCGCTCAATGATCAGTCACTAAGCTCATCAATTACTGCTTCAGGCTAAAGATTACTGTAATAACTGCTTCCATGGAGATGCGCACACATGTCCAAGACAGGAAAAAAGCACATCAAGGTACACAGGAGAAATTTCTCCGAACAGCTATTTAATGTGATACTAATGTTACTGGACCTCATGTTTTTATTTCTTTAGCTTTCAACTAGCAATGGTTTTCTATTGAAATTACTGAAATATACTAAATATACGTTCGTTTTTATTTTTCTTTAGAATAATGAGAGTTACTTGGAGGATGGTATATCTGAGGCAGTCATACTCCAAATTTCTCAACACATCCAGCTTGTTACAAATTAAATATCACTTCTTCGGCTGGGTTCATACCCGCGTTGGGTCTTTCCGTTGTTCTGCTCTATCAGAGGAGCAGTACAAGGAATAATTGGAAGCTGCGGTTCCGTTGCACCACGGACAGTCAACAGTTGATCACAACGGTACTGTTACGTCTATGGCCGTGGGTCGTCATTTTGACTTACCCCTTGACGATCCCGGCCATGGACGTCTCTCTTCTCGGCGTTCGCTCCCACCAGGGAGACGCCGGCACTCTCTTCCGGGTCCTCGGACTGTGTCCCGCAGGGCGCGCGCACACGCGCGTGCACGGCCTTAAAGGGCCAGTACACGTCCAGCTGCCTAACATCAATTATCAGCCCAAATGGCTGCTTCACTATAATAAGGGGCCCTGCCCACTGGTTCCTTGCCTGAGCGTTGTTGTATACCCTAGTTTGTCTTGATAAAGGTCTCCCAGTGTTTTCCAGTACCCAGTGTTACCCGTTCCTGCTACCTGTACCCTGTATCCCGTGCTATCGTTACCTGCTGTGAAAGTCAAGTCATGTCTTCCCGCTGCATCCGCGGCGTCACCTGCTGTGAAAGTCAAGTCGTGTCTTCCCGCTGCATCCGCTGCGTCACCTGCTGTGAAAGTCAAGTCGTGCCCCTGCCACTGTCTACATTGCTTTAGGTACCCGTTCAGAACTATAGACATTGTTTTGTACCTTTTTGGCCAGCTGCTACCCCGCTACGCGGTACGGCCCAGTGGGTCTACACCCCGCGCCGTGACAGTACGCTCAGGCCATGGGCCCCGCTGGCCAAGTCAAGAGCCTGTCATCCTCCCAAGCCATGCAGGCGGACCTGCAGGATCTGCAAGCATGACAGGATCAACTCATTGTGGCAGTAGACTCCATGGCACAGCATCTTGGTGCGCTAGTTACTTCCGTCACCACTCGAAGTCAAGCTCCTCCGATTGACCCTCCTGAAACACCTCCTGGCAGCCCCAGTTCCGACTCTCGGTTCTCGCTGCCATTGCCACCTCGGTTTCATGGAGACACAAGTTCGTGCAGGGGGTTCCTGAACCAATGCCAAATCCACTTCACTCTGCACTCCCGAGCATTTCCTTTGGACGGAGCCAGGATCGCCTTTATTATATCCCTACTCGCAAGCAAGGCCCTGGCGTGGGCGAATCCAATCTGGGAACGACAGGGTCCCAAGACCAGAGACTTCCAGGGGTTTGTGCGGTTGTTCCATTCCGTATTTGAGGAGCCTGGAGGAGTCTCGTCGGCAGCCACTGCTATCCTTAACCTGCATCAGGAGAACGTCTTCGTGGGCGAATACACCATCCAGTTCCGGACTCTGGCAGGAGAATTGTCCTGGAACAATGAGGTCTTGGTAGCAACCTTCTGGCATGGCCTATCGCCTGAGATCAAAGACGAACTGGCTGCTCGAGATCTCCCTGCTGCCCTGGATGATCTGATTCTACTGGCTACCCGTGTGGACATAAGGTTCAGAGAGTGATCCCGAGAGATTCTTCAGGAAAAACGGCTTCCTAGACTGGTGTCCAACTTCCAACAACCCCTCTTGCCTTGTTCTTCTGCTGTGCCCCAGGTTCCATCGCAGGTGGATCGGCTTAAACTGTCCGATCAAGAAAAACAGCGCAGGCGCACCTCTGGACTCTGTCTGTACTGCGGCCTTAATGGCCATGTCGTGCGTCTGTGTCCCCAGAGGCTTAAGAAACCCCAATGCCTGGGATTGGTTGGAGAGACAACCCTGGGCGCTACTGCACTTGATAAAGAACTCTCGTCCAAGCTGTTTATTCCTGTGACCATCGTCGTTGGCGAGAGACCTCATCCAGTCTCTGCCTACCTGGATTCTGGCTCCGCAGCCAATTTCATCTGTCAAGACCTCGTGGATCTTCTTCAATTGCCTACTGTTTTGCTGGAGAGACCGTTAATCGTTGCCTCGGTAGATGGACTGCCTTTGCCTGACCCAGTATTGTCTGTGACCAAGCCATTGAGACTCCAAGTGGGAGCTCTTCATTCTGAGCTTATCTCCCTGTATGACCTGCCCAAGGCCATCAACCCTGTGCTGCTGGGTTTGCCTTAGCTCCGTCTTCACGCCCCAGTCCTGGATTGGAACTCCGGAGAGGTTCTTCAGTGGGGTCCCAAGTGTCTAGACCGCTGTCTGGGTCATGTTCATCCATCCCAGCCTTCTTTGCCTCAGTCATTGACATGGTTGCCTCCTTGTTACTCTCAGTTCGCTGATGTCTTCGACAAAAAGGAGGCCGAGATATTGCCACCACATCGAGAATACGACTTGGTTCCTGATTCGTCCCCTCCTCGCGGTAGAGTATACCCTCTCTCCTTGCCAGAGACCCAGTCTATGTCGGCCTACATTAAGGAGAATCTGGAGAGGGGCTTCATACGAAAGTCTTCATCCCCGGCCGGAGCCGGGTTTTTCTTTGTCAAAAAGAAGGATGGATCCCTTCGACCCTGCATTGACTACCGGGGTCTCTATCAGATCATGGTGAAGAACAGGTACCCCTTGCCGTTGATTTCGGAACTCTTTGATCGTATACGGGGGGCGAAAAAATTTACCACGCTTGACCTGCGGGGGGCTTACAATCTAATCCGGATCCGTCAGGGAGACGAGTGGGAGACTGCATTTAACACACGTGATAGACACTACAAATATTTGGTCATGCCCTTCGGCCTGTGTAACACCCCCGCAGTATTTCAAGAATTTGTGAATGACATTTTTCGTGACCTCCTCTATGTCTGTGTTGTGGTGTATCTCGTTGATATCTTGATTTTTTTCCCCAGATCTTGTGACTCATCAGGGCCATGTCCGCCAGGTTTTGCTTAGATTAAGAGAGAATCATCTTTATGCCAAGTTGGAGAAGTGCGTGTTCCAAGAGAAGTCTCTACCTTTCCTGGGTTACATTATCTCTGATCAAGGTCTCAAGATGGACCCTGAAAAGGTCAAGGCTGTCCTGGAGTGGCCACGTCCTCAAGGCTTAAGGGCCATACAACGCTTCCTGGGATTCGCCAACTTCTACAGACTGTTCATTCCCAACTTCTCTTCTCTGACAGCCCCCATCTCCACCCTCACTAAGAAGGGTATGAATGCCAAGGTATGGACTCCAGAGGCGGAAATCGCATTTGAAACCTTAAAAAAGGCCTTCACGTCAGCTTCCATTCTGCACCACCCTGATGTATCCCTACAGTTTTCATTAGAGGTGGACACCTCCTCTGTTGGTGTCGGTGCACTATTGTTCCAGAGGGATTCGAAAGGCAAGACTGTGGTATGTGGTTACTACTCCAAGCAGTTGTCTTCTGCAGAGCACAACTACTCGATTGGAGATCAGGAGTTGCTGGCCATCAAGCTGGCTCTGCAAGAGTGGAGACACCTACTGGAGGGCGCAGCTCATCCTATCCTGGTCTTCACGGACCACAAGAACTTGACCTACCTACAGACGGCTCAACGGCTGAACCCTCGTCAAGCCAGATGGTCATTCTTTTTTGCACGGTTCCGGTTCGAATTCCACTACCGACCTGCCGACAAGAATGTGAGGGCCGATGCCTTGTCTAGGTATTTTGAGACAGAGGACACTGTGGAGTCCCCACAGAATATTATCGATCCTTCCTGCATCTACTCTGTCAACCCTCTGCAGCTCAGAGACATTCCTCCAGGAAAACTTTAGTACGGCTGGCAGACAGAGAAAGAATCCTTCGCTGGTGTCACAGTTCCAAGCTGGCAGGACATACAGGTGCCCGTAAGACCCGAGACCTAATTGCCCGTCAGTTCTGGTGGCCCACACTGCCCAAATTTGTCATGGACTTTGTCTCCTTCTGTACGGTGTGTGCAGCCAACAAAGTTGCCCACTCCAGACCAGCCGGTCTGCTCCAACCACTGCCTGTGCCCTATGCCCCCTGGTGGCATATTGCTATGGATTTTGTTACAGATCTGCCTCTCTCTGCGGGATGCAGTATGATCTATGTGGTGGTGGATCGTTTTTCTAAAATGGCTCATTTTGTTCCCCTGACTGGCCTGCCTTCTGCCGCTCAACTGGCTGATCTCTTCATGCAACACATCTTCCGTCTGCATGGATTACCTCTGCATATTGTCTAAGGTTGAGGGGTCCAGTTCACCTCTAAGTTCTGGAGAGCACTCTGCGGCCTACTCGGTGTAAAGTTGGACTTCTCCTCAGCTTACCACCCTCGGTCCAATGGACAAGATGAGAGGATTAAACGAATTATGAAGAACTACCTGCGGCACTTTGTCTCAAGAAGACATGATGACTGGGTGCAGCTGCTCCCGTGGGCGGAGTTCTCTTATAATAACCATACCAGTGAGTCCACCACCTCCAGTCCATTCTTCATAGTATACGGTCAACATCCTCGAATACCCCTGCCCGGCTCTACTATGTCTCAGGTGCCTGCAGCCGACTCTACGTTCAGGAACCTTCTGCAGATATGGCAGCAGACACGATCTTCTATTCTGCTGGCGGTGAACCGCATGAAGAGAAAGGCAGATACTAGAAGACGAGAACCTCACCAGTTTCTTCCAGGTACAAAGGTCTGGCTGTCTTCCAGGAATGTCCGGCTGAGGGTGCCATCTTGCAAATTTGCTCCCAGGTTCCTTGGACCCTTCGAGATTTTACTACAGATCAATCCTGTGTCGTATAAGCTTCGACTGCATCCTACCCTCAAGATCCCTAACTCCTTCCACGTCTCCTTGCTAAAACCCGTGGTTCTGAACCGCTACTCCAGGACTCCTAGTTCCGCAGTGGCTCCAGGCGGTTCATCCAGAACTTTCGAAGTGAGGGAGATCCTGGCCACCAAGAAAGTAGGAGGCAAGACGTTTTACATGGTGGATTGGAGGGGATTTGGTCCAGAGGAGAGGTCTTGGGAGCTAGAGGAGAACATCGATGCCCCTGTCCTCTGGTCCCAAGAAGAGGGGGCATAAGAGGGAGGATACTGTTACGTCTATGGCCGGGGGTCGTCGTTCTGACTTACACCTTGACGATCCCGGCCATGGACGTCTCTCTTCTCGGCGTTCGCTCCCTCCAGGGAGACGCTGGCACTCTCTTCCGGGACTGTGTCCCGCAGAGCGCGTGTGCCCACGTGTGCACGGCCTTAAAGGGTCAGTACGCGTCCAGCTGCCTAACATCAATTATCAGCCCAAATGGCTGCTGGACTATAATAAGGGGCCCTGCCCACTGGTTCCTTGTCTGAGCATTGTTGTATACCCTAGTTTGTCTTGCTAAAGGTCTCCCAGTGTTTTCCAGTTCCCAGTGTTACCCGTTCCTGCTGCCTGTACCCTGTATCCCGTGCTATCGTTACCTGCTTTGAAAGTCAACTCGTGTCTTCCCACTGCATCCGCGGCATCACCTGCTGTGAAAGTCAAGTCGTGTCTTCCCGCTGCATCCGCAGCGTTACCTGCTGTGAAAGTCAAGTCGTGTCTTCCCGCTGCATCCGCGGCGTCACCTGCTGTGAAAGTCAAGTCGTGCCCCTGCCACTGTCTACATTGCCTCAGGTACCAATTCAGAACTATAGATATTGTTTTGTATCTTGTTGGCCAGCTGCTACCCCGCTACGCGGTACGGCCCAGTGTGTCCACAACCAGCGCCGTGACAGGTACAGCTGCAGAAATTCTTGCGATCTGCTGTTATTGACAGGGAAAGCTATGGATGACTATACATTTGTTGCAGGGAAATGTAGTATTACACAGCTCTTAACCATGTAATACATGGTCACACTGATTAACCCCTTTCCAACATTTGACGTACATGTACGTTATAGTCACGAGGTCGAAGTATGGAGTGGGCTCAGGAACAGAGCCCATACGATACAGAGCAAGCGTCATCTATATAATACAGCAGACAACCCACTCTAATGGCCGGTATTGGAGATTACTCATAACCCTGCCGCCAAACCACTTAGATACTGTGGTCAATAGCAACCGAGGCATGTAAGCCAATAGAAAGAGGGGCACTCTGTCATATCATCAGCCTCCACACGATGCAATCGTGGGGTGTCGATGTGTTGTCATGGCAGCTGGAAGTCTATTATATGACCCCAGGTCTGCCATCTTTGTCCTCCTATTAAAGGGGTTATCCGGGATGTAAAAAAAAAAATTGCACTGGATTGTCAGGGGAAAGGATAGGTAAGTACAGTTTTTTTGGTTTATTTTTTTAATTTCCAGTGCCTTTAACCCCTTTAAGCTTTGCTATAGGCAGGGCTTAGGATGAAAAAAAAAAAGCACAATTCACACCAAGTATTACAGTGTATTGCAGTGTATTGTACAAGTCATCCAACAATCAAGTGTTCAAGTTCCCTTGTGGATTAAAAAAAAATAAAAAATTAGTTTAATAAGGTTGTTAAGAATATATATAAAAAATATTAAATATAAGTTAATAAAATATTAAAAGTTTAAAAATAAACATTTCCCATTTTTTAAGTAGATTAGCCCTTTCATGCCGACAATCTGTAGATACACGTCCTTTTCGCACATACCCCGTGCTGCCAGGACGTGTATATACAGATCTCTGTTCCAGCGCTGTGAAAAGCGCCCGGACGCCAGCTGTGTCTCCCCAGCAAACTGTTCTCTGACAGCTGAACCGATTGGTTCGGCTACAGAGAATATGATCACCATTATTAACTGCTTCCTGACCGCCCACAGTAAATTCACATCGGCGCTTGCTGGGCTCTGTGCAGCGCCGACGTGAATTTACAGTGGGTGTTAATAGCGCGATCCGGGTGTCTCAGAGTAGTGCTGACACCCGGATCACGCTGTTAACCCCTACCTCTGGTCCCGGAGACATGACCGGGACCTGATTGGTTCAGGTCCCGATCATGTGATAACAGGGAAAGTTTGTTGTAGCAACAAACTGGAAAGCTACAACAAACTTTCCCGAGGACCGATTGCGGGTGCTGCCGTCGGTTGCATGGCAAAACCAGAGGCCATACAACGGCCTCCGGTCTGCCATTCACGGAAGCCTATGAGGACCAGCTGGTCCTCATAGGCTTCCTGTCAGAGTGAATGTCAACGTCACACTGACAGTTTATAATACGTTACACTACCTAGGTAGTGTAATGTGTTATAGCAGCTATCAGTGCTGCAGGTCTTCAAGTAAAACAATTAAAAAATTAAAAAAAAGTAATAAAAATGTTTTACAAAAGTGTAAAAACACATTATAAGTTACAAAAACATAAAATGCTTTTTTTTCCCTATAATAAGTCTTTTATTATAGGGAAAAAAATAAAACGTTAAAAAAGTACACATATTTGGTATCACCGCATTCGTAACGACCCGAACTATAAAACTATAATATTATTTTTCCTGCAGGGTGAACACCGCAAAAAATAATTAAAAAACAATACTAGCATCACTATTGTTTTGGTCATTGCCCCTCCCAAAATATAGAATAAAAAGTGATCCAAAATTTGCATATACCCCAAAATAGTACCAATAAAAACTACAACCTGTCCCGCAATAAACAAGCCCTTACACAGCTTTTTTGGCCCTCAGAATATGGTGACACAAAAAATAAATAATTTTATAGAAAAGTGATTTTATTGCGCATATTGCCGTAATCGTACCGACCTGCAGAATAAAGTAAAATGTAATTTATAGAGCACAGTGATTACTGTAAAAAAAAAGGACAAAAAACATTGTCAAAATTTATGTTTTTTTTGTCACTTTGCTTGCCAAAAAATAGAATAAAAAGTGATCAAAAAACCACACGTACCCTAAAATGGTACCAATGAAGACTACAGATTGTAACGTAATAAATAAGCGCTCGCACGGCTCCGGTGAAGAAAAAATAAAAAAAGTTCTGGCGCTCAGAATATAGCTACAGAAATTGTGCAGAGTGTCCAAAAGCGGATACGATCAGGCACCATTTATCAGTGCGACACCGGCCACACATCTATGAATTATTTATTTACCCCATTATTATACCCTCTTATTATGCCCTGATGTACTCTGCCCAGTTTACATATGCCACCGCATTATAAACTGAAATACCAGCAAAACTCCAAACAGAACTATTACCAAGCAAAATCTGCGCTCCAAAAGCCAAATGGCGCTCCCTCCTTTCTGAGCTCTGCCGTGAGTCCAAACTGCAGTGTATTACCTCATATGGGGTATTGCCGTAATCGTGAGAAATAGCTTTACAAGTTTTGGGGTGCTTGTTATTATTTATTCCTTGTAAAAATTAAGATTTAAAGATTTTCATTTTCACAGACATTTTCCAATAAATATAGCAAAAGACCTGTCGGGTCAAGATGCTAACTATACCCCTAGATAAATTCCTTGAGGTGTGTAGTTACCAAAACCACTTTTGGGGAGATTCCACTGTTTTGGCACCACAAGACCTCTTCAAACCTGACATGGTGCCTAAAATATATTCTAAAAAAAGGAGACCCCAAAATCCTCTAGGTGCTCCTTTGATTCCGATGCCGGTGCTTCAGTCCATTATCACACTAGAGCCACATGTGGGATATTTCTAAAAACTGCAGAATCTGGGCAATAAATATTGAGTTGCATTTCTCTGGTAAAACCTTCTGTGTTACAGAAAAAAATGTATTACAAATGAATTTCGGCAAAAAAAATTTACATTTGTAAATTTCACCTCTACTTTGCTTTAATTCCTGTGAAACGCCTAAAGGGTTAATAAACTTTCTGAATGCTGTTTTGAATACTTTGAGAGGTGAAGTTTTTAAAATGGGGGGATTTATGGGGTCTATCTAGTACAGAAAGCCCTCAAAGCCACTTCAGAACTGAACTGATCCTTGACAAAATAGCCTTTTGAAATTTTCTTGAAAATGTGAGAAATTGCTGCTAAAGTTCTAAGCCTTGTAACGTCCTAGAAAAATTAAATAATGTTCAAAAAACAATCCAAATATAAAGTAGTCATATGGGATGTTAATTAGCAACAATTTTGTGTGGTATTACTATCTGTTTTGCAAGTAGATTACATTTAAATTTATAAAAATTATAATTTTTGCAAAATTTCTTGAAATTTTGGTGTCTCTCACAAATAAGCTCTGAATTTATTGACCAAATTTGTCCACTAACATAAAGTACAATATGTCACGAGAAAACAATCTCTGAATCGCTTGGATAGGCAAAAGCATTCCAGAGTTATTACCACATCAAATGACACATGTCACAATTGAAAAAATGGGGCTGGTCATTGAGGCATCGATGACCCTTGGTCCTGAAAGGGTTAATGATATAAATATATAATAAAAAATGATCCAAACTATTACAATATAAAAAAATTGCAACCCGCATGGTGGGCGTTATAAAAAAAAAATTCCAGAATTGATGTTTTTTGTCACCTCGTCTCCCCAAAAAATGAATAAAAAGTGAACAGGTAGTACTCCAAAATGGTACCAATAAAAACTACAGGTCGTCCAACTGCTTCAACGAAAAATTTTTAAAGTTAAAGGTCTCAGAATATAGCAACGCACATTTTTTTTTTTTAACAAAGTATTAATATTTTGTAAAAGTAGTAAAACAAAAAAAATTATATCAATTTGGTATCACCGTAATTATATTGACCCGCAGAATAAAGTTAACATGTCATTTTTACAGTACAGTGGCCTAAAATAAACCCAAAACACAATGGAGGAATTTCTATTACTCTTCTATTTCACCCCACAAAATGACTTTTAAAAATCTCTCAGTACATTAATTAATGCCATTAAAAACGAAAATTTGCCCCGCAAAATAAAAACCCTCATACAGCTATCTCGGCAAAATTTTTTAAAAGTTATGACTTTTGCAAGACAATAAAAGGAAAAAATTCAAATAACTAAAATTACCTGCCGTGGGAAGGAGTTACTATTCAACCTACATATACTGCATGTTATGGAATCACTGGTTGAGCAACTCCCAGGGTGGAAGTTCTATGGAATTGCTATGTGAGCGATTCCCCAAAGTCGGCTCGAGACTGTTGGGACTGAGCGTGAAAATAAATCCGCAACCCCGCAACAACTCTGATCAATAGTGTCTTAGGCTACTCTATGGTTTTCGACAGAGCCCACCGCAAGGCAGGATGGTTTTTGCTGTATAGAACACAGGTTGTTTTAACAGAGTTCGGTGTTGGATAAGAGGTGCAATGCAGGCAGAACCAGAACAGGTAACAAAACAGCCAGAGGGTAAACATAAAGTCCAAATCACAAAGCTAGGGGATGTCAGGAATAGCAGAGGTCAGTACCAGCGGGGAGCAGAAAGTCCAAATTCGTAAGCAAAGAATAATTCGAGGTCAAGCCGAGGTCCAGTTCCAAAAAGTCCAAATAGTCAAAGGTACATGACCGTCCCGGGCCGTGTAAACAAGAGACAGCTCGGTTTCTTCGATCGCTCATCCCCATACATTATCATCATGTCGGCAGCACGTTTCCCTGCTTACACAAGGAGATGTGCTGCTGACAACGAAAATATTTTACTTTTTTAAAACGTTACAATCAGCCGATAAACGAGTGTTTGCTTGTTCTTCTGCTGATCGCTGCCCTGTTTACACAGGGCAATTATCGGAAATGAGCATTCTATGAACAAGAATTTGCCCGATAATTGGACCGTGTAAAAGGGCCTTAATATAGCTCCATGCAGGATCGTTTGTTTGGGAAAGGTTTATTTGCTTTGTGGCAAAATGGGGATAGTGCCACACAGCCCCCTTGTAAATAGTGCCATACTCTCCCCTGTAGGTAGTACCACACAGCCACCTTGTAGGTAGTGCCAGACACCCCCTTGTAGGTAGTGTCACACAGCCCCCTTGTAGATAGCGCCACTGTAGCTCCCTGAAGGAGCGGAATCCCCATGTGACCGGGGAATCCGCTCCTGGATGGAGCACTTCATATCTTAGTCCATATATGGCCCTATTTGGGCAAAAGTGCAGAAAAAAAGCTGCTCTACTGCACTTTTATTTTTTTTTATAAATAAAACGATAATGTAAATGTAATTACAAAAATGGTGCCTAAATGAGTGAAATTCTTCCTGCAGAAGTCTCATACAGCTACGTCATATTAGAAAAAAGTTATGAGCACTGGGATGCAAAGAGAAAAAAATCTAAAAATTGTTCTGTCTTCAAGGCCAAAGCTCACATCAGCGTTCAGGTTCCATTCAGAATTACCGCTGAACAGAAAGCGGAACGGAAACTATCGCTTTAGTTTGCATTACCATTGATTTGAATAGTAATGATAATGCTTGCATTTTAGTTTGTTTCAGTTTCCGTTCCGTAAAGTTTCAGGGTTTTTTTCACGGAAACAACAGTGTAGTCGACTATGCTATTGTTTCGTTGAAAAAAAAGGGAACCCCTAAAACCCTTCTAAAAGTCACCTAACGCCAAGGGTTTCTTGCTTTAAGCAACCAGGGAGTACAGCGTTCGTAAGAATGGTTACTAACCCCTTGTATACTGTTGCCTGAAAACACCCATTAAGCTTCGTTCACATCTCCGTTGGGACTCCGTTCATGGGTTTAATCAAGGCTTTCCATCAGGGGAACCCATCAACGGAATCCAAACAATGAAACGGAAACAATAGGTTTCTGTTTGCATCACCATTGAATTCAATGGTGACGGATCCGGTGCAAATGGTTTTCGTTTGTCACCGTTGTTTAAGGATTCCATTGTTTTGACGGAATCAATACCGTAGTCGACTGAGCTATTCATTACGTCAAAACAACGGAAACCATTTGAACCGGATGCATCACCATTGAAATTAATGGTGATTCAAATGGGAACCTATGGTTTCTGTTTGTTTCAGTCTGGATTCCGTTCATGGGATCCACTGACAGAAAGCTCAGACGGAACCCATGAACGGAGTCCCAACGCATATGTGAACGAAGCCTTAAGGGTTAGACTGGAATTGCATAATACACACATTATAATGTTCCTTATATATGCTGCATACTAGATCTTTATGTTCATGAGAGAGATTTTAAACTCAGTTTTTATGACATCTCCTTCAGTTTGACGTTTTTCTAAACACGTATTAGTGAGAAATTAAAGACGTTTTCCGGTTTAGGCCATGCTGACCTGACCGGGACTCCTTGACTGAAACTAGTGTCTATTATTGCAACTAAAATTTTTCAAAGAGGCCCCTCCCCAGTAACATTTTCTATAATGCATGGCTATGTTAAGCTGGGCAAACACATTATATAACTGCCAGCAGATTCCACCAATGCCAATGGTATCTGCCAATAACTTAATATGTATGCGGCAGCAAAACTGTCCCCTTGTGTCTACTGTTAGGGGTAAATAGGGTGGAGCATGTCTATTAGCCAATAACTACAAGGCCATCAAGTGTGATTCTATGGAGCATTACAGGCAAGCAATTAAATAAATGAATGACTTTTAATGGATAACAAGTACTCAAGGAGTGGCACTACAGAGAAAACATGCATTCACATCCATTAATAACAGTAGATCAGGCTCACCAGAACCAAGAGATCAGTTTGTCTCTATAAGACACTGGGCCAAATTTACCAAGACTGGTGTATCTTATAAAAGAGATAGTTGGAGTGACAAATGCAGGGGCGTAACCAGGAAAAACTGGGCCCCATAGCAAACTTTTAACAGACCCCCCTGGGTGCCACACAATCCCCCCTTGAAGGTAGTGCTTCCCTGTAGATTCTGCCACACAGCGCTCCCTGCAGATAGCGCTATACAGCCCCCTGTAGATATTGTCAAACACAGCCCCCTGTAGATAGCGCTATACAGTCCTCCCATAGATAGCACCATACAGCCATCCCCGTAGATAGCTCCATACAGCATCCCCGTTGATAGCGCCATACAGCCCCCCTCTAGATAGCGCAATACAGCCCCCCCCCCCTGTAGATAGCGCCATACTGCCTCAACCCCCCAAATAAAAAAACGACCAGTAGCCTATAGGTTGTGCCACAAAACACATGGATCCCCTATCCACAGAATAGGGGATACATGGGTGATCGCTGGGGTTCGACCGCTGGTACTCTGAGAGATAAAGAGATTGAAGGTCCCCCGAAGTGCTCCATGAGAGACCTTGAACTTCCGGGTCTATGTCCTGTAACTCAATAAAAATAAAAAGGCGCACCGACCACGCATGTGCACAAGTGCAACTGGCGCTCCATTTATTTCTACCGAGCTGTCCGACATAGACCCTGGAAGTCCAAGGTTTATGCAAAACAAAAAAGAAAGATTATATCAGAATATAACAAGGCACTCTTGGGTCATTGAAAAATTATGAAAATGTATTTTATTCTTTAACCCCTTCGCGCTCAGGTCAGTACTATTACGTCGCGCTAAGTACATCGTTCGCGCTCAGGTCAGTAATAGTACTGACCTGAGTAAACACGGCGCCATTTAATCCTGGCGCGTGCTTGAGCTGTGATAACTGCTGTTTCTGACAGCACGCTATCACAGCTCAATACTCCGGGACCAATTGAAGTGGTCCCGCCCCGACGATCGCTGCTATTGGTTAGTCAGTGACTACTAACCAATAGCGGCGATCGCATACATCATTTCCTGCCCCAGACTCCACATCCTGCCGCACCCGCCCTGAACTTCTCTGTTGGCGTAGGAGAGTTGTTCAGAGCGGTTGCGTAGGAGAATTGTGCTGAGAAAATATCAAAAAAAGTTTCAAAAACTTACTTTTTTGTACTTCCCACTTGCTCCATCCACTTCCCACACCTGTCCTCCTCCTCCTCCTTGTGTTCCCCTTGTCACCCCCGTTTTTTTGGTCAGTGATCAATAACTGACCATTGCTTAGTCTTCAGGGCCACATTTTTTGGTCCCTGTGGATTATTTTATTTTTTTCTTCTTTATAAAATACAAAAAGCAAAAAAAAGATATTAAAATTTATTAAAATTTAAAAAATTTTTTTAGAAAGTTATCATCTAGCTAGTTTAGTATTAGGGTTAGTTAGTGTCAGGGAACAGTCAAAAAGCGTAGTGAGGTTTAGTGTCAGGGAATTTAGCGTCAGGAATCCGTCACCGTAGTTAGTTTTAGCGTTAGGGATCTATCACTGTAGTTAGCTTTAGTGTCAGGGAAGCTCAGAATACTCTAGTTTAGGTTTAGTGTCAGGAACCCGTCACCGTAGTTAGGCTTAGTGTCAGGGAATTTCGGAATTATCTAGTTAGCTTTAGTGTCAGGGAATCGTCGCCGTAGATAGGTTTAGCGTTAGGGAAGTTAAAAAAAATCTAGTTAGCTTTAGTGTTAGGAACCCTCGCCCTAGTTAGCTTTAGTGTTAGGGAAGGCCACTTGTTCTCTAAAAAAAACAAAAAATACAAAAAAAAAAGTAGCATCTTATTGCTTTGAGTTAGGGATTTATTTATTTTTTTCCTGTATACGTAATACACGTGTCTAATCACACAAATTACACGTGTCGCACAAATAATAAAAAAAGATGTCCCAAAGGTCATTTTCTGCCGAAGAGGCCTATGCATTCCTTGCCTCCGACACAGACTCGTCGGATGGTGAGACTCTTTTTTATTTGTCAACCTCCTCATCTAGTGATGAAGAGGAGGGACCACCTAGGAGACGTCCCAGGACCTCCACCACACTTGAAACCCCCGAGAGAAGTGACCCTGTCGCAGTTGAAGCCCCAGAGCGAAGTGACCCCATATGGACCCCCACACCAGAAAATTATGAGCCCCAAATCCCCGAGTATACGGGCAGTCCGGGGATCAAATTTAACACGGCAGGGCTCAGTGAGATGGACTTTTTCAAGAAGTTCTTCACTGATGAATTTATAGAACTAATGGTCTCCCAGACAAATTTATATGCCCAACAATATATTAGTAAGAACCCCACATCATTTTATGCCCAATCCAACAGGTGGACCCCTGTAGATGCAGCAGAGTTGGGCAAGTTCTGGGGACTTCACCTGAACATGGGGCTTCTGAAAAAGCCGTCCATTAGGACCTACTGGAGCACGGACATCTTGTACCACACCCCGATGTACCGTATGGCCATGTCCAGGATGCGTTATGAGGCAATACTTCGCTTCCTGCATTATGCTGATAATGAGCAGTGCCCACCCCGAGATGACCCCAGTTTTGACCGTTTATATAAACTGAGACCCCTATTAGACCATTTCAGTGCCCGGTTTGCCCAAGCATACACCCCCGAGAAGTGTATTTCCATTGATGAGTCCTTGATACATTTTAAAGGGAGGCTTCAATTCCGCCAGTACCTGCCAAGTAAGAGGGCAAGGTATGGCGTGAAGATCTATAAGCTGTGCGAGAGTGCATCAGGGTATACCTACAAGTTTAGGATATATGAAGGGAAGGACAGCAGTATTCAGCCCCCAGAATGCCCCCCCTTACTGGGAATTAATGCAAAAATTGTGTGGGATTTGGTGCACCCACTGCTGGACCAGGGTTACCACCTCTACCTGGATCATTTTTATACTAGCGTCCCACTCTTCAAGTGCCTTGCTTCCAGAAGTACTGCGGCATGTGGCACTGCTAGAAGAAATATAAGAGGCCTCCCTAAGACTCTGCTTGGGCAAACACTCAGAAGGGGTGAGAGCAGGGCACATTCTAGCACCAACATATTGTGTGTCAAGTACAAGGACAAGAGAGATGTCCTTGTATTGACAACAATACATGGCCACACCAGTACCCATGTACCTGTACGAGGTACCAGTACAGAGACCCTCAAACCAGACTGCATCCTGGACTACAATAGGTACATGGGAGGGGTGGACTTGGCAGATCAAGTCCTGAAACCCTACAGCGCCATGCGGAAATCGAGGGTGTGGTATAAGAAGCTGGCCGTGCACATCATACAGATGGCATTGTACAATGCGTACGTGCTACATCGATGTGCAGGCCAGAGGGGAACTTTCCTGGAATTTCAAGAGGTGGTTATCAAAAACCTAATATTTAGGGACCAGGAAGGGGGGGCACCCAGTACTTCTGGAGGCGAGGCCACACGCATCGTACCAGGGCAACACTTTCCAGGAGAAGTTCCCCAAACTGCCAAGAAGGGAAAGAATCAAAAGAGGTGCAGAGTCTGCTCTAAGAGGGGGATAAGGAAGGACACAACATACCAATGTGACACGTGTCCTGAAAAACCAGGGCTCTGTATGAAAGATTGTTTTAGAATTTATCATACATCCCTTGATTTTTAATTTACACCAGTTTTATTACCCTGATGCACTGCGCACAGCTTATCCCCCTCATCTTTCCCTTCTGAGCCCTGCCATGTGCCCAGGCAGCTGATAACAGACACATGTAGGGTATTGCCGTACCCAGGAGAACCCACATTACAATTTAAGGGGTGTATATCTCCGGTGGCGCATGCTGGGCACAATATATTGGACACTGAAATGGCATATATATATATAAAATTGCAAATCTCACTCTGCACCATCTGCTGCGCATTATCTTTTACACAGTACCTGTGGGGTCAAAATGCTCACTACACCTCTAGATGAATTTCTAAGGGGTGTAGTTTTTAAAATGGGGTCACTTCTCGGGGGTTTCAACTGTACTGGTACCTCAGGGGCTTCTGCATACATGACTTAGCACCAGAAAAGCTCCAGTAGGCCAAATGGTGGTCCTTTCCTTCTGAGCCCTCCCATGGGCCCAAACGGCAGTTTATCACCACAAATGGGGTATTGTCGCACTCAGGACAAATTGGGCAAAAAAATGGGGTATGTTGTTCCCTGTGAAAATAAGAAATTGTGATCAAAAATGACATCTTATTGGAAAAAATATCATTTTTTTCATTTCACAGCCCAATTCAAATAGGTGCTGTGAAAAAACTGTGCGGTCAAAATGATAACAAAAACCATAAATGAATTCCTTGAGGGGTGTAGTTTCCAAAATGGGGTCACTTCTGGTGGGTTTCCATTGCTTTGATACCTCTGGGGCTCTGCAAATGCGACATGGCAACCGAAAACCAATCCAGCAAAATCTGGACTCCAACAAACACATAGCACTCCTTTCCTTTTGAGCCCTCCCATGGGCCCAAACGGCAGTTTATCACCACAAATGGGGTATTGCCGCACTCAGGACAAATTGGGCAACAAAATGGGGTATGTTGTTCCCTGTGAAAATAAGAAATTGTGATCAAAAATGACATCTTATTGGAAAAAATATCATTTTTTTCATTTCACAGCCCAATTCAAATAGGTGCTGTGAAAAAACTGTGCGGTCAAAATGATAACAAAAACCATAAATGAATTCCTTGAGGGGTGTAGTTTCCAAAATGGGGTCACTTCTCGTGGGTTTCCATTGCTTTGATACCTCTGGGGCTCTGCAAATGCGACATGGCAACCGAAAACCAATCCAGCAAAATCTGGACTCCAACAAACACATAGCACTCCTTTCCTTCTGAGCCCTCCCATGGGCCCAAACGGCAGTTTATCACCACAAATGGGGTATTGTCGCACTCAGGACAAATTGGGCAACAAAATTGGGTATGTTGTTCCCTGTGAAAATAAGAAATTGTGATCAAAAATGACATCTTATTGGAAAAAATATAATTTTTTTCATTTCACAGCCCAATTCAAATAGGTGCTGTGAAAAAACTGTGCGGTCAAAATGATAACAAAAACCATAAATGAATTCCTTGAGGGGTGTAGTTTCCAAAATGGGGTCACTTCTGGTGGGTTTCCATTGCTTTGATACCTCTGGGGCTCTGCAAATGCGACATGGCAACCCGAAAACCAATCCAGCAAAATCTGGACTCCAACAAACACATAGCACTCCTTTCCTTCTGAGCCCTCCCATGGATCCAAACGGCAGTTTATCACCACAAATGGGGTATTGCCGCACTCAGGACAAATTGGGCAACAAAATGGGGTATGTTGTTCCCTGTGAAAATAAGAAATTGTGATCAAAAATAACATCTTATTGGAAAAAATATCATTTTTTTCATTTCACAGCCCAATTCAAATAGGTGCTGTGAAAAAACTGTGCGGTCAAAATGATAACAAAAACCATAAATGAATTCCTTGAGGGGTGTAGTTTCCAAAATGGGGTCACTTCTGGTGGGTTTCTATTGCTTTGATACCTCTGGGGCTCTGCAAATGCGACATGGCAACCGAAAACCAATCCAGCAAAATCTGGACTCCAACAAACACATAGCACTCCTTTCCTTCTGAGCCCTGCCATGGACCCAAACGGCAGTTTATCACCACAAATGGGGTATTGCCGCACTCAGGACAAATTGGGCAACAAAATGGGGTATGTTGTTCCCTGTGAAAATAAGAAATTGTGATAAAAAATGACATCTTATTGGAAAAAATATAATTTTTTTCATTTCACAGCCCAATTCAAATAGGTGCTGTGAAAAAACTGTGCGGTCAAAATGATAACAAAAACCATAAATGAATTCCTTGAGGGGTGTAGTTTCCAAAATGGGGTCACTTCTGGTGGGTTTCCATTGCTTTGATACCTCTGGGGCTCTGCAAATGCGACATGGCAACCGAAAACCAATCCAGCAAAATCTGGACTCCAACAAACACATAGCACTCCTTTCCTTTTGAGCCCTCCCATGGGCCCAAACGGCAGTTTATCACCACAAATGGGGTATTGCCGCACTCAGGACAAATTGGGCAACAAAATGGGGTATGTTGTTCCCTGTGAAAATAAGAAATTGTGATCAAAAATGACATCTTATTGGAAAAAATATCATTTTTTTCATTTCACAGCCCAATTCAAATAGGTGCTGTGAAAAAACTGTGCGGTCAAAATGATAACAAAAACCATAAATGAATTCCTTGAGGGGTGTAGTTTCCAAAATGGGGTCACTTCTGGTGGGTTTCCATTGCTTTGATACCTCTGGGGCTCTGCAAATGCGACATGGCAACCGAAAACCAATCCAGCAAAATCTGGACTCCAACAAACACATAGCACTCCTTTCCTTCTGAGCCCTCCCATGGGCCCAAACGGCAGTTTATCACCACAAATGGGGTATTGTCGCACTCAGGACAAATTGGGCAACAAAATTGGGTATGTTGTTCCCTGTGAAAATAAGAAATTGTGATCAAAAATGACATCTTATTGGAAAAAATATAATTTTTTTCATTTCACAGCCCAATTCAAATAGGTGCTGTGAAAAAACTGTGCGGTCAAAATGATAACAAAAACCATAAATGAATTCCTTGAGGGGTGTAGTTTCCAAAATGGGGTCACTTCTGGTGGGTTTCCATTGCTTTGATACCTCTGGGGCTCTGCAAATGCGACATGGCAACCCGAAAACCAATCCAGCAAAATCTGGACTCCAACAAACACATAGCACTCCTTTCCTTCTGAGCCCTCCCATGGATCCAAACGGCAGTTTATCACCACAAATGGGGTATTGCCGCACTCAGGACAAATTGGGCAACAAAATGGGGTATGTTGTTCCCTGTGAAAATAAGAAATTGTGATCAAAAATAACATCTTATTGGAAAAAATATCATTTTTTTCATTTCACAGCCCAATTCAAATAGGTGCTGTGAAAAAACTGTGCGGTCAAAATGATAACAAAAACCATAAATGAATTCCTTGAGGGGTGTAGTTTCCAAAATGGGGTCACTTCTGGTGGGTTTCTATTGCTTTGATACCTCTGGGGCTCTGCAAATGCGACATGGCAACCGAAAACCAATCCAGCAAAATCTGGACTCCAACAAACACATAGCACTCCTTTCCTTCTGAGCCCTGCCATGGACCCAAACGGCAGTTTATCACCACAAATGGGGTATTGCCGCACTCAGGACAAATTGGGCAACAAAATGGGGTATGTTGTTCCCTGTGAAAATAAGAAATTGTGATAAAAAATGACATCTTATTGGAAAAAATATCATTTTTTTCATTTCACAGCCCAATTCAAATAGGTGCTGTGAAAAAACTGTGCGGTCAAAATGATAACAAAAACCATAAATGAATTCCTTGAGGGGTGTAGTTTCCAAAATGGGGTCACTTCTGGTGGGTTTCCATTGCTTTGATACCTCTGGGGCTCTGCAAATGCGACATGGCAATCCGAAAACCAATCCAGCAAAATCTGGACTCCAACAAACACATAGCACTCCTTTCCTTCTGAGCCCTCCCATGGGCCCAAACGGCAGTTTATCACCACAAATGGGGTATTGTCGCACTCAGGACAAATTGGGCAACAAAATGGGGTATGTTGTTCCCTGTGAAAATAAGAAATTGTGATAAAAAATGACATCTTATTGGAAAAAATATCATTTTTTTCATTTCACAGCCCAATTCAAATAGGTGCTGTGAAAAAACTGTGCGGTCAAAGTGATATCAAAAACCATAAATGAATTCCTTGAGGGGTGTAGTTTCCAAAATGGGGTCACTTCTGGTGTGTTTCCATTGCTTTGATACCTCTGGGGCTCTGCAAATGCGACATGGCAACCGAAAACCAATCCAGCAAAATCTGGACTCCAACAAACACATAGCACTCCTTTCCTTCTGAGCCCTCCCATGGGCCCAAACGGCAGTTTATCACCACAAATGGGGTATTGTCGCACTCAGGACAAATTGGGCAACAAAATGGGGTATGTTGTTCCCTGTTAAAATAAGAAATTGTGATCAAAAATGACATCTTATTGGAAAAAATATCATTTTTTTCATTTCACAGCCCAATTCAAATAGGTGCTGTGAAAAAACTGTGCGGTCAAAGTGATAACAAAAACCATAAATGAATTCCTTGAGGGGTGTAGTTTCCAAAATGGGGTCACTTCTGGTGGGTTTCCATTGCTTTGATACCTCAACACCTCTTCAAACCTCGCATGCTGCCTAAAATATATTCTAATAAAAAAGAGGCCTCAAAATGCACTAGGTGCTTCTTTGCTTCTGGGGCTTGTGTTTTAGTCCACGAGCGCACTAGAGACACATGTGGGACATTTCTAAAAACTGCAGAATCTGGACAATACATATTTAGTAGTGTTTCTCTGGTAAAACCTTCCCTGTTACAGAATTTTTTTTTATAAAATTGAAATTCAGCAGAAAAAATGAAATTTGCAAATTTCACCTCCACGTTGCTTTAATTCCTGTGAAATGCCTGAAGGGTTAAAAAACTTTCTATATACTGTTTTGAATACTTTGAGGGGTCTAGTTTTTAAAATGGGGTGTTTTATGGGGGTTTCTAATACATAGGCCCCTCAAATCCACTTCAGAACTGAAGAGGTACCTTAAAAAAAAGGCTTTTGAAATTTTCTTAAAAATATGAGAAATTGCTGTTTATGTTCTAAGCCTTGTAACGTCCAAGAAAAATAAAATAATGTTCAAAAAACGATGCCAATCTAAAGTAGACATATGGGAAATGTAAACTAGTAACTATTTTGGGTGGTATAACCGTCTGTTTTTCAAGCAGATGCATTTAAATTCTGAAAAATGCTATTTTTTCTAAATTTTCTCAAAATTTTGCAATTTTTCACAAAGACTGAATATATCGACCAAATTTTACCACGAACATGAAGCCCAAAGTGTCACGAGAAAACAATCTCAGAATCGCTTGGATAGGTTTAAGCATTCCGACGTTATTACCACATAAAGTAAAATATGTCAGATTTGAAAAATGGGCTCTGAGCCTTAAGGCCCAAACTAGGCTGCGTCCTTAAGGGGTTAAACTCCAAATATTTTGAAAATATAAATATATTCACACAAATTTTAAAACATTTTTTTTTTTCTCATGGAGCACTTCGGGGGACTTTCGGTCCCCTGTTCTCCTTATCGCTGAGGGTCCCAGCGGTCAGACCCCCAGCGATCACACATGTATCCCCCATCCTGTGGATAGGGGATACATGTGTTTTGTGGGACAACCCCTTTAATGGCAGAGCAGGGAGATACCTAACTCCTCTGCCGTAGTGTTTAGTGGTGTCGCTACCGCTGTAGCAGCCATGGCAGCTGTTAGCGGGGCATCCGGCCAAGGAGGGCCCATGCCAGCGGGTGGCATGGGCTCCCTCATGCCGCAGACCCCAAAGCAGCCGCTGTGGCTGCTACAACAGTAGTTACGCCACTGGACAAATTTATTAAAATGGTGCACATCTCTTAATAAATTTAAAGCATCTTGAAGGCTCTAGCAGTCCGAAAATCTATGAGCAGGCACAGATTTGCACCATTGTAACTGTTTCCTTAATAAATATGGCCTAAGCTAAGTCTCCTTGGTGACCATGCTATCTTTTCCCGTCACTTTCCAAATTTGGTTAATGGTGAGAAAAGCCATTAATTTTAACACAATTTCATCGCACGTCAACGTTTGAAAAAACTGACATAAAGTGCTGTGTAAATGTGGGCCATCGCCTCAAAAGGAAGAATTCACATCAACCACATTGTGATCTTAGTTTGTAAATAATGTTTTCCTTCAAACACAAAAAAAGAAGAAAAGACTCAGGCAAGGTAAAGAATGTTAAATAATGTGAAGTTTATTATAGTGTATGTGTTTGTGTGAAGTTTATTATAGTGTATGTGTATGTCTGAAGTTTATTATAGTGTATGTGTATGTCTGAAGTATAGTGTATGTGTAGTTACCTCCCAACACTCACGAAGAGCGGACAGCAACACGCAGGGCAGGAAAAACCCCCAGTGGAGGAAACCTGCAAGGAATCCATGGCTGCTGTACTACCCTTCCTCTAGGCATACTAAGGGAGGTAAACGCTATAAAAGGTGTATGTGACTATCTAGAGTGAATGCATGTGACTAACTACAGTGATTGTAGGTGGGTGTTTTTGTCTAGTGGTTGTGTATGTACAGTAATTGAATGTGGTGGGGATCTTGAAGTGTTTTAATGTACCGTATGTATATGTGTGAGATTATATATACATACCTCCCAACCATCGCGGAATCAGTGGGACAATGCGGGATTCTGGGCGGTGTCCCGCTGACCAAGGCAGCCAGTGGTATGCCCCGTTTTTAACTGCATCTGCGTCCTCAGGACGCAGATACAGTTGATTCCAATGGTGAAGTAGGGAGCTCCCTGCTTCACCATTCACTATGTAACGCCGTCAGTGAGCGACTCAGCACAGACAGGCGCAATTCAGTGACGTTATTACGCCTGTCGTGCCAAGACACTAATAGCACAAAGTGAAGGAGCAAAGGGATCTCCCACCCCTGTCGTGGCAACGGGGTAGGTAAATATTAATTATTTATGAGGCACTATTGGGGCATTATACTCTATGGGGGCATATGTGGGGGCATTATACTGTATGGGGCTACTGTGTGGGCATTACACTATATGGGGCATCTATGGAGGCATTATACTGTATAATGGCAGCTATGGGGGCTTTATACTGTGTGAGGGCAGCTTTTTGACATTATATTGTGTGGGAGGCGCTATGGGCATTATACTGTGTGGGGGAGACTAATAAGGCATTACAGTGTGTAAAGGGCACTATGGGGGCATTATAGTGTGTGGGGGCAATATGGGACATTATACTGTGGGTGGGGCATCTATGTGGTCAATATACTGTGTGTGGGGTTCTATGGGGGACACTATACTGTGGGGAGGCACTATGGGCATTATACTGTGTGTGGGGCACTATAAAGGCATTACAGTGTGTAAAGGCCACTATGGGGGCATTATAGTGTGGGGGAAATATGGGACATTATACTGTGGGGGGCATCTATTTGGTCATTAAACTGTGTATGGGGTTCTATGGGGTGCACTATGCTGTAGGGAGGCACTATGGAATACATGATACTGTGGGCTGAAATGGGTGTGTATGGGCAGGAATTGGGCGGGATTAGAGGTGTAGATACAGGATACAACTCCTTCTCCTTGTTTAGGTCTTCATCCATCATGTCTTCTAGTTGTTCTCCTTGTACATCCGGCAGCTTTGGTCCCCATCCTAGCAGCAGTATATCTAAGAAATTAATAGAAATCATAGGAGAAAAAATTTATTAACATGTTCATTATGGGAATGAACATATCATTGTTATCATGCTCTTCTATATGAACTCATTAACAAGTAAAAATAAGTACACACATTTTGGCATTGGTTTTTAGATGTTTTATTAATTGGCTACACGATTATGCTGGTCATACCGCAGTTGTACACGCAGTACCGTGCAGGCATTAATAATCATGTAATCATTTTACAGGAAAAAAATGCGGAATTATCGGCGATATCGTGCGGTCAATTAATAAGCTATTTAAAAACACCAACCGCAGCATGGCGTGGTTTTATCTGCATGGAGAATGTATCCTGAGGGGGTGTGTTTTACACTATAAAGCATATTGTTTGATAATCCACTACTTTTTCACATTCTATTAGACATGTTCATATGTCTCGTACTTGAAAGCCTTCAAACTTTTTACTTACCAGAGATGTTTATGAATCTGCTGTTCCGGGTTCCTCCTTTGTGTCTGTCTGGGAAAGGATGTTTTCAGCCACTTCCCCCTTGCATGGATGGAGATTGATGTTACAGAGGTGGCAGGGTAGGGGGCTGATCCATGGGCATTTGATGCGGAGCTCTTCATCATCCCTTCTGAACCGGTGTATGGCCCAGCTGTGATGGATTTTTCTCTCCCTCTTCCATGCCCAATGGTCAGGGTCTTCTGCCATGATCTAGAATTAAATAGTATATAATTGATTAGAATCACTGCAGACTTATAAGGACGCATTCCCACAAATAGCTTCTTGTGCTCCCTGGTTGTAAATACAATGGCATACCTGACACTATGGTTAAAAATAATTACTGAGCGCTTCATCTTCTATTTGTGGGAGTTCTTCTTTAATCAAAGTTTTATAGTTTCCCTGTTTTATGTTACTAACCAGATCACAGGTGGTCCGGTCCACCCAAGCTCTAAATGTCATCCGGATCAGCAACAGGTTGCGTAAGTGAAGTAGCTGTTCCTTCTTTAAAGTCCACTTCCATCCTCGGGCCCAGGTGTAGATCTCTCGATGAAACGGTATGTCCTCTTCAAATTGGTTGGCTAAAAACCTGGAAGAAAGAAAAAATAAACCAAATAAATGATAGAACATGTCAGAAGAGAAAGCAGAATGGAAAGAACCAACTGCTGATTTAATGGGTAGTAATATTACAATGTACGGAATTCAATATTTATGATGATGATGATGGTAATAACAACAGTAGCAGAAGCTGTAGCATTGGTTCACTATATTTTTTATAACGCAGCATTTCAAGATTGTACTGAAGAGTTCAGGACGGGAAACAGGATATCGGGTACACTCTAGTGTAAGAGAATTGTATAGTACCCAGTCATGTGCTCCACATGTGTATATACTGTATGGATTTATTTATATATATATATATATATATATATATATATATATACACACACACACACACACACACACACATATAAATAATGAAAGAAACTCACAGACATGGAAAGAAATATGTTCTATATTCCTCAGTACGCAGTCCTGCTCTTCTAAAGTACATGAGGACCATGGCCAGGAGATACTGGAGGGATGAGAAGGAGAGTTAGAGAGTGCAGTATATCTCCGGGCCTGTTACACCCGCAGAAGCCCCTTATGTAAATATGATGGATCCTCTTCAATCTGGAAAATGCTCTGTTCTTTCCCTCAATACAATAATACCTTGTCCGAGATCCTAAAGCACCTGTCCCTTGCTAGAAATAACTTGATGTGTTTGTCTTCTACAAAAATAGCAGAAACAGGATTATTTTAGAACAATTAAATTATAACAATCTTACATTTAAAGGGAATGTGTCACCAGACAGACCCCTTTAATAAAGAGCATCTACAAGTATCTATAGATTTATATAGAGGGTGCTATTGCTCCCATATAGGATGCCGTTAAAAAGGGTGCAGCATGTGTTATTTATGGTATCTCCAAGCCTGATTGGCCAAGAGACATCATGTGGCCGCAGCTGCAATTCACTTTGTAACGCAATGGCCCTGGACACCATTGCATGAGGCCCTCAACTAACTAGGCCTCATGCAATGATAAGTATATACTTCCTGATTTTGCACCCTAAAATAATAAAATGCAGTTTAGTAAGTACATTTATAGATGGTCTTTATGAGGTTAAGACAGAATCACTTAAAGAGACTCTGTCACCACATTATAAGTGTCCTGTCTCCTATATAAGGAGATCGGCGCTGTAATGTAGGTGACAGTAATGCTTTTTATTTTAAAAAAACGATCTTTTTCACAACGTTAGGAGCGATTTTGGTTTATGCTAATGAGCTTTCTTAATGCCCAAGTGGGCGTACTTTTACTTTCGACCAAGTGGGCGTTGTACAGAGGAGTGCATGACGCTGACCAATCGGCATCATGCACTCCTCTCCATTCATTTACACTGCACTAGCGATATAGATATATCGCTATGTGCAGCCTCATACACAAGCCCTAACATTACTAGTGTCCTAATAATGAATACACATGACCATCCAGCCTGGACGTCATGTGTACTCAGAATCCTGACACTTCTGACTCTTTTTTTGTGAGATTCCGGCAAGTGAAACCAAATCTCGCAAGATCACAGAGCTAAACGAGATTTGGTTTCACTTGCCGGAATCTCACAAAAAAAGAGTCAGAAGTGTCAGGATTCTGAGTACACATGACGTCCAGCCTGGATGGTCATGTGTATTTATTATCAGGACACTGCAGTAATGTTAGGGCTTGTGTATGTAGCTGCACATAGTGATATATCTATATCGCTAGTGCAGTGTAAATTAATGGAGAGCAGTGCATGATGCCGATTGGTCAGCGTCATGCACTCCTCTGTACAATGCCCACTTGGTCGAAAGTAAAAGTACGCCCACTTGAGCATTAAGAAAGCTCATTAGCATAAACCAAAATCGTTCCTAACGTTGTGAAAAAAGATCGTTTTTTTAAATAAAAAGCATTACTGTCACCTACATTACAACGCCCATCTCCTTATAGACAGGGCACTTATAATGTGGTGACAGAGTCTCTTTAAAAGGGTAACTGTCAGTGACTTTATGCTGCCCTCTCTGAGACCACCATAAAGTAGAGACCGATACACTCATATCAGCGGTCTGTCATGTCTGATAGTTCAGTGATTTTAGAAAACGTACATTTAGAGCGTTGCAGCGCTCCCATCTCGCTGGGAGAAAGGATTTTCATGAGCTGCCACTCTCCCACCCACCCAATGACTGACAGCTTTATCTTTATTACTGTGCATAAGGAGAAAGCTGTCAGTCATCAGGGCGGGGGCATTGCAACATTCAAAACGTATCGTCCGTGGAGCGGTTAGAGGGACCGGATCTGTATCTCAACAGTATCATTCCTGAAGAACATTGGGGTAGATTTAATATTACTGGCACATGGTACAAATGGTCCGCCAGTCTCTTCACCCTGGCAGCATGCGCAATATTCATCAGCAGGGCCTAAACCATGTTGATGAATCTGTCGTAGGGGAAAATAATGCCAGGTCCAACCTGGCGTTGGTTTTCAACACTTTTCTAGTAGGAAGCGTGTCAGACACTTCTCCCAACACATTTTTATACCATATTAATTGAAATAATAATTCATTTCATGTGATAAAATATGATACTATGTGTCTGGTTGGAACCATTGGAAGTTGCATTGTGTCTTACCAAGGAGTGTGAAAAAAGCTGCCCGCTCTTCTGGCAGCAGGATAAGGTCATCCGACCTCTTCTTCTTGCTCTCGCCCTCGATGGCAGATGCTGAACTGTGATAGTAGAGAGAGATATTTTACAATATTAGGTCTTATGTACTCGGCCATATTAAGAATCCATACAAGTCTGAGTTGTAAGGAAGCGTAATATAGCAGCCATGGAAGTTTATGGGCCAATACTGTACCTCGCTCTGTGTATGATTTCATGAGGTGGCATATGGAGTTTTTTTCTTATGGCTAATATGTATTTAGGGCTAATTCACACTAGCAGTTATTTTGCAGTATGTCTTTTTATTACTGATACATTTTGGCAGCAGTTTGTGGTGACTGATCCATAATGATCAAGTGTTTTAACTACATAATCTGCTGTTTTTAACAGGTTCCCGACCGCTGGCCGTAAATATACGGCCAGCGGTCAGGGTCTCTAAAGTCCGCCGTATAGACTATTTACGGCGGCACTTCAGAGACTGTGCACGCGCGATCGCGTGCACACAGCTCTGTGCCCTGGCTGTTGCTAACAGCCATGGGCACTGGGCAGAATGTCAGGGGTCAATCCTTTGGCCCCTGAACATGTGATCGCTGTGACAACCAATCACAGCGATCACATGCATTTCTGCATAGAAAACAGTGTGCACGCGATCGCGTGCACACAGCCCTGTGCCCACGCTGTTACCAACAGCTCTGGGCACTGGGCAGAGTATCAGGGACCAATCTGATGGTCCCTGAACATGTGGTCGCTGTGAAAACCTATCACAGCGACCACATTTGTTTTATTTAGACTTTTCTGGCAGTAAATCTCCTGCCTCTTTTCTTCTCCTCAAACATTGTTTCAGTTTGAGGAGAAGAAGAGACTCGGGAGAATTGCTGCCAGAAGATTACAGTTACAGTTTTACACAAAAAATACAGTTACACTCTAAAACATTCTCTGTATAGATAGATTTCTATCTATCTATACAATCTATCTATCCATCTATCTTTTTTTCTATATATCTACCTTTCTATCTTTTATTCTATTAGAATAGGCAGGTAGGGAGTATATAATTATATATATATCCACATATATATAATATATATAGCAATAGCGGTTTATTTTTTTGTTAGCGGTAGTGTAGATATATATAGCAGTTAGTTTGTGTGTTTTATATAAAAAAAAAAAAACAAAAACAATTTGTTTAGTTAGTGTTAGTGTTAGTTACGTTATGGCGAGGAAGTTGTTTAGCGCCGAGGAGGCATACGCCATGCTGTGGTCTGAGTCGGAGACCGCATCAGAGATGGCGTCCGAGATGGAACCTGTTTTAGGTAGTGACGATGACAGCGTCACTTCAGGTTCATCTTCAGGGGACGTTGTCCCTGATGCAGTTGAAACTGCAGAACTTGAAAGCGCAGTAGCGCTGTAGCACGGGACAGCCTGGTCCCTTCTGTCCAGGCTCTTGTATGGGCACCTGCCCCATCTTTTGGGCCTAGAATCCACGGATTTACTGCCACTCCTGGCATAACCGTGGACAATACAAATTTTGTCCAAATGGATTACTTCCATTTATTTATAACGGACGACATCCTAAATCAGATTGTCCACGAAACAAATTTATATGCCACTCAATATATAAGGCAGAAACCTTCATCCACCCATGCCAGAGATTGGACGCCCAACAATTTGCTGGAATTAAAAAAATTTTTGGGGCTCACCCTAAATATGGGTATTGTCAAAAAGCCCTCCATTAGGTCTTACTGGTCAACAAGACCCGCCCAAGCCACCCCAGTATATTCTGCAGTAATGCCCAGGTCTCGTTATGAGACAATAATAAGGTTCCTCCACTTCAATGACAACGCACAGGCCCCCCCAAGTACCGATGCAAACCGGGATCGGTTGTTCAAAATAAGACCGTTAATAAATTCCCTGAATAATTTATTTCTGCAACTCTACACCCCTGAGCAGAATGTAAGTGTGGACGAATCCCTCCTCAACTTTCATGGCAGACTTAGCTTTCGCCAATATCTACCTTCAAAAAGGGCAAGATATGGCGTTAAGCTCTACAAATTGTGTGAAAGCGGGTCAGGATATACCACCGCCTTCAGAATTTATGAAGGGCGGGACCGCACAATAAATGTTCCTGGATGCCCCCCTGATCTTTCCACCAGCAGTAAGATCGTGTGGGAGATCATGCAGCCTCTGCTTCACAAGGGGTACCACCTGTACTGTGATAATTTTTATTCCAGTGTGCCCCTGTTTAGGCATTTGCATGCTGCAAGGACTGGGGCATGTGGTACCATGCGCAAAAACAGAATTGGTTTTCCACAGCAATTAGTGGGGAAGCGCATGGTAAAGGGGGACTCCTGTGCTTATGCATCTGAAGAATTGCTGGCGGTCAAGTTCAGGGATCGCAAAGATGTGTATGTGCTAAGCACGATTCATACCGCAGGAACAGTGGCAGTGAGGGAAAGGGGGGCAACATCGGACAAGCACAAACCAGTGAGCGTGTCCGAATATAACAAGTACATGGGGGGGGTGGATTTAAGCGACCAGGTTTTACAGCCTTATTTAGTAAAACGCAAAACTAAAACCTGGTACAAAAAAGTGGCCATTTATTTGTTACAGGTGGCCATCCACAACTCATTTGTGCTCTACAAAAAAAACAGAGGCAGAGACACATACCTGGATTTCCAGGAAAAAATTATTGAAGGCCTCATTTTTGATGTTCAGGACACCCGAGAATGCCCCCAGTCTGAGGATGTCACGCGACTGACTGAAAGACACTTCATCAGTCGGATTCCCCCAACACCAACCAGAAGCAACCCCCAGAAAAAGTGCCGCGTCTGCAGAAAAGACGGGCACCGCAAAGATTCCCGATATTTCTGTCCTTCATGTCCCTCACAACCAGGCCTGTGCATTGAGCCATGTTTTAAAAAATACCACACTGTTCTGAATTATTAGATTTTAGTTAATTCGTTGAAAATATATTTGCCCTACATTACGTTTTGATTTTTCCCCTGATTTTACTCCAAGGGTGAGGGAGGGAATGGGTGGGTGGGGGGTGGATGTCATGTTTGCATATTCTCTAAAGTTTATCTGCTGGAGAGCTCCATTTGCATAAACCTGCAATTTCTTATTTTAGAAAACCCCAAAAAATAAATTCCCATTATACCGCTAGATGAATATTTTGGGATTTCTGCTTCAAGAGCAGATATTTTGGAAGTGTTATAGAAACTCTGTTGAGTTTTGTAAAACCAGCTTTGAAAAAAAGGGATTTGTGAAATAAGCTTCTTCTATCGTCCGCCCTCCTACTTCTCTATGTGATAAATAAGACACACATATTTGGTATCCCCATGCACAGGAGAAGTGGAAGAATGTGAAAGGAGATGAATTTTGGCCGTGGTCTATGCCGTGTGTGAAAAATGCTGGTATAAACTGACGCATTTGCTAAAAAATTGCTAATTTTATTTTGATCCATCTTATTCAAGAAACTTTCAGAAGAAAACTGGACTGTCTAAAAATATGATAAACCCCTTGAAGAAAACCTTGTGGGGTCTACTTGCGTGAATGAAGTAATTTATGGGGTGATTCTAATCTTTCAGCAGCATTAGGCCCCCCAGAAAACAGTATGCGGCTATAAAATCAAGTGCAGAATTCCTGGACCGAAAAGGCCAAAAAGCCTCCTTTTATGCCAAGCCCTGGCACATGCCCGTGAATAAAGCACACATATTTGGTATCCCCATGCACAGGAGAAGTGGAAGAATGTGAAATGCGATGAATTTTGTCCGTGGTCCATTTTGTGTGTGAAAAAGCTAGCATAAACTGACGCATTTGTTAAAAATAAAAGGTAATTTTATTTTGTTCCATCTTATTCAAGAAACTTTCAGAAGAAAACTGGACTGTCTAAAAATATGATAAACCCCTTGAAGGAAACCTTGTGGGGTCTACTTGTGTGAATGAAGTCATTTATGGGGTGATTCTAATGTTTCAGCAGCATTAGGCCCCCCAGAAAACAGTATGCGGCTATAAAATCAAGTGCAGAATTCCTGGACCGAAAAGGCCAAAAAGCCTCCTTTTATGCCAAGCCCTGGCACATGCCCGTGAATAAAGCACACATATTTGGTATCCCCATGCACAGGAGAAGTGGAAGAATGTGAAATGCGATGAATTTTGTCCGTGGTCCATTTTGTGTGTGAAAAAGCTAGCATAAACTGACGCATTTGTTAAAAAAAAAGGTAATTTTATTTTGTTCCATCTTATTCAAGAAACTTTCAGAAGAAAACTGGACTGTCTAAAAATATGATAAACCCCTTGAAGGAAACCTTGTGGGGTCTACTTGTGTGAATGAAGTCATTTATGGGGTGATTCTAATGTTTCAGCAGCTCTACGCCCCCCAGAAAACAGTATGCGGCTATAAAATCAAATGCTAAATTCCTGGACCGAAAAGCCTCCTTTTATGCCAAGCCCTGGCACATGCCCGCACAGTGAATAAGGCACACATATTTGGTATCCCCATGCACGGGAGAAGTGGAAGAATGTGAAAGGAGATGAATTTTGTCCGTGGTCTATACCGTGTGTGAAAAATACTAGCCTAAACTGACGCATTTGCTAAAAAATAGCTGATTTTTTTTTGTTCCATCTTATTCAAGAAACTTTCAGAAGAAAACTGGACTTGCTAAAAATATGATAAACCCCTTGAAGGAAACCTTGTGGGGTCTACTTGTGTGAATGAAGTAATTTATGGGGTAATTCTAATGTTTCAGCAGCATTACGCCCCCCAGAAAACCGTATGCGGCTATAAAATCAAATTCAAAATTCCTGGACCGAAAAGGCCGAAAAGCCTCCTTTTATGCCAAGCCCTGGCACATGACCGCACAGTGAATAAGGCACACATATTTGGTATCCCCATGCACGGGAGAAGTGAAAGAATGTGAAAGGAGATGAATTTTGTCCGTGGTCTATGCCGTATGTGAAAAATACTAGCCTAAACTGACGCATTTGCTAAAAAATAGCTGATTTTTTTTTGTTCCATCTTATTCAAGAAACTTTCAGAAGAAAACTGGACTTGCTAAAAATATGATAAACCCCTTGAAGGAAACCTTGTGGGGTCTACTTGTGCGAATGAAGTCATTTATGGGGTGATTCTAATGTTTCAGCAGCATTACACCCCCCAGAAAACAGTATGCGGCTATAAAATCAAATGCAAAATTCCTGGACGAAAAGGCCGAAAAGCCTCCTTTTATGCCAAGCCCTGGCACATGCCCGCACAGTGAATAAGGCACACATATTTGGTATCCCCATGCACGGGAGAAGTGGAAGAATGTGAAAGGAGATTAATTTTGTCCGTGGTCCATACCGTGTGTGAAAAATGCTAGCATAAACTGGCGCAATTGCTAAATTCTTGCATTTTTTTCCAATTTTGCCCACTTTAGAGAAAAACATAAAAATGATATATACTGACAAATGCCACTAAAACAAAGCCCTATCTGTCCTTTAAAAAGAGTGTAAAATTCAAAGATGAACTTTATTCACATGCTGAGTTATAGTCATCTAAAGAAGCGCATAGCAAAATTGTGAAATTTGCTCTGGTCATTTAGCTGTAAAACAGCCTAGTCCTTAACCGGTTAATCTAAAATATACTGCAAAACATATCTAGTGTGAACAGTTTCTTATCAACAGATGGACACATTCATCCTCGTGGGTGAATCTGATATAAGTTTTGTGCTGTAAATATTATAAAATGTATGTAGTGATGGTTTGTAAGGTTCAGTATGGATTTGCTGGTGTAAGTTCATCAAGTATGGTGACTGCAGTGATGTAAACTCTTACCACTCCTCCTCATAAAGGGCAATGAGCTCTCTCTTTCTCTTCCTCATGGTCGCTTCTCCTCTTCTTCCTGGGAACCTTAAAGAGAAGGAAAAATGAACATGAATATGTGGGATGTGACTCTTTCTGAAAAAGATCTTCTAGAGAAGTTACTGTTAAGTTCTGTACTAGTCATAGAGGATGCTCCATTTAAGATGTTGTGTTCTCTGATACAAGGAACATGTTTATATTTTAGGGTTTGCCATGAAATCCTAATAGATAATCCTAATCCATTTTACTTTGCTTGTAGAAACAGGTATAGCCCCATAACATGTACAACAGTGATTAATGGGTTAAAGATTTTATAAATCACTTCCAAGCATTTAATATTATTGTGAACATTAACTTAAAAGGATTGTATGATATTAGACAAAAAGGGTCTTTTTTCTGGGAACAGCGCCGCTCTATAGGCTGTCTCTGATATTGCAGCTCAGCTTCTTTAACTTTATTGGGACATTAAATCTGTCAAATATAACTACATTAATTGTGTTTATTTCATGTCTATCTGCTATGTACTATAGTAATTGTAAACACTGTTTCCATCATATTACTATCTGTATATATCCTGTCCCTCCCTGTATAGTAACTGACCAACTACAATATATATATATCATAGTCACACTGAGATATAAAGTGGTGATGTTACCTCTAACTGTAAGTTTCTCCGTATTTACTCAGTCACCAAATTGTCTCCATATTTACCCATAGTCACCCAAGTTTCTCCATATTTACCCATAGTCACCCAAGTTTCTCCATATTTACCCATAGTCACCTATTTGTCTTCATATTTACTAATAGTCACCCAAGTTTCTCCATATTATTTTTCCATAGTTACCCATGTTTCTCCATATTTTACCTCTGCTGACTCGCAGCTAGCGGTCTTGTCTTTCAATCGACGTATATAAATCGGCGTCTTAGTCGTAAAACGTGTACTTTTTCGCTTCTGGTAAGAATCAGGGAGCCTGTCTTAACTCTAATAGAGAAATCACAGACTGGCACCAACTGATGTTTTTTTTCCTTCTTGAAATTGAAATCTTGCAATTCTATTGGTTGGACAATTGCTATGAGGATTCATGCAGCAGTTATTTAAAGGGAAAGTACATTCCAATAATGTTATGCTGCATTATAACATATTACTTTTATACTCATCCTTATAGTTATCATCCTTATTCCTTCTGGTGTTATTTCTGGAAGCTGGAATGTTGTTTCCTTGGCTAAAACACAATATGTCATACATAAATAGACTTAGATATATTTAGGCAAAACACTCACCTCTCTTCCTAAACTTCCTATTATTGTAATAGTATTGCTTTGATAATACTTTTTACGTTATTAGAAACTGTCCATATTGTCTATATTTATATGTTCAGAGACAGAATAATGAGTGCATTAGGACTTAAATAAGATGGAATATAATGGTTACCTGAAAATAGTCCAGTCTGTGCGGACATGCTGTCCTAACTGAGGGCGCCATGTTATATATGGGGGCAGAGGCGTAGCTGGGTTCTCCAGCACCCGGGGCAAAGATTCAGTTTGGCGCCCCCCCCCCCAACCTCTTTCCTGACATCTCCTTCCCCCTCGCCGTGTTTGTTTTCTCTACCAATCGACGTGTCATTTATTTTTATGTAACGCGAGCATAAAATCATTTGGACATTTTACAAGCAATATGGTTCTATATACAACACCAGAACCAAGCTCACTACATATATACAACACCAGCACAAATACAGCTCAATTTAGTGCAACCCCTGCTGTATAGGTATGTACGGCGTAAAACTACAGCTCCCAGCATGGCCCAAACAATGATAAGGATATGCTGGGAGATGCCGTTTCACAAAAAATAAATCCTATCATAATCACACCACCCATCATCTCGCTGCAGATCATACAGTGACTACAGTGCTGATTAGAGGCAGAATAAACATTTACATTAAGTGACTCACCGGTGACGTCTCAGATTCTAGTTCTTTTTCTCCATCCGGTCCAGACCTCTATGGTGGCTTCTCCCGGTCACAGACCATTTCTGCAGTTTGCTGCTCAGATGTCTTCAGCTTCTCACTTTTCCAACATTTCTGCACCTATAAATAAATATAAAGTTATCATTATACCACACACTACGCCCCTAAATATAATAGCGGCATACACTGCACCTCTAATTATAATAGCACCATACACCGTGTCCTACACACACACACTGTGCCCCCTGTAGATAGTGCCTGCCATAGAGCCCCTGTAGATAGTGCCCCCATACAGACCACCCCTGTATAGTGTCCCACAAATAACTCCCCCTATAGTGCTCTACAGATAGCCCACACCTGTATATAGCCCCCTGTAGATATAGCTCACCCCTGTATATAGAGCTCTACAGATAGCCCAACCATGTATGTAGCCCCCATGTAGATATAGCCCACCCCTGTATCTAGTGCTCCACATATAGTCCACGCCTGTATATAGTGTTTCACAGATAGCCCACCCCTGTATATAGCCCCCCTTGTACATATAGTCCATCCCTGTATATAGTGCTCCACTAGATAGTCCACACCTGTATATAGTGCTCCACAGATAGCCCACCCCTGTATATACTATATCCAAGGGTGGGCTATCTGTGGAGCACTATATACAGGGGTGGACTATATGTACAAGGGGGCTATATACAGGAATGGGCTTTCTGTGGAGCACTATAGGGGAAGCTATTTGTGGGATACTATATACAGGGCTGGGCTATATCTACAGGGGGACTATATACAGGGGTGGGCTATATCTACAGGGGGACTATATCTACAGGGGGACTATATACAGGGGTGGGCTATCTACAGGGGGGCCATATCTACAGGGGGACCATATCTACAGGGGTGGGCTATATCTACAGGGGTGGGCTATATCTACAGGGGTGGGCTATATCTACAGGGGGCTATATACTATATAGCCCCCCCTGTAGCTATATCCCACCCCTGTATATGGTGCTCCATAGATAGCCCACCCCAGTATATAGCCCCCCTGTAAATATAGTCCCCCTGTATATAGCCCACCCCCTGTAGATATAGTCCACCTGTAAATAGCCCACCCCCTGTAGATATAGTCCACCTGTATATAGCCCACCCCCTGTAGATATGGTCCCCCTGTAGATAGCCCACCCGAGTATATAGCCCCCTGTAGATATAGTCCCCCTGTATATAGCCCACCCCCTGTAGATATAGTCCACCTGTATATAGCCCACCCCCTGTAGATATAGTCCCCCTGTATATAGCCCACCCCCTGTAGATATAGTCCCCCTGTATATAGCCCACCCCCTGTAGATATAGTCCACCTGTATATAGCCCAGCCCTGTAGATATAGTCCCCCTGTATATAGCCCACCCCCTGTAGATATAGTCCACCTGTATATAGCCCACCCCCTGTACATATAGTCCCCCAGTATATAGCCCACCCCCTGTAGATATAGCCCCCCTGTAGATATAGTCCCCCTGTATATAGCCCACCCCTGTAGATATAGTCCCCCTGTATATAGCCCACCCCCTGTAGATATAGCCCCCCTGTAGATATAGCCCACCCCCTGTAGATATAGTCCACCTGTATATAGCCCACCCCCTGTAGATATGGTCCCCCTGTAGATAGCCCACCCCAGTATATAGCCCCCTGTAGATATAGTCCACCTGTATATAGCCCACCCCCTGTAGATATAGTCCCCCTGTATATAGCCCACCCCCTGTAGATATAGTCCACCTGTATATAGCCCAGCCCTGTAGATATAGTCCCCCTGTATATAGCCCACCCCCTGTAGATATAGTCCCCCAGTATATAGCCCACCCCCTGTAGATATAGTCCACCTGTATATAGCCCACCCCCTGTAGATATAGTCCCCCTGTATATAGCCCACCCTCTGTAGATATAGCCCCCCTGTAGATATAGTCCCCCTGTATATAGCCCACCCCTGTAGATATAGTCCCCCTGTATATAGCCCCCCTGTAGATATAGTCTCCCTGTATATAGCCCACCCCCTGTAGATATAGTCCACCTGTATATAGCCCACCCCCTGTAGATATAGTCCCCCTGTATATAGCTCACCCCCTGTAGATATAGCCCCCCTGTAGATATAGTCCCCCTGTATATAGCCCACCCCTGTAGATATAGTCCCCCTGTATATAGCCCCCCTGTAGATATAGTCCCCCTGTATATAGCCCACCCCCTGTAGATATAGTCCACCTGTATATAGCCCAGCCCTGTAGATATAGTCCCCCTGTATATAGCCCACCCCCTGTAGATATAGTCCCCCAGTATATAGCCCACCCCCTGTAGATATAGTCCACCTGTATATAGCCCACCCCCTGTAGATATAGTCCCCCTGTATATAGCCCACCCTCTGTAGATATAGCCCCCCTGTAGATATAGTCCCCCTGTATATAGCCCACCCCTGTAGATATAGTCCCCCTGTATATAGCCCCCCTGTAGATATAGTCTCCCTGTATATAGCCCACCCCCTGTAGATATAGTCCACCTGTATATAGCCCACCCCCTGTAGATATAGTCCCCCTGTATATAGCTCACCCCCTGTAGATATAGCCCCCCTGTAGATATAGTCCCCCTGTATATAGCCCACCCCTGTAGATATAGTCCCCCTGTATATAGCCCCCCTGTAGATATAGTCCCCCTGTATATAGCCCACCCCTGTAGATATAGTCCCCCCCTCCCCCGCAGATACAGACACAGACATTCACTTCTATTACAAATAAAAAATAAAAAAATATTCAAACTCACCTTATTCCCGCTCCCACGCCGTTCGGCAGCCATGGAGACCTGCTCTCTTCTGCGCAGGTCTCCAGGGGGTTGAACACAGCGTCTATGAAAGGCGCTGATTGGCTGGGCAGGATGACTTTCCCTGCCAGTCAGTCAGCGCCTTTCATCGACGGAAGCGTCACTGGTACAAAAGGTACCAGTCGCTTCATTCGTGGAGAGGCGCTGAATGGCCGGTCATTCATTGCTTCTAATTGTAACTGTGTCCTTGCGACACAGGTACAATTATAGTGAAGGAGGTGGCGCTGGCGCCCCCCTCTGAGCTGCGCCCGGGGCACTTGCCCCGCTTGCCCCCCCCCCTAGCTACGCCCCTGTATGGGGGGCTGCTGAGACGATGGTAATGGTATTTACTACAAACTGCGGTGCACAAGCCTTTAAAGGATGTGTAAACCTTTGCACTCATTATTTTTAAAATGAAACAATGTATTATGGAATTTTAAGCAAGTTTCATATTGTTTTTTTATTAAAAACATGTTTTACTTTTTGAGAAACATAGAAGCTGTATCTTGCCGTCAAAGCCAAATCCAACAGGTCAGCTGGACTGACAGCTCGGCAGAAAGCTGGTCCTGAGTGTCTCTGACATATAGGGGGGTCTGTTAGGGTTCCATCATGTTTTCTGTCATTTTGATTATAAGAATAGCGCTGCGTGCTGCGCTATTCTTTACTTCAAAAGTGATGTAAACCTTCATAAAACCCCCATTTGAGGGCCAAACGCAAGTCTAAATATAGTCTAACTTTGACAAATCTGAGCCTTCTGTTCAATTTCCCAATATTAGTGTTTATTATATGTCAGTTAGCTGGGGATCTGGGAATATCTTGTGAACAAGCGGGCATTGGCTTCTTGGTTGTTCCACCGGATTGTTGGTGCCTAAGTTTTGCATGGTTTTGCAAGATAAATCAGTGAGGTGTGAGTATACAGGTAGCCGGGGTGCTCAACCTGAGCCACAGATTGAAAGTAAAGTTAAATATAGTAATATACAGGCTAGAATGAAAAAACATAAAAGTCTAGGGGTGTATGGGAGGCAACAGAAAATGGTATGTGGCTGGTTGGGAATTTTGGATTTCTGGTATCTGTGCTGATATTTCTGCAAACTAGCAGTGTATAGCAAATATAACTAGCAAGGGCATTATACGGCTGTGGCACCCTGGCACTGAATGGTTTAGCTTTGATAAAGTCTCTATCCAAACTGAAAATGGCACCAGGATGTTGCTCCACTGACTTGTATGGTGGACCTTGTCATGCATCACATGAATTAAAAATCACATTCCTGGTCGGCCATCCAGTTATGCAAATCATAAAAGACAAACAAATTGTACTTTTCATGTACCGCTCACATTCGCTGCGAATCTCAAACTTTCATTTTCATTTACACAAAGCATATTTTGCTGTAGTGGAAGTATGGAAAGGGTTATTCATTTTAGCAACATGAAGTAACAGTGGAGTGCTCAGAGTGCCCATAATGCTTCCAGCAGGCACAGTGATATATAGCAGTGAATGGGTATGGTGCTCTAGATGGCATGGCTGGTAAAGAAGAGAGAAGAAGCGTCCAGGTTCGGCATTGTCAGGGGAAATAGTAGCAAAGAATATGCATCTGAACTATCCCACAACAATTCCATTGGTTATCCTCCTTAGTCAATGGGATGCTTCAATAAAGTAGAAGTGCCGCAGTAACAGCAGCATGATGTGTCAGCCTTCATATACTTCAGTGGAGAAAAGTCACCTTGCATGTGTCCTAGAGGTCTATTGAGTGTGGATTCTATTAGTTTATATGTTAGGACTGGTTCACATCATGTTTTTGCATCCTGTTGAAAGATACTGTGTTCTTTTCAAGATTACAAAAAAAAGGTACTTATAAAACCCTGCATCATTTTCATGTCTGCTTGCATCCTCTTTAACCCCTCATTTAAACCCCTCAGCGGCTCATTTTGACCTTGAGGACCATTGATCACAATATCAGGCCGTTATATCTCTAGAGTGCATGCATTCCTGAAAGAGATTGTGTGGTTAACCCCTACCTGCACGAGTCAGTAAATATACGTCGTCGCGGGAGGTTACTTCCCGCACGAGGACGTATAGTTACTGAGTCGGTCCAGGTGCACACTGTCGGCGACAGTGTGCATCGGGAATTGGGAGGTCAGCTGTCGCAGACAGCTGACACTCCACTCTTGCTGGCCAGCGGTCCTTTGCTGCTGATTTTGGCAATGAATCCCTTAAATGCGGCGATCGGTTGTGATCGCTGCATTTTAGAAGTTTCTAGCATATTGGCAGAGCCGCTCTGAAATCGCTGGGTTTGCCAATAGTTAGCATGGCAAACGGAGGCCAAACAATGGCCTCCGTGTCCGCCATGGACGGAAGCCTATCAGGACCAACCTCCGGCTGGTGCTGACAGGCTTCCTGTCAGAGTGACAGGAAGTCACTGCGTCGTTTCCGATGCACACTGTCGGCGACAGTGTGCATCGGGAACAGGGAGGTCAGCTGGCACAAATAGCTGACACTCCAGTGTTGCCGATCAGCGGCTCATCGACGCTGATTTAGGCAATTAACCCTTTAAATTGATTGTGATCGCTGCATTTAGGGGGTTTGTAGCACATCGGCAGCCCCCATGCAATTTTGGTGGTTGAAATGGCAACCAGAGGCCAGACAACGGCCTCCGGGTCTGCCATGAATGGAAGACTATGAGGACCAGCCTGTGACGTCACACTGACAGTTGGAATACATTACACTACTAGGTAGTGTAATGTATTATAGCAGCGATCAGAGCTACAGGTAATATAATAAAGTGTAAAAAAAGTGAATAATTTTTTTTTATAAAAGTGTAAAATAAAAGGTTTGTTTTTTCCTATAATAAGTATTTTATTATAAGAAAAAAAATTAAAACGTTAAAAAAAGTACACATATTTGGTATCACCGCATTTGTAACAACCCAAACTATAAAAATATAATGTTATTTTTCCCGCACGGTGAACACCGCAAACAAAATAAATGAAAAACAATGCCAGCATCGCTGTTTTTTGGTCACCACCCCTCCCAAGATATAGAATAAAAAGTGATGAAAAAGTCGTATGTACCTCAAATAGTACCAATAAAAACTAACACCCGTCTCACAAAAAACAAGACCTCCCACAGCTTTTTTGACTAAAAAATAAAAAAGTTATGTTCCTCAGAACATGGTTAAATAGAAAATAAATAATTTTATAGAAAAGTGATTTTATTGTGCAAACGCTGCAAAACATAAAAAAACTATATACATATGGTAACGCCGTAATCGTAACACCCGCAGAATAAAGTAAAACGTAATTTATTGCGCACGGTGAACACCGTAAGAAGTAAAGAATTTAAAACGACAAAATCGCTGTTTTTTGGTCACGTTAGCTCTAAAAAAAAGGTAATAAAAAGTGATAAAGAAGTTGTATGTACCATAAAATGGTAGAAATAAAATCTACAACTCGTCTCACCAAAAGTAAGCCCTCACACCGCTCAATCGACTAAAAAATAAAAAAGTTATGCCTCTCAGAACGTGATGATACAAAACAATTATTTTTTTAACAAATAGTCTTTTCATTGTAAAAGTAGTAAAATGTAACAAAAATGTAACAAAACCTATATAATCGAATTGAGAAGCAGAATAAAACTAAGTTGTCGTTTTACCGCATGGTGAAAGAGGTAAAAAAAAAAAAAAAAGAAAAACAATGGAGGAATCACAGTTTTTTCACATTTCAGCCCGCAAATAATTGTTGTTCAGTTTCCCAGTACAATATATGGTAGTTTAAATGGTAGAAACTACAACTCCTCCAGCAAAAAATAAGCCCTCACACCACTCTATTGACAGAAAAATTAAAACGTTATGGCTCTTGGAAGGCGGGGAGTGAAAGAGATAAGTAATTTCTAATAAAAAAACATTTCTGACCACATTTGGGGGATTTCCGTACTCTGGGGGAATTGCTTTTCAAATGTCGGAGTGCTTTTTCTCTTTAATCCCTTGTGAAAATGTAAAAAATCAACATTTTAGTGGGCAAAAATGTTAATATTAATTTTCACGGCCTAATTCCACTAAATTCTAAAAAAAAATCCTTTGGGGTCAAAATGCTAACTATACCCCTAGAAAAAATCCTTGAGGGGTGTAGTTTCCAAAATGGGGTAACTTTTGGGGGGTTTTTCACTGTTTTAGTCCCTCCAGGGCGTTGCAAACGTGACATGGCACCGAAAACCATTCCAGCAAAATCTGCGCTCCAAAATCCAAAAGGCGCTCCTTCCCTTCTGAGCCCTGCTGTGGGTTCGAACATCAGTTTATGACCACATATGGGGTATTGCCGTAATCGGGAGAAGATGCTTTACAAGTCTTGGGGTGCTTTTTGTCCTTTATTCATTGTAAAAATGAAAATGTTTTAGCAGAAAAAAATGGTGATTTCCATCTTCGCAGACTAATTCCACTAAATTCTGCAAAAAAACGGTGGGGTCAAAATGCTAACTATAACCCTAGAAAAAATCCTTTGGGTGTAGTTTCCAAAATATGGTCACTTTTGGGGGGTTTCCACTGTTTTGGTCCCTCCAGGGCGTTGCAAACACGAAATGGCACCGAAAACCATTCCAGCAAAATCTGCGCTCCAAAATCCAAAAGGAGCTCCTACCCTTTTGAGCCCTGCTGTGAGTCCAAACTGCAGTTTATTACCACATACGGGGTATTGCCGTAATCGGGAGAAATTGCTTTACAAATGTTGGGGTGCTGTGTCTCCTTTATTCCTTGTAAAAATTAAAGAATTCTATATTTTATCAGAAAAAAATGGTGATTTTCATCTTCACAGACTAATTCCACTAAATTCTGCAAAAAACCTGTGGGATCAAAATGCTAACTATACCCCTAGAAAAACGCCTTGAGGGTTGTAGTATCCAAAATGAAGTCACTTTTGGGGGGTTTCGACTGTTTAGGCACCACAAGACCACTTCAAACCTGACATGGCGCCTAAAATATATCCTAATAAAAAGGAGGCCCCAAAATCCTCTAGGTGCTCCTTTACTTCTGAGGCCTGTGTTTCAGTGAATTAGAACACTAGGGCCACATGTGGGATATTTCTAAAAACTGCAGAATCTGGGCAATAAATATTGAGTTGCGTTTCTCTGGTAAAACCTTCTGTGTTATAGAAAAAAATGTATTACACATGAATTTCAGCAAAAAAAAATTACATTTGTAAATTTCACCTCTACTTTAATTCCTGTGAAACGCCTTAAGGGTTAACTGGGGGGGGGACTTTTTTGGGGGGTGGATATTTTATGTGTATTTATTATTAATTGTTTTTAGCACTTTATTTACTTTTATTTTTTTATTACTATGGTCTGTCCCTCAAAGGTCAGAAAAGACCTTTGGGGGACTTTTTTTTTCTTTCTTCTTTCACACCATGTTTTTCCACTTACAGGGCAAATCAGCCCTCTTATGGTGATTATTGTCACTAATAGGGCTGTGCTGGGTCTAGTAAGACCCAACAGTAGCCTGCCACTAACGGCATCCCGGCGATCATGTGACCAGTCGCTGACTATTCATATACACAGCGCTCATTTAGTAGAAGAGATCAGAGAAGATAGAAGCAGCGAAAGCTGCCTCTATCTTCTCCTCAGGGTCCCCGCCAGTCACTGACTGCTGGAGTCCCGACATTCTGCTGACCGTTCGCTCGGGCATCAAGATAAAACCCGCGCCATAAATAGTCTATGCCGCGGGTTTTAAGGACCCTGTCCGCTGGCCGTAAATACACAACCAGCAGTCGGGAACTGGTTAAAATACTTAAAGAATGCTGTTTTGAATACTATGAGGGTGCAGGTTTCAAAATGGGGTGATTTATGGGGACTTTCTAATATATAAGGCCCTCAAAGCCGCTGCAGAACTCAACTGGTCCCTGACAAAATAGCCTTTTGAAATTTTCTTGAAAATATGAGAAATTGCTGCTAAAGTTCTAAGCCTTGTAACGTCCTAGAAAAATAAAACAACGGAAAAAAAAAACATGCAAATATAAAGTAGACATATGGGAAATGTTAAATAGTAACTATTTTATGTGGTATTACTATCTGTTTTGCAATTAGATAAGCCAATTTTGCAAGTAACATAAAGTCCAATGTGTCACAAGAAAATAATCTCAGCATCGCTTGGATAGGTTAAAGCATTCCGAAGTTATTACCACATAAAGCAACAAATGTCAGATTTGAATAAATCATCTGTGTCCACAATGTCAAAATAGGCTGTGTCCTAAAGGGGTTAATGGTTGTCACCACACCAAAAACATCAATTTTCAATACAGCCAAATGGGTCATTTTATGTATTTATAGCATATCCATGTGGGTCTCATCTCTGGACCTCATCTAATGTTGGGTTTCCTTATTGGTGCTGCTGGCTTGTTTTTCATAATTCCAATAGACTTGAATAAAAAGAGCAAGTGCGGCAACCTCTCTCTATTAAATTCTATGGGTACAACAGCAGCTGTAAATGGGGGACCTCGGAACAATTTTAGATTTATGCTATTTCGTTTTTTAATGCCCAACTGGGCGTTTTTTAACTTTTGACCAAGTGGGCATTGTAAAGACAACTGTATGACGCCCAGGGGCGGATTAAGGGTATCATGAGCCCTGGGCACTTTTTCAGGTCTGGTCTGGTCTGCCCCCCCGAACTCCAAAGACGCTGTACCGTATATATTTGTAGATTTCTGTTTAGGTGGCCACAGATCTGGCACGGTTTTAATTTAACTCTAAAAGCAGAATGAACCATATAGAAGAAAGAAAGCAGAATACTTTGGGACACTGAAGTGGTCAGGAGCTTTATAACTTTTTTATTTTTACGTCAATGGAGTGGTGTGTGAAGTATTATTTTTTTGTGGAGGAGTTTTAGTTTTTATTGGCACCATGTAAAGTACCATATAATGGGTGAATTGGAAAAAACTGAAATTCCTCCATGGTTTTTTGGGTTTAGTTTTTACTGTATATATTTACCTTCTCTTAAGGTAAAAGTAGATTTAACATATACTTTTACCTTAAGAGAAGGTAAATATATACATAGAAAGACAAAGAAAAGACCCCTAGTGGTTGGCAGGGATATTATTAACAATGAAGGATAGTGTGCCTAGGCACAAGGTCCCAATTTCCCAACCACCATATGAATAGTGTCAGTTAAAATATAACTTTTATTAATGTATCAGATAGGGACAAACAACAGGCAAGGGTTAAAATTGTTTTCAAAGGACGGCCAGTGTGTGTCACAGAAGATTGAGCAAGTGTATACAGCACGTCGCTGTACACAGTGTGAGAAAATGATTCGGCAGCTGCAGACTGCCGTTAGTAAATACAGTCCCACACTAGTAGAGAGGATCACTGGACCGTCGGTGAATATTAAAATGGCGATAGCCCCCCGACATGTTTCGCTGCACAAGCAGCATCCTCAGGGGATAATTCGGGGCTAATGAGCGCGCGTTTGACTTCCTGCTCCTCATATAGACTAGTGCTCATTACGTATGGTAGCGTCATCTCTACCTACTGCCAATCATCTAGTCCCATATGACAAGCCTCCATGCCAAATGAATGACATAGTCGGCAGCCAATGAGACGCTGTAACCCAAAGTCCAATCATCGCGCGCGTCACGCGCACGCGTGTATTAGTCAAAACGAATGATTGTCATATCGCGGGTGCCCTACATGTCAAATGAATGACACCGTCGGTGGCCAATGAGATGCCGTAAGTCAGCGTCCAATCATCGTATGCATGACGCGCATGCGTGTAGTAGTCAAGACGGGTGATTATAATACTGCCGGGATCTTCCATTCACATCGTAAGTGAAGATGAAAGTAAGGGACTGTGTATGACAAGGTGGCGTAACCAATAGGATTGGATATCAATGGGAATATGAACAAAAAGGCATAGCGTCAATGAGAGGAGGGTATAAGTGCAAATATTTACCACCATATAGAAGTTATCCATGGGCATAAATAGGATACATACATCCATGAGTATAGTGGACAATGATCAGGTGGTAGGAAAAAGCAGGAATCAAGACTAGGTTGTCTGTCATATCAGTGATATCAGATCAGTAACATTGTAAATGCTTCATAAGCACTATATAGTATAAATAGATATACATCAGGAATTTATATATAGTTCGTAGTCAGTGTATCTCATAAACTGTCAGTCTGACAGTAATATCATGCTGCAAAGGTATATTTCTGCAAAAAGGTATATTTCTACAAGAAGGCCATAAAGGTGAAGCCTTCATTAAGACCATTGGGGCTGAGGGAATTCAGCCTATATATCCAACGGGCTTCTTCCTGTAAAAGCCTCTTGTCTAGGTTGCCAGCCCTAGGACCCAGTTTTACCTGGGTGATGCCCCAAAATTGGAGGACCTTAGGATCGCCCTCATGGAAGGATCTCACATGTCTAGAGAGGGGAGTGTCCTCTTTCATGTTTATGGTACTGACATGTCTCGAGATCCTTCTCCTGAGTTGTTGGATGGTCTTGCCAACATACAGTTTGGGGCAAGGGCATCTGGCGGCATAAATAACGCCACTGCTCTGACAGTTAATGAAATGTCTGATGGTGAAATTATGACCGTCTAGGGTGTTAATGAAATGCTTAGTCTTGGGCATATATGTACAGAAGGAGCATCTGCCACAAGGGAAGGAACCCACAGTTGGAGACGAAAGCCACGTGTTACGTGGAATAAGTGGTCTCGAATAATGACTCCGTGTTAGGAATTCACGAAGATTCCTACCACGCCGAGAGGTGATATTCGGAGTATTTGGGATAACATCTGCTAAATCTGGATCTGACTGTAGAATTGCCCAGTGTTTTTTTAGGATTTTGGCGATCTGAGTGGAACAGCTATCGAAATTCCCTATACATCTAATAGTGGAATTTTCTTGTTTTTCCACTATATTAGTTTTTCTTCCAAAGAGTAGTTCCTCTCTTGGGGTAGCTCTAGCTCTTGCATAGGCTTGATGTAGGGTTTTCTTAGTGTAACCTCTTGCCAAAAATTTATGAAAAAGGGCATCACACTCCAACTTGAAAGTGTGTTCCTCAGAGCAGTTCCTTCTGGCCCTAACCAATTGGACAATACCTTAGGGCCAGAAGGAACTGCTCTGAGGAACACACTTTCAAGTTGGAGTGTGATGCCCTTTTTCATAAATTTTTGGCAAGAGGTTACCCTAAGAAAACCCTACATCAAGCCTATGCAAGAGCTAGAGCTACCCCAAGAGAGGAACTACTCTATGGAAGAAAAACTAATATAGTGGAAAAACAAGAAAATTCCACTATTAGATGTATAGGGAATTTCGATAGCTGTTCCACTCAGATCTCCAAAATCCTAAAAAAACACTGGGCAATTCTACAGTCAGATCCAGATTTAGCAGATGTTATCCCAAATACTCCGAATATCACCTATCGGCGTGGTAGGAATCTTCGTGAATTCCTAACACGGAGTCATTATTCGAGACCACTTATTCCTCGTAACACGTGGCTTTCGTCTCCAACTGTGGGTTCCTTCCCTTGTGGCAGATGCTCCTTCTGTACATATATGCCCAAGACTAAGCATTTCATTAACACCCTAGACGGTCATAATTTCACCATCAGACATTTCATTAACTGTCAGAGCAGTGGCGTTATTTATGCCGCCAGATGCCCTTGCCCCAAACTGTATGTTGGCAAGACCATCCAACAACTCAGGAGAAGGATCTCGAGACATGTCAGTACCATAAACATGAAAGAGGACACTCCCCTCTCTAGACATGTGAGATCCTTCCATGAGGGCGATCCTAAGGTCCTCCAATTTTGGAGCATCACCCAGGTAAAACTGGGTCCTAGGGCTGGCAACCTAGACAAGAGGCTTTTACAGGAAGAAGCCCGTTGGATATATAGGCTGAATTCCCTCAGCCCCAATGGTCTTAATGAAGGCTTCACCTTTATGGCCTTCTTGTAGAAATATACCTTTTTGCAGAAATATACCTTTGCAGCATGATATTACTGTCAGACTGAAGGTTTATGAGATACACTGACTACGAACTATATATAAATTCCTGATGTATATCTATTTATACTATATAGTGCTTATGAAGCATTTACAATGTTACTGATCTAATATCACTGATATGACAGACAACCTAGTCTTGATTCCTGCTTTTTCCTACCACCTGATCATTGTCCACTATACTCATGGATGTATGTATCCTATTTATGCCCATGGATAAATTCTATATGGTGGTAAATATTTGCACTTATACCCTCCTCTCATTGACGCTATGCCTTTTTGTTCATATTCCCATTGATATCCAATCCTATTGGTTACTCCGCCTTGTCATACACAGTCCCTTACTTTCATCTTCACTTACGATGTGAATGGAAGATCCCGGCAGTATTATAATCACCCGTCTTGACTACTACACGCATGCGCGTCATGCATACGATGATTGGACGCTGACTTACGGCATCTCATTGGCCACCGACGGTGTCATTCATTTGACATGTAGGGCACCCGCGATATGACAATCATTCGTTTTGACTAATACACGCGTGCGCGTGACGCGTGCGATGATTGGACTTTGGGTTACAGCGTCTCATTGGCTGCCGACTATGTCATTCATTTGGCATGGAGGCTTGTCATATGGGACTAGATGATTGGCAGTAGGTAGAGATGACGCTACCATACGTAATGAGCACTAGTCTATATGAGGAGCAGGAAGTCAAACGCGCGCTCATTAGCCCCAAATTATCCTCTGAGGACGCTGCTTGTGCAGCGAAACATGTCGGGGGGGCTATCGCCATTTTAATATTCACCGACAGTCCAGTGATCCTCTCTACTAGTGTGGGACTGTATTTACTAACGGCAGTCTGCAGCTGCCGAATCAGTTTCTCACACTGTGTACAGCGACGTGCTGTATACACTTGCTCAATCTTCTGTGACACACACTGGCCGTCCTTTGAAAACAATTTTAACCCTTGCCTGTTGTTTGTCCCTATCTGATACATTAATAAAAGTTATATTTTAACTGACACTATTCATATGGTGGTTGGGAAATTGGGACCTTGTGCCTAGGCACACTATCCTTCATTGGTAAATATATACAGACCCAGAACCAAGGTCAGCATATATATACAGCCCCAGAACCAAGCTCAGTACATATCTACAACACCAGAACAAAGCTCAGTACATATTTACAGCACTAGAACCAAGCTCAGTACATAAATACAGCCCCAGAACCAAGCTCAGTACATAGAAAAAGGCACCAGAACCAAGCTCAGTACATATATACAGCACTAGAACCAAGCTCAGTACATATATATATCCCCAGAACCAAGCTCAGTACATATATACAACGGAAGAACAAAGCTCAGTACATATATATAACTCCAGAACCAAGCTCAGTATATATATACAGCCCCAGAACAGAGCTCAGTACATGCATACATCCCCAGAACCAAGCTAAGTACATATATATAACTCCAGAACCAAGCTCAGTACATATATATAACTCCAGAACCAAGCTCAGTATAAATATATACAGCACCAGAACAAATACAGTTCAGTACAGAGATCATTTGCAAATTCAGTTTAACCCCTGCTGTATTAATTTGTACGACATAAAACGACAACTCCCAGTATAGCCTGAACAATGGTTAGGATATGCTGGGAGTTTCTGTTTAACAAAAAAGAATGCTACCATCCGTCATCTCGCTGCAGATCATACAGTGACTACAGTACTGATCAGTCACAGGGAGAATAAATATTTACATTGAGTGACGCACAGGTGATGTCTCAGATTATTTTTCATTAGTTTTCTCTTTTCTTCTCCATCCGGTCTAGACCTCTATGATGACTTCTCTCGGGCACGGCCCATTTATGCAGTTCACAGCTCAGATGTCTTCGGCTCCTCACTTTTCCAACATTTCCGCACATGTAAACGAAGATAAAATTCTCATGATGCCACACTCTATGCTTCTAAATATAATAGTATCATACAATGAATATAATAGTACTATACACTGTACTCCTGAATATAACAGTACTATACACTGCACTCCTGAATATAATAGTACTATACACTGTGCCCCTGAATATAATAGTACCATACACTGCGCCCATGAATGTAATAGTACTATACACTGTGCCCCTGAATATAATAGTACTATACACTGTACTCCTGAATATAATAGCATTATACACTGTGCTCCTGAATATAATAATACTATACACTGTGCTCCTGAATATAATAGTATTATACACCGTGCTGTGCGCCTGAATATAATAGTACTATACACTGTACTCCTGAATATAGTAGTACAATACACTGTGCTCCTGAATATAATAGTACTATACACTGTACTCCTGAATATAATAGTACTATACACTGCGCCCATGAATATAATAGTACTATACACTGTGCCCCTGAATATAATAGTACTATACACTGTACTCCTAAATATAATAGCATTATGCACTGTGCTCCTGAATATAATAATACTATACACTGTGCTCCTGAATATGATAGTACTATACACTGCGCCCCTGAATATAATAGTACTATACACTGTGCTCCTGAATATAATAGTACTATACACTGTAATACAAAGGGGAGGAAACCTCCAGCTCACCAGCTCGCCTCCTGACAGTCCTGCTTCGCCCGGATCTCCGCAACGGTCCACGGTAGGCAATGGTACAAAAAGAAAGGATTTGATCCAGCGCTGCAGTGATGTACTTTAAAAAGGAACGTGAATGAATGCCATGACTAAGAGCACCAGCCGTGCTTGAAACGCGTAGGCCCATTACACCTACCTAATACTGCCTTGACGCCAAGCCTGTTATTGAAATTTTAAACAAGTCTTTTGATACCAATAAAAGTGGGAATACGTTCCTTTTTAAAGTACATCACTGCAGCGCTGGATCAAATCCTTTCTTTTTGTACTATACACTGTACTCCTGAATATAATAGTACTATACACTGTACTCCTGAATATAATAATATTATACACTGTACTCCTGAATATAATAGTACTATGCACTGTACTCCTGAATATAATAGTACTATACACTGTACTCCTGAATATAATAGTACTATACACTGTACTCCTGAATATAATAGTACTATGCACTGTACTCCTGAATATAATAGTACTATACACTGCGCCCCTGAATATATATATATATGTGTGTGTGTGTGTGTGTGTGTGTGTGTGTGTGTGTGTGTGTGTGTGTGTGTATGTGTGTATAGGAGACAGCATATCTATAGCACTACGACCCTATAAACTATGGATAGGATTAGATACAGTGGCTCAGCACAGTATCACACATGATAGGATTAGATACAGTAGCTCAACAGACAGTATCACACATTATAGGATTAGATACAGTAGCTCAACAGACAGTATCACACATGATAGGATTAGCTACAGTGGCTCAGCAGACAGTATCACACATGATAGGATTAGATATAGGGACCAGCTCGCTGACATTGCAGTTCCAGCGCTGGACCCAGAAAAGGTAAGTATAAGAATTGTTTTGCTTTTTTATGTGTTACTAATTATTTTTGTGTGTTTGTGTTATTTTACAGGTTCGGTTGTTGGACTACGTCAGATTCGAGGACTACTTCAATGACAGCGTTTTTTTTATTCTCAATAAAATGGTTAATGAGGGTTGTGTTTGTTTTTTATTTCAATAAAAAAAAAATTCTATGTCCTTGTATTTTTTTCAACTTTATTATTACCGCCTTATTAATAGCTGCTGGCTGATTGACAACATCCATTACTAAGGCGAGGCTTAATGTTAGGAGGCGCAGAGGCTAACACTAACCTCCATTACCCCAGTACCCACTGCCAACAGTGGTACTGGGAAGAGCCGGGTACGAACCAGTACCCGACCATCTGTAGTGATGGTCGGGTATTGGGTCAGCCACAGGCTGGTAATATCAGCCTGGGAAAGGCCAAAAACAGTGACCCTCCCCCCCCCCCCCTGGTAATGCTAGGCTGCTGCTGTTGTATCTGGCGGGGTCCCCCCCATTTTTCATAACCAGCCAGATACAAGAAAGCAGCAGCAGGTTAACATTACCAGGGGGGAAGGGCCACAGTTTTTGGCCTTTTTCCAGCCTGCGGCCACCCCATTACCCACCCATCACTACAGATGGTCAGGTACTGGATCGTACCCGGATTTTCCCGACACCCCTGGTGGCGGTGGGTACCGGGGTAATAATGGGGGTTAGTGATAGCCTCTGCACCGGCCTTCACTAAGCCTCGCCTTAGTAATGGACGCTGTCAATAAGCCGGCGGCCATTACTAAGGCGGTAGTAATAAAGATTAAAAAACAAACAAATACATAGAAAAAATATTTTATTGAAATAAAAACCACCCAGACAACCCTCATTAACCATTTTATTGATAATAAAAACGCTGTCATCTAAGTAGTCCTCGAATCCGACGTAGTCCAACGACCGAACATGTAAAAAAAACACAAACACAACAAAAACGATTAGTAACACATGTGGTAGGCTTAGGTACAGGGCCCATGTGTGATACTGTCTGTCAAGGCAGGCTAAGATACAGGGTATAGCAGACAGTAATCCTATAGAGTACATGTGGTAGGCTTATATACAGGGCCCATCAGACAGGATCACACATGGGCCATGTATCTAAGCCTACCATGTGCTTATATAAGATATAGGGCCCAGCAGACAGGATCACACAATCTGTGATCCTGTCTCATGGGCCCTCTAAGCCTGCAACATCGTAGGCTTAAAGGGATTGTCCAGTCCCTAAACATTGATGGCCTATCCTCAGGATAGGCCATCAATAGCTGATGGGTCGAGGTCCGTCTCCCGGGACCCGCCAATCACCTGTTTTGAAGAGGCCGCAGCGCTGGTACGACAGCTGCTTCCCCTTCATTTCCCTTACTGGCTCACACTGAAATCGCCGACATGGAATAACAATGTGAACAAGTGACCGGAATGAAGGGGGAAGAACAAGCTCTCGTACGAGCACTGCGGACCCTTCAAAACAGGTGATTGGCGGGGGTCATGGGAGTCAGACACTGCCAATCAGCTTCAAGCAGACAGGGATATTATACTTACCCTCCTCTTCAGCCGAAGAAGATGTCCTGATTCTATCCAGGATCAGGATGCTGTACGCGGTGCATAACGTAGTGAAGTCATGCGCTGCGCAACGGAAACAGGAAGGTAAGTACTGTAGTTACTATAGTAACGGGCCCGCGGCTCCAGTTACTATAGTAACTTTTTATTGATGTAGTGCGACCCCTATAGCTACGCCACTGGTTAGGTGAGAGGTCCCGCTTCACTCCGGTTCTCTGAACAGGCTGAAATTTTAACAGCCGGTAAGGGAGAACCGGGGCGAACTGGGCCCCCTTCCAGCCTTCCAAATATTAGAGAAATAGACCCCGTTAGTTGGTGGGCACATAGGAATCAATACAGAAGATGCCTGCCGGCAACAGAAGCCCTGTTTTCCAACTAACAATAAGAATAAAATAACAAAATTTTATTGTGCAATTATAGCAAAACACAGACTACATAGAAATTAAAAGAGTCAGGTCCAAAGCTGACGCCGATCAGCATAGTGCAATTTTGTCAACTCTGTTAGGAGAATACAGAGTGCCAGCGGCCACAGAACGCTGCACTCAGGTCCATAATTTGATTATTAGTAGTCATCAAGGACTTGGATTAAAATTTCAGAGAGAGCCCCCCCGACATGTTTCGCTACGGATGTAGCGTCTTCAGGGGTATCGGGGCTAATGACGGTGTGCGCGGAATTCCCAGACCTAAATACATCAGGGACTGATTGCACGCGTCTTCCAGTCGTGGCCTAGACCAATGGGGAACAGGATGGAGGAACGAGCCTCCAACTTCATTATGGACAATCAGTTCAGCGAATAGTACGCTCTGCACCGACCGCCAATGAGAGATCGTATACGCGCGCATGCTTGATAGGGAAAACAGGAGAGATAGAGTCAGATGAGTTGCGGTCTCAGAAAAATAAGCATGGCGCATGCGCACCGAACTGGGTATAGAGATCAGTGAAGTCCAGCGCTATTGTACAACAGCAGTGAGATAGATAGACCTCTCATCAAGGTCGGAAATTCAAAAGGCCAGTGTACGGGAAGAACAGGTGCAGGTCTCAATGTAATAGCTAGACAGAAATCATCAAGTATAAACTGTGGTCACAGCTGGCTGTAAATACTAAGCACAGCACTACCACCAGGGATGGCGATGGCAGGGATAATAAGTTTCAATTAGATACAGTAACAGTCGTAATACAGAAAACCGCCGCGATGGTCATCAAAATTATAGTCTGAGTAAATAAGAACAAAGAATGGATAAGTAATAGAGTGGAATGTTAATAGGATAGACAGGATAAATAAATATAACATTATTAATTAATTATTTGACCATATTGTAAAGTGAAGCGCTCGGGATTAAAGAGCACATAGATATATATATTGGCCAGCTTGCTGATAATCAAGCTGGACAGGACAAGGTACTGGGATTAAGTACGTAGAGAATAAAGGGATTAGATGCATCTAATAAGGTTCAGAGAAACGCCGCAAAGGTGAAACCTTCATTAAGGCCACCAGGACTCAGGGACCCCAAACGATCGATCCAGCGTGCCTCCTCCTGTAGCAATCTGCGATCCAGATTGCCTGCTCTTGGGCCAGGTTTAATCTGAGTGATGCCCCAAAATTGTAATGAGCGGACATCCCCATCATGTATGAAGCAGATATGCCTGGATAGCGGTGTGTCCTCCTTATGATTAATGGTACTCAAGTGTTTCGAAATTCTCCTCCTTAGTTCCTGTATAGTCTTACCCACATACAACTTAGGGCACGGACACCTAGCTACATAGACTACACCTTTACTCTGGCAATTGATGAACTGTCTAACCTGATAAGATCTACCATCAAGTGGGTTAGTAAATTGTTTCACAGTGGGCATAAGGTAACAGAAGGAACAACGGCCACAGGGATGGGAGCCGATGACTGATGATTTCAGCCAGCACTTTGATGCAACAGTGGAGCCAGAGTGGTGGCTGTGCACCAAGTAATCACGCAGGTTCCTACCTCTACGATAGGTGATACTAGGGGTAGAGGGAACTGCATCCTGAAGATCAGGGTCGGCCAGGAGAATTGGCCAGTGTCGATGCAAAATATCACGAACCTGTTGGGAACCAGTATCGAAAGTACCGATGCATCTGATGTTAGTAGATACTGCGGGTTTATATGTAGCCATTGACTGTTGAGTACCCAGAGGTTTCCGTTCACACAGCAATTCTCTTCTGTCTATAGCCCTCGCTCTGGCATATGCTCTGTGCAGCCATTTCCTAGGGTACCCTCGTGCCAAAAATTTGGAAAGAAGCCCATCGCATTCCATTTGGAAGGACCGTGCTTTTGCACGAAGGTATTGCCCTATAGGAATGCCCTTCTTGAGGGCGGGAGGATGGTAACTATCCCAATGTAAGAGACTATTGATAGATGTTGCTTTTCGTGAGATATCGGTGTGGATGCCACCAACAGGATCCAGGGAAATTTTAAGATCCAAGAAGGTGATCTCCTTTTCATGTATAACATGAGTAAATTTCATGCCCACCTGGTTGGTATTAAGTGTATCCATGAAATCATGGAATAGATTAAGGTCACCATCCCATAGGAGGAGAATATCGTCGATAAATCGCCCCCAGAAAAGGATATGACAAGTGTAATTAGATAGCTCGTCGGTGAAGACTATGGTGTCTTCCCACCATCCCAGAAATAGATTCGCGTATGTTGGTGCACACACAGTGCCCATGGCCGTTCCCTTAATCTGCTGATAGAATTTTTGATCAAATAAAAAATAAATGTGAGTCAAAAGAAATTGGAGTAATGATAGTAAGAATTTATTGTGTGCATGAAACTAAGTGCCCTTAGTGTTGAGAAAGTGTGCAACTGCAGAGAGGCCAAATTTGTGCTGAATATTGGTATAAAGGGACTCCACATCGATGCTAGCAATAAGTGTGGAGGAAGTGACATGGATCTCCTGGATCCTGTTGATGGTGTCTTTGGTGTCCCTCAAGAATGACGGCAAGGAGGTAACAAAGGGTGAAAGAATCTCGTCCAAATACATGCTGATACCTTGAGTAAGGCTATCATTACCGGACACAATAGGTCTACCAGGGACTGAGAGCGTTGCCTTGTGGATCTTAGGCAGAGCATAAAAAGTGGCCAATGTAGGTACAGGATTATACATCCGTTTAAATTCCTCGTTGGTGATCATGCTTTGTGTTTTAGCTTCATCAAGAAGCGTATGCAGCTCCCTCAGAAAAAGCTCAGTAGGATTCCTCTCAAGAATAATGTAAGTAGTGGTATCATCTAATAATCTGGAAATAATCATAGTGACATAATCGTTCATATTCATAACCACAATATTACTCCCTTTATCAGAGGGCTTTATAGTGATTTGGTCATTGTGGCAGAGTTCGTCTAGTGCCACTCTTTCTGGTTCACTGAGGTTATCGAGTGCTCTGGTTCTGTCCAATTTAATTCTCTTCAGGTCCGCACACACCAACTTAACAAAAACATAGATGTGGGCATACTGTGAAAACGGTGGAGTAAGTTTCGATTTAGGACGCAAAGACGAGAAGGGAGCAACAGCCGCATTGGGCCCGACTTCGTTTTCATATAGGAGAGTCTCAAGGTCTCTAAAGGCATTGGCCTCGGCTCTATCCATGTCTCCCCTGCCAGATACGTTGTTTTTAAAGTATTTATGCAGGGCCACCTTTCTGGCGAATAGATTTACGTCCTTGGTCCAGACAAATTCATCAAACAAGGGGGTCGGGGTGAAGGATAAACCCCTACGTAGCAGTGTCAGCTGGGAATCATTTAAGTGAACAGAGGATATGTTGTACACCTGCATTTCGTCAATTCCAGCTGGAACAGGGGAAATGGATGGTGCTGGTGTCAACCCAGATTCCATCAGAGATTGGTGGTTCCTAAAAAAGGAAATGCGTTGAGGGGTCCACTTATATTGTTGGTAATGCCAGTGGGGCACTTGGTACCTATAGGGTTTTGACTGGAACCAATGCCAGTTGTACGAGGGGTTGAGGGTACCATTGAAGTAGCAGGCACTACTGGTGCTGAAAAAGCTGATACTGAGGACGAATGGGAGGTAATGGTTGGAGTCAAGTTTGGCTGGCATTTCGTATTTGATCTGGACTGTACAGTACTTCTTTTAGAATAATTAAATCTATTGTTTTTAATTTTGCGTTTTGTGCCCAGTCTGGAACAGATTCGTCGACGCCAGAGGCTTCGGAGTCAGAAAAATCAGTGAAAACCTGTACACATTTAGGAGCAGCCACGGGCCCCGGGCACTTGCCCAGATTGCCCTTATTATAATCCGCCCCAGATGACGCTGACCAATCAGCGTTATACACTTCTCTTTATTCCAGCCCAGCTTCTTTCACTGCACAGCGTGATCTCGCGAGATCACGCTGTGCTGTCACATACTCCCGCACTAACTTTACCGAAATGTCGTGAGAGTGAATAGACATCGCCTCCAGCCAGGATGTGATGTCTATTCACACTCCTGAGACTTTGGTAAAGTTTCTGTGGGACTTACTCTCGCGAGATCACGCTGTACCGTGAGTACAGATGGAATTGGATTACAGCACAGCGTGATCTCACGAGAACACGCTGTATCGTGAGTACAGATGGAATTGGATGACAGCACAGCGTGATCTCGTGAGAACATGCTGTGCTGTGAGTACAGATGGACTTAGATGACAGAACAGCGTGATCTTGCAAGATCACGCTGTGCTGTGTGAGTAAGGGTATGTGCACACACACTAATTACGTCCGTAATTGACGAACGTATTTCGGCCGCAAGTTCCGGACCGAACACAGTGCAGGGAGCCGGGCTCCTAGCATCATACTTATGTACGATGCTAGGAGTCCCTGCCTCGCTGAAGGACAACTGTCCCGTACTGAAAACATGATTACAGTACGGGACAGTTGTCCTGCAGCGAGGCAGGGACTCCTAGCATCGTACATAAGTATGATGCTAGGAGCCCGGCTCCCTGCACTGTGTTCGGTCCGGTACTTGCGGCCGAAATACGTCCGTCAATTACGGACGTAATTAGTGTGTGTGCACATACCCTAAGTCCCACAGAAACATTACCAACGTTTCGGGAGTGTGAACAGACATCGCATCCTGGCTGGAGGCGATGTTTCTTCACTCTCACAACATTTCAGTAAAGTTAGTGTGGGAGTATGTGACAGCACAGCGTGACCTCGCGAGATCACGCTGTGCAGTGAAAGAAGCTGGGCTGGAATGAAGAGAAGTGTATTGTGCTGTTTGGTCAGTGTCATACACTTGTCTTTACAACGACCACTTGGTCAAAAGTTAAAAAACACCCAGTTGGGCATTAAGAAACTAATTAGCATAAATCTAAAATTGTTCATAACTTGCTCAAAAATGATAGTTTTTCTAAATAAAAACCATTGTTGTTATCTAAATTACAGCACCGATCAGATTATGTAGGAGATGGGGCACTTATAATGTGGTGACAGAGCCTCTTTAATGCTGGAGGAACTATCTTGAACTGACAGTAGATGGCGCTGTGTTAACTATTAGTTATTATCTATGTGTAGCTCTAGTGATGTGTGTGTTATCTCTTGTATTCTCCATCTTGATATTGTTACTGATGTTGGTTGCTTTTTGTCCCAAGTAAAACCAGTTTTATTCTCCCACAATGTCTGAGTGCTGGTGAAAGCTGCAAATACGGCAAAAGGTTATGGGCCCAGCCACAGACAAGGAACAGAACAGCACAGCTTGGTGATCAGACTGATACCAGGAATCATCCAGAGGTCTCATCTCCTGAATCCAAGTAACATATAAAGGAAGATGGCCGGCAGCTCAGAGCTGAAACTTACAGTGCCAAACTGAACAATGACAATTACCAGCTATGGAAGTTTAAAGTAGAAATGTTACTATCCAGTGATGACGTGTGGGAGTTTATTACTACAGAGAGACCAGAGATCAATTATCAGGAATGGGACAAGAAAAACAGACGGGCAAGGGCCACCATAAGCTTATTAGTGGAGGACGGCCAATTTATCCACATCAGACATGAGAGCGCTGCAAAAGGCATGTGGGACGCACTGCAAATGCTGCATGAGAGATCCAGTTATAATAGCAAGTTATTTCTGCTGAGGAAACTATAAAATGAGACACAACATAGAAAAAGATCTGCAGGCGCATATAAATGCAATGCTGGAGGTGGCTGCACAACTGAGGTCAGTCGGTGAGGACATTAACCCCTTGACGCAACTCTACGTCATGGTTTGCCCTGCATTAAGGCACCATGAAGTACAGTCACGTCATGGTGCTTTTCTGTCAAAATACATGGTGACAGAACAGTGATATCGGCTGTTACAGACAGCCGATAGTCACTGTGACTCGTCGGCGGAACAATCGCGGCGCTGCCAGCGATCGCTGTGATCGGTCAGTCAGTAGTGACTGAACAATCACAGTATTGCAGCATGGTTACCGGGCTAAAAGAGCCGGGTAACCACGCTAGCCGATCGGCTGTTGGCAACAGGAGGCCTAACAATGGCTCGCTGTCTGCTAAGTACGGCAGCCTGCTAGGCCCGACCGGAGGCGGGGCTTAAAAGGCTTCCGGCCGCAGATGAAAGATGGTGGCGGGCTCAGAAGCTGAGCCTGCGCCATCAGCCGAAGGGTGTCAGCTGTATGTTACCACTGACATTCTGCTGTAATGGCAGGGAATGGAGCTAGCTCTGCTCCCCGCTATTAACCCCTTAGATGCCGCGATCGCGGCATCTTAGTGGTTTCCAGGAGATCGGCATCGCTGCGATGTGGTCGCACGGCTGCCGATCGTTGCTATGGGAACTGGAGGCCAACAGTTGCTTCTTGGTCTGCCACGTACGGGAGGCTATTAGACCCCGCATGGAGGCGGAGCTTAATAGGCTTGCTGTCAGTGAATAGCTGACAGCTCTAATGTATTTCATTACATGGGTTGTGCAATATATTAGAATAAATATGAGAGGTGCAGATATTTAAGTCCCCTAGTGGGACAACAAAAAGATATAAAAAAGTTCAGCTAAAGTGTAAAAATTTAAGTTCTAAGTTAAAAAATTAAAAACTGCCTTTTTTCCTATAGTCTTTTATTATAGGGGAAAAAAATGAAGCCGTTAAAGTACGCATGTTTGGTATCACTGCGTCCGCAACAACCCAAAGCTATAAAACTATAATGTTATTTTTCCCACACGCTGAACACCGCAAAAATTTTTATAAAAAAACAATGCCAGAATAGCTATTTTTTTTGGTCCCCATCCCCTTCTAAAGTATAGAATAAAAAGTGATCAAAAAGTTGCACTTACCCCAAAATGTACCAATAAAAACTACAACCTGTCCCGCAAAAAAACAAGCCATTACACAGCCTTGTCAACACAAAAATATAAAAGTTATGGCTCTTAGAATATGGTGACACAACAAATAAATTATTTTTCAAAAAAGGGATTTTTTTTTTGAGCAAACGCTGCAAAAGATTAAAAAACAACTTCCATATGGTATCGCTGTAATCATATCGACCCGCAGAAAAAAGTAAAATGTCATTTATAGCTCACGGTAAACGCTGTAAAAAAAAATTGTGTGTACCCCAAAATGGTCCTAATGCAAACTACAGATTGTCCCGCGACAAATAAGCCCTCACACAGCTCTGGTGGAGAAAAAATAAAAAAGTTCTGCCTCACAGAATATGGCGAGGAAAAATATGCAAAGTGTTCCAAAAGCGGATAAGATCGGTTGCCATTTATCAGTGCGACACTGGCCACATATCTATGAATTATTTATTTACCCCATTATTATACCCTCTTATTATGTCCTGATGTACTCCGCACAGCTTACATATACCCCCACATTATAAACTGAAATACCAGCAAAACCCCAAACATAACAACTGCCAAGCAAAATCAGCACTCCGAAAGCCAAATGTCACTCCCTCCCTTCTGAACCCTACAGTGTCCCCATATATGGAATTGCCATACCCCAGAGAACTGGCTTAACGGTTTATGAACGCTTTGCACCATCCACTGGGCACTAATTTCTAATGTAGAATCACATGTGGGGTCAAAATGCTCACTGCACCCCTTAAAATGCCCTAAGGGGTGTAATTTCCAATATGGGGGTCACTACTTGGGGGTTTGTTTTACTATTTGACTTCATTGCCCTGCAATTGTGGACCAATGCAGTGAAAATCACCAAAATAGACATCAAATGTGCATGGTGCTCTTCACTTTTGAGCCCTGTCTTGTCCAGGCTAATGATAGGTGCAGTTTCCAAAATGGGGTCACTTCTTGGGGCTTCCACTGTACTCTGGTACCTCAGGGGTTTTGCATATGCGACATGGTGGCCAAAAACCAATACAGCAAAATCTGCATGCCAAATAGCGCTCCTGCCATTGTGAGCCCTGCCGTGTGTCCAAACGGCAGTTTATGACCACATTTGGGGTTTTGCCGTAATCGGGAGAAATTGCTTTACAAATGTTGGGGTGCTTTTTCTCAAGTATCCCTTGTGATAATAAAGACATTCTACAATTTAGTGGAACAAAACTTTGATTTTTATTTTCACGGCCTAATTCCAATAAATTCAGCAAAATACCTGTTGTGTTACATGCTCGCCATACCCCTAGATAGATTCCTTGAGGGGTGTAGTTTCCCAAATGGGGTAACTTTTGGTGGATTTCCACTGTTTTGGCCTCTCAGGGGCTTTCCAAATGAAACATGGCACCTGTAAAACAATCAATCAAAATTTGAGCTCCAAAAGCCAAATAGCGCTCCTTCCCTTCTGAGCCCTGCCGTGGGTCCAAACAGCAGTTTATTACAACATATGGGGTATTGCTGAACTCAGAAGAGTTTGCTTTACAAATGCTGGGGTTCTTTTACCCCTTTATCTATTGTGAAAATGGAAAAATCTGAGCTAAAACGACATTTTATTAGAAAAAAAACGTAGATTTTCATTTTCACAGCCTAATTACACTAAATTCAGTAAAGTACCTGTGGGTTCAAAATGCTTACTATACCCCTAGATAGATTCCTTGAGGGGTGTAGTTTGCGCCAAATGGTGTCTTTTTGAGGTGTTTTCTTTGTTTTGGCTCCACAAGACCTATTTAAACCTGACATGGTTCCTAAAATATATTCTATTAAAAATAAGGCCCCAATATCCACTCGGTGCTCCTTTGCTTCTGAGGCCTTTGTTTCCGTCCAGTAGCACGCTAGGGCCACATGTGGGATATTTCTAAAAACTGCAGAATCTTGGCAATAATTAATGAGTTGCGTTTCTCTTGTAAAACCTTCTATGTTACAGAAAAAATGGATTAAAACTGATTTTCTGGAAAAAAAAAATGACATTTGTAAATTTCACCATTAATTTGCTTTAATTCTTGTGAAACACTTAAAGGGTTAAGAAACTTTATAAATGATGTTTTGAATACTTTGAGGGGTTCAGTTTTTAAAATGGGGTGATTTATAGGGGGTTTATAGTATATGAGACCCTCAAAACCAGTTCAGAACGGAATTGGTCCCTAAAATAAGGCTATTGAAATTGTCTTGTAAATGTGAGAAATTGCTGTTAAAGTTCTAAGCCTTGTAACGTCCTAGAAAAATAAAAGGACATTCAAAAAACAATGCAAACATAAAGTAGACATATGGGAACTGTGAAATAGTAGCTACTTTGTGTGGTATTACTATCTGTCTTATTTTCGTTTTTTCCTCCCCACCTTCCAAAAGTCATGCCTTTTTTATTTTAATAGTCCTATGAGGGCTTGATTTTTGCGATACGAGTTGTAGTTTTTCGTAGCACCATTTATTGTGCCATATAATGTACTAGGAAACGGGAAAAAAATTATTTGTGGGGTAGAAAATGAAAAAAAAAGCGATTCCTCATTGTTTTTTTGCGCTTTGTTTTTACAGAATTCACTGTACAATTAAAACAACAAGTTATCTTTATTCTCTGGGTCAATACAATTACGGCGATACCAAATATATATAGTTTTTTCTACTTTTACAAGTAAAAACCCAAGTGTAGAAAATAAAATTTATTTTGTATCGCCATATTCTGAGAGCCATAACTTTTTATTTTTCCGTCGATTAAGTGGTATGAGGGCTTATTTTTTGCGGGATAAGCTGTAGTTTTTAATGATACCATTTTGGGGTACATGCAACATTTTGATCACTTTTTATTTCATTTGTTTGTGGGAAATGAGGTGACCAAAAAATAGGGATTCTGGAATTCACAATTTTTAGTTTTTTACGCCGTATATCGTGTGGGTTAAATAATTTATATATTGTAATAGTTCAGACTTTTACGGATGTGGCGATACCAATTATGTTTATTTAATTATTTTTTTAGTATGCTCTAGGGAGAAAATGGGAAAAGGTTTTTTTTTTACTTTTAATATATATATATTTTTTTACATAACAAAAACCTTTATTTTACTAATTTTTACTTTTTTTATTAGGGGACTTCAACCAGGGATCGTTAGATTGCTTGCACTATATACTGCAATACAAATGTATGGCAGTATATCGTGATTCTGACATGCATCTACTAAGTCCTGCCGGAGGCAGCGTTTAATAGGAGCACAAAGATGGCGGACCTGGGGGACTTCATTAGGCCCCCAGGCAGCCATAGCAACCATCGCCACCCCTCGATTGCATTGCGGGGGGCGAGATAAGCTATTAGAGGGGTAAGTGCGACTTTCTAACTATTTAAATGCTGCGGTCGCTATTGATCGGGATCCCGCTCGTTACTCTGAAGTGTCGGCTGTAACATACAGCCGACATTGGCATCGTATGGAGCGGGATCACTCCGCGAGCCTGTTCCATACTTCCCGTACTCAACTTTGGCGTATGGATACGTCAAATGTCGGGAAGGGGTTAAATTTGAACAAATGCTAATTTTTGCAATTTTTCTCAAAATGTTGGTGTTTTCCATAAATAAACACTGAATGTGTCGACCAAATTTTACCACTAACTTAAAGTCCAATGTGTCACGAGAAAACAATCTCAGAATCGCTAGAAAAAATAAAAGCATTCCAAAGTTATTGCCACTTCAAGTGATACATGTCAGATTTTTTAAAAAAAGGGGTTAAAGACAGCCATGTTGTAGCCATACTGCTATGTAGCTTACCTGACTCATATGGTGCACTGATCAATGCACTGGAGACAAGACCTGAGGCAGATCTGACACTAGAATTTGTGAAGACCAGGCTAGTAGATGAATACCAGCAAAGAAATGAAATCATGCAGGACTCCACATTAAGTGACACTACAATAGCTCTTAAAGCTACAGAGACAAAATATCTAAAGAAGGAAACAGGAGAATGTTTCAGATGCAACAAACAGGGACACCGAAAGAAAGACTGTACAATATGGAAAGCAGAACAGCAGAAACAATTTCCAAAAAGGACTAAACAAAAGGTCAAAACCACAATCTCTGATCCTTGTGCAGATAATTGGAATGACACCTTTAAAGTGACAAATGGTGCGATATTGCGTGGCTGGTGTATTGACTCCGGAGCAACAAGTCACATGACAAGTGATAAAAGTTTTTTCACAGAACTTGACATAACAAGGAAACAATTTATCTTGCAGATGGAAGCACAATAAATGCAGAAGAGACCAGGCATGGGATCTTAGTAAGTGCCAGTCAAAATGGACACAACTTCGCTGTACCAGGGAAAGTCGTGCTATATGTTCCCAGTCTAGAAGGAGGACTGTTATCTGTGAAACGTTTGACAACTAAAGGACTCACTGTAAAATTCCAAGGCGACAAGTGTGTCATCCTGCATGGAAAGCGGGTGATAGTCAGCAGGGGCGTAACTAGGAAAGGCTGGGCCCCATAGCAAAGTTTTGACTGGGGCCCCCCCTCCCCTGGGTGTCACACAACCCCCCCCCCCTTGTAGATAGTGCTTTTTTTTACAGCCCCCCTCTGTGGATAACGCCATACAGCCCCCCTGTAGATAACGCCATACAGCCCCCCCCCTGTAGGTAACGCCATACAGCCCCCCCTGTAGGTAACGCCATACAGCCCCCCCTGTAGGTAACGCCATAGAGCCCCCCCTGTAGAGAACGCCATACAGCCCCCCTCTGTGGATAACGCCATACAGCCCCCCTGTAGATAACGCCATACAGCCCCCCCCTGTAGGTAACGCCATACAGCCCCCCCTGTAGGTAACGCCATACAGCCCCCCCTGTAGGTAACGCCATGCAGCCCCAACCCCCAAAAAAAATCCGACCTATAGTGTCCTACAAAAGACATGTATCCCCTATCCACATGTGTGATCGCTGGCAGCGATAGGGAGAACGGGGGACTGAAAGTCCCCCCAAGTTCTCCATGACTAACCTCTGACTTCCGGCGTCTGCGCAGCTCAATAAAAATGAAAGGAGCGCTGGTCACGCATGCGCACAATCGCTCCATTCATTTCTACGGAGCTGCCGACACAGACCCTGGAAGTCCGAGGTTTGTGATGGAGAACTTCAGGGGACTTTCGGTCCCCCGTTCTCCCTATCAATGCCAGCGATCACACATGTATCCCCTATCCATAGGGGATACATGTCTTATGTAGGAACAACCCGTTTAATGGCAGAGCGGGGAGATACCTCGCAACAGAAGGCCAAGTGTTGCGACCTTTACGACATAATCGCAGCAACTACGCGGCAAAAAAAAAAATCACAACTCAGGAAAAAAATGTAAAAAAAAAATAAAAAATCATAGTTACCCAGAATGCTCTCCTTCCTGCAGTCCGGCCTCCTGGGATGACGTTTCGTCCCATATGACCGCTGCAGCCTGTCACATAGCCTGTAACATCATCGCAGGAGGCCGGACTACGCGCAGAGAAGACGGAGGGGGTAAGTATTAGCGTTATTTTTCACAGCGCAAATTACGTTCGGAAAAAAGAGAAAAAAAGGTGAGATTTTTCGCACGTAATGTACTGCGGGTTCCAGGTCGGATACGCTGCATGATTTTTACGCAACTTATTCGACCCATGGGAGAACGACCTAATAGGGAAAAATGTGTCAAACAGCAGCTGGTGGGCCGGCGGAGCAGACTTAACATGCTCATCATTGAACTCAAGTGCTACAGCTCTGACCACCATGAGCCTTTAGCTACCCCCCTGGAAATATTAATATAGTTTATCATGTACATTAGGAGACAAATAAGGGAGATTTGAAAATAGTTCTGTAGGGTGCACAAATTTAGGCCTCATGCACACGGCCGGCCGCCGACACCCGCGGGCCACTTTTTCGGGAGCATGGCCCGCAAAATTAGAAATGTAGGACATACTCCACAATTCCCAGCGCGGTTATACGGCACTGACACATTTTCGGAGCGCTAGAACCTGGAGGGTTTGTAATTGCGGACTGTATTGCAGTCCGCAATTACGGAGTGTTTTTTACAGTCGTGTGCATGGGGCCTAAGCAAAATAGCAAACATAGAATTAGATATATTCCCCAACTTGCTAGACAAATTTGTCATTCTTACACCACCTCATGACTGGGATTCACGTACATGAAGTCAATGGGTGCGTGAAAACCACGCAGGTCGCACGGAAGCACCTCCGTGCGAACTGCCTCTTTCGCGCACCAGCTGTCAAAAGGATGAATGTAAACAGAAAAGCACCACGTGCTTTTCTGTTTACAAACATCCGAATGGCATGTCATAATGATGGCGGCTGCGCGAAAACCACGCAGCCGCGCATCATATGATGCTGCCACACGGAGCAGGTAAGTGGCTTTTGCGCAGGCAAAACGCTGCGTGTTTTGCGTGCGCAAAAACGCCACGGTCGTCTGAATCAGGCCTTAGTTACATAGTCATGCATGACCCCTGGAATCATTCCAGTAACAGGTTTCAGCAAAGGAACATTCGCACTGGACTTCATGCAGCAGGTGATTATTAACCCTCTATAACCCAGACACAGCGGCATCACCATACACACTGTGGATATGATAGAATATCCACATAACGCAGGTCCTGGCCTGGATAGAAACATCAGGCACTGCAAAGCCTGCACCAACTTCTGGTCTGCCCTGTATAATATCGTCCTCTATGCCAAGCTAAACACAAACACCCCCTGTAAGCGTTACACAGGCAACTAGTGCATTTATTACACACAGCAGTAAGCGCACCTATAACATGGCGGCGGCGGCAGGATGCACTGGCACAAAGCTGGTTGTGTTGGTACTTTACCGCCCTCACGGAGCAGCGGGCTCCCCCTCCACCACTGTAGCTGAAGACACAGTCAGTCCGGACACTTCCTGGATCCGTGTTACACAGAGGCTGATGGGAGGAGCTTAGTGTCAGCGCTGTGTGTAATGGCTGAGGGAGCTCTGGTCCGTCCCTCATAGAAGACATAGACTAGCGGCAGTCCTGACTGTACTGTCCTCCGCCCGAAGTCTCGCGTCGTTCGTTCCCTTTAGCTCCGCCCCCTGTCCTCTCCCCTGCCTGAGCACTCCTCCTACCACCTATCGCCGTCCTATTCAACTGCACAGTGTGCAGTGCAGCGGCTATCACCGGGCTCCCGGACCCCCCCTGCGGCTATCACCGGGCCCCCGGCCCCCCCCCCCCCCCGGATGCCTAGTGTCACGTTAGTGATGCTGCTACTAGGCATGAAGGGGCCCGTGCCTCCAGGCCTGGCACATAATGTAATGTGCCTGTCAGGGCGACACGGGCCCCCCCATGCCGCGGGCCCCGTAGCAGCTGCTACGGCTGCTACTGTGGTAGTTACGCCACTGATAGTCAGTGCCAAAGCAGATGAGCATTTATATAATCTCAACACTGTGAAGGAACAGGGGAGACTCTGCCGCATGGACACAATGACTGTATTCACGTGTGGCATAGACGTTTAGGTCACAGACATCCAGAAAGCATACAGGAACTGCAAAAGCGGAACCTAACAAAGGATCTTACAGTGTCCACTTGTCCAGTCACTGTTAGATGGGAATGTTGCATTAAATCTAAAGCTACAAGGGCAACACGTCCTAAAGAAAGCAAGACCAGAGCCTTACAACCACTTGTCCTAATACTCAGTGATGTTTGTGGTCCTATGAAAGTGCCTACACCGAGCGGCAACAGGTATATAGTGACCTTTATAGATGACTAGTCAAGATACACAGTCACTTATCTAATGAAGAGCAAAAACAAAGTTTTGGATAAATTACAAGACTATGTAACAAAGACAAGCAACAAGTTTCAGAGGAAGCCTTTTATACTTCGAAGTGATAATAGAGGGGAATTCACAGGACACAAAATAGAAGACTATTGGAAACAACATGGGATAGAGCATCAAAAGACTGTTCCATATACACCAGAGCAAAATGGGGTAGCCGAAGGGAAGAACAGAACTCTGACTGAAATGATCAGATACATGCTGACAGATTCTGGATTACCTGAAAAATATTGGGGTGAAGCCGCAATGACAGCTACTTATTTACAAAATAGACTCTTCTCCAGAACGGTGAAGAAAACCCCATATGAACTGTGGCATGGCGGGAAGCCAAGTGTAAAGCATTTAAACGTTTTTGGATGTAGAACATTTGTGTATATTCCACAAGAAAAACACACCAAACTCCAAAACAGAGCAGTAGAAGGAATCTTTGTCGGATACAGTGACTACTGTAAAGGTTACAGAATCCTAAACCCTAAAACAGACAGAGAGACTTTTGCTGAGGATCTGAAAGATGGTGTGATGACATCACTGGAATCAAGAGCAGAACAGATGAGTGACACTGATCAGACTACCTGTATGTCTCCTGAGCAAATGGCTGAAGTTAGTGTAGGCCCAAGCCCTGGCAATGAACAGACGCTACCAAACCCGGATACAGAACCAAGGCGTTCAACAAGAGAAAACAAAGGTAAACCACCTGTACGTCTCTCATACAAGGCAATCACCGCCACTGTATATGAACCCACATCCTGGGAAGACGTATCCCAGCTTCCAGAAGGGGAAGCCAATAAATGGATCAAGGCTGCAGAAGATGAAATTATATCCATGATTGACACTAGAGATGAGCGAACTTATCAAAAGTTCGGTTCGGCTGGTTCGCCGAATTTCAAAAAAAAGTTTGATTCGGACCGAACCTGTCACTTCCGTGCGCCGAGCATGCTACTGTCCAGGGTGCTGATAGAGTTAATGGGCTGCACTAACTCTTTCATCAACCTTAACAGTACCATGCTCGGCGCGCGGAAAATACAATTTAAATGTAATAAAAAAATAAAAATTATACGTTCGTACTTACTTTCCTCCTGTCCGGCCTCCAGTGATGACGTTTCATCCCTTTCGCCGCTGCAGCCAATCACAGGCTGTAGTGGCGGTCACGCACATCAGGATGACGCTTCATCCCACGTGACCGCCTCTGCAGCCAATCACAGGCTGCAGCGGCGACATGGATGAAACGTCATCGCTGGAGGCCGGACAGGAGGAAAGTAAGTATGAACGTATTATTATTATTTTTTGGCATGTATGTATGTTGGCATGTATGTATGTTGTCATGTATGTATGTATGTATGTATGTATGTATGTATGTATGTTGTCATGTATGTATGTATGTATGTATGTATGTTGTCATGTATGTATGTATGTATGTATGTATATATGTACATGTATGTTTGCATGTATGTTGGCATGTATGTATATATGTACATGTTTGTATGTATATTTGCATGTATGTTTGCATGTGTGTATGTTTGCATGTATGTATGTTTGCATGTATGTATGTATGTTTGCATGTATGTATGTATGTTGTCATGTATGCATGTTGTCATGTATGTATGTATGTATATATGTGCATGTATGTTTGCATGTATGTTGGCATGTATGTATATATGTGCATGTGTGTATGTATATATGTATGTTTGCATGAATGTATGTTTGCATGTATGTATGTTTGCATGTATGTATGTATGTTGTCATTTTTTTTTTATTATTTATTTATTTGTAATTTTTTTTTAAAAAGACAAGGGGTTCCACCCAATTTATCATAACCAGCCACATACAACACAGTGTTATTAACCTGGGAATGGACAAAACCAGTGGCCCTTCCCACCCATGTAATGCCAGACTGCTGCAGCCTTGTATATGGCTGGTTATTAAAAATGTGGGGGACCCGTCTATTCTTAAATTGGTTAAATTCAAAAAAAAAAAACGACGTGGGGGTCCCCCCCATTTTTATAACCAGCCCGATACAACACAGCAGCAGCAGCCTAGCATGTTTTTGGCCCTTCCCAGCCTCATAATACCAGCCTACAGCCGCCCCAGTACCCGACCATCACAACAGATGGTCGGGTACTGGATCGTACCCAGCTCTTCCCGGCACCCCTGGTGGTGGTGGGTACCGGGGTAATAATGGGTGGTTAGTGCTAGCCTCTGCACCGGCTAACACTAAGTACCGCCTTAATAATGGACGCTGTCAATCAGCCAACTGCCATTATCTAGGCACTAATAAAGTTTAAAAAAAAACACAAAGACAATTCTTTTTTATTGAAATAAGAAATCCCCAACAAAACCCTCGTTAACCATTTTATTAAAATTTGAAAAAACGTAGATCTACGCAGTAGTCCAACGAATCGAAGATGTAGTCCAATCGGTACATCAAAATCTGCAACAACATAAAAAAACAGTTATCAATGTGAACAATACCAATACTTCTACTCACATATATACACGCACACACAAACAAACAACCATACACAAACACACACATATATACACATACACAACAAGTTATACACACACACACACACACACATAAACAGACAAACACACACACACACACACACATATACACGAAATCACACATATACAAACAAAAACACACATATCCAAACACACACATAAACACGAACACACACATATACACAAACACACACACACACATATACACAAACACATATACACAGTTATACACAAACACAACAAGATATACACAAACACACACATATATACACACACATATACACAAACTAACACATATACACAAACACATATACAAACAAAAACACACATACCCAAACACACACATATACACAAACACAACAAGATATACACACACACACACACACACACACACACACAAACAGACAAACACACACACATATACACAAACTCACACATATACAAACAAAAACACGCATATCCAAACACACACATATACACGAACACACACATATACACAAACACATATACACAGTTATACACAAACACACACACACAGGGGCGTAACTAGGAAAGACTGGGCCCCATAGCAAACTTTTGACTAGGGCCCCCCCTCTGCTGGGTATCACGCAACCCCCCCCCTTTGTAGATAGTGCCTCCCTATAGATTCCACCACACAGCGCCCCCCTATAGATAGCACCATACACAGCCCCCTGCAGATAACGCCATACAGCCCCCCTGTAGATAACGCCATACAGACCCCCTCTGTAGATAACGCCATACAGCCCCCCTGTAGATAACGCCATACAGTCCCCCCTATAGAGAATGCCATACAGCCCCCCCTTTAGAAAATGCCATACAGAACCCCTCTGTAGATAACGCAATGTACCCCCCCCCCCAAAAAAAACGGCCTATAGTTTGTCCTACAAAAGACATGCATCCCCTATCCACAGGATAGGGGATACATGTGTGATCGCTGGCAGCGATAAGGAGAATGGGGGACCGAAAGTCCCCCGAAGTTCTCCATGACTAACCTCGGACTTCCGGCGTCTGCGCAGTTCAATAAAAATGAAAGGAGCGCTGGTCACGCATGCGCACAAGCGCGACCGGCGCTCCATTCATTTCTACGGAGCTGCCGACACAGACCCCGGAAGTCCGAGGTTTGTCATGGAGAACTTAGGGGGGACTTTCGGTCCCCCGTTCTCCTCATCGCTGCCAGCGATCACACATGTATCCCCTATCCTGTGATTAGGGGATACATGTCTTATGTAGGAACAACCCCTTCAGTGGCGTCGTGCTGTAGCAGCCATAGCGGCTGCTAGCGGAGCCTGCTGCCATGGGAGGGGGCCGTGCCGGCGGGTGGCACGGGCCCCCTCATGCTGCAGGCCCTGTAGAAGTCGCTACGGCTGCTATAGCGGTAGTTACGCCACTGCGTATAGGTTTGTACGGCGTAAAACTACAGCTCCCAGCATGGCCTGAACAATGATAAGGATATGCTGGGAGATGCGGTTTCACAAAAAAAATCCTATCACCATCATCTCGCTGCAGATCATACAGTGACTACATTACTGATTAGAGGCAGAATAAACATTTACATTAAGTGACTCACCGGTGACGTCTCAGATTCTAGTTCTTTTCTTCTCCCTCCGGTTCAGACATCTATGATGGATTTCTACCGGCCATGACCCATTTCTGCAGTTTTCCGTTCAGATGTCTTCAGCTTCTCACTTTTAAAACATTTCTGCACCTGTAAACAAAGTTAAAATTCTCAACACATCTAAATATAACTGTCACAAACACACAACGTGGCCCCTGTAGATAGTGACCTACATAGAAGCCCCTATAGATAGTGCCCACATATGGACTCCAGAGCTGCAAGGCAATAGTGCTAACCACTGAGCCACGGTGCTGCCCTACATATAGCTTCCCCTATAGTTCTTGCTCCACGTATAGCCCACCTCTGTACATAGTGTCTCACATATAGCTCCCCCTGTATATAGTGTCCCACATATAGCCCACCCCTGTAGACTGTGCACTACATATAGCCACCCTGTTGCTAGTGCCCCACAGGTAACCCACCCCTGTATATAGTGGCCCACATATAGACCCCCCTGTATATAGTGGCCCACATATAGACCCCCCTGTATATAGTGGCCCACATATAGAGCCCCCTGTATATAATGGCTCACATATAGAGCCCCCTGTATATAGTGGCCCACATATAGACCCCCCCCTGTATATAGTGGCCCACATATAGAGCCCCCTGTATATAATGGCTCACATATAGAGCCCTCTGTATATAGTGGCCAACATATAGACCCCCCCTGTATATAGTGGCCCACATATAGAGCCCCCTGTATATAATGGCCCACATATAGAGCCCCCTGTATATAGTGGCCCACACCCCCACATATAGACCCCCCCTGTAGCTACTGCCCCACATATAGACCCCCCTGTAGCTACTGCCCCACATATAGAACCCTATATATAATAGCCCACATAAAGATGACCCCCCCCCCACTATAGATAATGCCATTCACATTTTTATGAGGGGGAAAAAACAAAAACTTGACATACTCACATTCTCCGGTTCCCACGCTGTTCACTGGCGATGCAGACATGCTCTCTTCTGAGCATGTCTGCAGGAGCTGAACGAGCGTCCTCCAATGACGCTGATTGGTGGGGCAGAATGACTTGCCCCGCCAATCAGCACCTTCTAAGCATGGAAGCGGCGCGATGATGTCATCGCGCCGCTAGCCAATCAGTGTCATTGTAAGGCACTGGATGGTCAGGCACGGAACATGCCCGGCTATTCAGTGCTAATACATGTATTTGGCTGCCGCTAGCACTGGGGCCCCCTCCGGTGCTAGCGACACCTACAGGCATGAGAGGGCCTGTGTAAGGCTCGGCGTCGCGGGCCCCACAGTAGCGACGCTACCGCTGTAGTAGCCATAACGGCTGCTAGCGGCGCCAGCGGGCCCCCTCAAGCCCCGGGCCCCGTAGCAGCCGCCACTGCTGCTACCGCGGTAGTTACGCCACTGCACACACACATATACACACACATATACACGGACTAACACATATACACAAAACGAAAATATTCCACAGCACTGGACTGCAAGTGGGTGCACGCCTCAAATAGACCTGGTCCGCGGTCCTGGATATCAAGCAGACAAAAAATGGACAGAGGCAGCACTTCCAAAAAGAGCAAGAGCTATTTATTCACCCATGCGACGTTTTAGTCCAACTGGACTTTTTTCAAGCATAAAAACACACATCAAGTCATAAGTATATAAAGGCTTGCAAAGCCCAATTGAAATTAAACAGTGATTAAGACAAAATCCAATATAAAATAGATGATACAAAAACAAAATACAATATTAAAAGATAAATATGAATGCCAGTGTACATGTGAATATACAAAGTGATAAATAAGGGACTGGTACAGAAAAAAGACAGTCCTAGGTACATTAAAGTGTTAATGACATAATGACTCACCCAGATGTATATAATAAAAACATTCAAAGTTGTCAATAGCAGAAAACCGAAACCAGGGCTCGTTCCTCTAGGTCTCAGCTGTCCAGTATGTGTACAAATGTATTGCACACCTGTGTAATGAGACTATCATTCCTATTTGCAATGCATAGAGAAATCCCGCGAGATCGCGGGTGGCTATTCCCGCGCATGCGCATTCGATAGCACGGCAGCCATCTTGGCCAGAATTTGCTATCTTAATTTTGCGCATGCGCAGTATGAATTCCAGTACGCGGCGGCCATTTTACAACCTGGAAAAACATATCACGTCCAGGAACGAAACTAGAATGGAACAACAGGTCAGAAAATGTTTCAAACAGAGGATATTATCAGCAATAAACATTTAGTATGGGATTAATAATATGGCCATATATTGTTAGTTATGTATATTTATTAGGTATACATCCGGATAAATAGTCCGAAAATGTTAGAATAGGGGAGTTAATCAGCAGCAACACACATTGTAAAAAAGTGCTTATACTGTATTATGTTATTATATATATGCAATAAATATGTATCCATCTAAATGTATAAGTATTAGAGGCATAACGCCTCAAAATATAAAATGAACAATGTAATAATGTCACAATGTGTGTACACATGTAGATACTCCCCTGAATATACTATAAGCCCACTACCATAGTAGCTATCCCTGGAAGGATGTCAAAAAGTCATATTATACTGCCCCCATTGTTGAAACAAAAAAACGGACCAAGTTGACCAGATGTAAATGGCCGCATATAGATGATGAAAACAGTTCTATAAGGACTCCAAAACCCAGAGGAAATAATCCAGCCCAATGTCGGAATCTGAAAAAATGACAAAAATTTAGAGAATTTATGGATATATTAATAAAAACAAAATTTATTATTTTATATTGCAATGACAATGACGTCATATTGAATGTGTTCACAGATACATATATAGTAGTAAACGACAGTGAAAGACCATGCATGGCACAACAGAGAGAAAACACAATCACTGTACCCATTTAGTTGAGAACCACCCCAACTTTAAAATCAACATTCAACCCCCTTGGATGTAAACAATCTAATCTATGAATCCACTCCAGTTCTTTACGTTTTAATTTGGCAATTCTATCGCCGCCCCTCCTATGTAAGGGCACATGGTCAACGATCCAAAATCTCAGATCGCTGACCCTGTGTCCCGCTGAAGAAAAGTGTGCTGGGACTGGAAGATCCAGTTTGTTGGTTTTAATAGTGGATCTATGCTTATTAATACGTAAGCGGCATTCCTGTGTGGTTTCACCCACGTATAGCAACTTACATGGACACTGTAGTACATATACAACGAATGTTGACGCACAAGTTAAAAATTGTTTAATATGGAATATTTTCCCATTCGTCGGGTGTCTAAATATATTGCCCTTCACCATGATGTTGCAATTCACGCAATTCAAACATGGGAAGCATCCCAATTTTTTGGGGGCCAAAGTTGATTGGCGACTCAATTGCGAAGACCCCACATCCGCGTGTACCAGTTGATCCCTAAGATTTTTTTGACGCCTAAAAGCCATCATGGGGGGATTGCTAAATTCGGGAACCTCACCCGATAAATTACCAAGGATATGCCATTCCTTACGTATAATATTAGAGATCCTATAGCTAATGTCACAAAAAGTTGAGACAAATGCTACTCTGTTTGGTGTATTTTTACTTTGTGATGTCAATAACTGATCCCTAGCGACAGATTCAACCCTATCTCTCTGTTTGCGTAGGAGTGTTCGGGGATATTTACGTTGGGCGAATTTCTCACCCATGTCATCCAAACGTGATGTAAGATGTTGGGGTTCTGTCACAATACGTTTGACCCTCAACATCTGACTGAAAGGTAAAGATTCTATCATCCGTCGGGGGTGCTGACTATCAAATCGCAACAAACTGTTGCGATCTGTGGTTTTATGATATAGATCAGTGACTAGTTTATCATCAACCCTATATACCATAGTATCCAAAAAATTCAAATGTGTGGTAGAGAACTCCATTGTGAATTTAATGTCCTCATCAATAGAGTTGAGGAACTCAAAAAATTGCTCTAGCTGTGACCCAGTGCCGGTCCAAATAACAAACACATCATCTATGTATCGCCACCACCTCAGTACATGCCTGAAGTGGTGGGACACATAGACGTGACGCTCTTCAAGGGCCGCCATGAACATGTTGGCGTAAGTGGGAGCCACATTCGAGCCCATGGCTGTTCCTCTTTTTTGAATGTAGAAGGAATCAACGAACAGAAAATAATTCTCTGTAAGTATTAATTCCAACAGATCCATGAGGAATAATGTACCAGCCTCAGAGTATTCAGACGTGTCCAAGGCTTCCCTCACTACATTAAGTCCTCTATCGTGATTAATGGACGTATACAGACTGCAAACGTCAAAAGACGCTAAAATGATGTCTCCAGTCAAAGTTACTTGTGTTAATTTGACCAGAAAATCTGTGGTGTCTTGAATGTAAGATGTTGCAGAAATGGCAAAATCTCTCAGTGTTTTATCAAGAAATACTGCTATAGGATTAAAAATGGAGTCTCTCCCAGACACAATGGGGCGTCCCGGCGGTCTATGTAAACATTTATGTATCTTGGGGAGGCAGTATATCACAGGGGTAACTGGATGTGTGACAACAAGAAAATAAAACAAATCTTTATCAATGATACCCCCAGCTAACGCATTCTGAAGAATACAAGTAATCTTGCGCTGGATTCTAAACTTCGGATCCCCAGACACTTTGGCATAAACATTAGTATCGTTGACTTGACTACTAATTTCCTCAAGATATAGCGATGTATCCATGACGACCAAGGCTCCCCCTTTGTCGGCTGGCTTGATCGTCAGGGATGCATCACCAGCTAATTCTTTTAGGGCAACCAACTCCCCACTAGTCAAATTGGGATGTAATAGAGATGTATCCCCAATTTCTTCTCTTAACCGACATACTTTTTCTTTGACAATGCTAATAAAAGCCTCTATAATCGGATCACTAATATGCGGCTGCCACCCTGATTTTTTGAATAGACCTACTTTGCTAAGAGCAAATTCACAGGATCCTCTATTATCTTGACCCACAGTGTGATCGCAAAAAATACTTAAAGGTGGACCGTATCCCACGTGGCATGAGATCAAGTCTAACGCCTAACTTGTTTCCAAATAACTCCGAATTCTGTCAACGCTTCTGTCAAATTTCAAACAGGTACGCTCGTGACATCATTCTGTTGAATGTGGAATTCCTACAGGTTGAATTGCAGAGTGTGAACGCTCGCATACAGGATCTTGAGGGATCACTTATGGCTTTGTTACCTGTTGATGAGTTACAGAAATACAAGGAAAGTGCCAAGGAGTCCTTTGATAAATTTAGGATACTGCTGGAGAATACCAAACGTCAAAAATGGGTACGTGATGTCGAGGATTACATGGATGGCCGCATTTACAATTGGCAAAAAGAACCCCATATTGTAAAAGGAGTTGCACATGGCAAGGGTGCAGTGAACAACAGGAGACGTCTGCAATCTACAGTGAATGTGCCCACAGATCTCTCTGATCCCGCTTTTTTAGGGGGGACTTTCGACGCCCTAGGCGTGGAGGCCGCAAGCACAGAAGGCGGTTTAAACTGAAGACCGGAGAGAACCAGACGACATTGGCAAGCAACACGAAGCAAAGAGAGGAAAAACAACTAGAGCAATTTGCGGTAAATATATCCTCACGTCCTTTATCCGACACTCAATTGAAATTACTGAATAAGGGACTTTCATTCTGTCCGGCCTCTAAAGTCGACTGGTTCCAACTAGAATTAGACCTACATTCTTTTTTTCGCAGGATAAAATTAAAAAAGTTTTTTTGCGATCACACTGTGGGTCAAGATAATAGAGGATCCTGTGAATTTGCTCTTAGCAAAGTAGGTCTATTCAAAAAATCAGGGTGGCAGCCGCATATTAGTGATCCGATTATAGAGGCTTTTATTAGCATTGTCAAAGAAAAAGTATGTCGGTTAAGAGAAGAAATTGGGGATACATCTCTATTACATCCCAATTTGACTAGTGGGGAGTTGGTTGCCCTAAAAGAATTAGCTGGTGATGCATCCCTGACGATCAAGCCAGCCGACAAAGGGGGAGCCTTGGTCGTCATGGATACATCGCTATATCTTGAGGAAATTAGTAGTCAAGTCAACGATACTAATGTTTATGCCAAAGTGTCTGGGGATCCGAAGTTTAGAATCCAGCGAAAGATTACTTGTATTCTTCAGAATGCGTTAGCTGGGGGTATCATTGATAAAGATTTGTTTGATTTTCTTGTTGTCACACATCCAGTTACCCCTGTGATATACTGCCTCCCCAAGATACATAAATGTTTACATAGACCGCCAGGACGCCCCATTGTGTCTGGGAGAGACTCCATTTTTAATCCTATAGCAGTATTTCTTGATAAAACACTGAGAGATTTTGCCATTTCTGCAACATCTTACATTCAAGACACCACAGATTTTCTGGTCAAATTAACACAAGTAACTTTGACTGGAGACATCATTTTAGCGTCTTTTGACGTTTGCAGTCTGTATACGTCCATTAATCACGATAGAGGACTTAATGTAGTGAGGGAAGCCTTGGACACGTCTGAATACTCTGAGGCTGGTACATTATTCCTCATGGATCTGTTGGAATTAATACTTACAGAGAATTATTTTCTGTTCGTTGATTCCTTCTACATTCAAAAAAGAGGAACAGCCATGGGCTCGAATGTGGCTCCCACTTACGCCAACATGTTCATGGCGGCCCTTGAAGAGCGTCACGTCTATGTGTCCCACCACTTCAGGCATGTACTGAGGTGGTGGCGATACATAGATGATGTCTTTGTTATTTGGACCGGCACTGGGTCACAGCTAGAGCAATTTTTTGAGTTCCTCAACTCTATTGATGAGGACATTAAATTCACAATGGAGTTCTCTACCACACATTTGAATTTTTTGGATACTATGGTATATAGGGTTGATGATAAACTAGTCACTGATCTATATCATAAAACCACAGATCGCAACAGTTTGTTGCGATTTGATAGTCAGCACCCCCGACGGATGATAGAATCTTTACCTTTCAGTCAGATGTTGAGGGTCAAACGTATTGTGACAGAACCCCAACATCTTACATCACGTTTGGATGACATGGGTGAGAAATTCGCCCAACGTAAATATCCCCGAACACTCCTACGCAAACAGAGAGATAGGGTTGAATCTGTCGCTAGGGATCAGTTATTGACATCACAAAGTAAAAATACACCAAACAGAGTAGCATTTGTCTCAACTTTTTGTGACATTAGCTATAGGATCTCTAATATTATACGTAAGGAATGGCATATCCTTGGTAATTTATCGGGTGAGGTTCAGCGAATTTAGCAATCCCCCCATGATGGCTTTTAGGCGTCAAAAAAATCTTAGGGATCAACTGGTACACGCGGATGTGGGGTCTTCGCAATTGAGTCGCCAATCAACTTTGGCCCCCAAAAAATTGGGATGCTTCCCATGTTTGAATTGCGTGAATTGCAACATCATGGTGAAGGGCAATATATTTAGACACCCGACGAATGGGAAAATATTCCATATTAAACAATTTTTAACTTGTGCGTCAACATTCGTTGTATATGTACTACAGTGTCCATGTAAGTTGCTATACGTGGGTGAAACCACACAGGAATGCCGCTTACGTATTAATAAGCATAGATCCACTATTAAAACCAACAAACTGGATCTTCCAGTCCCAGCACACTTTTCTTCAGCGGGACACAGGGTCAGCGATCTGAGATTTTGGATCGTTGACCATGTGCCCCTACATAGGAGGGGCGGCGATAGAATTGCCAAATTAAAACGTAAAGAACTGGAGTGGATTCATAGATTAGATTGTTTACATCCAAGGGGGTTGAATGTTGATTTTAAAGTTGGGGTGGTTCTCAACTAAATGGGTACAGTGATTGTGTTTTCTCTCTGTTGTGCCATGCATGGTCTTTCACTGTCGTTTACTACTATATATGTATCTGTGAACACATTCAATATGACGTCATTGTCATTGCAATATAAAATAATAAATTTTGTTTTTATTAATATATCCATAAATTCTCTAAATTTTTGTCATTTTTTCAGATTCCGACATTGGGCTGGATTCTTTCCTCTGGGTTTTGGAGTCCTTATAGAACTGTTTTCATCATCTATATGCGGCCATTTACATCTGGTCAACTTGGTCCGTTTTTTTGTTTCAACAATGGGGGCAGTATAATATGACTTTTTGACATCCTTCCAGGGATAGCTACTATGGTAGTGGGCTTATAGTATATTCAGGGGAGTATCTACATGTGTACACACATTGTGACATTATTACATTGTTCATTTTATATTTTGAGGCGTTATGCCTCTAATACTTATACATTTAGATGGATACATATTTATTGCATATATATAATAACATAATACAGTATAAGCACTTTTTTACAATGTGTGTTGCTGCTGATTAACTCCCCTATTCTAACATTTTCGGACTATTTATCCGGATGTATACCTAATAAATATACATAACTAACAATATATGGCCATATTATTAATCCCATACTAAATGTTTATTGCTGATAATATCCTCTGTTTGAAACATTTTCTGACCTGTTGTTCCATTCTAGTTTCGTTCCTGGACGTGATATGTTTTTCCAGGTTGTAAAATGGCTGCCGCGTACTGGAATTCATACTGCGCATGCGCAAAATTAAGATAGCAAATTCTGGCCAAGATGGCTGCCGTGCTATCGAATGCGCATGCGCGGGAATAGCCACCCGCGATCTCGCGGGATTTCTCTATGCATTGCAAATAGGAATGATAGTCTCATTACACAGGTGTGCAATACATTTGTACACATACTGGACAGCTGAGACCTAGAGGAACGAGCCCTGGTTTCGGTTTTCTGCTATTGACAACTTTGAATGTTTTTATTATATACATCTGGGTGAGTCATTATGTCATTAACACTTTAATGTACCTAGGACTGTCTTTTTTCTGTACCAGTCCCTTATTTATCACTTTGTATATTCACATGTACACTGGCATTCATATTTATCTTTTAATATTGTATTTTGTTTTTGTATCATCTATTTTATATTGGATTTTGTCTTAATCACTGTTTAATTTCAATTGGGCTTTGCAAGCCTTTATATACTTATGACTTGATGTGTGTTTTTATGCTTGAAAAAAGTCCAGTTGGACTGAAACGTCGCATGGGTGAATAAATAGCTCTTGCTCTTTTTGGAAGTGCTGCCTCTGTCCATTTTTTGTCTGCTTAAAGAGGCTCTGTCACCAGATTTTGCAACCCCTATCTGCTATTGCAGCAGATAGGCGCTGCAATGTAGATTACAGTAACGTTTTTATTTTTAAAAAACAAGCATTTTTGGCCAAGTTATGACCATTTTCGTATTTATGCAAATGAGGCTTGCAAAAGTACAACTGGGCGTGTTGAAAAGTAAAAGTACAACTGGGCGTGTATTATGTGCGTACATCGGGGCGTGTTTACTACTTTTACTAGCTGGGCGTTGAGAAGAGAAGTATCATCCACTTCTCTTCAGAACGCCCAGCTTCTGGCAGTGCAGATCTGTGACGTCACTCACAGGTCCTGCATCGTGTCGGCACCAGAGGCTACAGTTGATTCTGCAGCAGCATCAGCATTTGCAGGTAAGTAGCTACATCGACTTACCTGCAAACGCCGATGCTGCTGCAGAATCATCTGTAGCCTCTGGTGCCGGTGTCCTCGCTCGTCTGACACGATGCAGGACCTGTGAGTGACGTCACAGCGTGATCTCTCGAGAACACGGCTGTGACTGCACTGCCAGAAGCTGGCCGTTCTGAAGAGAAGTGGATGATACTTCTCATCAGAACGCCCAGCTAGTAAAAGTAGTAAACACGCCCCGATGTACGCACATAATACACGCCCAGTTGTACTTTTGCAAGCCTCATTTGCATAAATACGAAAATGGTCATAACTTGGCCAAAAATGCTCGTTTTTTTAAAATAAAAACGTTACTGTAATCTACATTGCAGCGCCTATCTGCTGCAATAGCAGATGGGGGCTGCAAAATCTGGTGACAGAGCCTCTTTAACACATATACACAAACACATATACTAACAAAAACACACATACCCAAACACACACATATACACAAACACACACATATACACAAACACACACATATACACAAACACACCCATATATACACAAACACACACACATAAACACACACCCATATACACAAACACACACATATACAAAAACACACACACACAAACATCTACACACAAACATATACACAAATACACCCATATATACACACACATATACACAAACATATACACAAACACATATACACAAACACACCCATATATACACAAACACACATAAACACACACACATATACACAAACACACATACAAAAACAGACAAAGACACATACCCAAACACACATATATGCACAAACACACACATACACAAACACACACACGGTTTCTTTTAAATGCTGCTGGGGAACACGCTCGATCCACTATATAAGGCTGCGCTACAGTGCAGCATTTAAAAGAAACAGGATCCTGACCTGTCCATAGAGTTTAAGGTAGCACAGAGTATTTCAGGAGATGAGCGTGCAGATTCAGTGCTGCTGTGAACTCTGCTCTTACCATTACGTAGCTCTCAGTCTTGTGCGGGGTGGTGATTTGCCAATCATGTGAAGGTGTTATTGAGGACAGGAGTGGAGGAGAGGTAACAGACTGAGCTACGTAATGGTAAGAGCAGAGTTCACAGCAGCACACAGTAATTCAGGAGAGGAGCGTGCAGATTCTGTGCTGCTGTGAACTCTGCTCTTACCATTACGTAGCTCTCAGTCTGTTACCTCTCCTCCACTCCTGTCCTCAATAACACCTTCACATGATTGGCAAGTCACCACGTAATGGTAAGACAAGAGTTCACAGCAGCACAGAGTATTTCAGGAGATGAGCGTGCGGATCTTGTGCGGGGGCACGCTCATCTCCTGAAATACTATGTGCTGCCTTAAACTCTGTGGACAGGTCAGGATCCTGTTTATTTTAAATGCTGCACTGTAGCGCAGCCTTATATAGTGGATCGAGCGGGTTCCCTAGGAGCATTTAAAAGAAACAGGATCCTGACCTGTCCACAGAGTTTAAGGCAGCACAGAGTATTTCAGGAGATGAGCACGGGCAGCCGTTCGTTTTTCCGAGCCGCGCTCCCATTATGCACACGACCGTAAAAACACCCGTAATTACGACACGAAATAACGGGCTCATAGACCTCTGTTACCCACGGGTACCTTTCCGTTTTCTCACGGGAAGGTGCCCGTGCCGTTAAAAAAATAGCAAAAGCGGCCGGCTGCCCGTGCCCGGCCGTGCTCGTAATTAAAAAAATATGTTCTATCTTTTTAACGGCACGGGCACCTTCCCGTGAGAAAACGGGAAGGTACCCTTGGCTAACAGCAGTCTATGGGCCCGCTATTTCGGGTCGTAATTACGACCCGTAATAACGGGTGTTTTTACGGTCGTGTGCATGAGGCCCCGTAATGACGGGTGGCTACATGGGTGCACCCGTCATTACGGCAGCGTTGCTAGGCGACGTCAGTAAATAGTCACTGTCCACGGTGCTGAAAGAGTTAACTGATCGGCAGTAACTGTTTCAGCACCCTGGACAGTGACTACCGATCACAGTACCTGTAAAAAAAAAAGACGTTCATACTTACCGGGAACTCCCTGCTTCCTCCAGTCCGGTCTCCTGGCCGTTGCCTTGGTGACGCGTCCCTCTCGACATCCGGCCCGACATTCCTTGATGACGATGCAGCCGATGTGAGCGCTGCAGCCAATCACAGGCTGCAGAGGCCTCTGCAGCCAATCACAGGCAGCCGCGTCAGAAAAGAAGGTCGGACTGGAGGAAGAAGAGGGACTCGTCACCAAGACAACGACCAGGTACGTATGATATGCTTTTTATTTTATTTTTAATCAGCAGCCTCTTTTCTCTATCAGTGATTGATAGAGATAAGTGGCTGCCGATTTGTATAATGTTTTTGACCGGGTTCGGTCAAAACGGGTTCGGCCGAACCCGGTGAAGTTCGGATTCGCTGCGAACCGAACTTTTCCGGACGTTCGGACCGAAACCGGGTTCGGTTGTCCCGGTTCGCTCATCTCTAATTGACACCAAAACATGGACGCTAAAAGAGCAGGTAGAAAATCCATAGGTTGTAAATTGACTTTTAACTTTAAATACAATACAGATGGCACGGTGGAACAATACAAAGCAAGACTCATTGCCAAGGGATATTCATAAAAATATGGAGAGGACTACGATGAGACATTTGCTCCAGTAGTCAAACATGCTACCGTCAGAACCTTGCTCGCAGTAGCAGTTACAAGGAAAATGCAGGTTAAACATTGTGAAAACAGCATTTCTTCACGGTGACCTAACTGAGAACATTTACATGGAACAACCACCAGGATTCAAAGATGAACAAAGACCAGACTTAGTGTGCAAACTCCAGAGAACTATGTATGGTGTAGCATCCATGGCCACGGGCCATCGGGTTTACTCACCTTCCGACGACAGTAGCCATGGATCCGTGAGCTCCTTCCTAGGAGACGCCAGCGCTCACGTCCGCTCCGTTCTGCTGTGTCCCGAAGGGTGCGCGCACACGCTCGTGCCCGGCCTTAAAGGGCCAGCGCACATCAGGAAATCATCATCATCAACGACCCATGATTTCCTGGTCTATAAGAGGGCCCCAGCCATTCTGATCCTTGCCTGAGCGTTGAAAGTTTTCCCAGTCTGTCTTGCAAATGGTCCCTTAGAGTTTCCCGTTCTAGTTGTTACCCATTCCTGTATCCCGCGCTGTTCTTGTTCCTGTGCCTATTAGTGTAGGAGTCGTGTCACGTCCAGTGTCATCTGCCACGTCCAGAGGAATTTGCCATGTCTGGCGCACCTTGCGGCATCTGTGTCATCCGCCACGTCCAGTGTCTTCTGCCACGTCCGGAGGAATTCGCCAAGTCTGGCGCAACCTGCGGCATCTGTAACATCCGCCACGTTTGGCGATACCTGCTGCACCCATCTCCATCAGTGCCAGAGCTGCGGCCACTGTCTGGACTATCCAGGTACCCTTGTGCGGGACTTTGTATTCTATTGTTTGGCCAACTGCCTCTCTGCTACGGCGGAGCAGCCTAGTGGGTCCACTAACCCGCTCCGTGACATATGTTCTATAGCAAGGTGCAAGAGCATGGAACGTCAAAATAAATGAAGTGCTTACAGATGAATGTTTCCGGACGAGTAAGACAGACCCCTGCCTATACCCAATGAAGTGCTTACAGATGAAGGCTTTCAGAGGAGTAAGGCAGACCCCTGCCTATACAAAACGAAGTGCTTACAGATGAAGGCTTCCAGAGGAGTAAGGCAGACCCCTGCCTATACACAATGAAGTGCTTACAGATTAAGGCTTTCAGAGGAGTAAGGCAGACCCCTGCCTATACAAAACGAAGTGCTTACAGATGAAGGCTTCCAGAGGAGTAAGGCAGACCCCTGCCTATACACAATGAAGTGCTTACAGATGAAGGCTTCCAGAGGAGTAAGGCAGACCCCTGCCTATACACAAAGAGACTGACAGACAGATGGATTTTTTTGTTCATATATGTGGATGATGTTATAGTCTGTTTTGCGCAAGAAGGGGATGAAACAAAAATACTACAAACTCTAAATGAGAATTTTGAGACCAAAGATCTTGGAAACATAAATCATTACCTCGGTATTCAAATTGAAAGAAAGGAAGACGGCAGTTTTCTTCTGAACGAAAGGAACAAGATTCAAGAAATTATCGAAATTTTTGGCCTTAAGGATGCGAAACCACTAAAGTCTTCTATGGAAACCAACTACTTGAAGGAGATAAACAGCCAAGGTATTTTACTACCAAATGACAGTCAGTACAGGACGGCGATAGGAAAATTGCTATATGTTACCACCGCTACAAGGCCTGACATTGCAGCAGCAATAGGAATCTTATGTAGAAAGGTCTCAATGCCAAGTCAGATGGACTGGAAAGCTGTAAAAAGAGTCATACGTTATTTAAAGGGAACCTTGCATTTCAAACTAAGGTTACCACCAAGTGATGAATGTAACCTGACTGGATATGTTGATGATGACTGGGCCGGAGACCCCTGTGACAGAAAATCCAACAGTGGATATCTGTTTTTTTCTTTCAGGTGGTGCTGTCAGTTCGACTAGTAGAAAACAACTCTCTGTAACACTCATCAACAGAAGCCGAGTATGTTGCAGCAGCACAGGCAAGTCAAGAAGTTCTATGGCTGAGTCAACTGTTGGCAGATTGGGGTGAACAGCAGTCAGAACTAACAAAGATCTTTGAAGACAAGCAAGGTTGCCTTGCACTTGTATAGATGGAAAGGGTTAATCCCAGAACCAAGCATATTGATGTGAAGTTCCATTTTCTGAAGGATGTTGAAGGACAAGAACTTCTGGACTTGCAGTACTGCCCAACTGAAGACATGATGGCAGATATATTCACAAAGCCCCTGAACGCTGAAAGACATTCCAGGCTAGTGAAGAAGCTGGGACTTATGGATTAAGCCTTAGCTGTTGAGAAGGGGTGTTGGAATATTACATCTGCAGTTTAAAGCTGGAGGAACTATCTCGAACTGACAGTAGATGGCGCTGTGTTAACTATTAGTTATTATCTATGTGTAGCTCCTCTAGTGATGATGTGTGTGTTATCTCTTGTATTCTCCATCTTGATATTGTTACTGATGTTGGTTGCTTTTTTTCCCAAGTAAAAACCGGTTTTATTCTCCTACAATGTCTGAGTGCTGGTGAAAGCTGCAAATACGGCAACAGGTTATGGGCCCAGCCACAGACAAGGAACAGCACAGCTTGGTGATCAGACTGACCAGGAATCATCCAGAGGATATGGCAGAAATGTTTACGACCTTTAACCCCTTAGGGATACAGCCTGTTTTCACCTAATGGACTAGGCTATTGTTTTTTTTCAGATCTGACGTGTCAATTTATGTATTAATAACTTTGGAATGCTTTTATTTTTTCTTAGATTGTTTTCTCATGACGCATTGTACTTTAAGTTAGTGGAAAAATGTGGTTGATACATTGTGTTTATTTGTGAAAAATACAAAAATTAAGAGAAAATTTCCAAAACTTAGCATTTTTCTAAATTTAAATGTATCTACTTGTCAAACAAATAGTAATACCACACAAAATAGTTACTAGTTCACATATCCTATACATCTACTTTATGTTGGCATTGTTTTTTGAACATTCTTTTATTTTGCCAGGACTTTACAAGGCTTAGAACTTTAGCAGCAATTTCTCGCATTTTCAAGAAAATGTCAAAAGGCTAAGGCTATGTTCACACGGAGTATTTTGGGGGAGGAATATCTGCCTCAAAATTCCGTTTGGAACTTTGAGGCAGATTTTCCTCTCCCTGCACGCCGATTTTCGCGCCGTTTTTCGCCCGCGGCCATTGAGCGCCGCGGGCATAAAACAGCGCGAAATACACTTTCTCTCTGCCTCCCATTGAAGTCAATGGGAGGTCAGAGGCGGAAGCGCCCGAAGATAGGGCATGTCGCTTCTTTTTCCCGCGAGGCAGTTTTACTGCTCGCGGGAAAAAGACGCCGACGCCTCCCATTGAAATCAATGGGAGGCGTTCTCGGGCCGTTTTTGCCGAGTTTTGCAACGCGGTTTCCGCGTCAAAAACTCTGCAAAATACTCAGTGTGAACATAGCCTTATACTTCAGGGACAAGTGCAGTTCTTAAGTGGCTTTAAGGGCCTTATATATTAGAAACCCCCTATAAATCACCCATTTTAAAAACGGCACCCCTCAAAGTATTCAAAACAGCATTTAGAAAGTTTCTTAACCCTATTGGTGTTTAACAGGAATTAAAGCAACGTGGAGGTGAAATTTACAAATTATCTTTTTTTTTGCAGAAAATCTGTTTTAATTCATTTTTTTCTATAACACAGAAGGTTTTACCAGAGCAACGCAACTCAATATTTATTGCCAATTTTCTACAGTTTTTAGAAATATGCTACATGTGGCCCCAGTGCGCTAATGAACTGAAGGACCAGCCCCAGAAACAAAGGCGCACCTAGTGGATTTTGTGGCCTCCATTTTATTAGAATATATTTTAGGCACCATGTCAGGTTTGAAGAGGTTTTGTGGTGCCAAAACAGTGGAAACTCCCCTAAAAATACACCATTTGGCAAACTACACCCCTCAAGGAATTTACAGGGTTTTTTGTTGTATTTAGTGGAATTAGGATGTAAAAATGAAAATCTAAAGTCTTTCCAATAAAATGTAGAAATCTTCCATATTTAGAAGGGATAAAAGAGAAAAGCACCTCAAGATTTTAAAAGCAATGTCTCCTGATTACGGCAATACCCCATATGTGGTCATAAACTGATATTTGGACACAGTTCAAAACCCTGAGGTACCAGAGTACAGTGGAAGCCCCAAGAAGTGACCCCATTTTAGAACCTACACCCCTCAAAGTATTGACCCACAATTGCAGGGCTCTTAGGTCAAATAGTAAAGCAAACCTCCAAGTAGTGACCCCTATTTTGGAAACTACATCCCTTAAGGTATTTTTAGGGGTGTAGTGAGCATTTTGACCCCACAGGTGTTTTTTTATTAGAAGTTAATGCGCAGCGGATGTTGCAGAGTGAAAATTGCAATTTTCCACTGAGATGCCATTTTAGTGCACAATATGTTGTGCCCAGTTTGTGTTACTAAAGACAAATACCTCATAAAATGTTAATCGGGTTCTCCCGGGTATGGACCTAAACTGTTGTTTAGGCATACTGTAGGGTTCAGAAGGGAGGGAGCGCCATTTGGCTTTTGGAGCGCAGATTTAGCTTGGCAGTTGTTCTGTGTGGGTTTCACTGGTATTTCAGTTTATAATGTGGGGGCATATGTAAGCTGTGAGGTGTACATCAGGGCAGAATAAGAGGGTATAATAATTCGGTAAATAAATAATAATTCATAGATATAAGGCTCGTGTCGCACTGATAAATGGCACATCTGCACATTTTACATCGCCATATTCTGAGAGCCAGAACTTTTTTATTTTTTCGCCAACGGACCTCTGTTGGGGTTTATTTGTTGCGGGACAATCTGTAGTTTTCATTGGTACAATTTTGGGATACATGCAATATTTTGATTACTTTTTATTAAATTTTTTGGTAAACAAGGTGACCAAATACCGGCAATTCTGACAATTTTTTTTTCTTTATTTGTTTACAGTGTTCAGCATGGGCTATAAATGACAATTGTACTTTATAGTGCGGTCAATAAGATTACGGCGACACCATATGTATATAGTTTTTCATGTTTTGAAGCATTTGCACAATAAAATCACAAAAATTTGTGTCACCATATTCTGAGAGCCATAGTTTTTTTATTTTTCAATCAAAAAAGCTGTGTAAGACTTGGCCGTAAAAATTGTTCATATTTGCGGACCATAATACGATCCGCAATTACGGACCCATTTCGTTTTTTGGCCGTTGACCCCTTTTGCGTATCGCTAGGGATGGGTGTCCGTGCCATAGAAATGTTCCGGAAATATGGAAAATGTCAGTTCTTTTTCATTTTACGGGCTGTGCTCCCATACTTTGTATGGGAGCACGACCCGAAAATGCGGCCGGCTGGCCTTGCCCACAATCGCGAGCTGTGATTACGGGCACGGCCGTGGACATGGAGCCTAAGGGCTTGTTTTTTGCGGGAGTTTATATAGATTATATTGGTACTGTTTTGCAACTATATGTCAACTTTTTATTCCATGTTTTGGGAGGGATGGTGATAAAAAAAAAAGTAGCGATTATGGCATTGTTTTTTCTTTTGCGGTGTTCACCATGCGGGAAAAATAACATTATAGTTTTATAGTTTGTGTCATTACGGAAGTAACCTGAAGAAAGAGAACATGGCGGGCACACTGCAAAGCGCCTCCATGTTCTCTGTCTTTAGTGCCTGCCGCTCATTATTTTCGCGCCGGTGGCATCACATCATACAGATCGCGTGGGTACAGCAAGTGTGCCCGTGTGATCAGGATCGGGGTAATAGCTGTAATACACAGTTGCAGCCCGCTTTAATGGTGGAGATCAGAGAGACCTCTTATCAACGCCAGTAGGGAAAATAAGGAGGAGGTACCACCCTTTAATCGGGTCACAGGGAATCCCTGTGACGTGACCAAGGCCCATTGAAGGACCCCAGGGCTGTATGATAATATTTCCTGTTGTTTCCTGCCTATGTACCAGGGCCGGCCTTAGGGGTGTGCGACCTGTGCCATTGCACAGGGCGCATCACTACAGCAGATGAAAGGGGGCACTGTGTTGGCTCCCTACCCCTGCTTGTTTCAGAAGCACCCGTGCCGGCGACTCAGAGGCTGCCTTTCCACCTGGGCGCTTCTTCTCTCAGTGGCTTCGCTACAGCTGTAGCAGACATAGCGGCTGCTAGCGGCAACATGGCCATGAGGGCGCTCATACTGTCCGTCAGCGAGCGGGCGCTGCGACTGCTACAGCGGTAGCGATGCCACATTCAATAGTATCTGCGTCCTTAGGACGCAGATACTATTGAACACTATAGCATAGCAGGGTGGTGTCTCCCCGCACTGCTATCTACTAGCACCACTGTAGCTCCCTGAAGGTGCGGAATCCCCCTGTGACCGGGGATTCCGCTCCTGAATGGAGCGCTTGATGCTTCAGTCCATATATGGACAGTGACATCAGGGGAATCTGTTGAAGCGGAATCCCCGTCCGCAGCATTTCCGACACTATGATCGGGGATTCCACTCCAGGAGAAGCGGCTGACGTCACTGTCCATAAATGAACAGAGACATCAGTGGCTCCTCCTGGAGTGGAATCACCGACACTGTGAACGAGGATTCCACTCCAGGAGAAACCCCAGTCGTCACTGTCCATAAATGGACAGAGACGCCAGGGGTTCTCCTGGAGTGGAATCGCCGGTCACAACGTCGCCAACAGGAAGGGGGGTTCTATCAGCAAGTGGGCTGTGTGGCACTACCTACAAGGTGGCTGTGTGGTACTACCTACAGGGGGATGTGGCACTACTTACAAGGGGGCTGTGTGGGACTACCTACAAGGGAGCTGTGTGGCACTATCTACAAGGCAGCTGTGGGGCACTACCTACAAGGCGGCTGTTTGGCACTACCTACAAGGCGGCTGTGTGGTAATACCTACAAGGGGGCTGTGGGCACTACCTACAACACAGCTGTGTGGCACTACCTACAAGGGGGCTGTGGGCGCTACCTACAATATGGCTGTGAGGCACTACCTACAAGGCGGCTGTGTGGCAGTACCTACAAGGGGGCTGTGTGGCACTACCTACAAGGGGGCTGTGTGGCACTACCTACAAGGGGGCTGTGTGGCACTACCTTAAAGGGGGCTGTGTGGCACTACCTACAAGGGGGCTGTGTGGCACTACCTACAAGGGGGCTGTGTGGCACTACCTACAAGGGGCTATGTGGCACTATCTACAGGGAACTGTGTGGCATCTACAGTGGGAATCTGTGAGTGGCGTGCTGATGGTCATTTTACTGTAAGTTGGGGGCTGATGGTCATTTTACTATGAATGGCAGGCTGATGGTCATTTTACTGTGAGTGGCAGGCTGATGGTCATTTTACTGCGAGTGGCAGGCTGATGGATATTTTACTGTGAGTCTGAGGCGGATGGTCATTTTACTATGAGTGGGGGGCTGATGGTCTTCAAGTGGTTTCCACCTCTGACTTGACTCCAATTGAAATTAATAGGAGGCAGAAAATACCTGCGGCGCTCGTTTGGAGTGCTTTTTTGCCTGCGTCTTTTGCATTAGCTTCAAGATAGATTTTTTTCTGCCTTAAAAAAAAATGCTGTGAGAACATACCCTAAGATTGTAGTGCTTGTTTTTAGTTGTTTTCTGTCTTTCTAAAAACAATTTTTGGTAGGGGTGTCCTGAGGAAATGTTTTTTTTACAGGGTTGCCTCTAGTCCGAAAAGGTTGGAAAACTCTGTACTAGGCTACACAATCAAGCCGGCCTATGCAAGGATCCTGTTGTGGAGCAGCTCAGTTCGTCAAGGGAATGGGGCCTAGGTGAGTACAACATTATTTTTTGGGGGGCACTGTCTACAAGGGGGAGGTGGGGCTGTCTGGCACGATCTACAAGGGGGACAAGGGGGGATGTATGGCACGGTCTACAAGGAGGAGGTGGGGGTTTATGGCACAGTCTACAAAGGGGAGGTGGGGGATTATGGCACTGTCAACAGGGAGGCTGTATGGCAGCCAGGGGAGGGGGGTATTATAAAGTGTGGAGGACACTAAGCGGACATTATACTGTGTAGGGGCACTACAGGGGGTAATATACTGTGTGTGTCACTTAGGGGGCATAATACTGTGTGGGCACAATTAGAGGACAAAATACTGTGTCTTTGAAGAGGTTATAATATATTATATTATTAAATATTATTATTATACTGTATGGGGGCACTAAAAGGGCATTATATAGGGCATTATACTGTAGGGGGCATTATACTTTTTTATGGGGCATTTTTTTATGATGGGGTGGGGCGACGAAAAATAATTTTGCACAGGGCGCCATCTATCCTAAGGCCTGCCCTACTGTGTACTGTCAGTACACAAGCCAAAGTACTGGCATATGCCGTAGAATATGCCAGTGCATTAAATTAAAAAAAATAAAAATGAAAAATCCCCTTATGAGATTAAAAAAAAAATTGTAAAAAAAAAATAAGGAAATGTAATGTTAAATAAACAAAGTCAATAAATAAAATACACACAAATGATAATTTTTTTCAAATAAAAAAAACTTTATTAGATTTAAATCCCAAAACAACAATAAATATACACATATTTGATATAGTCACAACCATAAAATAACCTGCATAACAAATTTATAGCGTGATTTATGGTGATTGGTGTATGCTGTAAAAAAAAAAAAAACATTCAAACTGCAGCGGAGCAGCTTTTCTTCTGCATTTTTGACCAAATAAAAATTTATAGAAATAAAATGATAATGTAAACGTAATTACAAAAATGGTACCTAAATGAGTACAATTCTTCCTGCAAAAGTCTCATACAGCTATGTCATATTAAAAAAAAAAAAAAAAAAAAGGATATGAGCACCGAGATGCAAAGAGAAAAAAAAAATCTAAAAATGTTTCTGTCTTCAAGGCCAAAACTCACATAAGCGTTCGGGTTCCATTCAGAATTAACGCTGAATGGAAAGCGGAACGGAAACTATCGCTTCAGTTTGCATTACCATTGATTTCAATGGTAATGCTTCCGTTTCAGTTTCCGTTGCATAAAGTTTCTGTTTTTTTCACAGAAACAATAGCGTAGGCAACTATGCTAGTGTTTCCGTGAAAAAAACGGAAACCCCTAAAACCCTTCTAAAATTGACCTAACGCCACCAGTCAAGGGTTTCTTGGTTTAAGCAACCAGGGAGGAAGTACAGCGTTCGTAAGAATGGTTACGAACAGTGTTCCCTATAAAGTGCACAGCAGCGCGGCCGCGCACCTTCCACAGTCCGCCCGCTCAGTAAAGTTTAAAGCCCGCGTACTGTCACGGGTGGATGCAGTGGCGTCGCTAGCACCGAAGGGGGCTCCAATGCTAGCGACAGCCACATTCATTCTCAGGACGCACATACAAATGAATACTATAGGCTGCAGGCCGGCGTGATGAGTCGGGAGGCTGGGAGTCGCACAGGCCGGCGTGATGACGTCACGTCACGCCAGTCTGCACATGCGTCCCGCCGGAGAGGCAGTGTAGCGCTCTATCTGTCGCGGAAACTGGGCAAGGTAAGTACAATCTTCTTTTTAATGAGCTGTGGAAGAGGGGGCTGTGTAGTGCTATATACAAGGGAAGGAGTGGGGCTGTGTAGCGCTATATACAAGTGGAGGAGGGGGACTGTGTAGCACTATATACAAGGGGAGGGGGGCTGTGTAGCACTATATACACAAGGGGAGGGGGCTGTGCAGCACTATATACAAAGGGAGGTGGCTGTGTAGCACTATATACAAGGGGAGGGGTGCTGTGTAGCACTAAATACAGCGGGAGGAGTGGGGCTGTGTAGCGCTACATACAGGGGGATTGCTGTGTAACCTCATATACACAAGGGGAGCAGGGGTCTCTGTAAGACACTTGCCCACATTTACTAAAACTGGTGTATCTTATAAAAGAGATAGTTGGAGTGACAAATGTAGGGGTGAACTAGGAAAGAATGGGCCCCATAGCAATCTTTTAACAGGGCCCCCTTCCTTGTAGATAGTGCCTCCCTTTAGATTCTGCCACACAGCGCACCCTGTAGATAGCGCCATACAGCCCCCCCATAGATAGCGCCATACAGCCCCCCGTAGATAGCGCCATACAGCCCCCCCACCCGTTAATAGCGCCATACAGCCCCTCTAGATAGCGCCATACAGCCCCCCCCCCTGTAGATAGTGCCATACATCCACCCCTGTAGATAGCGCCATACAGCTCCAACCCCCCAAAATAAAACATTTAAAACTGGCCTGTAGCTTATAGGTTGTACCACAAAACACATGGATCCCCTGTCCACAGAATAGGGGCTACATGGGTGATCACTGGGGGTTCGACCGCTGGGACTCCAAGCGATAAGGAGAACGAAGGTCCCCTGAAGTGTTCCATGAGAAACCTTGAACTTCCGGGTCTGTGTCCAGCTACTCAATAAAAATTAAAGGCGCGCCGGCCACGCATGTGCACAAGCGCGACCGGCGCTCCTTTCATTTCTACGGAGCTGCTCGACACAGACCCTGGAAGTCCAAGGTTTCTCATGGAGCACTTCGGGGGACTGTCGGTCCCCCGTTCTCCTTATCGCTGGGGGTCCCAGCGGTCGGACCCCCAGCGATCACAAATGTATCCCCCATCCTGTGGATAGGGGATACATGTGTTTTGTGGGGCAACCCCTTTAATGGCAGAGTGGGGAGATACCCCCCCTGCTCTGTCGTAGTGTTCAGTGGCGTCGCTACCGCTGTAGCAGCCATGGCAGCTGCTAGCGGAGCACCCGGCCAAGGGGGGGCCCATGCCGGCGGGCGGCACGGGCCCCCTCATGCCGCATGCCCCATAGCAGCCGCTATGGCTGCTACAATGGTAGTTATGCCTCTGGACAAATGTATTAAAATGGTGCACATCTCTTAATAAATGTAAAGCATATTGAAGTCTCTAGCAGTCAGAAAATCTATGAGCAGGCACAGATTTGCACCATTTTAACATTGTTTTCTTAATAAATATGGCCTAAGCTAACTCTCCTTGGTGACCATGCTATCTTTTGCCGTCACTTTCCAAATTTGGTTAATGTGAGAAAAGCTATTGATTTTAACACAAATCGCACGTCAACGATTGCAAAAACTGACAAAAAGTGCTGGGTAAATGTGGGCCATCGTCTCAAAAGGAAGAATTCACATCAACCACATTGTGATCTTAGTTGGTAAATAATGTTTTCCTTTAAACACAAAAAAAGAAGAAAAGACTCAGGCAAGGTAAAGAATGTTAAATAATGTGAAGTTTATTATAGTGTATGTGTTTGTGTGAAGTTTATTATAGTGTATGTGTATGTCTGAAGTTTATTATAGTGTATGTGTATGTCTGAAGTATAGTGTATGTGTAGTTACCTCCCAACACTCACGAAGAGCGGACAGCAACACGCAGGGCAGGAAAAACCCCCAGTGGAGGAAACCTGCAAGGAATCCATGGCTGCTGTACTACCCTTCCTCTAGGCATTCTAAGGGAGGTAAACGCTATAAAATGTGTGCAAAGTGAAGGTGTATGTGACTATCTAGAGTGAATGCATGTGACTAACTACAGTGATTGTAGATGGGTGTTTTTGTCTAGTGGTTGTGTATGTACAGTAATTGAATGTGGTGGGGATCTTGAAGTGTTTTAATGTACCGTATGTATATGTGTGAGATTATATATACATACCTCCCAACCATCGCGGAATCAGTGGGACAATCCGGGATTCTGGGCGGTGTCCCGCTGTCCAAGGCAGCCAGTGGTATGCCCCATTTTTAACTGCATCTGCGTCCTCAGGGCGCAGATACAGTTAAATGCAATGGTGAAGCAGGGAGCTCCCTGCTTCACCATTCACTATGTAACGCCGTCAGTGAGCGACTCAGCACAGACAGAAGCAATGCAGTAACGTCATTACGCCTGTCGTGCCGAGACAATAATAGCTCAAAGCGGAGGAGCAAAGGGATCTCCTACCCCTGTCGCGGCAATAGGGAAAGTGAATATTTATTATTTATTAGGCACTATTGGGGCATTATACTGTATGGGGGCAGCTGTAACAGCATTATATGGTATGGGGCAGATGTGGGCACATTATACTGTATGGGGGCATCTGTGGGGGCATTACACTGCATGGGGCAACTGTGTGGGCATTACACTGTATGGGGCATATATGGAGGCATTATACTTTATGATGGCATCTATGGGGGCTTTATACTGTGTGAGGGCAGCTTTTTGGCATTATATTATGGGAGGCGCTATGGGCATTATACTGTGTGGGGGGCACTAAAAAGGCATTTCACTCTGTAAAGGCCACTATCGGGGCATTATAGTGTGTGGGGGCAATATGGGACATTATACTGTGGGGGGCATCTATGTGGTCATTATACTGTGTGTGGGGTTCTATGGGGGGCACTATGGAAGCATGATACTGATACATGATACTCTGTGGGGTGAAATGGGTGTGTATGGGCAGGATTAGAGGGGGATACAGGATACAAATCCTTCTCCTTGTTTAGGTCTTCATCCATCATGTCTTCTAGTTGTTCTCCTTGTACGTCCGGCAGCTTTGGTCCCCATCCTAGCAGCAGTATATCTAAGAAATTAATAGAAATCATAGGAGAAAAAGTTTTTAGATGTTTTTTTATTTGGCTGCACGATTATGCTGGTCACACTGCAGTTGTACCCGCAGTACCGCGCAGGCAGTAACAATCATGTAATAGTTTTGCAGAAAAATATGCGGAATTATCGGCGAAATGGGTGAATTAATAAGCTATTTGGAAACACCACCCGCAGCATGACGTGGTTTTATCTGCATGGAGAATGTATCCTGAGGGGGTGTGTTTTACATTATAAAGCATATTGTTTGATAATCCACTAATTTCTCACATTCTAGTAGACATGTTCATATGTCTCGTACTTGAAACCCTTCAAACTTTTTACTTACCAGAGATGTTTATGAATCTGCTGTTCCGGGTTCCTCCTTTGTGTCTGTCTGGGAAAGGATGTTTTCAGCCACTTCCCCCTTGCATGGATGGAGATTGGTGTTACAGAGTTGGCAGGGCAGGGGGCTGATCCATGGGCATTTGATGCGGAGCTCTTCATCATCCCTTCTGAACCGGTGTATGGCCCAGCTGTGATGGATTTTTCTCTCCCTCTTCCATGCCCAATGGTCAGGGTCTTGTGCCATGATCTAGAATGAAACAGTATATAAATGATTAGAATCACTGCAGACTTATAAGGACGCACTCCCACAAATAGCTTCTTGTGCTCCCCGTTTGTAAATACAATGGCATCACTGACACTATGGTTAAAAATAATTACTGAGCGCTTCATCTTCTATTTGTGGGAGTTCTTCTTTAATCAAAGTTTTATAGTTTCCCTGTTTTATGTTACTAACCAGATCACAGGTGGTCCGGTCCACCCAAGCTCTAAATGTCATCCGGATGAGCAACAGGTTGCGTAAGTTCAGTAGCTGTTTCTTCTTTAAAGTCCACTTCCATCCTCGGGCCCAGGTGTAGATCTCTCGATGAAACGGTATGTCCTCTTCAAATTGGTTGGCTAAAAACCTGGAAGTAAGAAAAAAGAAACCAAATAAATGATAGAACCTGTCAGAAGAGAAAGCAGAATGGAAAGAACCAACTGCTGATATCATTGGTAGTAATATTACAATTTACGGAATTCTATATTTATGATGATGATGATGGTAATAACAACAGTAGCAGAAGCTGTAGCATTGGTTCACTATATTTTTTACAACGCAGAATTTCAAGATTGTACTGAAGAGTTCAGGACGGGAAACAGGATATCGGGTACACTCTAGTGTAAGAGAATTGTATAGTACCCAGTCATGTGCTCCACATGTGTATATACTGTATGGATTTTTATATATATATATATATATATATATACATACACACACACACACACATATACACACACACACACACACACACACACACACACACATATACACACATGTATGAATAATGAAAGAAACTCACAGACATGGAAAGAAATATGTTCTATATTCCTCAGTACGCAGTCCTGCTCTTCTAAAGTACATGAGGACCATGGCCAGGAGATACTGGTGGGATGAGAAGGAGAGTTAGAGAGTGCAGTAGATCTCCGGGCCTGTTACACCCGCAGAAGCCCCTTATGTAAATATGATGGATCCTCTTCAATCTGGAAAATGTTCTGTTCTCTCCCTCAATACAATAATACCTTGTCCGAGATCCTAAGGCACCTGTCCCTTGCTAGAAATAACTTGATGTGTTTGTCTTCTACAAAAATAGCAGAAACAGGATTATTTTAGAACAATTAAATTATAACAATCTTACATTTAAAGGGAATGTGTCACCAGACAGACCCCTTTAATAAAGAGCATCTACAAGTATCTATAGATTGATATAGAGGGTGCTATTGCTCCCATATAGGATGCCGTTAAAAAGAGCGCAGCACGTGTTATTTATGGTGTCTCCAAGCCTGATTGGCCAAGAGACACCATGTGGCCGCAGCTACAATTCACTTTGTAACGCAATGGCCTTGGCCACAATTGCATGAGGCCCTCAACCAACTAAGCCTCATGCAATAATAAGTATATAGTTCCTGATTTTGCACCCTAAAATAATAAAATGCCGTTTAGCAGGTACATTTATAGATGGTCTTTATGAGGTAAAGACAGAATCACTTAAAAGGGTAACTGTCATTGACTTTATGCTGCTCTCTCTGAGACCACCATAAAGTAGAGACCGATACACTCATATCAGCGGTCTGTCATGTCTGATAGTTCAGTGATTTTAGAAAACGTACATTTAGAGCGTTGCAGTGCTCCCATCTCGCAGGGAGAAAGGAGTCCGGCATTTTCATGAGCTGCCGCTCCCCCACCCACCCGATGATTGACAGCTTTATCTTTATTACTGTGCATAAGGAGAAAGCTGTCAGTCATCAGGGCGGGGGCGGTTGTAGCAGCTGCTCATGAAAATGCCGGACTCCTTCCTTCTAGCGCTTGCACCGCACTGCAACATTCAAAATGTATCGTCCGCGGAGCAGGGAGAGGAACCGGATCTGTATCTCAACAGTATCATTCCTGAAGAACATTGGGGTAGATTTAATATTACTGGCACATGGTACAAATGGTCCGCCAGTCTCTTCACCCTGGCAGCATGCGCAATGTTCATCAGCAGGGCCTAATCCATGTTGATGAATCTGTCGTAGGATATAATAATAATGCCAGGTCCAACCTGCATTAGTTTTCAATACTTTTCTAGTAGGAAGCGTGTCAGACACTTCTCCCAACACATTTTTATACCATATTAATTGAAATAATAATTCATTTCATGTGATAAAATCTGATACTATGTGTCTGGTTGGAACCATTGGAAGGTGCATTGTGTCTTACCAAGGAGCGTGAAAAAAGCTGCCCGCTCTTCTGGCAGCAGGATAAGGTCGTCCGACCTCTTCTTCTTGCTCTCGCCCTCGATGGCAGATGCTGAGCTGTGATAGTAGAGAGAGATATTTTACAATATTAGGTCTTATGTACTCGGCCATATTAAGAATCCATACAAGTCTGAGTTGTAAGGAAGCGTAATATAGCAGCCATGGAAGTTTATGGGCCAATACTGTACCTCGCTCTGTGTATGATTTCATGAGGTGGCATATGGAGTTTTTTTCTTTTGGTTTATATGTATTTAGGGCTAATTCACACTAGCAGTTATTTTGCAGTATGTCTTTTTATTACTGATACATTTTGGCAGCAGTTTGTGGTGACTGATCCATAACGATCAAGTGTTTTAACTACATAATCTGCTGTTTTTAATCTAAAATATACTGCAAAACATATCTAGTGTGAACAGTTTCTTATCAACAGACGGACACATTCATCCTCATGGGTGAATCTGATAGAAGTTTTGTGCTGTGAATATTATACAATGTATGTAGTGATGGTTTGTAATATTCAGTATGGATTTGCTGGTGTAAGTTCATCAAGTATGGTGACTGCAGTGATGTAAACTCTTACCACTCCTCCTCATAAAGGGCAATGAGCTCTCTCTTTCTCTTCCTCATGGTCGCTTCTCCTCTTCTTCCTGGGAACCTTAAAGAGAAGGAAAAATGAACATGAATATGTGGGATGTGACTCTTTCTGAAAAAGATCTTCTAGAGAAGTTACTGTTAAGTTCTGTACTAGTCATAGAGGATGCTCCATTTAAGATGTTGTGTTCTCTGATACAAGGAACATGTTTATATTTTAGGGGTTGCCATGATTTCCTAATAGATAATCCCAATCCATTTTACTTTGCTTGTAGAAACAGGTATAGCCCCATAAAATGTACAACAGTCATTAATGGGTTCAAGATTTTATAAATCACTTCCAAGCATTTAATATTATTGTGAACATTAACGTAAAAGGATTGTATGATATTAGACAAAAAGGGTCTTTTTTCTGGGAACAGCGCCACTCTATAGGCTGTCTCTGATATTGCAGCTCAGCTACTTTAACTTTATTGGGACATTTAATCTGTCAAATATAACTACATTAATTGTGTTTATTTCATGTCTATCTGCTATGTACTATAGTGATTGTACTGTTTCCATCATATTACTATCTGTATATATCCTGTCCCTCCCTGTATAGTAACTGACCCACTACAATATATATATCATAGTCACACTGAGATATAAAGTGGTGATGTTACCTCTAACTGTAAGTTTCTCCGTATTTACCCAGTCACCCAATTGTCTCCATATTTACCCAGTCACCCAAGTTTCTCCATATTTACCCATAGTCACCCAAGTTTCTCCATATTTACCCATAGTCACCCAATTGTCTTCATATTTACCCATAGTCACCCAAGTTTCTCCATATTTACCCATAGTCATCTATTTGTCTCCATATTTACTAATAGTCACCCAAGTTTCTCCATATTTACCCATAGTCACCTATTTGTCTCCATATTTACTAATAGTCACCCAAGTTTCTTCATATTATCTTTCCATAGTCACCCAGGTTTCTCCATATTTTACCTCTGCTGACTCGCAGCTAGCGGTCTGTCTTTCAATCGGCGTTTATAAATCGGCGTCTTAGTCGTAAAACGTGTCACTTTGTCGCTTCTGGTAACAATCAGGGAGCCTGTCTTAACTCTAATAGAGAAATCACAGACTGGCACCAACTGATGTTTTTTTTCCTTCTTGAAATTGAAATCTTGCAATTCTATTGGTTGGACAATTGCTATGAGGATTCATGCAGCAGTTATTTAAAGGGAAAGTACATTCCAATAATGTTATGCTGCATTATAACATATTACTTTTATACTCATCCTTATAGTTATCATCCTTATTCCTTCTGGTGTTATTTCTGGAAGCTGCAATGTTGTTTCCTTTTCTGAAGCACAATATGTCATACATAAATAGACTTAGATATATTTAGGCAAAACACTCACCTCTCTTCCTAAACTTCGTATTATTGTAATAGTATTGCTTTGATAATAATTTTTACGATATAAGAAATTGTCCATATTGTCTATATTTATATGTTCAGAGACAGAATAATGAGTGCATTAGGACTTAAATAAGATGGAATATAATGGTTACCTGAAAATAGTCCAGTCTGTGCGGACATGCTGTCCTAACTGAGGGCGCCATGTTATATATGGGGGCTGCTGAGACGATGGTAATGGCATTTATTACAAACTGCGGTGCACAAGACCTAAAATTTTAAGCAAGTTTCATATTGGTTTTTATTAAAAACATGTTTTACTTTTTGAGAAACAGAAGCTGTATCTTGCCGTCAAAGCCAAATCCAACAGGTCAGCTGGACTGACAGCTCGGCAGAAAGCTGGTCCTGAGTGTCTCTGACATATAGGGGGGGTCTGTTAGGGTTCCATCATGTTTTCTGTCATTTTGATTATAAGAATAGCGCTGCGCTATTCCTTCCTTCAAAAGTGATGTAAAGCTTCATAAAACCCCCATTTGAGGGCCAAATGCAAGTCTAAATATAGTCTATCTATAGAGAAATCCGAGCCTTCTATTCAATTTCCCAATATTAGTGTTTATTATATGTCAGTTAGCTGGGGATCTGGGAATATCTTGTGAACAAGCGGGCATTGGCTTCTTGGTTGTTCCATCGGATTGTTGGTGCCTAAGTTTTGCATGGCTTTGCAAGATAAATCAGTGAGGTGTGAGTATACAGGTAGCCGGGGTGCTCAACCTGAGTCATAGATTGAAAGTAAAGTTAAAAATAGTAATATACAGGCTAGAATGAAAAAACATAAAAGTCTAGGGGTGTATGGGAAGCAACAGAAAATGGTATGTGGCTGGTTGGGAATCTTGGATTTCTGGTATCTTTGCTGATATTTCTGCAAACTAGCAGTGTATAGCAAATACAACTAGCAAGGGCATTATACGGCTGTGGCACCCTGGCACTGAATGGTTTAGCTTTGATAAAGTCTCTATCCAAACTGAAAATGGCACCAGGATGTTGCTCCACTGACTTGTATGGTGGACCTTGTCATGCGTCACATGAATTAAAAAATCACATTCCTGGTCGGTCATCCAGTTATGCAAATCATAAAAGACAAACAAATTGTACTTTTCATGTACCGCTCACATTCGCTGCGAATCTTAAACTTCATTTTTATTTACACAAAGCATATTTTGCTGTAGTGGAAGCATGGGAAGGGTTATTCATTTTAGCAACATGAAGTAACAGTGGAGAGCTCAGAGTGGCCATAATGCTTCCAGCAGGCACAGTGATATATAGCAGTGAATGGGTATGGTGCGCTAGATGGCATGGCTGGTAAAGAAGAGAGAAGAAGCGTCCAGGTTCGGCATTGTCAAGGGAAATCGTAGCAAAGAATATGCATCTGAACTATCCCACAACAATTCCATTGGTTATCCTCCTTAGTCAATGGGATGCTTCAATAAAGTAGAAGTGCCGAAGTAACAGCAGCATGATGTGTCAGCCTTCATATACTTCAGTGGAGAAAAGTCACCTTGCATGTGTCCTAGAGGTCTATTGAGTGTGGATTCTATTAGTTTATATGTTAAGACTGGTTCACACCATGTTTTTGCATTCTGTTGAAAGATACTGTTTTCTTTTCAAGATTACAAAAAAAGGTACTTATAAAACCCTGCATCATTTTTATGTCCGGTTGCATCCTCTTTAACCCCTCATTTAAACCCCTCAGCGGCTCATTTTGACCTTGAGGACCATTGATCACAATATCAGGCCGTTATATCTCTAGAGTGCATACATTCCTGAAAGAAATTGTGTGGTTAACCCCTACCTGCACGAGTCAGTAACTATACGTCGTCGCGGGAGGTTACTTCCCGCACGAGGACGTATAGTTACTGAGTCGGTCCAGGTGCACACTGTCGGCGACAGTGTGCATCGGGAACTGGGAGGTCAGCTGTCGCCGACAGCTGACACTCCACTCTTGCTGGCCAGCGGTCCTTTGCTGCTGATCTTGGCAATTAACCCCTTAAATGCGGCGATCGGTTGTGATCGCTGCATTTTAGGAGATTCTAGCATATTGGCAGAGCCACTCTGAAATCGCGGGGTTTGCCAATAGTTAGCATGGCAAACGGAGGCCAAACAATGGCCTCCGTGTCCGCCATGGACGGAAGCCTATAAGGACCAACCTCTGGCTGGTGCTGATAGGCTTCCTGTCAGAGTGACAGGAAGTCACTGCGTCGTTTCCGATGCACACTGTCGGCGACAGTGTGCATCGGGAACCGGGAGGTCAGCTGGCACAGACAGCTGACACTCCAGTGTTGCCGATCAGCGGCTCATCGACGCTGATTTAGGCAATTAACCCTTTAAATTGATTGCGATTGCTGCATTTAGGGGGTTGGCAGCCCCCATGCAATTTTGGTGGTTGAAATGGCAACCAGAGGCCAGACAACGGCCTCCGGGTCTGCCATGAATTGAAGACTATGAGGACCAGCCTGTGACGTCACACTGACAGTTGGAATACATTACACTACTAGGTAGTGTAATGTATTATAGCAGCGATCATGGCTACAGGTAAAATAATAAAGTGTAAAAAAAGTGAATAATTTTTTTTTATAAAAGTGTAAAAATAAAAGGTTTGTTTTTTCCTATAATAAGTCTTTTATTATAAGAAAAAAAATGAAAACGTTAAAAAAAGTACACATATTTGGTATCACCGCATTTGTAACAACCCAAACTATAAAACTATAATGTTATTTTTTACGCACGGTGAACACCGCAAACAAAATAAATGAAAAACAATGCCAGCATCGCTGTTTTTTGGTCACCACCCCTCCCAAGATATAGAATAAAAAGTAATGAAAAAGTCGCATGTACCTCAAATAGTACCAATAAAAACTAACACCCGTCTCACAAAAAACAAGACCTCCCACAGCTTTCTTGACTAAAAATAAAAAAGTTATGTTCCTCAGAACATGGTTAAACAGAAAATAAATAATTTTATAGAAAAATGATTTTATTGTGCAAACGCTGCAAAACATAAAAAAACTATATACATATGGTAACGCCGTAATCGTAACACCCGCAGAATAGAGTAAAACTTAATTTATTGCGCACGGTGAACACCGTAAGAAATGAAGAATTTAAAACGACAAAATCGCTGTTTTTTGGTCACGTTAGCTCTAAAAAAAATGAATTGAGAAGCAGAATAAAACTAAGTTGTCGTTTTACCGCACGGTGAAAGAGGTAAAAAAATAAATAAATAAATAATAATGGAGGAATCACATTTGTTTCACATTTCAGCCCGCAAATAATTGTTGTTCAGTTTCCCAGTACAATATATGGTAGTTTAAATGGTAGAAACTACAACTCCTCCCGCAAAAAATAAGCCCTCACACCACTCTATTGACAGAAAAATTAAAAAGTTATGGCTCTTGGAAGGCGGGGAGTGAAAGAGATAAGTAATTTCTAATAAAAAAACATTTCTGATCACATTTGGGGGATTTCCGTACTCTGGGGGAATCGCTTTTCAAATGTCGGGGGTCCTTTTTCTCTTTTATCCCTTGTGAAAATTTAAAAATTCAACATTTTAGTGGGCAAAAATTTTAATATTAATTTTCACGGCCTAATTCCACTAAATTCTACAAAAAATCTTTGGAGTCAAAATGCTAACTATGCCCCTAGAAAAAATCCTTGAGGGGTATAGTTTCCAAAATGGGGTCACTTTTGGGGGGGTTTTCACTGTTCTGGTCCCTCCAGGGCGTTGCAAACGCGACATGGCACCGAAAACCATTCCATCAAAATCTGCGCTCCAAAATCCAAAAGGCGCTCCTTCCCTTCTGAGCCCTGCTGTGGGTTCAAACATCAGTTTATGACCACATATGGGGTATTGCCGTAATCGGAAGAAGATGCTTTACAAGTGTTGGGATGCTTTTTCTCCTTTATTCCTTGTAAAAATTAAAGAATTCTATATTTTAGCAGAAAAAATGGTGATTTTAATCTTCACAGACTAATTCCACTAAATATTGCAAAAAAACTGTTAACTATACCCCTAGAAAAACGCCTTGAGGGGTGTAGTATCCAAAATGAAGTCAATTTTGGGGGGTTTCGACTGTTTAGGCACCACAAGACCACTTCAAACCTGGCGCCTAAAATATATCCTAATAAAAAGGAGGCCCCAAAATCCTCTAGGTGCTCATTTACTTCTGAGGCCTGTGTTTCAGTGAATTAGAACACTAGGGCCACATGTGGGATATTTCTAAAAACTGCAGAATCTGGGCAATAAATATTGAGTTGCATTTCTCTGGTAAAACCTTCTGTGTTACAGAAAAAAAATGTATTACACATGAATTTCAGCAAAAAAAAATTTCATTTGTACATTTCACCTCTACTTTACTTTAATTCCTGTGAAACGCCTAAAGGGTTAACCGGGGGGGGGGGACTTTTTTTTGGGGGTGGATATTTTATGTGTATTTATTATTAATTGTTTTTTGCACTTTATTTTACTTTTATTTTTTTATTACTATGGTCTGTCCCTTCAAGGTCAGAAAAGACCTTTGGGGACATTTTTTTTCTTTCATATACACAGCGCTCATTGAGTAGAAGAGATCAGAGAAGATAGAAGCAGCGAAAGCTGCCTCTATCTTCTCCTCAGGGTCCCCGGGTGGAGTCCCGACATTCTGCTGCCCGATCGTTCGGGCATCAAGATAAAACCCGCGCCATAAATAGTCTATGCCGCGGGTTTTAAGGACCCTGACCGCTGGCCGTAAATACACAGCCAGCAGTCGGGAACTGGTTAAAATACTTTCTGATTGCTGTTTTGAATACTATGAGGGTGCAGGTTTCAAAATGGGGTGATTTATGGGGACTTTCTAATATATAAGGCCCTCAAAGCCACTGCAGAACTCAACTGGTCCCTGACAAATTAGCCTTTTGAAATTTTCTTGAAAATATGAGAAAGTCTTGCTAAAGTTCTAAGCCTTGTAACGTCCTAGAAAAATAAAAGAACGTAAAAAAAAGCCATGCAAATATAAAGTAGACATATGGGAAATGTTAAATAGTAAATATTTTGTGTGGTATTACTATCTGTTTTGCAATTAGATAAGCAAATTTTGCCAGTAACATAAAGTCCAATGTTTCACAAGAAAATAATCTCCGAATCGCTTGGATAGGTTAAAGCATTCCGAAGTTATTACCACATAAAGCAACACATGTCAGATTTGAAAAAATCATCTGTGCCCACAATGCCAAAACAGGCTGTGTCCTAAAGGGGTTAATGGTTGTCACCACACCAAAAACCTCAATTTTCGATACAGCCAAATGGGTCATTTTATGTAGTTATAGCATATCCATGTGGGTCTCATCTCTGGACCTCATCTAATGTTGGGTTTCCTGATTGGTGCTGCTGGCTTGTTTTTCATAATTCCAATAGACTTGAATAAAAAGAGCAAGTGCGGCAACCTCCCTCTATTAAATTCTATGGGTACAACAGCAGCTGTAAATGGGGGACGTGGGAACAATTTTAGATTTATGCTAATTAGTTTTTTAATGCCCATCTGGGCGTTTTTTAACTTTTGACCAAGTGGGCATTGTAAAGACAACTGTATGACGCTCAGAAGCCATGAGCCATGAGTAAAATGAGCCCTGGGCACTTTTTCAGGTCTGCCCCCCCCCCCCCCCATGAACTCCAAAGACGCTGTACCATATATATTTGCATATTTCTGTTTAGGTGGCCACAGATCTGGCATGGTTTCAATTTAACTGTAAATGCAGAATGAACCATGTAGAAGAAAGAAAGCAGAATACTTTGAGACACTGAAGTGGTCAGGAGCTTTCTAACTTTTTTATTTTTACGTCAATGGAGTGGTGTGTGAAGGATTATTTTTTGTGTGGAGGAGTTTTAGTTTTGATTGGCACCATGTAAAGTACCATATAATGGGTGAATTGGAAAAAACTGAAATTCCTCCATGGTTTTTTGGGTTTAGTTTTTACTGTATATATTTACCTTCTCTTAAGGTAAAAGTAGATTAAACATATACTTTTACCTTAAGAGAAGGTAAATATATACAGACCCAGAACCAAGCTCAGCACATATATACAGCCCCAGAACCAAGCTCAGTACATATATACAACAGCAGAAGCAAGCTCAGTACATATTTACAGCACTAGAACCAAGCTCAGTACATAAATACAGCCCCAGAACCAAGCTCAGTACATAGAAAAAGGCACCAGAACCAAGCTCAGTACATATATACAGCACTAGAACCAAGCTCAGTACATATATACATCCCCAGAACCAAGCTCAGTACATATATACAACGCAAGAGCAAAGCTCAGTACATATATATAGCACCAGAACCAAGCTCAGTACATACATACATCCCCAGATCCAAGCTCAGTATATAACTCCAGAACCAAGTTCAGTACATATATATAACTCCAGAACCAAGCTCAGTATATATATATACAGCAGCAGAACAAATACAGTTTAGGACAGAGATCATTTGCAAATTCAGTTTAACCCCTGCTGTATAAATTTGTACGACATAAAGCGACAACTCCCAGTATAGCCTGAACAATGGTTAGGATATGCTGGGAGTTGCTGTTTAACAAAAAAGAATGATACCATCTGTCATCTCGCTGCAGATCATACAGTGACTACAGTACTGATCAGTCACAGGGAGAATAAATATTTACATTGAGTGACTCACAGGTGATGTCTCAGATTCTTTTTCATACTTTTTCTCTTTTCTTCTCCATCTGGTCCAGACCTCTATGATGACTTCTCTCGGGCACGGCCCATTTATGCAGTTCACAGCTCAGATGTCTTCGGCTCCTCACTTTTCCAACATTTCCGCACCTGTAAACGAAGATAAAAATTCTCATGATGCCACACTCTATGCTTCTAAATAAAATAGTATCATACAATGAATATAATAGTACTATACACTGTACTCCTGAATATAATAGTATTATACACTGCGCCCCTGAATATAATAGTACTATACACTGTACTCCTGAATATAATAGTACTATACACTGTACTCCTGAATATAATAGTACGTTCTACACTGTACTCCTGAATATAATAGTACTATACACTGCGCCCCTGAATATATATATATGTGTGTGTGTGGGTGTGTGTGTGTGTGTGTGTGTGTGTGTATGTATGTCTGTGTATATGTGTGTATTGGAGACAGCATATCTATAGCACTACGACCCTATAAACTATAGATAGGATTAGATACAGTGGCTCAGCACAGTATCACACATGCTAGGATTAGATACAGTAGCTCAACAGACAGTATCACACATTATAGGATTAGATACAGTAGCTCAACAGACAGTATCACACATGATAGATTTAGATACAGTGGCTCAGCAGACAGTATCACACATGATAGGATTAGATATAGGGACCAGCTCGCTGAAATTGCGGTTCCAGCGCTGGACCCAGAAAAGATAAGTATAAGAATTGTTTTGCTTTTTTATGTGTTACTCATTATTTTTGTGTGTTTGTGTTATTTTACAGGTTCGGTTGTTGGACTACGTCGGATTCGAGGACTACTTCAATGACAGCATTTTTTTTATTCTCAATAAAATGGTTAATGAGGGTTGTGCTTGTTTTTTATTTCAATAAAATATTTTTTCTATGTCCTTGTATTTTTTTAAACTTTATTATTACCGCCTTATTAATAGCTGCTGGCTGATTGACAAGATCCATTACTAAGGCGAGGCTTAATGTTAGTAGGCGCAGAGGCTAACACTAACCTCCATTACCCCGGTACCCGCCTCCACCAGTGGTACTGGGAAGAGCCGGGTACGAACCAGTACCCGACCATCTGTAGTGATTTGTAGTGATGGTCGGGTACTGGGTCAGCCACAGGCTGGTAATATCAGCCTGGGAAAGGCCAAAAACAGTGACCCTCCCCGCCTGGTAATGCTAGGCTGCTGCTATTGTATCTGGTGGGGTCCCCCCCCCCCATTTTTCATAACCAGCCAGATACAAGAAAGCAGCAGCAGGTTAACATTACCAGGGGGGAAGGGCCACAGTATTTGGCCTTTCCCAGCCTAATAATACCAGCCTGCGGCCACCCCATCACTACAGATGGTAATAAAAATGCCGTCATCTAAGTAGTCCTCGAATCCGACGTAGTCCAACGAGCGAACCTGTAAAAAAACACATACACAACAAAAACGATTAGTAACACATGTGGTAGGCTTAGGTACAGGGCCCATGTGTGATACTGTCTGTCAAGGCAGGCTAAGATACAGGGTATAGCAGACAGTAATCTTATAGAGTACATGTGGTAGGCTTATATACAGGGCCCATCAGACAGGATCACACATGGGCCATGTATCTAAGCCTACCATGTGCTTATATAAGATGCTTAGATATAGGGCCCAGCAGACAGGATCACACAATCTGTGATCCTGTTTCATGGGCCCTCTAAGCCTGCAACATCGTAGGCTTAAAGGGATTGTCCAGTCCCTAAACATTGATGGCCTATCCTCAGGATAGGCCATCAATAGCTGATGGGTCGAGGTCCGTCTCCCGGGACCCGCCAATCACCTGTTTTGAAGAGGCCGCAGCGCTGGTACGACAGCTGCTTCCCCTTCATTTCCCTTACTGGCTCACACTGAATCGCTGACATGGAATAACAATGTGAGCAAGTGACCGGAACGAAGGGGAAGAACCAGCTCTCGTGCGAGCACTGCGGCCCCTTCAAAACAGGTGATTGGCGGGGGTCCTTGGAGTCAGACCCTGCCAATCAGCTTCAAGCAGACAGGGATATTATACTTACTCTCCTCTTCAGCCGAAGCAGATGTCCTGATTCTATCCAGGATCAGGATGCTGTGCGCGGCGCATAGCGTTGTGAAGTCATGCGCTGCACACCAGAAACAGGAAGGTAAGTACTGTAGTTACTATAGTAACGGGCCCGTGGCTCCAGTTACTATAGTAACTTTTTATTGATGTAGTGCGGCCCCTATAGCTACGCCACTGGTTTGGTGAGAGATCCCGCTTCACTCCGGTTCTCTGAACCGGCTGAAATTTTAACAGCCGGTAAGGGAGAACCGGGGCGAACTGGGCCCCCTTCCAGCCTCGGGCACTTGCCCAGATTGCCCTCATTATAATCTGCCCCTGATGACGCTGACCAATCAGCATCATACACTTCTCTTCATTCCAGCCCAGCTTCTTTCACTGCACAGTGTTATCTCGCGAGATCACGCTGTGCTGTCACATACTCCCACACTAACTTTACCGAAATGTCGTGAGAGTGAATAGACATCGCCTCCAGCCAGGATGCGATGTCTATTCACACTCCTGAGACTTTGGTAAAGTTTCTGTGGGACTTACTCACACAGCACAGCGTGATCTCGCGAGATCACGCTGTACCGTGAGTACAGATGGAATTGGATGACAGCACAGCTTGATCTCGCGAGAACACGCTGTGCTGTGAGTACAGATGGACTTAGATGACAGAACAGCGTGATCACGCAAGATCACGCTGTGCTGCGTGAGTAAGTCCCACAGAAACGTTACCAAAGTGTCGGGAGTGTGAACAGACATCGTATCCTGGCTGGAGGCGATGTTTCTTCACTCTCACAACATTTCAGCAAAGTTAGTGTGGGAGTATGTGACAGCACAGCGTGACCTCGCGAGATCACGCTGTGCAGTGAAAGAAGCTGGGCTGGAATGAAGAGACGTGTATTGTGCTGTTTGGTCAGCGTCATACACTTGTCTTTACAACAACCACTTGGTCAAAAGTTAAAAAACGCCCAGTTGGGCATTAAGAAACGAATTAGCATAAATCTAAAATTGTTCATAACTTGCTCAAAAATGATAGTTTTTCTGTAAAGGATCTGCCAGGCACAGCTACTTTATCAACGCCCATAGGTAATCAGTCTGCACCTGCTTCTAGGTCTGTGAGACTGACTCCATCTTCCACCACTCAGGATGGCAGGCTTAGGAGTGGGAGAGCCTATCGCAGCCTGGCCAGAAGGAGCTAGCTCCCACCCTCTGTCTATTTATACCTGCCTTTCCTGTTCCTCCTTGCTTGTGAATCTTCTCTGTTGGTTTCCTGGCCCTTCTGCAGCTTCTTGTACTATTTGTCCCTGCTTCGTATTGACCCTGGCTTGCTGACTACTCTCCTGCTCTGCGTTTGGTACCTCGTGCTCTCCTGGTTTGACTCGGCTTGTTCACTACTCTCCTGCTCTGCGTTTGGCACCTCGTACTCTCCTGGTTTGACTCGGCTCGTTTACTACTCTTGTTGCTCACGGTGTTGCCGTGGGCAACTGCCCCGTTTCCCTTAGGTTCTGTGTTCCCTTGTCTGTTTGTCTGTCGTGCACTTATTGAGTGTAGGGACCGTCGCCCAGTTGTACCCCGTCGCCTAGCGCGGGTCGTTGCAAGTAGGCAGGGACTGAGTGGCGGGTAGATTAGGGCTCACTTGTCTGTTTCCCTACCCCCATCATTACATATTCACAAGCCTGGACCCCCTTGAGACCCTGGCTCAGCAAATGCAGGGTCTCTCCCTACAGGTCCAGGCCCTGGCTCAGAGGGTCAACCAGCCTGATGCTACCATGGTAGTGACCCTCACCTCACCTCTTGAACCCCACCTCAAGTTGCCCCACCGGTTCTCAGGGGACCGGAAGACTTTTCTCTCCTTTCGGGAGAGTTGTAGGCTCTATTTTCGCTTAAAGCCCCACTCCTCAGGTTCTGAGAGCCAGCGGGTGGGTATAATTATGTCCCGGCTCCTGGAGGGGTCCCAAGAATGGGCCTTCTCCTTGGCTCCTGACGCCCCTGAACTTTCCTCCGTTGATCTTTTCTTTTCTGCTTTCGGACTCATTTATGACGAGACTGACAAGACTGCCTTTGCCGAGAGTCAGCTGGTGACCTTACGTCAGGGTAAGAGACCTGTTGAGGAGTATTGTTCTGACTTTAGGAAGTGGTGCGTAGCTTCTCGGTGGAATGACCCTGCCTTAATGTGCCAGTTTAGGTTGGGCATGTCGAACGCCCTGAAAGACCTGCTAGTTAGCTACCCCTCTTCTGACTCCCTAGACCAGGTTATGGCTTTAGCTGTACGACTTGACCGACGTCTCAGGGAACGACGACTTGAACGTCTTGGTGTTTTCTCCTCTGACTCCCCCATGATGCCTCCCGAGGTTCCGTTGCTTCGTTCTTCCACGGAAGACTCGGAGGTACCTATGCAACTCGGGGCCTCCGTGTCCCCCCAACAACGTAGAGAGTTCCGCAGGAAGAATGGTCTCTGCTTCTACTGTGGGGATGACAAGCATCAAGTGAACAACTGTCCTGGGCGTAGGAATAAGCAGCCGGAGGAACTTCCGCGCCTAAGTGATCATCGGGGAGGTCACTTGGGCGCACAGGTATTTCCCGTAAATATGAAACGTAATAAAATCTTGCTTCCCTTTCAGGTCTCTTTTGGTGGTAGGTCTGCTACCGGCAGTGCCTTCGTGGATTCAGGGTCTTCTGCTAATATCATGTCTGTGGAATTTGCTATGTCTCTAGCTATGCCTTTGATTGATTTGCCTAAACCTGTCCCGGTAATGGGTATCAACTCCACTCCTCTTGCTAATGGTTATTTTACACAGCATACCCCTGTTTTTGAACTCCTTGTTCGCTCCATGCATTTGGAGCAGTGCTCTGTACTGTTAATGCAGGGATTATCGTCCGATTTGGTTTTAGGCCTTCCCTGGTTGCAGTTGCATAATGCCATGTTTGACTGGAATACTGGGGATCTTACCAAATGGGGTAATGAATGCTTGACGTCATGTTTTTCTGTTAATTCTATTTCTCCCCCTGAGGAGGTGAACACGCTACCTGAGTTTGTTCAGGACTTCGCTGATGTTTTCTCTAAGGAGGCCTCCGAAGTGTTACCCCCTCATAGAGAATACGATTGCGCTATCGATTTGGTACCAGGAGCTAAGCTCCCTAAGGGTAGGATATTTAATCTCTCTTGTCCCGAACGTGAAGCCATGAGAGTATATCCAGGAATGCCTGGCCAAGGGTTACATTCGCCCCTCTACTTCTCCGGTAGGTGCTGGCTTCTTCTTCGTTGGGAAGAAGGATGGTGGTCTTAGGCCATGCATTGACTACCAAAACTTGAATAAGGTCACTGTGAGGAACCAGTATCCCCTTCCTTTGATTCCTGATCTCTTTAATCAGGTTCAGGGGGCCCAATGGTTCTCTAAGTTTGATCTACGGGGGGCTTATAACCTTATCCGCATCAAAGAGGGGGATGAGTGGAAGACTGCGTTTAACACGCCCGAAGGTCATTTCGAATACCTCGTCATGCCCTTTGGGTTGTGTAATGCTCCCGCGGTCTTCCAGAATTTCATAAATGAGATTTTAAGAGACTACCTGGGGGTATTTCTTGTAATGTACCTTGATGACATACTTGTGTTTTCCAAGGACTGGTCCTCCCACATTGAGCAAGTCAGGAAGGTGCTCCAGGTCCTTCGGGAAAACAAACTGTTTGCGAATACCGAAAAATGTGTGTTTGGGGTGCAGGAGATACCATTTTTGGGGCAAATCCTCACTCCTCATGAATTCTGCATGGATCCCGCCAAGGTCCAGGCTGTGGCAGAATGGGTCCAACCTGCCTCCCTGAAGGCGTTACAGTGCTTCCTGGGGTTCGCTAATTATTACAGGAGATTTATTTCTAACTTCTCGGTCATCACTAAGCCTCTTACGGATCTCACTCGCAAAGGTGCTGATCTCCTCCACTGGCCTCCTGAGGCTGTCCAGGCTTTTGAGGTCCTTAAGAAGTGCTTTATCTCGGCCCCAGTGCTGGTTCAGCCCAACCAAATGGAGCCGTTTATCGTGGAGGTTGACGCGTCCGAGGTGAGAGTGGGGGCTGTCTTATCCCAGGGTACCAGGTCCCTCACCCATCTCCGTCCCTGTGCCTACTTCTCCAGGAAGTTTTCGCCCACTGAGAGTAACTATGATATTGGCAACCGCGAACTCTTAGCCATTAAATGGGTATTTGAAGAGTGGCGCCACTTCCTGGAGGGGGCTAGGCACCAGGTAACGGTCCTTACCGACCACAAGAATCTGGTTTTCCTAGAATCTGTCCGGAGGCTAAACCCGAGACAAGCTCGATGGGCGTTATTTTTTACCAGATTCAACTTTTTGGTCACCTATAGGGCTGGGTCTAAAAATATTAAGGCTGATGCACTGTCGCGTAGCTTCATGGCCAGCCCTCCTTCGGAGGAAGATCCTGCTTGTATTTTGCCTCCAAGTATAATCATTTCCTCTATTGATTCTGATTTAGTCTCTGAGATTGCGGCTGATCAAGGTTCAGCTCCCGGGAACCTTCCTGAGAACAAGCTGTTTGTTCCCCTGCAATTCCGGCTAAGGGTACTTAGGGAAAATCATGACTCCGCTATATCTGGTCATCCAGGCATCCTGGGTACCAAGCACCTCATTGCCAGAAACTATTGGTGGCCTGGGTTGCCTAAAGACGTTAAGGCCTACGTCGCCGCTTGTGAAGTTTGTGCTAGGTCCAAGACTCCCAGGTCCCGACCAGCGGGCTTACTACGTTCTTTGCCCATTCCCCAGAGACCTTGGACCCATATCTCCATGGATTTTATCACCGATTTGCCTCCATCTCAAGGCAAGTCGGTGGTGTGGGTTGTAGTAGACCGCTTGAGTAAGATGTGCCACTTTGTTCCCCTCAAGAAACTACCCAATGCTAAGACGTTAGCTACCTTGTTTGTCAAACACATCCTGCGTCTCCATGGGGTCCCTGTCAATATTGTTTCTGACAGAGGGGTACAATTTGTTTCATTGTTTTGGAGAGCCTTCTGTAAAAAGTTGGAGATTGATCTGTCCTTCTCCTCTGCCTTCCATTCTGAAACTAATGGCCAAACTGAGAGGACTAATCAGTCTCTAGAACAATATTTAAGGTGTTTTATCTCTGACTGTCAATATGATTGGGTCTCACTCATTCCCCTCGCCGAATTTTCCCTTAATAACCGGGTCAGTAACTCGTCAGGGGTCTCTCCCTTTTTCTGTAATTTTGGGTTTAATCCGCGGTTTTCCTCCGTTTCACCTGGTAGTTCCAACAATCCCGAGGTAGAAGTCGTTCATCGGGAACTGTGCACAGTCTGGGCCCAGGTTCAGAAGAACCTAGAGGCGTCCCAGAGCATACAAAAAACTCAGGCAGATAGAAGACGTTCTGCTAACCCCTTGTTTATGGTCTGGGATCTGGTGTGGCTATCGTCAAAAAATTTGCGCCTGAAAGTCCCGTCCAAGAAGTTTGCTCCCCGGTTTATAGGGCCGTACAAGGTCATTGAAGTCCTCAATCCTGTCTCCTTCCGACTGGAGTTGCCCCCATCTTTTCGACTACACGACGTGTTTCATGCCTCCCTCCTTAAACGCTGCTCCCCGTCCTTGGATCCCTCGAGGAAACCTCCGGTCCCTGTTCTCACCCCTGAGGGGGTATAATTCGAGGTGGCCAAGATTGTGGACAGCAGGATGGTCCAAGGCTCCCTCCAGTACCTGGTCGATTGGAGAGGATACGGGCCTGAGGAGAGGACGTGGGTACCCGCCCGGGATGTTCACGCTGGGATATTGGTCAGGAGGTTCCACCTTCGTTTACCCAATAAACCAGGTCCACTTAGAAAGGGTACGGTGGCCCCTCATAAAAGGGGGGGTACTGTAAAGGATCTGCCAGGCACAGCTTCTTTATCAACGCCCATAGGTAATCAGTCTGCACCTGCTTCTAGGTCTGTGAGACTGACTCCATCTTCCACCACTAAGGATGGCAGGCTTAGGAGTGGGAGAGCCTATCGTAGCCTGGCCAGACGGAGCTAGCTCCCGCCCTCTGTCTATTTATACCTGCCTTTCCTGTTCCTCCTTGCTTGTGAATCTTCTCTCTTGGTTTCCTGGCCCTTCTGCAGCTTCTTGTACTATTTGTCCCTGCTTCGTATTGACCCTGGCTTGCTGACTACTCTCCTGCTCTGCGTTTGGTACCTCGTGCTCTCCTGGTTTGACTCGGCTTGTTCACTACTCTCCTGCTCTGCGTTTGGCACCTCGTACTCTCCTGGTTTGACTCGGCTCGTTTACTACTCTTGTTGCTCATGGTGTTGCCGTGGGCAACTGCCCCACTTCCCTTAGGTTCTGTGTTCCCTTGTCTGTTTGTCTGTCGTGCACTTATTGAGTGTAGGGACCGTCACCCAGTTGTACCCCGTCGCCTAGGGCGGGTCGTTGCAAGTAGACAGGGACTGAGTGGTGGTTAGATTAGGGCTCACTTGTCTATTTCCCTACCTCCATCATTACATTTTCTAAATAAAAAACATTGTTGTTATCTAAATTACAGCGCCGATCAGATTATGTAGAAGATAGGGCACTTATAATGTGGTGACAGAGCCTCTTTACTGCTGGAGGAACTATCTTGAATTGACAGTAGATGGCGCTGTGTTAACTATTAGTTATTATCTATGTGTAGCTCCTCTAGTGATGATGTGTGTGTTATCTCTTGTATTCTCCATCTTGATATTGTTACTGATGTTGGTTGCTGTTTGTCCCAAGTAAAATCAGTTTTATTCTCCCACAATGTCTGAGTGCTGGTGAAAGCTACAAATACGGCAACAGCTTATGGGCCCAGCCACAGACAAGGAACAGAACAGCACAGCTTGGTGATCAGACTGATACCAGGAATCATCCAGAGGTCTCATCTCCTGAATCCAAGTAACATATAAAGGAAGATGGCCGGCAGCTTAGAGCTGAAACTTACAGTGCCAAACTGAACAATGACAATTACCAGCTATGGAAGTTTAAAGTAGAAATGTTACTATCCAGAAATGACGTGTGGGGGTTTATTACTACAGGGAGACCAGAGATCAATTATCAGGAATGGGACAAGAAAAACAGACGGGCAAGGGCCACCATAAGCTTATTAGTGGAGGACGGACAATTTATCCACATCAGACATGAGAGCGCTGCAAAAGGCATGTGGGACGCACTGCAAATGCTGCATGAGAGATCCAGTTATAATAGAAAGTTATTTCTGCTGAGGAAACTATAAAATGAGACACAACATAGAAAAAGATCTGCAGGAGCATATAAATGCAATGCTGGAGGTGGCTGCACAACTGAGGTCAGTCGGTGAGGACATTAACCCCTTGACGCAACACTACGTCATGGTTTGCCCTGCATTAAGGCACCATGAAGTACAGTCACGTCATGGTGCTTTTCTGTCAAAAGACATGGTGACAGAACAGTGATATCGGCTGTTACAGACAGCCGATAGTCACTGTGACTCGTCGGCGGAACAATCCCGGCGCTGCCATCAATCGCTGTGATCGGTCAGTCAGCAGTGACTGAACAATCACAGTATTGCAGCATGGTTACCGGGCTAAAAGAGCCGGGTAACCACAGTAGCCGATCGGCTGTTGGCAACAGGAGGCCTAACAATAGCCCGCTGTCTGCAAAGTACGGCAGCCTGCTAGGCCCTGACCGGAGACGGGGCTTAAAAGGCTTCCGGCCGCAGATGAAAGATGGTGGCGGGCTCAGAAGCTGAGCCTGCGCCATCAGCCGAAGGGTGTCAGCTGTATGTTACACCTGACATCCTGCTGTAACGGCAGGGAATGTTGCTAGCTCCATTCCCTGCCATTAACCCCTTAGATGCCGTGATCGCGGCATCTTAGTTGTTTCCAGGAGATCGGCATCGCTGCGATGTGGTCGCACGGATGCTGATCGTTGCTATGGGAACCGGAGGCCAACAGTTGCTTCTTGGTCTGCCACGTACGGAAGGCTATTAGACCCCGCACGGAGGCGGAGCTTAATAAGCTTGCTGTCAGTGAATAGCTGACAGCTCTACTGTATTTCATTACATGGGTTGTGCAATGTATTAGAATAAAGATGAGAGGTGCAGATATTCAAGTCCCCTAGTGAGACAACAAAAAGATATGAAAAAGTTCAGCTAAACTGAAATACCAGCAAAACCCCAAACAGAACTACTACCAAGCTAAATCTGCACTCCGAAAGCCAAATGTCGCTGCCTCCCTGCTGAACCCTACAGTGTCCCCAAATGCCAGTTTACGTCCACATATATGGCATTGTCATACCCCAGAGAACTGGTTTAACGGTTTATGAACGCTTTGCACCATCCGCTGGGCACTAATTTATAATGTAGAATCACATGTGGGGTCAAAATGCTCCCTGCACCCCTTAAAATGCCCTAATGGGTGTAATTTACAATATGGGGGTCACTACTTGGGGGTTTGTTTTACTATTTGACTTCATTGCACTGCAATTGTGGGCCAATGCAGTGAAAATCTCCAAAATAGACCTCAAATGCACATGGTGCTCTTCACTTTTGAGCCCTGTCTTGTCCAGGCAAATGATAGGTGCAGTTTCCAAAATGGGGTCACTTCTTGGGGCTTCCACTGTACTCTGGTACCTCAGGGGTTTTGCATATGCAACATGGTGGCCAAAAACCAATACAGCAAAATCTGCATGCCAAATAGCGCTCCTGCCATTGTGAGCCCTGCCGTGGGTCCAAACGGCAGTTTATGACCACATGTGGGGTATTGCCGTAATCGGGAGAAATTGCTTTACAAATGTTGGGGTGCTTTTTCTCCAGTATCCCTTGTGATAATAAAGACATTCTACAATTTAGTGGAACAAAACTTTGATTTTTATTTTCACGGCCAAATTCCAATAAATTCAGCAAAATACCTGTTGTGATACATTCTCACTATACCCCTAGATAGATTCCTTGAGGGGTGTAGTTACCCAAATGGGGTCACTTTCTGGGGATTTCCACTGTTTTGGCCTCTCAGGGGCTTTGCAAATAAAACATGGCACCTGTAAAACAATCAATCAAAATTTGAGCTCCAAAAGCCAAATAGCGCTCCTTCCCTTCTGAGCCTTGCCGTGGGTCCATACAGCAGTTTATTACCACATATGGGGTATTGCTGAACTCAGAAGAGTTTGCTTTACAAATGCTGAGGTTCTTTTACTCCTTTATCTATTGGGAAAATGGAAAAATCTGAGCTAAAACGACATTTTATTAGAAAAAAACGTAGATTTTCATTTTCACAGCCTATTATCTATCTATCTATCTTTCTAATATCTATCTATCTATCTCATATCTATCTATCTATCTATCTCATATCTACCATCTATCTATCTATCTATCTATCTATCTATCTATCTATCTATCTATCTATCTATCTATCTCATATCTATCTATCTATCTCTCATATCTATCTCTCATATCTATCTCTCTTATCTATCTCTCTTATCTATCTCTCTTATCTATCTCTCTTATCTATCTATCTATCTATCTATCTATCTATCTATCTATCTATCTATCTATCTATCTCTCTCGTATCCAATCGCGGTGTGTCGGCGATTCACAGAGTGAACAAGTGACCGGAATGAAGGGGAAGCAATGCTCGTACGAGCACTGCTCCCCCTTCAAAATAGCTGATTAGCCGGGGTCCCGGTGGGTGTCTGCTAGGCACTGCATCTAAGCCAACCACATGGTAGGCTTAGATACATGGCCCATGTGTGATCCGGTCTGCTGGACCCTGTATCTAAGCCTAGCTCGTGTTAGGCTTAGACACAGAGTCTAAGAGACAGTATCACATATGGGCCCTGTATCTAAGCCTACAATGTGTGTTACTAATGTTTTTTTTTTTTGTTTGCTTGTGTTTTTTTGCAGGTTCGGTCATTGGACTACTTTGGATTCGAGGACTACTTCGATGACAACTTTTTTTTATTTTGAATAAAATGGTTAATGAGGATTGTGTGGGGGCGACAATTACGAAGGCGGTAGTAATAAAGTTTAAAAAAAATACAAATATACAGAAAAAATATTTTATTGAAATAAAAAAAAAACACAGAACCCTCATTAACCATTTTATTGAGAATAAAAAAACGGCGCCATCAAAGTAGTCCAACATCTGAAGTAGTCCAACATCCGAACCTGTAAAAAAACACAAACCCAAAAAGAATTTGTAACACATAAAAAAGCTAAAAATTCTTATGCTTACCTTTCCGGGGTCCAGCGCTGGAGCCGCAATGTCAGCGAATGGGCCCTGTATCTAAGCCTATCATGTGTGATACTGTCTGCTGAGCCAATGTATCTAATCCTATCAATATCTATAGGGTCGTAGTGCTATTGATATGCTGTCTCATATATATATATATATATATATATATTGCCCCTGATATTTTAAGACCTTAGTGATGCCCCTGGCTGCTAGTGTTGCATCATTGAGTCACTTAGGAGACCCATTGATGCAGCTGAAAGCTGCGGACTGTCGACCATGAGAAGACATTTGGGGGGGCCCAAGAAGAACTTTTGCACCAGGGCCCATGAGCCTTTAGCTACACCCCTGCTTACAACCACTTGTCCTAATACTCAGTGATGTTTGTGGTCCTATGAAAGTGCCTACACCGAGCGGCAACAGGTATATAGTGACCTGTATAGATGACTAGTCAAGATACACAGTCACTTATCTAATGAAGAGCAAAAACAAAGTTTTGGATAAATTACAAGACTATGTAACAAAGACAAGCAACAAGTTTCAGAGGAAGCCTCTTATACTTCGAAGTGATAATGGAGGGGAATTCACAGGACACAAAATAGAAGACTATTGGAAACAACATGGGATAGAGCATCAAAAGACTGTTCCATATACACCAGAGCAAAATGGGGTAGCCGAAAGGAAGAACAGAACTCTGACTGAAATGATCAGATGCATGCTGACAGATTCTGGATTACCTGAAAAATATTGGGGTGAAGACGCAATGACAGCTACTTATTTACAAAATAGACTCTTCTCCAGAACGGTGAAGAAAACCCCATATGAACTGTGGAATGGCGGGAAGCCAAGTGTAAGGCATTTAAACGTTTTTGGATGTAGAACATTTGTGTATATTCCACAAGAAAAATGCACCAAACTCCAAAACAGAGCAGTAGAAGGAATCTTTGACGGATTCAGTGACTACTGTAAAGGTTACAGAATCCTAAACCCTAAAACAGACAGAGAGACTTTTGCTGAGGATCTGAAAGATGGTGTGATGACATCACTGGAATCAAGAGCAGAACAGTTGAGTGACACTGATCAGACTACCTGTATGTCTCCTGAGCAAATGGCTAAAGTTAGTGCAGGCCCAAGCCCTGCCAATGAACAGACGCTACCAAACCCGGATACAGAACAAAGGCGTTCAACAAGAGAAAACAAAGGTAAACCACCTGTACGTCACTCATACAAGGCAATCACCGCCACTGTATATGAACCCACATCCTGGGAAGACTTATCCCAGCTTCCAGAAGGGGAAGCCAATAAATGGATCAAGGCTGCAGAAGATGAAATTATATCCATGATTGACAACAAAACATGGACGCTAAAAGAGCAGGTAGAAAAGCCATAGGTTGTAAATGGACTTTTAACGTTAAATACAATACAGATGGCATGGTGTAACGATAGAAAGCAAGACTCGTTGTCAAGGGATATTCATAAAAATATGGAGAGGACTACGATGAGACATTTGCTCCAGTAGTCAAACATGCTACCGTCAGAACCTTGCTCGCAGTAGCAGTTACAAGGAAAATGCAGGTTAAACATTGTGAAAACAGCATTTCTGTACGGTGACCTAACTGAGAACATTTACATGGAACAACCACCATGATTCAAAGATGAACAAAGACCAGACTTAGTGTGCAAACTCCAGAGAACTATGTATGGTGTAGCATCCATGGCCACGGGCCGTCGGGTTTACTCACCTTCCGACGACAGTAGCCATGGATCCGTGAGCTCCTTCCTAGGAGACGCCAGTGCTCACTTCCGCTCCGTTCTGCTGTGTCCCGAAGGGTGCACGCACACGCTCGTGCCCGGCCTTAAAGGGCCAGCGCACATCAGGAAATCATCATCATCAACGACCCATGATTTCCTGGTCTATAAGAAGGCCCCAGCCATTCTGATCCTTGCCTGAGCTCTGAGCGTTGTTAGTTTTCCCAGTCTGTCTTGCAAATGGTCCCTTAGTGTTTCCCATTCTAGTTGTTACCCGTGCCCTGTTACCTGTTCCTGTATCCCACGCTGTTCTTGTTCCTGTGCCTATTAGTGTCGGAGTCATGTCACGTCCAGTGTCATCTGCCACGTCCAGAGGAATTTGCCATGTCTGGCGCACCTTGCGGCATCTGTGTCATCCACCACGTCCAGTGTCTTCTGCCACGTCCGGAGGAATTCGACAAGCCTGGCGCAACCTGTGGCATCTGTAACATCCGCCACGTTTGGCGATACCTGCTGCACCCATCTCCATCAGTGCCAGAGCTGCGGCCACTGTCTGGACTATCCAGGTACCCTTGTGCGGGACTTTGTATTCTATTGTTTGGCCAGCTGCCTCTCTGCTACGGGGGTGCGGCCTAGTGGGTCCACTAACCCGCTCCATGACATATGTTCTATAGCAGGGTGCAAGAGCATGGAACATCAAAATAAATGAAGTGCTTACAGATGAAGGCTTCCAGAGGAGTAAGGCAGACCCCTGCCTATACACAATGAAGTGCTTACAGATGAAGGCTTTCAGAGGAGTAAGACAGACCCCTGCCTATACACAATGAAGTGCTTACAGATGAAGGCTTTCAGAGGAGTAAGACAGACCCCTGCCTATACACAATGAAGTGCTTACAGATGAAGGCTTTCAGAGGAGTAAGGCAGACCCCTGCCTATACACAATGAAGTGCTTACAGATGAAGGCTTTCAGAGGAGTAAGGCAGACCCATGCCTATACACAATGAAGTGCTTACAGATGAAGGCTTTCAGAGGAGTAAGGCAGACCCCTGCCTATACACAATGAAGTGCTTACAGATGAAGGCTTTCAGAGGAGTAAGACAGACCCCTGCCTATACACAATGAAGTGCTTACAGATGAAGGCTTTCAGAGGAGTAAGACAGACCCCTGCCTATACACAATGAAGTGCTTACAGATAAAGGCTTTCAGAGGAGTAAGGCAGACCCCTGCCTATACACAATGAAGTGCTTACAGATGAAGGCTTTCAGAGGAGTAAGGCAGACCCATGCCTATACACAATGAAGTGCTTACAGATGAAGGCTTTCAGAGGAGTAAGGCAGACCCCTGCCTATACACAATGAAGTGCTTACAGATGAAGGCTTCCAGAGGAGTAAGGCAGACCCCTGCCTATACACAAAGAGACTGACAGACAGATGGATTTTTTTGGATGATGTTATAGTCTGTTTTGCGCAAGAAGGGGATGAAACAAAAATACTACAAACTCTAAATGAGAATTTTGAGACCAAAGATCTTGGAAACATAAATCATTAGCTCGGTATTCAAATTGAAAGAAAGGAAGACGGCAGTTTTCTTCTGAACGAAAGGAACAAGATTCAAGAAATGATCGAAATTTTTGGCCTTAAGGATGCGAAACCACTAAAGTCTCCTATGGAAACCAACTACTTGAAGGAGATAAACAGCCAAGGTACTTTACTACCAAATGACAGTCAGTACAGGACGGCGATAGGAAAATTGCTATATGTTACCACTGCTACAAGGCATGACATTGCAGCAGCAGTAGGAATCTTATGTAGAAAGGTCTCAATGCCAAGTCAGATGGACTGAATGCTGTAAAAAGAGTCATACGTTATTTAAAGGGCGCCTTGCATTTCAAACTAAGGTTACCACCAAGTGATGAATGTAACCTGACTGGATATGTTGACTGGCTGGGCCGGAGACCCCTATGACAGAAAATCCAACAGTGGATATCTGTTTTTTCTTTCAGGTGGTGCTGTCAGTTCGACTAGTAGAAAACAACTCTCTGTAACACGTTCATCACCAGAAGCCGAGTATGTTGCAGCAGCACAGGCAAGTCAAGAAGTTCTATGGCTGAAACAACTGTTGGCAGATTGGGGTGAATAGCAGTCAGAACTAACAAAGGTCTTTGAAGACAAGCAAGGTTGCCTTGCACTTGTATAGATGGAAAGGGTTAATCCCAGAACCAAGCATATTGATGTGAAGTTCCATTATCTGAAGGATGTTGAAGGACAAGGACTTCTGCACTTGCAGTACTGCCCAACTGAAGACATGATCGCAGATATATTCACAAAGCCCCTGAGTGCTGAAAGACATTCAAGGCTAGTGAAGAATCTGGGACTTATGGATTAAGCCTTAGCTGTTGAGAAGGGGTGTTGGAATATTACATCTGCAGCTTAAAGCTGGAGGAACTATCTCGAACTGACAGTAGATGGCGCTGTGTTAACTATTAGTTATTATCTATGTGTAGCTCCTCTAGTGATGTGTGTGTTATCTCTTGTATTCTCCATCTTGATATTGTTACTGATGTTGGGTGCTGTTTGTGCCAAGTAAAAACCGGTTTTATTCTCCTACAATGTCTGAGTGCTGGTGAAAGCTGCAAATATGGCAACAGGTTATGGGCCCAGCCACAGACAAGGAACAGAACAGCACAGCTTGGTGATCAGACTGATACCAGGAATTATCCAGAGGATATGGCAGAAATGTTTACGACCTTTAACCCCTTAGGGATACAGCCTGTTTTCACCTAATGAACTAAGCTATTGTTTTTTTTCAGATCTGACGTGTCAATTTATGTATTAATAACTTTGGAATGCTTTTATTTTTTCTTAGATTGTTTTCTCATGACGCATTGTACTTTAAGTTAGTGGAAAAATGTGGTTGATACATTGTGTTTATTTGTGAAAAATACAAAAATTAAGAGAAAATTTCCAAAAATTTGCATTTTTCTAAATTTAAATGTATCTGCTTGTCAAACAGATAGTAATACCACACAAAATAGTTACTAGTTCACATATTCTATACATCTACTTTGTGTTGGCATTGTTTTATGAACATTCTTTTATTTTGCCAGGACTTTACAAGGCTTAGAACTTTAGCAGCAATTTCTTGCATTTTCAAGAAAATGTCAAAAGGCGAATACTTCAGGGACAAGTGCAGTTCTTAAGTGGCTTTAAGGGCCTTATATATTAGAAACCCCCTATAAATCACCCATTTTAAAAACGGCACCCCTCAAAGTATTCAAAACAGCATTTATAAAGTTTCTTAACCCTATTGGTGTTTAACAGGAATTAAAGCAATGTGGAGGTGAAATTTACAAATTATCTTTTTTTTTGCAGAAAATCTGTTTTAATTCATTTTTTTCTATAACACAGAAGGTTTTACCAGAGCAACGCAACTCAATATTTATTGCCAATATTCTACAGTTTTTAGAAATATGCTACATTTATTAGAATATATTTTAGGCACCATGTCAGGTTTGAAGAGGTTTTGTGGTGCCAAAACAGTGGAAACTCCCCTAAAAATACACCATTTGGCAAACTACACCCCTCAAGGAATTTACAAGTTTTTTTGTTGTATTTAGTGGAATTAGGATGTAAAAATGAAAATCTAAAGTCTTTCCAATAAAATGTAGAAATCTTCCATATTTAGAAGGGATAAAAGAGAAAAGCACCTCAAGATTTTAAAAGCAATGTCTCCTGATTATGGCAATACCCCATATGTGGTCATAAACTGATATTTGGACACAGTTCAAAACCCTGAGGTACCAGAGTACAGTGGAAGCCCCAAGAAGTGACCCCATTTTAGAAACTACACCCCTCAAAGTATTGACCCACAATTGCAGGGCTCTTAGGTCAAATAGTAAAGCAAACCTCCAAGTAGTGACCCCTATTTTGGAAACTACATCCCTTAAGGTATTTTTAGGGGTGTAGTGAGAATTTTGACCCCACAGGTGTTTTTTCATTAGAAGTTCATGCGAAGCGGATGTTGCAGAGTGAAAATTGCAATTTTCCACTGAGATGCCATTTTAGTGCACAATATGTTGTGCCCAGTTTGTGTTACTAAAGACAAATACCTCATAAAATGTTAATCGGGTTCTCCCGGGTATGGACCTAAACTGTTGTTTACGCATACTGTAGGGTTCAGAAGGGAGGGAGCGCCATTTGGCTTTTGGAGCGCAGATTTAGCTTGGCAGTTGTTCTGTGTGGGTTTCACTGGTATTTCAGTTTATAATGTGGGGGCATATGTAAGCTGTGAGGTGTACATCAGGGCAGAATAAGAGGGTATAATAATGCGGTAAATTAATAATAATTCATAGATGTAAGGCTTGTGTCGCACTGATAAATGGCACATCTGCACATTTTACATCGCCATATTCTGAGAGCCAGAACTTTTTTATTTTTTCGCCAACAGACCTCTGTGGGGGTTTATTTGTTGCGGGACAATCTGTAGTTTTCATTGGTACAATTTTGGGATACATGCAATATTTTGATTACTTTTTATAAAATTTTTTGGTAAACAAGGTGACCAAATACCGGCAATTCTGACAATTTTTTTTTCTTTATTTGTTTACAGTGTTCAGCATGGGCTATAAATGACAATTGTACTTTATTGTGCGGTCAATAAGATTACGGCGACAACATATGTATATAGTTTTTCATGTTTTGCAGCATTTGCACAATAAAATCACAAAAATTTGTGTCACCATATTCTGAGAGCCATAGTTTTTTTATTTTTCAATCAAAAAAGCTGTGTAAGACCCCACGCACATGGCCGTAAAAATTGTTCATATTTGCGGACCATAATACGATCCGCAATTACGGACCCATTTAGTTTTTGGGCCGCGGACACCTTTTGCGTATCGCTAGGGATGGGTGTCCGTGCCATAGAAATGTTCCGGAAATATGGAAAATGTCAGTTCTTTTCATTTTACGGGCTGTGCTCCCATACTTTGTATGGGAGCACGACCAGAAAATGCGGACGGCCGGCCGGCCTTGCCCACAATCGCGAGCTGTAATTACGGGCACGGCCGTGTACATGGAGCCTAAGGGCTTGTTTTTTGCGGGAGTTTATATAGTTTATATTGGTACTGTTTTGCAACTATATTGCAACTTTTTATTCCATGTTTTGGGAGGGATGGTGATAAAAAAAAAAAGTAGCGATTATGGTATTGTTTTTTCTTTTTTTTCTTTTGCGGTGTTCACCATGCGGGAAAAATAACATTATAGTTTTATAGTTTGTGTCATTACGGACGTAACCTGAAGAAAGAGAACATGGCAGGCACACTGCAAAGCGCCTCCATGTTCTCTGTCTTTAGTGCCTGCCGCTCATTATTTTCACGCCGGTGGCATCACATCATACAGATCACGTGGGTACAGCAAGTGTGCCCGTGTGATCAGGATCGGGGTAATAGCTGTAATACACAGCTGCAGCCCGCTTCAATGGTGGAGATCAGAGAGACCTCTTATCAACGCCAGTAGGGAAAATAAGGAGGAGGTACCACCCTTTAATCGGGTCACAGGGAATCCCTGTGACGTGACCAAGGCCCATTGAAGGACCCCAGGGCTGTATGATAATATTTCCTGTTGTTTCCTGCCTATGTACCAGGGCCGGCCTTAGGGGTGTGCGACCTGTGCCATTGCACAGGGCGCATCACTCCAGCAGATGAAAGGGGGCACTGTGTTGGCTCCCTACCCCTGCTTGTTTCAGAAGCACCCGTGCCGGCGAATCAGAGACTGCCTTTCCACCCGGGCGCTTCTTCTCTCAGTGGCTTCGCTACAGCTGTAGCAGACATAGCGGCTGCTAGCGGCAACATGGCCATGAGGGCGCTCATGCTGTCCGTCAGCGAGCGGGCGCTGCGACTGCTACAGCGGTAGCGATGCCACATTCAATATTATCTGCGTCCTCAGGACGCAGATACTATTGAACACTATAGCATAGCAGGGTGGTGTCTCCCCGCACTGCTATCTACTAGCACCACTGTAGCTCCCTGATGGTGCGGAATCCCCCTTTGACCGGGGATTCCGCTCCTGAATGGAGCGCTTGATGCTTCAGTCCATATATGGACAGTGACATCAGGGGAATCTGTTGAAGCGGAATCCCCGTCCGCAGCGTTGCCGACACTATGATCGGGGATTCCACTCCAGGAGAAGCCGCTGACGTCACTGTCCATAAATGAACAGAGACATCAGTGGCTCCTCCTGGAGTGGAATCACCGACACTGTGAACGAGGATTCCACTCCAGGAGAAACCCCAGTCGTCACTGTCCATAAATGGACAGAGACGCCAGGGGTTCTCCTGGAGTGGAATCCCCGGTCACAACGTCGCCAACAGGAAGGGGGGGTTCTATCAGCAAGGGGGCTGTGTGGCACTACCTACAAGGTGGCTGTGTGGTACTACCTACAGGGGGATGTGGCACTACTTACAAGGGGGCTGTGTGGGACTACCTACAAGGGAGCAGTGTGGCACTATCTACAAGGCGGCTGTGGGGCACTACCTACAAGGCGGCTGTTTGGCACTACCTACAAGGCAGCTGTGTGGTAATACCTACAAGGGGGCTGTGGGCACTACCTACAACACAGCTGTGTGGCACTACCTACAAGGGGACTGTGGGCGCTACCTACAATGTGGCTGTGTGGCACTACCTACAAGGCGGCTGTGTGGCAGTACCTACAAGGGGGCTGTGTGGCACTACCTACAAGGGGGCTGTGTGGCACTACCTACAAGGGGGCTATGTGGCACTACCTACAAGGGGGCTGTGTGGCACTACCTTAAAGGGGGCTGTGTGGCACTACCTTAAAGGGGGCTCAGTGGCACTACCTACAAGGGGGCTGTGTGGCACTACCTACAAGGGAGCTGTGTGGCACTACCTACAAGGGGTGTCCTGAGGAAATGTTTTTTTTACAGGATTGCCTCTAGTCCGAAAAGGTTGGAAAACTCTGTACTAGGCTACACGATCAAGCCGGCCTATGCAAGGATCCTGTCATGGAGCAGATCAGTTCGTCAAGGGAATGGGGCCTAGGTGAGTACAATATTATTTTTTGGGGGGCAATGTCTACAAGGGGGAGGTGGGGCTGTCTGGCACGATCTACAAGGGGGACAAGGGGGGATGTATGGCACTGTCTACAAGGAGGAGGTGGGGGTTTATGGCACAGTCTACAAAGGGGAGGTGGGGGATTATGGCACTGTCAACAGGGAGGCTGTATGGCAGCAAGGGGAGGGGAGCATTATAAAGTGTGGAGGCCACTAAGCGGACATTATACTGTGTAGGGGCACTACAGGAGGCAATATACTGTGTGTGTCACTTAGGGGGCATAATACTGTGTGGGCACAATTAGAGGACAAAATACTGTGTCTTTGAAGAGGTTATAATATATTATATTATTAAATATTATTATTATACTGTATGGGGGCACTAAAAGGGCATTATATAGGGCATTATACTGTAGGGGGCATTATACTTTTTTATGGGGCATTTTTTTATGATGGGGTGGGGCGACGAAAAATAATTTTGCACAGGGCGCCATCTATCCTAAGGCCTGCCCTACTGTGTACTGTCAGTACACAAGCCAAAGTACTGGCATATGCCGTAGAATATGCCAGTGCATTAAATTAAAAAAAATAAAAATGAAAAATCCCCTTATGGGATTAAAAAAAAAATTGTAAAAAAAAAATAAGGAAATGTAATGTTAAATAAACAAAGTCAATAAATAAAATACACACAAATGATAATTTTTTTCAAATAAAAAAAACTTTATTAGATTTAAATCCCAAAACAACAATAAATATACACATATTTGATATAGTCACGACCATAAAATAACCTGCATAACAAATTTATAGCGTGATTTATGGTGATTGGTGTATGCTGTAAAAAAAAACAAATATTCAAACTGCAGCGGAGCAGCTTTTCTTCTGCATTTTTGCCCAAATAAAAATTTATAGAAATAAAATGATAATGTAAACGTAATTACAAAAATGGTACCTAAATGAGTACAATTCTTCCTGCAAAAGTCTCATACAGCTATGTCATATAAAAAAAAAAAAAAGATATGAGCACCAAGATGCAAAGAGAAAAAAAAAATCTAAAAATGTTTCTGTCTTCAAGGCCAAAACTCACATAAGCGTTCGGGTTCCATTCAGAATTACCGCTGAATGGAAAGCGGAACGGAAACTATCGTTTCAGTTTGCATTACCATTGATTTCAATGGTAATGCTTCCGTTTCAGTTTCCGTTCCATAAAGTTTCTGTTTTTTTCACAGAAACAATAGCGTAGGCAACTATGCTAGTGTTTCCGTGAAAAAAACGGAAACCCCTAAAACCCTTCTAAAATTGACCTAACGCCACCAGTCAAGGGTTTCTTGGTTTAAGCAACCAGGGAGGAAGTACAGCGTTCGTAACAATGGTTACGAACAGTGTTCCCTATAAAGTGCACAGCAGCGCGGCCGCGCACCTTCCACAGTCCGCCCGCTCAGTAAAGTTTAAAGCCCGCGCACTGTCGCGGGTGGATGCAGTGGCATCGCTAGCACCGGAGGGGGCTCCAATGCTAGCGACAGCCACATTCATTCTCAGGACGCACATACAAATGAATACTATAGGCTGCAGGCCGGCGTGATGAGTCGGGAGGCTGGGAGTCGCACAGGCCGGCGTGATGACATCACGTCACGCCAGTCTGCACATGCGTCCCGCCGGAGAGGCAGTGTAGCGCTCTATCTGTCGCGGAAACTGGGCAAGGTAAGTACAATCTTCTTTTTAATGAGCTGTGGAAGAGGGGGCTGTGTAGCGCTATATACAAGGGAAGGAGTGGGGCTGTGTAGCGCTATATACAAGTGGAGGAGGGGGACTGTGTAGCACTATATACAAGGGGAGGGGGGCTGTTTAGCACTATATACACAAGGGGAGGGGGCTGTGCAGCACTATATACAAAGGGAGGTGGCTGTGTAGCACTATATACAAGGGGAGGGGTGCTGTGTAGCACTAAATACAGCGGGAGGAGTGGGGCTGTGTAGCGCTACATACAGGGGGATTGCTGTGTAACCTCATATACACAAGGGGAGCAGGGGTCTCTGTAAGACACTTGCCCACATTTACTAAGACTGGTGTATCTTATAAAAGAGATAGTTGGAGTGACAAATGTAGGGGAGTAACTAGGAAAGAATGGGCCCCATAGCAATCTTTTAACAGGGCCCCCTCCCTTGTAGATAGTGCCTCCCTTTAGATTCTGCCACACAGCGCACCCTGTAGATAGCGCCATACAGCCCCCTGTAGATAGTGTCACACACAGCCCCCTGTAGATAGCGCCATACAGTCCCCCCATAGATAGAGCCATACAGCCCCCCGTAGATAGCGCCATACAGCCCCCCCGTTAATAGCGCCATACAGCCCCTCTAGATAGCGCCATACAGCCCCCCCTGTAGATAGTGCCATACATCCACCCCTGTAGATAGCGCCATACAGCTCCAACCCCCCAAAATAAAACATTTAAAACTGGCCTGTAGCTTATAGGTTGTACCACAAAACACATGGATCCCCTATCCACAGAATAGGGGCTACATGGGTGATCACTGGGGGTTCGACCGCTGGGACTCCAAGCGATAAGGAAGTGTTCCATGAGAAACCTTGAACTTCCGGGTCTGTGTCCAGCTACTCAATAAAAATTAAAGGAGCGCCGGCCACGCATGTGCACAAGCGCGACCGGCGCTCCATTCATTTCTACGGAGCTGCCGGACACAGACCCTGGAAGTCCAAGGTTTCTCATGGAGCACTTCGGGGGACTGTCGGTCCCCCGTTCTCCTTATCGCTGGGGGTCCCAGCGGTCGGACCCCCAGCGATCACAAATGTATCCCCCATCCTGTGGATAGGGGATACATGTGTTTTGTGGGGCAACCCCTTTAATGGCAGAGTGGGGAGATACCCCCCCTGCTCTGTCGTAGTGTTCAGTGGCGTCGCTACCGCTGTAGCAGCCATGGCAGCTGCTAGCGGAGCACCCGGCCAAGGGGGGCCCATGCCGGCGGGCGGCACGGGCCCCCTCATGCCGCATGCCCCATAGCAGCCGCTATGGCTGCTACAACGGTAGTTATGCCTCTGGACAAATGTATTAAAATGGTGCACATCTCTTAATAAATATAAAGCATTTTGAAGTCTCTAGCAGTCAGAAAATCTATGAGCAGGCACAGATTTGCACCATTTTAACATTGTTTTCTTAATAAATATGGCCTAAGCTAAGTCTCCTTGGTGACCATGCTATCTTTTGCCGTCACTTTCCAAATTTGGTTAATGGTGAGAAAAGCTATTGATTTTAACACAAATCGCACGTCAACGATTGCAAAAACTGACAAAAAGTGCTGGGTAAATGTGGGCCATCGTCTCAAAAGGAAGAATTCACATCAACCACATTGTGATCTTAGTTGGTAAATAATATTTTCTTTAAACACAAAAAAAGAAGAAAAGACTCAGGCAAGGTAAAGAATGTTAAATAATGTGAAGTTTATTATAGTGTATGTGTTTGTGTGAAGTTTATTATAGTGTATGTGTGAAGTTTATTATAGTGTATGTGTGAAGTTTATTATAGTGTATGTGTGAAGTATAGTGTATGTGTAGTTACCTCCCAACACTCACGAAGAGTGGACAGCAACACGCAGGGCAGGAAAAACCCCCAGTGGAGGAAACCTGCAAGGAATCCATGGCTGCTGTACTACCCTTCCTCTAGGCATACTAAGGGAGGTAAACGCTATAAAATGTGTGCAAAGTGAAGGTGTATGTGACTATCTAGAGTGAATGCATGTGACTAACTACAGTGATTGTAGATGGGTGTTTTTGTCTAGTGGTTGTGTATGTACAGTAATTGAATGTGGTGGGGATCTTGAAGTGTTTTAATGTACCGTATGTATATGTGTGAGATTATATATACATACCTCCCAACCATCGCGGAATCAGTGGGACAATCCGGGATTCTGGGCGGTGTCCCGCTGTCCAAGGCAGCCAGTGGTATGCCCCATTTTTAACTGCATCTGCGTCCTCAGGACGCAGATACAGTTGAATGCAATGGTGAAGCAGGGAGCTCCCTGCTTCACCATTCACTATGTAACGCCGTCAGTGAGCGACTCAGCACAGACAGAAGCAATGCAGTAACGTCATTACGCCTGTCGTGCCGAGACACTAATAGCCCAAAGCGGAGGAGCAAAGGGATCTCCTACCCCTGTCGTGGCAATGGGGAAAGTGAATATTTATTAGTCACTATTGGGGCATTATACTGTATGGGGGCAGCTGTAACGGCATTATATGGTATGGGGCAGTTGTGGGCACATTATACTGTATGGGGGCATTACACTGCATGGGGCAACTGTGTGGGCATTACACTGTATGGGGCATCTATGGAGGCATTATACTTTATGATGGCATCTATGGGGGCTTTATACTGTGTGAGGGCAGCTTTTTGGCATTATATTATGGGAGGCGCTATGGGCATTATACTGTGTGGGGGGCACTAAAAAGGCATTTCACTCTGTAAAGGCCACTATGGGGGCATTATAGTGTGTGGGGGCAATATGGGACATTATACTGTGGGGGGCATCTATGTGGTCATTATACGGTGTGTGGGGTTCTATGGGGGGCACTATGGAAGCATGATACTGATACATGATACTGTGTGAGGTGAAATGGGTGTGTATGGGCAGGAATTGGGCGGGATTAGAGGGGGATACAGGATACAAATCCTTCTCCTTGTTTAGGTCTTCATCCATCATGTCTTCTAGTTGTTCTCCTTGTACGTCCGGCAGCTTTGGTCCCCATCCTAGCAGCAGTATATCTAAGAAATTAATAGAAATCATAGGAGAAAAAGTTTTTAGATGTTTTTTTATTTGGCTGCACGATTATGCTGGTCACACAGCAGTTGTACCCGCAGAACCGCGCAGGCAGTAACAATCATGTAATAGTTTTGCAGAAAAATATGCGGAATTATCGGCGAAATGGGTGAATTAACAAGATATTTGAAAACACCAACCGCAGCATGGCGTGGTTTTATCTGCATGGAGAATGTATCCTGAGGGGGTGTGTTTTACATTATAAAGCATATTGTTTGATAATCCACTAATTTTTCACATTCTAGTAGACATGTTCATATGTCTCGTACTTGAAACCCTTCAAACTTTTTACTTACCAGAGATGTTTATGAATCTGCTGTTCCGGGTTCCTCCTTTGTGTTTGTCTGGGAAAGGATGTTTTCAGCCACTTCCCCCTTGCATGGATGGAGATTGGTGTTACAGAGGTGGCAGGGTAGGGGGCTGATCCATGGGCATTTGATGCGGAGCTCTTCATCATCCCTTCTGAACCGGTGTATGGCCCAGCTGTGATGGATTTTTCTCTCCCTCTTCCATGCCCAATGGTCAGGGTCTTGTGCCATGATCTAGAATGAAACAGTATATAAATGATTAGAATCACTGCAGACTTATAATGACGCACTCCCACAAATAGCTTCTTGTGCTCCCCGTTTGTAAATACAATGGCACACCTGACACTATCGTTAAAAATAATTACTGAGCGCTTCCTCTTCTATTTGTGGGAGTTCTTCTTTAATCAAAGTTATAGTTTCCCTGTTTTATATTACTAACCAGATCACAGGTGGTCCGGTCCACCCAAGCTCTAAATGTCATCCGGATGAGCAACAGGTTGCGTAAGTTCAGTAGCTGTTTCTTCTTTAAAGTCCACTTCCATCCTCGGGCCCAGGTGTAGATCTCTCGATGAAACGGTATGTCCTCTTCAAATTGGTTGGCTAAAAACCTGGAAGAAAGAAAAAAGAAACCAAATAAATGATAGAACATGTCAGAAGAGAAAGCAGAATGGAAAGAACTAACTGCTGATATCATTGGTAGTAATATTACAATGTACAGAATTCAATATTTATGATGATGATGATGGTAATAACAACAGTAGCAGAAGCTGTAGCATTGGTTCACTATATTTTTTTACAACGCAGCATTTCAAGATTGTACTGAAGAGTTCAGGACGGGAAACAGGATATCGGGTACACTCTAGTGTAAGAAAATTGTATAGTAGCCAGTCATGTGCTCCACATGTGTATATACTGTATGGATTTATATATATATATATATATATATATATATATATATATATATACATACACACACACACACACACACACACGCACGTATAAATAATAAAAGAAACTCACAGACATGGAAAGAAATATGTTCTATATTCCTCAGTACGCAGTCCTGCTCTTCTAAAGTACATGAGGACCATGGCCAGGAGATACTAGTGGGATGAGAAGGAGAGTTAGAGAGTGCAGTAGATCTCCGGGCCTGTTACACCCGCAGAAGCCCCTTATGTAAATATGATGGATCCTCTTTAATCTGGAAAATGTTCTGTTCTCTCCCTCAATACAATAATACCTTGTCCGAGATCCTAAGGCACCTGTCCCTTGCTAGAAATAACTTGATGTGTTTGTCTTCTACAAAAATAGCAGAAACAGGATTATTTTAGAACAATTAAATAATAACAATCTTACATTTAAAGGGAATCTGTCACCAGACAGACCCCTTTAATAAAGAGCATCTACAAATATCTATAGATTTATATAGAGGGTGCTATTGCTCCCATATAGGATGCCTGTTAAAAAGAGCGCACCATGTGTTATTTATGGTGTCTCCAAGCCCGATTGGCCAAGAGACATCATGTGGCCGCAGCTACAATTCACTTTGTAACGCAATGGCCTTGGCTACAATTGCATGAGGCCCTCAACCAACTAGGCCTCATGCAATAATAAGTATATAGTTCCTGATTTTGCACCCTAAAATAATAAATGCCGTTTAGCAACTACATTTATAGATGGTCTTTATGAGGTTAAGACAGAATCACTTAAAAGGGTAACTGTCAGTGACTTTATGCTGCCCTCTCTGAGACCACCATAAAGTAGAGACCGATACACTCATATCAGCGGTCTGTCATGTCTGATAGTTCAGTGATTTTAGAAAACTTACATTTAGAGCGTTGCAGCGCTCCCATCTCCCTGGGAGAAAAGAGTCCGGCATTTTCATGAGCTGCCGCTCCCCCACCCACCCGATGATTGACAGCTTTATCTTTATTACTGTGCATAAGGAGAAAGCTGTCAGTCATCAGGGCGGGGGCATTGTAGCGGCTGCTCATGAAAATGCCGGACTCCTTCCTTCCAGCGCTTGCACCGCACTGCAACATTCAAAACGTATTATGCGCGGAGCAGGGAGAGGGACCAGATCTGTATCTCAACAGTATCATTCCTGAAGAACATTGGGGTAGATTTAATATTACTGGCACATGGTACAATCTAGTAGGAAGCGTGTCAGACACTTCTCCCGACACATTTTTATACCATATTAATTGAAATAATAATTCATTTCATGTGATAAAATCTGATACTATGCGTCTGGTTGGAACCATTGGAAGTTGCATTGTGTCTTACCAAGGAGCGTGAAAAAAGCTGCCCGCTCTTCTGGCAGCAGGATAAGGTCGTCCGACCTCTTCTTCTTGCTCTCGCCCTCGATGGCAGATGCTGAACTGTGATAGTAGAGAGAGATATTTTACAATATTAGGTCTTATGTACTCGGCCATATTAAGAATCCATACAAGTCTGAGTTGTAAGGAAGCGTAATATAGCAGCCATGGAAGTTTATGGGCCAATACTGTACCTCGCTCTGTGAATTATTTCGTGAGGTGGCATATGGAGTTTTTTTTCTTTTGGTTTATATGTATTTAGGGCTAATTCACACTAGCAGTTATTTTGCAGTATGTCTTTTTATTACTGATACATTTTGGCAGCAGTTTGTGGTGACTGATCCATAATGATCAAGTGTTTTAACTACATAATCTGCTGTTTTTATCTAAAATATACTGCAAAACATATCTAGTGTGAACAGTTTCTTATCAACAGACGGACACATTCATCCTCATGGGTGAATCTGATAGAAGTTTTGTGCTGTCAATATTATACAACGTATGTAGCGATGGTTTGTAATGTTCAGTATGGATTTGCTGGTGTAAGTTCATCAAGTATAGTGACTGCAGTGATGTAAACTCTTACCACTCCTCCTCATAAAGGGCAATGAGCTCTCTCTTTCTCTTCCTCATGGTCGCTTCTCCTCTTCTTCCTGGGAACCTTAAAGAGAAGGAAAAATGAACATGAATATGTGGGATGTGACTCTTTCTGAAAAAGATCTTCTAGAGAAGTTACTGTTAAGTTCTGTACTAGTCATAGAGGATGCTCCATTTAAGATGTTGTGTTCTCTGATACAAGGAACATGTTTATATTTTAGGGTTTGCCATGAAATCCTAATAGATAATCCTAATCCATTTTACTTTGTTTGTAGAAACAGGTATAGCCCCATAACATGTACAACAGTGATTAATGGGTTAAAGATTTTATAAATCACTTCCAAGCATTTAATATTATTGTGAGACATTAACGTAAAAGGATTGTATGATATTAGACAAAAAAGGGTATTTTTTCTGGGAACAGCGCCGCTCTATAGGCTGTCTCTGATATTGCAGCTCAGCTACTTTAACTTTATTGGGACATTAAATCTGTCAAATATAACTACATTAATTGTGTTTATTTCATGTCTATCTGCTATGTACTATAGTAATTGTAAACACTGTTTCCATCATATTACTATCTGTATATATCCTGTCCCTCCCTGTATAGTAACTGACCAACTACAATATATATATATCATAGTCACACTGAGATATAAAGTGGTGATGTTACCTCTAACTGTAAGTTTCTCCGTATTTACCCAGTCACCCAATTGTCTCCATATTTACCCATAGTCACCCAATTGTCTTCATATTTACCCATAGTCACCCAAGTTTCTCCATATTTACCCATAGTCACCTATTTGTCTCCATATTTACTAATAGTCACCCAAGTTTCTCCATATTTTACCTCTGCTGACTCGCAGCTAGCGGTCTGTCTTTCAATCGGCGTATATAAATCGGCGTCTTAGTCGTAAAACGTGTCACTTTGTCGCTTCTGGTAAGAATCAGGGAGCCTGTCTTAACTCTAATAGAGAAATCACAGACTGGCACCAACTGATGGTTTTTTTCCTTCTTGAAATTGAAATCTTGCAATTCTATTGGTTGGACAATTGCTATGAGGATTCATGCAGCAGTTATTTAAAGGGAAAGTACATTCCATTAATGTTATGCTGCATTATAACATATGACTTTTATACTCATCCTTATAGTTATCATCCTTATTCCTTCTGGTGTTATTTCTGGAAGCTGCAATGTTGTTTCCTTGGCTGAAGCACAATATGTCATACATAAATAGACTTAGATATATTTAGGCAAAACACTCACCTCTCTTCCTAAACTTCCTATTATTGTAATAGTATTGCTTTGATAATACTTTTTACGATATAAGAAATTGTCCATATTGTCTATATTTATATGTTCAGAGACAGAATAATGAGTGCATTAGGACTTAAATAAGATGGAATATAATGGTTACCTGAAAATAGTCCAGTCTGTGCGGACATGCTGTCCTAACTGGGGGCGCCATGTTATATATGGGGGGCTGCTGAGACGATGGTAATGGCATTTATTACAAACTGCGGTGCACAAGCCCTAAAATTTTAAGCAAGTTTCATATTGGTTTTTATTAAAAACATGTTTTACTTTTTGAGAAACATAGAAGCTGTATCTTGCCGTCAAAGCCAAATCCAACAGGTCAGCTGGACTGACAGCTCGGCAGAAAGCTGGTCCTGAGTGTCTCTGACACATAGGGGAGTCTGTTAGGGTTCCATCATGTTTTCTGTCATTTTTCTTATTAGAATAGCGCTGCGTGCTGCGCTATTCTTTACTTCAAAAGTGATGTAAACCTTCATAAAACCCCCATTTGAGGGCCAACCGCAAGTCTAAATATAGTCTATCTATAGAGAAATCCGAGCCTTCTATTCAATTTCCCAATTTTAGTGTTTATTATATGTCAGTTATTTGGGGATCTGGGAATATCTTGTGAACAAGTGGGCACTGGCTTCTTGGTTGTTCCATCGGATTGTTGGTGCCTAAGTTTTGCATGGCTTTGCAAGATAAATCAGTGAGGTGTGAGTATACAGGTAGCCGGAGTGCTCAACCTGAGCCACAGATTGAAAGTAAAGTTAAATATAGTAATATACAGGCTAGAATGAAAAAACATAAAAGTCTAGGGGTGTATGGGAGGCAACAGAAAATGGTATGTGGCTGGTTGGGAATCTTGGATTTCTGGTATCTGTACTGATATTTCTGCAAACTAGCAGTGTATAGCAAATACAACTAGCAAGGGCATTATACGGCTGTGGCACCCTGGCACTGAATGGTTTAGCTTTGATAAAGTCTCTATCCAAACTGAAAATGGCACCAGGATGTTGCTCCACTGACTTGTATGGTGGACCTTGTCATGCATCACATGAATTAAAAATCACATTCCTGGTCGGCCATCCAGTTATGCAAATCATAAAAGACAAACAAATTGTACTTTTCATGTACCGCTCACATTCGCTGCGAATCTCAAACTTTCATTTTCATTTACACAAAGCATATTTTGCTGTAGTGGAAGCATGGGAAGGGTTATTCATTTTAGCAACATGAAGTAACAGTGGAGTGCTCAGAGTGGCCATAATGCTTCCAGCAGGCACAGTGATATATAGCAGTGAATGGGTATGGTGCGCTAGATGGCATGGCTGGTAAAGAAGAGAGAAGAAGCGTCCAGGTTCGGCATTGTCAGGGGAAATCGTAGCAAAGAATATGCATCTGAACTATCCCACAACAATTCCATTGGTTATCCTCCTTAGTCAATGGGATGTTTCAATAAAGTAGAAGTGCCGCAGTAACAGCAGCATGATGTGTCAGCCTTCATATACTTCAGTGGAGAAAAGTCACCTTGCATGTGTCCTAGAGGTCTATTGAGTGTGGATTCTATTAGTTTATATGTTAGGACTGGTTCACACCATGTTTTTGCATTCTGTTGAAAGATACTGTTTTCTTTTCAAGATTACAAAAAAAAGGTACTTATAAAACCCTGCATCATTTTCATGTCTGCTTGCATCCTCTTTAACCCCTCATTTAAACCCCTCAACGGCTCATTTTGACCTTGAGGACCATTGATCACAATATCAGGCCGTTATATCTCTAGAGTGCATGCATGGTCCTGAAAGAGATTGGTTGGTTAATGGTTGTCACTACACCAAAAGCAACAAGTTTGAATACAGCCAAACGGGTCATTTTATGTATTTATAGCATATCCATGTGGGTCTCATCTCTGGATCCTCATCTAATGTTGGGTTTCCTGATTGGCTTGTTTTTCACAATTCCCATAGACTTCAGAGAAAAGAGCAAGTGCGGCAACCTCCCTCTATTAAATTCTATGGGTACAACAGCAGCTGTAAATGGGGGACATGGGAACCGTGTTCCCTGATAGGGGAGGAGGTCCCCAAAAGTGCAACATGTGGATTTGGCAGAAATGTTTAAGGCCTTTAAAAACAAGGTTATTGCGCTTTAATCTTGTCGTTCTAGCTTTTTCATTTTAATATTGGTGTTAATGTTAGTTCTTCATAGGTGGATGCTTGCAGTGTAACGAGGATACCATCAGTTCTGTATTGCATTAGTTGGGAAACCACACGTATGATATTTATAAAAAGAAGTCCAGATGAGATGACCGTCTCATGTGTCTGAATGTCATGAAGGATAGATATCAGTCACATATTTCACTGCTTTCATGAACTATTTATGATTCATTAGATCATTTTTATAGGTACGCTTGTTTTTAGATACCAAAAAATGTAATGGACATATCCGTCTAAACAGCCCCTAAAGACTGCAGTGTATTGTGCAGCATGTGCGTTGTATGACAAAGATGGTTCTATTGGAAGACAGCAGAGAAATAAATTTCACTTGCTATTCATTAATATATGGCTTTATTTGACAAAGAACACAGATGAGTCGCATCAGACATGGGGCACTTCACAGGTATCAGAGCGTTAGGACAAGTGCTTGAGCAGAAAATAATAGCTTGGCATTCGACACTGACCGCCTAACCGTGTGCCAAGGTTATATCATTAATAAGATCATTAAGGGGTCACAATGTTTCTACACTCCTCTGCCGGAGGAGAACCACGGTGGTGTTCATTCTGATTTACATCAACCTACTCACCAATCATTTTTCTTGTCATAGGCCTATTCCATTAGCCGGGGATATATCTGACATGGAAAGGGTATACGATGCTGCTATTAGCTCTGGCCAAAAGGTTTTACAATTGACCTGCTTCACGAGAGAAAACAACAAAAGTCTGGAAATGATGAAAGACAAAAGCTTTTACAATGTAATGTCTCAGACAGAAGCTTTGAAGGGAAAGTCAATTTACTACTAATACCATGGTTTGAAAATAGCAGATAGAATCTAAGAAGCATAAGGTAAGCAGACTGACCCACATTCATTCTGCACCCGCCAGGCCAACTATATGGATAAAAGAAGAGAAATTGTTATTTTCTGTTGCACACATTTATATTAGGCTATGTGAGAAATAGTTTAACCCCTTATAGACATGCCACGTACATGTACGTGACAGCCATTAAGGGGAAGTATGTAGCGGACTCACAGGCTGAGCGCGCTCCATACTTAGCGGGTGATGGGTGTGTAATACAGCTGACAACTCCCTGCAACGGGCTGAATCAAAGATCACTTTGATCCCACCCATTTAACCCCTTAAATGTCATGGTCAAGCGTCACTGTGGCATTTAAATCGTTAGATTCGGGACGGCCCACTCCTACGAACCATCCCCCCTTGTGACGTGATTGTGGGGTGTCGATGGTTGCCATGACAGCCTGGGGGCCTAATGAAGGCCCCCAGGTCTGCCATCTTTGTACTCCTTTGAAGCCCTGCTTTAAAGGAGACCGTCTGTATAGCTATATACTGCAATACATTATTATTGCAGACCTGCATATCATGCATGTGATCCAACAATTGCTGGTTCAAGTCCCCTAGGGAGACTAATAAAAAAAAGTAAAAAAAATAGTTAAACAAAAAAAAGCATAAAAAAAAACTTTTTCAATTTTTTTTTCCTTAAAGCATTGTTAAAAAAATAATAAACGTTAATATGACTAGTATCACCACGTCCGTAAAAGTCCAAACTATTGCAATATAGTGTGATTTAAGCGGCTTGGTGTATGCTGTAAAAATAAATAAATAATAATTGCTGTTTTTTAGTCACATTAAGGCTGTGTTCCCACAGTGCAGATTTGCTGCAGATTTTGCATGCGTTTTTAAGCCAAAACCAGAAACGGAACCTAAACAGAAGAAATATATAAAGTTAGGCTTTATAAGTCTGCTCTCCTGGATCCAATTCTGGTTTTGGGTAAAGAAAACACATGTAAAATCTGCAGCAAATCTGCACTGTGGGAACCCAGCCTTATTCTTCAGGAAAATGGAATAAAAAGTGAAAAAAAAAGTCGCATGTAACCCAAAATGGTATCAATAAAAACTATAGCTTGCCCTAAGCCCTCACATAACTCAATTGACGGAAAAATACAAAATGCAAATCGAAGAAAGAAACTGCAGCACTTGATAATCCAATGAAATGTATTTCATTTATTCACCAAGCATAAAAACACTTTTAAGAGTATCCAACTCGTATATCCATTTAAACTCAAGCTGTTTCAAAGCCCTCTCTCTCTGTCTCCCCCTCTCCTAATCGGGCAGACTACATCTATTATTTTAAATCTCAGCTGTGAGACATTATGTCGGAGTCCAATAAAAAATTCTGGGACAGGTAGTTCAATTATTTTACTCCTAATTGTGTATTTATGTTGATTAATACGTGAACGACATTCTTGAGTTGTCTCCCCAACATACAGATATCCACAGGGACACTGTATCACATATATAACAAAACTCAACTGGCAAGTAAAAAATTGCTTCATGTTATATACTTTCCCTGTCCTAGGGTGTACAAAATTATTCCCTCGCAACATATTGTTGCAGTTACAACATTTCAAGCATGGAAAGCATCCTTTTTTAGTAATATTCATCTTATGTTGGGAGCCAATGTCGGCACTTACCAAACGGTCCTTCAGGTTAGGTGGTCTCCTAAAGGACATCATTGGGGGATTCTGAAATTCAGATCTCCCTGGGAATGTTTCACTTAGTATTGGCCAATAATCTTTTAAGATCTTTGAGATTTTTCCACTAATGGGTGAGAAAATAGACACAAAAGGGATCCTTCTGGAAGTCTTTTTCTTACTTCTCTTAAACAAAAGATCCCCTCTTTCTTGTTCCTTCATTTTCATAATTGCCATTTGAAGTATTGGTTTTGGGTAACCTCTCTCTCTAAATTTCCCACACATGGTACTCAGTCTCTCATCTACAACCATAGTATCTGATATTATCCTTTTCACTCTTAGACTTGACTATATGGCAATGACTCTACAGTACCACTCGGATGACAGCTCTTGAAGTGCAGTAAATTGTTACGGTCTGTTGGCTTCACAAATAGATCTGTGGTCAAAACATTATCTTTCTTAAAGACAACCGTATCCAAGAATTGCAATCTCTACTTAGAGTAGATTACAGTGAACTGTAGTTCCAAAAAATGACTGTTAATCTCATCTCTAAATTCCAATAGTCTCTGTTCAGTATCATGCCACACAAAGAAAACATCATCTATGTACCTCATCCAGCCTCCCACAGACTGAAAAAAGCTGGACGCCCTTTATCAGCGGGTTTAATCGTAAGGTCATGGGCACCAATAAGCACATAAAGGGCTTCCACTTTCTTCTCACAAGTCTTAGATTCTGCTTGTAATAACTCAATATTGAGTAATATTATGTCGAGAGCAACATCTATGTACCTCATCCAGCCTCCCGCAAACTGAAAGAAGCTGGATGGTTACACAAACTTTTCTTCGAAGTATATCCATGAATATATTGGAGTATGTTGGTGCAACATCTGACCCCCAGGTGTTTTTATGCTTGGTGAATAAATCAAATACACTTCATTGGATTATCTCGAGTGCTGCAGTTTCTTTCTTCGATTTGCATATTGATTGTTTACCTTGGACCTGAGATTCTTTGCTGAGTGCACCACCCATGATTGGGGAGTTGTCCTTTTCCGCTGGTGAAATTTATATGGCTGTGCTGCTGTGCACCCACAGTGAGGATGGACTACAATCAGGGTATGAACACAAATCCCACACCAAGCATGTTTTCTTACTCTGATGATGATGTGGCCAGAATTATGTCAGGAAATATGGATGAGCCTTTTTAAATTATAAAGAGCGTAATAAAATCTGTAAACATGTAATAAAATTAGCGAAAATACAAAATGAAAGGCAGGTGGCCAAGGATAGTAAAACAAATCCCAAAAAATTCTTCAAGTATGTAAATGTGAAGAAACCAAGGTCTGAACGTGTAGGACCCTAAGATAGTGGTAATGGGGTGTTAGTCACAAGGGATCAAGAGAAGGCAGAGTTACTAAATGGGTTCTTTAGCTCTGTATATAGGACAGAAGAAAGAGCAGCAAGATATTGTTGTGTATTAAAAGAGGTATGGACTCACAGGACAGGGATGCAATATTACCACTTTACAAAGCATTAGTGCAGCCTCATCTAGAATATGCAGTTCAGTTCTGGGCTCCAGTTCATAGAAAGGATGCCCTGGACTTGTAAAAAATACAAAGAAGAGCAACGAAGCTAATAAGGGGAATGGAGAATCTCAGTTATGAGGAAAGATTAAAAGAACTAAGCCTATTTAGCCTTGAAAAAAGACGACTGAGGGGGGACATGATTAACTTATATAAATATATTAATGGCACATACAAAAAATATGGTGAAATCCTGTTCCATGTAAAACCCCCTCAAAAAACAAGGGGGCACTCCCTCCGTCTGGAGAAAAAAAGGTTCAACCTGCAGAGGCGACAAGCCTTCTTTACTGTAAGAACTGTGAATCTATGGAATAGCCTACCTCAGGAGCTGGTCACAGCAGGGAGAGTAGATGGCTTTAAAAAGGCTTAGATAATTTCCTAGAACAAAAAAATATTAACTGCTATGTGTAGAAAATTTTACCTTCCCTTTTCCCATCCATTGGTTGAACTTGATGGACATGTGTCTTTTTTTCAACCGTACGAACTATCTAACTATGACAGTGCTTTTTTGAGTAAACCCACTGCTGAAATAGTAAAGAAAACATGGGAAAATGAGAGACGACAAAAAATTACTCTTGAATTACATCTCTCAACACTTGGGGAATATTTCAAAGCCCAAAGAATACCCAGAGGGTTGTGTAGTCAACCACGACACAATGATCAAGAATTTGTGATATAAAGATATACACTAAGAATATAGTATGGAACTTACTGTCTAATGATCAATTGATATAAAGAACACATTTGGAGAGTGCATTTTTATCTATATCTGCACTTTTTGCTTGTTAGTAATGTCTAGGCCATAGTATGGATAAGTTAGAATGTACCTAAGTATGAACTACATATTTTATAGAACTCTGATTGGTTAGTTGATAATAGGGTATTATAAAAACATAAAATAGAGCCCAATAATGAGAGGTCCGTTAGGGGAGATAAAACAAAAATTTACCAAAAAGGTCTAGATACTATTAGCTAATTGCCTGGGGTCAATATAATGATAGGTATAAATATGTAGGTTCCATCCGATTGAGGGTATTGGTGGTCTTTTGGAGATAAGCTAGGACATAGTGAGCTCTCTGTTCGATATACTATTTCTACGGATGCAGGCATAATACATTGGAGACTTGCGCGCGTGCAGTCATTAGGGAGCCGTTGGCTCTCTATGGAAACAGGAGACGCTTGATATGCAAAGTGGGGTATGTAGGAGCATGCACAATGGGAATTTCAGGACGCTAGGCATCAGAGTGGATTAGAATACTTTGTGCAGGTATATCAAGTGCCGATTCACACATTTCTAGCAAGGTTGTATCACAAAGAACATGTGGAGATGTTTATAAATGTTATTATGTATGTATTTATTGTATTAAGCACTTTGTTTACAGGAAATGATGTACAGGAAATGATGTTACGTATTTTGTACTATATAAAGTGTGCACTGAATCTATGTGACCATGCTTGATAAATACCCATTCATGGGTTGAAACGTTGCAAGTGTTTTTATGCTTGGTGAATAAATCAAATACACTTCGTTGGATTATCTCGAGTGCTGCAGTTTCTTTCTTCGATTTGCATATTGATTGTTTCCCTTGGACCTGAGATTCTTTGCTGCGTGCACCACCCATGATTGGGGAGTTGTCCTTTTCCGCTGGTGAAATTTATATGGCTGTGCTGCTGTGCACCCACAGTGAGGACAGACTACAATCAAGGTATGAATACAAATCCCACACCAAGCATGTGTGGAAAAATACAAAAGTTATGGCTCTCAGAATATGGCGACACAAAACAATAATTTTTTTAAGCAAATATTTTTTTTAAATAAAAGTGGTAAAACAATAAAAAAAAAACATATAAACTTGTTATCGCTGTAATTGTATCAACCGGCAGAATAAGTTAAACATGTAGTTTGTACTACCTGATGGATGATGTAAAAACAAAATCCCCCAAAAAATGGCGTAATCGTTGTCTTGTGCCCATTTAACTGCACACAAATAATTTTTTTCCTGTTTGCAAGCACGTTATGCGGTACAATAAATGCTTTGAAAAACTACAACTTGTCTCGCAAAAAACAAGCCCTCATACGGCTATGTCGATGAAAAAATAAAAAAGTTAAGGCTTTTGAAAGGCGGGGAGGAAAAACGAAAACGAAGATTGGCCGGGTCCTTAAGGGGTTAACCCCTTCCTTCGCAGCCCTTTTTCAGATTTTCATTTTCGTTTTTTCCTCCTCACTTTTCAAAAGCCATAACATCTTTATTTTTCCATCCATATAGTACTATGAGGGCTTGATTTTTGCGGGACGAGTTGTAGTTTTTCGTAGTACCATTTATTTTGCCGTATAATTTACTAGGAAACGGGGAAAAAATAATTTGTGGGGTAGAAAATGAAAAAAACAGCGATTCCTCCATGGTTTTTTGCGCACCGTTTTTACGGTATTCAATGTGCAATTAAAACAATGTGTTAACTTTATTCTGTGGGTCAATACGATTACGGCGATACCAAATATGAATATGTCATTTATAGCGCACGGTGCACGCAGTAAAAAAAAAAGAATAAAAAAACAATAGTAGAATTGCTGTTTATTAGTCACCACGCCACCTAAAAATAGAATAAAAACTGATCAAAAACCCGCCTTTACCCCAAGAAAACTACAATGGATTCCTCAAGGGGTCTAGTTTCCAAATTGGGGTCACTTTTGGGGGGTTTCCAATGTTTTGGCACCACAAGACCTCTTCAAACCGGACATGGTGCCTAATAAAAAAGAGGCCTTAAAATCCACTAGGTGCTCCTTTGCTTCGGAGGCCGGTGCTTCAGTCCATTACCGCACTAGGGCCACATGTGGGATATTTCTCAAAACTGCAGAATCTGGGCAATACGTATGAAGTTGCGTTTCTCTGATAAATCCTTTTGTGTTATTAAAAAAATGGTATAAAGAGGATTTTCTGACAAAAAAAAAAACTTAAATTTCACCTCTACTTTGCTCTAAATTTCTGTGAAACACCTAAAGGGTTCATAAACTTTCTAAATGCTGTTGTGAATACTTTGAGGGGTCTAGTTTCTAAAATGGGGTGTTTCATAGGGGTGTCTAATATATGGGCCCCTCAAAGCAACTTCAGAACTGAACTGGAACCTAAAAAAATAAATAAATGAGGCAATACTTCGCTTCTTACATTATACTGATAATGAGCCGTGCCCACCCCGAGATGACCCCAGTTTTGACCGTTTGTATAAACGGAGACCCCTATTAGACCGTTCCAGTGCCCGGTTTTCCCAAGCATTCACCCCGAGAAGTGTATTTCTATTGACGAGTCCCTGGTACATTTTAAAGGGAGGGTTGTTACTGCCGTAGTTTAGGTGACGCATCTAACTCTTTTGAATGTAGCCCCGCCTCCTGGGATGACGCTGTAGACCATGTGACCGCTGCAGCAGTCACATGGGATGAAACGTCATGACAGGAGGCCGAGCTGCGCTATGAATAGAGGATCGCGTCACCAGGACTACGGCCGGGGTAAGTCTAAACTTTTTTATCAATTTAAAAAAGTGCCTTTTTTTTTTCTCTTTTGTGATTTTTGCGGCAGAACCGCAGCATTTCCGCAACAGACGAGCGGCGATTCTGCAGCATAAATTGACATGCTGCGGCTTAAAAAGCCAAAAGCCACACTGCAGGTCCATTTTTTTTGCAGCGTGTGGATGAGATTTGTTCAAATCCCATCCACTCGGCTGCGACTAATACGCTGCGGATTGTCCACAATAAAATGTGTTGCATAAAATCTGCAGCGTTCATGCCTAGTGTGTCCCTACCCTAAGGCCGGATTTACACGAGCGTGTGCTTTTTGCGCGCACAAAAAAACGTGGCGTTTTGCGCATGAAAAAGGTCCAGAACAGCTCCGTGTGTCAGAAGCGTATGATGCGTGGCTGCGTGATTTTCGCGCAGCCGCCATCATTATGATACTCTGTTTGTATGTTTGTAGCACGTGGTGCTTTTCTGTTTTCATTCATATTTTATACTGCTGCGGAAGTGCTTCCGTGTGCTGGGCGTGACTTTCACGCACCCATTGACTTCAATGGGTGCGTGATGCGCGAACAATGCACAAAAATTGGACATGTCGTGAGTTTTACGCAGCGGACACACGCTGCGTGAAAATCACTGACAGTCCGCACGGCCCCATAGACTAACATAGGTCCGTGCGAGGCGCGTGAAAATCACGCGCGTTGCACGGACGTATTACACATTCGTCTGAATAAGCCCTAACAATAAGGCCCAGTTCACAGAGTTTTTGGGCCTTGATATTGACTCGGACACTGCGTCAGAATCAGCACCAAAAAACGTCCAAAACCGTCTCCCATTGATTTAATCTGAAATCAATGGGAGCCAGTCGCGGAAAAAAGGAAAAGCAGCACGTCCTTTCTTGCCGCGGTTCCGCCTCTGACCTCCCATCGAAATCAATGGGAGGCAGAAAATGCATTTTTCGCTGCGTTTTTTGTCTGCTGTCCTCAATCGCCGCGGGCAAAAAACGCAGCAAAAAAACGCGGCAAGATAGTGTGGGCAGGTCAAAATCTGCCTCAAAATTCTGTAAGGAATTTTGAGGCAGATTTTTTTCTGCCTGCAAAATACTCTGTGTGAACAGGGCCATAACTTAAACAGCACTTTCAACACTTTACTCACTGTGTTTGAAGAGCTGCTGGCTCCCACTCCAGTCCTCTTCAGGCGATGTCTTCGGTCCAGACGTCCAGTCCTTCACCTCCAGCCAGGCTCCAGGTAAGTTGTGTCCATGTGTGTGTCCGCGGCTGCACGCGCTTCGTTCGCGGGTGCGCGCGCTGGCGATCGCGGGTGCGCGCTTCCGCTGTTGCGCGCGCAGGCGGTCTCGAGTGTGGGCTTTTGTGGGTGCGTGGGAGTTTCCTTGTGCGCGCGATCGGTCGCGCGCGCGGTTCGACGGCCCCCATGACGAGAGGGGGGCCCGTAGCTCACGACACTCTGTGGTGAAAAAAAACGGGCCCCATTACAGGGGCCCGTTTTTTTCTACCAATGGCAAGTCGCGGCAGTTTCCGGGCCCCCCTTTCAATTAGGTTTGGCCGGGCCCCTCACACCAGTACCCCTAATACCCCCCTGATGGCGGCCCTGCCGGGAGTAAATGCCGGGTAAGAGGGCAAGGTATGGCGAGAAGATGTATAAGCTGCGAGAGTGCATCCGGGTTTACCTACAGGTTTAGGATATATGAAGGAAAGGCCACCCCCAAACCAGACTGCATCCTGGACTACAATAGGTACATGGGTGGTGTGGACTTGTCAGATCAAATACTGAAGCCCTACAGCGCCATGCGGTGTGGTATAAGAAGCTGGCCGGGCACATCATACAGATGGCATTGTACAATGCGTACGTGCTACGTCGATGTGCAGGCCAGACGGGAACTTTCCTGGAATTTCAAGAGGTGATTATCAAGAACCTAATCTTTAGGGACCAAGAAGGGGGGGCACCCAGTACTTCTGGAAGCGGGGCCACACGCATCGTACCAAGGCGGCAACACTTCCAGGAGAGGTTCCCCAAACTGGCAAGAAGGGAAAAAGTCAAAAGAGGTGCAAAGTCTGCTATAAGAGGGCGATAAGGGATGACACAATATATGAATGTGACACGTGTCCCGAATAACCAGAGCTGTGTATGAAAGTCAGTTTTAAAATTGATCATACATCCCTTGGTTTATAATTTACCCCAATTTTACTTACCCTGATGCACTCCGCACAGCTTATCCCCCCTCGTCTTTCCCCTCTGAGCTCTGCTGTGTGTCCAGGCAGCTGATAACAGCCACATGTAGGGTATTGCCATACCCGGGAGAACCCACATTACAGTTTATGGGGTGTAGGTCTATGGTCAAAATGCTCACTACACCTCTAGATGAATGCCTTAAGGGTGTAGTTATTAAAATGGGGTCACTTCTTGCGGGTTTCAACTGTACTGGTACCTCAGGTGCTTCTGCATACATGACTTCGCACTAGAAAATCCCCAGTAGGCCAAATGGTGGTCCTTTCCTTCTGAGCCCTCCCATGGGCCCAAACGGCAGTTTATCACAACAAATGGGGTATTGCGGCACTCTAAACAAATTGCGCAACAGAATGGGGTATTTTGTTTCTTGTGAAAATAAGACATTTTCAGCCAAAACTACATATTATTTGAAAAAAATAATTTTGTTTTCATTCTCAGCCCAATTCAAATAAGTTCTGTGAAAAAACTATGGGGTCAAAATGGTCACAACACCCATAAATGAATTCCTTGAGGGGTGTAGTTTCCAAAATGGGGTCATTTGTGGTTGGTTTCTATTGCTTTGATACCTCTGGGGCTCTGCAAATGCGACATGGCACCCGAAAACCAATCCAGCAAAATCTGGACTCCAAAGAACACACAGCGCTCCTTTCCTTCTGAGCCCTCCCATGGGCCCAAATGGCAGTTTATCACCACAAATGGGGTTTTGCCGCACTCAGGACAAATTGGGCAACAAAATTGAGTATTTTATTTCTTGTGAAAATAAGAATTTTTTAGCTAAAATGACATATTATAGGAAAAAATATATATTTTTTTAATTCCCAGCCCAATTCAAATAAGTTCTGTGAAGAAACTATGGGGTTTTAAAGGTCACATTACCCATAAATGAATTCCTTGAGGGGTGTAGTTTCCAAAATGGGGTCACTTCTGATGGGTTTCCGTTGCTTTGATACCTCTGGGGCTCTGCAAATGCGATATGGCACCCGAAAACCAAACCAGCAAAATCTGTACTCCAAAGAACACACAGCGCTCCTTCCCTTCTGAGGCCTCCCATGGGCCCAAACGGCAGTTTATTGCCACAAATGGGGTATTGCTGCACTCAGGAGAAATTGGGCAACAAAATTGAGTATTTTGTTCCCTGTGAAAATAAGAAATTTTGATAAAAAATTACATCTTATTGGAAAAAATTTCATTTTTTTAATGTCACAGCCCAATTGAAATAGATAAAGAAAGATCAGCAGCACAGGACAATTTCAGTTCTCTCGAACGGGTGCACGTCTCCCAGGCCACAGTCCAAGAGTGACCCCTCAGTCAGGATAGGAAGAAATTGAGACAGCACTCCAAAATATTCAAAAATAGAGATCCTTTATTCCACGTGTGCAACGTTTCAGCTCAGTGCGAGCCTTTCTCAAGCATAACAGTGTGACACTCAAAGCACATATATATGTAGTACATAATCACAAAATCAATTACATACATATTATAAAATCGTGAAGACATGATACATCAAATATACATAACATTATATCAATGTAATCCCCTCTGCATATATCAACACATACATAGGAAAGTACTTGTGAACAATTGAATGTGTACAATATAAACAGTGTGTTTATTATAATAAGGCCAATCAATCTGATGGGCTACATGTGTATAATAACATGTGAACAATGTCCAAAGACAGGTGAATGTTATAAAATTGAGTTTAAAAAAACATCTTACCCTCGCTGGATCGGCTGATGGTATTTAACACTCTCTACTGCGTAGATCTAAATGGTATGTAGTCCTATCACCTGTTGATGTGAGTCATCGCACATCGCGTCATATCACGCATGCGCATAGTCCACTCATAGCGAGAATCGCCATTTTGGAAGTGGGCTACTTGCCCTTACATTTTACATATAAATGACATCACATCCACTCAATTTCGAATGTGAATCACCGTGTATTTCACCAGTTCGCGCCGCGCAAAACTCACTGAAGATACTCTGCGCCATTTAGAAAGAGGGCAAAACCACATCATACGTTATAAGTCCATGTTGTCCTCTCATAAAACCAAGAATACATATGCAGGTACAGGCAGCAATATAAATAGCAATATATAGTGTATGGAGTGCCACTATACCTTGATATTAAGGAGACAAAATATTATGTCTCTATACTAATGTTTGTAATAAATGATAGATCCCAATACCCCATAGAAAATATAGGGATAGGAATTTCATCATACAAGGATTGAATAGCCGCATCACAAAGAGAATGGTATTAAATTGGAGGTAGAACATGGACAAATATACAATACGAAAGGAATATATATTTTTAGAATAGGGTACATAGAACATAGGAGCAGTGTATACGTATAGCTTCAACCGATCCTTGAGGCCAAACTTTGAGAGAAAATATCTAAAAAAGAGGAAAAAAATATATTAAGTATTTTAGATTGTATACAGTATTTTGCTGTTTATAGAATATTAACAATATATCTAAACCACTACAGTATAGATAATGTATATAGAAAATATATTATAAAAATATATAAATTCATAGTACAAAAATAGTCAAACTGTTATCAATTTCCTAACCACAGAGGTGGAGGAGCAATGCAGGGAAGATGGTAAACCCACGGGCAGACGTTCATATCGAAGTGTAACGCTGGGCTATCTAGACAAGCTGGGGAAAATCTTGAAGTCTACATTAAGACCTCTAGGGGATAGGGTGTCAAGTTTAAAAATCCACTCAAGCTCCAGCCGTTTCAATTTTGAGATCCTATCACCACCACGTCTATGACGCGGTACATGATCTACGATGTATAATTTAAAATCATTCTCCCCATGGTTTTTTTCACCAAAGTGTTTGGGTAAAGGTAGGTCAATTTTCTTAGTGCGAATTGTGGACTTGTGATTATTTATTCGTTTTCTGCAATCCAAGGTAGTTTAACCTACATATAATAGATTGCAGGGACATTGTATGATGTATATTACATGGTCCGATTTACATGTTAAATGATGTCTGATTTTATGTATTGTACCTTTAACAGGATGAGTGAAAACCTCCCCCCTGACTATATTTTTACAGTTGTTACACCCCAAACAGGGAAAACAGCCACATTTTTTAGGGGCCAATACAGACTGGTAATTTCTAGTCATAGATCCCACATCAGCATGAACCAATCGATCTCTCAAATTTTTGGTCCTGCGATAGGCCATACGTGGTGGAGCCTCAAATTCCGGGATTTTACTAAACGAACTCCTTAATATCCCCCATTCTTTTTTAATAATTCTAGCAATATCATTGCTCTTGTGGGAATACGTGGACACCAATGTCAATCTTTGAGAAGATGATTGTTTCCTATTCCTCAAAAGGTCATGTCTCAGAATACCATCAACTTTCAATCTTTTATTTTCCAATAATTTTCTTGGATAGCCACGGTTCCTGAATTTTTGAGACATGTCCCCCAACCTGACGTCGAGAGTTGGAGGATCCTGCACAATCCTCTTCACTCTCAACATCTGGCTGTAGGGGAGAGAGGCAATCATAGGGTGAGGATGACAGCTCTCAAACCTCAACAGATTGTTGCGATCTGTTGGTTTGCTATATAAATCAGTAACGAGTTTATTTTCATGAATATAAACCCTAGTGTCAAGAAAATTTAGAGATGTAACTGACGAATCCATAGTTAATTTGATATCGTCATCAATATTATTCAGAAAGGCAAAGAAACACTCCAACTCAATTTGAGAGCCTGTCCAAATGACGAAGACGTCGTCTATGTATCTCCACCACCTCAAAACCTTAGTGAAGTGGGGAGAGACATAGACGGCACCTTCCTCTAGGGCCGCCATAAACATATTTGCGTATGTGGGAGCCACGTTAGATCCCATGGCTGTACCTCTTCTTTGCGCATAGAAGGAATCACCAAATAGAAAGTAATTCTCTGTGAGGACTATCTCCAACAGGCACATGAGTAAATTAATACATTCATGGGTGTAATTTGACTGCTGTAAAGCTTCAGACACAGTATGAAGACCCCTGGTATGGTTAATAGAAGTATAGAGACTGCATACATCGAATGATACGAGTATGCAGTCTCCTTCTAATTGTACCTCATCCATTTTAGTCAAGAAATCAGTAGTGTCCTGAATATAGGACTTAGCATTGATAGCAAAATTTCGCAACATTTTATCCAAAAAGATAGCTATCGGTGAAAAAATGGAGCCACAACCAGATATAATAGGTCTGCCGGGGGGGTCAACCAACGCCTTGTGGATTTTCTGAAGACAGTATAGTACTGGGACCACCGGATGCCGTACCGTCATAAATTCCAACAGGTCCCTGTCTATGATACCCGCATGGTAGGCCTCAGTTAATATTTCATCAATGGTATTTTTAATTCTAAATTTTGGGTCACTGGTAAGTGGTTCATAAACATTCATGTCAGCTAACTGTCTAGCTAATTCTGCCAAATAACGCGATGTGTCCATGACCACCAAGGCACCACCTTTGTCTGCGGGCTTGATGGTCAGGGACACATCACGAGAAAGGCCATCAATCGCCACTATCTCATCCCTAGTTAAATTGGGAGGACCAACAAATCTACCATTGTCACTCTCTCTTAAGGCCCGTATGCGCTGTTTGACAATATCAATAAATGTATCAATAGCAGGTTCATTAATAAAAGGCTGATTCAAACTTTTTTTATGGCCTTTCTCGTGATGTGTCCTTGACCATCAAGCCCGCAGACAAAGGTGGTGCCTTGGTGGTCATATATTTTGTCTCCTTAATATCAAGGTATAGTGGCACTCCATACACTATATATTGCTATTTATATTGCTGCCTGTACCTGCATATGTATTCTTGGTTTTATGAGAGGACAACATGGACTTATAACGTATGATGTGGTTTTGCCCTCTTTCTAAATGGCGCAGAGTATCTTCAGTGAGTTTTGCGCATGCGCGAACTGGTGAAATACACGGTGATTCACATTCGAAATTGAGTGGATGTGATGTCATTTATATGTAAAATGTAAGGGCAAGTAGCCCACTTCCAAAATGGCGATTCTCGCTATGAGTGGACTATGCGCATGCGTGATATGACGCGATGTGCGATGACTCACATCAACAGGTGATAGGACTACATACCATTTAGATCTACGCAGTAGAGAGTGTTAAATACCATCAGCCGATCCAGCGAGGGTAAGATGTTTTTTTAAACTCAATTTTATAACATTCACCTGTCTTTGGACATTGTTCACATGTTATTATACACATGTAGCCCATCAGATTGATTGGCCTTATTATAATAAACACACTGTTTATATTGTACACATTCAATTGTTCACAAGTACTTTCCTATGTATGTGTTGATATATGCATAGGGGATTACATTGATATAATGTTATGTATATTTGATGTATCATGTCTTCACGATTTTATAATATGTATGTAATTGATTTTGTGATTATGTACTACATATATATGTGCTTTGAGTGTCACACTGTTATGCTTGAGAAAGGCTCGCACTGAGCTGAAACGTTGCACACGTGGAATAAAGGATCTCTATTTTTGAATATTTTGGAGTGCTGTCTCAATTTCTTCCTAGCCCAATTGAAATAGGTGCTGTGAAAAAACTGTGTGGTCAAAATGCTAACAACAACCATAAATGAATTCCTTGAGGGGTGTAGTTTCCAAAATTGGGTCACTTTTGGTGGGTTTCCATTGCTTTGATACCTCTGAGGCTCTGCAAATGCGACATGGCACCCGAAAACCAATCCAGCAAAATCTGGACTCCAACAAACATATAGCGCTCCTTTCCTTCTGAGCCCTCCCATGGGCCCAAACGGCAGTTTATCACCACAAATGGGGTATTGCCACACTAAGGACAAATTGGGCAACAAAATGGGGTATTTTGTTCCCTGTGAAAATAAGAAATTTTGATCACAAATGACATTTTATTGGAAAAAATGACATTTTTTTCATTTCACAGCCCAATTCAAATACGTGCTGTGAAAAAACTGTGCGGTCAAAATGGTAACTACAACCATAAATGAATTCCTTGAGGGGTGTAGTTTCCAAAATGGGGTCACTATTGGGGGATTCCTACTGTTTTGGCACCTCAACACCTCTTCAAACCTGGCATGCTGCCTAAAATATATTCTAATAAAAAAGAGGACTTAAAATGCACTAGGTGCTTCTTTGCTTCTAGGGCTTGTGTTTTAGTCCACGAGCGCAGTAGGGCCACATGTGGGACATTTCTAAAAACTGCAGAATCTGGACAATACATATTTAGTAGTGTTTCTCTGGTAAAACCTTCTGTGTTACAGAAAAAAAATGAATAAAATTGAAATTCAGCAAGAAAAAGGAAATTTGCAAATTTCACCTCCACTTTGCTTTAATTCCTGTGAAATGCCTGAAGGGTTAAAAAACTTTCTAAATGCTGTTTTGAATACTTTGAGGGGTCTAGTTTTTAAAATGGGGTGTTTTATCAGGGTTTCTAATACATAGGCCCCTCAAAGCCACTTCAGAACTGAAGAGGTACCTTAAAAAAAAGGCTTTTGAAATTTTCTTAAAAATATGAGAAATTGCTGTTTATGTTCTAAGCCTTGTAACGTCCAAGAAAAATAAAATAATGTTCAAAAAACGATGCCAATCTAAAGTAGACATATGGGAAATGTGAACTAGTAACTATTTTGGGTGGTCTAACCGTCTGTTTTACAAGCAGATGCATTTCAATTCTGAAAAATGCAATTTTTTCAAACTTTTCTCTAAATTTTGCAATTTTTCACCAATAAACACTGAATATATCGACCAAATTTTACCACGAACATGAAGCCCAATGTGTCACGAGGAAACAATCTCAGAATCGCTTGGGTAGGTTTAAGCATTCCGACGTTATTACCACATAAAGTGAAATATGTCAGATTTGAAAAATGGGCTCTGAGCCTTAAGGCCAAAACTAGGCTGCGTCCTTAAGGGGTTAAGCCCTGCCGGAGGCAGGGCTTAATAGGTGCACAGAGATGGCGGACCTGGGGGCCTTCATTAGGCCCCCAGGCTGTCATGGCAACCATCGACATCACACGATCACGTCACAAGGGGGGGATAGCTCGTAGGAGTGGGCCGCCCAGAATCTAACGATTTAAATGCCACGGTCACGCTTGACCATGACATTTAAGGGGTTAAATGGGTGGGATCAAAGTGATCAGGCAGCCACCATCGCCCCACTGCGATTGCGTTGCGGGGGGCGCGATGAGCTGTTAGAGGGGGTCGCCCCCCTCTTTCTAACGATTTAAATGCTGCGGTCGCTATTGACCGCAGCATTTAACGAGTTAAATGAGCGGGATCGCGCTCGAGCGCGATGCCACTCGTTACTCAGATGTATCGGCTGTAACAAACAACCGACACCCGCATCGTATGGTGCGGGTTCACTCCGTGAGCCCGTTCCATACTTCCCCTACCCGACTTTGGCGTATGGATACGTCAAATGTCGGGAAGGGGTTAAAGAGGTTTATATTTAGGACAATTCCTCCTTGTTAGAAGGGTCCCTGACAATAAGATGATCACAGCATTTCCCATTAATGGATCCCCAGTGATCCGCTGTAATCTGTGGTAAACAGGCAGCAAGTATTCAATTCACATGCAGCGCCACCACAGGGGAAATGAAGCATTACATAGTTCTCATTGAAATTAATAGGCTGTCGGGTAATTTGCCGATAAAATATATGAAAATGGTTTTCTACCATGGATAACCCCCCAAATGCTGCATAGATGTAACACAACGACCGTGAACAGAGCCAAGAGCTCTAATAATTCTTCTTTAAGATAATGTAGTCCACAGTTACAGTGTATAATAAGTGTGAAATACCTCAGATTCAGACAAAAGTAACTGAACACACATCTACGAATGTTATTAATGGTTTCTAGAGAAAGGTTTGTGGTTTAGGTTTCGACGCCTTACCTTTCAGTACAGATTGATATACATGTAACAATGATGTGCTTGACAGAGATGGCATATAATACATATTATGACACTATTTCTATTGTTAAATACCAAATACCGTATAATCTCAGATGATAAAATACCTAAAGTTGTTTATTTTCACACATTTTTTTTTTATTCTTTAACTAGATTCCAAATTTTTTCTTTCTGTGATATTTTATAGATGTTAGAATTTAATAGCGCTGATGCTTTTGGTTTTCAAAAGTTACATAGATATCTTTAAAGGAAAACCTGATGGAGGTTCAAGTCTTGTGCCCCATCTACAACTCTTTCAAAAAAATAAGTTATTGAAATTTAAAATAAAAATAAATATATTTGTATAAACTGGGGAGGTTTACACAATGACAGCATGTCTAGTGCTAAGACTTTCTAATATACACCTTGTTTAGATTTGGTCCCCAAAACGATCTCTGGGGATGCTGCTACAGGGGAGACCTACGCTCACTTGTTGGCCGTTAGGAGATTGTATAAACAGGAAAAATGCATACCAGTTAGAGAGAGAGAACTCTACGGCTGCGTCACAGGTAAATAAGCACAAACAGACACTGCCCCCTTTGTGCCTGCAGCAGCAGTAGTTGGCGACCATATTTTTACTAAAAGGGTGTGTACATGATTATAAAAACATAGCTGCTTTCATCCAGGAACAGCACCACACCTGTTAGGCCATGCAAACGACCGTAGATTTTGTCCGTAATTATGGGCCCATTCATTTCTATGACCGACGGACACCTTCCCGTATTTTTACGGGAAGGTGTCCGTGCCGTAGAAAGGCTTTACAAAAGATAGGACATGGGAGCACAGCCCGCAAATGCAGGTGGCTGTCCGCGGCCGGCCGAGCCCGTAATCACGGTCAGTGCATGGGGCCTTATTGAGTTTTGTCTGGTATTGCATAAAAATGAATAGGGCAGACCTGCAACACCACACACAACCTGTGGACAGGTATGGCACTGTTTTTGTAAGCAAGCAGCCATGTTTTTCTAATCTTATATAACCCCTTCGTGGTATATAAGAGGTTTGGATTCTCGATGCCCCTGTTATTTACACTGTTTTACAGAGTTTTATATTGTTAGTTGAACACATAGTAAACCATTATATATGCCCATAAATTGGTTTAAAATACAAATTCAGAAAACTGCTACTTCCCTCAAGATAACATCCTATACTGGTTGTGCAATCAGAGTGTTAAATCTGAGTGAATGTTTCTTCAATTTTGTCAGTTACCACTCTAACCTAAATTTACACTGCTGACACATGGAAGATTTCTCATTTCAAACCAAGTCACAACGTGTTACAGTAATTTCACTCACGTATAAAACCAATGACAACTGTCTGCTCAGTGTCATTACATGTTACATGATGTATGAAAACAGGGACATAACTAGATCACAGCAACTTTAACAAAGCATCAGCGAAACCCTCTCTGTAGTATTAGGTGCATTATTAAAAAAAAAAATGTATTTCATAATCCATACATTTAATAATCCAGCATTTGTCTCTAGCACAGATTGGTAATATAATGTGGAATTTAACAAGGCCAAATGTAGAAGGAAGTAGAACACAAAAAAAACAATTAGAAAATTCCTCTATTTGAAAAACAAACTTATTGGAGCAGAATTTGTGTTAACATTTTATTTTAGACTTCTTTCCTGAAGATTCTCAACCTTTACTCGTGAGTTTTATGTATTTGTTTATGACTATCCAAAAATCCAGCACATTTCATAATCTGGCACCTATCACATTATAGGGGTTTTCCCATCATGGATATTTATGACATATCCCCAGGATATGTCATAAATGTCAGATAGATGCGGGTCCCATCTTTGGGACCTGCACCTATCTCTAGAATGGGGCCCCCTTAAACCTCGTCCTACCTCCCTGTGCTCCGGCTGACTCATTTGATTCCCGACCATGAGCGTAGCTGAGCTACGCTGTCTCCGTAAGTCCCATAGTAGTGAATGGCATTTACAGAAACAGCATAACATGCGAGCTACGCTGTTTCCGTAACTACCATTCAGTTCTATAGACTTACAGAAACAGTGTAGCTCAGCCACACACTTTACCTTATTTTTACATGCCTTTGTTCTAACCACTCAAACGTGCCTCTCCCCTATATAACCACAATTTATTTACATTCTCTTTTTCTCTTCAACTGCCCCCCCCAGTCTAAAAATTAGTACAACTTCATAGGAACCCTGCATTTCTTCATATTCATACATTTTCTGACTCTCTTCTGCCACTCTACCATATTTTCACTTTATGACTCAGAAGCCGCCAGTTTTCTATAACACAATCACTTTAGCACTAAACTTAGTCGCCCCTTTCACACCCAACAGAAATCAAGGATTCCTGGCACCACAATCCGATGAAAAAAACTCAGGAAATCTTCCAGGATTGCAGAGCAAAGTTACATGAAAACACAATCCAAAAAAGGTAGACTTCGCAACGTACAAAGATGAACAACTACTTCTCTACTGTTATATCTTCTCTGTCCCACAACCCCAAACAATGATTTAACACTTAAAGAGGCTCTGTCGCAACATTATAAGTGGCCTATATTGTACATGATGTGATCGACGCTGTAATGTAGATTACAGCAGTGTTTTTTTATTTAGAAAAACTATCATTTTTGACAGAGTTATGACCTATATTAGCTTTATGCTAATGAGTTTCTGAATGGACAACTGGGCGTGCTTTACTATATGACCAAGTGGGCATTGTACAGAGGAGTGTATGACGCTGACCAATCAGCGTCATACACTTCTCTCCATTCATTTACACAGCACTAGCGATATAGCTATATTGCTATTTGCAGTCACATAAACACACTATAACGCTACTCAAGCGTCATGACCATGAATATACATTACCTCCAGCCAGGACATCATGTGTATTCATTCTCCTGACCACTTCTGTAGCATCTGTGTGATTTACAGCACAGCGAGATCTCGCTGTGAATGACAGTTTACAGCGTAATCTCGCGAGACTACGCCTGCTGTGCTGTAAATCACAGAAGTGGTCAGGAGAATGAATACACATCACGTCCTGGCTGGAGGTAATGTATATTCATTGTCATGACACATGAGTAGTGTTATAGTGTGTTTATGTGACTGCACATAGCGATATAGCTATATCGCTAGTGCTGTGTAAATGAATGGAGAGAAGTGTATGATGCTGATTGGTCAGCGTCATACACTCCTCTGTACAACGCCCACTTGGTCATATAGTAAAACACGCCCAGTTGTCTATTGAGAAACTCATTAGCATAAAGCTAATATAGGTCATAACTCCATCAAAAATGATCGTTTTTCTAAATAGAAAACACTGCTGTAATCTACATTACAGCGCCGATCACATCATATACAAGATAGGGCACTTATAATGTGGTGACAGAGCCTCTTTTACTCCCTACTTCGTCTCCTGGCGCCCCTGCCCAAATCACCACATCTGCACTTAACACATTTCCATCCTATCTCATCCCTAACCTTACTACTGTGTTTATTCCAGCCCTATCCTATCTCTTAAACCTATCACTAACAACTGGCATATTCCCTTCTTCATTCAAACATGTAACTATCACACCGAACGTTAATAAGCCATCCCTCGCCTCGTCCCTCTTTGTCCAACTATCGCCCATCTCACTTCTTACATTTGCTTCAAAACTCCTTGAATAGCATGTCTACCTTAAACTGTCCTCCTCTCATTCAACTCTCTACAATCTGGCTTCTGACCCCACCACCCTACTGAAACGTTCTTAGCCAAAGTGATGAATAGTCTGTTAGCTGCCTAAGCCTCACGACAGTCAACCATTTCTTCCTTACATGGCTTTTAAATTTACCTTTCTAGCCCAGATGTAAACTTACTGCTATCTAGAGTTCCAGAGTGTCTAACCGTTATATCCTCCTCCTTCTCACGCTGCCTTAACCTCAACACGGAGAAAACTGAATTCGCCCTCTTTCCCCCATCTCACTCAACCCCCTTACCAGAACCATCATTTACAGTTAATGGCTCCACACTTTCCACAGTCTCTAAAGTCTGCTGTCTCGGGATGATCTTCTGCCCTATCTTTTACCACCTCAAAAACATTTCTTGAATCCACTCTTTCCTCAACCTCGAGTCAACAACAATGCCTTCTGGCCTAACATCCCGATACCTTTCCACACGTAATCTCTGATCCTCACAGGACCTTCTGCTTTGCTCTCCTCTTATTGGCTCCTCATATTATTGTCTGATAATTTCTCACGTACAACCCCCATACTTTGTAACTCCCTACCCCAACAAATACTCTCTTCCACCATCCAAACCTTTAAAAGTAACCAGAAAATGCACCTCTTCAGAAAAGCTTAAACCTTGAATAACCCTGCTGTCAGTACTCTGCCAGATGGGCAGGTTCTACCCTCACTTTCTGTCTCCTTTTCCCTTACCTTGTAAATTGCAAGCTCTTGCGAACAGGGTCCTCTCCGCTTCTGTACCAGTCTGTCATTTGTTAAGCTCATGCTTATTGTAATTGTGGTTTTTATTGTCTCACGTCATGTACTTAAACTATTTTTCACATGCACAGCAACCTGGAATTAATAGCACCTTAAAATAAATAATAATTGTTTGTTTGTTTTTTTTACATAATGTCATTCCATAAATACTTTGCTACCTCACAATAGAGGCCTGGGTAGCCACAAGCCATATTTGCCAGGTTATATGGTGACTGTGTGGTAACTTGACACAATTGTCATTTACTGTTCCATAAAAAAGTTAATCTATATTGTGCACCTTGTTATGAGATTACTGTTCATATAAGGACAGTGAAGTCAGGGCTTTCAACAATGGAATCCCCGGCCAGAGCATCGCAAGATCTCTGGCCGGGACTCAGGTGTTGTAGATAGCACCCCTCCATGTAGATAGTAACCCCCTGCCTGAAGATAGCATTCACCCCATCCCCCGTAGATAGCGCCACTGTAGGAGCAGAATCCCCGGCGGCCAGACCCCGCTCTGGCAGGGGATTCCGCTCCTGGAGAAGCCCCCAGCGTCCCTATCCATATATGGATAGTGACCTCAAGGGGTTACTCCTGGAGTGGAATCCCCGGCCCGCTCTGGCAGGAGATTCTTCTCCTGGAGAAGCCCCCGGCGTCACTATCCATATATGGAGAGTGACGTCAAGGGGTTACTCCGGGAGTGGAATCCCCGGGCCACACTGGCATGGGATTCCGCTGTACTGATGTCACTGTACATATATGGACAGAGACGTCAGTGGCTGTGTCTATGAGGAATCGCCGGCCAGAGGGATTCCGCTCCTACAGTGAGCTACAGTGGCGCTATCTACAGGGGAGGAGGTGGTATCTACAAACGGGGGTGATCAGTTTTTAATGGACTTCCTAACGCCTTGTTTTGGGAATTGTTTTCTCGTTGTTTCTGGCGTTCCTCTGCACTCATAGTTGCTCTTATTCTCTTAGCTTCTGTTTTCCTTTGTCTTTTAGCGATTATGTCGTCTTTGGACAAATTTGTTCTTTTTGGCGGCATTTTCTTAGTGCAATTACACCCTTTAAGGCAATTATACTCTTTAAAACAATTACGCCTTTTAAGGTTGTTTAGTTCCTTAGAGCAGTTACGCCACTTAAGGTGGTTACGCCTCTTTGGGCGGTTTTTAGCCTCTGTGGGCTTTTATTAGCCTCTGGTTTTCCCCCCTCCCGCTCTTAACTACCACTCGATCACTATGCTTCAACTCGAATATCCACCACTCGACCACTCCCACCTGAAAATCCTATGCTCCAACTCGCTTGTCCACCACTCTCACTCGAAAATCCTACGCTTCAACTCGATTGTCCACCACGTCCAGTAACACTTACCTGTTGTTGTTGCTTCTATCGTCAAATTGAAATAATGAAATAATAATAAGGATTGTATTGATAATTAGAAAGGAGAGAAATTAGGTTTGGCGCATGTCACAGAGTTTGGTTGTATTTGGTAAGAGAGAGAAAATCAGCCGAGTATAAAAAAATGTTGGGCCTTGCTTATTTTATAATAAAAATCTTTAAACCTGTCAACAGTGAATACCTATTTAGGTACTTGTCTTTTTGACAGCCATGAATGACCTCTCAATGTTCTTCAGAATTTTCCCAGATTTTTAATTAGGTTGTGGTTGCTATGGGGGCTTTTCTGGGGAGCATTATTCCACATTGGAGTCTGAGCGCTCACCTTCCTTGGGCCTAGTAATCAGGTGTGGGGCCTCATTATTATACTGCCAATGATGGTTACCCATGTTTATATTGTACTTTAACATTTACATTCTATGTTTTTATCTAAAAACCCTAAAATTCTGCTTAAGCATAAACCTGTAACACCAAAAACAGACTGAAAATCAAACATGAAAAAGTGCAACTGAGAATAATCCCAATGAAGCGATCATGTAATCTAAATCTAGGCAGATAGATAAACTAAGAGATCAAAGTCAGCCCCACAGTTCCACAGTCAATTACAACTACATCTGAAAAATAAAAGTATTTTACTGTTGGGACCCAAAGGAACATTAAGGCTGGATTCACACATCGTGCAATTGTTGTAGATTTTTTTAGCCAAAGCCAAAAGTGGTGTCTGAAGGAATAAGAAATATAAAGTAAAAACGTATATTTCTCCTTCCTCCTGGATTCACTTCTGGCTTTGCCTCAAAAGTCTGCATTAAAATCTGCAACAAATATGTGATGTGTGAATTCTGCCTTAATGTGGACAGAATTTAGGGCTCTGTTCACATTTCGTTTTTGGCCAATGTTCTATGTACATGCGCCGAATATATCTTTAGAGTCCAATGCACCCAGCATATACTTTAAAAAAAAAAAGTCGTTAGAGTCACAACGTTCCAATGGAGGTATACATCAAGAATGCTCCAGTTGTATACCTCAGACAGAAGGAAAATAAAAATCAGCTGTGAGTCTAAGTTTCTCTAAGTAAATATCCAACCTTGAACACCATTTTGTTTGTTAATTAGGTGCTGTTCAAACTTCTGTCGTTGTAGCGGTCTGGGCATAGTTTTATTGATACAGAGCTCTAAATTACCTGCATTTATAAAGATTTACATGATAAACACCTTACTTCCTGCAGCCGCCACTAGAGGGAGTCTTGGAGCTTACTGGATACTGTGCTAATATTGAGTTCAATGTAAAAACAGTATGCAGTAAACTCGTAGGCCCCATCAGTAGTGTAGCTATCAGGGGGTAGGGGGCGGTGGCCTTGGGCCCACTGAGGTGGTGGGGCCCAACGTGACCCCCGCCATGATCGCAGCTCCCACTGCCCCCACCATGACAGCCGCGGCCATGCCACACAGTTCGGCTTGCTGCCGGTTTGAGGGGGCGGCAGCGCAACTGAAACCAGCCGCCGCTACTCCCCCCATGCACTAATTGTACATGCATCTATAGGACGCATATATAATTACATGCATAAGTGCTGAATGGCTGGGCACGTTTCGTGCCCGACCATTCAGCGCCTAACAATGACGCTGATTGGCAGGGCAGAAGAACTTGCTTTGCCAGTCAGCACCTTTCAACGACGCTAGTGGCGCAATGATGTCATCGCGCCACTTCCGTTGTTGAAAGGCGCGGATGGACGGGGCAAGTCATTCTGCCCTGACAATCCGCGACTTTCAACGACGCTAGCAGCGCGATGATGTCATAGCACCGCTTGCGTCGATCAGACCTGCTCAGAAGACACAGGACGGTGTGGGAACGCTATTAATGTGAGTATGTAAAGTTTTTATTTTTTGACTTAAAAGTGTGAGTGGTATTATCTACAGGGGGAGCTATATGTAGTGCATTTTCTACAGGGGAGGCTATATGTAGGGCATTTTCCATGGGGGGGGGGCTATATGTAGGGCATTATCTACGGGGGAGCTATATGTAGGGCACTATCTATGGGGAGAGCTATATGTGGGGCATTATCTATGAGGGGAGCTATATGTGGGGCATTATCTATGGGGGGGGCTATATGTAGGGCACTATCTACGCCAAGAGCTATATGTAGGGCATTATCTATGGGGGAGCTATATTTAGAGCACAATCTACAGGGGGCTATATGTGGGGCACTATATACAGGGGGCGCAATATATGGGGCACTATATACAGGGGGCGCAATATATGGGGCACTATATACATGGGGCCCTATATGTGGGGCACTATCTACAGAGGGGCTATATGTAGAGAACTATCTACAGGGGGGCCATATGTAGAGCACACTCTACAGGGGGGCTATATGTGGGGCGCTATCTACAGGGGGCAGTATGTGGGTACTATCTACAGGGGGATCTATGGGAGGAACTATCTACAGGAGGCTCTGTGTGTGTGTGACAAAGTGTATGGTGCTATTATAATCAGGGACAGACGCTAGGCTATGTCTGCTAGAGCAGAGCACACCTCTAATGCTGCCCGCCAGAGAGGAGCAGAAGAAGCCTGCGTGTTAGAAGAGAGGATGAGCAAGCACCCCTCCTCAACAATGAATGGCTACAGGGATGATGGGGTTTGTATACAGGGATAATGGCTGATAGATACAGGGATACAGGGGGTTAACCCAGGGATGATGGCTGGACTACTCATCATCCCCGTATATAACCCCCATCATCCCTGTATATGCCAGCCATCATTCCTGTATATAAACCCCATCCAGGGGCGTAACCAGGAAAGACTGGGCCCCATAGCAAACTTTTGACTGGGGCCCCCCCCCCCTCCGCTGGGTATCACACAACCCCCTCTTGTAGATAGTGCCTCCCTATAGATTCCACCACACAGCGCCCCCTATAGATAGCACCATATACAGCCCCCTGTAGATAGCGCCATACACAGCACCCTGTAGATAACGCCTTACAGCCCCGCTGTAGATAATGTCTTACAGCCCCAAATCCCCCCTGTAGATAACGCCATACAGCCCCCTGTAGATAACGCCATACAGCCCCCCTGTAGATATTGCCATACAGCCCCAAATCCCCCCTTTTGATAACGCCATATAGCCCCGCCCTGTAGATAACGCCATACAGCCCCTCTGTAGATAATGCCATACAGAGCCCCCCTGTAGATAACGCCATACAGACACCCCCTGTAAATAACGCCATACAGCCCCAAATCCCCCCTGTTGATAACGCCATACAGCCCCCTGTAGCTAACGCCATACAGACCCCCCTGCAGATAACACCATACAGACCCCCCTGTAGATAACGCCATTCAGACCCCCCCTGTAGAGAACGCCATACAGAACCCCCCTGTATATAAAGCCACACAGACCCCCCTGTAGATAACACCATACAGAACCCCCTGTAGATAATACAGACGCCATGCATCCCATATCCACAGGATGTGTGATCGCTGGCAGCGATAAGGAGAACGGGGGACCGAAAGTCCCCCGAAGTTCTCCATGACAAACCTCGGTCTTCCGGCGTCTGTGCAGTTCAATAGAAATGAAAGGAGCGCTGGTCACGCATGCGCACAAAAACAAGACCGCTGCGCAAGTCATTTCTATGGAGCTGCAGACAAACCCCGGAAGTCCGAGGTTTGTCATGGAGAACTTTGGGGGACTTTCGGTCCCCCGTTCTCCTTATCGCTGGGCGTCCCAGCGATCCCACATGTATCCCCTATCCTGTGGATAGGGGATGCATGTCTTTTGTAGGAACAACCCCTTCAGTGGCGTCGCGCTGTAGCAGCCGTAGCGGCTGCTAGCGGAGCCTCCGGCCATGGGGGGTGGTGGCACGGGCCCCCTCATGCTGCAGGCCCCGTAGCAGCCGCTACGGCTCCTATAGCGGTAGTTACGGCACTAACCCCATCATCCTGTATATACCAGCCAGGCTGGCATTTATAGGGATGATAGCTGGTGTCATGTCTGTGGCTGCAGGCCGTCAACTCCAATCTCCCCCTGACAGCCGCAGCCACGAGTCGGCAAGAGAAGGCCCCAGCCTCAGGAGACGCCAACGCTCGCTTCCACTCACCTCAGCAGGATCCCGTAGGGTGGGCGCGCACGCCCATGCCGTGGGTACCCTGGACTATAAGAGGGGTCCAGCCCCCTTCTTTGATGCCTGAGCGTTGTTGTTGTTTCCCAAGTTTGTCTATGCAATGGTCTCCTAGTGTGTTCCTGTTCCCTGCATTCCATACTATCCTGGTCGAGTACTGTGCTGAGCTAAAGTCGTGCCATGCCGTATACCACGCCTGGCCTGCTTCACCTCACCTGACGTCTACCTGCTGCCTTGTCCCAGCCGAGCCTGCCTTGCTACTGTCCGAGCTGCCACAGGTACCTATACGAACTATAGACATTGACCTGCGCCCTGTTGGCCAGCTGCCATACCGCCAAGGCGGTACGGCCCAGTGGGTCCACAGACCCTTCATGACAGCTGGTATATACAGGGATGATGAGGATTACATACAGGGATGATGGCTGGTATATATATATATATATATATATATATATATATAGAGATGGGGTTGTATACAGGGATGATGGGGGTTATATACATGGATAATGGCTGCTCCAGACATGATCACTGTATATAACCACCATCATCCCTGTTTATAACCCCCATCATCCCTGTAAATACAAACCTGGCTGGTATATACAGGAATGACGGTTGGTATATACAGGGATGTTGGGTAGTCAAGCTATCATCCTTGCATTAACCCCCATCATCCCTGTGTATACCAGCCATCATCCGCTTATATAACCCCCATCTTACCTGTATATACTAGCCAGGCTGGTATAGACAGAGATGATAGTGGTTATATACAGGGATGATGGCTGGTATATTCAGGGATGATGGGGCTTATATACAGAGATGATGGCTGGTATATAAAGGGATGATGGCTGGTATATTAGAATGCGCCTCTTCAGTTGTACACATGCGTTAGTGGGGGGAGGGGAACACTGGGTTGGGGCCCACTCAGATGTTTTGCCCCCCCCTGTGCTAAACCCCTAGCTACGCCTCTGGGTCCCACGCACACGACCATAAAACTCGTCTGTAATTACAGTCCGCAATTACGGACCTATTCACTTCTATTGTCCACGGACACCTTCCCATATATTTACGTATATAGCTGAAGAAACCTTCTGCAAAAGATAGGACATGTCCCATCTTTTGCTTTTTAAGGACTGTGCTCCAATACTTTATAATGGAAGAATGGCCCACAAATGCAGATGACTGACGGTGGCCGACCATGCCGGCAATCACGGCCCGTGTGCATGGGGCCTTAGGCCCCATGCACATGGCCATAGATTTCATCCTTCGGTAAATACTGTCTGTAAATACAGATACGTAGATATTTATAGTCGTCCGCAAATCATCTGCAAATACGGAACGGTCTGTAAATACTGTCTGTTGCACATCCGTATTTAAGGATTCCAAAAAAAAAAAAAGGAATCTTGGGTAATCCCCTGGCATCGCATAGCAGCGATTTCGAAATTACGGACGGCTACGGATGCAAATCCGTAGCTGGCCGTAATTACGGAAGCCCATAGACTTCTATAGGGAGTATGTTACGTAATTACGGCCAAAAAAAAGGACATGCTCTATCATTTCTACGGCATGGAAACCCACCCGTAATAATATGGAAAGGTGTCCATAGCCCATAGATTGAATGGGTCCGTAATTACAGATGAAACTTATGGTCGCATGAATGAGGCCTGAAAGTGCACCTGTGCTTTCATAAAACTTTTGACATTTCAGAAGTTTTGATCAGTGGGGTTCCGAGCACTGAAACCCCCTCCAATCTCTAAAACTAAGTGGCAGTAGCACTCAGGTGAGCACTGAGCCACTTCGTTTCTGAAGGACTCAGTTTGGCTTTCCTTGTAAAGCTGAGCAAGCGGTCTATGGGCTCAATAGAAAGTCTATGAGTTCGTACACCGCATTCCCATAATAACCAATCAGAAATGAAGCAGCTCAGAGCTTACCTGAGCGCTTCTGCCACTTCATTTTAGCGATTGGTGGGGGTCTCAGTGCTCAAACCCCCACCGATCAGAACTTCTGACATGTTACTAGGACATGTCAAAAGTTTTATGAATGTACAGGTACACTTCAAGCTCTCTCTAGTGGTTGCTGCAAATAGCCTGGTATTTATCATTTAGCTATGTTTATACAGGGAATTTGGAGCAAGGCTGCCAACCTCATTTTTTTTTTTTCTGGACAACTTATCCAAAAATCACGGACAGCAAACATTTTTTACAGACAATTTGGAAAAGCACATTAAATCATAAAGATTACGAGTAATGTGTCTATAGCTTAGAATAGTGATATGAACACATTAGCAGCAGGTACTGTGACCTCTAAACTTCAAAAAATCACGGACGCATCAAATTCTTTTGTTAAAAAAAAAAATACCCTTAGTTTTACGGACTGTCCTAGAAATTACGGACGGTTGGCAACCCTTATTTGGAGCGGTTTATCAGAAAAAAAATGGAGCTTTGACTGCTATAAAGCTATTACTGGCTGACCACGGATAGATTAAATATATCCGAGTGGTTCCATATGATGGCCGATGTAACTATAAAATTAACAATTTACTTTATTTACCTTCAATGACATTTTTGACCCAAAAAAATTGGCGGCCACCTGGTGCCTCTCTTTTAACTGGCTGTCCACTGCCTGTTGTCAAGATATATCTGTCTCTAGCAGTGGAGACACAGAGACGGATGACAGGAAGTGCGGGCAAGTTCTTGAAGGCATCGGCCGCGCTCCCATGTTTTACATACAGCCTATTTACTCTCCTTTTCTTGCCACGCACACAGCGCACCCCGCAACTAAGGTAAGCTGCTCTCACTATTATTTGCTCTACGTAGACCTTATTGCCCATACAGTTTGTATTATGAGGTTACTCTCCAGAGGGAGGTGCTATTCATACTGGGAAGGGAGGAAAGCAACAGAATCTGTGAATTTTCTGACTTTATAATGTAGATAAATTTAGCATAGAATGACTACTCTTGTAATTTTCTCTAATTTTGTTAATCATTAAATTAACCTCTTGGTAAATCTAAAAAGAAAATGGTGTTCTGTCTGTTTTTGGACAAGTTAGGAATGGGTTAAATATATTGTTTTGTGAGATTACACGGACCCTGTGTCAGAACAGACATTCGTTATTTTCCTCTCTTCTCCACCCCACATGTGAAGCTTTCTAGTTTATAGCAGCACGGTGGCTCAGTGGCTAACACTGTTGTATAGCAATAGTTCAAATTCAATCAAGGGCAACATCAACATGGAGTTGGTATGTTCTCTCTGTGTTTGTGTAGGTTTTCCCCAGGTACTCTGGTTTCCTCTTACACCCCCCAAAAACATACAGATAGGGAATTTAGAGTGTGAGCCCTAACGGGGACAGTGAGTGAGGACAACTTCTATACAGCGCTGCGTAATATGTCGACGCTATATAAGTAACAGAAATAAATATAAATAACATGTAATAAGCAATGTTTAGTTCATTAGACAAAGGGATCTTTTAGAAATGAGAGTAAATATATGATGAGATAGAAACTAGGGCGACTTTAATCATACGCTGATTTTCTTTAATGGCAGTTGCACACTACCGATGTGCCACTCGGGCCGCTTTTAACGGTATCCGAGTGGCACCCGATTGTTTTCACGGACCCATTCACTTCAGTGTGTGAATCGGGTCCTTGAAAACGGACACGATTTATCTTACCACGGATCACTGACAGGACCCGGCCGGCACACGCGGTCTTGTGCATGAGGCATACCTGGTTCAGAACCGCCGACTGTATATAAACAGGGGGCAATCCTTAACCCCTTCCCACTTTGGCCACTTTTGACCTTCCTGACAGCCTCATTTTTAAAATCTGACATGTTTCACTTTATGTGGTAATAACTTCGGAATGCTTTCACCTATCCAAGCGATTCTGAGATTGTTTTCTCGTGACACATTGGAATTTATGTTACTGGCAAAATTTGCTCGATACATTCAGTATTTAATTGTGAAAAACACCAAAATTTAGTGAAAAATTGCAAAAATTTGCATTTTTCTAAATTAAAATGTATCTGCTTGTAAGACAGGCAGATATACCACACAAAATTGTTGCTAATTAACATCCCCCATATGTCTACTTCAGATTGGCATAGTTTTTTAAATATCTTTTTGTTTTTCTAGGACGTTACAAGGCTTAGAACTTTAGCTGCAATTTCTCACTTTTTAAGAAAATTTCAAAAGGCTATTTTTCCAGGGGGCAGTTCAGTCGTGAAGTGGCTTTGAGGGCTTTATATATCAGAAACCCCGAATAAGTCACCCCATTTTAAAAACGTCACCCCTCAAAGTATTCAAAACAGCATTCATAACGTTTCTTAACCCTTTAGACGTTTCACTGGAATTAAAGCAGATTAGAGGTGAAATTGACAAATTTCCTTTTTTTTTGTTGCAGAAATTCATTTTTAATCCACTTTTTTTTGGTAACACAGAAGGTTTCACCAGAGAACCGCAACTCAATATTTATTGCCCACAGTCTGTAGTTTTTAGAAATATCCCACATGTGGCCCTAGTGTGCTAATGGACTGAAGTACCGGCCTCAGAAGTAAAGGAGGTCCTAGTGGATCTTGGGGCCTCCTTTTTATTAGAATATATTTTAGGCACCATGTCGGGTTTGAAGGGCTCTTGCGCTGCCAAAACACTGGAAATCCCCCAACAGTGACCCCATTTGGGAAACTAGACCCCTCAAGGAAATTATTTTGGGGTATAGTGAGCATTTTGACCCCATAGGTTTATTGCAGAAATTATTGGAAGTAGGCTGTGAAAATTAAAATTACATTCTTTCAAAGAAAATGTAGGTTTAGCAATTTTTTTCTCATTTCCACAAGGACTAAAGGAGAAAACACACCGCCACATTTGTAAAGCAATTCTCCAGATTAAAACAACACCCCACATGTAGTCCTAAATGGCTATTTGGACACACGGCAGGGCTTAGAAGGGAAAGAGCGCCATTTGGAGCTCAAATTTAGCAGGAATGGTTTGCGGAGGCCATGTCACATTTGCAAAGCCCCCGAAGGGACAAAACGGTGAAAGCCTCCCACAAGTGACCCCATTTTGGAAACTACACCCCTTGAGGAATTTATCTAAGGGTGTAGTTAGCATTTTGACCCTACAGGGGTTTTATAGATTTTATTAGAATTGGGCAGTGAAAAAAAAAAAAAAAAATTTAGCTCAAAATTTTTAATTTTCTCAATAAATAAAAGAAAAAAAGAACCACATCGTTTGTAAAACAATTTCTCCTGAGTACGGCAATACCCAAAATGTGGTCTTAAACTGCTGTTTGGGCACACAGTAGGACTCAGAAGGGAAGGAGAGCCATTTGGCTTTTGGAGTACAGATTTTGCTGGATTGGTTTCTGGTTGCTATGTCGTATTTGCAAAGCCCCTGTGGGACTAAAACAGTGGAAACCCCCACAAGTGACTCCATTTTGGAAACTACAATCGTCAATGTATTCACCTAGAGGTGCAGTGAGCATTTTGACCCCACAGATGTTTCATAGATTTTATTAGGATTGGGCAGTGAAAAAAATCCTTTTTCTTGAATTAGACGTCTTTTCATTTTCTCAATAAATAAAAGGAAAAAAAGAACCACAACCTTTGTAAACCAATTTCTCCTGAGTACGGCAATACCCGATATGTAGGCACACGGCAGGGCTCAGAAGGGAACGAGCACCATTTGGATTGGTTTCTGGGCACTATGTCGAATTTGCAAAGCCCCTGTGGGACCAATACAGTGGAAACGCGCCACCAAGTGACCCCATTTTGGAAACTACACCCCTCAACGTATTCACCTAGAGGTGTAGTGAGCTTTTTAACCCCTCAGTTGTTTTGCAGAAATTAGTGTGCACTCGATGTTGCAGAGTGAAAATGGTAATTTTTCCATAGATATGCCAATATGTGGTGCCCAGCTTGTGCCAACATAACAAGACAGCTCTCTAATTATTATGCCGTTTCCCGGTTTTAGAAACACCCTACATGTGGCACTAATCTTTTGCCTTGGCTATCGACAGGGCTCAGGAGTGAGAGAGTACCATGCGAAGTTGAGGCCTAATTTGGCAACTTACACAGTATTGGTTCACAATTGCAGGGGCTCTGATGTGAAATAACAAAAGAAACCGCTGAGAAGTGACCCCATTTTGGAAACTACACCCCTCAAGGCATTTATTAAGGGGTGCATTTTCACCCCACAGATCTTTTCCATAAATGATTGCGCTGCGGATGGTGCAAAGTAAAAATGTAAATTTTTTCCTATATGTGACATTTCAGTGGGAAATATGTCGTGCCCAGCTTATGCCACTGGACGGACGGACGGACGGACACACACACACACCAACAATTGTTAAAAGGGTCCTCACAGGCATGGTGATGCCATATATGTGGAAGTAAACTGCTGTTTGGTCACGCTGTAGGGCTCAGAAGGGAAGGAGCGCCATTTAGCTTTTGGAGCATGGATTTTGCTTGGTAGTAGTTTTGTTTGGAGTTTTACTGGTATTTCAGTTTATAATGTGGGTCGTATGTAAGCTGGGCAGAGTATATTAGGGGCATAATCAGGTGGTATAATAATGGGGTAAATAATAAAAGAATCCATAAATATTTGTTACGCTGTGAAGCAATCCTTTCTGCACAGGCTGGTGTCGCACTGATAAATGATACTGTACATGTGCCTTCTTGAGCAGGGGGACCTTGCGGGCACTGCAGGATTTTAATCCATTACAGCGTAATGTGTTACCAATTGTTTTCTTGGTGACTGCGGTCCCAGCTGCCTTGAGATTATTAACAAGTTGCCCCCGTGTAGTTTTCGGCTGACCTCAGGATCAAGGATACACCACGAGGTGAGATTTTGCATGGAGCCCCAGATCGATGTCGATTGACAGTCATTTTGTATGTCTTCCATTTTCTTACTATTGCACCAACAGTTGTCTCCTTCTCACCCAGCGTCTTACTTATGGTTTTGTAGCCCATTCCAGCCTTGTGCAGGTCTATGATCTTGTCCCTGACATCCTTAGAAAGCTCTTTGGTCTTGCCCATGTTGTAGAGGTTAGAGTCAGAGTGGTTAATTGAGTCTGTGGACAGGAGTCTTTTATACAGGTGACCATTTAAGACAGCTGTCTTTAATGCAGGCACCAAGTTGATTTAGAGCGTGTAACCGGTCTGGAGGAGGCTGAACTCTTAATGGTTGGTAGGGGATCTAATACTTATTTCTCTGTGCACAATGCAAATAAATATATATAATTTTGACAATGTGATTTTCAGTTTTGTTTTTTTTTTTTAACATAATCTCTCTCTCACTGGTAAAATAAACCTAGCCTAAAAATTCTAGACTATTCATGTCTTTGACAGTGGGCAAACGTACAAAATCAGCAAGGGATCAAATACTTATTTCCTTCACTGTATATAAAAGTCAGGGGTGAGAGCATGCGGTCAGTGACTGCCAGGCTCTATAGATAGAAACCGCTTCGGTCTTCGAAGACTGAGTTCACACCTGCGTTGGTGTGTTCCGCTGCTCTGCTCAGTCAGAGCAGAAGGGAACGGAAGCAGCAGTTCTGTACAACGGACACCGCCGGCAGCCGACGGAACCCATTGAATTTAATAGGTTACGTCAGATTTCCGTCAGGGTGTCCAAAGACAATAGTGCAGCACGGTGCGCTATGGTCTCCGGTAATCTCGGCCGGATCTGCGATGGAGGCCCCTAACGCAGATGTGAACAGGGCCTTACTGTTCCTACCTTCATGATGGTTATAAACACATCGCTCAGTGAACACTGTGTATATAATGCAGGCGGCTGAAGACCTTCCTCCTGTGTTAATCCCAGTTATCAGGTAAACCTATTACACATAATACATCAAAATAATTACCAAATCATAGGGAACCAATATAAGGCCCCATGTACACGGCCGTAATCTTGATCCGCAAATACGGACCCATTCATTTCTATGGTGTCCTATTTTTTTAAATATGGCCTGTGCTCCCATATTTTATAATGGGAGCACAGCGTGCAAATGAGGATGGCAGTGCACGGCCGTCCGTGCCCAGAATCACTGGCCGTGATTACGGCCACGGCCGTGTTCAGGTGGCCTAAGGAATTGATTTTAGACAGACAAATATTGTCAATCTATAGTATGCATATTTTTTTAAATATTGCCTGTAAACCGATTAACCCCAACTAATAACCTATACTAAATAAAATCTTAAAATAATTTTGATGGTTAATAAAATTTAGAATTTTTAGCCCCTTCCCGACATTTGTTGTAAATATACTTCACGGAAAGCCAGTGCTTCCCGCAATTTGTCAGACGCTGATTCGGTGCCATCATCCCCACGTGTTAGCTGTATGTTACAGCTGACACGCTGCTGTAATGGCGGGGACCGAAATTAACCCCTTAAATACAGCGGTCAAAAGCGATCACTGCATTTAAGGGGTTAGCAGCTCATCAGCACCCGAGCAATGAAATTGCCGGGGTGTTGGTGGCTGAAATGGCAACCGGAGGCCTAATACTAGCCTCCCGGTCTGCCTAGTACGGAAGCCTTCAAGGCCCCGCCCAATTGCAAGATGGCGCTGGCTCAGGAGCTGAGCCGGCGTCATCAGTGGTGTATGTTACAGCTGACATCCACCTGTAATGGCGAAACCAGAGCTAGCTCCAATCCCTGTCATTAACCCCTTAGATGCAGCGCTCGAAAGCGATCGCTGCATCTTAGAGGTTGGCAGCAAATCTGCATGCAGGGCTGCTATCACAGGGCTGCCGACTGCTACTATGGCAACAGGAAGCCTAACAATGGCCTCCTGCTCTGCCATTACGGAAGCCGATTAGGCCGCACCTGGAAGCGAAGCCTAATCGGCTTGCGGTCAGTGAACGACGGATTTTTTTTTTTCTAATACATTGCACTACCTATGTAGTGCAATGTATTAGTTCTAGACAGTTGGACCTTCAAGACTCCTAGTGGGACTGAAAAAAGGGTGTAAAAAATAGGTTAAAAGGGAAAAAAAGTTGTAAAAAATAAAATAATTTTTTCAAGTAATAAAATAAAACAAAATCGCCCTGTTTCCCTTATCAAGTCCTTTATTATTGAAAAAAATTAAATAAACCATACATATTTAGTATCGACCGTAACGGCCTGAACTATAATAATATTATGTTATTTATTCCACGTGGTGAACGGCATAAAAAAAAACCTGTATAAAACAATGCCAGAACTTCTGTTTTTTGGTCACTTTGCCCTACAAAAATTTGAATAAAATGTGATCAAAAAGTCAAATGTATCCAAATGGTATCTATAAAAACTATAACTCGTTTCGCAAAAAACAAGCCCTCATACAGCTCAGTCGATGTAAAACATAAAAAAAGTGCTATAAATTTGGTATCCCCGGAATAGTACAGAGTAAAGTTAACATTAACTTATAACGCATGGTAAACGCTGTATAAAAAAACAATGCCAGAATTGCTGTTTTTTGGTCAGCTTGCCTCCCAAACAATAGGATAAAAAAAAAGTGATAAAAAAGTTGCATGTACCCCAAAATGGTACCAATAATAAACTACAGCCCTGCCATGTGCCCAAACAGCAGTTTATGCCCACATATGGGGTATTTCCATACTCTAGAGAAGTTGCTTTACAAATGTTAGGGGGCTTTTTCTTCTTTATTCCTTGTGGACATTGTTTTTTTGGTTGTTTTTTTTTTTTTTAGCTAAAACTACATCTTATTGGCAAAAATTAACATTTTTCATTTTCACGTCTAAATTCAAATAAAATCTATAAAACACCTGTGGGGTCAAAATGCTCACTACAGCCGTAGATTACTTCCTTGTGGGGTGTAGTTTCCAAAATGGGGTCTTTTTTGGGAATTTGGAAATTTCCCTCTACTTTGCTTTAATTCTTGTGAAACGCATACAGGGTTAAGAAACTTTCTAAATGCGGTCTTGAATACTTTGAGGGGTGCAGTTTTTAAAATGGGGTGACTTGAGGGTTTGTATTGTATAGGCCTCTCAAAGCCACTTCACAACTGAACTGGTCCCTATAAAAATAGCCTTTTGAAATTTTCTTGAAAATGTGAGAAGTTTATGCTAAAGTTCTAAGCCTTGTAACGTCCTAGAAAATTAAAAGGATGTTCGATGCCAATCTAAAAGTAGACATATGGGAAATGTTAATTGGCAACTATTTTGTGTGGTATTACTACCCGTCTTACAAGTAGATACACTTAAATTTAGAAAAATTGTAATTTTTTTTTGCTAAATTTGTGTTTTTCACAATTAAATACTGAAAGTATTTACCACATTTTACCACTAACTTAAAAAACAACGTGTCACGAGAAAACAATCCAAGAATCGCTTGGAAAGGTAAAAGCATTCCAAAGTTATTACCACATAAAAGTGACACGTCAGATTTGAAAAATAATGCTGTCTGGAAGGTCAAAAGTGGCTGGAAGGAGTCAAAACAAAACATACTAAATATTTGTAAACTGGCGATAAAGCTCGGTGTGTGAAATATACAACGGGCTCTAAAAAAGTCTCCCCTCTAATATGCCATCACCCTTTCCACGTGTTGCTTCATATATTTTTACGGTCTTATTTCATTTTTTTGCTCCCCCACATAATAGGCCCTGATTTTTGCAGCCATTTAGCGCTGTGGTCAAAAAACACAATGAAAAACGATTTCTATGCCCCCCGTTGATTGTAATGGGAGGGAGGAGGCGGAACTGAGGCAAGAAAGAGCATTGCGCCTCCGCCTTCCGTTGAAATCAATAGGAGGCAGTTTTGGCCGTTTTTTAGAGCTGATTTTGATGCGGTTTCCGCTACAAAATCAGTGCAAAAAAACAGTGTGTGAACTGACCGTTATCTTGACTGTATTCACACACTGACCTCCAGATAAACGCTCTACTCCATACCATTCTACTGGCGCACGATACCCAAGCCAGGTTTTGACGACTTCAAAATAGCTTCTTCGGGGGGCGTTCTTGTTGTCGGTTTCTGAGTTGTCTTTGTGCTTTTCGATTTCTGAGACATAACCCCTTTTTTTCAGGGGTTATGTTTTCTGCTTCTGCAATAATCACATAACGCATGCGCTGAGATTCAGCTTGTTATGGTGTCATTTTATTATAACGAACGCGCAAACGCTAAAGCTCAGCGTTTCTTTTATCTGCAGTTCGTTGTTGCCGCCTTGTTCTGTCATAATTGGATTTTGGCATTCAGTTTACAGGGTTACATGACATGCATGGCCTAACTGTATAGGAATAATGGTGGAATTATTCACTGTTTGCAGGTACTTGTATTATATTACGGTCTATCTCTAGGTAATGTTGTCATGCCCATAGCAACCAATCAAAGCTCAGCTTTCCTTTAAACTTGGTAAAATGAAATAAGTGCTGTGAGTGGTTGTTTTGTGCAACGAATGAACAGTTTTTTTTTTAGACAGATGGATAAATCTACTCACTAAAACAACACATTTATTAAAGGAACCTATCACCAGCGTTTTCACCACTACCTGAGGGTGCTGTGGGATTAGTGGTGAAAATACTGGTGACAGGATCCCTTTAGAATAGCCCATGCAGGTAGATGAGGCAGGCTGAGAAGCCGTGGCTCAGCAGTTAGTTAGCACTATGAAGACCTGCTTCAACCTGCCACTGATTGGCTGAAGTGGTAACACCGTAGGATTGCTGCAGCCAATCAGAGAAGTGAGTCATTGGCAACACTGCTTACCTTTCATTTATTAGTAGGATAGTGTCTGGTCATAAAGGTATAAAAACCACAGGTCGTTAAGTGGTTAAAAAAAAAAACGTACAGAATTTGACACAAAAACGACATGTAGTTCTGTCCTTGAAGTGCATGTCCACTTTAGAGCACCATGTCTTTCTATATGATTATTACTTCCATTGGTACAATGCTTCATATATACGCTTACCTAGACAAATATGGTTAATTTCATGTACCAAGAAAGTCTAGTATTTATTCTTTACAGCAACTTATTATATTACAAGAGAGAAAACTGGTGTTTAACCAAAACCTTCACGAAGGCTTTATTTTAGAATTACAGCAAATGTTTAATATTTCCCAAAGCAATAGCAAACTAAAATCATTGTAAGAAGCAATAAAATATGAAAGCAATAGTTTCTCAATGCTAGAGGAGACCAACATATAATGTTTCATTACAGATTATTTTTCCCCCCAAATTATCTTTTTATAGTATTCTAGTTTGACCTTTAGCCTGACAAATTCTTTTTTGGGAACAACTGTGGTCCTTTCACCTTAAAAGTACAATATAGAATTTTTAGGTTTGAAAGTTTTTATAAACTATTAATCCATGGACATCACATAGGAATATAACAGTAAGGGCCTGTTCACATCAGCGCTTCAATCCGTTCAACCTTTCCATCAGTGGAACAGATTAATGGAAAGTCAAATGGAAACTATCGCTTGCATTACCATTGAATTCAATTGTATTTTTTCCTTTCAGTTGGTGTCAGTTTGCCTCCATTTCGCAAGGTTTTATTTTTCACTACGCTGTTGTATCCACAAAATAACATTTAAAAAAATGGAATCGAGGTATACAGGCACCAACTGAATAAAAAAAATACCACTGAAATAAATCAGAATGTAAACGGGAGCGATCCTCTGATAAAAAGGTTGAATAGAATAGACGTATGGAGGCCAGCGCTGATGTGAACTGGTCCTAAAGCAAAATGGTTTCCCAAGAGGCTCAAGTTCGCTTAAGTCCATGATCGTCAGCTAGCACCCAGAGATGTCCTTTGTTTTATTTTTCCGTTGAAAACGTGTCTCTACAGGATCAAAGCCTCTCTCAGTGGAACCAAACAGAGCCCAGCTGGGAGTTTTTGCTACGTAGTCCAAGGCTGAGAAGGTCTCTGTGCCTCCACTCTTCTCATATGTGTGGATCAGTTCCTGGAATCTCTCATAATCAATCCAGGTCCACCACTCATTATCCATCTTGAACTAGAAGAGACAAGTTACATAATTTAAAAGGTTGAAAAAAAAACAAAAAACAGACCGGTCCATCAAGTACAACCTATAATCCTACAGTGGTCAGCAAACTTAGTCACTCCAGCTGTTGTGAAACTACAATTCCCAGCATACACTGACAGCAAAAGGCATGTTGGGAGTTGTAGTTTCACAACAGCTGGAGAGCTGAAGGTTGCTGACCCCTGATCTAGAGGAAGGCAAAACCCCCTATGAGGCAGTTAACAATTGTCCCATATCAGGGGGAAAAAATTATTTCCAAATTTCGAATACAGAATAAATTTCCTTGGGGTACATTAACAAAAGTTAACAAGAGAAACGGACTTTGTATTTCCAACATTACAAGTTTGGCACATCTTACACAATACACAGATTTTATTACCTCAAACAAAAAAGTTTCCTAAGAAAACATTTTAACAGAAAAGTTTGTTTGTAATGAGTTTGTAACAAGCAAAGCAAGTTCTGCTGCTTAATATTTGCGTTTGAATCAAATATGAAAAACCAGCATTAAAGTGCCAAGAAATAACTACATAATGCATATGGCTATATGAGCGCTGTACTAAATAATACAAACGCTGGAAGCTTCGGGCTGCAAGTTCATTTCCTTCACATCAGATTAAATAGTAAAATATTGAGAAAATATTATTATTTTATGAATATTTAAAATTCAATAATTTGTACAATTTCACTTCGAAAAATGACACGTTTAGAGACGAACCAGGGCAATAATTTTGTTTAGGCACTACGTTTTTAGATTCCTAACATTGCAGGTAAACACAGATTTTATGTAATAATTCATGCAATACATATTGTAGGTTGTCATTTGCAAAGAGAACCTTGTTATTATAGAAATAATTTTATATAAAAAGAAAAATACTTTTTTGCTCAATTGGATTCTACCCTACACTCAACTTGGGTCCTTATTGAACTGCATGACCCTTGGAAAACCTAAAAGTTATATTAAAATGGTGAATTTTCATACAAAAGCTAAATATAGATATTAAAGGGAGACTCCAATCATTTCCTCCTCTAATTAGAAATTAGTTTTTGTAGACACCTTAAAAATAATAAATTCAGCTACACTAAGACAGGGAATGCCATGCGATTTAGCAAGCCACCCGCAGCTGGTAGGTCACCATTCTTGAAAAACCCACCTACCGTAGGAAAATTAACAAGGAAACGTGACAAAAACGGTTTTATTCACCTGTGCTAAATTAGTGAAGACTTAACAAGACAGACTAGTGCTTGTTAAAGGCAGAAATGAAAATAGACAAAAGGACCTTTATAATTACATAAAAAGTTAAGGGAATGGTAGTATTCAATGGCATACATTTAAATGAATGGCCGACCAGGTAGTTCGTGTATGTGGCAGGCGCCGTCCTTGCTGGGGTTGTCGTCATGAGACAGCTCCTTTAATGCTCTGCTGAAGTATAATCCCTTGAAGTTATAGGCCGCCTCCCAACTGTCCTGTATCCAACAGGACAGTCCCGGATTTTGGGCGATGTCGCGGGAGGCCGACTGCATGTCCCGCTTTCAACTGTATTGGTCTCTTCAGGACGTAGATACAGTTAAATACGTCATCATATCCCTACTCCATCACTCATCCTGTGATGTGTGAAGCAATTGCGGGCCTCCGATCGGGTGCCATGGCGGCCTGGGGCTTGATAAAGGCCCCCAGGTCTGCACAGGGCATATGCCTATTAGGACGTGCACGTCCTAATAGATTGCCTGTCAGTTTTACACCGATAGTATACCAGAGCATTACTGCCTAAATATACCAAAGCATTAGAACAGCGATCTAAAGATGGCATAGTAAAGTCCCATAGTGGGACTAAAATAAGTAGTAAATGTAAAATAAAAATAAAATAAAACTTTTCATAAAAAGTGGTTTTATTTAGTAAAAGTGTAAAAAAATAAATAAAAAGTACACATATATGGTATCGCCGCAACCATTATGACCCAAACAATAAGGTTAATATGTAATTTAAACCGCAAGGTGAACACTGTAAAAAAAACAAAACAAAAAAACGCAAAAAACTATGGTGAAATTGCTTTTTTCCCGATCCTGCCGTGGGGAACTTGATGGGTGACGTCACTCTCTGCTCTGGCCACTTGTGACGTTGTGTATATCGGCTTGTTCGGTTGTAACTCACATGCGCGGCCCCTGTTGAATATCTCGAGAACAGCAGTGACAGCGCATGCGCGTTACTGACTGAGAAGCAGAACAAGCAGATATACACCACGTCACAAGTGACATGTCGTATACCCGGCAAAGAATTCAAGATCAACAAAGCGGCAGAACCAGTGCAGAGAGTGACGTCACCAGTCAAGTTCCCCACGGCAGGATCTGGACACGGGGCCACTTTGGAAAATGTAAGTATATTACATATGTATTTACATTTATAAATTACATGCATTAAAGGGGTTTTTGAAAATATGATGGTATCTCGGACAACCCCTTTAACAATGCCCTTCACTGAAAATAAGGAACCTAGCCCAAATCCTGAAAAGCTGTCCCAGACCCTATGTATTCTAGTATGCAGCGTTTTCCTGGCACCTGCCATACCCAGATACATCTATCACATTGCCAGATAGTGAAATGTAACAGTTCCACATGTAAAGTCACTGAGCCCTTCAATATGAACCATACAACTACAAATGTATGTCTATGTAGATTTTATGACTGTGCTTGATTTTATTCACCGGTTTGCAATGGGTGTAGCTGAAACCCCTGAATGCTATGAGTAAGGCATGTAATATAGAACGGTCAACACACTATAAAAAGATAAAAGTAGTCATAAAGAAATAAACCTGGGCAACCAATGTTTTTTCTATGGTATATTAAAATGTGACAAGTAGAGATAAACTAGAACTGTGTTTTTGTACTGTGAAACAGAATACAAAACGTGGCTAAAAGGAAAGTGCTCCATCCTAGGGTTTCATCAATGTAAAGGAAATAATAGAAATGACTTTTATATGCGCTCTGCCAGTACATTTGTAAACTGCACTACATTCTCTGCATAACTCATCTCTCAATAACATTATATTAGACTATTGTTTTTGCATAATGCTTTGGTAATTGTCCCCCTGAATCCAGAGTATAAGCAGAAGATTTTGTATTCCCTTTAGAAACGCCAAATCATTTGAAAAGTAATAAGGATGCTGATAAATTCAGGCTTAACACAAGAGGGCTATTGTAGCCAGGAGGATAATAGAGAGAGTGCTTACTTAGCGACAACATAAATAGCAAAGGCCTCTAATAAAGCATTCTGCTACCCGATTCTAAATGTGAAGGAGGGTTGGCAAGATCTTGGCTCTTTCCATTAGAGCCATTGTGAGATGTATGCCAGAAATAATGCAACATAATATTATCAGGAGAGTGGCTGTGACATTCACATTGTGAAGGTGAAATTCCTTTACTGGGAGCCAAATATTCACCCTTCATGCTCTGGCACATTAGTTAGAAAGTCAAAGCCTTAAAGGGGTTGTCCGAGATTTAATGACTGTTTTAATGCTTGTAATTTATAAATGGAAATACATTTGTAATATACTTACATTTTCCAAAGTTGCCCCGTTTCCAGATCCTGTCATGGGGAACTTGACGGGTGACGTCACTCTCTGCACTGGCTCTGGCCGCTTTGTTGATCTTGAATTCTTTTCCGGGTATACGACATCACTTGTGACGTGCTGTGTATTGGCTTGTTCTGCTGTAACGCGCATGCGCGGCCCCTGCTGTTATCTCGAGAACAGCAGGGACCGCGAGAACAGCAGTGACAGCGCATGCGCGTTACGGGCTGTGAAGCAGAACAGCCCATACACGGCACGTCACAAGTGACGTGTCGTATACCCTGCAAAGAATTCAAGATCAACAAAGCGGCCAGAGCTTTAAATTAAGTTTCCAATGATGTAGCTCACATGACCCTAAATTCAGCTGCATGGATAATAGTGAAAAAAAATCTATGCCAAAATTGCACTGCTAAGCCTCAAATCCACAATGACAATCTGCGGCAAATCCATGACATAAGCTGCGGATTGAAAAATCTGCAGCTAAAAAATACCTATTACAGGCATTGTACTGCACTTTGTTCCGAAAATCCAAAACCCTTCTGAATGCAGCCTAACCGTGTAACTTTATACAAATGTATATACAACATATTAAAGGGGTCATCTAGAATTAGAAAAACATGGCTGACTTTCAAAAAACAGTGCCACCAGTACATGGTTTGTGTCTGGTTTGCAGCTCAGCTCCAATGGAGTAAATGGGGCTGAGCTGCAATACCGCGCTCAACCGGTGGACAGGAGTAGTGCTGTTTATGGGGAAAAAAAGCAGCCATGTTTTTCTAATCCTGGAAACCGAATTTAATAAAAGAAACCGGAAGCTTAGACCAGCCTCCAGGAATAAATGAAAGAAATAGTTAATGGCAGCAATTGACTACACCTCCTATAAAAGAGCAATATAAAATAATAATAAAAATACATGAATCATACTGTACTTTGTGGCGGATACTTGGTGTGGAATCCACACAACAAATCCGCCACATGTGAACATGGCCTAGCTATGCACTACCGGACTTACCCACTGTACTGCCGTGAATGAAGGGGACATAGCTATTCTGGTCGCTTATAAATTATCCTACCACAGCGTTGTCCCTATTGGTAATAGACCACAAACGATGACACAACATAGGTGCAACATACAGTATGAAAGTAAAGTTACATGAACGATCTCGTTCTCCTTCGGGTATAAAAGTTACATCTTTTTATAGTACTTTAATGATCAAAATGAATGACCTGAATATAAAAAGAGATACTATAAAAAGAAAGCCATATTAAAAACGGACAATACATAAAAACCCCATACACCATAACAGAAGATCATCTAACCTTTTAAACCTCCGTGCACCAGAGATTTAATTCTAACATATAAAAACCCAAAATGTCATAATCGATCTAGCATGGGAACTGCGGAAGCTCAGTGTTCCTAGCCCAACACTATGGATGGGGGAAATGTGTTTTAAGTGGACTTGTTGAAAAGAAGATTATATTGTATTTGATTTCTACATAATGCTTTAAGACCTCATCCTGGGCCTAAATTGTAAGGTTGGAGAGACACACACATCATTTACTTGCGTTCCCCCTCCCCCCCGCACACAAAAAAAATGATGCATCCAGATGTTGCTGTAAGTATGGCGTTGTTTTCCATATAGTTCCCTATAGAAGTACACATGTACAAAATGACAAGATAAAACACACAATGGGAGAGAATTATCAAATATATTGCAAAAGAAAAGTGGAGTAGTTGCCCATAGTATCCAGATTCCATTTCTTATTTTCTAGAGGCTCCTTGGAAAAGGATAGCTGAAGTCTGAATGGTTGCTATGGACAACTACTCCACTTTTTCTTTGCACTACTTTGATAAATCTTCCCCAATGCATATTTAATGGAGCGTTTACTAAATTTTTTTTTTACAAAATTCACAAATGATAGTGTCTATTTGTGCAGTTTTTTTAGGGCACTTTCCACCCATGGACCTAAATTGTAACAAAAACTACAACTGCCTGTGTTGCAGATTTTGGAGTTTTTATGACTTTATGAGCCAGAACATAGAGCCCTTATGTAAGGCCATGTTTCACATGGCACAAATTTGCCATTGGAATATCTGCCTTGGATTTTTTTTTTAAATACTTTGAGGCAGAAATCCACAACTGAAACGAAGATTTTTTTTTATTATCGCAGATCAGCCCAATTGTAATTCAATGGTGCTAATCTGTAGCTTTTCAGCACAGAATCCACAGCAAATATAAACGTGCTGTGGATTTTAATATCCGTAGCACATTAATTATTCCGCATAGATCTTTTCCTGAGCGTATGAATCGGATATATAATACCCCATTTACATGCATTGTTCGTGGATTCTGTCAGGATTACGTGCATATGTGTGAACATGGCCTAAAGGCCCTTTTACACTTGCCAATTAAAATCGGGCAAACGAGCGTTGCTGATAATTGGCCAGTGCTAGTTTTTCTGCTGATCGCTGCCCTATTTACAAACGCTCGTTCATCAGCTGATCGTATCGTTTTAAATGCTCAAAATATTATCGTTGTCGGCAGCACATCTCCCTGGTAAACAGGGAGATGTGCTGCCGACACTATAGTAATTTATGGGGACGAGCGCTCGGAGTAACGAGCGCTCGTCCCCATACTAGCTCCTTGTGAAAGGCGCAAACGAGCATCGATCAACGAGCTGTCTCGTTGATCGGCGCTTGTTGCACCAGTCAAAATTGGCCGGTGTAAAAAGCACCTTAAGAGCAGCTCCAGCCCTGGTGGACCTAGATCATCCATAGCATTTCCGATGCAGGGGAAATTTAGGGCCAAATCCGGCTTCTCCAAGCAATAACAGCGGATCCATCGTGTTTCATGAAGCGGATTACTGTGGGTCCAGCTTCTCTAGACAACCCTTTAATAAAGGATCACCCATCCCCTAAAGATGCCACGCATACTAATAATGGTTACATAGTCTACAGCTAATGCACTGCAACTTCTTCATGAACAAAACCCCCTGAATCTTCCTGGTCCTGGTTGGTATCTCTATATTGCAGGTCACTCACTATATTTGATATAGAATGTAGTTTGTGAAATCTGATAACTGATCCAGTGTTCTGTAAACTCATTTGTCAAAATTATATCGAACACAAATTATTAGACTATAGCAATGTACTAGTCTATGCAGCATTGCTTTTACTGCTATATTTTTTCTAGATTTTATTTCCATTTTGTTTCCTGAAAGAGAAAACCGATTTGTCCCTTATCAGTAGATTATGGTAATACAAGAGGCGACAGAGGAATGTATTCTACGTGCTGCTCCCCACTGGATACTGGAATATTTACTTAAATTATATTATCGGTCAGTCATTACATAGTGGCCTTAAAATTAAGAACCACATTAATTCAAGAGCTGTGAATAAATGAGGTCTCGTGTTTGGGCAGAACTCAAAATAACTTTGCAAAATACATAGCAGACAAAAAGAAAAAACAGTGGATTATAACATAACAGAATATCAGCATGGGATAAGGTGCTGTTCCTTAACTATAAAAGGAGTCGGTTTTGGCATATTTGCCAATTATCCATGCACAGTTCCATCAAAAAGGACCGTAGCAGAGCGCACATGCTGCACAGACAACCTTCCCCTCTACCTACCTCTTATTACAGAGCTCAGCACAGAAAGAGGCTACATACTAGTCCTTCTCAATGAACTAGAATATCATCAAAAAGTTGATCTATTTCCAGCATTCTTTTCTTTTAGTGTTGATGATTATGGCTAACAGTTAATTAAAACCCCAAATTTTGTCTCTCAGAAAGTTCAAATACTTGGTACAAGTTCCAGATTGTAGACTCATGGTGTCACACTCATCAGCTAATCAACACAAGACACCTGCAAAAGGTTTACGAAGCCTTTAAATGGTCCAACAGTCTGGTTCAGTAGGCTACACAGTGGCGGATTATCATTAGGGCGTTTCGGGCGGTCGCCCGGGGCCCAAGACTGCCAGGGGGCCCAAGGCTCCCAGGGAGCCTATGACCGCCCGAACCCCCTCATGCCCAGTGGGGTCGCTAGCACCGGAGGGAGCCCCGGTGCCAGGACCGCACCCGTCAGGCGAGGGGAGCTTTGCTTCTACTTAGCAGCCGTGGTCTGTGCTGCTTTAGAAGCTCCCCCTCCAGCCCCCCTTCCCTGCTCTAAACATCTCTGCTGCTAGCTGTCGGGACATGGGGGAGGGGAGACTGTCGGCGGGCTCTGTGCTGTGAGCAGGAGAAGAGCTGCAGTGAAGACTTAAAAGGTAAGTGCATGTGTGTTTAATATCCATATTCATGTGTGTTTAATGTCCATATTAATGTATGTTTAATGTCCATATTCATGTATGTTTAATGTCCATATTCATGTGTTTACAAGGTGTACTTTGTGTATAATGTGCATACTCGTGTATAATGTGCCTACTTAGTGTATAATGTGCATACTCGTGTGTACTTTGTGTACTATGCATACTTTGTGTATAATGTGCCTACTTTGTGTACTTTGTGCATAATGTGTGTACTTTGTGTACTGTGCGTACTTTGTGCATAATGTGCGTACTTTGTACTGTGCGTACTTTGTGCATAATGTGTGTACTGTGCGTACTTTGTGCATAATGTGGTACTTTGTGTACTGTGCGTACTTTGTGCATAATGTGCCTACTTTGTACTGTGCGTACTTTGTGCATAATGTGCGTACTTTGTGCGTACTTTGTGCATAATGTGCGTACTTTGTGCATAATGTGCGTACTTTGTGCATAATGTGGTACTTTGTGTACTGTGCATACTTTGTGCATAATGTGCCTACTTTGTGCATAATGTGCGTACTTTGTGCATAATGTGCGTACTTTGTGCATAATGTGCGTACTTTGTGCATAATGTGCGTACTTTGTGCATAATGTGCGTACTTTGTGTACTGTGCATAATGTGCCTACTTTGTGCATAATGTGCGTACTTTGTGCATAATGTGGTACTTTGTGTACTGTGCATAATGTGCCTACTTTGTGCATAATGTGCGTACTTTGTGCATAATGTGCGTACTTTGTGCATAATGTGCCTACTTTGTGCATAATGTGCGTACTTTGTGCATAATGTGCGTACTTTGTGCATAATGTGCATACTTTGTGCATAATGTGCGCACTTTGTGCATAATGTCCTTACTTTGTGCATAATGTGCGTACTTTGTGCATAATATGGTACTTTGTGTACTGTGCGTACTTTGTGCATAATGTGCCTACTTTGCGTACTTTGTGCATAATGTGGTACTTTGTGTACTGTGCATACTTTGTGCATAATGTGCCTACTTTGTGTACTTTGTGCATAATGTGCGTACTTTGTGCATAATGTGGTACTTTGTGTACTGTGCGTACTTTGTGCATAATGTGCCTACTTTGTGTACTTTGTGCATAATGTGGTACTTTGTGTACTTTGTGCATAATGTGCGTACTTTGTGCATAATGTGCCTACTTTGTGTACTTTGTGCATAATGTGCGTACTTTGTGCATAATGTGCGTAATGTGCGTACTTTGTGCATAATGTGCGTACTTTGTGCATAATGTGCGTACTGTGTGTACTTTGTGCATAATGTGCGTACTTTGTGCATAATGTGCCTACTTTGTGTACTTTGTGCATAATGTGCCTACTTTGTGTACTTTGTGCATAATGTGCGTACTTTGTGCATAATGTGCGTACTTTGTGCATAATGTGCGTACTTTGTGTACTTTGTGCATAATGTGCGTACTTTGTGCATAATGTGCGTACTTTGTGCATAATGTGATACTTTGTGTACTGTGCGTACTTTGTGCATAATGTGCATAATGTGCGTACTTTGTGCATAATGTGCCTACTTTGTGTACTGTGTGTACTTTGTGCATAATGTGCGTACTTTGTGCATAATGTGCCTACTTTGTGTACTTTGTGCATAATGTGCCTACTTTGTGCATAATGTGCCTACTTTGTGCATAATGTGCCTACTTTGTGTACTGTGTGTACTTTGTGCATAATGTGCGTACTTTGTGCATAATGTGCGTACTTTGTGCATAATGTGCGTACTTTGTGCGTACTTTGTGTACTGTGTGTACTTTGTGCATAATGTGCCTACTTTGTGTACTAGTGTTTAGGTAGTGTTAGCAATAGTTACGGCGCGGCAGGGTGGTGGTGGAGAAGGGGGGCCCAAGTTTGGGTAACAGCCCAGGGCCCATGGTCTTCTTAATCCGCCACTGAGGCTACACAATCATGGAGAAGACTGCTGACTTGACAGTTGTCCAGAAGATAGTCATTGACACCCTCCTCAAGGAGGACATACATTGCTAAAGAAGCTGGCTGTTCACAGAGTGCTGTATCCAAGCATATTAATGTAAAGTTGAGAGGAAGGAAAAAGTGTAGTAGAAAAAGGTGCACAAGCAACAGGGATAACCACAGCCTTGAAAGTATTGTCAAGAAAAGGCCATTCAAGAATATGGGGGATATTCACAGGGAGTGGACTGCGGCTGGAGTCCGTGTTTCAAGACCCATCACACACAGATGTATCCAGGACACTGGCTACAATGGTCGCATTCCTTGTGTCAAGCCACTCATGACCCAGAGGCAACGTCAGAAGCGTCTTATCTGAGCCAACGAGAAAAAGGACTGGTCTGTTGCTCAGTGGTCCAAAGTTCTGTTTCCAGATGAAAGTAAATTTTGCATTTCATTTGGAAATCTCGGTCCCAGAGTCTGGAGGAAGAGTGGAGAGGCATCAATCCAAGTTGCTTGCGGTCCAGTGTGAAGTTTCCACAGTCAGTGAAGGTTTGGGGAGCCATGTCATCTGCTGGTGTTGGTCCACTGTGTTATATCAAGTCCAGAGTCAACACAGCCGTCTACCAGGAAATTTTAGAGTACTTCATGCTTCCCTCTGCTGACAAGCTTTATGGAGATGCGGATTTCATTTTCCAGCAGGACTTGGCACCTGCCCACACTGCCAATCGTACCAATACCTGGTTTAATAACCACAGTATCACTGCGCTTGATTGGCCAGCAAACTTGCATGACCTAAACCCCATAGAGAATCTATGGGGTATTGTCAAGAGGAAGATGAGACACCAGACCCAACAATGCAGACGAGCTGAAGGCCGCTATCACAGCAACCTCGGCTTCCATTACACCTCAGCTGTGCCACAGGCTGATCGCCTCCATGCCACGCCGCATTGATGCAGTAATTCATGTAAAAGGAGCCCTCACCAAGTATTTAGTGCATATACTGTACATACTTTTCAGTAGGCCAACATTTCGGAATTAAAAACTTTCTTGAAATTCAGCTTATTTAATATTCACATTTTCTGAGACACTAAATTTTAGGTTTTCATTAGCGGTTAGACATACTCCTCAACATTAAAAGAAAAAAATGTTGGAAATAGATCACTCTGTGTGTAATGAATCTATAGAATAAGAGTTTCACGATTTGAATTGAATTACTGAAATAAATTAACTTTTTGATGATATTCGAATTCATTGAGAAGGACTAGTATATACAACAGCTGCTGATAGGCTGCTCACACGCAACTTCCTGGTTGCTGACTGGAGATGGGGCTCCATGGGTACATTGTGAAGCTGAAGTTATGGCCAATTGTATGAATTTTACAGTAATTTCCGTATTGTCTTGAGGGCATATAACCAGGTTCTCTTTAAAGAATGTGGAAAAAAGACATGGAAATGGATTTCATTGCTGTATCACTTTTCAGTGATCCGTAGTTTTATTAAAAGTCATTATTTCCTGTAGCTCCTATTAATGTGCTGCACCTGGCTCCACCCTCCCACCAATCATTGACAGTTTTCTCCCCATATTATAATTTTATAGAAGCCAGTGATCATTGAAAGTAATGCAGCAAGAGAATAGGGGTCTCGGTCACTACGTTTTGCTGCCGTCATACAGGGCAGCATAAACCTGGTAATAAACCCCCTTTACTTTCTGCAGCACGTTCAGGTTCCCTTTCAATGGGAATCAATTTCATTATTTTAGGTTTGTAGGATGTGGTTACCCAAATATCTTTTCTTTTTTTTTTTTTATAAATTCTTTATTTTAAAGTTTTTTATAACATATGCGAAGGGAATACACAGTAAGGGGGGTAGATACATAACTCAAATTTGTCATACCATGTTACAAGTTATCAGGAGTACACAGGTACGTATACAGCAAATATAATGCGTTCACATAGAATATTCCTAACATTACATCTGATAGGCTGTTATGTCATTGAAAACCAACATCCTAAAATCACTGATAACTCTCGTGGAGACTACTAGAAATTACTGCCAGGAGTAATCCAGGTACCTACTATTCATAGGACTAGTGGATAGGAAGGGGTAGGCACCGATCGGCATGGATAATGCAGAAAGAGAAAAGAAAAAGACGAAAAACAGAATAGAATGCACCAGACGGATGTTTAAGAGTTAAGCGCTTCAAACTCTGGGGTGTTACGGAAATCATGCCACTTCTGCCATGTCTGAAAGTGAGACGCGGAGCGCTGGTGGACTATAGCTATCGACTCTTCCATATCGTGTATGTGTGACATTTCCCTAATCCATTCCGACACCGTAGGGTAACATTACTTTTCCAATGTCTGGGAATCACCGTCCTGGCTGCAACCAGAATGTAGCAATATCTTTTCTTTTACTAGGATTTGTAACTCTTCCATATTTGTTTATTGTTTTAAATCTGATGCATTAGCCGTATATCAGACAAACCGTGCATATATACAGTCTTTACATGTATGAAAAGGAATTTTACTGGTTCGCCTAGCACCTGTTAAGTGATTTTATCCATGGCTGGCCTTTTGTGGCTCCTGAAGATCATAGTGAAGTCCCCTGTTTGCCAATCGGCATTAGCAATAAAGTTGCAAGTGCTCTAGTACCAGCATGGCACCACACTAAAGCACTGATATTGAGGGTTTACCAGTACATCTGAGGCAATTGATGCAGATAGAGCCCACATCAGTTATCTGGCAGCAGTTGTGTGCGCTGTCTGCCCAGCAGGAGCAGCCCGTAGCTACCTTTGCCAGGAGAGACGCAGCCAGAAGTCAGTGACAGTCCAGCTCCAGGCATATGGGCATGGCTTGAATGTCAGGCAGTGAGCAAGACTGGTCAACATGGACTATATTCTAGTTGCCATGGCGACCAGGTTTTGTTCATCCTTGAACATTGAGACCAAGAAAGGCTAAGCTGGGCTCCTTTAAACAGTACAGTAATAATGGGGAGGGATCAGTTTTAGGAGCTTGCGGTAAGTCTTGCATATTTAGGTTTAGTGTCTTTAAGATCACACAAAAGATTATTGGAAAAGATCCACAACATTTGTAAAAATAAAGTTTAATGTAGGTTAAGCATTTTCGCTAGGAAGCACCTACCTTTTTATGAGCGATCAGGATGCAATTTGAATGTTCATGTTCACATGCAACTTCATAATCTGGAAGCATATCTGCCAACTCTTGGACAAAATGAACGACCTCTTCATGCCAAGGCACATTTGCCATGGTTAGATTGCTGGCAGAGCTCTCTCCACAGTAGGTCACGCCCTATAAAAACATAAGAGCTGAATAAGAGATTCAATCCTACTAGGAATAATTTCTTCAATATGTAACTAAGGCATGTTCCATTTTATCAATAAATGAGTCTTTTATGTCAGTATTATAAGCCATATAAAAACACTTTCACCAAGACTATTAATACACTTCTCATGTGAATCAAGAACATAAGACACAAAAAAAGTACATTTTAAATTTGAACCAGTCAAGGATAAAGAATCTGTGGCAACAACCTACACTCAAAAGTGGCTATGAAAGGCAGGCACATAGTGCAGACATGTTTATTTTATGCCTTTATTTTCCTTTTACATCACATATTCAATAAAATAATTTATAAAGGATATGGTCTTCCATTACATTTGTCTACATGAGAACCTTGTACTAGAACAGGCCCCGATACAGTATATGAACATCCTACGAGATAAAAGATGAACAAATGGACGTGAAAAACAGCAGCACATATGCTAGCGAGTATGGGTTACAGCTTTCCTCTTCTATAAATGAGCCCTGTCAACTAAAAATCACTGCTGAGAGACGATTCAGATATAAAATATCAAAAATCCACTGAGGTTCACTAGGTGAACCGTTATAGAGCTACTGAGAGACCAAGAGGACCCCTGAGGGGGGAACAATATACAGATGTAGCAATTTAACAATATCCTGACACTTAGGCTTCATGCACACTTCCGTTGGCCGTCGTACGGCCTTTAGTGACGGACCCATGAAACACGGACCGCACACGGATAGCATCCGTGTGCAGTCCGTTGTTTCACGGACCAAATCAATGAAAAGGCCGAGACTGTTCCATCAAAAACGGACAGGAGTAGGACCAGTCCTATTTTTGACGGAACGGCCACACGTTGACGTTAAAACAACAGAAGTCTGCACTGCCCCATTGAAATGAATGTGTCAGGGAGCTATCAGTTAAAAAAAACTGATGGCACCCTGAAAATAACTGAAATGGGCATGAGGCCTTAACGCAAAAAAAGCCATTCAAAAATTAACCCTTTCCTGCCAAAACTTTTTGGCTTTTCACTTTCATTTTTTCCTCCCTACCTTCCAAAAGCCAGAACTTTATTTCTTCCATCAATATTGCTGTATGAGGGCTTGTTTTTTTATGTGACGAGTTGTAGATTTTCATGACACCATTTATTGTACCGATATAATGTAGTGGGAAACTGGGAAAAAATATTTGTAGGGTGGAATAGGAAAAAAAACAAAAAAAAAAACAGGTGTTCAATATTGTGGGATTTTGTTTTTATGGCATTCACCGTGCCGTAAAAACGGCATGTTAACTTTATTCTGCGGGTCAATACGATTACCGTTTTTTTTTTTTGTTTTACTACTTTTACAAGGAAAAAACTGATTGTTAAAAATAAAATGTGAGTTTTGTTGCCATATTCTGAAAGCCATAACTTTACTTTTCCGTCAATTGAGCAGTATGAGGGCTTATTTTTTTGCTGGGCGAGCTGTAGTTTCTATTGGGGTACATGAGGCTTTTTTTTATCACTTTTTATTCCATTTTTTGTGGGAGATGAAGTGACCAGTAAACTGCGATTATGGCGTTATTTTTAATTATTTACAGCATTTACTGTGTGGTCTACATAATGATATATTGTAATAGTTCAGACATTTACAGACGCGTCAATACCCGTTATCTTAATTTTTTTACATTGTGCTTGAGGGAAAAGAGTTTTTTTTTTAAATTAAAATAACCTTTTAACTGTTTTTTTTACTTGTCCCCCTAGGGGACTTATGCAAGAGAAGCAATGATCGCTGGTTCAATATACTGCAATACTAATGTATTACAGTATATTGGGATACTGACACACTCCTATGAAGCCCTACCGGAGACAGGGTTTCATAGGAGTACAAAGGGGGCAACTTCATCAGGCCCACAGGCTGCCATGCCAACCAACAGCACTCCGCGATCAGGCGGCGGAGGGGCCGTTGCAATATTACAGAGGGCCACCCCCCTGTTTCTAGTCATTTAAATGCCGCGGTCGCTACGGACTGCGGCATATAACGGGTTAAAGGATCATTATCTCGCTAGTTACCCTGTAGTGTGGGTTATAATCACACAGCCGACACGCTCGTTCAATGGAGTAGGCTTAGCCATTGGGCCAGCTCCATATTCCCACACCCGACGTGTGCCGTATATATACCCGGCGGATGTCAAGAAGGGGCTAAAGTTAAAACTTTTGTACCAGTGTGTTTAACATGTTAAGGGTCAAGTTAAGACTCCCTTGTAAGGGCTTGTTCACATCTGCGTAGGAGGCTCCGCTAGGTGCCTCTGTCACAGATCTGTCCAAAAACACGGACCTCCTGACACAAACCAGACGGAACTCATTAAAGTCAATGGGTTCCATTGGGCGCCGATGGTGTCGGTCGTACAATGGTTCCGATATCTTCGATTTTCTACTCCTCTGACAGAACAAAACAACTAAGACACCAATGCAGGTTTGAACCGGGCCTAAAAAGTGGCAGCAAAAGTTTAGGTGATCAAGATTCTGCTAGGAGATCAGATGCCTGACAGTCTAAAGTCCCTTTTACACTGGCCTATGCAGCGAACGCCGATCAACGAGACATCGTTGATCGGTGCTCGTTTGCTCCTCTCACACGGAGCTATGGATGAGGACGAGTTACTCCGATTGCTCGTCCCCATACATTACCATCATATCGGAAGCGCGTCTTCCTGTTTACACAGGGAGATGTTCTGCCGACAACGATAATATTGTACTTCTTTAAAACTATACAACCAGCAGATTATCAAGCCCTTGCTTGAGCTCGTCTGCCCGATAATTGCCCAGTGGAAAACCCCCTTAACACTGGGCTCTTTCGATTTGATTTGCTCACCTGCATAAAAAGACCACTTATTACTTTTATTTATTATTACCACCACCATAGTTAATGTCTTTCAATGCGGCCACCTAGAAATAGCTAAGAGATGTGGCATGGCACTTACCTAGTGCCGCTACTTTATTTTAATAACATCAGGGGTCACAGCGGTCCAACCACTACGTTGTTAGATCCTGGCAAAATGCCACTAAAGTTTTTGATAAGACAGCCCTTTCAAGTAACCCAACATATGAAATTTACAGACTGAAAAGTTGACAGTGATCTATACTAATAGAAGTTCAATAAACGTACTATTGCGCCACATTCTCAGAAGTCTGTGTACGTAGAAGACAAACAAGCTATTGAATTTGCCTCATCACCAAACATTCAGTGTAAAGCAAACAATAATAATTACTCAGCTTGGTTTTCTCCCAATATAAAACTTGCAGTGATTGCAGAATATTGCAAAATAGCACTTGAACATTACAAACAAATAATACGAAGGGTCAATGCACACACACCTGCTTTGGACCAATTGTTTGTAACAAATTTATAAACAAGATAATTGCTCCACAGCGTACAAGCTAGATTTAGAAAATATATATTCATAAATAAAACTTGAATGTGCTAAAGTTCCCGAAAGCTTTCACATGATATTGTTGCTTTTCCTAATTGGGACAGGAACTTGCAACAACACACATTTTAGAGGGTATAGACAACGGTCTTTGGTCACCCATACACCATTTTGTATATACCCAATGGATATTTTCCCCATTGGTTGAAACTTCTTGCATTGGCCCACAGAAAGCATTAATTAGAAGATATTTTCCATGGGAAGAAATTTTAAATAGCTGAATATAGACTTAACCGCTTCCCGACTGCCCACTTTAAATTCACGTCGGCGCTTGCTGGGCTCTGTGCAGCGCCGACGTGAATTCATGATGGATGTTAACAGCGCGATCGGGTATCTCAGAGTAGCGCTTACACCCGGATCGCGCTGTTAACACCGGCCTCTGGTCCCGGTGACATGATCGTGACCTGATTGGTTCATTGGGCATTGTGTGAGGACACTAGAGGAGATATTGTCCACCCCAAATTTGCAGCATAAATCAATGAGGTTGCTTTACCACAGTAACCATGCTGCAATTTTGGGAACTACTCCCTCTAGTGACCAGCACATGGAAATGTTATAAATTAGAATCTAATTTATAATATTTCCTGACTTGTGAAAAAAAAATTCAAAATTAAAACAATGTGTAAATCACTCAAATACTAATTGTTTAACTGAAAAAAATTTTGGAAAATTTGCTTAATGAAAACGTTAACATATTTGGTATCACCGAGTTCATAACAACCCAAACTATAAAATTATTTTTCCCGCACGGTGAACACCGCAAAAAAAAAAGTAAAAAACAATGCCAGAATTATTATTTTTTGGTCACCCTCCCAAAATAAAGAATAAAAAGTCAAAGAGTCGCATGCAACCCGTCCTGCAAAAAACAAGCCTGACAGCTTTTTTTGACTGAAAATATGGTGACACAAAAAATAAATTTTATAGAAAAGTGATTTTATTGTGCAAATGCTACAAAAACGATATACATTTTGTATCGCCGTAACCGTATCGACCCTCAGATTAAAGTAAACGGTGAACACTGAAAAAAAAAAGAAAGGACAAAAAAAATTGGCAGAATTGCTTTTTTTTGTCTTCTTGCTTGCCAAAAATGTAATAAAAAGTGATCAACAAAATCGCATGTACCCTAAAATGGTACCAATGAAAACTACAGCAACAAATAAGCCCTGACACAGCTCCGGTGGAGAAAAAATAAAAAAGTTCTGGCTCTCAGAATATAGCGACACAAATTGTGCAGAGCATTCCAAAAGCGAATAAGATTGGGCACCATTTGTTATTATACCCTCTTATGTCCTGATGTACTCCTCACAGCTTACATATGCCCCCATATTATAAACTGAAATACCAGTAATACCCCAAACAGAACTACCAAGCAAAATCTGAAGTCTGAAAGCCAAATGGCGTTCCCTCCATTCTGAATCCCACAGCATGCCCAACAGCAGTTTACGTCCACATCTATGACATTTTATACCCGGGAGAACCCACTCAACATTTTATGAGGTATTTGTCTTCAGTGGCACAAACTGGGAACATATTGTGCACTAAAATGGCATATCAGTGGAAAATTTAAATTTTCACCATCCATTGCGCATTAACCCTTTCGCACACCACGACTTAATAGCATGTTATGGTGTGTATGGGTGGGGGGGGTTATATATGGAGCGGGCTCATGCACCGAACCTGCTCCATATGCTGCAGGTGTCAGCTGTGTATTACAGCGGACACCCGGGACTAACGGACAGGAACAGCGATCACACTGTTATAGTAACCTGTAAAAATGACACTGCAATACATTAGTATTGCAGTGTATTGAACCAGCGATCGAATGATCGCTGGTTCAAGTCCCCTAGGGGGACTAAGATAATGAAAAACAAAAAAAAAAAAGAAAAGAAAATATTCCAGAAATATGACTAGGCACTCTTGGGTTAATAAAAAATTATCAAAAGTATTTTATTTTGAACTCCAGATATAATCAGAAGTATAAATATATTTATACTTCCGATTATATCTGGAGTTCAAAATAAAATACTTTTGATAATTTTTTATTAACCCAAGAGTGCCTAGTCATATTTCTGGAATATTTTCTTTTCTTTTTCATAAATTTCCTATCAGAAATGGCACCGTGCTATAATATCATTGCATTTTTGGGTTTTCATATTGGGTATGGTTTAGTTATAACCACATCTTTTTCTATATAGGACTAATATAATGTGTAAAAAAAAAAAGTAAATGAAGTTATTATTCGTGAAAACAATATATCATATATTTAACCCCTTAAGGACGCAGCCTAGTTTGGGCCTTAAGGCTCAGAGCCCATTTTTCAAATCTGACATATTTCACTTTATGTGGTAATAACGTCGGAATGCTTAAACCTATCCAAGCGATTCTGAGATTGTTTTCTCGTGACACTTTGGGCTTCATGTTCGTGGTAAAATTTGGTCGATATATTCAGTCTTTATTTGTGAGAAATTGCAAAATTTAGAGAAAATTTACAAAAAATAGCATTTTTCAGAATTTAAATGCATCTGCTTGAAAAACAGACGGTTATACCACCCAAAATAGTTACTAGTTCACATTTCCCATATGTCTACTTTAGATTGGCATCGTTTTTTGAACATTCTTTTATTTTTCTTGGACGTTACAAGGCTTAGAACATAAACAGCAATTTCTCATATTCTTAAGAAAATTTCAAAAGCCTTTTTTTGAAGGTGCCAGTTCAGTTCTGAAGTGGATTTGAGGGGCCTATGTATTAGAAACCCCCATAAAACACCCCATTTTAAAAACTAGACCCCTCAAAGTATTCAAAACAGCATATAGAAAGTTTTTTAACCCTTCAGGCATTTCACAGGAATTAAAGCAAAGTGGAAATTAAATTTGCAAATTTCATTTTTTCTGCTGAATTTCAATTTTATTCAATTTTTTTTTAGTAACAGAGAAGGTTTTACCAGAGAAACACTACTAAATATGTATTGTCCAGATTCTGCAGTTTTTAGAAATGTCCCACATGTGGCCCTACTGCGCTCGTGGACTAAAACACAAGCCCTAGAAGCAAAGAAGCACCTAGTGCATTTTGAGGCCTCTTTTTTATTAGAATATATTTTAGGCAGCATGCCAGGTTTGAAGAGGCGTTGAGGTATCAAAACAATGGAAACCCACCAGAAGTGACCCCATTTTGGAAATTACACCCCTCAAGGAATTCATTTATGGTTTTTGTTATCATTTTGACCGCACAGTTTTTTCACAGCACCTATTTGAATTGGGCTGTGAAATGAAAAAAATGATATTTTTTCCAATAAAATGTCATTTTTGATCAAATTTTCTTATTTTCACAGGGAACAACATACCCCATTTTGTTGCCCAATTTGTCCTTAGTGCGGCAATACCCCATTTGTGGTGATAAACTGCCGTTTGGGCCCATGGGAGGGCTCAGACGGAAAGGAGCGCTATGTGTTTGTTGGAGTCCAGATTTTGCTGGATTGGTTTTCGGGTGCCATGTTGCATTTGCAGAGCCCCAGAGGTATCAAAGCAATGGAAACCCACCAGAAGTGACCCCATTTTGGAAACTACACCCCTCAAGGAATTCATTTATGGTTTTTGTTATCATTTTGACCGCACAGTTTTTTCACAGCACCTATTTGAATTGGGCTGTGAAATGAAAAAAATGATATTTTTTCCAATAAAATGTCATTTTTGATCAAATTTTCTTATTTTCACAGGGAACAACATACCCCATTTTGTTGCCCAATTTGTCCTTAGTGCGGCAATACCCCATTTGTGGTGATAAACTGCCCTTTGGGCCCATGGGAGGGCTCAGAAGGAAAGGACCACCATTTGGCCTACTGGAGCTTTTCTGGTGCTAAGTCATGTGTGCAGAAGCCCCTGAGGTACCAGTACAGTTGAAACCCCCGAGAAGTGACCCCATTTTAAAAACTACACCCCTTAAGACATTCATCTAGAGGTGTAGTGAGCATTTTGACCCCACAGGTACTGTGTAAAAGATAATGCGCAGCAGATGGTGCAGTGTGAGATTTGCAATTTTATATATGTATATGCCATTTCAGTGTCCAATATAGTGTGCCCAGCATGCGCCACCGGAGATATACACCCCTTAAATTGTAATGTGGGTTCTCCTGGGTACGACAATACCCTACATGTGGCTGTTATCAGCTGCCTGGGCATACGGCAGGGCTCAGAAGGGAAAGATGAGGGGGGTAAGCTGTGCGGAGTGCATCAGGGTAAATTGAAAATCAAGGGATGTATGATACATTTTAAAACAATCTTTTATACAGAGCCCTGGTTTTTCGGGACACGTGTCACATTGGTATATTGTGTTCTTCCTTATCCCCCTCTTATAGCAGACTCTGCACCTCTTTTGACTCTTTCCCTTTCCACCGGTTTGGGGACCTTCTCCTGGAAAGTGTTGCCCTGGTACGATGCGCCCCCCCTTCCTGGTCCCTAAAGATTAGATCTTGAAATTCCAGGAAAGTTCCCCTCTGGCCTGCACATCGACGTAGCACATACGCATTGTACAAAGCCATCTGTATGATGTGCCCGGCCAGCTTCTTATACTACACCGCATGGCGCTGTAGGGCTTCAGGACTTGATTTGACAAGTCCTTCCCTCCCTTGTACCTATTGTAGTCCAGGATGCAGTCTGGTTTGGGGGTGGCCTTTCCTTCATATATCCTAAACCTGTAGGTATACCCTGATGCACTCTCGCACAGCTTATACATCTTCACGCCATACCTTGCCCTCTTACCTGGCAGGTACTGGCGGAATTGAACCCTCCCTTTAAAATGTACCAGGGACTCATCAATAGAAAAACACTTCTCGGGGGTGTATGCTTGGGAAAACCGGGCACTGGAACGGTCTAATAGGGGTCTCCGTTTATACAAACGGTCAAAACTGGGGTCATCTCGGAGTGGGCACGGCTCATTATCAGTATAATGTAAGAAGCGAAGTATTGCCTCATTTATTTATTTTTTTAGGTTCCAGTTCATTTCTGAAGTTGCTTTGAGGGGACCATATATTAGAAACCCCTATCAAACACCCCATTTTAGAAACTAGACCCCTCAAAGTATTCACAACAGCATTTAGAAAGTTTATGAACCCTTTAGGTGTTTCACAGAAATTTAGAGCAAAGTAGAGGTGAAATTTACTCTTTTTATACCATTTTTTTTATAACACAAAAGGATTTATCAGAGAAACGCAACTCAATACTTATTGCCCAGATTCTGCAGTTTAGAGAAATATCCCACATGTTGCCCTCGGGCGGTAATGGACTGAAGCACCGGCCTCCGAAGCAAAGGAGCACCTAGCGGATTTTGAGCCCTCTTTTTTATTAGGCACCATGTCCGGTTAGAAGAGGTCTTGTGGTGCCAAAACATTGGAAACCCCCCAAAAGTGACCCCAATTTGGAAACTAGACCCCTTGAGGAATCCATTGTAGTTTTCTTGGGGTGCATGCGGCTTTTTGATCAGTTTTTATTCCATTTTTAGGTGGCGTGGTGACTAATAAACAGCAATTCTACTATTGTTTTTGTATACTTTTTTTTTTACAGCGTTCACCGTGCGCTATAAATGATATATTAACTTTATTCTGCGGGGCGATACGATCACGGCGATACCAGATGTTTATAGTTTTTTTTTATGTCTTATGGCGTTTGCACAATAAAATACGTTTTGTAAACAATCATTCACTTTTTGTGTTACCTTATTCTAAGAGCCATAACGTTTTTATTTTTCAATCAATAAAGCCGTGCGAGGACTTATTTTTTGCGTAACGAACTGTATTTTCCATCAGTACCATTTTTAGGTACATGCGACTTTTTGATCTCTTTTTATTCCATTTTTTGGGAGGTGAAGTGACCAAACAATTGTGATTGTGGTACGGTTTATTAATATTTTTTTTTACGGCGTTCACCGTGCGGGATAAATAACAAAATAATTTTGTAGTTCAGGCCGTTACGGACGCGGCGATACCAATTATGTATAGTTTATTTGTTTGTTTATATATTTTTATTAATAATTAAGGCCTGATAAGGGAAAAAGTGGGACTTTTACTTTTATTACTTTTAAAACTTTTATTTTCTTATTTTTACAATTTTTTTTTTACTTTATTACTTTGTCCCACTAGGGGACATGAGGGCAGGAGGCCCTGATCGCTATTCTAATACACTGCACTACATGCGTAGTGCAGTGTATTAGAACTGTCAGCTACTCACTGACAGCAAGCATAGTGGGTCCTGACGTTGTCAGGACCCACTAGGCTTCCGTCTATGGCATAGCCGGACGCCATTGTTTGGTGTCCGGTTGCCATAGTCACCATCGCCGGCCGCTATCGCGTAGCAGGCCGGCGATGGCGGATTAACCCCTAAAAAGCCGCGATCTCTATAGAACGCGGCTTTTAAGGGGTTAATCAGCGGGGACACAGCGATCGGTCCCCGCTGTAGGAGCTGTGACAGCTGCTGAACAAGACAGCAGCGTCACAGCTCCTGTATGTGTCGGGAGGACGGCCGAAACGGCCGTTACTCCCGAGACGTACTATTACGGCATGGAGCGCGAACGATACAGCTGCCATGACGTAATAGTACGTCAAGGAGCGGGAAGGGGTTAAAGTCCAAAAAAGCCCCCCTTTCGCATTTTCCTTTAAAGTAATGTAAAAAAATCACAAAATTGGTATCACTGCATGCATAAAAGTCTGAACTATTACAAAGTACCATTATTTAACTTGCATGGTGAACGCTGTGGAAAAATAAAAATAAAAGCATTTAAACCGCCAAAATCGCTGTTTTTGGTCACCTTAGCCTTTAATTTTTTTTTTATATAAAGTGATCAAAAAGTTGTATGTACCAAAAAATGGTTTCAATAAAAACTTTAGCTCGACCTGCAAAAAATAAGCCCTCGCACCGCTCAAACGAACAAAAAATAATAAAAAAAAAAAAGGTTATGCCTCTCGGAATATGGTTAAACAAAACGTTTTTTTTTTTAAACAAATAGTTTTTACTTTGTAAAAGTAGTAAAATATATATAAAACAAAAATACTGTATAAGGCTGGGTTCACATGGAGTTTTTTGCAGGCGGAAAATCTGCCTCAAAATTCAGTTTGGAAGTTTGAGGCAGATTTTCCTCTGCCTGCACGCCGATTTTCGCTGCGCTTTTCACCCGCGGCCATTGAGCGACGCGGGCATAAAACGCAGTGAAATACACTTTCTCTGCCTCCCATTGATGTCAAAGGGAGGTCAGAGGCGTAATTGCGCGTAGATAGGGCATAAAATCAATGGGAGGCATTTTTTGCGGAGCGGTTTCCGCGTCAAAAAAAACTCTGTGTGAACATACCCTAAATTTGGTATCACTATAATCGTATTGAGTCTCAGTAAAAAATTAAAAGTGGTCGTTATTACCGCATAGTGAAAGCTGTAAAAACGTAACCCAAAAAACAATGGAGGAATCATAGCTTTTTCCAATTTCAGTCTGCAAAGAATTTTATTTTTAGTTTCCCAGTACATTAAATGGTACTTTAAATAGTGTCACTAGAATTTACAACTCCTCCCGCAAAAAAATAAACCCTCACACCACTCTGACGGAAAAAGAAAAAAACGGTATGGCTCTTGGAAAGCAGGGATAGAAAAATTTTAATTAAAAAGCAAAAAATGGATCAGTCCTGAAAGGGTTAATTAATTTCTAATGAAAAACCATTTATGACCACGTGGGGTATTGCTGTACTCGGGAGAAATAGCTTTACAAACAATTGGGTGCTTTTTCGCCTTTATCCTTTGTTAAAATGAAAAAATGTAACATTTTAGTGGAAACAAAATTGATATTCATTTTCACGGCCTAATTCCAATAAATTCTGCAAAAGACCTGTGGGGTTTAAATGCTCACTATACCCCTAGAAAGATTCCTTAAGGGGTGTAGTTTCCCAAACGGTCAGTCTTGGGGTGTTCCCACTGTTTTGGTACCTCAGGGGCTTTGCGAATGCGACATGGCACCCGAAAACTGTTCCAACTAAATTTGAGCTCCAAAAGTCAAACAGCGCTCATTCCATTCTGAGCTCTGCCGTGGATCCAAACAGCAGTTTATGACCACATATGGGGTATTGCCGTAATCAGGAGAAATTGCTGTACAAATTTTGGGGTTCTTTTTCTACTTTATTAACTGTAAAAATGAAACATTTCTATGTTTTTTCTGAAAAAAAGCAGATTTTCATATCCACTAAATTCAGCAAAAAAAACCTGTGGGGTCAAAATGCTAGCTATACCCTTAGAAAAATTCCTTGAGGGGTGTAGTTTCCAAAATGGGGTCACTTTTGGGGGATTTCCACTGTTTCGGTCCCTCCAGGGTGTTGCAAACATGACATGGCACTGAAAACTAATCCAGTAAAATCTGCGTTCCAAATCCAAATGGCAGTTTATGACCACATACAGAGTCAGTCAGTCTCTCCCTCCCTCTCTCTCTCTCTCTCCCCCCTCTCTCTCTCCCCCCCCCCACTGTCAAAGACATAAGCAGTCTAGGATTTTTAGGCTAGGTTAATTTTACCAATGAGAGATAGATTATATAAAAAAAAAACTGAAAATCACATTGTCAAAATTATATATATTTATTTGCATTGTGCACAGAGAAATAAGTATTTGATCCCTTTGGCAAAGAATACTTAATACTTGGTGGCAAAACCCTTGTTGGCAAGCACAGCAGTCAGACGTTCTTTTTGGTTGATGATGAGGTTTGCACACGTTAGATGGAATTTTGGCCCACTCCTCTTTGCAGATCATCTGTAAATCATTGAGATTTCGAGGCTGTCGCTTGGCAACTCGGATCTTCAGCTCCCTCCATAAGTTTTCGACGGGATTAAGGTCTGGAGACTGGCTAGGCCACTCCATGACCTTAATGTGCTTCTTTTTGAGCCACTCCTTTGTTGCCTTGGCTGTATGTTTCGGGTCATTGTCGTGCTGGAAGACCCAGCCACGAGCCATTTTTAATGTCCTGGTGGAGGGAAGGAGGTTGTCACTCAGGATTTGACGGTACATGGCTCCATCCATTCTCCCATTCATGCGGTGAAGTAGTCCTGTGCCCTTAGCAGAGAAACACCCCCAAAACATAATGTTTCCACCTCCATGCTTGACAGTGGGGATGGTGTTCTTTGGGTCATAGGCAGCATTTCTCTTCCTCCAAACACGGCGAGTAGAGTTAATGCCAAAGAGCTCAATTTTAGTCTCATCTGACCACAGCACCTTCTCCCAATCACTCTCAGAATCATCCAGATGTTCATTTGCAAACTTCAGACGGGCCTGTACATGTGCCTTCTTGAGCAGGGGGACCTTGCGGGCACTGCAGGATTTGAATCCATTACGGCGTAATGTGTTACCAATGGTTTTCTTGGTGACTGTGGTCCCAGCTACCTTGAGATCATTAACAAGTTCCCCCGTGTAGTTTTCGGCTGAGCTCTCACCTTCCTCAGAATCAAGGATACCCCACGAGGTGAGATTTTGCAGGGGAGCCCCAGATCGATGTCGATGGACAGTCATTTTGTATGTCTTCCATTTTCTTACTATTGCACCAACAGTTGTCTCCTTCTCATCCAGCGTCTTACTTATGGTAGCCCATTCCAGCCTTTTGCAGGTCTATGATCTTGTCCCTGACATCCTTAGAAAGCTCTTTGGTCTTGCCCATGTTGTAGAGGTTAGAGTCAGACTGATTCATTGAGTCTGTGGACAGGAGTCTTTTATACAGGCACCAAGTTGATTTGGAGCGTGTAACTGGTCTGGAGGAGGCTGAACTCTTAATGGTTGGTAGGGGATCAAATACTTATTTCTCTGTGCACAATGCAAATAAATATATATAATTTTGACAATGTGATTTTTTTTTTTTTTTTTTATATAATCTATCTCTCACTGGTAAAATTAACCTAGCCTACAAATTCTAGACTGTTCATGTCTTTGACAGTGGGCAAACTTACAAAATCAGCAAGGGATCAAATACTTACTTCCTTCACTGTACATACATCAGATGGAATGGTGTTTGAAAAAGCATGCAATTCAACTGTAAGGCCCCATGCACAAGAGCGTAGAATTCGTTCGTAATTACGGACCCATTCACTTCTATTACCCAAATATACAGAAAGGTGTCCGGGCCGTAGAAAGCCACCACAAAAGTTAGGACATGTCCTATTTTTTGCTTTTACGGACCGTGCGACCACTTTAGAATGGGCGCACGGCCCGCAAATGCGTGCGACTGTGTGCAGAAGGCCTAAGAAAAGGAATGTAAAACACACTTTTTTTAAAAAAAAATTAATCTAGCACACAGTTTTGCTATTAATGAATGTCATTTGTGGCTTTCCTGTAAATATGTTGCAAACTCCTTGGAAAATGAAATACCAGGTTTTTAGGATTTTGGAATTCCAACATGGGATACGCAGAATATGGACCGGTATGAGATGCTTTCAAGGCCTATACTAGAGGAGTTGTAATACGAGCCATCTCCTCTCAGACGTGGATTGGTAAACTCTGACTGTCTTTAGGCTGATTTAGTGGTTGCGGAGGAGGAATATTTTAGAACTAGGAAACCCTCAGCTTTCTCTGCAAAACAACGCGAATATACCCTATTGCTAACTGAACTAACAAGGAAGACCGCTTTATATTCCCAGTAAAGGATTTTTGACCAGGGAGACAAAAATGGTCTTCTACAAGCATACCTTGCCAAGGATGATAGAACTCCAAACCCCATCATGGAAGTAACCTTCTGCACTGGTGTGTTAGCAACCCTCTAACTATTAACGAAATATTTGCTACATTTTACTCAGATTTATATTTTTCTAACGAGACGTACACTTTATCCAATCTGGAAGAATACTTAGACACTATAACATTCCCCATCTTGGAGAGTGAGGATGTAAAACTTTTTAGAAGCGGATTTAAACCATAGAAGAAATTAATGCAGCTATTCGCTCTTCTACGAACAGGAAAACTCAAGGTCTGGGTGGACTGCCCATTGAATGGTATAAAATCCATGTGGAATTGATCGCTCATCTCCTCTACCTTTTTCAATCTCTGATTAACGGGGCAAACCCCCCCCTCTATGAAAGAAGCTCTTATAGTTCTAATCCCAAAACCCTATAAAGACACTAAATACTGCGCCTATCTGCCTATTTCGCTTATCAATTGCGATGCTAAATACACTAAAATTCTGGTGATGCGTTTACAGAAGGTAATATCTCATGTCATTCATTAACCTTTAGTCTACCTCTAGTTCTTTTGGCTCCCAGATTATTGCCTCCTTGGACTTGGAGAAAGCATTTGAATTGGTAGAATGGCCATATCTGTACTAAGTAAATTTTGATTTGGACGGAGAATTATCCAATGGAAAAGTTTTCTGTACTCCCAACCTATAGCAAGTATCAAAACGAATTGCCATATCTTTCCATTCTTTACCCTGGCTTGGCGGACTAGACCGGTATGCCCGTTGTCCCCTTCCTTTTTTGCATTCACTATTGAACCCCTTGCTAAAAGAAGCTCGTCTGAGCTTTCTTTGGGAGTGCGCTTCATTCTTTTAAGGCTGGGTTCCCACAGGTCGGATACATTCAGTCCGAAAAAAAAAACTCACCACGTTGTGATGGGTTTTTTCAAACAATTTCCTCAGCAGAAAAAAAAACAACGATCGTACTTACCACCTCTCACTTCTCTGCGAGTAGCCTGGCCTCCTGGGATGACGTTGCAGGCCATGTGACACTCCAGTCAATCACAGGCTGCAGCGTCACATGGCCTGCAACGTCATCCCAGAAGGCCGGGCTATGCGCAGAGAAGTGGGAGGGGTTAAGTATGATCGTTTTTTTTCTCCCTTGGACAAATTCCGCCACATGGGATGAAACGTCATTCCAGGATGCCGGACTGCAGGAAGGAGAGACTTCTGGTTAAGTATAATTTTTTTTCCTGAGTTGCGATTTTTGCGGCAGACTCGCTGCGACTTCGCCACAACACTTTGTTGCCAACGAAAAGGCAGCATAAATTGACATGCTGCAGAATTAAAATCCGCACCGAAGGTCAATTTCACGTTTACGATGCGTTTATTTTCCGCAACGTGGGCATAAGATTTTCCGCACAGGAATCAGTTGCGGAAATTACGCAGCGTTTATGCTACGTGGGAACCCAGCCTAAATGATTAAGTCAATTTTTTTGTATTTAACTTGATTAGATGCTGGAGAACTACAAGTACCATTTTGCTTCAGTACACAATGAAAGAATGGTGAAGGTGTTGTATGTGGCAATAAGAGTAATCTTAAATATTTTTGGAATTAGGGCAACAAAGAGTTTCATGAAAATTTCTTTAAAACCTTTAATAAAGCAAAGTAATATGGTATCTTACCTTAACTTCTATAAAGTCTGGCTTTCCAAGTTTCACTAGGTCTGCATACGCCTTTAGCTCATCCACATTCCATGCCTTTACAAGGGTCAACCTGTACACTGTTCGTTGTTGCTATAAAAAAGAATATTAATAAATTTATTTTACACTTTTGGGCATTTAATCCAATTTCTCCAAATACGGTCATGACCTAAAACTAAAGCAGTCATGTAAAAGTCAGAAAGTAAGTAGAATAGATATTTAGTACTTTGGAAAGCCATACATTAGATGTAGCACATAGATTATGGATTGGCAATCGGCTGCCTTATAAAAAGTACTAATATAACACTGTCCCATGCAGCAGTCATTAGCATGGCTGCCTAGCCCATGTCTGACAATGAATTCGAGAAGTGGTCTGTAATATATCTTGGAATAAAAGGCTAAAATCGAGTTTTCGGATGTTCTGAAAAATACATCTCCTGTCACTTTCAGTCAGAAGAGGGATTGCCTGCCGAAGACTAGAAGAAAGCAAGCTTAAAGCGACCCTCCGGTGCCGGGGCAACATTTTAAATATGGTGGTTGTATATGGAGTAATATCGGATGCCCTCAAGCTATGCCCCTCTGCTGTGGATCCGCCCTTTTAGGATCCCCTCTGTGCGGTCCCAAAATGGCTGCTGCGCTTCTTAGACTACGAGTCTGACACACTCCCACTGCTGCTGATTGGCCAGAGCTGCTCACATGAGCAGTTCTGTCAAATTCGTGAACAGAGGGAGTGTCTTAGACTCAGTCTAAGAAGCGCTGCTGCCATTTTGAGATAATACAGAGGGGACCCTAAAACGGCGAATCCACGGCAGAGGGGCACAGCTGGAGGGCAACAGGTAATTTTACTCCATATACCTCATCACATTTATAATTCTGTCCTGAAACCGGAGGGTCGCTTTAATAATTTTACATCTTGGACAAGTAATAGCACTGCACGTCAGACACGGATTTAAAGAGGCTCTGTCACCACATTATAAGTGCCCTATCTCCTACATAAGGAGATCGGCGCTGTAATGTAGGTGACAGTAATGCGTTTTATTTAAAAAAACGATCTATTTTCACAACGTTAGGAGCGATTTTGGTTTATGCTAATGGATTTCTTAATGCCCAAGTGGGCGTATTTTTACTTTCGACCAAGTGGGCGTTGTACAGAGGAGTGCATGACGCTGACCAATCGGCATCATGCACTCCTCTCCATTCATTTAGACAGCAGAATCGCGTTCTTATTAGAACATGATCTGCAGCCACATACACAGACATTCTGCTTGATTAACGTTAATCCAGTGTCCTGATAATGAATACACATGACCATCCAGCCTGGACGTCATGTGTATTCAGAATCCTGACACTTCTGAATCTTTTCTGTGAGATTCCGGCAAAGGAAACTAAATCTCGCGAGATTACGGAGGTAAACGAGATTTCGTTTCCCTTGCTGTAAATCTCACAGAAAAGATTCTGAAGTGTCAGGATTCTGAGTACACATGACGTCCAGGCTGGATGGTCATGTGTATTCATTATCAGGACACTGTAGTAATGTTTGTGTATGTAGCTGCACATAGTGATATAACTATATCGCTAGTGCAGTGTAAATGAATGGAGAGGAGTGCATGATGCTGATTGGTCAGCGTCATGCACTCCTCTGTACAACGCCCACTTGGTCGAAAGTAAAAATACGCCCACTTGGGCATTAAGAAACTCATTAGCATAAACCAAAATCACTCCTAACGTTGTGAAAATAGATCGTTTTTTTAAATAAAAAGCATTACTGTGACCTACATTACAGCGCCCATCTCCTTATATAGGAGACAGGGCACTTATAATGTGGTGACAGAGCCTCCTTTAAGTTCTTGCCAAACTTTTAACCACAAATACTAAAAAACAAACAAACAATAAAAATCCATCCCTTTAAATTTGATACGTTTTTGCCAAAAAGTAGAAATCAAGGCATGTTGCAAACCGTTGAAGGCTATGGAAAATATGGGTAACATTTTAGGTAACATATGTATTTGGTAATAACAAGCACTTTTATAATATACGTGTATTATCATTTTGCCTTCATTTTAGCGCTGCTGCAGCATCAATTTATCCTCTTTATATAGAAGCTGTAGAACAATGCTGTCAGTTGAACCCGGGAGGTGAGCTGGACTGATGGCTCGGCTGACAACGGCTCCTGTGTGCCTCTAAGGCTTAGTTCACACAGAGCTTTTTTTATAAATCAGCTGGGTTTTTTTTGCCGCGTTTTTTTTCCGCTCTCGGGAAAAACGCCTCAGTCTCCCATTGAAATCAATAGGAGGAGTTTTCGGCAATTTTTGGCGCTTTTTTCACGTAAAAAGACTCAAACTCGTAAAAATATAGGTCTTTTTTTTTTGCACCACATGTATTTTTAGAGGTGTTTATTGCCATGTTTGCTGCTATTTTTACCTCTTCAACAGGCAAAGGAAAAAACTGAGCGTTTTTTTTAAAAAAACACTTAAAAAATACGCGTTAAAAAACGCTGCGGCAGCTATTTCCGTCTCCCATTGCTTTCAATTGGGTTTTTGAGGCGGAAAACGACCTCAAGATAGGTCATGTTGCGGCAAAAAAACAAAACCTCCGCAGCCCAATAAAATCAATTGGAGGCAATTTAGGCCATTTTTGGGCGCGGTTTCCGCATCAAAAAACTGTGTGAACAGGGCCTAAAACATCTAACTAAAATTGTAAAACTTATTTATACAGAAAAGCATTAATTTGCTGAAACCGGACAACCCCTTTAAAAGCCTTTTCAATGGTGCAGAATTACCACAATTAACCTAAGATCTGCACTCCACTGATCTCAGTCCTCTCAATGGACGGAGTAGATTTAAATAAAGCATCATGCAAATTGCAGACATAGCTACAAGTTGACTACTTTTTCCATGCAGAGCATTTTTAAGTGGGCCAAGATCAGTCTGCTGTGGATCCGCTGTCAAGACCCAGACATCCCCAGGTGGGGTAAGGCAAATGTGTTCTGCGTCATTATGCTTAGAGATTGATTTTTACCGTACTGTATTAGCTTAACAAGACAGTTATGTGTTCTGCCGTACAGCGATATCCCTGAAGCAAACTTGTCTCGAGCGAGTAATATCAGCTAATCTGGCTCCTAATGACAAGTTTCTGCAAACTGCTGTTGTCAACAGATTTGCAGCTTGCCTAAGGCATATAGCCTGAGATGTCATCTACTGGGTATTTTCGGTCTCCTTGTCATACACAACCTCATAGCTCCAATCTAACTTATCTAAAACTGGTGCATATTTTGTTTAAAAAGTAAAAACTAATGTAAAAGCTGGTATTAGATTTTAGAATGAGGATGGACATTCCTAACGCAGTAGATACAGCTGCTGCCCTCATGATAACAGCTTACTGCGGGGGTGGGGATTCTTTATTCTGCCGAGGGCCATTTGGATGTTTATAAGATCATTTGCGGGCCATACAAAATCATCAACTTAAACATGACCCTGTGCTATATTTGGTCAAACATTGAATTAACTCACCCCTAATGTTATGGCTGGAACAGCTTCTCTTTGGTGAGGCGTGTGATGTTAGCGGGTGTTGATGATATTGCTACTGCGTCGGTTAGCAAGGAGTGCTTGACTCTTTGGTAAGTTTTGAAAAGAACTCGCAGCAGAAAGTGGTTTAGACTTACTTAAGGCTATGTTCACACGGGGTATTTTGCCGAGTTTTTTGACGCGGAAACCGCGTCGCAAAACTCGGCAGAAACGGCCCGAGAACGCCTCCCATTGATTTCAATGGGAGGCGTCGGCGTCTTTTTCCCGCGAGCAGTAAAACTGCCTCGCGGGAAAAAGAAGCGACATGCCCTATCTTCGGGCGCTTCCGCCTCCGACCTCCCATTGACTTCAATGGGAGGCAGAGAAAGTGTATATCTCGCTGTTTTATGTCCGCGGCGTTCAATGGCCGCGGGCGAAAAACGGCGCGATAATTGCCGCGAAAATCGGCGTGCAGGGAGAGGAATATCTGCCTCAAAGTTCCAAACGGAATTTTGAGGCAGATATTCCTCCCCCAAAATACTCCGTGTGAACATAGCCTAAATGGGTTTTCCATCAGGGACATTTATGACATATCCACAAGATTTGACATAAATGTCAGATAGATGCGCACCTATCTTTAGAACGGTGCCCCCTAAACCACGTTCTACCTCTCTGTGTTCCGGGTGATTTCCGACCATGAAGAAGAAAACCGCTCAGCTTGGTGAGCTACTCCGTAACTCCCATACTAGGGAATGGCAGCTACGGAAGCAGCGTAGTATGCGAGTTACACGGTTTCCGTAACTACCATTCAGTTCTATGGGACTTACGGACACAGTGTAGGTCAGCCAGCTACGCTGTTTCGTTCTTCATGGTCGGAAATCACAAGCTTCAGCCACAACACAAAAAGAGGTAGAACAGGGTTTAGGGAGACCCGTTCTAGAGATAGATCTGGGACCCACATCTATCTGACACTTATGACATATCCTGTGGATAGATCATAAATGCCCTTGATGAAAAAAAAAAACCTTCAAGTCACCTGACTTCACTTCCAGTGAGTAGGGCAGGCGGACTGAGCCAAGGAGGGAATGACACGGCAGCATGGCGGTCAGAGTGATGCTGGGGCATGCCGTGATGGGAGTGGACCTGTCCAGTCACCTGACCGTGCGGGCCCGGGAGTGCACCAGTCCGGTCAACTGACCTCACATCACTGACTCCACCCCTTACTGCATGTAGTACATCAAGGGTCAACTCATGGCTACCATAGAGATAATTGGTCTCACATGTAAATATCATCATGGTGCTTAACCACTTAGTGACCAAGCTATTTTTTAAGTTTTTCCATCGTCGCATTCAAAGAGCTATAACTTTTTTATTTTTTCGTTGACATAGATGTAGAAGGTAGTTTTTTTGGGGACAAGTTGTACTTTTTAATAGCACCATTTAGAGGTACATATAATGTATTGATGAAACTTTTATTAACTTTTTTATAGAAAAAAACCCCAGCAATTTCACCACTCTTTTTGAAGTCCTAAATTTACCATGTTTACCATGTGGTATAAATAACAATAACTTTATTCAGCAGGTTGTTACAATTGCGATAATACCAAATTCATGTAGTTTTTTACAGTAAAAACACATTTTCTTTAAAATTATTTGTTTTTGAATCGCCATATTTTATATTTTTCTGCCGATGCAGCTGTATGAGGGCTTTTTTTTTTTTTGCGGGACGACTTTTTTTTTATTGGTACCATTTTGGAGTAGATGCGACTTTTTGATCACTTATCACATTTTTTTGAAGGCAGGATGAACAGAAAACAAGAATTCTGGCATTGTTTTTTATTTTACTTTTTACGGTGTTCACCGTGCGGGTTAACTAATGTAATCGTTTTATAGTTAGGGTCGTTACGGAAGCGGAGATACCAAATGTGTGTAACTTTTTTACTTGGGATTTTTATTTATTATTAAAACTTTAAACGTTTTTGGGACTTCACTATACGATTATTTGATCACTTTTATAATACTCTGGAATACTTCTGTATATTAGAGTATTATGAATGTCAGGGCAAAACTGACAGGCATCTCTTAGGCCATGCCTCTGGCATTCACTAGAGGCAGACCTGGGAGCCTTTTTTACACCCCTGGCTGCCATAAAAACCATTGGCACCCCGCGATCGCATTGCTGGTGTGCCGATGGGGTGAGAGGGAGCCTCCCGCTCTAAAACCACTAAGATGCAGCAGTCGCTATTGCCCGCCGCAACTGAGGAATTAAACTGACGGGATCGATGTTTATTCCGATCCCGTCTGGTCAAGCAGGTCTGCTGCAAGCCCTCAGCTACCTCCGCATATCGCGCGTGTGAAAGGGGTTTCCGAAACTCTGATCACATGTGGAAAATTTTCATATAGATTTTTGTCTGCACCAAGGGGGAAAAAAAATCCAGCAAAAATAAGTAGCATGCTAAATATTAATGTGGATCCTCACGAAAAAGCAGGACGATTTCCACATGCGGATTAGCAATGTTGAATGGGGCTAATCCTCATGTGGATCTGTGGCATGAATCAGAGATCAGCTTTGTGAGCCTATGGTGTGCATTACACAGGCAGAAATACATCCAGTACTAATAAGCTCTTGTACTGACTGGTCAAAATGGTGTTCCCAGGAATGTACTGTACTGGGCAAGACTGACAACGAAACATGGTGTCCATTGGTCCTTGAAACGCATTACGAATACAACGCTTGTGCTCCAACTAACATGTTCAGACACACAGCTCGCCGTTCTTTAGCTAGGATCGGCTATAACAGCAGGTGACCAGTTCGAGCGCCATTATTATCTAAGGGAAACAAATAGACAAGACTGCAATGGGCAAAAGAGCGCAAAAGCTGTAGCAGTGGAAAAACAATCATTGCCTGGTCAGATAAAGGCCTGTAACGTGTCTGTAGTTTGGTCAGTATTTTGGTTCAGCATCTGAAAGCCAAAACCTGGAGTGGACGCAAAACACGGGTGAAGTGCAAATATTCCATTAGGGCACATTCACATGGCAATAGTTTGGTCAGCATTTTGCTTCAGTATTTGTAAGACAAAACCACAGGTGAATCAAAAACCAGAGAAGTATAATGAAAAGATTTGCACCTCTTCCATGTTATGGACCCACTCCTGGTTTGGCTTTGAAATACTGATGCAAAATACTGACAAAAAGATTACTGTGTAGGCTCCACTCCTATTTTTAACTTACACTTACTGATGCAAAATACTGCTGTATAAAAATGGCTAAATCCAGATTTGTTGCACCATGCTGATGAGAGGGTTAGAAATTGGCGCAGGCAGCCTAATCGATGAACCCTTCCGGTCAGGTGTCAACAGAACTGATACCTGTGGATGGATGCTTGAACAGTAGAGCTTATCTAAACATTATGGCCAACTAAATTCATCCCTTCATGGCAGCTATTTACCGTACGGCTGAAGGACACGTTCATTTCCCGCAGTTGCCGCTATCCTGTCCGAATAGGCCAATACTCCTGCCGAAAAATGTAAGTAACTAGGGAAATCTATACCGCAAGAAATTGCTGCAGCTCTCAAGGGCAAAGAAGGTCCAAAGCGCAGCTAGAAAGGAGTCTCTAATAGAGTGGCCATTCAGGGTGTGTGTGTGTGTACGTACGTACGCACACATATACGTACATATAGAATACACACACACGCACGCGCGCACATGCACACCATTCAGCTGATGTGTTTTGACAGGTTAAAAAATGTGACCCATACTGTACGGGTAATCTAAATGGCCCTTAATTAATTGTGTAATCTAGTTTCATGCTCCTCTGTGACCACTGTACTAATGTACGTACATATAAAAACGCTGAAAACCAACACAGCATATTGTTCCCCATAGCCCAAATCAATGACATTACATTATTTTGGCTCAATGTAGGAACAAGAATGGTCACAGTGAAAATCAATATTAGAATATAAAACAATAAGTAGATTTATAGATTGGGTGGGAGCCACAGCACTGCACCTACATACATATGCCGCTTATCCCCCTTATTTCTATAAATAATACAAAAGATAATCCGATTAGAACATTCTTTGGCTTTCATTGTTTATTTGTTCATGTGGTACCGGATTCTAACCCTGGTGGTCTTTTCGGATTCTTTTATTGTTAAAAAAAAAACCATAGGTTCCAGTTATATAAATACAGAGTATATAGCTGTCAAAAGGAAATAAATAAATAATAATAAAAAGTACATTTCTGAAACCGTGGAGAAAAATAGAAAGAATCCAACACCGTGAATGCATTTAGCTGCACTGGAACGTTCACAATGGCCAGTTCATGCATGAGTCACACATTTTACCACAGGACACTGGTAATATTTCTGAAGCCTTGTTCATAAATAATCACCCTATGCTGGAGACGTGGGTAGAAGGCAGTGAAATATTTCTGACAGGCAGTTCGTGAACACCTTATTGCAGCTGCTATAGAATCTTTTCACCAGCGTAAATGCTAGAAAGTCATTACATCTGTGATACGAAAATCAAAGAACATTTTCTAAATGCTCATCATTAACCGCTATTTTAAAAAAAATAAGACTATTCACAGTTGTGTCATGATTTTTACAGGAGCCATGACGGATGTGATAGATTCGCTTTTTACTCTACACTATTCTAACCATCAAAAAGCAACAAGCTTGACGCAAAGGCTTCAGACGGAAAGCGCCTGAGGCTCTGTTGACATCTGCATTTAACCCCTTCCCGCACCTTGGCGTAAACGAACGCCCAGATGAGCAGTAACTTCGCACACCAGGGCGTGCAGTTACGTCCGCGCTTTAACAGTAAGGGTATGTTCACATGCAGAGTCAAAAAAGTCTCAAAATACGGAGCCGTTTTCAAGAGAACACAACTTCTGATTATTAGAAGTTTTTTGTGCCACTCGCGATTTCCGTGGCGGTTTTTTTTACGGTCGTTTTTTGAGCTTTTTTCAATAGAGTCTATGTGAAAAGGCTCCAAAAACGTCCCAAGAAGTGTCCAGCACTTTTGCGGCTGTTTTTTACGTGTAAAAATAAACCTCCGTCGGAACAGACGGCCGTTTTCCCATTGAAATCAATGGGCAGATGTTTGGAGGCGGTCTGCTTCCGATTTTTCGGGTGTTTACAGCCCGAAAAACATCCAAAAATAGGCCGTGTGAATATAGCCTTAACCACCGCGGGGCACTACACTGCAGCGGCGGTTAACTGTGCAGGGTGTCTGCCCCGCTCTCCCCGTTGCCGATCAGCGGCCTGTCGCCGCTAAAATCGGCAATTAACCCGTTCGATGCGGTGGTCGATTGTGATCGCCACATTGAAGAGGTTTAGAGCACATCGGCAGCCCCCCACATGGATTTGCGGGGGCTGGCGATCCCCATCACAGCAACCAGAGGCCAGACAATGGCCTCCGGGCTGCCATGTACGGAAGCCTCGGAGGAGCAGCCTCCGGCCATTTCTCCAAGGCTTCTTGTCAGTGTGACTGTCACGTCACAATGACAGTTATAACACATTACACTATGTAGTGTAATGTGTTCTAGCAGCGATCAGAGCTGCAAGTCTAAGTGCCCTCTAGTGGGACAAATAAAAAAAAGTAAAAAAAAAAAGTTAATAAAAAGGTTTTTAAAAAGTGTAAAAATAAAAGTTAAGTGAGATAAACAAAAAATGCTTTTTTCCCTATAAGAAGTCTTTTATTATAGGAAAAAAATTAACACGTTAAAAAAAGTACACATATTTGGTATGACCGCGTTCGTAACGACCCCAATTATAAAACTGTAATATTTTTCCCGCACGGTGAACACAGCAAAAAAATATAAGTGAAAAAACAATGCCAGAATCACTATTTTTTGGTCACCACCCCTCCCAAAATATACAATAAAAAGTGATCAAAAAGTCGCATGTACGCCAAAATAGTACCAATACAAAATACAACCCGTCCCGCAAAAAACAAGCCCTTACACAGCTTTTTTGACTGAAAAATAAGTGTTATGGCTCTCAGAATATGGTGACACAAAAAATAATTTATTTTATAAAGAAGTGATTTTATTGCTGCAAAACATAAAAAAATTATATACATATGGTATCACCGTAATCGTACTGACCCACAGAATAAAGTAAAATGGTCATTTATAGCCCAGGGTGAACGGCACAAAAAAAAAAAAAAAACATTTGTCAGAATTGGAGGTTTTTGGTCACCTTGCTTGCCAAAAAATGGAAAAAAAGAGTGATCAAAAAAAAAAATCACATGTACCCCAAAACAGTCCTAATGAAAACTGAGGAAAAATGAAAAAGTTCTGGCTCTCAGGATATGGCGATGCAAAATGTGCAGAGTGTTCCAAAAGCGGATAAGATTGGGCGCCATTTATCAGTGCGACACCAGCCACACATCTATATATTATTTACCCCATTATTATACCCTCTTATTATGCCCGGATGTTCTCCGCGCAGATTACATATGCCCCCCACATTATAAACGGAGATACCAGTAAAACGCCAAACAGAACGAACAAGCTAAATTTGCGCGCCAAATGCTGCTCCCTCCCTTCTGAGCCCTACAGCATCCCAAACAGCCGTTTACGTCCACTGATATGGCATCGCCATACCCGGCAGAACCCGGTTAATATTTTATGAGGTATTAGTCTTCATTTGCACAAACTGGGCTAAAATGGCACATCAGTGGAAAATTTTAATTTTCACTCTGCACCATCCGGTGCACATTAACCCCTTCGCACACCACGACATAGCATGTTGTAGTGTGGGGGGTGATGTATGGAGCGTCTCACGTGAAAAATAAAGAATTTAAAACTGCAAAATCGCTGTTTTTTGGTCACCTTGCCTCTACCAAAAAATTTAATAAAAAGTGCTCAAAAAGTTGTATGTACCAAAAAATCATACTAATAAAAACCGCTCGTCCCTCAAAAAATAAGCCCTCACACCACTCTATTGACGGAAAAATAAAAAAGTTATGGCTCTTGGAAAGCAGAAAGGGAAAAACTATAAAGGAAAAGAAAAAAATGGTTCAGTGCGGAAAGGGTTAATTACTTTCTAATGAAAAAACATGTATGCCCACATGTGGGGTATAGCCGTACTCTTGAAAAATTGCTTTACAAATGTTTGGCGGCTTTTTCCTCCTTTATCCTTTGTGAAATTGAAAAAATTCAACATTTTAGTGGAAGAAATGTTGATATTTATTTTCACGGCCTAATTCTAATAAATCCGGCAAAAGACTTGTTGGGTCTAAATGCCCACTATACCCCTAGATAGATTCTTTAAGTGGTGTAATTTCCAAAATGGGGGTCACTTTTGGGGGATTTCCACGGTTTTGGCCTCTTAGGGGCTTTGCAAATGTGACATGGCACCCAAAAATCATTTCAGCTAAATTTGAGCTAAAAAGCCAAATAGTTTTACAAATTGTTGGGGTGCTTTTTTTCTCCTTTATTCCTTGTAAAAATAAAAAATGGCTACCTTTTTTTCAGAAAAAAATGTAGATTTTTACCTTTACAGAATAATTCCAATGAATTCAACAAAACAACGGTGGGGTCAAAATGCTAACTTCACCCCTAGAAAAATGCCTTTGAGTGTAGTCTCCAAAATGGGGTCCCTTTTGGGGGGTTTCTACTATTTTGTTCCCTCTGTGCATTGCAAATGTGACACGGCACTGAAAACTATTCCAGCAAAAATCAGAATTCCAAAATCCAAATGGTGCTCTTTCCCTTCGGAGTCCTGCTGTGGGTCCAAACAGCAGTTTATTACCACATATGGGGAATTGCTATAATCGGGAGAAATTACTTCACATATGTAGGTGTTTACTAATTCAAATAAATTTAGCAAAAAAACTGTGGGTTCAAAATGCTAACTATACCCGTAGATAAATTCCTTGAGGGGTGTAGTTTACAAAATGGTGTCACTTTTGGGGGCCTTTATTGTTTTGGCCCCACAAGACCTCTTCAAACCTGACATGGTACCTAAAATATATGCCAAAACAAAGGAGGCCCCAAAATCCACTAGGTGCTCCTTTGCTTCTGAGGCCGGTATTTCAGTAAATTAGCGCACTAGAGTCACATGTGGGATATTTCTAAAAACTGTAGAATCTGGGCAATAAATATTGAGTTGCATTTCTCGGGTAAAACTTTCTGTGGTATAGAAAAAAACGTATTTGATTTTTTTTTGCCAAAATTCATTTGTAATTTGTACATTTTACCTCTACTTGGCATTAATTCCTGTGAAACGCCTAAAGGGTTAAAACACTTTCTGAATGCCGTTTTGAATACTTTGAGGGGTGCAGTTTTTAAAAATGGGGTAATTTATGGGGACTTTCTAATATATAGGGCCCTCAAAGCCACTTCAGAACTGAACTGGTCCTTGTAAAAATAGCCTTTTGACATTTTCTTGAAAAAAAATTGCTGCTAAAGTTTTAAGCCTTGTGATGTCATAGAAAAATAAAAGAATGTTCAAAAAACTATGCAAACAAATTAAATTTGCAAATTTTCCTTCCACTTTGCTTTAATTCCTGTGAAACGCCTAAAGGGTTAAAAAAAACTTTCTGAATGCTGTTTTGAATACATGGAGGGGTGCAGTTTTTAAAGTGGGGTGATTTGTGGGGGTTTCTAATATATAAGGCCCTCAAAGCCACTTCACAACTGAACTGGTTCCTTAAAAAAAAAAAAAATGGGCTTTTGAAATTTTCTTGAAAATATGAGAAATTGCTGCTAAAGTTCTAAGCCTTGTAACGTCCTAGAAAAATAAAAGGATGTTCAAAAAACTATGCAAACAAAGTAGACATATGGGAAATTACTATTTTGTGTGGTATAACTATCTGTCTTACAAGCAGATACATTTGAATTTAGAAAATGCTAATTTTTTGCAAATTTTCTCTAAATCTTGGTGTTTTTCTCAAAAAAAATATTGAATATATCGACCACATTTTTTCACTATCAAAGTACAATATGTCATGAGAAAACAATCTCAGAATCGCTTGGATAGGTAAAAGTATTCTCAAGTTATTACCACATAAAGTAACAACCGTCAGAGTTAAAAAATGAGGCTCTGTCATCTGGTCCAAAAGTGGCTCAGTCCTGAAGGGGTTAAAGGGGGTCACCCAGTTTCTATTTATTTATTTTACTCATGTGTAGAATAGGAAATACAGTTTTCTAATATACATGTATTAGAAATTCTGCTCACATACCTTTATTATAGTCTACTGCCACAGTAGAATGGTATCTACAGGCTAACTGAATATGAATGTGTCAGCCATGCAACACACACGTGTTGGGGCAACATGGGCTAAGTGAATAGGACGAACGGTGGAATAATGATGAACAATTAAACTGTGTCTTGATGATTTATAAAATAACTGCCTGTCTTTGAGATGTTGTCATGTTGTTAATAAAGTTAAATTAAAAAAACAAAAAACACACAGAGGAGACCGTGAGAAGAATGTAAGAGCTGCTCCTCACGGACACTGACAGACATGATGAGGAGATGTTGCTGTAGGTAGAAATACTTTATAACTTCTCCTCAACCTATTATTCACCTGTTTTATACCTGGACAGTGTTACCTGAATGCCAGTGGTCACATGACTGTCCATTCACTTATCCTATGGGTGCTCTTTTATGGACTAATCTGTGGGCTATACCATTTTTTATTTTTAGACAGACAACTACACTAATATAAGAAAAGTATGTGAGCGGAATTTCAAATACATGTATATTAGAAATCTGTATGATTTCCTATTCAATAAATAAATAGAAAAAAAAGGTGGACAACCCCTTTACGACATAACATGTATGTGGTAGCCGTTAAAGGGAAGTATAGAGCGGTCTCACTGGCTGAGCACGCTCCATACTCAGCGGGTGTCGGCTGTGTAATACAGATCATTTTGATTCCGCCCATTTAACACCTTAAATGCCACAGGTCAATCATGGCCCCCTCTGACGTCATGGCAGCGTAGGGGCCTAATGAAGGGCCCCAGGTCTGACATCTTTCTACTCCTTTGAAGCCCTGCCAGACTGTCAGTATAGCGATATACTGCAATACATTAGTATTGCAGTATATCATGCAAGCGATCCAACAATCACTGGTTCCAGTCCCCTAGGGGGGCTAATAAAAATTTAAAAAAAATAAGTTAAAAAAAAAAAATATAAAAAAAAAAAAAAAAGTGTTAAAAAGGTTTTTTCACAAAAATTAAAAAGTTAAAAGAATAAATAAAACCTTTTCCCATTTTATCCTTAAAGCCATTTTAACAAAAAATTAACAGAACTGGTATCTCTCAGATGAGCCCTCACATCGCAGAATAACAGAAAAAAAAACAAAAAAGTTATGACTCAGGATATGGCGACAAAACTAATTTTTTCTTTTCATTTCTTTTCTAAAAATGGTAAAACAAAAATTTTTTTTATAGCGCCACAATTGTATCGACCTGTAAGACGCCGTAAAAACAAAACCCTCCCAAAAAATTACGTAAAAGCGGTTTCTTGCCCAGTTCACCTCACAACTAATGTTTCTTTTCAGATTCCCAGTACATTAAATGGTGCCACAAAAAACTTTAACTTGTCCTGCAAAACACAAGCCCTCATACGGCTACGTCGACGAAAAAAAAAAAAAAGTTATGGTTTATGGAAGGTGTGGAGGAAAAACCAAAGATTGGCTGTGTCAAGGCTCCATTAAGGGTCTCCTTTGCAGATTACGGCAATTTTCAGACAAAATAGGGCAGAATGCTCGATGCCTAACGGAACCAATTCAAGTAAATGGGATCCTTCGGGCACCACGGTTTTCCACCATGAAACGCATCCAGTGGTCCAGTTTTTCATGTTATCACACTTTTTAGGACAAATCAAGTGAAACCTGGCTGCAGTTGAAGGCATAATCCAGGAAAAGAAAAAACTCAATTAAACAGTACTCGGAACTTAAACCTCCGCTCCTTATTTCTGTTAGAAGTACCATCTTTACTAGTAGGCCATGTTACTAATGGCTCTTCTTTAGGTATGCTTAAAGGGGTTGTCCCACCAATACACATGTATCCCCTATCCACAGGGGCTCCGACCGCTGGGACCCACAGTGATGAGAACGGGGAACCGAAAGCCCCCAGAAGTGCTCCATGAGAAGCATGGGACTTTCGGGGTCTGTGTCCCGATTGTGTGTCTGGAAGCTCCACAGAAATGACTGGAGCGCCGGACGCGCTTGTGCGCATGCGTGACCAGCGCTCCAGTCACTTCTATGGAGCCTCCGGACAACAAGCCAGATAAAGGACCCGGAAGTCCCATGCTTCTCACGGAGCACTTTCGGTTCCCTGTTCTCCTTGGATATGTATCCCCTGTGGATAGGGGATACATGTTTTGTGGGACAACTCCTTTAAATCATACTGCACCCAATTGTGCCTGAAGCACTGTATAAAACTCCTTACTCCCTTCCCTACTCAAACTTTGCAGCTTTTGTGAAGAGAATCTATTCACGTTACATTAAATCTTGTACAGGGTTTAATGTAGTTGAGATTGTCAAACTAAACTATTATTTAATCCTGGCAAACGAATACACAGTAGAATAGGGAGCAAAGACAGTGGTCTAACATGACTGCAGGATCAGTTGTTTGTAGTATGTAACCAAGGAAACACAAAGGAGAAGCGGTATACACAAAACGGTGGAATATTTTTAATCAAAACCGGTTAGCAAGGATAATCCCACATGCATTAGATGCAAAATTCACAATGCAGATCTCATACACATGATGTTCGTGCAGACATCTGGAAACCTTCTGGAGGGAGGTAGAGTGTATAATTAACGGGGTGTATTCTGCTAATCTTACAATGACGCCATACATATGTGTGTTGGGTTATGTGGATGACCTAATGGGTTCTGAGACATTTAAAACTTCTGTAGCTCACTGGTTATATATGGCAAGGAAGTGGATTGCTCAGAGTTGGTTGCAGGAGCTCCGTCCTACACGGGTAGAGTATGTTGCCAAAGTGAACAGGTTTTTCCATGGATATGAGCCAAACTATTTGAAAAGAGGAACCTTCAAAAAATACGAGGAGATGTGGGCTGCCTGGTTGGACGGCTCAGATTTAGCTTCCATGGAGTTGATTAGAGATAGGGGTGCATCTAGGAATATTGTTTATAAGTATAGTGGTATAAAGCGGATGTATTAATATGATATAGTTTATAATAATGCGGATAGCTCACATTAAGGATGGGACTGCTGGGTGATGTCTAATACTTGATGAAATAACATTTCTAAGGATTGGGGTGGATCCATTCCCAGGTGTACCAGGTTGGGGGGGGCATATGATGTATTTTCTTTGTATTGCTCGTACTTTTTGTACCTGTACGTGCACGTATTGTGGAAAAAAATGAACATTTGTGTTTAAATAAAAAATTACTTGATAAAAAAACAAAAAACGGTTAGCAAAGTTTTTATATATATTTTTATTTAAGAAGCATTGGAGTACACACACACACAAACTTTAAAACCAATCTAGAACTCCCTCATGTCCAGCTCATGGGGTTCAATAAAGCCAAGTCTTCGGTGCGAAGATTTAGTTGAGGTGGTTATTGAAGACTTGTTTTAAGACCTGTAGAGTTACTATTTTGCTAGGACATGAAACACGCCAATTACCAATTTGTTCACTCAATATCACACAAACAAAGATACATTATATTACATTACATTGTAATAACCCCCCCAGTTTTTTTTAGTTTGTGCGAATTTCAATTTTTATAGTAAATGTCCTAAAAAAAGAAAAAAAAACAATTATAAGAAAATAAAGAAAAAAAATTAGTTCAAAAAACGGTTATTAGAGGAAATGTATTAGAATGGCGTGCAAACTTTACAGCGCAGAGGAAGCTTATGCTATTTTGTGCCGTGTTTCAGGCAGTGACACAGGAACCGCTTCAGAAGCGCAAATATCTTATGATGACACCAGCAGTACTGCTTCGGACGCTTCCGCAACAACTCCCACCAAAGGAAGTTTCCGCTGTTGCCAAAGCCGCACGTGCGGGAACTAGTAATCCCATAGTACCGCCACGTGCAGCACACGTTATCCTTCAGGTGCCCCAATTTATGTTAACTCCGGGCATAAACATTGACACCACGAATTTTGCCCCACACCATTTTTTTCATATTTTTTTTACGGATGAGCTTTTACAATTAATTGTGGACCAGACGAACGTTTATGTGAGGCAGTTTTTGATGAAAAAGCCTGCATGTGGTTATGCAAGGGTCTGTGTTCCTCGAGATAAAAAACATTTTTAGGGCTCATTCAGAATATGGGCATTGTAAAAAAAAACATCCACCCGTTCTTACTGGGCAGCAAGTCCTATTCATGAAATCCCAGTTTTTTTTACAATAACGTCCCGTAGCAGGTATGAGGCATTAATCAGTTTCCTGCATTTTAGTAATACATTTAGAAAGCCTGCCAAGAAGTGATCCTGGGCACGATTGCCTTCACCAGCGGAGGCTCTTTGTTACTTTGCTAAAAGATTCATTTCTAAAATCCTACACTCCTGACATGAACTTGTGTGGATGAATCCCTTGTAAATTTTAAGGGGAGATTGTGTTTTAGGCAGTACATACCATCAAAGAGCGTGATATGGCGTAAAATATGTGAGTAAGATCGGTTACACATGCGGCTTCAATATATATGGAGGGCAGAGACCGTGAAATAAATCCCCCAGGATGCCCACAAAACCTTGGTCTCAGAGTGTACACTGGCAATTTTTATTCTAGCGTGCCACTTGTCAAAAGCCTTCACGCTGACAAAACAGGGGCCTGTGGGACGATTCGCAGAAACCGCAAAGGATTGCCACCACAACTTCTCTCAATATGCCTGGCAAAGGGGGAATCAATTGCTTTTGCAAGTGATGAACTTCTTGCACTTAAGTGCAATGATCGGAGAGGTTTTTGAGCTGAGCACTATACATGTGTCAGGGATCATTACTATGTATATTGTCTGAAAAATATTATCCTCACATATATGTATATACATTTCAGTTCTTTGTGTAATATACTGATATATATAACAAGTTCTTTGTTCATGTCGGACACACCTATGGAAGACACCGCCCCCTGGAATGCAAAGAGGAGTGTGCAGAAGAATGTACAGAAAACTTATAGCTGGGGAGCGAATAGAATTTAATCAAGTCCCACATCTATAGGGAGGGGCATGTGTCTTCTCTGTGTGTGTTTCTTTGTTCTGAATAAAGTTCAGTTCCTCCTGGCTGACATTGAAGCTGTACCTCAGACATTTGTGTGGTGTACTTCTCTCCAGGCATGCCTTCAGCTTTCAATTTACAGAGGTGGTTATTCGGTGTGAAATACGGACCTGACACATGCGGACACCAAGGTCACTGTCAGAGAAAGAGAGAGAGGTGCTATTGCGGACAGAAACCGCTCTGTATCGCAGAGTACAACAGGTTCATGGGTGGCGTCAAACACAAAACCTGTCAATGATAATTATGGCTGTATGACAGACATGAGGTACATTAGGGTGCAAGAAGTGTGGGGGAAACTGCTGAATGAGGAGTCAGGTTCTGATAATAGTGGGGCCAAGATAGGAATTCATATTAGGCAATGTTATACGCCGCTCTAAAAAGGTGTTTTCAGGGCACATTTAAAACGGTGAATGTTGGAAATTAATCTGATTGTTTGGGGTCGCACATTCCAGAGGACTGTTGCTGCACCAGAAAAATCTTGGAGACGGTAGTGGGAAATTTGGATTATGGAGGATGTTAATCTAAAGTCATTGGCAGAACGTCGCGCATGGGTAGGGTGGTAGATCGCGATGAGGTGTAAGGAGGTGCAGCACTGTGGAGAGCTTTGTGGGTGAGAGTAGTGAGTTGACATTTTATTCTAAAGGGAATGGACAACCATTTCTGTGACACAGGGTAGAGGCATTGGTGTACCCATTAGTCAGAAAGATGAGCCTGGCTGCTGCACTCAGGATAGATTGGAGAGGGGAGTACTAATTAGTAATGAGTTACAGTAGTCAAGACGAGAGTGAATCAGAGCGACAATGAGAGTCTTTGCTTTCCACAGTAAGAAAAGGGCGGATTCTGAAGATGTTTTAGAGGTGCAGGTGACATGAGCGATAAAGTGATTGAATAAAAGGAGTAAAGCAAAGATCGGAGTCAAAAATAACCCCAAGACAGCTGAGATGGGGACATCAGGTTTAGGTAGGGTAGTAGATGGTGGGAACACAAGGAGCTCAGTTTTAGAAAGATTCCGTTTTTGACCGAGTGACGACATGATGTTAGATACAGCAGATAGGCAATCATGGTCTATTGGATTGGGGGGGGGGGGGGTTGTCGCAGGAAGAGGTATATAATTGGTGTCATCAGCGTAGATATTGGTATTGGAAGCCAAATCTGCTGATGGTTTGTCCAACAGGGGCTGTGTAGAAGAGAGCAGAGCAGACCTAGGACTGAACGATGAGGGACCCCAAAAGCAAGGGGAAGAGGAGAAGAAGTAGAACTAGCAAATGACACTGAATGAGCAGTCAGAGATAGGAAAAAAACCAAGAGAGCCGTGTCTTTAAGGCCAATAGAGTGGAGCATGTTAAGTAGGAGTTGGTGGTCTACAATGTCAAAGGCTGCGGAGAGATCCAGAAGAATCAGAGTATAGCTGCAGTTCGATTTCAGGCAGAAAGTGTTCCAGCTGCAGATAAATGAACCCTTGCAGTCACACCGTCACACGTTGTGAAGGGATGTAATGTGTCAGGGAGATGGTGATAATTAATAGCGGATCCCAAAAAACATGTAGCAGACTTGGGGCCATACACTTCCAACAATGGACTCTAAATAGAGCCTGTCAAAAAGCCTTCGCTCTGGTCCGTAATATATTGTTACACGATTGGTTTATTTTATTTCACCTACCACAAATCCGGCTGCTACCACCTTTGTCCCGACTTTCAGTAGGCAGTCTAATGACATCAAGAAAACCGTTCATAAATATACTCCTATCCTACATTAGGATGATGTACATGAAATTCTAACAAACAGTATCTACACAACAGAATTATTTAAAAAAAAACGCCCACATTGGGTTCCTCCCTTTTACGGTTTTTTTTTTTAGAAAAAAAACAAATAACAGAACATGGCTGTCAGTCAGAGGACTATATAAAATGTGGTCATCAAAAATGCTAGGCTTGCAGTTTTATTAAGGGGGTACTCATGTTGCTTTAACCGCTTTAAAAACCGGCTAATTGACAAAAAGCTTCATCAACTGTAATATTATACACGTAATGTATCTCATGACATGCCAGATCTGCAACATACAATATGTAGGCTGAACTACAGGGGCCTAGAGACGAGAACTAGAAAACACCTATAAGATAGAAATAATAATAATGTGACAAACATATCTACAGTATTGCAGCACTTTAGAAATATCCATAATGGTGATGTAGATGCCTTTTCAATACAAGGTATTGCATGTGTATCGAGACCAAATCAGAGAAGGAAACCATAGGAGAAATACACTAAATGGACCAACCTGAACATACGACAAGATTTAATACCATTATTAAGAAAGTGTATGTTCTATTTTATAATGCACATTTGTTTTGCATACGGATGTCAAGAAGAGATTATGGTTTATATTACTTGCCATCAGTGGGAAAATGTATGGTTCTGCTATTAGCCCTGATTCACATTGCATTTTAGCCCTACTTTTAGCGTGTACGTCAGGAAAAATCCTGGTGTAAACCGTGTCCATTGGGCTCCTTTAGCCCGACAGGAGGTCAAAAGTTTTTTTTCTTTTTGAGGAGATGGAATGATGTAATAGAATACGCCATTTCATCCTGATGGAACCGGACAAACAAAAAAAAAAATATCCTGCGCAGTAAACTTTTTTTTTTTGTTATTTTTTTTTATTTATTTCTTTTTTTTTTAACATGGAAACCTGCATGTGAAACCTGCATGTGATGAATGCCACTGTATGGCATCCATCAGTGGTATACGTTAAACATATAACTCAGGGAGTTTCCCCAGGGCTGGGGTTCCTGGGCAGAGTCAGGCAGCACTCTGCCCGGGGATTCCGGGCATGCGGAAGCCACTGATGCCATTGTCCATATATTGACAGTGACGTCAGGGGTCTTTCAGGAGAAGAATCCTTGGCCAGAGCGTTGACGATGCTCTGGTCAGGGTTTCCGAGATCTTAAAGCCCCTGACATCGCTGTCCATATATGGACAGTGACGTCATATATGCTTGAAGTAGCTATCTGCTCAGGCAGTTCGGGTGACGTAGCTCACTTAATGGCTATACAGTGGGATATGTCGCTACGTTCCATCGGAGGTATATGTCAGGACTCCTCCCGACTAAAGGAAAATAGTGCAATGTCAACCGGCCCTTACCTGCATGTACTAAATGGTTTATTACGTCAACCTGGATAGGTATGTGGTCACATGATCTGTCATGTGATATATGGTTTTCAAGGAGTGTAGTTTTGACCTAGCTTTAGGCTTTGATTAGGTACACTGTTCGAAACGCATAAGCCGTGCTAACCGGTTTGCTTTCTATGGATTTTTAAACTGGTTACAATAAATCATAGATTATATTGGGAAACTTTCAGTGCTGCAGTCTTTTTACTACTACATTTTTCCATTGTAAAACTTTCTTTAGGTATTGGTTCCAATATAGAAGGAAACCAAAAGAAAATTATAAATAAAAACTACATAAGTCTTCTCTCCAGCTACATTCCACAATAAAATTAGATCATAAACATGTTCTATAAATTTAATACCCAAAAGGAAAGCCGAAACCTTCAGACTCATTTGAACAAAGAATGTGACTTTGTAACATACATGATGATATATTTCCCCATAGTAAAGAATGAATGAAAATTCCAGATGCTGAGCAGCAATAAAATATCAAGAAACCAGTCCACAAGATGTTTTACCATCAATTTTAATTTCTGTGTTTGGGACCCTGATTAAAACAGATGCATAATCAGCTTGAACAGCCACTGCTGAAAACAAATAAAAAGACATACTAAAATTTACTTTTTCCCTCCTCCCTAAAAATACACAAGACCCAAATTAGGTTACCTGCTGAGCATAGTTGTCAGAGCACAGGGGGCATTTACTGTACTCTATGAATGGAGTAGGGAAAGGGGCCGTCAGCCATCACAATGTCTCTTCTCCACCATGAACTCACTTGGGGGAACCTATTAACTTTCCTACGCCAGTTTTCTGGCGTGGAAAAGGCGCAAATGCACCAACAATCGCAATTTGCACAAATGGTTTTCATTTTTGATGCATTTACACCTCCTACGCCACTTTCCTGAAAAGTGGGCGGGCTTAGTGGACGTGGCGTAGTCTAACAAATTTACTATAATGTACGTCAGAAACTGTAGCAGGAACAGCCAGAGGAGCACCTAATTAAATAAGAGGTGTGCACTTCTTATTTATTAGGGAGCATCTTACTCCAGCTATCTTTACATTAAGACTGGCGTATGAAACGTAGAAAAAAGATAAAATATAAATGTGCCTGCAGCGTGATGTTGGAAGCTAGGTAGTCCCCAAAAATAAGCCTACATTACCAAAACTGTATATAAAGCAATAGAACGCAATTAAGTTGAATCACAAGACCGTCAAATTACCAATGACCAAACTGTGATAAATATATTCACAATATCCATTTTAATCCTCAAGCTGACAATAATCAAGCATTTTTTTCATTATCCAAAGATGAACCAGTATAGAAAAGTGACTGGCTTCATGATGTTTACACTACTCGTCATTTAGCCAATATAAAGATTAAAAAAAAAGATCAACCCCACATTTTCAAAGACAATTATACACAACAGGGGGAATATATCAACAGGCGTAGATTTGTATTTGTTGCTCGGATATCAAAAAATTTGACAAATATTTGTCGCATTTTCCGCCAACGAAAATAAGTTTAAGACTGGCGTTTGACACACCACTTTCAATATATTTCCCCCACTGTACTGAATTTATCAGTAAAACACTGTTCTAAGCTGCAAATAAAGAGCAATTCAGAACTACTTGGAATTTGCACAGAAACAGTTTTTCCAAATTTCAGCTCATTACAAGCAAGTAAGCAAAGCACACACATTCCAGCATAAAACTACAGCATGAAAGGACAGCCTCAAAGTCCCTTACTATTCAATAGCTGCTGATCTTAGTATTTGCCTGTTCGAAGATTATGTACAACTCACAATTCAAGACAAAGAATAGCCTGGTTTTAGGTGCCAAAATGTAAAGAAATGTTCAAAAAGCTTTATAAAAATACTTGTGTGACAATTGTTTCATCCGTTCCCCTAATTAGACCATAATCTGTATTATTCTGGACACAGCTGAAATGTTCACCCAGGATTATAAATGATCATTGGAATTTTACAGTAAATACGCCAATGCTCGTGACACCTGAATCCACTTAGTGGCAACTAAATTGCAAATAACCTTTGTATTTTCCCAATGTATTTGTCCCGCAGGAAAAAACAACTGGAGGCTCGATTTTCAGATGACTCATAGACAGTAGCTGCAAATACGAATATAACGCAGTTGTAGAGGATCATAGTTCACTTTCCTGTCATCGTGGCTCCTTGACATGACCATCACTGAGGTCTGTGTTTCAAAACCACTTGCCCTACTTCATCCTACTAGGACTCCCGCCACCCCAAAAAAAAAATATAGACTTTGCCAGCATAAGCATTCAATGTTAATGTTGGTCATCTGGGAAAAACTCGTGTACAGAATACACAAATACTATGTTCATACATAAATAACTTGAATTCCCAATTTTCCTGAATTAATACTGCAGGAGCCTTATAGCATTAGGCCACATGCACACCACTAACATTCATCCCTAATTACTGATGAAATTGAGGACCCATTCATTTCTACTGGCCACAAGACACCTTTCCGTATCTTTACGGATGTGTGTTCAGGCTTTAGAAATGATCCGCAAATTATAGAACATGTCCTATTCTTGTACGCAATTGCGGCACGGACTCATCCATAGAAGTCCACGGGCCCTTCCGCAATTGCCAATAACTGTGGATGTGTATCTGCAGCCGTCGAATCCGTATTCGCGGACAGTAAAAACGTAGGCCCCATGCACACGAACCTGCTTTTGCAGCCGCAATTCCCCCCGAAAATCCACGGGAGAATTGCGGCCCCAATCATTCCTATGGGCCCATGCACATGACCATGGTTTCCATGGTCCGTGCATGGCCCAGGAGCCTGGACCACAGAGAGAACGGACATGTCTTATTACTGCCCTGTCCTGCGGTCCAGGCTCATAGGAAATAGTGGACGCGGCCATGTGCACAGCCCGCGATTGGCGGGCGGCTTGCGGGTGACACTCCGCGGCCGGCCGGGCGACCCGAAAATCACGGCCGTGCACATGGCTAAGGTCGTGTGCATGAGGCCTTACTCTGCACCGCTTTGGACCCTATTTACTTCCACAATGTGTCCAGTGTATTTATGCCCTAGCTCACATAAATTACATTACATTACACTTGTAATATTCTGCCATGTACTCAAAATATGAAAACAAAAAACAGATCAACAGCATTATTAACTCTTGGTGAAAAAGTAAAAGGTTGGCATACTGTATTTGTTGTGTGAACTTGGCCTATGTGCTACTTTATAACAACCTGTGATGTAGCCCATTGCCAGAAAGTTTCTGCAGAATAAAAAAGTGTACTCCAATAATATAATATGTTACTGGCATTCATGCAAGTTTCAAAATATTCTTCAAAGTGGTTTCATAAGGCAGAAATTCATTTCAACAGCTACAGATGGGTAGAAAACAAAAATATGAGCTAGACCTATAAAGGAACAATGGCTTATTTTTGTAACTCATACAAAAAAAAAATGTTTATTCTCATTGTCTATAAAGGCTTGAGTATCAAACGGTTATGGCTCATTTCACATTTACTTGAAAAGCAAAATGCTGTATTGATGGCCGGTAGCATTAATCAAACTGGAATCAGCTCCGTCTCATCTGGAATCATACGTCTTAGGAAATCTGCAATAGTTCAGCGAAAAGTAATAAACTCATAACATACTATACGCAAGGACATCGAAGGACAAGTACGAAATGTGTTTCGCTGATGCCTACGGGTCACTTGGGGAAGAGACTATGCTCACATAATTCATTCTCATCGCTAGAAGAGCACAAACCAGTGCAGTAAAATGCAATTGATGGAGGTTTTGGATTCATTTGTCACTGGCAGAACACATATAAAGGGTAACAGTCCAAAAAATAGAGATGTTAGATTAAATGGCACGTTCATTTCAAAATAGAAAAAAAATATGTGGCATTTGCAATAAAAAAAAATGAACAGCTAAGAATGAAATGAGGCAAGATATTTTTTATGCTCATTTAAACAAATAGAAAGGTAAAGAAATGTGTACATATCAATACTAGCGCACAACACCTAATCTGTAAATAATGGTAGTCAAAGAGTATCCAGACTAGTAAGGTGACTGGGATAGTTACTAGACTACCTGCAGATTCTTCTAATGAACATCAGCATTAGCTTGCTTACTTAGAATATTTATTTTATTTTTTTACAAAAGACGAGAAGGAAAAAGTAAAAAAATGTAAATAAGATAAAAGATTTAGGTTGCATTGCTCATTATACACAGTATCAAAAGTATAGCAAAGCTTAACACATATATTACTCAAGGGAAAAACCACGTATATTTACTATTGCACAGTGAATAGTATAGCAAAGCTTAAAAAAACATTCCTATGGCATATCCACAATATATGCCATAAATGTCTGTTAGATGCGGTTCCCACACTTCACTGTCCCCACATTGGTTTCCTTATAACCTATTTTCTCCAGGGTTTTGTATCCAGATTTGGGTCAATCACAGTTATGGTCTTGAGAATTGCTAATTATTGTATATTGATATATATGGATTCCTATAGTGACAGGGGTAAGTTTCGCTGACGTGCCGCTGATATGCATCTCAGGTCATGGCTCTACTATGAGTTGTCTCATTTACGGTCTGTATTACGAAGAGCCAGGGCCGGTTTTAGGCAAAGCATGTCCCTGGGCAAAATTACAGGAGGGGCCCCAAATCTTTAAATAACGTACCAACAACACAGTCATATTCAGTCAATTCTGTAAATTAATACAATTACAGCGATACCAAATGTATATTTGCTTTGACCCACAGAATAAAGTTAACATGTCATTTTTACCGCACAGTAAATGCCGTAAAAACGAAATCACCTCCAAAAAATGAAGGAATTGCTGTTTTTTTTCACATTCCACCCCACAAATATTTTTTTCCCAGTTTCCCAGCACATTATATGGTTCCATGAAAATCTACACCTTATCCCACATAAAACAAGCCCTCATACGGCTATATTGATGGAAAAAAAAAAAAAAGTTAGGTTCCATTCAAGGGTTGCGTTAAACCTTTCCGTCGGGGGAACCTATGAACAGAAAGTCAAGCGGAAACCAAAGCTTCCGTTTGCATTTCCATTGATTTCAATAGTAATGCTTTTGCTGAAAATGGTTTCCATTTGTCTCTGTTCCATAAGATTTCAGTTTTTTTAGCGGAAGCAATAGCGCAGTCGACTAAAAAAAACCTGAAGTTTACGGAACAGAAACAAACGGAAACCAAGTGCAACAAAAGCATTACCATTGAAATCAATTGTAATGCAAACGGAAGCTGTGGCTTCCGCTTGACTTTCCATTCATGGGTTCCTCCGACAAAGGTCTAACGGAGCCCATGAACGTAAGCCCGACGCAGATGTGAACAAGGCCTAAGAGAATATATGAAACTCTCATACAGTCTTTAGCACTATGGGCTGGCTTCATAGTATTATTGCAAAAACACGTATTCAGACAGTGTATGAATAGAATATTATCTCCACGGTCTTATTTATTTTTGTGGTCAAAGGGACTCAAAGGGATTTTCCCACGTGGGAAATTCATGAAATATACACAGGATATGTCATAAATGTCAGAAAGATGTGGGCCCCACCTCTGGGACCCGCAGCTAGCTCTAGAATGGAGCCCCCTAAACCCTGTGGAGCGTTCTGTGTTGTGTTTGAAGTGTGTGATTTACGACCTTCTTAGATCTAAACAGCGTAGCTCACTGAGCTACGCGGTTTCCTTAATTCCCACAGTACTGAATGGTAGTTACAGAAACAGCGTAGCTCGAATTCTACGTTGCTTGTGTAACTGCCATTCAGTACTATGGGAGCAACGGAAACCGCGTAGCTCAGCAAGATTTTCGTAATTCATGGTTGGAAATCACACGCTTCAGCCACAACACAGCAGTAGAACGAGGTTTAGGGGGCCCTGTTCTAGAGATTGGTGTGGGTCCCAGAGGTGGGCCCCGCATCTATCTGACATTTAGGACATATCCTGTGGATGTGTCATAAAAGTCTCTGATAGTAGAAACAAGAAGTTACATATAATATGTGTGTATGATACACACATTATACATACCTCCTCATTGCTCAGAATTAAACCACAGATTTAAGTCACTTTGACCACAAAATAAAATAGAAAAATCAGACTCTGGAGATAATCTTCTATGGCAGTGTGCTGCCTATGTATAAACGTACCTCCTCTGCTCCTGCCTGCTATACTCTCTCCGGGCGCCAGCTTACGGTGTCCTGATGCTGCCCAGCGTACACTACGTCATGACTGACAGCGTCAGGATGACACCATAAGCGTGCCAGGACCTGGAGGAGACTGTCAGGCAGAGCGTCTCTACCATAGTATCAGCTCAGAGGAGCGCCGCTGGATCACTGATAATATCTGATGATGTGCTGATTCTTTGCTAGAGACTCTCTGCCTGACTGTTAATGCTTTTCAGCTACCTTGCTTGCTTGCTTTCATGGTCGGGCAGCTGAACAGCAATGCTAAAGGAGGGTGCCCCTTCAAGGCTCAATTACGGATAATGTCTTGGAATGTAAGGGACTTGGGTACGCCACATAAAAGCTTGATGGATATATATTTATTATATATATACACACACACAAAATATTTGTTCTACAGGAGACCCATCTAATGACACGTCCCAAGTGCTGCTTAAACCGTGGATCCAATTTAGTATGAACTCGTTTTATTGCAACTTTTCTCGTGGGGTATCCCTTTTAGTGCACAGACCCCTTAGGTGGGAGACGATCAGATCTAGAACAGACTATGCAGGTAGATATGTTTTTGTCCATGCCCTACATTGACCCTCTACAATTTGTCTTCCTAATTATACTCCTGCCCCTGCTAGTACAGCTTTCCTGCAAGAGGCGGTAGCTTTTGCATCCTTGTATCCTACTGCACATCTATTATGTACAGGGTACTTTAATTTACTTGTAGTTCCCGACACGAAAACATTTTCGGACAGTAATCAAGAAGAGGTGTCCTCAGACCCTACCATTTTGTGTGGTGGGGTGGGTGGACTTTTGGCATGCTCGCTATCCTACTACTATTCATGCCATACAACTCACCACCACACATCCAGAATTTTCGGATCAAATTGCCCATATTCTACTTTGGAAAATGTAGAAAACCTCCCTAGAGGGATTTTTGATCATAGCCCTATTCTTCTCTACTTTAAAGTCCCGGATTCCAAATTTAAAATGGGTATGGAAGATTCATACATTTTGATTCAGTTTATTGGAAGAAATGAGCAAATTCAGAATAATTTATATGTTGCTTTTTTCTGCCAACTCCTCACATGAGGATATTTTTATCCTTTGGTAAACATCCAAAGCCTATTTACATGGTTACCTAAAATCTTCCATTTACGTACTATGTTAAGAACTGCTCGACCAGACAGGAAGAAGAATTTGTGTATGTGCACACGGCTCATTTTCAGCCATTTCTCGGGCCGTAAACGCCCCGAAAAATGGCTGAAAATACGGAGGCTGGACGCCTCCAAACATCTGCCTATTGATTTCAATGGGAAAATCTGCGTTTCATTCCAACAGGCGGTTTTTTACGCGGCCGTTTGCAAAAACGACGGGTAAAAAAAGAAGTGCATATCACTACTTGAGCTGCTTTTGGAGCAGTTTTTCATTGTCTCAATAGAAAAACAGCTCCAAAAACTGCTATAAAAAAAAACGCGTCAAAATGTCTGTAAAATACAGTGCTGTTTTAAAGGGAAAACCGCCTCTGATTATCAGCCGTTTTTAGTTTTGGTGTGAACATACCCTTAGTCTCACTATACGGCTTACAATGGGCTGCATTTATAGCGCATCCCTCAGAGAATAGTGTCTGCTTGTTACACACGAAGGGAATATTTGCAGTTATAAAGGACAGGGACTCTAGTAAACTATTTCACCAAACATTATTTCGAGATGGGAAACCAGTCAAGAACAAGTTGATGCCGCATGTTTTGAAACAAAATTCTGCAGCTCCTCCTATTCTTAAAATGTAAGACCGTACTAACAATTAGATTACGGACCCCCACTCTATTATGTCCGGTTTTGCGGACTTCTATGCCTCCTTATATAACTCACAAGAACAATATGTTCATACAGGACTTAGAGGGGATGTCCTTTTCTAAATTGACAGAGGAACACCGGAATATGGTGGATACCCCCTTCACAGTAGAAGAGTTGAAAGTGACCCTCCTCTATGGTAGGGAATAATCTCCTGGCCCAGATCGAATACCCTTGAAATTATATTCCAAAATATAAAAGACTACTCATGCCTCAACTGGATATGCACTCTGCCGCATTCTGTCGTGGTGCTTTCCCTGACTCACCTGGCTACTAAAGTAGTTCTTTTAAAAGTGGATAAACCTCCAGAGATATGAGTCCTACAGTCCTATATCATTACTGAATATGAACTGCAAAATATTATTTAAATTGTTGGCCAACAGATTAGGACAGATCATTCACCAGGATAAGTCAGGTTTTATGCCAGGGAAGTCTACCTCTGACAATAAGTGTAAGGGTATGTTCACACGCTTAGCAAAAAACGTCTGAAAATATGGAGCAGTTTTCAAGGGAAAACAGCTCCTGATTTTAAAGAGGCTCTGTCACCAGATTTTGCAACCCCTATCTGCTATTGCAGCAGATAGGCGCTGCAATGTAGATTACAGTAACGTTTTTATTTTTAAAAAACGAGCATTTTTGGCCAAGTTATGACCATTTTTGTAATTATGCAAATGAGGCTTGCAAAAGTCCAAGTGGGTGTGTTTAAAAGTAAAAGTCCAAGTGGGCGTGTATTATGTGCGTACATCGGGGCGTTTTTAATACTTTTACTAGCTGGGCGCTGTGAAGAGAAGTAACATCCTCTTCTCTTCAGAACGCCCAGCTTCTGACAGTGCAGATCTGTGACGTCACTCACAGGTCCTGCATCGTGACGGCCACATCGGCAGCAGAGGCTACAGTTGATTCTGCAGCAGCATCAGCGTTTGCAGGTAAGATCGACTTACCTGCAAACGCTGATGCTGCTGCAGAATCAACTGTAGCCTCTGGTGCCGATGTGGCCGTCACGATGCAGGACCTGTGAGTGACGTCACAGATCTGCACTGTCACAAGCTGGGAGTTCTGAAGAGAAGAGGATGTTACTTCTCATCAGAGCGCCCAGCTAGTGAAAGTATTAAAAACGCCCCGATGTACGCACATAATACACGCCCACTTGGACTTTTACTTTTAAACACACCCACTTGGACTTTTGCAAGCCTCATTTGCATAATTACAAAAATGGTCATAACTTGGCCAAAAATGCTCGTTTTTTAAAAATAAAAACGTTACTGTAATCTACATTGCAGCGCCTATCTGCTGCAATAGCAGATAGGGGTTGCAAAATCTGGTGACAGAGCCTCTTTAAGCCGTTTTTAACTAACTAGAGTTTTTCCAGCCGTTTTTGGATCTGTTTTTCTATAGAAAAAACGGCTCCAAAAACGGCTCAAGAAGTGACATGCACTTCTTTTTCACGGGCACACCCCTGGTCATGAGCAACAGCTTCACAACAAAGCAGGACAATTAGTTATTGTCCTGCTTTGTTTTCCGGAACAGAACGCCATATTTCCCATTGAAATCAATGGGCAGATGTTTGTAGGCGTTCTGCTTCCGTTTTTTCACGCCTGAAAACGCAACGTGTACACATACCCGAAGTCATCCCACAAATCGGTTGAAGGGAGGATGCAGGATTTGGCCTTCGCTGCGCTTGGATGCGGCCAAGGCCTTTCATTCTGTAGAATCTGCCTACCATCTAGAAATCCTCTGCAGATTCGGTTTTGGTGAAAAATGTATTAAGTGTTATCATTTGTTAGAATATATAATTCAAATCAGGCCAGGATATCGATCAATAAAAAGCTTTCCCCATTGTTCCACCTGCATAAAAGAATGAGACATGGGTGCCCCCTGTCCCCACTCCTTTTTGCTCCTGCTTTGAGATTAGGTTTGACTCCTTATACAATGGCATTAATATTGGACTTGGAGAAGACCGTATAGGCTTGTATCTAACGTCATGGTTCTTTATATGGTGCACCACACAGATATCCATAATTCTGAAGATAACGTTAACACCTTTGGGATGTACTCAAATTTTTTGGACAACTGGCAAAAATCCTTTTTTATGCCACTTTCAATGTATTTATGTGGGAATTGAAAGGAAATATATATATTCTCAAACAGACTTGGTAAGGAACATATATAAAAAATAAAAAAAACTATGTTATGTAGATTGTTTTTCTAGTTTGGGTGGGCCCTGAGACAACCTTACTACAGTTCATGAAGGAATTGAAATAAGGCCCCATGCACACGACCGTAAAAACTCCCATAATTACGGGCCGTAATTACAGGCCCATAGACTTCTATTGGCCACGGGTACCTCCCCGTATGCTTACGGGAAGGTGCCCGTGCCGTTGAAAAAGATAAAACATGTCCTATTTCAGGCCGTAATTACGGCACGGGCAGCCCATAGAAGTCTATGGGGCTCCCGTAATTACGGGTGACTACGTGTGTGCACCCGTAATTACCGGAGCGTTGCTAGGCGACGTCAGTGTATAGTCACTGTCCAGGGTGCTGAAAGAGTTAAACAATCGGCAGTAACTGTTTCAGCAACCTGGACAGTGGCTACCGATCACAATATAAATAAAGCTATTAAAAAAAAAAAAAAAAAAAAGACGTTCATACTTAACCAGAACTCCCTGCTTCTTCCTCCAGTCCGGCCTCCTGGGATGACGTTACAGCCCATGTGACCGCTGCAGACAATCACAGGCCAATCACTGGCTGCAGCGGTCACATGGACTGCGTGTCATCCAGGGAGGTCGGACTGGATGTTGAGAGGGACGCGTCACCAAGACAACGGCCGGGTAAGTATGAATTTTTTACTTTTATTACGGAAAGGGCTGTCCCTTCTCTCTATCCTGCACTGATAGGGAGAAGGGCTGCCGATTACTGCAGTGTAATTTTGCAGCCAAAAACGTGCCCGTAAATACGGGTGGAATACGGGTGACACCGGACCCGTATTTATGGGCACGGGTCCATAAATACTGGTGCAATACGGGTCGAATACGTGTGACCAAGGACCCGTATTTACAGGTGGACAAAAATACGGTCGTGTGCATGGGGCCTAAGTGCAGGACACCATTACATTTCCACTAGATTACAATACTACTTTTTGGATGTGAAAATATAAAAAATAGATGGGAAACTGGAAACTACATTATACACAAAAAGTACAGATTGTAATAAGAAGTTACATTTTCAAAGCTTTTATGTTCCACATACATTTAAAAGCCTACCAGGAAGCCAGTTTATTAGAGCTAAAAAAAAATATTCTAGTAATGGAATAAAATGGAGGCGATAAACAAGAGATACTAAATCATATACACCTGAAATCAAACATCTAAGGGGAACAAAAAAAAAAACCTAGTCTTCATAAAGCAATTCAATTATTAAAAATCCGATGTTAAAATACAGGGAGCTGCTAAAACAAGATGAAAAATATGGTAACCTATTTACAGATAACCCTCTATTCGCTTACCGAAAGGGTAGATCCGTAGCCAATAGACTGATCAGAGCAGACTGTTTTGGCCAGAAAGAGGAAAGGTACAATCCCATATTTTAGGTGCCAGAACTGCAATCCTATTATTAAAAGGAGAGGTCTACCTTCAATCTAAGGGCACTAAAATGCCAATAAAGGTTTTTTGTACTTACTTGCAATGGCAAGAACTTAATTTATTTATTAAAATGCCTGAGGGGTAGGTTATATAGGACAAACATCATGACAAATAAAAATAAGAAAAAACCACAAGTCAGGCTACATTCAGGTGAGCGTAGCTAACCTCGGACGTGAAAAACTGCCTTTTTTCACGTTAGATGTGCACCCATGCGGGGAGCGTGGTCACGGATCCCCTATAGACTAGAGTCTATGGAGGGATGCGTGACACGCAGTAAAATAGGACATATCCTATTCTTTCATGGAGCCTTCACACGCTCCGTTGAAACAACTGTTGTGTGAACGGCCCCATTGAAATACATGAGTCCGCGTGACAGCCGCTGTTTTAACGGCCGTCACACAGACTACATATACGCTCGTCTGAATGAGGTCTTAGTGATTCACAATTATGAGTGGAAAAAAAGGAGAAAGAACCAACTAAAAGTAAAGAGGAACATGATAGTGTCTAAGTAGATTTCATGAAACAAATATTGCAAGATGCTTTGAGAAAAAACTTGTATCAAATCTGAGATCGTTGATATTAGAGGAGGTGAAAAACATTAATTCAGCTGCTTTTAAAAAGGAAAATGCTAGAGAAAGACGCAATTTTGATTTAATTACTAGATACGTTAAAGGGGTTGTCCGAGAGTTAATGACTTTGTGTTAATATTTGTAATTTATAAATGTAAGTACATTTGTAATATACTTAAATTTTCCAAAGTGGCCCCGTGTCCAGATCCTGCCGGGGGGAACTTGACTGGTGACGTCAATCTCTGCACTGGCTCTGGCCGCTTTGTTGATCTTGAATTCTTTTCCGGGTATACGACACGTCACTTGTGATGTGGTGTATATCGGCTTGTTCTGTTGTAACGCGCATGCGCGGCCCCTGTTGAATATCTCGAGAACAGCAGGGACCGCAAGAACAGCAGTGACAGCGCATGCGCGTTACTGACTGAGAAGCAGAACAAGCCGATATACACCACGTCACAAGTGACGTGTCGTATACCCGGCAAAGAATTCAAGATCAACAAAGCGGCCAGAGCCAGTGCAGAGAGTGACGTCACCCATCAAGTTCCCCACGGCAGGATCTGGAAACGGGGCAACTTTGAAAAATACAAGTATATTACAAATGTACTTACATTTATAAATTGCAAGCATTAACACAAAGTCATCAAATCTCGGACAACCCCTTTAAGTCCACATGAAGTGAATGTCCAATGTCACTTTAATGTGTATCTGCAGCATTCTCCTTTGTAGCAGAGATTAATCTTAGTTTTGAGCTACTATGAGCGCTTTGAATTTTATGATGACCTCCGAAGAATTGTCAAGGAATCCCTACTTGAGCAATTCCCCAGAGTGAGTTTATGGAATTATTATACTAGCAATAACCCCAACGCAGATGTGAACAGAGACAAAGGCCTCATACGCACATCTTTCACCGTTTTGACGTCCGTTTTAAACTGATCCGTGTATCCGTTATGACTTCCGTGTGCTTTCCATTTTCACTCCGTGTCCGTTCCATTGTTCTGTTTTAAACGGACATTGTGCTTCCGTTTTAAAAACGGAAGATATTAAAATTAACTTGTCATATGACACAGGGAACACCCATAGGAACATCACATGATCGTTTTGGCGCGGGTGTTCTCTAGCTTTCAGAGCATAACAGGGCAAAACAGGGCCATAAATAATGAATTACAGCAAAGTGCAATGCGTGTATTTACTTACTTATTTTCTGACGCTGTGCACAAGTTCCCTGCTCCCAACAGCGCTGCAACAGCTCCTTTGAAAGCTCCTCCCACGCGGCATCCTTTTTGTACCGGTCGTTGTACGATTCTGCCTGCGTATCCCACAGTTCTGGGTGGTTATGAACCATTGTGATCAGTCTGTCCACATCCATTTTGTGTGTTGAACGCTGTGAACTTTGGCACGCCCAGCCATTGCTTGGCAATGGCTCCGTCAAAAACGGACGACACACGGATGCCTTCCGTGTGCTGTTTCGTTATTTTGACGGACCCATAGACTTCAATGGGCCCCACGGTCACTGAACAGACAAAAGTAGGACATGCTCTACTTTTGACGGAACGGAACAACGGAACCGTCAAAACGACGGAAGTGTGCATGGCACCATTGAAATTAATGGGTCAGGGTGCTATCAGTTAAAAAAACATATAGCACCCTAAAAAAAATAACTGAAGTGGGCATGAGGCCTAAGGCTACTCTATGGTCTTCATCAGAGTCCGCCGCAAGGCAGGTTGGATTTGGCCGCATAGAACCCAGGTTGCTTTAACAGAATAAGGTGATGGACAGGAGGTGCACTTACAGGCAATACCAGAACCGATAACCAGACAGCCAGAGGGGTAATAAACTAGCAGAGTTCAAACCAGGAGAGACAAAATCCAAATCACAAAACAGAAGTATACCAGGAGTTGCAGAGGTCGACACCTGCTGTGAGCAGAATATCCAAATAAGTAAGCAGAGGGTAAATCCAAAGACAAAGCTGAAGTCCAGTTCAAAGAGTCAAAGTAGACAAAGGTAGACAAGGTAATTCAGGGTGTAACCAGGACCTTCATCAGTAACATGTATTCACAAGAAAATCACAAGCAACAAAGAACCTGAACAGACTCAACTACTCCACCCCTGGGCCTGATGGGCTGCAGACCGAGAAATCAGATTGGCTCGGGATCTCAAACCAGGGCCACCCAGAAGCTTGGCTAGCAGTCATGACAACCTAAGTGACCAACGCTTCCGAACAAGAATATTAGTCATTGGTACAGTAAATGCTAAATATTTACGATTGTATATGCATTTATATTATATTTTATATAACATGTTTAATAATGATCATTATCAAAAGCATCACAAGAGAGTTGCTAAGATTAGGCAATATGGAGGAACAACAAAAATATGTATATCACTTGAAATCGTCTGAAATATACAGCAAAGGATATACGATACTATACGTACGTACTATAATCTGATTTAAGAACAGGAAACCAAAAGATACAGAATGAATGAGTTTTCTTTTCTCATTCTTTCAAATGCTGTTGCAATGACAGGCTATAAACTACACAATAAACTACACATCGGCAGTAAAAAATATCCGTGTGAGAAAGTCATACTAAGCGTGATAAAACGTGGCAAAGCCATTAAAATGGATGTCCAGAGACGAAAAATAATAATAGACAGAAATGCTGTGTGCACACTCCGAAAAGACAAAGCTGAAGGATATTTTAACATCTAACTGCATAAAAAAAAAAATGTCCGCTTAACACTAGGTATGAAAAGCAATATAAGTCAGCATATCCAATATGCATGCAATAGATTAATGCAAAAGGAGAAAAGGACTAAAACAAACAGGAGTATTCAGAGGGGCAGATTTACTAAGTCTAGCTTGTCACACACCAGTCTTAGTCTGAAACCCACAGGAGACATGCAACTAAGGGCCTGTTCACATCAGCATTGCACTTCCGTTGATGGGATCCGTCTGAGGTTTCTGTCGGGTTAACCCCTCAACGGACAGGCAAACTGAAGCCTTAGCTTCTGTTTCCCTCACCATTGATCTCAATGGTGACGGAAACGTTGCTAAAGGTTTGCGTTTGTCACCATTGTGAAAGGATTCCGTTGTTTTGCCGGAACCAACAGCGCAGTCGAAGTAGAAAAGTTACATATATTTGGTATAGTCGCTTCCGTAACTACCCCAACTATAAAGTTATTGCAATATTTAACCCGCTCGGTGAACGTCAAATATATAAAAAAAAACAAAAAAAAACAACAACGGAAACATTTTCTGTGAATCCTGCCTTAAATTTTTTTTTTTTTTATAAAAAGTTAACAAACAGTCACACGTACTCAAAATAGTACCAATAAAAACTACAAGTAGTCCCGCAAAAAAAAGAAACCAAACCCTCATACAGCTACGTTGATGGAAAAATAAAAGTTATGGCTTTTCAAATACGGAGACACAAAACCAAATAATTTTGAAAAAAAAGGGTGTTTTTACTGTATAAAAGTAGTAAAACATACAAAATCAAAGCTAATTTCGGTACGATACCAAATTTATTTAGATCGCTGCATTTAAGAAGTTTGCAGCTCATCGGCACCCCAGCAATGAAATTACCGGGGTTCCGGTGACTGCAATGGCAAACCGGAGGTCTAATACTGGCCTCCCGGTCTGCCTAGTACTTTAGCTGTTCAGGCCCGACCCAAAGGCGGGGCCTAAAAGGTTTCCGTAGCCAAAGTCAATATGGCGCCGGCTTCATTAGCGGTAGACGTCAGATGTATGTTACAGCTGACATCCACCTGTAACTGCAGGAACCGGAGCTAGCTCCGATCCCTGCCATTAACCCCTTAGATGCAGCGATCAAAAGCAATCGCTGCATCTTAGAGGTTGCTAGCAAATCGGCAGACCTGCCCTGCAATCGCAGGGCTGCCGACTGCTGCTGCGGCAACAGGAGGCCTAACAATGGCCTCCTGCTCTGCCATTACATAAGCCGATTAGGCCCCGGCGGGAGGTGAAGCCTAATTGGCTTGCTGTCAGTGAATGACTGACAGATCAAATACATTGCACTACATCGGTAGTGCAATGTATTAGAAAAAAACAAAAATCAGACAGTTGGACCTTCAAGTCCCCCTAGTGGGACTTAAAAATAAAAGGGTAAAAAACAAAAAACAAATGTAAAACATAATAAAAGTTTGAAGTAATAAAATAAAATACAATCTCCCTTTTCCCTTATCAAGTCCTTTACTATTGAAAAAAATAAAAAGTTATGGCTCTCCGAACATGGCGACGGAAAATAATACATTCTTTTTACAAAAGTAATTTTATTGTGCAAAAAGTTGTAAAACAAAGTGCTATAATTTTGGTATCAGACTGCAGAATAAAGTTAACATGTCATTTATAACGCTCTATAAAAAAACAAAAGACCCCTGAAAACTATGCCAGAAATGCAGTTTTTTTGGTCACCTGGCCTCCCAAAAAATAAGATATAAAGTGATCAAAATGTCGCATGTACCCCAAAATGGTACCAATAAAAACTACAGCCCTCATACCACTAAGACTAAGACTATCAAAAAATTAAATTAGTTAAGGCTCCAATAGGTCAGGAAATAAAAAATATGCATTTGTGCCGGCCCGAGGGGATCATTTCTTCTGTTTCAAGAGGCAAATTATCAAGGCCCTAAAATTAGGGAACAAGGAAGAGTAGGGCCCAAAACATATCAGCTGGAAGAGAGGATGCAAGTATTATACCAGGACAACACTTCCCAGCAAAATTCCCCAAACTGCAAAGATAAAGAAGGAGATTTATCTGTGCGACACTGGCCTATGCATAAGGCTGGGTTCACACGAGCACATTAACGTCCGTAATGGACGGACGTATTTTGGCCGGAAGTCCCGGACCGAACTCAGTGCAGGGAGCCGGGCTCCTAGCATCATAGTTATGTACGTTGCTAGGAGTCCCTGCCTCTCTGCAGGACAACTGTCCCGTACTGTAATCTTGTTTTCAGTACGGGACAGTAGTTTCACGGAGAGGCAGGGACTCCTAGCATCGTACATAACTATGATGCTAGGAGCCCGGCTCCCTGCACTGAGTTCGGTCCGGGACTTCCGGGCGAAATACGTCCGTCCATTACGGACGTTAATGTGCTCGTGTGAACCCAGCCTAAAGGATTGCTTCACAGCGTAACACACCTATGGATTATTTTAGGTTTTGTTTTTTTTACCCCATTATTCTACCTCCTGACTATACCCCTGATGTACTCTGCCCAGCTTACATGTACCCCCACATTATAAACTGAAATACCAGTAAAACTCCAAACAAAACTACTACCAAGCAAATCCACGCTCCAAAAGCCAAATGGCAATCCCTCCCTTCTGAACTCTACAGCGTGCCCAAACAGCAGTTTATTTCTAAATATATGGCATCGCCATACCCTGGAGAACACTTAACAATTTTTGGGGTGTCTCTCTCCAGTGGCACAAGCTCGGCAAAACATTTTCCAGTGAAATGGCATATCTAGGGAAAAAATGTAACATTTCTACTTCGCACCATCCGCAACGCAATAATTTATGGAACAGACCTGTGTGGTTAAAATGCTCACTACAAGTCATAATAAATGCTTTGAGGGTTGTAGTTTCCAAAATGGGGTCACTTTTCAGGGGTTTCTTTTATCATTTGACATCAGAGCCTCTGCAATTGTGAACCAATACTCAAATTAGGCCTCAATTTTACAAGGTACTCTTTCACGCCTGAGCCCTGTAAAATGTCCAGGCAAAAGATTAGTGCCACATGTAGGGCGATTCTAAAACTGGGAAACAGAGCATAATAATTAGAGCGCTGTCTTGTTATGGTGGCACAAACTGGGCACCACATATTGGAATATCTATGGAAAAAAATCTAATTTTCACTCTGCAACATTGAGTGCACACTAATTTCTGCAAAACACCTGTGGGTTAACATGCTCACTACACCCCTAGGGGTGAGGGGTTTCCACTGTTTTGGTCCCACATGGGCTTTGCAAATGCGACATAGCGCCAAGGAAACAATCCAGCAAAATCTGCACTCCAAAAGCCAAATGGTGCTCCTCCCATTCTGAGCCCTGCCATGTGCCCAAACAGCAGTTTATGACCACAAATAGGGTATTGCCATACACGAGAGAAATTGCTTTACAAATGTTGGGGTTATTTTTTCCTTTATTTGTTAAGAAAATGATTTTTTTTTTAGCTAAAACTACGTCTTATTTAAGAAAAGGGATTGTTTTTATTTTCACTGCCCAATTCTAATAAATTCTATGAAACACCTGTGGGGTCAAAATGCTCTCTATACCCCTAGATAATTTCCTCAAGTGGTGTAGTTTCCAAAATGGAGTCACTTGTATGGCGTTTCCACTGTTTTGTCCCCTCAGGGGTTTTGCAAATGCGACATGGCCTCCGCAAACCAATCCTGCTAAAATTGAGCACCAAAAGCCAAATGTAACTCTTTCCCTTCTTAGCCCTGCCGTGTGTCCAAACAGCAGTTTATGACCAGGCGTGGGGTATTGTTTTACTTGGGAGAAATTGCCGTACAAATGTTGAGGTGCTTTTCCCCCTATAGTCCTTGTGGAAATGAGAAACAATTAGCTAAACCTACATATTCTTTGAAAAAAAATAAAAATTTTCACAGCCTACATCCAATAATTTCTGCAATAAACCTGTGGGGTCAAAATGTTCACTATGCCCCTAGATAATTTCCTTGAGGTGTGTAGTTTCCCAAATGGGACCACTTTTGGGGGATTTCCACTGTTTTGGCACCACAAGACCTCTTCAAACCTGACATGGTGCCGAAAATATATTCTAATAAAAATTAGGCCCCAAAATCCACTAGGTGCGCCATTGCTTCTGAGGCCGGTGCTTCAGTCCAGTAGCACGCTAGGGCCACATGTGGGATATTTCCTAAAACTGCAGAACCTGGGCAATAAATATTGAGTTGCATTTCTCTGGTAAAACTTTGTGTTATAAAGAAAATTGGATTAAAAATTAATTTCTGCAAAAAAATATGAAATTTGTAAATTTTACCTCTACTTTGCTTTAATTCCTGTGAAAAGTCTAAAGGGTTAAGAAATGTTCTAAATGCTGTTTTGAATACTTTGAGTGGTGAAGTTTTTCAAATGGGGTGACTTATTGGGGGTTTCTAATATATAAGGCCCTCAAAGCCACTTCACAACTGAACTGGTCCCTGTAAAAATAGCCTTTTTGAAATTTTCTTTAAAATGTGAGAAATTGCTGCTAAAGTTCTAAGCCTTGTAACGTCCTAGAAAAATAAAAAGGATGTTCGAAAAAACAATGCCAATCTAAAGTAGACATATGGGGGACGTTAATTAGCAACAAATGTGTGTGGTATAACTGCCTGTCTTACAAGCAGATACATTTAAATTTAGAAAAATGCAAATTTTCACAATTTTTTTCACAATTTTTGTGTTTTTCACAATGAAATACTGAATGCATTGAGCAAATTTTGCCAGTAACAAAGTCCAATGTTTCACGTGAAAATAATATCAGAATCGCTTGGATAGGAAAACACATTCCGAAGTTATTACCACAAAGTGAAACATGTCAGATTTGAAAAATGAGGCTTTGACCGGTCAAAAGTGGCCAAAGAGGGAAGGGCCCTTCAAACCTGGCATGGTGCCTAAAATATATTCTAACTAAAATTAGGCCCCAAAATCCACTAGGTGCTCCTTTGCTTCTGAGGCCGGTACTTCAGAAATTAGAAATAAGAAATTAGTATAGAAGAGTTGATATTATTTGTGTACTCAGCACATTAAAAGAGAATCTGTCACCAGGTTTATGCTACACTGAGGGCAGCATAAAGTGGTGGCAGAGACCCTGATTCAAACACGATCGTCCATTTGTTATGGTTTTCTCTAGCAGCTTATATTCATGAGTTGTGGCTAGCCCTGCCCACCAACCACTGATTGACAGCTTTCTCCCCATACTGTGCATGGGGAGAAAGCAGCCAATCAGCGGCAGGTGGGCGAGGCTAGCCGCAGCTCATGAATACAAGCTGCTAGAGAAAAACCATAAGGGTATGTTTACATGCAGTGTTTTCATGCGTATTTCGGGGTGTTTACAATGGGAAAAACAGCATTTCGTTCATACAGGGCTTCTTTTTACGCCAGTTTCCAAAAAATGGAGCGTAGAAATTCGCCCCGTAAAAAGTAGCATGTCACTTCTTGAGGCGTTTTTTGGAGCTCAATTTCATTTGAACACTATGAAAAATGACTCATTAGGCTATGTTCACACAAGAGTTTGACTAGTTTTTTGATGCAGAAACCACGCCGCAAAACTCGTCAAAAATGGCCGGAAAATGGCTCCCATTGATTTCAATGGGAGGCGGAGGCGTCTTTTTCCAGCGAGCGGTAAAACCAGCTCGCGGGAGAAAGAAGGGACATGCCCTATCTTCGGGCGTTTACGCCTCCGACCTCCCATTGACTTTAATGGGAGGCAGAGAAAGCGTATTTTGCAGCGTTTTATGCCCGCGGCGCTCAATGGCCGCGGGTAAAAAACACAGCGAAAAACACAGCAAAATTTCAAATGGAATTTTGAGGCAGAAATTTTGCCTGCAAAAAAACTCAGTGTGAAAAAAAGCCGAACACTCCTCAAAATCAGAGGCGGTTTTCTATGAAAAAGCCTCTGTATTTTCAGACGTTTTTTAGTAAGCGTGTGAACATACCCTAACAAATGCGCGATCGTGTTTGTATCAGGGTCTCTGGCACCACTTTATGCTGACCTCGGGGCAGCATAACCCTGGTGACAGATTCTTTTTTAACTGGTTCCCGACCGCTGGCTGTATTTTTACGGCCAGCGGTCAGGGACCTTAAAACCCGAGCCATAGACCTTTTACGGCCCGGGTTTTAACTTGCTGCCCGCGCGATCGGGCAGCTGAATGTCGGGTCTCCGGCTGTCAGTTACTGCCGGGGACCCTGAGGAGAGGATAGAATCAGCTTTCGCTGCTTCTGTATTCTCCGATGTCTTTTTACACAGGGCTCAATGAACGCTGTGTATAGGAATAGAGACCGCAGCAGCGGCGCTGTCTCTATTCCTCCCGGTGATCATGTGACTGGTCACATGATCGCCGGGTGCCGTTACTTACAGACTGCTGCTGGGTCTAACTAGACCCAGCACAGTCCTATTAGTGACAATCGTCACTATGAGAGGGCTGATTTCCCCTGTAACTGGGGCTGCTTTACAGTGGAAAACCATGGTGTAAAAGAAAGAAAAAAATATATATAAAGTTCCCCAAAGGTGTTTTTTGACCTTTGAGGAACAGACCATAGTAATAAAAAAATTATAAAGTAAAGTGCAAAAAAAAATGAAATAAATACACATAAAATACCCACCCCAAAAAAACTGTTCCCCCCGCCAATCATTGTTGTAACGCTAGCGCTGACCCAATTACCCTAATATAGACATGTAATATATTAAAATTTACGGTAGACAATGACGATCACAAATAAAAGGTCTATTTTACGGTAAAACTATGTTACTACCAAAAAAAAAATAGCTGAAACGTAAAAAAGTATATTATTTTACTATTATTTTCAAACTTCATGAATAAAAATTCTAAAATAGCAAAAAAGGTGTGTATAAAAATTATAAAAAATTAAACCTGCATTGTCTACGGAAAAAACGTCGCAAAAATCACGTCGTTAGCCCAACAAATAAAAAAGTTATAGCCATTTAACTAACGCATGCTAAAAATGGCTAAACAGTGTCTGGTCCTGAAGGCGCAAAATAGCCCGGTCCTGAACTGGTTAACAGGTTACAAACACAGCTATATGAATATTTTTGTCAAAAAGAAAATGTATTCCCTATGTTTTTTTAGAACCTATATAAAAAAATGTAATCTTAAAAATACCATTGCAATAATAAGAATGTGCACATATCTTTATCCTTCTAGCAAGTCAGTCAGCTAATAAACTAGCACTGGTAGGGGCAAACTGTTCATTGTCAGACACACAACTCTGGAGCAAGTATAGGATCCATAGAGGATTTAAAGAAGTATTCACCATAAGGTGTTTGTTCACAAGATCATTAGAAGGTAGCCGAAACGTCTATTTTGTTTTAGACCAAATGCAATGTTCAGTATTTTATCATGTAATCTTGTACACCGTTACCACAGTGACTGTTATATAAGCCTGGCTCACTAAATTGGACTGTTCAGTGACAATTTCACACATTTTCTCCATTCCCCAAGCATGTAATCACAAAACCATAGCCAATAAACTTACATACGGTAAATACCTTTAACTTAGCACAGTTGAACAGCAGCTTAAAATAACAACTTAAATGGAAAATTCAATAAAAGTACCAAACACAAAAAACATTAAGATGGAAAACTTCGTGCTCGGTATGTGGAGAACTAGTTCCTGCAGAATCCCTTTGAGAAAACCAGAAGATAACGTGAATTATATATTAAAGCGCTTCCGGTTACTATGGAAATACATTGGACACTGCCAGATGTGACACAGCATGGAGCTCCAGGTTCCGATTACCATTCTCATTATGCATTCAGTCATATCACTTTGTTTTGATCTCCTTGCCAAGAGTGAACATGTTCGATCCAAAATGTTGGCAGAAAAAGCGGACATTGGCTATGTCCTGCAATTCCCAGGTACAAGTACTTGCAGGCCGTTTGCAGCCCCACTTCAGCTGCTGTACATATGCACATTTTAGTTTCTCTATTGCTGGAATTATCGTGGTTTAAGTCTTCTAGATAAAGAATAGAAATGAAGCGCTTTAAACCGGAGCATCATTATTTCCAGGTTCCAGGGGGTGCACAGTCCATGAGGAGTGATGAAGTCACCCTTTCCATGGCACTTTGTCAGATAGGTCATCTACCCTAGACTCTCCTCATCCCCAATAACAAAGCATTTACAATGGAGGAGGAACAATAGTGCCCGAGACACAAAATTAACAGTTTTAGTGGACGCTTATTGGCTTTTTTTCTCCCACTTGGTGGTGATATTTTTGACTTATAGAAGACCATCACTTAAAAGATCACTAAACCTAGAAATTAATGATGAAACAAAAAACAGGAGATAAACCTGCTGACACGGTTTGTCACATTATCCGTCTGCGGGATCTTCTACATGATCCTGAAAATAAACAAAACTGTAGAAATGCTGTAAAAAAAAAAAAACACAGGGGTTCATATCCTGCTGGTTTGTTCCATTTTCAAATGGTGAATAGCTGAAAGGCGGGGCTTATGGAAGGGGTGGGGTTTAACGATCCTTGTGTCCTATTGCAGACAAAACCGAGCAGGGAGGATCCTGCTGCAGTCAGTGGTCTTACAGCCAGACACAGGATTGTGTTGAGGAGTGGGAAATAAAGGATATCATGGAACACATTCAAAAAGGGGTCAAAAAGTGAGCCCGGAAACGATAGGCCTTTAAGTTTAACCTCCATCGTGAGTAAAATATTTGAACGATTTTTAAGAGGTGCCATCCTGGAGTATCTTAATAAAAAGAAACTTAATGCAGCATCAGAATGGGTTTATGAGGAATCGGTCTTTTCAATCTAACTGGATTAGCTCCTATGAGGTGGTAAATTCTAGACTGGACCTGGGTAAGGCTGTGGATGTTATGTATCTAGACTTGCAAAATGTTTTATATTATGCCACCTAAAAGATTGGTGCATAAGAGGAGAATGCTGGGACTGGGGGATATCTGTAATTGGGTTAGCAACTGGCTCAGTGATCGAAAACAAAGGGTGATTATTAACCCCTTAATGACCGCCGATACGTCTTTTTACGGCGGTCATTAGTGGGCTCTATTCTAGAGCGCCGCCAAACTACGTCGGCGCTTTAGAATGAGATCGCGCTGCAATCAGCGCGTATATCTCCAAGCCTCAGCTGTTAGCTGACAGCGGAGGCTTGCAGACAATGTTAGGGGAACCTCTGATAGGAGGAGGTGACCGCTGTGAACAGCCTATCACAGCGATCACCACCCGCTGTTAGTGTAAACAGCGGGCTCTCTCCTCTGCTCTCCGTCTCTCCTCTCAGTTGTGGTTTTGTGACAGGAGAGACAGAGACCTGTGAAATCGAAACGAACAAATCGTTACAGTCAAGAAACATCACATTATATTGTAACAACTCCTCCCCCCTGTTTTTTTAGTTACTTTTATTTAAATTTTTATAGTAAAACTCATAAAAAGCAAAAAAAAAAAAATTATAATTATAGAAAAAAAAAAAAAATTTTGTTACAAAAAAACTGTTACTATTAGAGAGGAAACCTATTAGAATGGCGCACAAACTTTATAGCGCAGAGCAAGCTTATGCTATTTTGTGCCCTGATTCAGGCAGTGACACAGGAACCGCATCAGAAGGGGAAATATGCTATGATGAAACTACAAGTACTGCTTCGGACGCTTCCGCAACAACTCCCCCTATGGAAGATGCCGCTGTTGCTGAATCCACAGGCGCAACTGCGGGAACTAGTAATCCAATAGTACCGCAAATTTTTTGGGATCCTGCAGCAAACTTTATCCCTCAGGTGCCCCAATTTATGTCAACTCCGGGCATAAACCTTGACACCACGAATTTTGCCCCACACAATTTTTTTCATATTTTTTTTACGGATGAGCTGTTACAATTAATTGTGGACCAGACGAACCTTTTTGCAATGCAGTTTTTGACGGAAAAGCCTGCATGTGGTTATGCAAGGGTCTGGGTTCCTACCAATGTCCGCGAGATAAAAAAATTTTTAGGGCTCATTCTGAATATGGGCATTGTAAAAAAACCGTCCACCCGTTCTTACTGGGCAGCAAGTCCTATTCATGTAACCCCAGTTTTTTCATCAATAATGTCCCGGAGCAGGTATGAGGTATTAATGCGTTTCCTGCATTTTAGTAACAATTTAGAAAGCCTCCCAAGAAGTGATCCCGGGCACGATCGCCTTCACAAGCTGAGGCCCTTTATTACTGCGCTAAAAGACTCATTCCTAAAATCCTACACTCCTGACATGAACTTGAGTGTGGATGAATCCCTATTAAATTTTAAGGGGAGATTGTGTTTCAGGCAATACATACCATCAAAGAGAGCGAGATATGGCGTAAAGCTATATAAAATATGCGAGAGTAAGACCGGTTACACATGCGGCTTCAATATATATGAGGGCAGAGACCGTGAAATAAATCCCCCAGGATGCCCACAAAACCTTGGTGTCAGTGGAAAAATCGTCTATGACCTTATGCAGCCGTTCCTTCAAAAAGGCTACAGAGTATACACGGACAATTTTTATTCTAGTGTGCCACTTTTCAAAAGTCTTCACGCTGACAAAACAGGGGCCTGTGGGACGGTTCGCAGAAACCGCAAAGGATTGCCACCACAACTTCTCTCAATGCGCCTGGCAAAGGGGGAATCCATTGCTTTCGCAAGTGATGAACTTCTTGCACTTAAGTGCAATGATCGGAGAGAGGTTTTTATGCTGAGCACTATACACACTGACACCAAGGTCACTATCAGAGAGAGAGGCGCCACTGCGAACAGACAGAAACCGCTCTGTATTACAGAGTACAACAAGTACATGGGTGGCGTTGACCTTTCAGACCAGGCTCTCCAACCTTATTTGATCAAAAGGAAAACTAGAGCCTGGTACAAGAAAGTGGCAATTTATCTGATGCAGGTTTCTACGTTCAATTCCTATATAATATTCAAAAAGGCCCAGGGAACCATGACATATCTGGAATTCCAAGAAAAAATTATTGAACATCTTTTATTTGAAGGAGGGGAAGTAGGACACCATGAATCAGAAGATGTCAAGAGACTCATGGAGCGTCACTTCTTACATCCTATCCCTGCCACTGAGACGCAAAAGTATCGGCAGAAGAGATGCAAAGTTTGCCGAAAACATGGCCGAAGAAGAGATTCATGTTTTTATCGCCCCTTTTGCCCTTCAAAACCAGGACTGTGTAATTACCCATGCTTTGAGACCTACCATACAGTAGCACATTACTGAATTACCAAAAGCCAAAATAGGGAGGGATTCCTTATGCGAAAGTGAAACTGTCAATGATAATTCTGGGTGGGGGGGTCTTTATATCTGTGGGGTCTTCTTTCCCAGATTGGGTAATTTTTAAGTGTATTTTTATTTTCCGACACCACAGGGCCTCTGCAAAGACTCTCTGGTGCCTAAAAGTCATCCTTAGGCCAAATTGGACACCTTTAGTTTGAGGCCTTGCCAAGTGCCCGTGAGATAACAAACACCAACATATTTGGTATCCAAGTAATCAGAACAAACTCAGAAATAAATCTAGAGGCATGCAAAAGTAAAAACATTATTTATTTAAAAAATTTTACACAATAAATTGAAGAAAACATATTTTTTGTCTACATTTTTTTGCATTTTTGTAAAATTTTAAAAAAAAACAAAGAAGAAAACCTATAGTATAAACCACCAAAAGAAAGCCCTGTTTCTGCTGAAAAAAACCATACCAAATTTGTAGGGATACATTTGATTCCTACAACGTTATAACCAATTAAATAAAGACCTAGTGAAACTGCTAATTTTGCTTTGGTCATTAAGGCCCAGAATGCATGCAGGGGGAAGGGGTTAAAGGTACATCCTCAGGTTAGGTTCAGGTTACTAATGGCGTTCCACAGTGGTCAGTATTGGGAACTCTTTTTTTTTATATGCTTATTAAAAGGGGTTTTCCCAAGTTAAAACGTGTATGTGTTAATGCTTGTAACTTATGAATGTAAATATATTTGTAATGTACTTAGGCCCCATGCACACGAACATGCTTTTGCGGCCGTAATTCCCCCGAAAATCCACAGGAGAATTGCGGCCCCATTCATTCCTATGGGCCCATGAATACGACCATGGTTTTCACGGTCTATGCATGGCCCAGGAGCCTGGACCACAGAAAGAATGGACATGTCTTATTACGGCCGTGTTCTGCGGTCCAGACTCATAGGAAATAATGGACGCGGCCCACGATTTGCGGGCGGCTCGCGGGTGACGCTCCGCGCCGGTTCGACCCAAAAATCACGGCAGTGCACATGGCTGTGTGCATGAGGCCTTACATTTTCCAAACTGGCCCTGTTTCCAGATGCTGCCGTGGGGTACATGATGGGTGAAGTCACTCTATGGCCGCTGTGTTAATCAATTTTCTTCCGGGTATACGACACGTCACTAGTGCCATGCTGTGTATGGGCTGTTCGGTTGTACAGCCAGTAAGGCACATGCGTGGTCCCTGCTGTTCAAGATAACAGCAGGGACTGCGAATGCACGTTACTGGCTGTACAACAGAACAGCCTATACATGTCACGTCACTAGTGACATGTTGTACACCTGGAAGAAAATTGATTATCAACACAGCGGCCAGAGTCACGTCACGTACTCCAAGGCAGCATCTGGAAAGGGGGCCAATTTGGAAAATGTAAATAAATTACAAGTGTATTCACATTAAGCATTAACACATACACATTTTAACTCTGAAAACCCCTTTAATGACCTTGTAGAGGGTTTACAGAGTATAATTTCAATGTTTACATATTACAATTACACTACCGTTCAAAAGTTTAGGGTCACTTATAAATTTCCTTATTTTTGCAAGAAAAGCACAGTTTTTTTCAATGAAGATAACATTAAATTAATCAGAAATACACTCTATACATTGTTAATGTGCTAAATGACTATTCTAGCTGCAAACGTCTGGTTTTTAATGCAATATCTACATAGGTGTATAGAGGCCCATTTCCAGCAACCATCACTCCAGTGTTCTAATGGTACATTGTGTTTGCTAACTGTGTTAGAAGGCTAATGGATGATTAGAAAACACTTCAAAACCCTTGTGTAATTATGTTAGCACCGCTGTAAACAGTTTTGCTGTTTAGAGGAGCTATAAAACCGACCTGCCTTTGAGCTAGTTGAGAATCTGGAGCATTACAATTGTGGGTTCGATTAAACTCTCAAAATGGCTAGAAAAAGAGAGCTTTCATGTGAAACGCGACAGTCTATTCTTGTTCTTAGAAATGAAGGCTATTCCATGCGAGAAATTGCCAAGAAACTGAAGATTTCCTACAACGGTGTGTACTACTCCCTTCAGAGGACAGCACAAACACGCTCTAACCAGAGTAGAAAGAGAAGTGGGAGTCCCCGCTGCACAACTGAGCAACAAGACAAGTACATTAGAGTCTCTAGTTTGAGAAATAGACGCCTCACAGGTCCTCAACTGGCAGCTTCATTAAATAGTCACCGCAAAACGCCAGTGTCAACTTCTACAGTGAAGAGGCGACTCCGGGATGCTGGCCTTCAGGGCAGAGTGGCAAAGAAAAAGCCATATCGGAGACTAGCTAATAAAAGGTTAAAGATTAATATGGGCAAAAGCACACAGACATTGGACAGAGGAAGATTGGAAAAAAGTGTTATGGACAGAAGAATCGAAGTTTGAGGTGTTTGGATCACACAGAAGAACATTTGTGAGACGCAGAACAACTGAAAAGATGCTGGAAGAGTGCCTGACGCCATCTGTCAAGCAGGGTGGAGGTAATGTGATGGTCTGTGGTCGCTTTGGTGCTGGTAAAGTGGGAGATTTGTACAAGGTAAAAGGGATTTTGAATAAGGAAGGCTATCACTCCATTTTGCAACGCCATGCCATACCCTGTGGACAGGGCTTGATTGGAGCCAATTTCATCCTACAACAGGACAATGACCCAAAGCACACCTCCAAATTATGCAAGAACTATTTAGGGAAGAAGCAGGCAGCTGGTATTCTATCTGTAATGGAGTGGCCAGCACAGTCACCAGATCTCAACCCAATAGAGCTGTTGTGGGAGCAGCTTGACCGTATGGTACGCAAGAAGTGCCCATCAAGCCAATCCAACTTGTGTGAGGGGCTTCTGGAAGCAAGGGGTGAAATTTCTCCCGATTACCTCAGCAAATTAACAGCTAGAATGCCAAAAGGTCTGCAATGCTGTAATTGCTGCAAATGGAGCATTCTTTGACAAAAGCAAAGTTTGAAGGAGAAAATTATTATTTGAAATAAAAATCATTATTTCTAACCTTGTCAATGTCTTGACTATATTGTCTAGTCATTTTGCAACTCATTTGATAAATATAAGTGTGAGTTTTCATGGAAAACACAAAATTGTCTTGGTGACCCCAAACTTTTTAAACGGTAGTGTAGCTCTGTAAAGTAATCAGCACACAGAAAGATAACAATACTACAGAGGGATTTGGTGTAGCTGGAGGTTTGGTCAGAGAAATGGTAAGAGAGGTTTAATGTGGATAAATGTTAGGTTATGCACTTGGGCCCACGAAATTGGGCCCACACACAGAATATTCTGTACAATTTTGGGCACCTATGGATAAGGAGGACATAGTTAAACCTCGAGCGGGTGTAAAGGAGGACGACCAAGGTAATTAAAGAGGCTCTGTCACCAGATTAAAAATGCCCTATCTCCTACATCATTTTATCGGCGCTGGAATGTAGTTAACAGCAGTGTTTTTTATTTTGAGAAACTCTTTTTTCAGCAAGTTCTGACCTGTTATGACCTGTTAACTACATTCCAGCGCCGATAAAATGATGTAGGAGATAGGGCATTTTTAATCTGGTGACAGAGCCTCTTTAAGGTAATGGGCGGATTTCAATACCAAGAAAGATCATCAAACCTGGGGCTATTAAGTTTAGAAAAATAGACAGCTTAAAAGAGAACCTTTCACCTCCCAATACATGTGCAGTTGAGTGCAGCATGTAATGGGGGGGGGGGGGCTGCACAAACCCTGGGGCACTTTACATTTTCTTTCTACTTCCCTCCGTTATTTAGATATCGGTGCCATTATATTTGGCGCCCAATATTTAAATAACCCCCTGAACAGTCAACGGGGCATGTACTGGCTGTGCAGTCTTTTCACCCGAACTGGCAAGGGGGCGTGTCACTGCTACGAACAGTGTAAGAGCTGGAGAGCGCTTTCACTGTCCGTAGCAGAGACACGCCCCCTTGCCAGTTCGGCAGAAGACTGACTGACTTCAGCTTTCAAGATTAGTCAGTCAGTCAGTCAGTCAGTCTCTCTCTCTGGGTTATGTAATTACAATGTACAAATATATGAATTAATAATACAGAGATATTTTTAATGATCCTTTTTATACTTTAGCCTGTAACCATGACAAGGGGGCATCCTCTATGTCTAGAGGAAAGAAGGTTTCACCATAATCATAGACGGGGATTCTTTTAATTGCAACATAAGACAAAATAGATTTAAAAAAATGAGGCGATAAAGTGAGCTATTGCTGGAATATGGTTTATTTTTGTGCGAGTTTTAAATGCTTAGTATGCCCATCTTAAATAAAAAAAAGAAGGGGCAGACCACAGACTACAGAAAGGGCGACACCTAGTGACAGTAACTTCGCACAGAATTTGCATGGATAAAATAACTACACTGTAAATGACAAAGTTGATATATATATTAAAATAGACTATTAGAAGGTTTGTATTAGAAAGTTTGTGTCTATTTAATAGCTGGAGAATTTAATCATCAATATGCTTTTTTCTCACAAGTTTATATCATGTGAACAATAGGTTTGTGAAATGGACCAGTGCTCTGCCTCTAATAGACACAAGGCAAGATATGAGAAAAAAAGGTAAAGGGACCCTTATTTCTATTCCAGATTTCAACAAGATGGTTTTGGAGCTTGAGAAAGTCATTGCCAAGTGCAAAGAGGTAGGAGAGGATGAGGACATTCATTTCTAGGTTTAGTTTTCCATTAAAATCATTGTTTAGGTGGATATTTTTAAATAGTGACAGTATAAACGTATGTACAAACTTCTACTGTAGGATAATTTAGGAGTATAAATACAAAAACCACATGCTATGCACAGATTTGCTTTTGCGATTATTGGACAATATGACTCACAATCCTTCAGTCCAGATAAAACCATAAATTTCCATTTTCAGAGCAGCAGGAGATCTTGAGATCTAATTAGTAACTGGGAACACGGTGTGCAATAAAAAAAAACAGATTGTGCTTTTGTAGATTGGTTTTTAGAAATGCCACACTGCATTGTAATTTTGTGTTTTCCAATGCTTCTTCTAACCGTAAAAAAAGAGTGGATTTTTATCCAGCACCAAATTTCCTGATCCGAAATTCAGAATATAAAATCACCAGAAAAACTGTTAAAAGGGTGCACCCCCATTAAAAAGAGCACATGTACTTTTAAACATGTGCAGAACACAATTTCTTCTATTTTTGCATATTTGTCACACTTGGTTCAGATTATAAAACGACTTATAATAGTAGACAAAGATAACCCAAGTAAAGCAAAAAATGCAATTTTTTAATGATTTCATTTATTGAACGAAAAAAAAGATGTTCAGCCATAACTTGCTCGATCTTAAAAAGTAATTTCCCCTTAAACTACTAGATTGACCAGTTAACCAAATTCAACTGACAATTTGGTAAATTTCACTAGCCACGATTACTGCCAGACCTGCTAAATCTAACCACCACTAAGGGTAAGGCCCCACGTAGCGGCATGGACAAGGCCACAATGCGGCGGATAGCAGCGTTGGCACTCTGGCGCAGCTGTCAAATTGCTAGTTAATGGCCACGCGTAGTTGCAGTTTAAAATGGCTGTTTACCTAAACAATACATATGGCGATTGAATGAAACACTAGTTGATGAGAAGAGGTTGTCGGATATTTCCTGTAAGCTAAAGCTACTTTTTACCGAAAATATTACACCTTGTGTCTCTTTCCCGATTTGGGAGACGCACAAGGCAGTGATAAGAGGGGAGCTTATTGCGATGGGATCGCGCTTGAAAAAGTTGAGAACGAGAGAGATTACATCCCTTTTACAGAAGATTTCTGCTTCAGAGAGGATACATAAATCCTCCAGAGCAGAACCGGCTCAGACAGAACTCTTAGCCCTGAGAAATAAATTAAAAGACATACTTAACATTAAATCAGCTAAGGTTTACTTGCATTGTCGTCAGCGTTTCTATGCTCACAGCAACAAAAAGGGAGCAAGCTCATGACGACACGGTTTAGAAAAACAGGTCAATAACTCCTTCATTTCTCAGTTTAAAATAGCTAATGCCCAAACTGTGATGTCTACAGCTGCCATTAGTCTTCCTTCTATAATTTGTCCAATAGCCCCTCCGACAGCTCATCACCCCGCCTGCAGTGAGATCAGGGAGGGACGACGGTTGTTATGGCAGCCCAAGGGCCTAATGGAGGCCCCCAGGACTGCCTTCACTCTGCCTCTGCCATACTGTTATGTACCAGCGATCTAATATTGTGTGTAAAAAGAGTGAAAAAAATAAGTTTTTAGTAGTGAAAATACTTAAACGTTTAAAAAAAAAAGTTATGTAAAAAATAAAAAGTAAACAAAATTGGTATCACTGCGTCTGAAAAAATCTGAACTATTACAATATAGCGTTATTTAAAGCGCACGGTGAACACTCTAAAAAAATGAGCCACAGAATAAAGAAAAGTTGTCGTTTTTCCGCACGGTGAAAGACGTAAAAAAGAACTCCAAAAAACAATTGAGGAACCGCCGTTTTTTCCAGCTTCAGCCCGCAAAGAATTTTTTTTCAATTTACTAGTACATTATATGGAACTATAAATGGAACCAAAAGAAACTACAACTCCTCCTGCAAAAAATAAGCCCTCACACCACTCTGACAGGAAAAAAAAAGTTATGGCTCTTGAAATGCGGGGGAGTGAAAAACGAAAATGAAAAAGATTTGTTGTAGAGCACTACGGTTTTGTTTGTTTGGTTTTTTAAAACGTTTATTAGTGACAAAGTTCTGATCATTTTTACATTTCTGCAAATTTTTTCTAAAAGCCCAACTAGGCGTAATAATCAATTAGTAATAATTTTGTATCGCATCAAATTTGGAAGTAATTCGGCCTGTCAACTTCACATCTTTTTTTATAGGCGGGCCATTTACCGGGCCGAGTTAGAGACCCCTGGTCTGAACTGTATTGCTTACACACACACTCAGAAATTAGCCTTGTATCCATCTTCCAGAGGACAGACATGAAGCCCATTTGTTTATGGACTGCCATGTCATCCTTGTCACATAAGCCAGGCTTAACAAAAGCACGAAACAAAAATCATTGCTAGAGCCTAGACGGTGTTCTTCAAATTCTCATTAGAAAAACTAGAGTGTGTTTAGCAGAACTGAAAAAGTAAAAATTAATAGACTAGTTTTTCCCTTTTGAAGTATGCCTAGGAAGAGCTAATTAATTATCCATAAAAGGAACAGAACAGAATTTGCATAGACTGCATCTATCACACAAAGCAACTACTTTCACGAGAAAATTTCCATTCCGTGGTCACCTCTATCAACATTTTTCAACTTCTGCTTATTTTCTTGCCTAAATTAACTGAATCAAGTGATGACAGAACATAAAAATATATAAAATATGCAAACATGTGGGATGAAGGAGCCCAGTTTATTCATACTGGCCCAGCAGCCAATGATTGAATGCTTTCTACATACTACTTGGCATAGGCACAGGCAGTAATGCTTTGAGTATTGAGTATTTTAAAGTACCCTAGAGTGACAAAAAAAAAAATGTTTATAAATTAAAAACCGTAACGTTTATTTAAAAGAAATTCAAACAAAAAATCACTTTTATTCCATGAAAAGTTGTACTATTTTGTAAATTGTAAAACAAAACAAAAAAATCACACATGGTATCGCCGCGATCGTAATGACCTGAGAAATAACGTTAACACATTAATTAAACCACATAGTAGACGCCGTAGAAACAAAAAGTGAAATAAAACTAAAAAGCTTTTTTACCCATTCCCCCCAAAGAAATGAATAATAAAAAAAAAAGTTCCTCAATAGTCCCAATTACCCCAAAAATAGTACCAATGAAAACTACGTCTCATCCCACAAAAAACAAGCCCATATATGCCATTAAAAAAACAACAACTCGTCACTCAAAATGTTAATGGGGAAAAAATAAAAAAAGTTATGATTCTTGGAGCTCGAATATGAAAAAACAAAAAAGAATGCAGGTCATTAATGCCAAAACTGGCTTGGTCATTAAGGGGTTAAGGTGGCCAAAAGGGAGTTGTAAGAACGTAAGTAAAATCAATCTGTCCAGTCATAAAAATTGTATATTAAAATATTTCTTGCAATACAGGAGGAATGCTGCAAAAATTTACAGCCGTACTAAAACTATTCTGGTTCTTAAGCTTCAAGGTTTACATCCTGTCTCTTAAAAAAAATAAATGGCCTCCTGGTGCGGAAGGCTTGCTATGTTTTGACATATCCAGAGGGAAATTGAAAGTTCATCAAATGATTTACGATACCATGTACACAACTGCTTCATACAGATGGAAACTGAAAGTGTGTAGCAAAGCAGATGAGACCTTGAAAAAAAAAAAAAAAAAGTCAAACAAACAGTGACATATACGTAATAGTTTAGTAAAAGAAGTGCGTGCGTGTGTCAGGAGTCACGGTGGCAGGTCAGGAGTCACGGTGGCAGGTCAGGAGTCACGGTGGCAGGTCAGAAGTTTTGATTGGTGGGGGTCCAAGCACTGAGACCCCCCCCCCCCTCCAATAGCTAAGACTTAGCGGCAGAAGCGCTCATGTGTGCGCATAGCCACTTAGTTTCTATTAGGCTTTTTCCCGGAAGCTGATGTATTGGAGTAGGGGCTCATAGACTTTCTATTGAGCCTGTACTTCAATACATTGAGTTCCAGAAAAAAAAACGAACAGACACAAAGCAGCTGAGCGCTCACATGAGCACTTCTGCTGACTTGTTTTAGCGATTGGTGGGGGTCTGTCCTTGGCTCCCCACCAACCAAAACTTCTGATAGGTCACTATGACATATCAGAAGTTTGTCAAACATTTAGTTACCCTGTAAATAGTTAAAGTGTAACTAAAACTTTCAAAAAAACTTCTGAAATGTTATAGTGACATGTCAAAAGTTTTGATCAGTGGGGGTCAGGGCACTGAGACCCCCACCGATTGCTAAAACGAACCAGCAGAAGTGCTCAGGTGAGCCGTTTAATATCTGACCGACTTTTCTCATAAAGATGAGCAAGTGGTGTACGGGCCCGTAGATTTTCTATTGAGCCAATACAGCACTTAGGTGCAACTTCTCACAGATTATCAAAAAGATCGGCAGCACAATTAAAGGATTTTTCATCCAACAAATAATTGGGGTGCAATACAGTCACGTATCCAGAAAAGCGGAAACACTGAAGCACTCCGGAATTGAAAAAACGTGTGTCCTTTATTCAGCCAAGCAAACAAAGATAGACAGCGAGGCAGCACTTCCAAAAATATGAGCAGCAATAAATACAAAACAACCAGACAGCAAATTAAACTTTAGAATGTTAAATTAATTATACCATCTGAACATGGAAATATGACCTGTGAATTTATCTTAAAGAGGCTCTGTCACCACATTATAAGTGCCCTATCTCCTACATAAGGAGATCGGCGCTGTAATGTAGATGACAGCAGTGCTTTTTATTTAAAAAAACGATCTATTTTCACCACATTATTAGCGATTTTAGATTTATGCTAAGGAGTTGCTTAATGCCCAAGTGGGCGTGTTTTTACTTTAGACCAAGTGGGCGTTGTACAGAGGAGTGTATGATGCTGACCAATCAGCATTATGCACTCCTCTCCATTCATTTACTCAGCGCATAGGGATCCTGCTAGATCCTTATGTGCGGTCTTAGGGTATGTGCACACGATAACTGCATTTACGTCTGAAATTACGGAGCTGTTTTCAGGAGAAAACAGCTCCTGAATTTCAAACGTAATTGCATGTACTTGCGTTTTGCGGGGCGTCCATTACGGACGTAATTTGGAGCTGTTCTTCATTGGATTCAATGAAAAACAGCTCCAATTACGTCACAAGAAGTGTCCTGCACTTCTTTGACGAGGCTGTTATTTTACGCGCCATCTTTTGACAGCGACGCGTAAAATTACAGGTCGTCGGCACAGTACATCGGCAAACCCATTGAAATGAATGGGCAGATGTTTGCCGACGTATTGGAGCCGTGTTTTCAGGCGTAATTTGAGGCGTAAAACGCCTCCATTACACCTGAAAATAGGTCGTGTGAACCCAGCCTTATACTAACACATTAACAATACTGAAGTGTTTAGACAGTGAATAGACATTCCACGGAATGTCTATTCACAATCCCTGCACTTCATTACTGTTTCTATGGTAGTTACAGCAGAGGAAGCGTGATCTCGTTGTAACCGGTCATTTACAGCGAGATCTCGCGAGATCACGCTTCCTCTGCTGTAACTACCACAGACAGAGTAACGAAGTGCAGGGATTGTGAATAGACATCCCGTGGAATGTCTATTCACTGTCTAACCACTTCAGTATTGTTAATGTGTTAGTATAAAACAGCACATAAGGATCTAGCAGGATCCCTATGCGCTGAGTAAATGAATGGAGAGGAGTGCATGATGCTGATTGGTCAGCATCATACACTCCTCTGTACAACGCCCACTTGGTCTAAAGTAAAAACACGCCCACTTGGGCATTAGGCAACTCATTAGCATAAATCTAAAATCGCTAATAAAGTGGCGAAAATTTTAAAGTGGCGAAATTTTTTTTTTAAATAAAAAGCACTGCCGTCGTCTAAATTATAGCACCGATCTCCTTATGTAGGAGATAGGGCACTTATAATGTGGTGACAGAGTCTCTTTAAAACTAGATCTACCATCATTAATTTGCATTGTGTTAATGGCAACAGCACTGGATATAATTATTTTTTTTTATTTCCTTCTTTCATATATCATTCTAGCCATCTGTTGTCAGAATAATGATGTATTCTGCCAGATCCACTGGACTAGCATCAATTTGTATTATGGTAAAAATGTAGACTGGCTCGAATGCAGAGATCTATAAAAATAATTAAAGCGCAAGATGTACACTGAGAACAAGAGCTTTTTTCTAAATGTAGTGTCTGCCTACTAGTGGTAAGAGCCTGTGACCATGGTTGCTGTGGCCTCCTGTGACAAGCAAGAACACCTGCATATTTTCATTTTATCAGTGTTTGTGCAAGATACCATAAAGAGTAATATTTATGCCTTACGCCTCATGTACACGACCGTGTGTGCCGTCTGAGTCCCGACAGTTATCTGAGGAAAGATAGAACGTGTCCTATCTTTCATCGGATTGGAGACTCGGACCATATTTGCACTACACACTTTGTCCCTGGAATATAGTGAACTTCATTGCGCACCTGAAAACATAACTGACACACACACACACACACACACACACGGTCTCCGAATACAACAACGCCACACGACTACTGAATATGACACTGCAACCCATAGAGCCCCTGAAAATAGTGCCACATATTGCCCCTTGAAAGTCTCAATGCCACCACTAATAGTGGCGCCTAAAAATATTAGTGCCACACAGTGGAACAGTTTGATTCCTCTGAAAGTTTTAGTGCCACATAGTGCCCCCTAACAATACTAATGCCACATGGAGCGCAAACTGACAATTCCACACTTACAGCTGCCACTGACACCTACAGTAACAAATACTCACTCCTGCTTCTTCATGGTTCTGCTAACCGGGTGTTTTAAAGGGGTTGTGCAGGGTTAGAAAAACATGGCTGCTTTCCTCCAAAGAAAACATCACTCCGATCTATAGGTTGTGTGTGGTATTGCAGCTCAGCCTCATTTACTTCAATGGCGCTGTGATGCAATACCAGACTTAACCTGTGGACAGGTGTTTTGGCACAGTTTTTGAAAAAAAGCAGCCATGTTTTTCTAATTCTGGACAACTCTAACAACCAGTTCAGGAGAATCCGCTGAATCCCACCCCTGATCATGAGCACGTTCGCACAGGATTAAGAAACCTGCAGAAAATCCTGTAAACGAAAACAGTGTGGGCAAGTGTATCTATTGTTTATCAATAATATCTGAATTTAGATTCCTTTAAAACTATTTTTTTTAAAAAGCTAGAATTGCACATTGAATATAGTATTCTAGTGATTAGCGCTCAACCTGCACATACACAACCTATACAAGATCAGCCGATTTGTCACAGCAACTCTGCAGACCACTTTTTACAACAAGTCAGTCTCCTAATGGTATCCTAAATTATGAGTAAAATTTTCATAGAACGAGCACTTTTAGGATTGTGAAGGAGTCAAAGTCACGTTGTATTGAGGAGGAAACTACTGAAGTGTTTAAAGCTCTGTTACATTGCCCAAGACATTTATTGGTGGCATCAGCTCAGATGTTTATTAAAACCTTTACTGAAGCTTTGAGGTTCCTAACCATGGTAGTCAGCAAGCAGAATGATTTGGCATCTCCATATAAAAACAGGTTGACCTAACTAAATATGAGAAAACAAAAGAAAAAACTATAGGCAAAATCTATAGATCCCATTTACTAATCTGTAATAGCACAAAACATTGCCCCTGTGAACCACATTCGGGGACTGAAATACATTATAGTAGAGTCTAAGCAGATAACCAGTATATCTACTGTTAGATCAGTAGATTACGGATTCACACAAGTGCCTGATCTGCATCCGCAAAAAACTTAGCTTTTAATCCATATGAATGTCTGTGTACCTGCCAATTATAGGTAAGAGCATATTTAGAGAAAGTATCAGTAACAGAAAATGCAGATAATCAATGAAAATAACTTTTATGGGGAATCTAAATAGAATCCTTGAGTTGGGACAACACCTTTAATCAAGAATATCTGAATTTGCATAAATAATGTGTAAAGACCGGTTACAATTTCTTAAACAAGTTTTTTTTTCTGTTTTTTGGCAAACTGCTTCTTTCCACCTACAGTTAAATTGTTTTGCAGGCAGTTAAATCAATCTCTTGGTGATAAAGTTACAGTGTCGGGCCGCCACACAGATAACGATGCATTTTGTAGCAGATGTCAGATAGACTGCAGTCCATGCCGTGCTGAGGAAATTGGCCTCCTTATGTTCATATTATCTTATAATAAGCCATGCACCTGCTCAGGCAATTGACCACTCCACACTCTCTGCTCATTCGGATAATGGTAACAGCCATGAGAATAAGGAAGAGGAATTACCTTGCTAATTTAGAGTTACTTAAGCCAATTTGAAAGTCTAGCACACCACTGACAGCTGGAATACACTGCGTAAAATTGCAGAATATTTCTAAAGATTTTAGGAAGACAATGGAAGATGCACAAAGCATAGACATAATAAAGCGGGAATTGAGAGCTGGGGTGCCACATTTTACTTCTACATATAGTCCTCTAGGACTATTCTTGTAGGTCCAGTTGTACGTAAAGCGTCATTGATAATTACATATTACTCTATGCTGAAGCTGGCCATACGTATAGCTATCTTTCATGCAACATGAACACCAGAAGGCAAGCTTTCTCCATAACCAAGATTACTGAATGTGAAAAACTGAAAATAAGAGTGTGATTACTGTTTAATAAGAATTGTAAAATGCATATGGTAATTCGAATCATGATGATTTATAAGTACACATGGTTGTGGATTTTAATCATTTGCATTGTTTAAGTTAAAGGGGGTTGTGCACGAACGGACAACTGATGACCTATCCACGGAAAGGTCATCAGTAAATAAAACCAGTGGGGGTCTGACACCCAGACTCCGCACCGATTAGCTGCCTTCGGGCACCGGACATCCATGCGGGAAGCAGATGGCTCCGGTCACAAAATAGAAGCCGAGCTGCAGCTGTGCTCCTATTCAAGCGACTAGGAGCAGAGCTGCATTTCGGCAGCACAGCCGCTGTGCAGTGTATGGAGCCATCTGCTTCTGGCTCCAACTACTGCATAACCTTCAAAACAACCGGCACCCGGAGGCAGCTGTTCGGTGCGGGGTCCGGACCCGCACTGATCATATACGGATTACCTCAGTTGTTCATTCATGGACAACCCCTTTCATTATTTCAATTACGGAGCAGTTTTAAAATGAACAAAATAGACCATTTGTTGTTTCTATAAAGAAAAAAAAGAAAACAATAAATACGATCGTTACCTATATGATCATACAGCAGCACAGGTTATACGAGAGCACGGTCACAGATGTATAGGTAAGGGCTACACGGTGATGTCTGTCGCAAGAGCAGCACATATCGCTGTAATGCAGGTCAGGAAAACCCTAAGGTTTTACGAAGCGTAATACAGTACACGCAAAGTAAATGAGATTTCAAGATATCTCATCTGCATGTTGCAGAATTTATACACATGTAAGTTGATCCGCAGGGCGTATTTTAAAATCTGCAAAATGTCAATTTATCTTGCATTTCCGCTTGCAAATTGTATCTGACAAGCTTATAAAAAAAAAAACGCACCAAAATCCACAGAATAAAATTGCACCTAAAAACACACTATTCGTGTAGGATTTTACCTGCGAAATTACTGGCGGTTTTGATACAGATTTTCTGCACCAAATTCGGCTAAGTGGAAGTGTAACCTAAGGGTGCATTGACAGCAGATTTGTTGCAGAAGTTTTTGAGAATGTTCCATAAAACGTGGTTTGTAAAAATCCGCACAAACATTTCTGCAAAAAAATCAGCCAAGTGTAAACATACCCTAAACAGGCTGGTTGTCTCAGCTTCCTTACAACACAGGTGATTCAAATATTGAGAAAGATAGGTCATCAATTCCTGACCAGTGAGGGTCCGACTCCCGGCACCCCTGCCGATCAGCTGTTTTGAAAGGGATGTGGCGCTCGTACAACTGCTACTTCCCCTTCATTACTGTCAATCTCAGACACTCGTTGCAGGGGTTCACAGTATTACAGCATTCTCCCATCCACTTGAATGGGAGAAGGCTGTAATACTGGAAATGGTCGCTACAAGTGTGTCGGCGATTAACAGTACGAGCAGTAAAGGAATGAAGGAGAAGCAGCGCTGGCACGAGCGCCACAAACCCTTCAAAAGAGCTGGTCGGCGGAGGTGCTGCGAGTTGGACCCAGAGGTTAACCAATCAATTTCTTATGACTGGACAGCCCCTTAAATGAGAATTTGAAAGAAGCACTTGTTACTCTACATTGTTAGGACAAGAGAATAGTAGAAAATAATGACAGCGTAGGTACGGTTTATTTAGAAATGTGCAAATCATATCATTGATATGAATAATTAGCAATAGTCACCTAATGACAGCAGTACAAGAAACTATATTTTAGCAGACAGATTAACAGAGGATGGTGATCTGAACATTTGGCCTATTTAGAGTATGCTCCTTAATTGCTAAGGTTAGTAAGGTTATGTACAGAGAAGCCAAGATGAGCAAGAAAACAGCCACCGTTATACGCACTTACATTTGTGTCAAGTAACACCCGGTTATTAAAATCCCATATTTTACCTTTTCTGCCAAAGCCGTCAAGCTGTCAAGAAACCTTTGCCAAAAATCCTTAAAGAGTGGGCGATCGATTTTCTTTAGGCTGTCCTTAGTGCTTGCATCCACACTCACATATAACTGTGTTACTGGCTCCAGAGTCCTGACAAAAGACAGCTAATATTAGATTGACAAAATAGTGATTTAATAGATATCATATTACTACGAATATACAATTACACAACTGTAAAAGACCAAATTAAAATAAATCTATTTAACTAAACTGCAGGAGAAAAAAACCAGACTATGGGGGGGGGCATTAACTTTTCTACGCTAGTTTTCTGTTGTAAAATAGTCGCCAATAGCACAAAAGTCGCAATGGAAAAAAAAAGGTAAAAATTTCTACTTTTGGGCTTTTACACTGCTTATACCAAAATAAGTGGGAGAAGCTCAGCGAAATTTACCATAATTTACACTAGAAACTGGCGTAAACTATGGCACAAATTAAAAGCAGCGGTTACTAAATTATGCGCACCTTAAAAACAAAAAATATAAATATTTTATTCCAGCTTCCTTTATATGAAGACTGGTGGATGAAGGACAACAGTCTTAATAAACCCCTTTAGGCTATGTTCACACTGAGTATTTTGCCGAGTTTTTTGACGCGGAAACCGCGTTGCAAAACTCGACAAAAACGGCCCGAAAATGTCTCCCATTGATTTCAATGGGAGGCGTCGGCGTCTTTTTCCCGCGAGCAGTAAAACTGAGTTGCACACTAATCGCCTTCCATAGATGGCAGACCGGAAGCCGTTGCTAGGCTTCCGGTTGCCATAGCAACAATCGGCCCCCGCAACCGCGTAGCGGGGTGCCAATATTGTTGCAACAACTTAAATGCGGCGGTCAGTATTGACTGCCGCATTTAAGGGGTTAATCAGTTCAGATCACAGCTGTGATCTGACCTGGTGTTTTCCCCCAGTACCAAGCTAGTAGCAGCCCGTACTGGGAGATACTGGGCTGCGGGGAGTGCCTGTGTGCTCTGTTCGGAGCACACAGATTAACAGGCTGCAGGCACAAGGACCAGTGCTGCAGCCCGTTAATCTACGTGGGTTGGTCAGGATGGGGGTAAAGCAACCTTGCATTTATAGGTAAAATTCTCCCCCATTCCCTCCTTAGGTCACCCATTGACTTGAGTGCCTCTGCATGTAAAAATTCTGTATATGCCCCCTATCAAAGAGAGGGGGCGGGCTTATTTTCATTTTTATTTTAAAATGAAAAAACATCTAATCAAAATGCTCTTTTGTTTCTCCCCAGTCACCACTCCGGACATGTGCTTTAGTAAACAATTGTATTCATCATAAAATAACAATTCTGGAGAATCTTTTCTTAGAACTCCTAGAAATGTATGAATAAACAGCCAAATGGGTGTTACTAGTTGGGTGGGTGTGGCTACACAGACTGACCATGTCCAATCGTCCACAGAGTGACACACCCCTTTGACAAGGGGAATGATAACACCCAGTCAATTCGTTCATAAATTTCGAGGAGAAATAACCGATGAATAGCACAACATTTTTAATTTGATACATTCAATAAAATCTAACGAACTGCATTGTCAGTGATATTGTACAACACAGCCTCCTAAGAGAATGTGTTCTAGAATGGTTATTTCATGGGAAACACAAGTATTTACTATAATAGACCTGTCAACAGAAAAAAAACGGAAAGGAGAAGGAGAAAAACAAAGAGCAAGATTAATCTATTCCCTACTTAAAAAAGTGCACTGTGGATTCCTTGGATTTCTTTTCTACGGACAGAACAACAGTGTGCTCTGCCATCATAGAAACAAGGAGGATTTTGGATCCAGCGTAGATTAGTGAATTAAAATGGAACGATGTTCCAAGTTTAATTAGATTCGTAAATTAAAAAAGGAAAAAACCAGGATGGATGGTTGGGAGTGTGCAATCCTGGTAGTGTGAGGAAAAGAATCAATAGTGAATGAAGCCTACGCGTTTCAGACGCTACACGCGTCCTTAGTCATGGCTGATGCTGACCTTCTGGTTTGTTTGACTGAGATATATATCCCTGTTGACAGGTGTTGCTAGTAAATTTGATTGCCCTTCCCTTGAATCTCTGTTTCGTAACCTAATGTTATTAGATTAATATACATATTTGACAACTAGATCACACATGTGAATTGGGGATAAGCCATAATATCAGGATTAGTTGAATTGTTTATTTTTGGAAACATAGTGTATCATGGCTTTAGTCAAAGTAATACAGATATATTTGGCTCTGATTTGTCAAAGGACATGACTTCCGGTTCACTGGGTGATTATTTGTGTTTGCGTTCCACAGTGCATAGTAACCCTGGAACGCACCCCGGAGACGCAGCAGCAGCTGGAGGCAAACGCCAAGCCGGAAGGTAAATTCAATGAGTAGATATGAGAGGGGAAGAATATGACTTAATATCTGTAATAATTGACTATAACAAGTGTGGTAAAGTGTGATATAATAGTATATTTAGGATTTGTGTATTGGAACGTAAAAATATTTGTTTATGTGAAGGTTCATTTGTAGGGGATGAGCTGAAGGCGTGTTAAATATCATTGTTAGATTGACAATCTCAGTTTAGTCGTAATAGTGTAACCAGAATATCTATTTTTTGTTTGGAAGGTCAGTAGATGATGTAGATACCACGTGAAAGGTAAAAGCTATCTTGAAATTTATAATTTTTAGAGAAAGAAAGAAAGGACAGATTGTATATGAACAGTGATATGTATAGTTGGTTTAGTGACTTATTTTAAAAAATGTACAGATGCAAGAAATCTATAACATGCACGATACATTGTTAAAAATAGTACGAACCTGGACATAAAGAATTGGTAGACTGAGCGTTTGAATTAAACAATGGAGAAACGAAAATTATTGTAATTAGTTACGTATTCGTGAGGTGACCATTATGTATCATGTTATATGTGTAAGTACATAATTTGTTATGTTATCATATAGACAGTTCATAGTGATTGTAACGTCTGTATATCAAATGGTATAAAGATGAAACCAGTGTGATACTATACATGAATGGAAAAGTGGTTGGAAGTAGTTAGTCAAATGTTACGTTTGACTTGGTAATGTATATAGAAGTCACACTAAAGATTATATCATGTATGTTAGTAATGAAGACTCAAATCATTTCTTATGTTAAGACCACTGGGGAAACGGGTATTTAACATGAAAATCCAATACGCTTCGCGTTGATGGATTTTGTGTTGTAGGTCTCCCCCTCTTTTGGGTAGATGTACTTTTTCGATGGCTTGGCATTGGAAGGATTTGGTTGCTCTATTGTGATGATATATAAAATGCTTGGCTGCATTGGAGATATTAACGATATTCTGGTTGCGGATATAGCTTAAGTGCTCTAGTATTCTGATTTTGAATTTTCTGCTTGTACATCCAACGTATTTTAGTTTACATTCTGTGCATTCGATAGTATAGATAACCGCAGTTGAATTACAGTTTATATAATTTTGCACTGTAAAAGTGGTTGTGTTGTCCAAATTTTACTGGGGTGAGCATAAGAGCAGGTTTTGCATGGGTGGTGCCCGCATTTATAGAAGCCTTTACTTTCTAGCCAGGTCGTTTTTGTTTCATCTGATGAGAAAAATGAAGGAGAGAGGGAGCTACCGAGGGATGGAGCCTTACGTGCAACTATTCTGACACCTTCTTGGAGGATGGAACGTAGACTGTCATCATCAAGTAGAATTGGTAAGTATTTGTTAATTATATGTTTAATTTCAGAAAATTGGTTGCTTTGCTGTAATATCAAAGTTGGAACATGATGGTCAGGTTCTCTGGGTTTTTTGGATTCACACAGTAGACGATTTCTTTCTAATTTGGCTGTGATGGTATTAGCTCTATCAAGTGACCAATTTGAGTAGCCTCTGTTTTTTAATCTAGAATGTATTTGTTTTTGTTCAATATTAAATTGTATATCAGAACTACAATTTCTTCTCGCCCGATGCATTTCTCCTACAGGGATGTTTGTGATTGTTCTTTTCGAGTGGTTACGGTTTGCATGCAATATGGTGTTGGCGGAAGTCGGTTTCCGATGGGATTTGGATTCAATAATTTGGCCTTCTGATCCTTTTAGTTCTAGATCCAAAAACACAATATCAGTTTCGTTATGGCCATGAGTAAATTTTAGATTGTGAGCATTATCATTCATATAATCAAGGAATTTTGGGATGGTTGAGACATCTCCTGTCCAGATAAACAGTAAATCATCGATGTATCTTTTATACCATTCAATTTGGTGTCCATAAGGATTATTGGTGGAGAAAATGGTATGTTTCTCCCACCATGCCATCACTAGGTTGGCTATTGATGGGGAAAATTTAGCTCCCATGGAGACCCCGCTGAGTTGTAGGTAGAATTGTTTGTTGAATTGGAAATAATTATGAGTCATGAGGAACATCAGTACCTGCAAGATATATTTTTGGAAATTTTTTGTATATGGACTGTGAGTGGCTAGATGATATTCTAAAGCACTGTATGCTGTCTGGTGAGGAATCGAGGTATATAATGATACTACATCACAGGTGAGCCATGAGTATTCTTTTTTCCACGTTTTATGTTGAAACGAGCATAGGACATTTTCTCACTTCTGACCAACAATCTACAACTCAAGACAGTATTTCATCTTCATCATCAAGTCCTACCACAAGAGATCATAGAACATTGTCTGAGATTTCTACCCTTACACCGTATTCCTCAAACAGTGAACAAACCAATCCGGTTGAAGATATCTCAATGAATTCAAGTTACAATTCAATGGAGAATATTCATTCATGTGATATACCACCACAAACTACCAGTGACCAACCTCTAGCGTTCTCTTCCTTTCAAGAACTTCAAACAATTGCTAGTTTGGATAGTCTTCTCAGAGACAATTTTAACCCAGCAACCAATACTGTAAATACATCAAGCAATTTCTCTACAACCAATACAAAATACTATCCTGTTCAATCAAGAACTGATTCAATGAACACCTTTCAGACAGCAGTGGAAAAAGAACTCCTAACCTTGTCCAACAAAGTTAACCAATCCAAACACAAATCCAACCTTTCTCAGAGATTAAAAAACGCAGTGAAATCACTTCAAAAAAATAAACAAATCACTATCAAAATGGCTGACAAGGGAGGAGGTATAGCTGTCATGGATAAATCCGACTACAAAGCGTCATTACTTAATCTTCTATCAGACGAACAGACATATAGAAAACTCAACGATAACCCCACGGAAAAAATCCAAACAAAACTGAAACACCTACTGGATGAAGGTCACAACAATGGACATATCAATCAGAAAGAATTAAATTACATCTACGTCGAACAGCCGATTATACCTATAATACATGCCCTCCCCAAAATTCATAAACAGATAAAACCTCCACCCATGCGTCCGATTGTGTCAGGTATTGGCTCCATTTTAGAAAAATTATCTGAATGGCTGGATACACTACTACAGCCACTAGCCCAGCAAACCCCAGCATTTTTGAGAGACACACGAGAGGTCCTATGCTCGTTTCAACATAAAACGTGGAAAAAAGAATACTCATGGCTCACCTGTGATGTAGTATCATTATATACCTCGATTCCTCACCAGACAGCATACAGTGCTTTAGAATATCATCTAGCCACTCACAGTCCATATACAAAAAATTTCCAAAAATATATCTTGCAGGTACTGATGTTCCTCATGACTCATAATTATTTCCAATTCAACAAACAATTCTACCTACAACTCAGCGGGGTCTCCATGGGAGCTAAATTTTCCCCATCAATAGCCAACCTAGTGATGGCATGGTGGGAGAAACATACCATTTTCTCCACCAATAATCCTTATGGACACCAAATTGAATGGTATAAAAGATACATCGATGATTTACTGTTTATCTGGACAGGAGATGTCTCAACCATCCCAAAATTCCTTGATTATATGAATGATAATGCTCACAATCTAAAATTTACTCATGGCCATAACGAAACTGATATTGTGTTTTTGGATCTAGAACTAAAAGGATCAGAAGGCCAAATTATTGAATCCAAATCCCATCGGAAACCGACTTCCGCCAACACCATATTGCATGCAAACCGTAACCACTCGAAAAGAACAATCACAAACATCCCTGTAGGAGAAATGCATCGGGCGAGAAGAAATTGTAGTTCTGATATACAATTTAATATTGAACAAAAACAAATACATTCTAGATTAAAAAACAGAGGCTACTCAAATTGGTCACTTGATAGAGCTAATACCATCACAGCCAAATTAGAAAGAAATCGTCTACTGTGTGAATCCAAAAAACCCAGAGAACCTGACCATCATGTTCCAACTTTGATATTACAGCAAAGCAACCAATTTTCTGAAATTAAACATATAATTAACAAATACTTACCAATTCTACTTGATGATGACAGTCTACGTTCCATCCTCCAAGAAGGTGTCAGAATAGTTGCACGTAAGGCTCCATCCCTCGGTAGCTCCCTCTCTCCTTCATTTTTCTCATCAGATGAAACAAAAACGACCTGGCTAGAAAGTAAAGGCTTCTATAAATGCGGGCACCACCCATGCAAAACCTGCTCTTATGCTCACCCCAGTAAAATTTGGACAACACAACCACTTTTACAGTGCAAAATTATATAAACTGTAATTCAACTGCGGTTATCTATACTATCGAATGCACAGAATGTAAACTAAAATACGTTGGATGTACAAGCAGAAAATTCAAAATCAGAATACTAGAGCACTTAAGCTATATCCGCAACCAGAATATCGTTAATATCTCCAATGCAGCCAAGCATTTTATATATCATCACAATAGAGCAACCAAATCCTTCCAATGCCAAGCCATCGAAAAAGTACATCTACCCAAAAGAGGGGGAGACCTACAACACAAAATCCATCAACGCGAAGCGTATTGGATTTTCATGTTAAATACCCGTTTCCCCAGTGGTCTTAACATAAGAAATGATTTGAGTCTTCATTACTAACATACATGATATAATCTTTAGTGTGACTTCTATATACATTACCAAGTCAAACGTAACATTTGACTAACTACTTCCAACCACTTTTCCATTCATGTATAGTATCACACTGGTTTCATCTTTATACCATTTGATATACAGACGTTACAATCACTATGAACTGTCTATATGATAACATAACAAATTATGTACTTACACATATAACATGATACATAATGGTCACCTCACGAATACGTAACTAATTACAATAATTTTCGTTTCTCCATTGTTTAATTCAAACGCTCAGTCTACCAATTCTTTATGTCCAGGTTCGTACTATTTTTAACAATGTATCGTGCATGTTATAGATTTCTTGCATCTGTACATTTTTTAAAATAAGTCACTAAACCAACTATACATATCACTGTTCATATACAATCTGTCCTTTCTTTCTTTCTCTAAAAATTATAAATTTCAAGATAGCTTTTACCTTTCACGTGGTATCTACATCATCTACTGACCTTCCAAACAAAAAATAGATATTCTGGTTACACTATTACGACTAAACTGAGATTGTCAATCTAACAATGATATTTAACACGCCTTCAGCTCATCCCCTACAAATGAACCTTCACATAAACAAATATTTTTACGTTCCAATACACAAATCCTAAATATACTATTATATCACACTTTACCACACTTGTTATAGTCAATTATTACAGATATTAAGTCATATTCTTCCCCTCTCATATCTACTCATTGAATTTACCTTCCGGCTTGGCGTTTGCCTCCAGCTGCTGCTGCGTCTCCGGGGTGCGTTCCAGGGTTACTATGCACTGTGGAACGCAAACACAAATAATCACCCAGTGAACCGGAAGTCATGTCCTTTGACAAATCAGAGCCAAATATATCTGTATTACTTTGACTAAAGCCATGATACACTATGTTTCCAAAAATAAACAATTCAACTAATCCTGATATTATGGCTTATCCCCAATTCACATGTGTGATCTAGTTGTCAAATATGTATATTAATCTAATAACATTAGGTTACGAAACAGAGATTCAAGGGAAGGGCAATCAAATTTACTAGCAACACCTGTCAACAGGGATATATATCTCAGTCAAACAAACCAGAAGGTCAGCATCAGCCATGACTAAGGACGCGTGTAGCGTCTGAAACGCGTAGGCTTCATTCACTATTGATTCTTTTCCTCACACTACCAGGATTGCACACTCCCAACCATCCATCCTGGTTTTTTCCTTTTTTAATTTACGAATCTAATTAAACTTGGAACATCGTTCCATTTTAATTCACTAATCTACGCTGGATCCAAAATCCTCCTTGTTTCTATTGCTGTTACCTATCGTGTGCCGACACGAGGATCCGTGCGAGATGATCTAAACTATACATATAAGGTGAGCTGGAGGTCTCTTTCTCTATATCTGCCATCATAGCCAGCTAATAAAAACATAGAAGGGATCCTAAGTAATAGTTAGCATAACCAAGTCCTTAAACGCAGAAATACATTCTGCAAGGTGGAAGGAAAGCATTGCTGCGATTTTCTGTATTAATTTTATTTCCTAATGGGCTCATAAAACTATACACAAACAGATTTGCTTTACTGTCAGCATAAATATAATAAAGAATGAATAAGGAGAAATGATGAACACGAGTCTGTCTGAAATTCATCTCTACAACTCAAGGGAACCCGAAGGGTAATAAAGGGCAGTATTCAAATGATTTCATATTTTACTGCTAGAAGGTTTAGCTTTGCTCTACATATTTAACCCCTTCCTGCCGCAGCCATTTTTCTGACTTATTTTTGTTTTTCCTCCCCACCTTACAAAAGCCATCATTTTTTTATTTTCCATAGATCTAGCCATACGGGGGCTTGATTTTTGCGGGACGAGTTGTAGTTTTTTATGGCACCATTTATTGTACCATATAATGAACTAGGAAACTGGGAGAAAAAAAATAATAGATTCCTCCATTGTTGTTTTTATGCCGTTAACCGTGTAATAAGAACGATATGTAAACTTTATTCTGAGGGTCAATAATATTACGGCGATACCAAGTTTATAAAGTTGTTTTTATATATTTTACGACTTTTATGAAAAAAGTATTGTTAAAAACTAAATTCTTTTGTGTCGCCACATTTTTATTTATTTTTTACTGCTTTCATCGTGCGGGTTAAGTAACGTTGTATTGTAATACTTCAGACCTTTACGAACATGGTAATACTAATTATATATTTATTTTTACAATGCTTTAGGAAAATGGAAAACGTTTTTTTTTTTAACAAAAAAAAAGTAAAAGAAATTTTGTTTTGTTAAATTAGTTCCCCTAGGGAACTTGAACCAGCGATCATTGGACCACTTGCACGATATACTACAATACTAATGTATTGCAGTATTTTGTGATTCTGACTCTGGCAGGGCCTAATAGGAGTACAAAGATGGCAGACCTGGAGTTAAGCGAGCAGGATCCCACTTGTTTGTGTGAAGTGCCGGCTGTATCATACAGCCAACACCCGCATGTATGGAGCAGGCACAGCCCGTGAGCCCACTACATATTTCCCCTACCCAGCTATGACATAATTATACAATCGGGAAGGGGTTAAGGGATGGAATCGCATAAACAAAAAGATACAACATAAAGCAAGCCTTTAAAGAGGACCTGTCACTAGGTCATATAAAGTTGAACTGGTTAACTGACCAGCTTTGTGTTTTTTTCCTGGACCCCCCAAGTCCAGATATAGCCCACTTGTGTTGGCTACCTATATTGTAATTTGCTGTAGTTAGCCAACAGGGCGTGAACTACCCTCAAGCTGCCTCGCGCTGATTGGTCAGCATTAGAAGCAGGGGCGCTAGCTGCAACCCATTGACTAACTACAGCAAATTAGCACATAGTGAGTCCACACTATACCACAAGTTGTTGGTCCAGGAGAAAAAAAAAAAAAAAGAGCTGGAATCAAGGAGAGCGTGTGACAGGTCCTTTTTAAACCTGTATAAAGTACATTCATAAGATGTGCAAGTAATTTCATCAGTTATAGTACAGCCAACAATTTTTACATATTTGGAAATGTACAAACAAAATGGGGATTGTACATAAAATATTAATAAATGTCTTGGATTAAGTGCACCACCAAATTGTTTATTTGCGGATTAGAATATATTGCATCACAATGAAAGCATTTCCTACTATTTAAGATGGCCATACACAACAGATAACTGTTGGCTGAACTGCTTTCCTGCCGGCCGTTTCTAAAGAATTTAGCCAGAAGGCCCCAGTTTAGGGAAGAAGGAAAAAACATACCCATTTGACAGTAGATTATTGCATGTCAAGTAGACTTGTAAATCCAGTATTATAATATCTCAATACCTTATTTCTTCTGGAAATTGTGCATTTGTAACTAGAAAACTTGAGATTTTCCTGTGATGAAGTAATTTTAGAAGTCTATTGATCTCAGGATACATAATTGGTTCCCCTACTAAAGATAGTGCACAGTGCTTGACAGCCATGCCTTCCTCATATCGGTCAGCTTTCACACCAGGTACCCCTGCAGAAAGAGAAAGAGGAATAGAAACAGTTAGGCTTCTTTTGAACTCCTAAGGCCTAGTTCACACTGAGTATTCAGAAGAAAAAAAATTTGCCCCAAAATTCCTTAAAGAATTTTGAGGCAGATTTTGACATGCCTGAACTTTGACGCAGTTTTCACAGCAATTTTCACGTCAGAATCAGTGCCAAAATACTTAGTGTGAACTAGGCCTAACACCAATCATCTTTCATTTAAAGTGTTTTTTTCTAAAGCTTTTAAAATTTCACAGGAGGGCAGGAAAGGGTATAAATAATAAACCAGCAGGTACTCCCCTCTACAAACGCCCCTCGCTCCAGCTGTCCTGGAAGCGGTCAACGGTCGTTCATCATTCACGTGCTCCTGCAGCTAAATCATTGGCCTCCAGAGTCACGTGTCGTTCACCGCAGCATCACCACTGATGCAAACGACTGGCTGCAGTGGCACAGGACCGACGAACGACATGTGACCATAGCCGGAGCTTCCTCTACTGGAGCAGCGGTGAACGGGGGGTGTCAGCGTTTAAGCATGGCGCGTTTGAAAGGGTGAGTATCTGTTGGTTTATTATTTTAAACCCTCCCATGCCCTACTGCAAAATATAAAACCTCCAGCATCACCCCTTTAATGACGGGTTTTCTCCTTTTATTTATTTCCTCCTATAGTTTAGAAGGAAAGAACCTGGCCTAATATCTACTTCGAAAAGCCTACAGTAATTATAAAAATACCAGAAGTTCATCATAAACAAAATGTTTTTCTTCCACTTATATTTTTTTTCTGGTTAAAAAAATAAAATAAAAAAAGTTTAATAAAATAAATTTCCAATGGTAAATACACTGGGCCTCAGACAAAATATTCACAAGCCCTTATGTTATTCTTACTCTACCAACAAACACTTAATGACAGGACATGTAAATTTCACAGTATGTTTATGTACCCCACATAAGTAGTCTCATTTGCAACATATTACAACTCTGTAATCATGAATTGAGACATGCATAAACGTAAAAACGCACATGTTAATTTTGATAATCCAGCATTTCATTACCCAGAAAGCCTGATGAGACGCCATTGGTAACCGGCACAAAGATTCAATACAATGTGAAATTTCACGATACCAGAAGCAGAAGACTGAACGTTACCATTACAGTGGAGTTTTATATACTTTTCTATGTGTGTGTCTGCTCATCCACAATATTTGATAATCCGGTCCCATTCAGGACAGACTAAAAATAAAAGGCAGTTTGTCTATAGTGTATGTTAATATTGGGATTGGATCGTATAACTGTGGCATTATGAAAGTGTTGACTTGCTCCAAGCTTTATGTGCCGCTGAGCTTACCAAGTAAACATATTTATCCTCTAGCCAACACACCAATACAATAAAGAGGTTTAGCATATGTAAGCACTATAGTTCACAGAGATCTTAAAAACCTAGGTGGGTTAAACAACATGCAATGCAGGTTTCTCGACTTGCTTGGTTATGTTTTTATGAGCCTCTATCCTGGTACTTATGTTGGCGATTTTAATTGTATTTTGTGTACAGCAGATGAATTTAGCTGAAATTAGGGAAACTATTGATGATTGGTCTTCGATTATTTACCATGAGAGCTGTAAAACAGAATACAAAAAGGGTGGTATATAAAAAGATAAAAAACGTCAATTAAAAGCTCCTTTTGCAATTATTTTTTTTTATCAGATTAGGTAGAACATCTCTAAAATAACGGTGACAAAAGCAATAAAAAAATAAAGACAGTAAGTCAAGGCCATTTTTAGGTCCTTAACAGTGCAATATCTTTTAGTTTCCTCTAGCTCAGTGATAAATTAAATTCTTTAATGTCATGGAGATAAAAGGTTCTAATATAATATTATACTTATACAGCAGGAATAAAATGTCTAAGTAGTAGGTAATAGCCATAATGGAAAGAACGGATTCAAATATGATAGATTTGTAAATGTAATCTCTTGGAAGTTACACAGTTGATTGGTTTGTAGAATGTTAATAACCGCAGCTTGAACAACGCGACCTCTTGTTATTGTGAACGATAAAGGCACAAAAAAACCTAAAAGCTATACACCCCATTGCACCTGTTTGAATTTTTTTTAATTATTGTACATTTGCTTCCTAAACGCAAAATTAAGCAACTTTGTAAATAGTCTTCATTAAAAATGTTCTACTATTTTGCTGCTGTAGAGTCTATGCAACACCTGTACATAGCTGGTTGTCCCTCTGATTCTGGCATAGATCGGATAGCACACTGCTCCTTGCGGTGTCTGTTCGCTCTGCTCTCCCCCTCCCTTCTCCCAGTGCTAAGGGCCTGTACACATCAGCGTCCCCCTTCGGTTCATGGGTTCCACTAGACCTTACTGTCAGAGGAACCCATGAAAGGAAAGGCAAACAGAAACCATAGCTTGCATTTGCATCACCATGGATTGCAATGGTAATACTTCCAATGCAAACGGTTGTACGGGCTCAGTTTTTTTTGGAAGAAACAATAGCGCAGATGACTACGCTATTGTTTCGGCCCAAAAAAATAGAAACTTCACGGAACGGAGAGAAAATTAAACTAATTTCCAATAGATGCATTACCAATGCAATCAATGGTAATGCAAACGGAAGCGATGGTTTCAGTTTGCATTTCCATTAATGGGTTCCGCCATCAGAAAGGTTTGACAGAACCCATAAACCAAAAGGGTGACGCACATCCTAAGGGATCGCAAGAGATAGTGGGAAGCTGTTGTCTACGGCACATCAGAGCGTGGAGCAAGTATCCAAGTCTTCATAGAGGGCATATCACACAGGCCATATGTATCAGAGTGAATATAGGGAGAAAAAAAACCGAGTGAGGGGGAAAAATCTGTGTACAGAAAGAACCCATGGCAGAATTTGAAGGGGGAGGGGGAAATCACACACTTCGCATCAGTGTATATCAGCAAAAGAGAGAAGAGATCTCTCATGGGCTGTAACAAGAGACATTAGTACAGGAATGAAGCTGTACTAGTACATGATATCTAGAAGGCAGCAGCATCCTGGACTCACAGATCTCACATCCAGAATGTACAGTACTACTGGGAGGGACATGCCCATATGAAAAAAGCCAGGGGGAAAATTAGCAGGTTGAAAACGAAATATCAGTGGAAATAAAACGAAAATAAACTAAGGGTGTTTGCAGTCTGAAACTTAGTGGTTACCTAGAATTAAAGACAGTTGCACTAACATAAGTAAAAATAATGTTTCCAAGTTAAAAAGGTGTACCTAGCCTTAAAAAGGACCTGTCCCCTCTTCCGACATGTCTGTTTTAGTAAATATTTGTTTTCCCCATGAAACAAGGGTAAGGGTATGTTCAAGCGGGCTATTTTCTGCCGTTTTTCAAGCCGGTTGAAAAATCGGAAGCAGGACGCCTACAATCATCTGCCCATTGATTTCAATGGGAAATACAGCGTTCTGTTCCAACGGAGCGTTATTTTACGCCTCATTTTCAGACAACAGCCCGTAAAAAGTGCATGCCACTTCTTGAGCAGTTTTTCATTGACTTAATAGAAATACAGCTCCAAAAACTACGCCAAAAACGCTAGTTGTTTAAAAAACGACTGAAAATCAGAGGCTGTTTTGCTTTGAAAACCGCTCTGTATTTTCAGACGTTTTTGGTAAAGCGTGTGAACATACCCTAAGGGCAGATAGAGACTGACGTTGCGTTTTTGCGCGCGCAAACAACGCTGCGTTTTGCGCGCGCAAAAACCATTTGACAGCTGCGTGTGTCATCCGTGTATGATGCGCGTCTGTGTGATTTTCGCGCAGCCGCCATCATAGAGATGAGGATAGTCGACGCCCGTCACTGTCCAAGGTGCTGAAAGAGCTAACTCTTTCAGCACCCTCGACAGTGAATGCCGAACACAATATCGAAAAACCTGTTGAAAAAAAAGAAAAAGTTCGTACTTACCGAGAACTTCCCGGCCGTTGCCTTGGTGACGCGTCCTTGGTGACGCGCCTCTCGACATCGGGCCCCACCTCCCTGGATGACGCGCCAGTCCATGTGACCGCTGCAGCCTGTGCTTGGCCTGTGATTGGCTGGAGCTGTCACTTGGACTGAATTGTCATCCCGGGAGGTCAGACTGGAGGAAGAAGCCAGGAGTTATCGGTAAGTCAGAACTTCGTTTTTTTTCCTACAGGTTCATGTATATTGGGATCGGAAGTCACTGTCCATGGTGCTGAAACAGTTTACCTCTTTCAGCACCATGGACAGTGACTATCTCCTGACGTCGCGTACCGATAATTTTTTGGCCGGGTTTGGCCAAAACGAGTTCGGCCGAACCCGGTGAAGTTCGGTTCGCTTGTCCGGCTTCGCTCATCGCAAAGACACTCCGTTTGGATGTTCGGAAACAGAAAAGCACGTGGTGCTTTTCTGTTTACATTCATCCTTTTGACAGCTGGTGCGCTGTTTCAGTCGGTTCGCACGGAAGTGCTTCCGTGCAACCTGCGTGGTTTTCACGCACCCATTGACTTCAATGAGTGCGTGATGCGCGAAATACGTAGAGTTATTGAACCTGTCGCGCTTTTTGCGCAGCAGACAAACGCTGCGCAAAAAGCACGGACTGTCTGTACTGCCCCATAGACTTGTATTGGTCCATGCATGCCGCGTGAAAACCACGCGGCCCGCACGGACCGAATACACGCTCGTGTGAATCCCCCCTAATGGTAACACCCAGTTGTGAATTCATTCATAAACTTCTTGGAGGAAAAACAGAAGAATGGCACAAAGCAGTGTTCCTAAGAAAAATATGTTCCAGAATTGTTATTTTATGTAGACCACAAGTCTTTACTTAAATAGACATGTCAGGAGAGGTAACAGGTCTTCTAAGCGCACCATAACTTTCAAAGAAGTTTCTACCCAAAATGTTAATCTTCACTTGGTGAAAATTTTAGCTGTCCCTGCTCCCCTTAAAACATGTGTTCCTCAAAAGTTTCAGTTGAAATCAAAATGCGTTATTGCTTTTGATAATAAAAAAAATAACTTTAGATTTTGCCATTAATCAATGGACAATATTGTATGCTTATGTTACATATGCACTAAATTGACAAAAGTATTGGGACATACCCCAATCATACAATTCAGTTGTTTCATTGTCCAATTTGCACAAATGTATAAAATCAAGCACCTTAGCCATGCAGTCCACCTTTACAAAGATTTGTGAAAGGATGGTTTGTTCTAAAGAGCTCACGGAATTCGAAAGTGGTACTGTAATATGATGAAACAAGCCAGTTCGTTGATCATGGAATACCTACAGTAGGAGGGAATAAATTTCACTGAGTGGAATTATTGCAAAATGAAATATTTAGGAACTAAAGCAACTCATAAAATGACAGAGCGGGGTAGCGAAGTGCTGAAGCCGCATAATGCATAGTGCATAAAGTTAGTCAACACTCGGCTAACTCAATAACTGCAGAGTTCAAAACCTCCTCTGGCATCAACATCTACACAAAAACCGTGCGGCGGCAGCCTAATGACATGGGTTTCCATGGCCGAGCAGCAGCATGCAAGCCTTACATCACCAAGCACAATGCCAGGCGTCGGATTTAGTGGTGTAAAGCACACCGCCATTGGACTCTGGAGCAGTTGAAATGTGTAATGCAAAGCGATGAATTACGCTTCTCTCTGGCAGTCTGATGGGCGAGTCTGGGTTTGGTGAATGCAAGGAGAAAAATCGGGAGGAAAAAAATAAATCTGAAAACAAAAAACTCACTGGAGTTCTTCTTTAACCACTTGCCTACCGCTGAATGACAATATACATCACAGCAGTTGGCCATTAATTATAGAGCGTGGTCTTTGACCGGTTTGTCTTTAAATCTACGCCCGACAGTTATCTGTGTGAGGTAAGAGTGTAAAAATTTTATTAATCCTGTTCTCTAACCCCTTCCTTCCCTGAGTGAGAAGCAAGCATGTATATGTCACATACGTCTTCATTTAAAAAAACATTAAGTTACTTTTAGCTATATTTGTATAGCAGTCTTTTGCTTGTGTATTAAACACATATGTATTTTGTGTGTATACACACACACACGTCTTATTCATGAAAAAATATTCATATATAAAAGGTTCACGCGGATGTGCATTAAACAGACTAGTCCTTAGTTGAATACATTTGGGTTATCTCGCAAAACAAAATGGCACGCAGACATAGTGCTGACGAGGCATACGCCTTTCTTTGTTTCTCCAAAAGGAAAAAAGTGTAGAAGAACTAGGTCCTGAGTATGAACCCATTAAAGACAGCAACACATTAGCTGCTAGTTTAATGAGGAATGCATAGCAATGGAGGAACGCATGGCGAGAACCAGCATTCATGTACCAAGGCCAGCTACAAACCATGTGGAACAAAGCACTTGTATCAGCAGTGGCAAAGAAAGGGTTAACTTGTGCATGCAACTACAAGTGCTGGGAGATATATTCAGCGTCCATCTGACCTTAAATCCAGTGTGGTTCCTCTCAAATAATAACAGTCCCTGTTTACACAGGCTGGCATTAATGTGCAAACTAAAAGTTCTTCCCAATTAATTTTTTTAAAACTTTTTAGAACTGATGAACTTTTGGAGTAGAATGTACATCAGACAAATTTATATGCCCAGCAATACTTGGCAAAGAATCCAACCTCTGGTTATGCAAAAACACAATATTGGATGACAACGAACATTAAAACATTTCTTGCCCTAACATTCAACATGGGAATAAGCAAAACAGCCGAGTTTACATCCTATGGTCTAAACATGCCAATTTTTTTCCCTCTATGATGGCCAGGTCACGTTACTAAATCTTAATGTGAGCTTTGCAGTCGACCAGTGAAGTGGCTAAATCCTTGATCCACTTCACTGTTCAACTGTCATTTAAGCAGTGCAACCCAAGCAAACGATCCCAATATGATGTCACGATGTAGAAGTTGTGTGAAAGTGACACTTATTCATTTAGGGTATACGAAGGAGTTAGATTCCCCCAATTGCTCACCGTATATGGGCACTAATGGCAAAGTTGTTTTGGATCTAGTAAACACATTACTAAGAAATGGCTATTATCTTTATGTCGACAACTGGTATACAAGTATTCCGCTGTTCAAACACTTGTATGAGAAGGCAACGCTTTCTTGTGGGACAATTAGAAAAAACAGAAAGGGCTTCAAAAAGTCACTTGTAAATAAAAAGCGAAAGAGAGGAGAGTCAGCTTCCCTACATAGCTCAGAACAGGCTGCGAAATACAGAGATAAGAAAACATTGTTTTTTTTTTGCCCAGCAGAATTCAATCCCTCAGTCCCAGTGACTCTTGGGCTATGTTCACATCTGCGTCAGGGCTCCGTTCCGTCGGAGCTTTCCGTTGGGACAGAGCTCAGACTGGCACAAACTGAAACCATAGATTTCAGTTTCCATCACCATTGATTTGAAAGGTGACTGATCCGGTGCCAATGGTTTCAGTTTGTCCCCCGTTGATGGAAACGGAGACTTATGGTTTCAGTTTGTGTCAGTCAGGGTAGGTTCTGACGGAAAAATCCGTTGGAATGGAGCCCAGACACAGATGTGAACGAAGCCTTATTTGAAGACATGCACAAGCTGAAAAGCCACTGGGGCAGTAAATGTCAACGATTAAATGCTGAAGCCATACTTGGAACTATGGAAATCCAAGCATTAGTACAAAAAGGGGGTCTCTGCACCTGCTGCAATAAGCACTATACTGTATAATTCTTATGTGGTATACAAAGAAGCTGGAAATCGGGGGCCTTTACTCAATTTTCAAGAGGAAATTATCACAAAACTGCAGTACCAAACAGACTCGGAACCAGAGCTCACGGGAATATCATCTATCAGTAGAGAGAGAGAAAAAGACGTCTGACACTAAGAATTGAAAAGTATACATCTTTCTGTAATGCTCACCTTTTTTCCTTTACCTGGTTCCTGACTGCTGGCTGCGTTTTTTACGACCAGTGGTCAGGGACGGGTCCTTAAAACCCAAGCCATAGACTTTTTACGGCTCGGGTTTTAACTTGCTGCCCGCGCGATCGGGCAGCTGGATGTCGGGTCTCCGGCTGTCAGTGACTGCCGGGGACCCTGAGGAGAGGATAGAAGCAGCTTTCGCTGCTTCTGTCTTCTCTGATGACTTGTACACAGCGCTCAATGAACGCTGTGTATAGGAATAGAGGCAGCAGCAGCGGCGCTGCAGCTATTCCTCCCGGTGATCATGTGAAAGGTCACATGATCGTCGGGTGCCGTTACTGACAGACTGCTGCTGGGTCTAACTAGACCCAGCACAGCCCTATTAGTGACAATCGTCACTAGGAGAGGGCTGATTTCCCCTGTAACTGGGGCTGCTGTGCAGCTCCAGTTACAGGGGAAAAGCCTGGTGTAAAAGAAAAAAAAATATATATATAAAGTTCCCCAAAGGTCTTTTTTAACCTTTGAGGGAAAGACCATAGTAATATAAAAATAGTACAGTCAAGTGCAAATTTGTTTTTTTTATAATAAATACACAAAATACCCACCCCAAAAAAAAAAAAACGTTCACCCCCGCCAATCATTTTTGTAGCGCTAGCGCTGACCCAATTACCCTAATATAGACATGTAATATATAAAAATTTACGGTAGACAATGACGATCACAAATAAAAGGTCTATTTTAGGGTAAAACTATGTTATTACCCAAAAAAATTGCTGAAACGTAAAAAAGCTTATTTTTTTACTATTATTTTCAAACTTTATGAATAAAAATTCTAAAATAGCAAAAAAGGTGTGTATAAAAATGATAAAAAAAGAAACCTGCATTGTCTACGGAAAAAAAGTCGCAAAAATCACGTAGTTAGTCCAACAAATAAAAAAGTTATAGCCATTTAACTAACACGTGCTAAAAAGGGCTAAACGGTGTCTGGTCCTGAATGCGCAAAATAGCCCGGTCCTGAACTGGTTAATATTTAAAAAAAAATAATAATTTTATTATACCGATCATATAAATGCACAAAATAAAAAAGGTCCTGTGTGTCCGAACAAAATGAATATCAATTTTATGTAGTTCCACTTAGAAATTACAAAAGTTATTTACTGTTAAATAGGACAGACTAAAATTTTAAAATTGGCCTGGTAAGAAAATGGGATAAACACTGACAATTAAAAATAAATAAAAAAAAACTACCAAAAAATTGAAGCTACAAGAAACATTATACCGAAACAAAAACACAGTAAAAACCGAAGCAGGCCGCTGCCCAGTTGAAAATACTACTTAGGAATAGTGGCCTTGCATGTCACTCAGTATCTGACGGCCCTAGACAAAGAATCATTGCTAATGTATCGTAGACTGGGAATAAAGAGCTAGCTAAAAAGTAAAAAAAAAAAAGGACTTGAAAAGTTCAATCAATAACATGGTCTTCGGAAACCAAGCCAAGTATCTAGTCAATAAAATAGTGTCATCGGATACACTAATGTACATGGTCCGGACAATTATTAATACCTCGAACAGGCTGCAAGAGCCCCTCAGGAAGCAGGTCATCCAATTTCACAAGCCAGTGCAAGGCAGATCCCAGGACAGTTCCATTCTTTATGGCTGTACAAGTCACGGCATTGCGGATTTGTAGATCTGTAGTGTCATCAACAACTCCAGTGAGATTTCTCAGTGTTATTCTGACAAGCAAACACCATGTTTTTTTTTTTTTGCATGCATGCAGAGCAGACTCTGTAATGACCTTAATTTACATAATTCAATAATCCTAACCATTAGCGCCAAAATGAATTAGCTGTAACGCCACAGGAAAATGTAAAGAGATCTTAGAAAGCCTTTAAGGGATTTAAGAAAGAAGTGAAACACATTTCTATGCCTGAAGATTTCACATAGCTCGCGTCCAAGAGCTGTGCCTGGTACTGGAAGTGAATGGGGATGAGCCGCACCAAGAAAGTTTATGGACAAAAGCTGTAGCACGGTAAAAAATACGAAGGGACCACAACGCTCCAACAAGCACAACAGCCTTTTTTTTTCTTTTTAGTAGGTGAAGCTCCCAGCAGTGGGCATAATAATGGCATGTTCACAACGGACGTGTATGACTACAAATGTTATAATACAAATGCACACACAGAAAAACACTATTTAAAAAAAATTAAAATAACATTTGCAGTTGTCAATGCAGAATGGACTTTAGAACTAAAAACCGTTTCTCCAATTATCAGCTCTTTACTTAGAATAGGTTTTTAATATATCAATAAGGTGAAGAGGTTGGCTAAGAATTTTCAATAGCAACAAACCCCTATATTGAACGCTCAATAAATGGCCTCTAACTAACCCGAACATACAACCCTGTTTAGGGTGGGCCTAGACCTAGACTTGTTTTGTAGTAAGGGATAAATCTCTGTACATAGGAATGCATTGAGCAGCTAGAAAGTCTCTACAAAATTGCTTGACAAGCGAGTAGTTTTAAAATCCGAGGATGTAATGATTTAAAAAAAATAAAAAAAAATAAAAATAGTGCTAGCAAATCGCTTTACTAACTATTTGAGGAGATTTTCAAGCTACTCAATGCAGTGCTATGGATAGCAATTTATCCCAGCGATATACCAGCGATGTTTAGAGTAAGATAAATAGCTCTAGCCTAATGCCTTCCTACATTCAGCAATTGGTTGCTCACTCCCCAAAAAAATAAATCTATGTATAGCCCCAGCCTTACACTTTTAACCCCTTTAGCATACCCCCCCCCCCCCCAACTTTTGAATTTGGAAAAGAGGGACATTTTAATCCACGCCCCCTAACCACACCCAATATCCCACGTAAGCACATCAATTCACAGACAGATCCTTCTTCAAATAACAAGCACACATTCTCACTGCGGATTTCTAGACTGTATACATGATGGGGAATTTTATTTCCAGTTGTGTAACTCTGCTACCTGTCAATGGAAAAATCATCTGCCAGAGGGAAAAACGTTTCCCCATGGCGGAGTACCACAAAGAAACACCTGGGAATCAGACATGATGAGGAAACATTTTTCCCTGTGGTGGAGGACTTTTCAGCTGACAGGCAGCAGAGATACATGAAGGGGAATTATTTTATATTGACATCTAGTTTCTATCGCAGCGCAGGGAAGAAGACAGAAGTCGCTGGAGGTGAGAAGTATTTTTATTCTTCATATTACTAACCTTATTTTTTTTTTTGTTTTGCAGGTTCTGCTTGACCGATTGGACTAACTTGTAGATTCGTTGCACTACATCGATGTAGTTTTTTTTTTTTAAATAAAATGGTCAAAGAGGAGGGGGGGGCTCTTATTTCAATAACAAATATTTTCTGTTTTTTTAAAATCCTTTATTAGCGCCTTAGTAATGAACGCTGTCAAACAGACAACTGCCATTACTAAGGTGGGGCTTAGTGTGAGCCGGTAAAAAGGCCAGCACTAACCCCCATTATTACCCCAATACCCACATCCACCAGGGGTGTGGGGAAGAACCGGGTACGATCCAGTACCCGGCCATCTGTAGTGATGGATACTGAGGCGGTCTCGGGCTGGTATTATTAGGCTGGGAAAGGCCAGAAACAGTGGGCCTTCCCACCCTGGTAATGCTAGGCTGCAGCTATGTTGTATCTGGCTGGTTATGAAAATAGGGGGGACGCAATGTCGTTTTCTTCATTTATTTTAAAAAAACAACGTAGGGACCCCCCCCCCATTTTCCATAACCAGCCATACACAACACAGCAGAAGCAGCCAAGCATTACCAGGGTGGGAAGGGCCACGGTTTTTGGCTCTTTCCAGCCTCATAATACCAGCCTGTGGCCGCCCTAGTACCCAATCACCACAACAGATGGTCAGGTACTGGATCGTACCCGGCTCTTCCCAGCACCCCTAGTGACGGTCGGTACCAGGGTAATAATGGGGGGCTAGTCTTAGCCTTTTTACCGGAAAACACTAAGCCCCACCTTAGCAATGGACGCGGTCAGACAACTGTCATTACGAAGGCGCTATTAAAGTATTTAAAAAAAAACAGACACATAAGAAAATATTTTTTTTATTGAAATCAGAAATGCCCCACACAAAACTCTGAACAATTATTTAAAAAAAAAAAAAAAGTAGATCGAAGTAGTCCAACGAATCTACGATGAAGTCAAAACGGTCCAGCGGAACCTGCAAAACAAAAAAAATTAAGTTAGTAATATGAAAAATAAAAAATATCTTAGTCAACTCCAGCGACTTCTCTCTTCTCCCCTGCGCCGCAATATAAACTAGACGTCAATGAACTTCTGAAACGTCATATATTACAAATTAAAAGTGTTTTCCCCACAAACACAGTTATCCCCTATCCACAGGATAGGGGATACATGTGTGATTGCTGGCGGTCCGGCCACTGGCGCCCCCAGCGTTGAGGACTGGGGACCGAAAGTCCTTAGGGGACAGTTGTCTCCAGCAGCTCCATAAAAATTAATGAAGCAATGGTCGAGCAAGTGCAAATTCTCATGGAGCACTTGGGGGGAATTTCGGTACCCCGATCTCATTTTCGGTACCCCAGGGATTTTCTGAGACGCGATCAAAGGGCAGTCCCCCCTCCTTGAACACTGCGATCAGCTTTTATTGAGGCATTCAAGGGGTTAACGGCGGTGAGATGATGTTTCTCTTTGCCATTAGAGTGGGGCCGTGGCTGTGTATTACAGCTGTTGCCCCGCTACCGATCGCGCACGGACACCGGCTGTCACACAGGACGAGAATGCTCGTCCTAATTAGCGAAGTACCCGCCGCTCAGGACGAACATTCTCGTCCTGTGTCGGCAACCAGTTAATCACAACTGAAAACGATTATTATTTAAAAGTCTTTATCAGCATTGGAGAAATCTAATTCTATTGCGCTTTCTAGACATTGAAAAATTAAAGGGGTTGTCCCACCATTAAATATATTTGCTGTATAGATAAAAAAAAAAATGAACACGGTTTTCCATTTACATGCGGTTAAAAAAGATGATCCAGTGAACGGTTATGACTTAAAAAGGGTTTTCCCACGAGACACATCCGCAGGATATGTCATAAATGTCAGATAGATGCGGGTCCCAGCTCTGGGACACGCAACCATCTTCAGAACGGCGCCCCCTAAACCCCGTTCAGCTGAATGAGGCGTTTTCCAACCATGAAAAAGGTTATTTGGTCGTGAGTTACGTAAACAGCGTAACTCGCGGAGCTACACTGTTTACGTAACTCCAATAGTCGTGACTGGCAGCTACAGAAGCAGCGTAGCATGCGAGCTACGCGGTTTCCGTAACTACCATGAAGTTCTGAGACTTACGTAAACAGCTTAGCTCCCCGAGTTATGCCGTTTACGTAACTCACGACCAGATAATGTTTTTCATGGTCGGAAAACACCTCATTTCATACGCAACACACAGGGCTGAACGGGGTTTAGGTGGCCCAGTTCTAGAGATAGTTGTGGGTTCTGCATCTATCTGAGATTTATGACATATCCTGCGGATGTGTTAAATGTCTTGGGGGGAGAGTAACTGCGTATTCGTGTTCACCAGCACTTAGCTCAGTAGGCGGACGCGCACATTGCTATACACAGTGTACCCCCAGGTGGTGCCATACTACGTACAGTGCATTCGGAAAGTCTTCAGACCCTTTCACTTTTTTCACATTTTGTTATGTTGAGGCCTTTTGCTAAAATAAAATTTAAAAAATGCAAGTTTTCCCCCCCATCATTCTGCACTCAGTACCCCATAATGACAACGCTAATTTATTGGAAAAAAAAACAAACTAAAATATGGCATTGACGCAAGTATTCAGACCCTTTACTCATTACTAGTTGAAGCACTTTTGGCAGAGAAAACAACCTCCAGTCTTCTTGGATATGATGCCACGAGGTTTGCACCTGGATTTGAGGATTTTCTGACATCATCATCATCATCATCTGCAGATCCACTCAAGCTCGGTCAGGTTAGATGGGGACCATCTGTGGGCAGCCATTCTCAGGTCTCTCCAAAAATGTTCTGGGTTCAAGTCAGGGCTCTAGCTGGGCCACCCAAGGGCATTCAGTGTCCCTAAGCCACTCCTGTGTTGTTTTGGCTGTGTACTTAGAATCATTGTTTTGTTGGAAGGTGAACCTTTGGCCTAGTCTGAGGTTCAGAGCGCTCTGGATCAGGTTTTCATTAAGAATAATCTCTGGTCTTTGCTCCATTTATCTTTCCCTCAACCCTGACCAGTCTCCCTGTCTCAGCCGATGAAAAATGCCCTTTCCTCCGGACAGGACGCTTAGAATGGAGACCAAAAAGTTCAATCTTGGTTTCATCAGACGACAGAATCTGGTTTCTGAGTACTTTACGTGCTTTTTTGCAAACTCCAGGTGGGGTTTCATGTATCTTTTACGAAGGAGAGGCTTCTTTGTGGCCACTATGCCATAAAGCAAAGATTCGTGGAGTGCTGCAGTGATGGTTGACGACCTGGAAGTTTCTCCCATCTCCACATAGGATCTTTGGAGCTTGGTCACCTCTGTTACAAAGGCCCTTCTCCCCAGATAACGTAGTTTGGTGGGGCGACCAGCACTAGGAAGAGTCCTGTTTTTTTCAAACTTCTTCCAATTAAGAATTATGGAGTCCACAGTGCTCTTGGGAACTTCCAGTGCAGCAGAATTTTTTGTTATACCCTTCCCCAGATCTGTCCCTCCACACAATCCTGTCTGAGCTCTATAGGCATTTCTCTCCTCATGGCTTGGTTTCTGCTTGGATATGCAGTGAGCTGTGAGACCTTATATAGAAAGGGATGTGTCTTTCCAAATCCTGTCCAATCAAATGAAAACGCGTAAAAAAATTACGCTTCTTTACGTCTTCCATTGATTTCAATGGGGTTTTTAAGGTAGAAAGCGCCTCAAGATAGAAGCGACATACCCTTTTCCCCTGTGAGCAGTTTGTTTTTTTTGCTCGCAGGAAAAGAACGCCTCCACCTCCCATTGAAATCAATGGGAGTCAAATTTGGCCATTTTTTGTTGGTTTCCGCGGCAAAAAACTGTGTGAACAGGTCCTAACAGTGTCTCTCCAGAGTTTTCATTGCTTCTCCACTTATACAGGACAATTCTAGAATTATTTCGTTCCAGCTACAGCTTGGTTACACAGATTTGCACATTCATCAGGGCAAGGAAGGAAATAGCATGTTTAATGAAGCATTAATTTTCATGTACATAGGAAACTGCACTATTAACTACATGTAGGAAGTGATTTAGTGCTTCCAGGCTAACTGAATTCATCATAACATTGTATAAAAGAAATGCAAACAAAACTAAACTCTTCTGCTCTGGACAGTTTCCTCTCTATTCTCAAAATGGTTTTTGTTTACGCCATAAACTAAATTTGAAGACAGGATATGCTTAAAAAGGGTCTATTGTGTGAATTTGATTATATATATATATATATATATATAAATAAGTTGCGCAGGGTGGACGACCCATTCTCAAATGGTTTCCCCGAATCAAGGGGATATATTTGTAGCTGGCATTTCACGAGAAGAGGGAGAAGTGGGGAACGTGCAGTCAGCGGGCAGAAGTGGTGATCTGTGACCCTCCTCCGCTCTCTGTAGATGAACCCAGGTGTAGGGTTAAAACTTTTGCTCATGTAATCACCCTCTCTCCTACTAATCAGAGAGCATACTTGCTCTGTCATATATGGGGGTCTGGGGTCTTTTTTTTTTTTCTTCAGAAATAGTGAGATAAGAAGTAGCTAATCTAAGTCACCCGTCTGCGCCGAAGTACATATTTTATAGACCCCACGACCCAAACATTTACCAGCGTCCAAACAGCGTTGTCAAATAAGTGGCACCACAGATATTAATAAACTTTATACAATTTACACTGTCCGTATCCATTCTTTAGTGTAAAATCTGCTGACCGCTTCTTTGATGATACCTATTATACACTACAGTCTTAGCGATAAGGATTATCAGTATATAGGAATGTCGAATACATTTCTGATGGATGGAAAAGATTTGTCGGTCAGAAAATACATTTTTACCCACTGATCGTAGCCATAAAAACTATATTGTTTCTCTAACAACAACAAAAAATCTATTAGTTAATACATTAGATAAAGTTTAGGCATTTTCAATTATAGATTAGGGTTAGGCGGTGTTCCCATGTTGAGGTCAATTTGTGTTCTTTGCCACAATTTTTGCAGAACTGGTTTCTGCATTTCTGCGGTTATGGAGTTCCTTTACCAGACACACCTGTGAATTTGTAGAAATGTGTGGTATGTACAAACTCCTCACATCTTAGAGTTAATTTTGTTTGAAAGGTCTGCTTAAGTGTGCATTTTAGTTCCAAAGTAGAATTTTTATGCAAATGTTTGTTAGAAGGACTCTGATGAAAAGTTGCATGAAGGTGGTTGTGCGCAGGGTCGGCGTCAGCACCCGGCGAACCAGGGCAAGTGCCCGGGCCCACTCGGCCATCGGGTGCTGACGCGGCCGTCATGGCTCCTCTAGGAGTGGAATTTACGGCTGTGTGGATCTGCCTGTGAGAAGGGGTGCTGTGCGCCACTGCCTGGCAGGGGGAGGGCTGTGCGCCACTGCCTGGCAGGGGGGAGGGCTGTGCGCCACTGCCTGGCAGGGGGAGGGCTGTGCGCCACTGCCTGGCAGGGGGGAGGGCTGTGCGCCACTGCCTGGCAGGGGGGAGGGCTGTGCGCCACTGCCTGGCAGGGGGGAGGGCTGTGCGCCACTGCCTGGCAGGGGGGAGGGCTGTGCGCCACTGCCTGGCAGGGGGGAGGGCTGTGCGCCACTGCCTGGCAGGGGGGAGGGCTGTGCGCCACTGCCTGGCAGGGGGGAGGGCTGTGCGCCACTGCCTGGCAGGGGGGAGGGCTGTGCGCCACTGCCTGGCAGGGGGAGGGCTGTGCGCCACTGCCTGGCAGGGGGGAGGGCTGTGCGCCACTGCCTGGCAGGGGGGAGGGCTGTGCGCCACTGCCTGGCAGGGGGGAGGGCTGTGCGCCACTGCCTGGCAGGGGGGAGGGCTGTGCGCCACTGCCTGGCTGGGGGGGGAGCGCTGTGCGCCACTGCCTGGCTGGGGGGAGCGCTGTGCGCCACTGCCTGGCTGGGGCAGGGCTGTGCGCCACTGCCTGGCTGGGGCAGGGCTGTGCGCCACTACCTGGCTGGGGCAGGGCTGTGCGCCACTACCTGGCTGGGGCAGGGCTGTGCGCCACTACCTGGCTGGGGCAGGGCTGTGCGCCACTACCTGGCTGGGGCAGGGCTGTGCGCCACTACCTGGCTGGGGCAGGGCTGTGCGCCACTACCTGGCTGGGGCAGGGCTGTGCGCCACTACCTGGCTGGGGCAGGGCTGTGCGCCACTACCTGGCTGGGGCAGGGCTGTGCGCCACTACCTGGCTGGGGCAGGGCTGTGCGCCACTACCTGGCTGGGGCAGGGCTGTGCGCCACTACCTGGCTGGGGCAGGGCTGTGCGCCACTACCTGGCTGGGGCAGGGCTGTGCGCCACTACCTGGCTGGGGCAGGGCTGTGCGCCACTACCTGGCTGGGGCAGGGCTGTGCGCCACTACCTGGCTGGGGCAGGGCTGTGCGCCACTACCTGGCTGGGGCAGGGCTGTGCGCCACTACCTGGCTGGGGCAGGGCTGTGCGCCACTACCTGGCTGGGGCAGGGCTGTGCGCCACTACCTGGCTGGGGCAGGGCTGTGCGCCACTACCTGGCTGGGGCAGGGCTGTGCGCCACTACCTGGCTGGGGCAGGGCTGTGCGCCACTACCTGGCTGGGGCAGGGCGCCACTACCTGGCTGGGGCAGGGCTGTGCGCCACGCAGGGCTGTGCGCCACTACCTGGCTGGGGCAGGGCTGTGCGCCACTACATGGGAGCGGGGGGCTGTGTGGCACTATCTACAGAGGGCACTCAATTTATGGGGGTACAAACTGGGAGCATAAACAGGGCCCAACGTCTATATGGAAAAACAAAATTACGTTTACTGCCATTTTACTGCCGCCGTGAGGTCCCCCGCAAAAGGGCCTACTAAGTCTGTGTCGCCCAAGCGTCCACATAAACCTAGAGCCGGCCATGGTTGTGTATACTAATTTTTTTTTTGTATTGTTGTACATGGTATGCGATCTATAAAAAAATAAATATTCGATTTTGGTAACATAGTAGTTGCTATGTGCAATTTGTATTTTTAACACATTTGTGGATTGACCAAATATTGCATGGCCTCGGATTCAGTGTTTTTGAGCGCACAAACTCTTGTTGAGGTTTGGGGCATATATCAACTGCGCACCTTAATTTATTAACTTTGTGCGTAAATCTCTGCTTGCATGTGAGTTTCATTCTCAATCGTATGTTTTTTTGGAAAGGGATACATAAGATCCAGGCGAGGTCTGGGAAAATTTCTTAGCAAGGTGCTTCCATTCCTAAGACTAGATCTGTAATGGAATGAAAGGGGAAAGGTTTGTGCGATCGCCTGGGTCGAAGGACGGTGACCATCTTCACAGGGGGAGACGTAAGTTCTCTGACTGTCGTGAGGAGACTGTCCACTGTAGAAGCCAACTTGAAAGATTTCTGGTCATCCAGCTTCAAATTGGAATCTGATAATTCACAGGCAGATAGGTCTTCTGGAAAGAGAGACTGATTAAGCAGGTGATATCTAGGGTGCGGATCTGACCCGCTTAGGAGGCCTGCTACGGAAAGACAACATGGACAGGAAAAGTACACACTAAAAATGTGCCTGGTGCACAAAGCACCAAGAGAGGGGAGGGGTTGGGTTGGGGGGTGTTGAATTCATACTCAACTCACCTGTACTTAAGTCAAGCTCATCCACAGCTTTAAGTACAAGCAGGAAATCCCCCTCCGTTTGCCAACTGAAGGTGGGACACTATTGGGGAGCAAAGAGGGGCAACACCTCGGCTGGAGGGCAACAGGGGAGCATTGAAACACTGAGCACCTGCCAGATATTGGAGAAAGTAAAGCGACGACGACGACGACGACACCCCTGATACCCATTGAAGGAAAGTAAGAGGGAAATTTAAAAAAAAAGACTTACTAGCTCAGCACCTATAGGAGGGGTATATACTGTAGGCGGGGCCAACATTCCTATTTTTAGTGTCATACTTCATAGTGGCAACAGCACATACCCATGGTCTTTGTCCCGTAGCGAGAAACAAGAAAAGGAGAGAGCGTGGCAAAGCTAAAATGGTTTAGCTCAGTGTCTGCAAGCGGGGTAAAGCCTGTGCAGGAGGAGCTTACACTTCATTGCTTAGTGTCACTTCCTAGTGTCAGCAGCCTATACCAAGGTCTTCTGTGTCCCCCAATGATACGAGTGAGAAATTGTCACTTTCCTCTAATATATAACAAAGTTTCATATATCCATATGTATGGAGTCATGCCAAAAAAAAATAAAAAATCAGAAATACATTTGTATTTAAATAAGTGTGTGTGTGTGTGTGTGTGTGTGTGTGTGTGTGTGTGTGTGTGTGTGTGTGTGTGTGTGTGTGTGTGTGTGTGTGTGTGTGTGTGTGTGTGTGTGTGTGTGTGTGCTTTAACACCTCAACGATCGCCCACCGTCTTTTGACGGCAGGCAGTGCAGGTGCTTCGTCTACAGTGACGTCTTTTGGCGTCGCTGTAGAAAAGGCTGATGAGCGCTCCTGTGAGCAGGAGCTGTAACTAACAGCTCCTGATCTTAGTGCAGCCTGCAGAATACAGCTGGGGTCGGAAAACAACGCCGTGGTCCGTGATCGCGGCATGATCAAATGGAACTCCTCTCTTTGATCTAGTCATCGGAAACCTGGTGATGGGATCAAAGACCAGGGAATCCCTCTGCAGTCAGCCCTGGGGACCTAGAAAGGACACCAGGGCTGTCTGTTCAGTATGCCTGCTGCTAGGGCACACTATGTGCTGCCCAAACAGAAGCCGGTGTCAAAGTGACACAGTATAATGTATTAGCATACAGGAGTATGCGAACACATTATAAGTAAAAAATAAAGTTGTAAGTAAAGTTAATCTTTAATCGGATTAAAAAGAATCATTATTTTGCATCAAATCTATTTTATTGCCCCTACATTACATAAACAAAAAACCTACACATGTTAGGTATCTACACAACCATAAATTACCTGAAGAATGAATTTGACAGGTTATTTAGTGCAAATAATGATACAAGAAAAACTATGCGGAGAATCGTTTTCCCCTATATTCACGCCGTAAAAATAATTTTTTTATACCCACAAATTGTGAAAAAAAAATATATACTATTTCTACCGCATAAAACAAGGCCTCATACAGCCAAGTCAATGAAAAAAAAAAAGTTATGGCTGCTGAAAGGCAGAGAGGTGAAAACTGAAAAATGGAGCTGGTCATTAAGGGGTTAACAAATACATTTAGAAGAAAACCCAATTCAAGACATTAACAATATAAATAAATAACTTATAATGATTGATAGCTGCCATTAATAAACCAGTTTCTAGCAAAAAAAAAAAGGAGACCTTTATGCACATCATGGTTAACCAGTATTTTTTTTTTTTTTTTTACATTATAAAGCATTTTCTTTGACTCCAACATCAAATTTGCCCACACCCCTAAAAGGTAAATTACATGTCATCCTAAAACCATGAGTAGAATTATACTAAATGTAGATCATCATACCTCTAAATTGTTTTATCATATTTTGATGATTCTCCACGGCACCCTGTATAATCAACTCGGGCTGGTCCATCTTCCACCTCCATTCAGTGCCCACTGGATTAGTATGATGTCTATGGCGCAAAGATAGAGGCAAAATTATAAGTATCAAGCCAATTAATAAAACAGAGTCAATCTCTTCCCTGGTTTCTGGGAGATCGTTTGGCGACAGCGTACGATGAGCGGTGTAAGGTTCAGACAAGGTTTCTCCCTTAGTCGTAATATAGGGACACATACTTTATTTAGGATCTCATGCTTTTATTTCCATAAAACGTTTGACATTAAGAGGATTTTTGACACCATAGGCACTTATGGCGAGGCGGCCATTGTATCCAGGCAGAAACGGGCCTCCTGTTCCCGTCATAGCTGTGGGTCCTAGAGCTGAAACCCGCATCTATCAGACATTTATGGCAGATCCCATGGATATGCTAATAATGTCTAAAATGGGAATAACCCTTTAAGTGAACTATTGGAATCTAGGTGTTTTTCAATATTGGACCATCTTCCCCATTAATGAATATATAAATCTTTTTTTTTAAATCAAACCAGTTTTTATTGATAATACAACATGTATCATACATCTCATGTACATTAACTTGGTTCCAACCGTCAATACATTTTCAGTTTTGTACAACATATACAGTTATATGTATCATAACTCCCACTTCCCTCCATCCCAACTCCCCCCCCCCCCCCCCCCGCAGTACCTCCTCCTTTCCCTGACTCATATAACCATTCTCTCTCCTGCCTCCTACTGATATATCCATACTTGCCTCCTGATCATTCCACCTTAAGGTGTATTCTACCTCCCTGTAGTGCCATAATTGTGTTCCCATTTTCCCCATTGCTTATCGTATTTGTGTATTGCCCCACGTTTTAGGTATATCCGATGTTCCAATGCCACCGTGTGATTAACGTATTCCACTAGCTCAGACACCTCCGGGGGATCCGCATTCAACCAATATTTTGCTATTAGTTTCCTAGCATGATACAAAACCTTTTTTATGGCCAGTAATTCAGCTCCATCTCCTCCCTCCTCCCCCATGCAGCCCAACACATAAATCTTAGGTTCCAACGGAAAAACTCTCCCAAATACCCTCTCTACCATACCTCCAACCTCCTTCCAGTAATCATTCAGCTTCGGACAACTCCAGAACATATGCTTTATGTCTGCCCCCTCAAACGAACACCTGGGACACTCCTGCGTTGGTCTGAGTCTCATTTGCATTAACACTTTAGGCGTCCTGTACACTCTATGTATGAGAAAAAGTTGTGACCTCCTGTGTGCTACATTAATGGAGAGCATTTTGGGCGATTCCAGTATCTCCTCCCACTCATCATCAGTTATATTCCCCACATCCTCTTCCCATTTGCATCTGATCACCCCCATCGGATCTCCAAGGAATTTGGAAAGTAATGTACCATAGATCACAGAAATAATCCCTTTAGTGTCTTTTGCTCCCAACACCTGTTCCATCACTCCCATAGTAGAGCAGCCCAAGTCCACCAATCTACCCTGGGCCTGCGCCGCATGCCGCAACTGGAGGTATTGATAAAACATCCGATGTGGGAGTCCGAACTCCTCCTGTAACTGTGAGAACAATTTGAGACTTCCCCCCTCATATACCTGGTATACATATCTGACCCCAGCTTGTTCCCACTCCTGAAAGCCGTCCAAGATATGGAATTCCCATAAGTATGGATTATCCCATAGAGGCATATAATTGGAGCACCCAGTAACGCCCAGTATTTTTTTGCATTCCCACCAGACCCTATGTATCAATAGCAAAGTCGGTTTCCCTTTCGCCTCCCTCCTCAGTTTATGAGACTCCATTGCCTCTAGTATATCCTCTCCCCGACTCAAATGATGCACCAGTTTCCCACTAGAGTCCCACTCTTCCCTATTCTTCCAACCTTTAAAATGTTGTGCTTGGGCTGCTAAGTAATATATCCACGCATTTGGAATAGCTAATCCTCCCTTTTCCGTTGGCAATTGTAATTTTTCCAATTTAATCCTGGGGATCCCCCTTTTCCACACTAAGTCCCTAAACAGATTATGTATTCTCCTGAACCAGTATTTAGGCAACCACACTGGGGCATTATGCACCACATAAAGAACCTGAGGCATCAGAATCATTTTAATCAGGTTTGCTCTTCCTAGCGCTGAAAGTGGTAGTCCAAGCCATATTCTGGTCTTATCTTTTCGTTTGTCCAATAATGGTTTCACATTCAGCGCAACAAAATCCTGCACCCTCCCCGAGACCTTAATCCCCAGATATTTAAATTCCTTAACACAAGGTACAGCAATTCCCCCCACCACCAGTGGCACCTCCAATGGTTTGAGTGGCAGCAATGTCGACTTACTCCAATTAATTTGAAGCCCTGAAAATTTGCCAAACCGTTCCAATATGGTCATTATCAACGGCAGTGACCGAACTATCTCTCCCAGGAATAGTAAAATATCATCCGCATATAATGCTATGCGTTCCTCCAGCTCCCCACATCGAAACCCTTCTATACCCGGATGTTGCCTTACCACATTTGCCAGAGGTTCGATCGCTAGAGCGAATAATAGCGGGGAAAGTGGACATCCCTGACGCGTCCCCCTCTCTAGTCTAAAGGAATCTGACATCCGCCCATTGGCTCGAATCCTAGCCACCGGTTCCTTATACAGCAATTTTACCCATGTTATAAAATTATTCCCAAATCCGAACCGCTCCAAAACAGCCCACAGATACCCCCACTCCACACTATCAAATGCCTTAGCCGCGTCTAAGGACAACACTGCTCTACCCTGTGTATCTGCAGCCTCTGTCTGCAAATTCAAGAATAATCTTCTTAGATTGACTGCTGTAGATCTTGATGGCATAAATCCCGACTGATCCGGGCCCACTATCTTAGTCACCACTCTTGTCAGCCTATTAGCCAGAACCTTTGCCAAAATTTTTACATCTGCAGACAGCAGGGATATTGGTCTATAAGAATCCGGCTGTGTTCGATCTTTCCCCTCTTTAGGAATGACTACTATTGCCGCTTCATACATAGTCTGTGGCAGTCGTCCCCTGGCAAAACTATCTTGGAACACCTCTAATAACTCTGGCAGAAGCTCCCCCCCATATGTTTTGTACATCTCTGTAGGTATACCATCCATGCCTGGAGCCTTTTCATTTGCCATAGAACTCACTGCTTCCTGCAATTCCTCCAATGTAATTGGCTCTTCCAGCCACTCTCTCTCCTCCTCCCCTAAGGTAACCCACTCCATTTCCTCTAGATAGTCGGTCAATAGATCTTCCGGATAATCTACCCTCGTACGATACAGCTCGGTATAGAAGGACTTCAACACATCCAGTATGTCCCCTGTTTCTCCAACCAGTGTCCCCTCTTTATCCTGCAATTGGTGGATGAACGCACCCTCCCGCTGAGGCCTAGCCATATTTGCCAACAGTCTGCCCGTCATTTCCCCCTCCTCATAATATTTTTGCTGCAAAAACAACCTTTTATTAGCTGCCTGTTCCAGTTGATGTTCCTTTAGTAATTTTAGGGCTACCTTCCACTGGGCCTTCGTTTCTGCTGTATTATTAGCTACATGAGTCTCCTCGGATAATGTCACCCTTTCCAGTAGATGTTTTCCCACCTGTCGTGATCTATTTTTAATGGTCGTGATTTCCCGGATATACACCCCCCTGATATTCGCCTTCATAGCATCCCATAAGATATCTATAGGTACCGTACCTTTATTAAACTCAAAGTACTCCTGCAAGCTCGCAGTTATTATCTCCTCCCCCACTAGTCGTATCCAGAATGGATTTAGCCTCCAATGCAGTCTTAGCCCCCCTATCTGCGGACTAGTTCGAACTTTCAATATCATTGGGGAGTGATCAGACAGTGACCTTGGCAGATATTCCACCCCTTCCACACACTCAATCCCTAACCCGTTACTAAACATCAAATCTATTCTAGACAACGATCCATAAGTAGATGACACACAAGAATATTGCGTATTAGAGGGCCACTTTGCCCGCCAAATATCCGTGTACCCCACCTCTATCATGTACTTCCCAAACCGTGTCAGAACAGCCTCACCTACCCCCCCCCCCCCCTTTTGGAAATTTATCACGTCTTATATCCATTACATTGTTGAAGTCTCCCATAAGTATAGTCGGGACCATCGGCCAACTAGCCAGCCTTTCCAACACTTCTCTTATTGGAACCACCGAGTATGGGGGAGGCACATACAGTACCACAATTATACATTCCCAATTAAACAACTTACAATGTACCCCTACATATCTGCCCTCTCCATCTTTAAAGGAAGCCAAACAGCAAAAAGGTACATCCCTATGAACCAGGAGACTAACCCCCCTTGAATATGTGGAATGATAGGAGTGAAAGCTGTGTCTAATCCACACCCTATGTGCCTGCTGCACAGTATCAGCGGTAAGATGAGTTTCCTGTAGTCCCATCACTCCAGCAGACTGCCCTTTCAGAAAGTCAAATATAGCTCTCCGTTTTGTTGCCTCTCCCATACCTCTCACATTCCAGGACAAAAGATTTACCCTACCCCCCATCTATCCATTTTTTTTATCTGACAGAGGCCATTACCCTTGAATCCAGTGCCAATCAGAGCGTACTGCATTTCCAACTCCCTTTCCCTCCAAAACATTCTCCTCCCTCCACCCCCCTCCCTAGCCCGCCCAACATTCCAGAAACTTACCCTCCAAAGAGGGCCCGGGCTGATGAAGAAAACTCCACCAATGTGACTGTTCAGCTTCCCACTTACACTGCAGAAACACATCTTTTCCCACAGTATAAACCTGAGAACTACAAACCTCCCGCCACCTTACTACCATAGATATATAGCATTTTAGTGACTCCAACATCTTCAATTAACCTGACATCTCTGTCTTTCCTTCAGCATTATAAACATAGAGGCTGCAGCCCCAAATTAGAACAGTAAATAAAATGCAGAAAAAACAATGCCTTATTCCCCTGTGCGGCGCATCCTCCTTTTTCATAATAAGCAGAGTCCCCTCTTCAACCATCCACCTGATAATCACGCAGCAGCTTCCTCTCGATTCTGACGAAGGCGATCCTCGTGACTGTCCAGCCATCTTAACGCATCTTTTGAGTTCTCAAAAAATTGTACAGATCCCAGCGCCGCAACTCGAAGTTTCGCCGGGTACAACATGGAGTATTGAACACGCAGATCCCTCAGTCGTCGTTTGATATCCAGAAATTGCATCCTTCTTTTCTGGACCTCTACAGAAAAATCCGGGTAAAATGACACTTTCACACCATTCACCCGTATATCCTGTTTTTCCCGGGCCTGGCGAAGAATTAAATCTCTGTCCTTATAATGAAGCAGCTTTACCAGCACAGGTCTTGGCGGCCGTCCAGGTGGACCCGGGCGAGTTGGTACTCTATGGGCTCTTTCCACCGCAAACAATGGTGTCAACGACTCCTTGCCAAACACCTCCAGTAACCATTTTTCGAAATAGGAATCCGGATTGGACCCTTCCACTTTTTCGGGTATTCCCACCATCCGTACGTTATTGCGACGTAAACGATTTTCCAGGTCATCCGTTTTAGATAACAGATAAGTAACATCCACAGCTACCGCATTTACATCTCTCCTCATGGGCAGCATTCTGTCTTCCACATCACTGACTCTACCTTCCACCGCTGTTGTACGCTCCGACACCTTCTGCAGATCGTGCCGTATTATGGAAATATCCTCCTTTATTCCGCCCACCTGGCAAGTGAGTTTAGCTAGTGTGGCATTACATAGGCTTACCGCCGAAAAAACATCTGCCAACGTAGGCCCAGGCTTATTTGAATTGTGCGGGCCTCGATCCAGCCCTCCTCCTGAGCTGCCTGCAACATCTTCTCCATTCTCCTCCTCCTCCTCTGAATCCACCTGTGCCCGCAGCGGTTCATATCTGGACCCGGAGTAGCCTGCCTGCTTTTTCCCTCCTCCTGTCATCTCTCCTCCAGCATCTGCCTTCACGGGTGTCTTTCTGGCAAAGCGCTCCAGTCGGGATGCCGCCGCCCCTCTCAAGTCTCTGCTCTCTGCCATCACGCACATGTCGGCGCCATCTTGTAATCCCAGCTCACCTTCCTCTGCCGCCTTAGACTTCCTTGAACGGGTCATTACAGCCTCCAGATTCTACAGAATAGTGTCACCAGGTTCTCCTCCTTCTCCCCTCTCTGCACAGGTATGTCTTTGTTAGAGAAATTTAGCCACAGGATGTGTTTCAGGATATCGGCAGCGGGAGCTCCGGTTCCTGCGTCCGCTCACATATGCCGCTAAGCCACGCCCTCTGAATATATAAATCTTAGTGTTTAATATACCATGGCTAACATACTCTAGAATGGATTTTACAGACTAATATTATTTGACTGCTGACACTGGAAGAGGGGAGAGACAGGAGCGAGGCTAGATGGGAAACACATCATTTATAAAGTAATCAGAAGGTGTCTACAGATACATTTACTGCAGCAATGGTTATAGGAACTATAGGAAAGAGTGTATGTTCACACCGCCAAATAACCTAAGGTAATAAGAAGTATTCATATGGTGCACAACTTAAACCCTTACTATTTTTTATTTATTTTTTTTAAATACCAAACAAAATAAAATGAATGCCCACTGATCATCTGCAATAGATGGTTAACGTATAGGTAAGCATAAAAGAAAAACGTAAGAGGCACCTAATAGGAAATCCGAGGAAAATAGTAGTCCGATAAAATGAAGCCAATTTTTTTTTGTGCTTGATGAGCAGAAAAATGTGCAAGCATGAAGCCTGACTATCTAAAATGCTTCAAAGAGCAAATTTCCCAATCTTTACATCAGATCATGAATGAATTGCAATGATGACAATATGCTGATTAAAAACAAATGATAGACTATTGTGGGCTTAAAACCGGGGATAATTAAATTAATTTTTTGTTTTAAGTCAATACCCCTGCTTTGATAAAACAGTCTCATTTTGGAGGTACTGCAGAAAGCAATGAAACACTGTTGAAAGATGACATGAAAGAACAAGGAGACATTCTTCAATGTGCCTTATTAATTCATGTATTAATCAATGTGTCCTACAAGTGAACTATTGGTGTTCTTATAAGATCAGATGTCTTCATGGCTCTCTCCCAGAGTTATCATGAGTTACAAGAATTACTGCGGAAACCCTAGTAACCAAGGGCCTCTAAAAAAACATTACATTGAGCGGCTTTCATGGCTAGTTACTTGAAATATGCCCTGCAGCTGCTGTCAGACCTGGAGGTAGCTAACCGGCACTGAATTATTAATAGGGCTGTAGCGTCTCAATATCAATGTGTAACAGGTATTCACACTGTACTATACGCCAATCTAAACTAACAAAAAAAGTGACAGTTTCCTTGGCATCGGCAAAAATGGAGAAAAGAGTTACTAGGTAGATAGACCCAAGTGTGTAATATTCTAGGTACATGAAATTTAAGCATACAGACAGATAATGTAACTTGATTAAGGGTCAGTTTACGCTAAGTTTATTGGTACCGATTTTGACGCGGAAACCGCTTTGGAATCAGCACCAAGAAACTTGCGTTTTTGCCCATGGTCCTTGCGTTCGTTTCAGTGGCCAGGGGCAAAAAAAGGCAGCGAATACCGTGGAAAAACAGTGCAGGCAGTTCAAAATTCTGAGGGGATTTTGGGCAGATTTTTTCCTTCCTGCAAAAAAAAACTCTGTGTGAACAGGGCCTTAGATGTACTTTAGTATTTCAAGGTTTACCTCCAGCAGAAAACACATTTGTTAGCACAAGCCAGACTGGGAGTAGTTTCCATACATCTGTGACTTTCAATGCCATAAAATGTGTGCTTGTAACAGCCTCCTCTTCCTCGCAGCATGGACTAGAAGAAAAAACAAACTTTTCAGCATCATCACACTAGCACGTTATCGTACAACATAATAAAACCCAACAAATGTGTGTGAATATGACATAACAAAATAAAACGCAATACGCAGAGGAGTGGAGGCAGCCATGTTTTACAAGTGCAGGCTTATGCATTACAAAAATACCTCTTGGTTAAGAGAACCAAAATTAACACTGGATACTGGTCTTCCCAGGATCTCACCTTAAAACGTTGTGTCATGGCAGACATTGATGGCATATCCACAGAATACAACATAAAATGTCTGATTGATGCGGCTCTGGCACTCACACCTATCTCAAAGACAGAGATCTCCTAACTCCATCCAGTCTGGGGAGACGGCCGCTGCCGCATCCAGTCAGGTAACCTATAGACAGCAGGACTGGTTCCCAAAAACAGCCAAGAATCCCATTCACGGCTATAGCAGTTACGGGAACAAAGTAGCTATTTTCAGAAACTCGCCCTGCTGTGCACGGTTTACCCACCTGGATGTAATGGTTTCTGGGTCCGTTTTTTTTATGCCAAAGCCACAAGTGGATAAAAAATTAAGGAAAGGATGTGTTTGTCTCAAAAAAAAATTACAAAAAAAAACACTATCTGTGTGATCCTGGTCTTAAAAATAGGTTTTCACAAAATCATAAATTATGACCTATCCACAGGAAAAAAAACGGCAACTTATGACGATATATTTAGACTCCATAGAAAAGTTGGGCACTGCAGCACATTTTCAATTTGCCTCTGGCAACACAATGGGGAATACATATTATAATAAATATAAAAAGGATTAACTGCTTTTCCCCAGTTGTATTAGAGTTAGATTTATTTATTATTTGGACAACCCCTATATTTAGTTCCTACACCCAATATTCAAGTGTATGGATAATTAAAAGCTATAGAGCTCTTAGTTTCAACAAAAACAGACTGTGACACCGCTTCCTGCTAGTTTAATACAAAAATCGTAACGGTCCCATGCCGCATGATCAAATATCATTTTGGATATTTCACTGGGAAATGCTGCAGCAATTCGTGTCCTACTCATATATGGAATATAAGGCCTTGTGCAAAAAAAATATTCTTATATTCCTCCAGATGCCCAGACATCGATTATTAGCACAAAGTGGACAATGTTCACAACTCACTCCGCGTACGAGGTTACTATTGCTCCAAAAGCTCGGTTTAATTTTTTTTTTTTCATACTGGCAAATAAATAAAAATAATAATACATTTACAATGCTCTTAAACCGCAGCAAGCATGCAATAAATTATTAGGGTGGAATTTCAGAAATGACGACTCACTAACATTTCAGACCCGGCCATGATAAAACACCACAGCAGAAAAACCAGCCTGTGTGAACCCACACCGATGGTCAGAGTGCAGAAATCTAAGTGAGAAAAAATAAGGCGACACAATTAATAAACTTTTATTAAAACAAAAAATACCTTTGTCCATCGGCAAAGCTTAACACCTGAATGGCTTCCAATCAGTCTGTAACCTGGAAAGCAGAAGGGAGAAGTCAGTGGGAAGTTGTGATGTGCCGGAAGCTATTACTGGCGGACAAGGTCAATTATCCTGGCACTTTTACTCTCCCTAATCTCCAGAGCTGTCAGATTTATAAGCGATACAATTCTCCACTATTATTTTAATATGGCAGTGGAGATACATAAAGAAGGCAGGGGATAAAAGAGACTTGCCACAGAATGCTTATGAAAGTGTCAAGAAGAAGTTATTCATTATAGACCTAAATGAGTTCTCAAAATCAGAATATCATTACTCAAGTTGTACAATGTATTAATCATACGATTAACAAAAGAGAAATTTCATGAAAAGTAAAGAGACTCGGAGGAAAAGAGCTGGTAGCGCTTTCCTGAGGTTTCATCATTTACCAGAATTCATGAACAGCATGTCCCGCTAATTTACATATGGAGTAGATCTAACTAGCGGGCGGCGCAGAAAAAGACAACATCTGCAGTCAACACTTCAGCGAGTCGTTCCTACAGTAAGAAGCGCATCACGTCACTTCATACTGCACTTCCATTTACACATCTCCTTAATAAGAATATGTAACCAAATATTCCTCCATACAGTCCGGTACTAATGGATCTATCAAAAAAGTTATTAGCATGGTGATTAAACACATGGTTTTCACGTTTGGTGGTGGCATAAACAAATAGATATTTCCCACAAAAATATTCTAGCACCTTTTTCTTTGCTTCTATATTGTCGTATATAATCCGGTCAGACAGTGATAAATTCGGATAAATGACCCTTTTCTGGACATCTGGCAGCCATGTTTTCCTCATTTTACCCCGACAGAGTAAGAGTATGTTCAGATACTGCGGAATTGCCACAGGTTTGCTTTGTTGATTCCACTATGCAAATCCACGGCAATTTACTATATAAGACTCGTGGATGAGGTTTGCTGCAAGTTCTCTATATGTCGCAGAAAAGCAGCAGATTTTACCCTTTTCAATGCATAGGGTGAATTCCGCAGCAAATCCACATGTAACACATCAAGATATTGCGGAATATTTGCAACAAAATCTTTGGCGGATTCTGTCACTCCTGAACTCCTGTTAATCTGGAATTTGTCAAATAACCCAGAATGTAGAATGCAGATCGATAATGATGGGGATTTTTGTTGATAATGGTGGATACCAATAACAAAGCATTTACTTTTAACGGATTTATTTGGTGCAGTACATAAAAACTACACGGAAACTTTATGTACTGCACCATAGAAATAATGTTTTATAAGTAACGGCTTAGTTATTGGTTTCCACAAGCAGCGCCAACAAAAATCCCCATCATTACCTACCTGCGTTCTACATTTAATTACCGGTCCAGAACAGACTCCTGGTTGAGGGGAAGTTGGTAGCCGCCTACATTTCTGGTGTCCCATTACACAGAACTACCTTAACTGAAGTTGTGCCCCCAAGCACAACTACGATTACCTAACCCCTCCGTCTCCCTACATATTAAAAAAAAAAAAATATTGCCCTGTGAAGCGCAGTCTATTTTTGTCTCTTTTCCCAAATACTCCCAAATTTAATACTAACTGGAAATCATCTGAATAGTCCTAACATTTAGTGAGAGGTTGAAGAGAGAGAGGTAAGTGACAGGCAGGGCCATGGACTGGAGAGAACCCAGTCAGTCTCTATGTTGTCCCTCAGATGCGTTTCAACCAACCAAGGGTATGTTCACACGGCCATAAATAGACCTGAAAAATCGGGAGCAGAACGCCTCCAAACTTCTGCCCATTGATTGCAATGGGAAAACTGCGTTCTGTTCCGACGGGCCGTTTTTTAATGTGAAAAACGGGCACGTAAAAAAACAGCCGCGAAAAAGAAGTGCTGGTCACTTCTTGGGACGTTTTTCATAGAGTCTATTGAAAACCGCTCCAAAAACGGCCGTAAAAAAACGCCACAAAAATCTTGAGTGGCTCAAAAAAGGTCTGAAAACCAGGAGCTGTTTGCCCTTGAGAACAGCTCCGTATTTTCAGACGTTTTTTTATTCAGCGTGTGCACGTACTATAAGTCGGTATCATCAGTTAGATGCAGGAGCAGATCAATGGGTATTGTTGACCAGCCTCATATGAGGACTTTGTGCAGGTAGCAGCATTTACACACCAGGTTTTTGGGTTTTTTCACAGAGCTTGTGTCCGTTACGTGAAATTCACAGCATGCCCTATTCTGCTGTGCTTTTGCAGACCAGATTTGCACATCAGTCTGTGGGTGCATGAGAAAAAAACCACACACAGCACACGTACGATATCCATGTGCTACCCGTTTGGTTTCTTTTCTGCATTTCTTTAGCAATGGATTAGTGTTAAATAAAAAAAATAAAAAAAGGCGGAGAGAGAAATACCAGTAAGCGCTTGCAGAGGAGAAACCCGTACGATAAAAACTGGTAACACACGAACATTCATACGGATTAAGAATGGTCTTATTTTTGCGGACACAAATCGGACATGCTCGTGTGCATAAGGCTAAGCTCACATCTCGTTTTTACGGTCGGTCTGACGTGCATGTTTTGACATGAAAAACCAGTGTCAAAACGTGTACCACAGCGTGTACATTGATTTCTATGGTCAGGACGGATGTCCTAAAAGTGTAGTTTGCGCATACGTTTTGTGTGCTTACGTCCTATCCTTTTTTTCTTCCACGTCCAGAAAAGTGTAGTCTACTACGCTTTACAGCACTTTTCCAAAACGTATACTACACGTATACGTTTTTATTTGTATTGACGTCAATGGAAACGTATGGGCGACTTATGCAATCTTAAAGAGGCTCTGTCACCAGATTTTGCAACCCCTATCTGCTATTGCAGCAGATCGGCGCTGCAATGTAGATTACAGTAACGTTTTTATTTTTAAAAAACGAGCATTTTAGGACAAGTTATGACCATTTTTGTATTTATGCAAATGAGGCTTGCAAAAGTCCAAGTGGGCGTGTTTAAAAGTAAAAGTCCAAGTGGGCGTGTATTATGTGCATACATCGGGGCGTTTTTACTACTTTTACTAGCTGGGCGCTCTGACGAGAAGTATCATCCACTTCTCTTCAGAACGCCCAGCTTCTGGCAGTGCAGACACAGCCGTGTTCTCGAGAGATCACGTTATGTCGTCACTCACAGGTCCTGCATCGTGTCGGCCACATCGGCACCAGAGGCTACAGTTGATTCTGCAGCAGCATCAGCGTCTGCAGGTAAGTAGCTACATCGACTTACCTGCAAACGCCGATGCTGCTGCAGAATCAAATGTAGCCTCTGGTGCCGATGTGTCCTTGCTCGTCCGACACGATGCAGGACCTGTGAGTGACGACACAGCGTGATCTCTCGAGAACACGGCTGTGTCTGCACTGCCAGAAGCTGGGCGTTCTGAAGAGAAGTGGATGATACTTCTCGTCAGAACGCCCAGCTAGTAAAAGAAGTAAACACGGCCCGATGTACGCACATAATACACGCCCACTTGGACTTTTACTTTTCAACACACCCACTTGGACTTTTGCAAGCCTCATTTGCATAAATACAAAAATGGTCATAACTTGGCCAAAAATGCTCGTTTTTTAAAAATAAAAACGTTACTGTAATCTACATTGCAGCGCCTATCTGCTGCAATAGCAGATAGGGGTTGCAAAATCTGGTGATAGAGCCTCTTTAAACCCTACGTTTCCATACGTAAAACGAATACGTTTTTGTCACCATATATGGAAATATTGACTTCAAAGTTTGATTTAGCTCAAGAACAATAGAAAAATATCTTTTAAGAAGTACGGACACAAACGTATAAAACGGATACTACAAAAAACGTAAGCGTATGTTACAAAACGCATATGTCGTCGTATACCACAAAACGAGATGTGAACTTATCCTAAGGCCTAAGTGGCAGCAGAATAATAAAAATGACAAACATTAACAAGTAGCAAAGTACTAAAAAATAATAACCTTTTCAGATTTATGTGATATCACTTGTCAGAATTTTTGCTGTATGAATGGGTCCTACAACCATGTCTCCTAGTGCCCACAGGGGAGGGAGCGGTGGGCACGTAAGACTGGTGAACTGTAGGGGTGAGATTACTAGCTTGTTGCACAATAGTTTTTCCTTTGAGTGCATATGTTAATTAAAGATTTAGACTCTTATGTGGAGCACACAGAGCTTTGAGTGCCATATTATAAAAAAACGTCTATAGACTGAACTGTAGTAAGCTGAAAGCCATTTAACAAGCTATATAAAAGAAACAAACTTGCATTTATGCAACAGGAATTTGCAAAGTTGCTTAAAACATTAGAAGGGTAATTGCCAGCTTATAAAGCGATGGCATATTGCTAGGACATAAGGGGTTCAACCTCTGGGACTCGCACCAATTCAGAGAATGAAGGGGCCACAGTGCTGATTAAATTGAATGAGGCTGCGCTTCAGTTCCCTTAACAGCAGGTGGCCAGGGATCGCCGATGTGCAAGGAAAACCAGCTAAGGCTATGTTCACACAGTTTTTTGAGAAGTTTTTTTTGACGCGGAAACCGCTCCGCAAAACTCTTCAAAAATGGCATGAAAATGCCTCCCATTGATTTCAATGGAAAGCGGGCGCGGTTTTCTCCTCCGAGCGGTAAAACCGCCTGGCGGGAAAAATAAGCAACATGCCCCATCTTCGGGCGTTTACGCCTCTGACCTCCCATTGACTTCAATGGGAGGCAGAGAAAGCGTATTTTGTGGTGTTTCATGCCCGCGGCGCTCAATGGCCACGAAAATCGGCGTGCAGGGAGAGGAAAATCTGCCTCAAACTTCCAAACTGAATTTTGAGGCAGAAATTCCGGCCTGCCAGGGAACGAGGCGTTAAAATCAGCGCGGACCACATCAAACATATTGTGAGCAGATCTGACCAAATTTAGCTGATCCTGCAGATAAATAGCTCATGTCTATGGCCAGCTTTAATTCCAACCTAGTTCTGACACGGTTGACAATCCTAGGACTGTACAAGCATATCAAAGTAGGAGCGTCCAATCAAAATGAAAACTAATCTTATCTTATTATAAAAGATACCAGCACTTATTGCCTGTAAAAAACAAAAAAACAATGGATTACTGGCACCAGCCACCCAGGGTTAATATCAGCTGGGATGATGGTTTGAATGCCAGGTGGCAACCAAACCTACCATTATACCAAGCCACCTCACTTTCCCCATTGCCCTGTCTAGAGCCTAATTTACGATATGGCCCAGTAGCTGTCAAAGCGTCTGTTCCAATCCTGAGGAATACAACAGTCCAGAGAATTTTTAGAGGACACCTGTAACTTTTTACACTTGTAACCTGTGCTTTTTTTTTTTTTCCTTTCGTGCACATGGGTCATGGACATTGTTTTTTTAAACTTGGTTACCAGTCAATCGGAGATTAGTGGTATTTTAACGTTAAGCCACCAATTAGCATGGACAAATCCCGCCACCAATTAGCATGGACAATTCCCACCCCCAAAAAGACTACCAGGAAAGGCTAAACTCATAGGCTGTGTACACATGGGGCGGATACGCTGCGTAAAAGTGTGCAGCGTATCCGCCCCGTGCGCCTTCCAGGTGAAAGAGCGCACCAAACTGTAGCGCAGTTTTTCGCCCTGAATGTCCACTGCGGAAAAATTCCATCCCAGGAGACCGCTGCAGCTTGTGATTGGTGGCAGCGGTGGTCACATGGGATGAAACATCCTCCCAGGAGGCCGTGACTGAGGGTGGAACACAGACTTCTGGGTAAGAACAAAAAATGCAACAACTGCTACTTTTTGCGGGACTTACCTCCCCATTGAATTCAATGGGGAAAATCCGCAACAAATAAGCAGCGTTGAAGCAAATACAACAGACATGCTGCGGAATAAAGTTCCACACCGCAGGTCAATTTTAGCGTTTTTTCTGCTCCATATTTATGCAGCGTGTGGATGAGATTTGTTTAATGTCATCCACTTTGCTGCTACTGGATTTGCTGTAGATTTTGCGCAACTAATTCCTGTGCGGAAAAAAAAAAAAGCAGTATTTACACGTGTGAACTGACCCTTAACCCCTTAATGACCAAGGTATTTTTTACGTTTTTCCATCGTCGCATTCAAAGAGCTATAACTTTTTTTATTTTTTCATCGACATAGCTGTATAAGGCCTTGTTTTTTGCGGGACAAGTTGTATTTTTTAATAGCACCATTTTGTTTGTGACATGTCCGAAGTTTTGATCAGTGGGGGTCCGAACAATGAAACTCCCACCGATTGCTAAAATGAAGCCAAAAGTATCTAAAATGAAGCGGTGCTGCTTTGTTTTTGACAGTTATTCCCCAGAAAGCTGAGCAAGTGGTGTACGGGCTCATAATCTGTTTTAGCGATTGGTGGGGGTCTCAGCGTTCCGATCCCCACAGATCAAAAAGTCTATTCCTAGAACACGTCAAAAGTTTTATAAAAGTTAAGTTACCGTTCAAATAAGAGCAATTTCATTATTATCCTTGTATAGGGTCATCGAAGGGTGATAGTCCAAACAAAACGGTTACCGCAACAGTTCAGCTCGTGCATTATTCACGACATTTGTTTTATGGTAAAGATCTTCTGTGCTAATGCAGTTATTTGGAGAAGTATCAAACGTGAATCATTGATCAATGTGAAAGTAATGAGCTTCCAGCAGCATAATCAGCTGAATAATGACTGCTATCTGACTACCAACTTCCAGATCAAGTGTCAATCACATAAAATCCCTGAAAGCAGATTTGCAATCTATTATTTTTGACCCGTTGTCTATTTATATTTTTAAAAAGGGAACCTGTCACCAGCATTTTACCTATTAAACCAGCAATACCTGGTGGAAGCGGGTGAAAAACAATTTTTACGTAAGGCCCTGTTCACATCAGCATTGCCCTTCCGTTGAGGGGTCCCGTCTGAGGTTTCCGTCGGGTTAACCCCTCAACGGAAAGGCAAACGGAAATCTTAACTTCCATTTGCATCACCATTGATCTCAATGGTGACGGAAACTTTGCTAATGGTTTCCGTTTGTCACCGTTGTAAACGGGTTCTCTTGTTTTGACGGAATCAATAGAACAGTCTACTACCGGTAAGTAATCAATCTTTTACCCTTTCACCTATGACAGCACCCCTAGAGATGGACAATAGAAATCAAAATTTAGGGTGGGACCACAGCTTGTAGTACCTTTCTACCAAAGGCGAAGTCAGAGGCTGTATGCAGTTGTAATCGGTAATGCTTAAGGAAGATGTAAGGAGTGCTCCATGTAGCAGCTTTGCATACGTGGTCTAGAGATGCTTCTGCTCCCTCACCTCAGGAAGTGGATACGGCCCTTGTGGAGTGAGTCCTGAAGAACTCTTGAGGCAGGAGATTCTGATTTACATAAGCTAAACATATGGCCTGTTTGATCCATCTAGCTATAGCCCATCTACTGGCTGCCGAACATTTGTTAGCACAATGGAACTGAACAAATAAGTTTTCTGAGGTTCTTAAAGGGAATGTGTTGCCAGAAAAACATGTTTGTTTTTTTTTAATTAAACATTTAGTGTGTAGGTGATTAAACATTGTTCAAATTTTTTTTATTTTTTTCACGAGTCAGGAAATATTATAAATTAGATTCTAATTTATAATATTTCCCATTGCTGGTCACTAGATGGAGCTATTCCCAAAATTGCAGCATTGCAAAATTGGGTAAAAAGCCCTCGCTCTAGTGAGCTCTCAGCATCCCCCCTCCTTTATCCTGGCTAGTGCCGGGATAAACGAGGGGTTTGAACGGTCTAACCTCCTACACTGTGTGTCGCCATTTTTTGAGCTAACACACAGTGTAGTAGGTTTACATACAGTAGTAAACGTACACAAACACGAACATACATAGAAATCTCTTACCTGCTCCTGCCGCCGCGGCTCCCTCCGGCCCGTCCGCTCCGTCTGCTGCCGCTGGTCCAAGTGCACAAGTCCGGAAGCCGCGACCGGAAGTAGTAATCTTACTGTCCGGCCGCGACTTCCGGTCCACAGGAAAATGGCGCCGGACGGCGCCAATTTCAAATTGGACTGTGTGGGAACGGCGCATGCGCCGTTCCCACACAGACGGCGTACACAGAAGTGGATGGGACGGGAGCCGTTCGCAGTCCCTATGGGACTGTGGCTGCCGTATTTCATGTCTGTATGTGTCGTTAATCGACACATACAGAAATGGAACAAAAAATGGCAGCCCCCATAGGGAAGAAAAAGTGTAAAAATAAGAAAAAGTAAAACACAAACACACAAATAAATATAAACGTTTTTAATAAAGCACTAACATCTTTAACATATGAAAAAAAAATTTGTGATGACACTGTTCAATTAAAGCCTTAGTGATATTTAAGATACTGGACTACGCATCTCCTTATGTCCAGGCAGTTAAACGGTTTTTCCCTTGAATTTTTAGGGGAATCACAAAAGGAGGGGAGAATAATTTCTTGGTTTAAGTGAAATGGAGATACTACTTCAGGAAGGAACCCTGGTAAAGTTTTCAAGATGACCATCTTCTAATAGTAGGGTATATGGAGGAGAGGCAGAGAGTGCCTGTATCTCACTTACTCTACGTGAAGACGTGATGGCTAACAAAAATGTGATTTTGAGTGTCACCATCTTTAGGATCTTAAGGATTACCCTTTCAGTTTCCAGGCTGTCAGATGAAGTTTCTGTATTTCTGGGTGCATTACTGGGCCCTGGTATAGGAGATCTGGTACGGTCAAGGATGATCTGAGGACATTCTCTATTGGTCTATTCGGCCAGAAGGGGGCTACTAGTATTATCGAAGCCCTGTCTTCCCAGATATTTCTGATCACTCTTGGGGAAGACATAGGGAGGGTGGGGGCGGGGACGGCATAACCCCTGTCCTGACTCCAACACTGGGAAAATGCATCTATCACAGTTGGGTAGTCTGTGGGATCCAGGGAGAAGACTATTTTGACCTTTCTGTTCTCTCTGGACGCAAAACAAGTCTAATGAGGGAACCCCCCCCCCCCCCCATTTGAAAACTATTTTCTGAAATATTTCTATATTCGGGGACCATTCTGACTGGCGTAACCTTTTCCGGCTTAGGAAGTCCGCTACTTGGTTGTCCCTCGCTGGGAGGGTTAACTGGTGGCACTTTGCCAGAGAAAATATTTGGGAAGATAAATTCATCAGTGGAAATTATCTCGTCCCTCCCTGATGATGTATAGAAGTCACTGTCGTTGTGTTAACTGAAAGGATCTACACATTCTGACCTGAAATTTCTGGTACAGTGTTTTTCATAGTTTGAAAAACCGCTGCCAGCTCCCTGAAGTTGGAAGACCTTTGTGTAGCCTGACGGTCCCACTGACCCTGAAGAAGCATGAGCTACCCCACCCCAGGGACTTGCATCCGTGGTTATGTTGAGAGTAGGTGCCATTACCCATGGATTGCCCCGCCTGAGGTTCTCCCTGTTCAACCACCATTTGAGAGACAGCGTGGCTGTGGATGAAATGTGGAGGGATTGATCTAGGGATCAATGCTCTTGTCCCACGGATCTAAAACATCCATTTGTAGAGCCCTAGTAAGTCTTGCCACCTGAAGAGTACCGGACTAGAGGATATTGTGGCATCCGAGCGGTCAGTGCGTCCTGCTGCTTCTCCTGTCGTTTCGATCGCGGAAGTGGATGCTGGAGACTGTGGTTCCATTTGTTCAGGCCTAAATAGGCCTTGGACTGGCTGAGGAGGCCCTCGGCTTCGGACGCCATGAAGCCCCTCCTGCCAGTTAGGGCTGCCGGAACCACAACTTCCTGGGACGTGGGAACGTCACTCGTTGGAAATGATGCAACCAGACGTTTCGCCAGAATATGTCGGAAGCCGCCAACGCCGGGGCTTGTGTACCAGCTCTCAAGGCAGCTGAGCAAGGCCCAGAGATAACCGCTCTCCCTCCAGAGGAAGGTCCCTCGTCGTGGGACCTGAAACCTGAACCACCTCCAAGGAGGGAAGTGATGGACCGGGAGAGGAGGGAGTACCTACCCCAGGCTTAAGGTTGCTCCCTCCAGAGGAGACTTATACCATCCAGAGCACTCCTAGAGAAGGTAAGAACCTGCTAAGGGGTCTGCAATCCAGAGAGAAGTGCTTTTTCCAACAGGACAATCCCATTCGGAGGACAGGAAACCAAACAGTGTGTGGAGGAGGGTGTCCTTTTTTTTAGATCATCAGGCTTCAGCGAATGGGATGTCTCTCCAGGGGTGCTGTCATAGGTGAAAAGGTAAAAAAAACGTTATGGTTGCTGAAAGGCAGACAAATAAAAACTGAAAGTTTTAACTGGTCATTAAGTCTTTCAGGCATGGTCATTAAGGGGTTAAATCTTATCCGCTTGCCTGTAACAGCCTTCCGCTGTGAACAGATCCGCTACGTAGGGTACCTAAATGCAAAGATAAAAACTGCTACAATATTGATTTTAAAACCAGCATTTAGACGTAGCACAGACAAAGTGCAGGGGGATGAATAACGATACGATTAAGCCATGGTTTTTTTAAAGAAGAAAATGAATTGAATTACAATTCCTTTCCATAACTGAGCAGCTGCTTTGGTTGAAAGTGATTGATGTAAAGTCATTTAAATCACACAAGCAGGTGTTTCCATCGGAGAAAAAAAAGACGGTAGAGGAGCATTTAGTCTAAAGGGAAAAATGATACGATCATAATGAGAACAGTATAAGACACATGTCTACTGGATTTTATAGTCATTATAGAATACAATGTAAATCCCCAAACCTCACACAGGTTGAACCAGGAAAATATTTACGGTCTGAAAATAGATTATAAGTGTTTGTCACGTGCAAAGACATCAGCATGTCTCATAAGCACAAGTGGGGCCTTGGCTGTTGTGTGCAACTCTTTGACCTTCGGTAATGAAAGCCAAATCATATCACCGCTATTAGCTGCAGAGGAATATAATAATAATAATAATAATAATAATAATAATAATAATGACCGCTAAAATAATTTTCTAGCTATGGGAAATAGTGTTTTGCAAAAAAAAAAAAAAACTATAACCAGATTTTTGCAGCATTAGGCTGGGTTCACACTGAGTTTTTTGCAGGCAGAAAATCTGCCTCAAAATTGCGTTTGGAATTTCGAGGCAGATTTTGCTCTGCCTGCACGCCGCGAAAATTGGCCATTGAGGACCGCAGGCAAAAAGCGCCACGAAATACACTTTTTCTCTGCCTCCCATTGATGTCAATGGGAGGTCAGAGGTGTAAACGCCTGAAGATAGGGCATGTCACTTCTTTTTCCCGTGAGCAGTTTTTTCCGCTCGCGGGGAAAAAATGCCTCTGCCTCCCTTTGAAATCAATGGGAGGCATTTTTGGCCATTTTTTTGGAGCTTTTTCCGACGCGGTTCCACGTCATAAAAACTCTGTGTGAACTGACCCTAAGAAGGATTGCTTTCTTTAGAACACCCTTTCTATAGAGTCTATTTAGGAAAACAAAGCTACTATTATATCCCCTAAACCACCAGATCACTCATAAACCACTATCCTGCTCCCAGCACCAGCTGATTGGAATTACCACAGCAGCATCAGATGAAGCCACATTTTGTAAATGTTTTATATAAAACACAGATTTATGGACTTATTTCCCCTACAGAAACGAATGGTGCTGGTATAAGGCCTGACCTCTATGCAAGATCGACAATTTTAACTTTGCATAGAGATCAGGCCATATACCAGCACTTTTATTTTCTATATAGGGGTTAATTAGGGATTTATGGGTCCCTTTGGACAACAAATGTATTTGTGCACAGACTAGCTCCTATAGATACTGGTTTATCTATAGAGCGGTTATGAGCAAAAATGCTATTATCCCAGTTGGACAGTCAAATTTTTTTACTCAGTTCGACGAGGGGACCAGACTATGCGATCGGTTGATCGCTCATGTAATACACTGAAATTCTGCTGTATTACAGTGAATTATGCCTTTCAGCATAATGCCGACAGGCATCCTATTAGGCCCTGATTCTAGCAGTGTGGTAAGATGGCAGGCTTGGGGCCTCCCATGCTGCCAAAGCAACCCATCGGCAACCAGTTATCGTGTAAAATCAATAGGTGACAAAAGGGACCTCCTCTCTCTGTCTAACCACTTCGATGCCGTTGTTAACTAGATTGTGCCCAGTTTGTGCCACTGCAGACACACATTCCATAAATAATTAAGCAGGTTCTCCAAAGTATGATAATACCCGATATGTGGTTATAAACTGCTGTTTGGGCACACTGCCAGGCTTGGAAGGACCGCCCTTTGGCTTTTGTAGCGTGGATCTTGCTTGGTAGTAGTTTTGTGTTTTACTGGTGTTTCAATTTAAAATGAGGGGGCATATGTAAGCTTTGCAAAGTATTTTAGGGCATAATGGAGGTGGTATAATAATGGAGTAAATAAATAATAAAAAAAAAAATTGATGTGTAATACGCTCTGAAGCACTCCTTTATGCACACGTCAGGTTTTTCGGGGCAGGTGTCCATTTTCAATCCCCTTTTGGAATACACTCTGCAAAGAAGAGAAGGACCCACAAAAAATGCAGTTTGGGAAACTCTGCTGGGAATGTGTTGCCCTGGTAAAATACAAATGGCATCGCCATACAGATGTGATTGGGTCCTCCTCTTCCTAGTTCCCAAATAGCAGGGCCTGGATAACCACCTCTTACAACTGAATGAATGTTCCAGTCTGACCTGAATATCGGGATAGCACGTAAGCATTCTACAATGCCATCATGTCCCATGGCCAGCTTTTATTATATGGGGTCCGTTGTACAACTTCCGGTATTTATGTTGTTCCGCTCCTCTGATGGAGCAGAACGGAAAAACGAAACGGAGATGTGAGGCCTAACATGAATTTAAAAAACTTGTGGTAGACTTGTGGAAGGGTACAAATAACCAACAGAACTGTAATGCAAACTTGAGTGACTGACTGGGGTTCCTTAGTTTTCAAGATCAAGGGGAATATGCCATTAATATGTGATCTTAGTTCTACCAGACAGTGCGACTTGCTTCCATTCAACTGAATGGGGCTGAGCTGCAATATCAGATACAGTGCATTCCATCAATGTTAAAAAAGGACAGAACCCAGCTCTAGGGAAAAGTTTGGGCATCTTCATATACCATGCCCGTGAAAAATAAAAGGTTCGTAATCTTTCAAAATTAATATATTAGACAAGGAGAACCTGCAAAAACACACATGGTTTAGAATTATTACCGCCATTACTTAAAATATATCCATTAGCTGACCTGCAATATATCATTTTTAGGCCAACCACCTAAATGTGAACTCAAATCTATTTCCAATCTAGCAAAACCCCTAAGCTTTACTCACATTACCACATATCCATTTTGGTTAATATTCACTATGAGAATCTAATCCCCATCTATCCAATGGCAGTCCAATATACAGGGTATTATTCCACAAAACATGAACACATGATTTCTTTTAAATCACATCAAGTAATAAAAAGGAAGGTATGGCGTTAGATCCTCTAGTAAAATCAAGTCTATTCGGCTTTGAGTTTCAAAAACTAAGGTCGCTGCTTCAACGGTTAAAAGAATTGTGTGTAATATTCTGTGAAATATTTGGCTTAGTGAACGTGTCACGGATCATCCATACATATGGTTCTCATGCTTAACATACCTTGCTTAGTTAGGGCCTCCTGGAGAGCCGGAGTAATCATTTCTCTTGGTTCCTCATGCCCTTTCTTGTCAGAGTTCAGCAGAGATCTCCCCAGAGTTCCTGCTTCTTCATCGATATCCTGGTCCCTCTGAGAAAATAAAAATATTCTTTATTTATTTATTATTTCCATTCACCAACTATCCTCTTTAATCTATAAAACATACAGTATACTTAATGTTCCTCAAATTCTGCTCCAATCACAATATTTATTTACACACACACAAAAATTATTTGCTGACAAAACCGTAGCATTTAAAAAAAAAATTATTTATCAGTCCAAACTATAACTGGGAATTTGTGGTTATAGATCTTATAAATAAATGTATCTAGTAGTGGCACGTCAAAATTGTGTAGATGTTTCACCACTCATCTAAGTGGTTTTACAAGTTTAACCAATTGATATGAACATGGTCTTCCAATTGCATTTATTCATAAAATACCAAAACATGAAGGAAAAAAAAATAAATAAAAATGTTGCACCTTGTAGGCCTCATGCACACGACCGTATTTTTCCCCACCCGTAAATACGGGTCCGTGTCACACATTCGACCCGTTTTGCACCAGTATTTACAGACCCGTGCCCGTAAATACAGTTCCGGTGTCACCCGTATTTACGGGCACGTTTTCAATGCAAAATTGCACTGCACTAATCGGCAGCCCCTTCTCTCTATCAGTGCAGGATAGAGAGAAGGGGCAGCCCTTTCCGAGGTAAAAGTAAAAGAAATTCATACTTACCCGGCCGTTGCCTTGGTGACGCGTCCCTCTCTTGACATCCAGCCCGACATCCCTGGATGACGCGGCAGTCCATGTGACCGCTGCAGCATGTGATTGGCCTGTGATTGGCTGCAGCGGTCACATGGGCTGAAACGTCATCCAGGGATGTCGGACCGGATGTCGAGAGGGACGAGTCACCAAGGCAACGGCCGGGAGACCGGACTGGAGGAAGCAGGAAGTTCTCGGTAAGTATGAACGGCTTTTTTTTTTTTTTTTTACAGGTTGCTCTATATTCTGATCGGAATTCACTGTCCAGGGTGCTGAAACAGTTACTGCCGATCAGTTAACTCTTTCAGCACCCTGGACAGTGACTATTTACTGACGTCGCCTAGCAACGCTGCCGTAATGACGGGTGCACACACGCAGCCACCAGTCATTACGGGAGCTCCATAGACTTCTATGGGCTGCCCGTGCTGTTATTACGGCCTGAAATAGGACATGTTCTATCTTTTTCAACGGCACGGGCACCTTCCCGTAAGAAAACAGGAAGGTACCCGTGGCCAATAGAAGTCTATGAGCCCGTTATTACGGGTTGTAATTACGACCCGTAATAACGGGAGTTTTTACGGTCGTGTGCATAAGGCCTTAAGGTGTAGCAAAGAACAAGGATAAGTTGAAGCAAAAATGAAATCTAGTACATTCCACCGAAATTAAGCTAAAGCTAATCTTGGGGTCAGTTCACACGGAGTTTGACATGTGTTTGACGCGGAAACAGTGTCGGAAAACGCGCCAAAATGCCTCCCTTTGATTTCAATGGGAGTCTCGCGGGAAAAAGAATCGACATGCCCCATCTTCGAGCAACAGCCGCGGGCAGATCAAAATCTGCCTCAAAATTCCAAAAGAAAATGGAGGCAGAATTTTCTGCCTGCAAAAAATTCTGTGTGAACATACCCTTAGAGTAAATTACCTCGGCACCATGATTGTAGGTATAACAAAGTAAAAACTTTTGACACTTTCCAGTCTACAGAAGGCAAAACAAAGGGGAGCATCTTGACTTCCTAGTGTGGATCAGTAAATGGTAAATTGGATGAGCACTAATGTTCGAGTCAAGCTGGCCAAACACATTAGGTAAATGTATTAGGGCATCAACCAAGATGCCAGAACAAATAAGAATAGGGAATGTTGAAGGATCATGTCAACATGCATGATTATTTAATCCCCCCCCCCCCCCCCCTCGAGATAAGCCCTATGGCAGTAAACAAGCATGGTAAAACTGTTCATCTTGTTAACGATAACACCACATTGTCATGACTGCCTTAAGGAGTACCCATCACCTTGTTGACCCTATATACTTTATTTAAAAACACAGCTAACTCCCAGAAAACAAAAAAAATAAAAAATAAATTCTATAAATATAAAAACGCTTTACAAGTCATGGACATTATGCAAATAACCTGACTAACCGCAAGAGTAGGCTCTAAACTTTCAGGCAAGGGGCATGCCCCGCGGTCATCTTATAAACCCCTGGCGACGTACAGTGTCAGAGCCACAAGACCTTGCGCCTCCAACAGCTATATAGATGCCCTAGACAAAAGTATGCAAAATAGCGCTTCTCCAAAAATAAAAATAGGGGGGACTCCGAATTTCTCAAGTTGCAACCCTATAAAGTCTCCCTATAATTTCTCAAGTTGCAACCCTAGAGAGGCTTGAAATAGGACTCAGGTTATCAACCAAACCAGATGCATGTGATAGAACATCCTTGGGGATTTAACAGTTAGTATAAATAAACAGAACAAGTAAGGATGCCCATACACATTAGATAAAAGTTAAACCAGCTAACTATCTAATGCAGGGGACTCAAACGCACGGCCCAAGAGCCGCATGCGGCCCCTGAGACTGTCAATTGCGGCCCACGGGGCTCCGTAGCTCCCTCGGGAGAGGAGAGAGAAGTCAAGGAGTGCGCCGGCGCTCCTTCATGCCGTCACACAGCCCCTGTAGATAGTGCACCCCCAGCGGGTTTGACAGCGCTACACCCCAACTCCCTGTAGATAGCTCTATTGGGGCTCGCTCTAGGAGTGTCAGGAGCTTCCCTAGAGAAGGCGTCCCAGAACAGAGACTATACTAGCGCTCTGCTCTGGGACGGGAAGCCCCTGACATCACTGTCCATATATGGACAGTGATATCAGGAGCAGAGCTGAAGTCCCAGGCAGAGTGCTAGTAGCACTCTACCCGGGTCTCCTGCTCTGGGGATGCCCCTGAGATCACATTCCAGGAGGATCCCCTGATGCCACTGTCTAATGGACAGTGACGTCAGGGGCTCCTCAAGCAGAGGAATACCTGGCAACGCTCTGGCTGGAGATTCCACTCTGAGAGGGAGGCCCAATGGCACTATCTACAAGGGTAAGGAAGGGTGTGTGTCTGTGAGTGTGAGTGTGTGTATAGAGGGCATGGTGGCACTATCGAAGAAGGGATTGCCCAATCTTGACAGTGTGTCCGCAAAACGCTGCCAACTGAGCCACCGGACTGCATTTAGCGACAAACTGGATTGTTAAAATACATGTGGAGTAAACTCACAAATTTTCGGTAAATTTAAACCTAGCGGTATTATAGTAATGTAGTATTGTTATAATAGTTCAAATAAATTGATTAACAATAATTTTGTTTTGAATCAAATTTGAAGGTAATGCTTACCATCAACTTAAAAATGTTTCTATGTTCAGCCCATTTACCCGGCCGCGTTTGAGACCCCTGATCTAATGTGTATGGAGGTATCCAAACGCTCCCCCGACGGCAGAAGTCAGGGAAAATGAAGATCGCTTGCTCCCGCAGAAGATAAGTTGCTGCCGGAGGTGTCTGGCAGTGCTTCATTCCCATCTCTCCTTTGAAAACACATGCAGACTCAGACAGCTACTAGAACTGTATAGTAAACTTTAGACAGGAGGCAAAGGAGGACAGGATGAAGGCAAATATTGTTCAGTCAGCTAGAATGTGGAAGTTAAACATCCTTCACACCATATTTTATTTTATTTATTTTTTTATAACTACAATAAAAGTCAATGGCTGATGTATGAAATTTTATCATACAGCTGCACCTTTTGAGCGTATAATTTAAGGAGTTCTCCAGGAATAACGAAAATTAAAAAATACATTACTATACTCCCCTATTCTACAGATTCGGAACACAATTTATTTTTAAGTTTTCAATCTAATTGTAAGTTTCCTAACCCTTTTACCTCTCCCTTCTCTTCCTCCTTCCCTTTCTATTTTTTTCCCCCTCACCCACTGTACTTCCCGTTGCTTCACTGGATGCTCTGTGATACAATGTTTGAACACTGCGGAAAAGAGGTCCACACTTATACAACTCCTCTGGAAGAAAAGGAAGTAGAATTTCTCCAAAAGAGGGACTTTTGCTCAGACCACATCCAAAATCTCCGCAACCCCAGATTTTCGGATGTATATCTCAACGCCCCACCCGATTCCAAAACCAAAAAGGTGTCACCATACCAATTATCCCACTTGATACCATTGGAGCCCCTGGCACAGATGGAGTAGGCAGGTGCCTCTTCATAAAAGGTAAGATGGCAAACACTGCTTACTTTTGCGACCTAGTACCTTCCCAACACTGGGCAATTGACTTTCCTGGAAAACACTGCTCTAGAGGAGTTTGCAAAAGGGACTCTGGTACTTGGGCGAGGGGGGGGGGAGGGGAAAGAGAAAAAAAAAAAAAAGTACAATCCACATGCTAGAGCAATCCCTTAAACGCTCCATAAATACTTCTGTAGATGAACGGACAAGGCTCAAGGGACAAACTCTGATCATTAGCAAACACCTCACTTATCACTTTAAAATTTGGCCATAGGCCTAATCGTACCCTTGCCGAGAATCTCCACACCCAAAGTCTGGCACCTTTGTTCCCTACATTACATTTAAGAGGCTCCCATGAACATGTCCGCTTTCCGTTCTAACTATACTGAACTCTAAAACCTCCCCACGCAACATCGGGACACCACTGTCCCTCACAGTATTACATCCATATGTTCCTACCTTTGGGATTCAGGGTTGAGATGCATCCCTGTAGACACCTTGGCTGCTTTAGGACTCACCCCTACTGGAGGAGGAAATTTTTTTGGCCCTTAAAAAGGTGTTGTGCAGTCCCTAAAAATTGATGGCCTATTCTCAGAATAGGATATGAAGCCACAGAATAAAGACAAAGTTGTAGTTTTAACCCCACGGTGAAAGCCGTGAAAACGAAACTCTAAAAACGATTGAGGAATCGCAGTTTTTTTCTAATTTCAGCCCGAAAATAATTTTTTTTTCAGTTTCCCAGTACATTATATGGTACTTTAAATGCTACCAATAGAAACTACAACTCCTCCTGCAAAAAATTAGCCCTCACACCACTCTTGACCGAAGAATAAAAAAAAAAAAAAAAGTTATGGCTCTTCGAAGGCGGGGTGTGAAAAATGAAAATAAAAAAATGGCTCCATCCTGAAGGCGTTAATAAACTAAACAGAACCATACAGCAAAAGTGGGTAACATACTTACACTAAAAATGTGAACTAAAGTCTTAAGGTACTCTTACACGGCCTGACAAGACTGCTCGTTGATCTGCGCTCGTTTGCTCCTTTCACAAGTAGCTAGTATGGGGGCGAGCGCTCATTACTACGATCGCTTGTTCCCATACATTTCTATCATGTCAGCAGCACATCTCCCGGTTTACACAGGAAGATGTGCTCCCGACAACGAGAATATCATTGGCATTTAAAACTATACAATCGGGAACGAGCGTTTTCCCAATCATTGGCCGGTGTAAAAGAGCCCTAAGTTTCCAAACAAGGCTTTGAAAGGGTACTGCCCGTTTATCAAAATTTAATTTGCACAAAATAGGGCACATTTATGATTATCCAAAGCAACCCAATCACTGTGCAGCTTTCATTTTTACAGAGCAGTTTAAGAAAAGAAAGCGTAGCTCTGATTGGTGGGGCATGAAGGCCACTTTTTCCTTCAGGCAGTTTTGATGATTGAGGGCCATTGTCTTATTAGCGGTGTAACAGAACTACAAAGACTCATTGACTGGTGGCATTGGATCTGCAATACATCTATGAATTCATTTCAAACACTTTTCGTTCAAATCTGGTTTACAGAAATGTTGCGTTTCCATAGTAACAGGACAATTCTTACAAATCAGCCAAAATATAGTGTTTGCTGGGGATGAATTTCAGCAGAAGAAAACTTTATAATGGAGACGTCAACATGGTTTATGCATACAAACATTGAATAAAATAGTGTACCTGCTATGCCACACAACTATGTTCACTGCTAGGAACAGGATTTTCACAGGTGAAAAGGCTGCTGTGAGAATTCATCAGTAACCATTACACTATAAGTCACATTTAAATATTCAATTTATAAAAGAAAAAAAAAATCCAGGCAAATATCACCATAACACTTACTTGCCATGGTATCTCAGATTTGAAAATATTACCAAGTGACATTCACCTCCCTCATTGGTGCCCAGTTAATAAAAAACAGATTTTGACATCCCTCCAGTTACTGCACCATGTAGATCGCAAAAGATCATATGGACATGCAATGGGCAGGGGCAAGCAGCATCAGACTTGGACCACTAGAACCTCACCTGTCATAGCCGCAGACCTGTCCGGGAAACAGAGGAAGATGCAGCAGCTTACTGTAAAGAAATCCCGCTCACCAGCTACAGCCCGGGCCTTATGTAGAGTCAGCTGGCTGATTTAGAAGAGTGCCACTGGCTCGGTGTATTAAAATGCGTCCCACTAGCCCGGTGTTCCTAAAGTATATGCCAGTTCCCTGCTCCCTCCACCACATTACCGCCAGACTCTCGACTCCATTGATCATGCTGTGCTCAGTATTAATACATGTGCATACAAAGGTTCTGCTTTCGTTTATTAATGTGTATACCGGGGCAGGCATATATATGTGTGTACATATAGATTTAGATGGCTGCGAGAGATTGTGTAATCCTACTATTTGGTCACAGTAGGTTGATATTTTAGCATTGTATTCTATTTGAGATATTTTTGTCAGTTTTATTTTCTGTAATACAGCATTGTGTGTGTACAGTATATGTTTATTGTATTGATAGAGGATGGGCCCAGTATACCCCAGTGACACTGGGGGCAAGTTATTTACCCCTGCCAGAGCCCCATGGAAAGAGAAATGTATGCTGTAACCTTGTCCAAATCACCATCTTATTTCATAAAAACAGACAAACCAGAAGACAGGCAGAGGTGAGAGTGTAATGAAAAAAGCAAGGGGTAGAAGCAGCATAAAAAGTCCCATACAGGAGAATAGTAATGGAGTGCAAATGTCTGTTCAAATGAATCAGTACTTTATTATTATTTCTCTCCTGCTGGTAATATTTATCATAATAAAAATATATATAAAAAAAATATATATATAAATCTGCATACCTGCATCTGCAGTACTCTATACAGGCGGGAAATACAAAAAGCCATGTTTTCGGCTTGCGCAGAAGCCTTTCTTTATATTTCCTGCCTGATTGCATACCATTACTCCATTCCTTCTTCTGCAGGAGGCGAGAGTTAAAGAGGCCCTGTCACCACATTACAAGTGCCCTGTCTCCTGATCGGCGCTGTAACGTAGCTAACAGCATGGTTTTTATTTAGAAAAACTATACATTTTGAGCAAGTTATGACCGATTTTAGATTTATGCTAATGACTTTCTTAATAGACAACTGGGCGTGTTTTTACCTTTTAACCAAGTTGGCGTTGTAAAGAGGAGTGTATAATGCTGACCAATCAGTGACCAATCAGCGTCATACACTTCTCTCCATTCATGTACTCAGCACAGTGATCTCCCTGTAACCTGTCATTTACAGCGTGAGCTCGCAAGATTACGCCTGCCCTGCTGTAAGGGCCACCGAAACGTTAACGTTGTCGGGAATGTGAGTAGACATCCCGTCCTGGCTGGAAGGAATGTCTAAGCCCTTCCGTAACATTAATATGTCAGTATAAGACGGCACATACTGAACAACGCAGTGTTACTATGCGCTGAGTAAACCAATGGAGAGAAGTGTATGACGCTGATTGGTCACTGATTGGTCAGCGTCATACACTCCTCCGTACAACGCCCACTTGGTCTAAAGTAAAATCACGCCCAGTTGGAAATTAAGAAACTGATTGGAATAAAGCTAAAATCGCTCCTAACGTTGTAAAAATGATAGTTTTTCTAAATAAAAAAGCACTGCTGTCATCTACATTATAGCGCCGATCTCCTTATGTAGGAGTTAGGGCACTTATAATGTGGTGACAGAGCCTCTTTAAAAAAAAGAAACATGATCAAAAAGTCGCATGTGCTCCAAAACTATACGAATAAAAACTAGAAGTCGTCCCGCGAAAAAAAGAAAAGAAAAAGAAAAAAAAAAAAGCAGCATGTCCTTTTTTGCCACGGTTCCGCCATTGACCTCCGTTTGAAATCAATGGGAGACAGAAAAAGCGTTTTTCACCGCATTTTTTGCCTGCGAAAACACAGCGAATACCGTGGGAATAAATGAAGGCAGGTCAAAAGCTGCCTTCAAAATACTCAGTGAGAACAGGGCCTTAGGGGGGAGTTCACACAGAAATCTTTTACGTGGCAACAGCGCCGCAAAACGCGCCAAAATGCCTCTCATTGATTCCAATGGGAGGTGGAGGCGTTATTATCCCGCGAGCGGAAAAACCGTCTCGCAGGAAAAAGGAGACACATGCCCTATCTTCGGGCGCAGAAAACATCAATGGGAGGGCAGAGAAAGCGTATTTTGCTGCGTTTTATGCCTGCAGCGCTCAATGGCCGCGGGCGAAAAACACAGCAAAAATCGGCAAGCAGAGGAAAATCTGCCTCAAAATTCCAAACAGAAAAAACTCTGTGTGAACCCAGCCTCACGTAGGAATGGCTGTTTGTTTACAAAACTTTGGCATTAGAACACATCCTAAGTATTGTGATGAATCAATCTGTGCATTGTGCTATGCGGTTAGTGAGGTGCACAGGTACAAATAAAAAAGACTTATGTTATGACATGCTAATAGCAAACAAAATTGTGCTTCAAAAGATGATGGAATGTTTGAAGGAAAGTAATGCATTTCATTTTTGACAGTTTTATATTGACCCAATCATCATTGTGAGCAATGCAGTTAGTTCTGTCAGGCATGTCCTCCTGCAGTTCTATCATGTCTAGCGACATCTAGTGGTCTTATACAAGTACAACAGACAACATCCCTAAATTCAAAAGCAGACAGATCCACAACTGTTATAAGGCCTTGTTCCCACGGCGTTTATTGGACGAGTTTTGCAGCGTTTTACATGCCGAAAGACTTTAAGCTTCCCATTGAAAATGGAAGAACGCTTTGCAGTGAATACGAAGCGTTTTTTGCGAGCGTGTTTAAAAACAGGGTTGCAGAAAAAAAGGCATCAGGTAAATTCTTGCTGCAGAAAACGCACAACAAACGTGTCTCATTCCCTCAGTCAATGAAAGTCCTAATTATGAGCCCAGAAACGTGCCAAAAATGCATCAAAAAGCCTGTGCTTTAACCCCTTTAGGACGCAGCCCGTTTTGGCCTTGTGGCACAGCCGATTTTCTGACGTGTCAATTTATGTGGTAATAACTTGGGAATGCTTTCACTTATCCAAGCGTTTCTGAGATGTTTTCTCGTGACATATTGTACTTTATGATCGTGGAAAATTTGGTCGATAAATTCAATATTTATTAATTAGTGAAAAACACCAAAATGTAGAGAAAATTTGCAAAAATTTGCATTTTTCTAAATTTAAATGTATCTGCTTGTAAAATAGATCGTAATACCACACAAAATAACCACTAGTTACCATTTCCCAGATGTCTACTTTATGTTTACATAGATTTTGAACGTCCTTTTATTTTTCTAGGACGTTACAAGGCTCAGAACTAAAGCAGCAATTTCTCACATTTCCAAGAAAATTTCAAAAGGCTATTTTTACAGGGACCAGTTCAGTTGTGAAGTGGCTTTGAGGGCTTTATATATTAGATAGACACCATAAGGGCATGCCCACACGTGGCGGATTTCCTCCGCAACTGTCCGCATCAATGCCGCACAGAATCTGCATTGCAGATTCTGCGGCGGATCTGCCCAAAATGTGCAGTAAATTGATGCGGACTAGCCGCTGCGTATTGAGGTGAAAGTACTTCCCTTCTCTCTATCAGTGCAGGATAGAGAGAAGGGACAGCACTTTCCCTAGTGAAAGTAAACGAATTTCATACTTACCGGCCGTTGTCTTGGTGACGCGTCCCTCTTTCGGCATCCAGCCCGACCTCCCTGGATGACGCGGCAGTCCATGTGACCGCTGCAGCCTGTGATTGGCTGCAGCCGTCACTTAGACTGAAACGTCATCCTGGGAAGCCGGACTGGAGAAAGAAGCAGGGAGTTCTCGGTAAGTATGAACTTCTATTTTTGTTACAGGTTGCTGTATATTGGGATCGGTAGTCACTGTCCAGGGTGCAGAAACAGTTACTGCCGATCACTTAACTCTTTCAGCACCCTGGACAGTGACTATTTACTGACGTCTCCTAGCAACGCTCCCGTAATTACGGGAGCCCCATTGACTTCCTCAGTCTGGCTGTAGACCTAGAAATACATAGGTCCAGCCAGAATGAAGAAATGTCATGTCAAAAAAGCAAGACGCATCCGCAGCACACATGACATGTGCATGACAGCTGCGGACTTCATTGCGGAATTTAGAATCTCCATTGAAGTCAATGGAGAAATTCCGCCATGAGTCCGCAACCAGTCCGCCACTGGTCCGCAACATCCATTGCATGCTGCGGACACCAAATTCCGCACCACAGCCTATGCTCCGCAGTGGAATTTTCAGCCTCGTCTAAACGAACCCTACTAAATAGAAGTGGAAGTCAATGGAGAAACGGCTCCGCTGCGGATTAACGCTGCAGAGTTTACACAGCGGAATTAAAGAGCAATTCCGCCACGTGTGGCTTTGCCCTAAATCACCCCATTTAAAAAACTGCACACCTCAAAGAATTCAAAACAGCATTCAGAAAGTTTATTAACCCTTTAGGCATTTCACAGGAAATAAAGCAAAGTACAGGGGAAATTTACGAATTTCATTTTTTTTGCAGAAATTCATGTGTAATACATTTTTTTCTGTAACACAGAAGGTTTTACCAGAGAAACACAACTCAATACTTATTGCCCAGATTCTGCAGTTTTTTAGAAATATCCCACATGTGGCCCTAGTGTGATAATGAACTGAAATACCGGCCTCAGAAGCAAAGGAGCACCTAGTGGATTTTGGGGGTCTACTTTTTTTTAGAATATATTTTAGGCACGATGTCAGGTTTGAAGAGGTCTTGTAGTGCCAAAACAGTGGAAACTCCCCAAAAGTGACCCTATTTTGGAAACTACACCCCTCAAGGAATTTATCTAGGGGTATAGTTAGCATTTTTCGCCCACAGGTATTTTGCTATATTTATTGGAGTTAGTCTGTGAAAATGAAAATCTACTTTTTTTTCTGAAAGAAACATAGAAATTTGTGATATTAAGGGTATGTTCACACGCAGTGACCATAAAAAGTCTGAAAATCAGGAGCCGTTTTCACCTGAAAACGGCGCTGTATTTTCAGACGGTTTTGTAGCAATTCGCGTTTTACGCGTCGTATTTTACGGCCGTTATTGGAGCGTTTTTTCAATGGAGTCAATGAAAAACGGCTCCAAAAACGTGCTAAGAAGTGACATGCACTTCTTTTCGCGGGCGTCTTTTTACACACCGTATTTTGACAGCGACGCGTAAAATTACACCTCGTGGGAACAGAACATCGTAAAACCCATTGCAAGCAATGGGCAATGTTGGTAGGCGTATTAGGGGCATTTTTTCAGGCGTAAAACGCTCGAATTACGCCTGAAAATACTGAGTGTGAACATACCCTTACAAGGAAGAAAGAAGAAAATGCACCACAACATTTGTAAAGCATCTTCTCCCGAATACGGCCATACCCCATATGTGGTAATAAACTGATGTTTTGACAGCAGAGCTCAGAAGGAAAGGAGCACCATTTGGATTTTGGAATTTTTCTAAAGGTATAGTTAGCATTTAGACCACACAGGGTTTTTTGCAGAATTTAGTAGAATTAGGCCATGAAAATGAAGATAAACATTTTTGCCTACTAAAATGTTGATTTTTTTTCATTTTCACAAGGGATAAAAAGGAGAAAAAGCAGCCCAATACTTGTAACGCAATCTCTCCAGAGTATGACAATATGTAGTAATTGGTAATGTGGTAATAATTGTTGTTTTTAATAGAAATTAATTAACCTTTGCAGGACTGATCTTTTTGCTTTTCCATTTTAGTTTTTCCCTCCCCGCCTTCCAAACGCCATAACTTTTTTATTTTTCCATCAATGGAGTGGTGTGAGGGCTAATTTTTTGCGGGAAGTGTTGTAGTCTCTATTGACACCATTTAAAGTACCATATAATGTACTGGGAAACCGAAAATAAAATTATTTCCAGGGTTAAATTGGAAAAACGGATTCTGCATCATTTTTACCGCTTTCACAGTGCGGTAAAAACGACAACTTAACTTTATTCTGTGGGTCAATAAGATTACGGTGATTCCAAATGTATATAGTAAAATATAAAAATAAAAAATAAAAATACTTTTACAAAAGAAAAATCTATTTGTTAAAAACAAAAAAATTGTTTTGTATCCACACATTCGGAGAGCCATAACTTTTTTATTTTTTGGTCGATTGAGCGGTGTGAGGGCTTATTTTTGGCTGTAGTTTTTATTGGTATCATTTCGTGTTTGACCAAAAACAGTGATGGTCAATTTAACTTCTCTTTCATACGGCGTTCATTATGCGCTAAAAATTACAGTTTTACTGTATTCTGCGGGTCGGTACGATTACGGCGATACCATATGTATATAGTTTTTTTTATGTTTTGCAGCGTTGCACAATAAAATCACTTGTGTATAAAAATAAATTTTCTGTGTCACCATATTCTGAGAGTCATCCCTTTTTTTTTTTTGTCAAAAAAAGCGGTGTAAGGGCTTTTTTTTTTGCGGGAAGGGTGTTAGTTTTTATGGATACTATTTTGGGGTACATGCGACTTTTTGATCACTTTTTATTCTATATCTTGTATTAGAACGGTCAGCTACTCACTGACAGCAAGCATAGTGGGTCCTGACGTTGTCAGGACCCACTAGGCTTCAGTCTATGGCATAGCCGGACGCCATTGTTTGGTGTCCGGTTGCCATAGTCACCATCGCCGGCCGCTATCGTGTAGCAGGCCGGCGATGGCAGCTTAACCCCTAAAAAGCCGCGATCTCTATAGAACGCGGCTTTTAAGGGGTTAATCAGCGGGGACACAGCGATCGGTCCCCGCTGTAGGAGCTGTGACAGCTGCTGTACGAGACAGCAGCTGTCACAGCTCCTGTATGTGTCGGGAGGACGGCGATACCCCATATGTGGTAAAAAACAAAACAAAACACAAAACTGCTGTTTGGACCCATGGCAGGAAGGGAAGGAGTGCCATTTGGATTGGAGTTCAGATTTTGCTGGAATGATTTTTGAGCACCATGTCGCATTTGCAGAGCTCCTGAGGTACCAGTACAGGGGAAGCCCCCAAAAGATTTGGAAACTAGACCCCCCCCCCCCAAAGTATTTATCTAGTGGAGTAGTGCGTATTTCGAGCCTAACTTTTTTGGTAGGATATGATGCAAAGTATATGTGAAAAATGTAAATGTGATTTCACAGACGTGTCATTTATAGGACACATATTTCCTACAAAGTACCTTAAACTGAATTGCACCCAAACATTGATTATGACTTTTCTACGATGTTTATAAATACCCCCATCTGCTGCTCAAATGGTGGGCCCCAAAAAGGAGCACCCTGCGGCTTTCAGGACACAATTTTAACTAAATTATAGGCCCTATTCCACACCTTTAGAGGATTTCAGCTGGCAGAACAATGCAACACCCCCAGAATTTACCCCATTTTCAAAATTACACCCCTAAGGTATTCATCTAGGGGGTGTAGTGCACATTTTGGTCCAGAAATTATGCAAAGCTGGTGTGAAACATTTGAATGAATTTTTTTTTCTCAAAAGTCTCATTTTAAGGGTATTTTTGACATGCAAAATTCATAACACTGAAGGAATGCACCCCAATATTTATTGCACCGTTTCTTGTGTTCAATAATACCTCTACTTTGGCCACAGTCTGCTGCCTAGCCACACGACAGGGTCCGAAACTATACAACATCCCCAGAAGTTAATCCATTTTGAAAACATTACCCCCTAAACTTTTTATTTAGGAATGTAGTGAGCAAAGTTTTTAAAAGTGCAAATAATGGGGGTTAGGACTAAAAAATAAAAAAAAATAAAAAAAAGTGTGCCATTCTGGTACAGCATATATAAATGCCATGTATTCTCACAATATACTCCTCTACTCTGTTACTCCCTTGTTTAGAAGTATGCTGCATTCCTGGGGGATCAAACAATAGGAGTGCCAATTTTTACTGGTCAAAAAGGCTTGTCCCCAACAGTGAATTTTTGCCTGTAGTTACTGCATCACCATATCATGCCAACAAAGCGGTTGACCATCAAACATAGCCCTGGTTTGATACATAGTAAGTTACATAGCAAGCGAGGAAAATTGTCCTGTAGTGAAGGGCAATATAGAGGAAAAATCAGTACAACCGTGTTGAATCTCAAGCGTGTTCACAGGATAAAGGAACAGTTGCAGGAAAATATATACAAACATCTTTTTCAAAAGGGACTGGTTGTACAACGCCTCTTTAGCACCATCAATCTCTATATGAGAGACGGACGTGTCAAGTGACTCTGCCCGGCAAGGTAGGAACTGAAATGTGCGCAAAACAACCTGTCACCTTTAGAATATTTAACAGGGCAGTGTCCAACACCGTATATATGAAACGTAAAAGACCACCCAATCCCCAATGTATTGTCAGCTTTACTAGAAGTTTCTGCAGTTCTAAGAGGTCAGTGAAAAACCAGAATAAAACCATCTAGAGTCCATACTGTATTGATCGTGAACAGCTTGATATCCTACAAAAAAAAAACAGCAAGATGCCCATATCACCAGTTATGAGAATAAATAGAACAGCTGAATATGGTCATAACAACAGGCAAACAAGCAAAAATATAAAAACCTCAGTTTATCCAAAAGATATGATACTTATTTACTTCTAAAGGTTTTCATCTCGGGGTGTAATAAGAATTTTTAAAGCACAAGCGGTTGGCAGAAACGTAGGAGGTTGTAGAGAACAAATGTTATTTTTTTACAGATGTCAGTTAGTAACAATAGAGAAACAAATGTCTGTTCCGCTTTGTTCTGTAGTACAGAAATAGTCCGTATGTTTTATTCATCTAGGGGTAGAATGACAATTTTTAGTTTTGTTTAGTTATTTTATGTTCCCGTTTGTAATGGGGCAATAAAGTAAGTGGCATAAGGATAAATTAAACTAATTAAAAGGGGCAAAAAAGTGTCAGTAAATAAATGTGAAAGATTGAAGACATGAACAAAATTATTAATCCAACGAGGTGTGAAAGGTTTGAAAGCAATCTTTAATTTAAAAAAAAAAAAAAAAAGGCCAGGTGGAGGGGCATGCGTCGCATTGATAACGAAAATCTTTACGGATTCCTCGTTTGTAGCACACACAACTATTTTTTTTTTTGCGCCCATAACTTTTGGGTGTGGGAGGCACCTCTGAAGGAAAAGGTTGCCCTCTAACTATTCTTGAGGCTTCACTGGCTGATGCTGTAGGTTCGCTTTATTCCTCACTCCTTTCAAAAATTTATTTACTGATTATGTTCTCCTGGACAAGATGCATGATCATTTTATTTTTTTATACCAGGTCTTGGATTTCCTCATTGCATTATAGGGCTTAACCATCTGGTCAGAAAGATCGACCCCCCCCCCCCCCACCATATATTTATTATACTCCTATATACAAACAGGCTTTGGGGTCTCAGCAGCTCTGCCACGCACAGGGACGAGAGTGCTTCTGTCATTGTGAATTGTAGTGAGCATATGGACATCTTTGTTGTCCCTATATTTTAAGAAGAGCACCCCATCACTGCACATTGCCCTGCTCTCACCGATTTGTAGCCTTTGGCACAGGAGGGTCTGATTTTTCCGTACTGTTCCACAGGCTAAGTTTTTTTTTTACGGTCAAGCATTTAAAAAGTGGAACACTGGTATAAAAATAGGTACAGGTGGTAGTCTTGGTCTAGCAGGGGGTGCAAGAGATCCCAGACAATTTTACCACTTGTACCTAGGACAGGAGGGCAGTTTGGGGGCTCAATCTTTGTCCTCATAAATTCTGAGTGTGTAGCCAGTTTCAAACTCACATAATTTATAAATTGATGCCGTATCTGGCTCTTTTATTGGGGAGGTACAGCTTGACTTTTAGCCAGCCCTTAAAAAAAAAAAAAAAACGAGTTATTTCGTCAATTGCGATATAATTTCCAGGGGTGTAGATTTCATAAAATGTTTTGGTAAAATGTGTTATCACAAGCCAGATTTTAAAAAAGCGGTCAGAATTGTGGTCACTTGGGGGTGGGCACTGCAGATTATCGTTATAGTGCAAAAATGTTAGTCTGCAGGGGATGAGTAGATTAGAAAATGACAGTGCTTAGTATGCCTGGAGATTGTACAATACCTTTCGATCTCTCAAATATCCTGGGACTGGTTAGAACCATCACTAATACATTGTTATTAGCCGTTCACCATTCCTCAATAGCTGAACAGGTAAACTTCATTCTAAATCAACGGTCTATTGAACAGATTTATTGACCAGTAACATTTCCCTTACACAGGAAGCCAGTCCGCACCACGTAGGCCTTTATGACTACATTAAACACACCCATCAATGTTACTTACTTTAGCTTTTTTCATGCTGCTCATTGCCTTCCCCAAATCTTCAACATCTATAAGACCACCACTTGCGGTCTCCTTCTCCACTTCAGATTCTGATTCACTGGTAGTTTCATACAATTCTTCCTGTTAAACAGACAGTGTCTCTAAATACGTGTATTATAATATGCATTAGTGTTTCCCTACTTTTAGCGTTAAAGGCTGTCCACATCAGGGACAACAGTTCATGGTCTGAATAGGTCGCAGACTACAGAATTTTCTAAGATACCTGCAATCTGCATAAAAGGATAGCATGGAGGCTGAAAAATAATTTTAGATCACTCCTGCTGCAGAGTAATAACAAGATTAGGGAACGGACATTTTATCACTTCCCTAACATACATTGGGTATTCATAGGCTAAACGAACCAAAAGACAATCTGTTAAAAAAAAACGCCTATGTTTTTGTCCATACTCACCTCAGAGTCTTCATGTTCTGACTCTCCATGACGGTTCTCATCTTTGTCCACAGAATCCTTTCCATCGCTTTTTGATTTGCATTTTCCTTTCTTACATTTGCCACTACATTTCTTTTTCTCCCCATTAACCAGAGCCTTCAACCTGCTCAAGAACTTGGTCTTCCAGGCAACGAAATCTTCTTGTATGGTGCCATGCTTACTCTTTATAACATTAGCGTCTCCCTCCGCACGAGTCATCACCCGGCTGGCACTCAGCATCCACAGCCACTTGTCAAGATTTTTACCAACCTGTTGACAAAGCAAAAGAATCTATTAGTAATTACACCTAGAATAAATTGAATTTATAATCCTAATCAGTTTACGATGACAAGAAAAATATATTTCATCCTCACATTTAAGAATGTGTAACTGACATTTACAGTTCGGATTCTTCCGTTTTATAAAAGTTGCTTTAAAGAGGAGCTGTAAGCTCCCGTCACGTCTGTTTTAGTAAAAACGTGCAGTTCCCCATGATATTACAATGCTGGAGCAACTTTTCTTAGAACTCTGCGTTGTGCCGTTGCTTTGTTATTCCTCCAAGATATTTATGAATAAATTGACAACTGGGTATGACCAATGAGTCTGTCCCTACATAGACTGACCATGTCACATCAGTGTTGACAGTATCAGACAGTGTAGGGACATTGCCCTTTGACAAGGGGAATGCTAACACAATTTATTCAAAATTTTCAGGAGGAATAACAGAGTAATACCACAAGCAGAGTTGTTCCAGCATAGTTATACCAGAGAATACAATTATTTACTAAAGCAGGCATGTCAGAAGAGCAGACACGTCCTCTTGTTTTTGTTTTAAAAAAAAAAAAAAAAACTCAGCACTAAAATGCTGCAACTATGCACTGTACACCAACCACATGCTATAAAAAGCAAGTAAGGTGACAGCACAAGAGACTGCACCCATTAGCGAAGGCCAGGTGAACATCCGCATTATGGCTTCCTTTCATAACAGAAGCTAGGATGCGGTGCCAACAGATACAAACAGCGCCTGACGGACCCCAATAACTTAACAGCATGGTCTGTCGGGGTTCCATCATGGTGTTCATCGTTTTATCAGCAAAAGTAGAGCTGCACTATTTTGCATCAAATGTGCACTGTATGAACAGCCTTCAGATTCTAAACGTTTTTTTTTTACAGCATTAATTTAGCAAATTTGAACAAGACCTGAATCAACTACAACGGATGGAACAAATTTCAAATTGGTAGAAAAATTAGTCCCATAAAACAAATGGTAAAACATTTTCATATTTTACCATATAGTGTTTAAAAACCAAAACACTGGGTAAAATGCATAAATCTAGTACATCCTGGTGGCTTCACAACATATACAGAGGTAACCGGGAAATGGTAGTCTGGACTACAATCCCTAATCCCTGTTAAATACATATATAAAGTATTCCGATTCTAATACGGACTCCATATGAGAATCCAAGAGAACGTTCTCAGTTATGTTCTTAGAACACAAGCACAGTACAGCGTTTTTCTTGGTATTTCTTTCACACTGTATTTTGACACATACACCACAATTCGAATTTAAGAAAATGTAATAAAAGTATGTTTTATTGCCCTGTTAGAGCAGGGCAGAATTACAACTGGGTCGAGTTTTGACATGTTGGTAACACATTAAGAGGGTGAGTGAATGTAAAGCAAATATTACCGTATTGTAATGGCTGCTATATACAGAGTTCCCTAATCCAAACACAGCATATCTCAAGCCTTTAAGAAAAGTTTTTCCAAAGCGAAAATCATTGGAGGCTTCTTCCAACCATTTGCAAAACCACCCGGCGTTTTCAGGAGGCAGTCCATCAGTGTAAGTAGCAACTAGGAAGACACATATGCTTCGACTGGTCGTCTACAAAAGGTAAAACAAACGTAATTAGAAATTAAAAAAAAAAAATATATATATATATATATATATATATATATATATATATATATATATATATATCTATCTATCTATCTATCTATCTATCTATAAAATCGACTTTGGATTACTCAATGTCCTCTTAAGTTTGACAGAAATACAGTATCATGTACTAGCTCAATATATTTATTGTCCTAAGCAACATTTCAGGCAAGATTTCAGTATTTCATCACAAAAAAGTTACAAAAACATAAATAAAATAAAAAAAAAAATGTAGAAGTTAAGGCCTTATACACACGACTGTAATTTTCATCCGGGAACTAATTATGGATGAAATTGCGGACACATTCGCTTCTATTGGCCACGGATACCTTTCCGTATTGACAGATGTGTGTCCGTGCCGTAGAAATGATCCGCAAATTATAGGACATGTCCTATCCTTGTCCGCAATTGCAGCACGGACATGCCCATAGAAGTCCATGGGTGCTTCCACAATTGCGGACGGCTACAGATGTGTATCCATAGCCGTTGGATCTGTAATTGCGGACAGCAAAATCCCTTATGGTCGTGTGCATGAGACCTTAGAAAACACAAAGCATATAATAAATATAGCATCAAATAAGAAAGAAATTCCTGACAAACACATATAGTACTCCTGGGAGAAGTTCCAGAAGTGGCATCTGGTTGTAGGAAAATTCATACGGACAGGAAAAATGCAATAGGTCACCTACACAGGAGTACTAATAATTAATCTATAACCACAGGACAGGAGAAAGTAAAAACTACTATGACCTGAAGAGAAGGAGAAGGAGGAGAGAGAAAGGAAAGGTGAATTCATTAGGACAGATGGGAATGCTGGGATGGTAACGGAAAACAAATGAGGGGAAAAATGGTTAGAAAGTTGAAGTGTAACATGCAGCCAAAGCTTTTGTAAAGAGCCTCATTGAAAGGTCCATGTGTTTTAATTACCCGGGTCAGAGAACATCGTAAACTGGATCCAACCAATCCAAATACTAGTGGACCTTTATATAAAGAGGTATTGTCACCCATGTAGAACACCTAATGAATATTTCCCTTGTGCCTTCTGGAGGTGGTAATCCCCAAAATCTGCACTTTGTGTTAAAACTTTGATCACCAAGTACAAGGAAATAAGCATACATTCAATTTAATATAAAAAAGTATCAGGATCAGAAAACATTGCAAAATTGATAGAAATGGTGTGTGATTATTCACTCGTAGGACTATGTTCAGTTCTGCTCTCATGGACCAAAAGCACTACAGAAGATACATAAAGTATAAGTAGATGCCTCTCAAAGAAAATGTATTATAATGTCCCTGAATTCTTTCATGAAAAAGTCAGGCTATACAAAAGTGAGAATAAAAAAAAATATATATATATATATATATAATTTTTATTTATTTTCTTACTTATTTCCCGAACGATTAGTGCTTGAAGCTAGAGGCCTTAGGGTATGCTCACACAGGGCAGAAAAACAGGGATTCAACATCACTAATTGACAAGCTGCGGATTAACAAAAGATGCACCGCAGGCCAATTTTTTAAACCGCACTGCAAAACCACATGCGCTTTTACCTTGGTTTCCAGGCTTAATGCAGAACTGCCGCAAAGCGCTGTAAAAGAAAATAAAATACAATTTTGCAGTGCGGTTTTTTGCCTCGTGAATATACCCAAACTCCAGCGGGAACAAATGATTGGGCATGTGGAAATCCACAACACCTGTTTACTTCTATTGCCCCAAATCTGCTGTCGGGGTAGACCGTCCATGGGCTGGGCCATCTTGACTCAGCATAACGCATTCTAAAATTAAAAGAACTTTAAAAAAAATAAAAAAAAGGGAGTGGAAGCCACATTGCACGTAAAGAAAAGAAATAAGAATCTACATTTCTAATAGCCAACCATCATCATCTCCAAACTGCTTATGTGGTCTGCTTCTTGACAAATGAAGGTGTAGTCTTCCGCTTTGCTTACAATCATTTAAACATTCAAATTAATTGGAGCATTAACTTTTTTAATCCCAGGCCCAGAAGGTTCCTATCAAGACAAGGACATGTCAGGCCGTAGACAATGAAAATGCTAATGCTTCATTAAATTCACTGCCACAACCGCCAATTTTTAGTCCATAAAAATTCAAAAATGCGAAACTAAATCAATTTGGCTTTAGACAGCTGATATGTAGGTCAGGTAAGATGTGCTCTTTTCTTCTGAATGCAGAAAAGCGATAAGCAAATGCTGACACACCACAGTAAGAGAAAGTTTCAGTTTACAAAAAGTCCTAAAGCTAGAAAAAAAAGTTCAATAGACACACTTGGCATTTTACATAAGATTTCAGCTAGAGCGCCTAGACACTAGTTCTGTCAGGCAAACCGGACACTTCAAACCTAATTGGCCACCAAATATGGCCCGTATGGAGTCCGTAAATAAATTTAAAAAAAACCTTTACAATTTCCCAAGTAACACTTTACTACTGTATACAGCATGTGAAAAGAATGATATCAATAATATCTAGGGAAAATAGCTGCATTTACAGTTTTCTGTAAATTAAGAAACATCACTTCTGTTATTGGTTGTCTTTTGTAAATCCCAAAAACTCGATGGCAATAGGTTCTCTAAAAGGGGTGTGAGATTTTTATTTTTGTCCCCCACACAGGCCACCATACTACAATGCCACTCTATAAATGACATTGCAACCCACCTCCATTCCTTGAATTGAGCTGCTATACCAGACATAACCCCCAGACAAGAACGGCTCTTCAGTTTCAGCAAGTAAAAACTATTCGTGTTCTGCAATCTCTAAAAGACTATTTTTCAGACGACTAATGAGAATTTATTTCTTTAAACCGTGCAGCAATCTGCTCCTTGTCTAAGGTTCTGAAATTAACCCAGTCAGAATCGGTTCAGTTACGAGATAACAGACACTTGCACACCTGTCCTTAAAGTCCCCCCCCCCCCCCATGCTTACAACAGAAGTAGCAAGGACACTCTTCTTTTATGTACAGACAGGGAGCAGATCCACCCCCCAGTATTACCTGCCTCAACTTCTGGCTGCCAAGCTCAGGAGAGCTTTACTGCAAGGCTGTCCCTCATTCTGACAGGGCATTGTGCTGGCAAATGCGATGAGGAACGGTGGCTGGCAAATGTAATAAATATAGTTATTGATGAGTCTTAAGGCCCGGTGTATCCTAGACTGAGAAAAACTGTACTTTTTGTATTGATTCTTCAGTTTTTCGTATCAGTTTTCGGTCATTGTATAGGAACCTTTTGTTTTGGTCATGTAATTATCTGGTTATGTGACAGTCACAGGTGCTCACAGCTCTGATATCTGCAACTTTGTTATCACATGATCAGGACACGTTTTAAATTCCCTGCAAGTACAATGGCATTCATCAGCCATAGGTTCCAATGTTAAAATAGGCGCACGCACACTTTTTCACTAGGATTCCCATGTATGGAATAGTATAATCTACTACACCATTTCCCACTTTTTTTTTTTTTTTTTTTTTTTTAGTCCTTTGGCCTCCATTGAGCTAATGTACAAGCTAAACGTAGGACCAAAACGTAGTGTGCACAGAGCCTTACTAGTAATAAACGTACGACGTTAGTTATGCACACAGAATATTGTGACGAATCAGATATTACAAATGGGTATTCTGCAAGAAAGAAAACCTATGCAATTGCAACCCGAGGCACCGTTCTAGGTTAATACTATGTTCCTATATTGCCTCTGGAAGAATATACTCCATAAGGGACCAGTGCTTAGAAAAGGTGTCCATATTAGGAGAACAACGAGCCACAGACTTTTCCATATGAAGAGAATGAACATATTTCTGGCATGCCTTGCGTGCACAGCCCTCTTCAGGTCATGCCACAGCATCTTGATCAGGTTAAGGTTAGGACTTGGCCATTTCAAAAACACAAATCTGTGTGCAGGCATTAGTTACGCCACACCAATGTAGTGAAACCACATCTATAATGACCTCGCTTTGTGCACCGGGGCACAATCATACAGGAAAGGGTGTTCTTCCAACTCTTGCCACTAAGTTGGAAGCATACCACTGCCTAAAATACCCTTGTATGCCGTAGCATTAACATTATCCTTCCCTGGAAACAAGAGGTCTAGCCCAAACCATGAAAAACAGCCACAAATTATCCCTCCCCGACCAAATTTTAGAGCAGGCACTATGCATTTTGGTAGGTAGCTTTCTACTGGCATCTGCCAAACACAGATTTCTCCCTCAAGCTGACAGAGGGAAACGTGATTCATCGCTCCAGAAAACACATTTCCACCCCGGTGTGTCTAGCATCAGCATGTTTTACACCATGCCACCCGACGCTTGGTATGGCATATGGTGATCTAATGCTTGTGTGCAGCTGCTCAAAACATGAAAACCCATTTTATGAAGCTCCCAGCGCAGCGTTCTCATGCAGAGGTCACTTCTGGAGGCAGTTTGGAACGCTGGAATGAGTGATGCAGCAGAGGATAGGCCATTTTAATGCATATTGTGGCTTGTAGAGCCGCTTTTTTTTCCCCGGATGTTTTCTAGGCATCATAGGTTTTAAGAGGTCTTGAAGTGCCAAACATAAGGAATATCCACCAAAAGACCCCATTAACTGGTTCCCGACCGCTGGCCGTGTTTTTACGGCCAGAGGTCAGGGTCTCGGAAATCCACCATATAGACTGGACCAGGGGTCTCAAGCATTCCATGCCCAAGTATTCTATTATAAAATTATACAAGTTAAATGAACTAAATCCTGTATATCCATTTGGATTGTATTTAAACTTAATCTGACATCTACTCACGCTCTGCATCTGTGCTGGGGTTGCGCATGAGCAGCGATGTGGGACGCCGAATCCCCCCGCCGGCCGTCAGCTACCGCTCTCTGCGCCTGCACGGTTTCCCTGGTGACGCGTCCTGGGATTCGCGCATGCGCAGATGAGCGATGACGCCCGGCGGTGGTATTCTCGCATCCACACTGAAATCGCGCGCATGCGCAGTTTGACAAGCAGCAGATTGGCCGTTAACAGACCATCTGACCATCAAGGTCCGTCATTTAAAATCGGGTATTGACAGGGAAGAGGCACCCCTTGAGAAAGCTGGACTTGCAAAACGCGCGTCGGGGCGCTACCTTACCTTCTGGGTCACGTAATTACACCTTTTAGTATGGGTAAGTCTATTACCAACGATCTATTGGGTCTTACACGTATTTACCCTATTTGTTACTCTATTTAATTACATTTAAACTCTCACAATGAGTTCTTTACTCTTCTTCTGATAGAGGTGGTTTTATTTTTACTTATTTGTGTAGATACATCTCTAATCCTGGTATAAAGATCATGTGATTTTTAAGTGTGCATTTAAAATGGTGATCCAGACATAGACCGGGTTTTTAGATTCTCTGTTTTGTCTATTATCAATACATTTTCTACTTTGTCATACACGATAGCAATGGACTCCTTTTTTCTCTAGTACATATATATTCCTGTTGGAGTCTCTCTAGCAACCTATGTAGGTGGTTGATACCTGTATTCCCCACCAAAGTATTTATGTATCCTGCGAGACTTTTTTGTCTAATTACATAGAGATATAGCTATATCGTTACGTGCAGCCACATAAACACACTATACCGTTGCTGCCAGGATGTGATGTGTATTCAGAATCCTGACACTTCTGAATCTTTTCTGTGAGATTACAGCAAGGCAAACAATCTCATTTGAAATGACCGGTTACATCATAATATCGCGAGATTACGCTTGCCTTGCTGAATATCTCACAGAGACGCTACAGGATTCTGAATACACATCACGTCCTGGCTGGAGGTAATGTATATTCATTGTCCGGACACTGAAGTAACGTTGTAGTGTGTTTATGTGGCTGCACATAGCGATATAGCTATATCGCTATGTGCTGTATAAATGAATGCAGAGAAAAGTGTATGACGCTGATTAGACCAAGTGGGCGTTGTACAGCGGAGTGTATGACGCTGACCAAAGTAAAAATACGCCCACTTCGGCATTAAGAAACGAATTAGCATAAAGCTAAAATCGCTCATAAAAAGTAGTAAAAATAGATTGGTTTTTTTTTTTAAATAAAAAGCATTACTGTCACCTACATTACAGCGCCCATCTCCTTCTGTAGGAGATAGGGCACTTATAATGTGGTGACAGAGCCTCTTTAAATAGTAGTCAATACACAGCTGCCATTATTTAAAGTGATTCTGTGTAACCTCATACAAAAGTTCAGCTGTTCTATTAGGATTTTCCTGACATTTTCTTTGTTACATGTGACAGCAAAAGCCATGGTCCGTAAGGAGCTTACAACACATCAAAGGGATCGGAATGTTTAAAAGCAGGTCAGGAGAAGGGTACTAAAGAATTTCTAAGGCATTAGATATACCATGGAACACAGTGAAGACTGTCATTAAGAAGTGGATTACATTTGGCACAACAGTGACATTACCAAGAACCGGACATCCCTCAAAACTTGGAGACCAGACGAAAATTGGTCCGGGAGGCTACCAAGAGGCCTACAACAACATTAAAGGAGCTGCAGGACTTTCTGGCAGGTACTGGTTGTGTCGTGCACATGACAACAATCTCATATGTCTGGGCTGTGGGATAGGGTGGCCTTATCGAAGCCATTTCTAACAAAGAAAAACATCCAAGCTCGGCTATGTTTTGCAAAGACCTACATCAAGTCTGCCAAGAGCATGTGGGAAAACGTGTTATGGACTGATGAGACGAAGGCTCAACTTTTTGGCCATAATTCCAAAAGGTACGTTTGGCGCAAAGCCAACACTGCACATCACCAAAAGAACACCATACCCACAGTGAAGCATGGTGGAGGCAGCATTATGCTTTGGGGCTGTTTTTCTGCAGCTGGAATTGGGGCTTTAGTCAAGGTGGAAGGAATTATGAACAGTTCCAAATATCAGACAATATTGCCACAAAACCTGCAGGCTACTGATGAAAAGCTGAAGATAAAGAGGAATTTCACCTTTCAGCACGACAACCACCAAAAGCATACCTTCAAAAATCGACAAAAGAATGGTTTCAACCAGAAAAAGATTAACGTTTTGGAATGGCCCAGCCAGAGTCCAGACCTGAATCCCATTGAAAATCTGTGGGGTGACATGAAGAGGACTCTACACAGGAGATGCTCTCACAATCTGACCGATTTGTAGCGCTTTTGCAAGGAGGGGTGGGCAACAATTGACAAGTCAAGATGTGCCATGCTGATAACCTAACCAAAGACTGAATGCGGCCATAAAGTCAAAGGGTAATTCAACAAAGTATTAGATTAAGGCTGTGAATATTTATTTAACCACATTATCTTTGTTCTTTATTTTTATTTTTCCACCCTAAACGATTTCCGTTTGTTTTTCAATACAATTTTACAGATTATGGGTCACATTAAAAAGGTGGGAAAAGTTGTAAAATTATTCATCTTGGACTGATTTTGTGACCGGACACAAACCTGGCATTTTAACAGGGGTGTGTAGACTTTTTATAGCGACTACGCTATGGCTTCCGGCAAAACGACACATCCGGTGCACAACAGAGACAAACAAACCATAGGTACCAGATCGGTCACCATTGAAATCAATGTTCAGGATCCCGTTTTGCTCCGACGGAATGTCAGAACGGGACCCCAACGCAGATGTGAACAGAGCCTAACTCACTGATTTCATGGAGAATACCAGGAAATATAAAAATAAAAAAATCCAAAATATACGAAAGTTGCACTGTAAGGCCACGTTCACATCTGCGTTGGAAGCTCCATTAGGGGCCTCCATTGCAGATTTGGCCCACAATACCAGAAACAATAGCAAAGCCCTCTGAGCCCAGGAGGTGGATAATGCCCTAGTGGAATGTGCCCCAAAAAAAAAAATATATATATATAAAACTCGGGGGATGCAAAACCCCGACTGGATCAAGGTAGGAAGATAGCCTGTTCAATCCAACTGCCAATGGTGGATTTATTAGCAGCCCCTACTTTATTGGGACCTTGGACTAGTAATAGGGTTTAAGAGGATCTCCAGGCACTAGTAACCTCTACCAAATAGATAAGGGTTTCTGGGTTTCTTAGGATTATCTCAGAAAGAGGGAGGAACAGTCTCCCGATTCTTATGGAACACCGACTACTTTAGGTAAAAGATTTGGCACGGTTTTCATAACTATCCTCAAGGACAATAGTGTAAGGAGGGAAGGCAGAAAGTGCCTGCAGCTCACTGATCCCACGTGCGGACGTAATGGCCAGCAAAAAAGGTCATCTTAGAGAGCATTTTAATAGAAATGGATTCTATTGGCTTAAATGGTGAAGTAGTCATGGCAGACAGCACTATACCTAGATCCCAGGGGGGGAACCCTAGATCTAGATGGAGGTCTAAGAGGCTCCTAAGAATCTCTTTATCCAGGTATGGTCTGCAAATTTGAGGTCATAAAAAGAACTAAAGGGCTGAGATCTGTACCTTTAAGGCATTAGGCTTGAGATTTTTATCTAGCCCAGGCGGTAAGAAATCCAGACTACGGGACATATCTGGTTTATCAATAGGATTCTGATCCACCCCAGCAAATCTAACGAAAGCCTTCCCATACCCAAAGATAAATGTCAGATGTTACTCTCTTCTGACAAAGGGGGTAGTAAAAGAAAAAAAAAAAAAAGAGAAGAAAAAAAACTTGAAGGACTAACTCTAGAACTAGAAGCAGCTGAGAAGCAGATGGGGCTGAAATAAGGAAGTCGTCCAAATAAGGAATTACCTGGACAGGGTTTAGATGAAGAAAGACAGTCACTTCTGCCATTACTTTCGTAAAGAGTCTTGGAGCCGAACTGAGCCCGAAGGGGAGAGCTTGAAACTGAAAATGATGAAGTCGGTTTTGAAAAAAAACAGAGCGGTCCTCAGGAACCTTTGAGATTCTGGGTGAATTGGAATGTAGTAGTAGGTGTCTGTTAGATCCAGTGTAACCATACAACAATTTGAAGATAGAAGATTTACTGTTGATTTTATAGTCTCCATCTTGAATCTTTTGTAAGTTAGAGAACGGTTGAGGGCTTTCAAATTTATTATGGCCCTTGCCGAGCCACCTGTCTTTGACGAAAAATATAGGAGAATAGAACCCCTGACCTGCTTAGAATTCTGGCACCTGAAGAATTACTTGCTTCTGTAGAAGTAGAATTTCTCTTTCTCCAATGATATCTGGCAGTTTGCAGAAAGACGATTCATGGCTAGGAATCTGTAGAGGGGAGGCGAGAAATTCTAGTTGGTAGCCCTGATGTATTATAGCCAAGATTAAGGGGGAAGGTGAGATGTTCTTCCAGGCCACCAAAAATGTCTTTAACCTGCCCCCTACCGGACCTCTTATGTCACTGTGGAGGTTGGCGGGATGGATTGTCCCTGTTGGACAGGAAATTTTTCCCTCTGCCTTTATACGGTTGGAACTTTGAGGACTCCTGTTTCCTCCTATAATCTGGTCCGCTCCCAAAACGGTACTTTTGGGTCCGAAAGGATTTTTCGCTTCTGAAAACATTTCTGTTCCACAGGGAATTTCTTTTTATTCTCGGCAGCCTTTTCTAGGCTGTTATCTAACCGTGATCCAAACAGCCTGTCTCCCTCTCAAGAAAGGCCTACCAGCTTGTTCTTAGAACGAGGATCTCCTGACCAGATACTTATCCAATGCAACAAGAAGATCTACTTGGTTAAGGCAGCAGATCTAGCTGAAAGCTTTACTATATCTGCTGAGGCATCTGCTAGGTAATTAGAAGCTTTCAGCATTGGTAAGAAATTATATCCTCTCTGGGAGTGCTAACAGCAAGATGTTCCCTAACTGGTCGATCCAGATGGAAAGGGTTCTTGTCGTACAGGTAGCCGAGATCCCCGGCCTAAACATTGCTGTGGAAGCTTCCCATGTTCTTTCTAAAAGAGCTTCTGCTTTTTTATCCATGTGATCAGTAAGTAATCCCATGTCTTCAAATGGTAGGGAGGACTTTTTAGAGATACCTGCAACAGGTGCATCCACTCAGGGAACTTTATCCCAGAGCTCAGAATCTTCTTCTGAAAAGGGATATTTCAGTTTGAAGGAATCAGAAATAGTTGATCTCTTTTCTGGATCCTTCCAGTCTTTCCTTATTCAATTCCCTACATTCCTATGAACTTGGAATACACATTTTCCCCTTTCTCCCAGGCCCTGGAACATCTGATCCTGAATGGAAAGTGGTTCCTTAGTATCCTCTGTGTTCATGGTTGCCCAAATAGATTTTAGAAGACACTCAGTATGTTCCATCATACTGCAGGGCATACCGGTAGTATCATCTGATGAGTCTGAATCAAACGGACTTAAAATTTCCCCTTCATCTGCCCAGTCAGAAAGAACTGCAGAAGGTACAGAGGGTTGATGAAAACTAGAGGTAGAAGGTTTGGGAGACCTGGCATCCATTTGGAGAGTAATAGCAGAGCTAACTTATTCCTTTATAATAGATATTATGCTACCCAAAAATTACGGTGTTTCATCCACCACTAATTTCTGAATGCATTTTGAACATAATGCCTTCTTATAGGAGGAGGACGACAGTGACTTCTTACAGACTCCACACTTCTTTATAGGCCACTTAGGCTGAGCAGTTTCCTTAAAGCACCAAGTAGTGTCACAATAAGGCAACTAATAGAAGTAAGAAGTCACAAAGCAAAATAACTTCAGCTCCCAACTTAGTATAAGAAGGGAGGGTGAAGCATACAAGGAGGAGGGACATACCGGGCAAGAGGTAACCACAGGATCTGCAGACTAGCGGGGATCTGCCACATCAGAGGAGACAGACATGGCTTGAGAGGCGCTGGAATCACTTACCAGCAGTCTTTTATTTTGAATCTGGTGCCGGATTTCTCTAGGCCCCGCCTCATGCTGTCTCGGCCAATCGCTGCACTCCTCCGGGTAACAGCGCCATGACGCCGCATGCCGACGTGCGCGTCATATGTCCGCGTCCCATGAAGCGTGTGACTGGAGACGCTGATACCTCTGGAGAAGCGGGATTCCCTGCCAAAAATAATCCCCGTCTGCCAGGTACCTTGTACCGATCCTGGCTCACCAGGGAACCGTGCCCAGGGCTGCCTCCAGCGGAGGACTTCTGCCATAGAGCAGGAGGAAAGCTGCAAGCCGCCCACAACCTCGCTCACTGCACCAGTCCTCACATTCGTGAGAGCCTAGTAGAGACAAGACTGGGCAGATAGTTTTCCTTCCTGCTCTTCCACAATGACAGAACGTCCAAGCTTCCCCAGAGGGACAGGAAAGAACTGGATAAGGTATGGAGGAGGGGCCTTTTATTCCTGTGTCCATGTAGTTTCCTGTCCCTCGAGAGGCGGGGAATCCTCCTATGAGTGCCGTTGCGGAGGTGCCAGGAAATATCTAGAATTGATCACGTTTATTACCATAATTATGAGAGAATGCAGCGGATAATGATGTATTTTATTTACATATACAAGTAAAAAGCCACTCACCTCTTCTACCAAACTGTCATCTGGATCATAGTCCTTCATGTTTATAACTTCAACAGAAATCCCCAGAGAAGTGATGTCTTCAGCAAGAGCATTAGCAAATCCCTAAAAACAAATACATCACATTATGTAAAATTATTATGACTAACAAACAAACTGTGTCTGAAATGTCGTCAGAAACCTGGTGTATGTGTGTGTATATATAAGTGTATATGTAACCTACCTAAACTACTAATAATAATTTTTAGATTATTTTACGAAATTCTTATTTTATGGCAAAACAGAAAACCACACCTAAAACGTCAGTACAGGAGGGGTAAACTCTCCTTTTCGGACATCCGTGTACAAGACTAATATATATATATATATATACACACACACACACACACACACACACACACACACACACACACACACACTACCATTCAAAAGTTTGGGGTCACCCAGACAATTTTGTGTTTTCCATGAAATCTCACACTTCTATTTATCAAATGAGTTGCAAAAGGACTAGAAAATATAATCAAGACATTGACAAGGTTAGAAATAATGATTTTTATTTGAAATAATAATTTTCTCCTTCAAACTTTGCTTTCGTCAAAGAATGCTCCATTTGCAGCAATTACAGCATTGCAGACCTTTGGCATTCTAGCTGTTAATTTGCGGAGGTAATCGGGAGAAATTTCACCCCATGCTTCCAGAAGCCCCTCCCACAAGTTGGATTGGCTTGATGGGCACTTCTTGCGTACCATACGGTCAAGCTGCTCCCACAACAGCTCTATGGGGTTGAGATCTGGTGACTGCGCTGGCCACTCCATTACAGATAGAATACCAGCTGCCTGCTTCTTCCCTAAATAGTTCTTGCATAATTTGGAGGTGTGCTTTGGGTCATTGTCCTGTTGTAGGATGAAATTGGCTCCAATCAAGGGCTGTCCACAGGGTATGGCATTGCAAAATGGAGTGATAGCCTTCCTTATTCAAAATCCCTTTTACCTTGTACAAATCTCCCACTTTACCAGCACCAAATCAACCCCAGACCATCACATTACCTCCACCATGCTTGACAGATGGCGTCAGGCACTCTTCCAGCATCTTTTCAGTTGTTCTGCGTGTCTCAAATGTTCTTCTGTGTGATCCAAACACCTCAAACTTCGATTCGTCTGTCCATAACACTTTTTTCCAATCTTCCTCTGTCCAATGTCTGTGTGCTTTTGCCCATATTAATCTTTTCCTTTTATTAGCCAGTCTCAGATATGGCTTTTTCTTTGCCACTCTGCCCTGAAGGCCAGCATCCCGGAGTCGCCTCTTCACTGTAGACGTTGACACTGGCGTTTTGCGGGTACTATTTAATGAAGCTGCCAGTTGAGGACCTGTGAGGCATCTATTTCTCAAACTAGAGACTCTAATGTACTTGTCTTGTTGCTCAGTTGTGCAGCGGGGCCTCCCACTTCTCTTTCTACTCTGGTTAGAACGTGTTTGTGCTGTCCTCTGAAGGGAGTAGTACACACCGTTGTAGGAAATCTTCCGTTTCTTGGCAATTTCTCGCATGGAATAGCCTTCATTTCTGGGAACAAGAATAGAATGTCGAGTTTCATATGAAAGCGCTCTTTTTCTAGCCATTTTGAGAGTTTATCCGAACCCACAAATGTAATGCTCCAGATTCTCAGCAAGCTCAAAAGGAAGGTCAGTTTTATAGCTCCTCTAAACAGCAAAACTGTTTACAGCGGTGCTAACATAATTGCACAAGGGTTTTCAAGTGTTTTCGAATCATCCATTAGCCTTCTAACACAGTTAGTCAACACAATGTACCATTAGAACACTCGAGTGATGGTTGCTGGAAATGGGCTTTTAAAACAAACTAAATAACTTTTGACAGGTCCCCAAAAGGAGACAGAAATGAGAAGATCCGTCAGAGGAAGGCCGCAATTCCCTTTTCTGCTGTGATTCGTCAGTCACTCCAGACTAACCAATCACATCGATCCCCGGGGCGGTGGGAGCCGCGATTGGTCCCGCGGCCGATAGCTGTGACGATCAGCTGTCTGTGAAAGCTGAAGTCACTGTCCTGTCACCGTTTGTTTACAAGCGGTGACAGCTTAACTGCAGGACGAGAATGCTCGTCCTAATGCGGCAACAACCCGCCGTTCAGGACGAGCATTCTCGTCCTGCGTCTGCAACCAGTTAAAGCACCTATTAGATTTATTTCAGAGATAGGGTAGTTCTAAACTGGTGACAGAGCTTTTTTAAAAGGTGGGAAAAGTTCTGAAATTATTCATCTTGTACGGATCTTGTAACAGGACAAAAACCTGGCATTTTAACAGGGGTGAATAGACTTTTTAGATCCACTAAGTTGAACTGGTTAACGGCCCTGAATTCTGTCTCCCTGATTCCAGCGCGGTTTTTCTTTTTTTCCTGAAACCACCCCCTTCCAGAGATATGTCCCCTGTTTTGTTTGCTCCCTATATGCTAATTTGCCGTTTCCCTCCAAGTCATAAAAAAACTATTTTCTTTCCATTAAAGGTGCCGAGGGGAGTGTAAAAAGGCCTCAATCTGCGACGCAAATTATGACTTTTGGGCCCTTTTGAGACATTCTACGCCAGAAAACTGGCGTAGAAAGGTTGATAAATTAACCTATTGTCTTTTTGATAAGAACTATATTGAACACCAAACTAAAGAAGCAGGAAACTTTTCTAAAAATCCCAGGAGCACTCAAGAGTTTGCAGAAGAACTATAATGAAAGGGCAACGGTGCAAAAAATACTTTTTCTGTATTTACCACGTGAGCTGCTGACTTTAAGTGCGACTTCTTTTGACTTACTTTGGCAGTACCAGTCTGAGAGCCATAGAAAATCTTGACACCTGAAACAAAGACTTCTTTTTCCTTATTTAGGTCAGGGGTGCTGTTTTGTAATGCTTTACTGGTCAATAGGGGTACACCATTTTGAGACCCTGTTTCTACCTGTTAAGAATAAAAGGACATGGGTCAGTATTAAATAAAAACAAACAGTCCCCTCATTTCGGAATATGACAACAAATAGCCCTGGCCACATAACTATTGGACTAGTTAAAGCAAAGGAGTAAAAAGTTATAAAGCAAGATTTAGTTGGCTCAGTATCTATGGCAATAAAAGTCATTCCGGAATACTCTATTCCCTAGGGCAATGTTTTCCAATGTTCCTAAAGCCAAGTCATCCCTAATTCTATCAAAATACCCCCAAAAGCTATTCTATACTTCTGAACCTGGATAGACGCCATACCGCTGGAATTTCCAGACTAATAAAAGTGTCAAAATATTTAAAATATCCTGACATTAAGAGTTAAAGGACAAGTATATAAATTAGAGAGAAATTTTTTCAACCCTACTCCTTAACAAAACGTAATTATCTGGTCAGCAGAAGGTATTTTACTGAACAATAACATTTTCATTTTTATCATGCCTTTGTATTATCTAATAATTGCTTCATTTTCTACACAAAGAACTTATTCTTCTAGCGGATGAATGGAGAGCAGTTACTTTTTATGATCTAAGGTCATTTGAACGAATATTATATTTTTGTGCATTCATTACATTTTACTTGAACACAATTCACCATTTAAAAAAAAAAAAAAAGTCAAAACAACCTAAAATCATGAAATTATTTACTTTATATAAACAGAAATAAACGGGCTCCATGATTGCTAGACAATTTTCAAAGCTAATGTGCAGTAAAATCTTCTTTATGGTGATTTCACAGATCAATTTTGGGGAAAAAACACCATTATTTTTTAGCATTTTTCCTAGCTTTTTTTGGGCCTAAAATGGTCCGACCAGATGTTTGCTGAAAATATATAGAAAAATAGAAAACGCACTACAAACATTACTTTTTCTTGCTGCGTTTTCTGTCATTTTGGGTCAGTGGCATTTTTTTTTTTTTTTTTTTTTTAAAAACCGCAAGCTTCAAATATAGAATTTTTTTCTGGTATTTTTTTCATAGGCTTCTTTATAGAAATTGAAAACCCACGTTAGAAGTTAGAAAAGGAAAAAATTCACCTAATACCTTTGAAAAAACAATGCTGAAGATTTATGCAATTATCTGTATTTACAAGCAAATTATATATATATATATATATTATTTTTTTTAAAAAAGGTGTGTTTGAAGGAAGTGTTAGCCCAGAATCTGGATTGTCTACCAACGTCTACATATAATGTCCCCATAGATTTCACAAGTTTTGCCATTTAGCCTATAGAACGTTGCCATAAATCGCTAATCATAATGGAAAACCAGTCTCAACATTTCTTCCCTGCTAGAGTTGACTCAGTAAATTGTCCATACTCTTATTGAGCCGTGGAATAATAAAAGGAGCAGCAGCTGAGCAGGAAAGCTGTAGCCCACAGAACTGAATAGTGAAGGGCGAAACATGGAAAACTAAAACTACAGTATACAGTTTTAAAACCATTTATAACATACAATGGTAGAAAATAAAATACGGACCTGATGTTTTTTCCTCCCTGTGATAAGATGACTACAGATCCAGACAGTAATCCCAAATGCAGCACATGAATAGATGTAAAACCTGTTGAGCCATAACAGCATCAATTGTGTATGCAGAAAATCCCACGGGCCAGCAGATACATCTAAAAACAAAGGCGACAATTCAGGTTTAAATTAACAAAAACAATGAAATTGCAACCTATGAAAGTGACTAATCATAAAACAAATTGAGTTTTCCAGCTTGCCATTCCCTTTAACCCCTTCCTGCTGCAGTCAGTTTTGACTTTCCTGACAGTGTCTTATTTGTCAAATCTGACATTTGTCACTATGTGGGAATAACAACGCTTTTACTCATCAAAGCAATTGTCAGATTGTTTCCTTGTGACAATTTGTACTTTATGTTAGAGGTAAATTTGTCGAAACATTATTTATTTGTGAAAAACCACCAAAGTTTAATTGAAGATTAAGAAAAATTTACATTTTTCTATTTAAAGAGGCTCTGTCACCAGATTATAAGTGCCCTATCTCTTACATAATCTGATCGGTGCTGTAATGTAGGAAACAGCAGTGTTTTTTTATTTAGAAAAACAATCTATTTTCACCAAGTTATGAGCTATTTTAGATTTATGCTAATTATTTTCTTAATGGACAACTGGGCGTTTAACTTTTGACCAAGTGGGAGTTGTAAAGAGAAGTGTATGACGCTGACCAATCAGTGTCATACACTTCTATCCATTCATATACTCAGCACATAGTGACACTGCGTTATTCACTATGTGCTGTCACATACTCACACATTAATTATACTGAAGTGTTTGGACAGTGAATAGACATTGCTTCCAGCCAGGACGCAATGTCTATTTACAATCCTGACACTTCGGTAACGTTTGTGTGGTACTTACAGCACAGCAAGAGTGATCTCACTGTAAGCTGTCATTTACAGCGTGATCTCACGAGATTACGCTTGCGGTGCTGTAAGTACCACACAAACGTTACCGAAGTGTCGGGATTGTAAATGGACATCGTGTCCTGGCTGAAAACGAGTCTATTCACTCTTAAGACACTTCAGTAACGTTAATGTGTGCGTAAGTGACAGCACATAGTGAACAACGCAGGGTCACTATGCGTTGATTATATGAATGGAGAGAAGTGTATGACGCTGATTGGTCAGCGTCACACACTTCTCTCCACAACGCCCACTTGGTAAAAAGTAAAAACACGCCCAGTTGTCCATTAAGAAAGTAATTAGCATAAAGCTAAAATCACACATAACTTGGTGAAAATAGATCGTTTTTCGAAATAAAAAAACACTGCTGTTACCGACATTACTGCGCCGATCACATTATGTAGGAGATAGGGCACTTATGTGGTGACATTCTTTAAATTTTATTCCGCTTGTAGGAGAGATAGTCATACCACACAAAATAGCTAATTAATATTTCCCATATGTCTACTTTGTGTTGCCATTTTTAAACATCCTTTTAATTCTTATTGTTTTTTATTATATTTCAAATTTTCAAGATAATTTCCAATTTAGTTCTGAAGTGTCTTGGGGCAAAAATTTAAGAAATCCCTATAAAAAAAAAAAAATCCTTTAAAAAATAAAAAAAAAGATACACCCTCAAATTATTTAAAACTGCATTTGTCACGTTTTTTGATGCTTTACTCGTTTCACAGAAATTAAAGGAATCAGTCAACAATTTTGAGGACTCAAAAGTGCTGAAAGAGCGATATAGGGAAGGACATTGTAAACATACTTTGAATGACCGAAGAAAAAAAAACGACAATTAACCCCTTCAAGCTGCAACTACTATTGACCTTCCTGACAGAGCCTGATTTTTCAAATCTGACGTGTGTCACTTTATGTGGTATAACTTTGGAATGCTTTTACCTATCCAAGCGATTCGGAGATGGTTTTCTCGTGACACCTTGGACTTTAAAGAGAATGTGTCGCGAATTAAACCGTTTTTTTGTTTTTTGTTAAGTAAGTTACTTATTTCTATTATATTTTTAAGTTTGTTGCTGTATTTTTTTTTTTCTTCCACATGGTGGGAAGTATTAAAAATGAAATAATAATTTGACATGTTTTCCTATGTTGGCCACCAGAGGGAGCACTTCCCAGAATTACAGCAAGGTGAATAAGGCAAAGCAACCTGATTCACAGCTGCTGTAAATGTGGGAGGGAATCTCACCCCCCCCCCTCCTACAAGCCATGAAAAGATGTCTTCAAATTGCTAAGCAGTGTCCGGCTGCCATTTTGGGTGGGATTCTGCAGCTGGCAGAAGCTATAGGACACACCAAAAGGCTAAGGGTATGTTCACACGCTTACTAAACAAAGGGAAAGCAGTTCCTGATGTTCAGCCATTTTTTTAATCAAACTCACGTTTTTGGCAATGAAAAACAGCTCCAAAAACGTCCCAAGAAGTGATATGCACTTCTTTTTCGCAGGCGTCTTTTTACGTGCCGTTTTTGGAAAACGCTTCCAATTTTTCAGCCGTTTTTCGGGACATTTACGGCTGAAAACACTGCGTGTGAACATACCCTTAGAATGATGAAAGTGAAGTGAATGGCTTTTCAGTTGGCCGGTTCACACAGCGTGTATTTGACACTGGTCTTCATAATGGCGCCTGCTATCTCCCTACAAACCAGCTTCTCTGCTGTGTGACTGACCTGTGTATGCACAGTACAGAGCCAGATAGCAGAAGCAATGAACAGCTGCCGTATTCCATCTGTGTATGTATGTGTCGTTAATAGACATATACAGAGATGAAAAAAAAAAATGGCAGCCCCATAGAGACGTATGAATACATTAAAACGTAGAAAGTGACAACACAAAAAATAAAATTTGTTTACATTAAAAGCAATATAATAAAAAAAAAAAATCATGACACCTTCCCTTTAAGTTAGTAGTAAAATTTGGTCGAGACATTCAGTATTTAATTGTAAAAAACATCAAAGCGAAAAATTGCAAAAGTGTATTTTTCGCAATTTAAATATATCTGCTTGTAATACCACACAAAACAGTTGCCAATTAACATTTCCCATATGTCTACATTAGATTGGCATCTGTTTTTTTTTTGTTGTTTTTTTTTATTTTTTTAACATCCTTAGAAAATTAGCAGAAATTTCTCACATTTTCAAGAAAATTTCAAAAGGCTATTTTTTTTTCAGTGACCAGTCCAGTTCTTAAGTGGCTTTGAGGGTCCTATACAATACAAAGCACCATAAGTCACCCTATTTTAAAAACTGCACCCTTCAAAATAATCAAAACAGCTTTTAGAAAGTTTCTTAACCCTTTAGGCGTTTCACAAGAATTAAAGGAACAGTGTCATCACAAATTATTTTTTTATATGTTAAAGATGTTAGTGCTTTATTAAAAAGGTTTATATTCATTTGTGTGTTTGTGTTTTACTTTTTCTTATTTTTACACTTTTTCTTCCCTATGGGGGCTGCCATTTTTTGTTCCATTTCTGTGTGTGTCGATTAACGACACATATAGACATGGAATACGGCAGCCACAGTTCCATAGGGACTGCGAACGGCTCCCGTCCCATTGACTGCAGTGTACGGCGTCTGTGTGGGAACTGCGCATGCGCCGCTCCCACACAGTCCTATTCGAAATTGGCGCCGTCCGGCGCCATTTTCCTGTGGACCGGAAGTCGCGGCCGGACAGTAATATTACTACTTCCGGTCGCGGCTTCCGGATTTGTGCACTTGCACCAGCGGCAGCAAACGGAGCGGACGGGCCGGAGGGAGCCGCGGCGGCAGGAGCAGGTAAGAGATTTCAATGTATGTTCGTGTTTGTGTGTGTTTACTACTGTATGTAAACCTACTACACTGTGGGTTAGCTCAAAAAATGGCGACACACAGTGTAGGAGGTTACATCGTTCAAACCCCTCGTTTATCCCGGCACTAGCCAGGATAAAGGAGGGGGGGATGCTGAGAGCTCACTAGAGCGAGGGCTTTTAACCCAATGTTGCAATGCTGCAATTTTGGGAACAGCTCCATCTAGTGACCAAAAATGGGTAGTATTATAAATTAGAAATAATTTATAATATTTCCTGGACTCGTGCAAAAAAAAAAAAAAAAATTTGAACAATGTTTAATCACCCACACACTAAATGTTTAATTTTTTTAAAAAAAACATGTTTTTCTGGCAACACATTCCCTTTAACCCCTTCCCGCTCCTTGACGTACTATTACGTCATGGCAGCTGTATCGTTCGCGCTCCATGCCGTAATAGTACGTCTCGGGAGTAACGGCCGTTTCGGCCGTCCTCCCGACACATACAGGAGCTGTGACGCTGCTGTCTTGTTCAGCAGCTGTCACAGCTCCTACAGCGGGGACCGATCGCTGTGTCCCCGCTGATTAACCCCTTAAAAGCCGCGTTCTATAGAGATCGCGGCTTTTTAGGGGTTAAGCTGCCATCGCCGGCCTGCTACGCGATAGCGGCCGGCGATGGTGACTATGGCAACCGGACACCAAACAATGGCGTCCGGCTATGCCATAGACGGAAGCCTAGTGGGTCCTGACAACGTCAGGACCCACTATGCTTGCTGTCAGTGAGTAGCTGACAGTTCTAATACACTGCACTACGCACGTAGTGCAGTGTATTAGAATAGCGATCAGGGCCTCCTGCCCTCAAGTCCCCTAGTGGGACAAAGTAATAAAGTAAAAAAAAAGTTAAAAAAAGATGTGCAAAAATAAGAAAATAAAAGTTTTAAAAGTAATAAAAGTAAAAGTCCCACTTTTTCCCTTATCAGTCCTTTATTATTAATAAAAATATATAAACAAACAAATAAACTATACATAATTGGTATCGCCGCGTCCGTAACGGCCTGAACTACAAAATTATTTTGTTATTTATCCCGCACGGTGAACGCCGTAAAAAAAAATATTAATAAACCGTACCACAATCACAATTGTTTGGTCACTTCACCTCCCAAAAAATGGAATAAAAAGAGATCAAAAAGTCGCATGTACCTAAAAATGGTACTGATGGAAAATACAGTTCGTTACGCAAAAAATAAGTCCTCGCACGGCTTTATTGATTGAAAAATAAAAACGTTCTGGCTCTTAGAATAAGGTAACACAAAAAGTGAATGATTGTTTACAAAACGTATTTTATTGTGCAAACGCCATAAGACATAAAAAAAAACTATAAACATCTGGTATCGCCGTGATCGTATCGCCCCGCAGAATAAAGTTAATATATCATTTATAGCGCACAGTGAACGCTGTAAAAAAAAAAAAGTATACAAAAACAATAGTAGAATTGCTGTTTATTAGTCACCACGCCACCTAAAAATGGAATAAAAACTGATCAAAAAGCCGCATGCACCCCATGAAAACTACAATGGATTCCTCAAGGGGTCTAGTTTCCAAATTGGGGTCACTTTTGGGGGGTTTCCAATGTTTTGCCACCACAAGACCTCTTCAAACCGGACATGGTGCCTAATAAAAAAGAGGGCTCAAAATCCGCTAGGTGCTCCTTTGCTTCGGAGGCCGGTGCTTCAGTCCATTACCGCCCGAGGGCAACATGTGGGATATTTCTCAAAACTGCAGAATCTGGGCAATAAGTATTGAGTTGCGTTTCTCTGATAAATCCTTTTGTGTTATAAAAAACAATGGTATAAAAAGAGTAAATTTCACCTCTACTTTGCTCTAAATTTCTGTGAAACACCTAAAGGGTTCATAAACTTTCTAAATGCTGTTGTGAATACTTTGAGGGGTCTAGTTTCTAAAATGGGGTGTTTGATAGGGGTTTCTAATATATGGGCCCCTCAAAGCAACTTCAGAAATGAACTGGAACCTAAAAAAATAAATAAATGAGGCAATACTTCGCTTCTTACATTATACTGATAATGAGCCGTGCCCACCCCGAGATGACCCCAGTTTTGACCGTTTGTATAAACGGAGACCCCTATTAGACCGTTCCAGTGCCCGGTTTTCCCAAGCATACACCCCCGAGAAGTGTTTTTCTATTGATGAGTCCCTGGTACATTTTAAAGGGAGGGTTCAATTTCGCCAGTACCTGCCAGGTAAGAGGGCAAGGTATGGCGTGAAGATGTATAAGCTGTGCGAGAGTGCATCAGGGTATACCTACAGGTTTAGGATATATGAAGGAAAGGCCACCCCCAAACCAGACTGCATCCTGGACTACAATAGGTACATGGGAGGGATGGACTTGTCAAATCAAGTCCTGAAGCCCTACAGCGCCATGCGGTGTGGTATAAGAAGCTGGCCGGGCACATCATACAGATGGCTTTGTACAATGCGTATGTGCTACGTCGATGTGCAGGCCAGAGGGGAACTTTCCTGGAATTTCAAGATCTAATCTTTAGGGACCAGGAAGGGGGGGCACCCAGTACTTCTGGAAGCGAGGCCACACGCATCGTACCAGGGCAACACTTTCCAGGAGAAGGTCCCCAAACCGGTGGAAAGGGAAAGAGTCAAAAGAGGTGCAGAGTCTGCTATAAGAGGGGGATAAGGAAGAACACAATATACCAATGTGACACGTGTCCCGAAAAACCAGGGCTCTGTATAAAAGATTGTTTTAAAATGTATCATACATCCCTTGATTTTTAATTTACCCTGATGCACTCCGCACAGCTTACCCCCCTCATCTTTCCCTTCTGAGCCCTGCCGTATGCCCAGGCAGCTGATAACAGCCACATGTAGGGTATTGTCGTACCCAGGAGAACCCACATTACAATTTAAGGGGTGTATATCTCCGGTGGCGCATGCTGGGCACACTATATTGGACACTGAAATGGCATATACATATATAAAATTGCAAATCTCACACTGCACCATCTGCTGCGCATTATCTTTTACACAGTACCTGTGGGGTCAAAATTCTCACTACACCTCTAGATAAATGTCTTAAGGGGTGTAGTTTTTAAAATGGGGTCACTTCTCGGGGGTTTCAACTGTACTGGTACCTCAGGGGCTTCTGCACACATGACTTAGCACCAGAAAAGCTCCAGTAGGCCAAATGGTGGTCCTTTCCTTCTGAGCCCTCCCATGGGCCCAAAGGGCAGTTTATCACCACAAATGGGGTATTGCCGCACTAAGGACAAATTGGGCAACAAAATGGGGTATGTTGTTCCTTGTGAAAATAAGAAATTTTGATCAAAAATGACATCTTATTGGAAAAAATATCATTTTTTTCATTTCACAGCCCAATTCAAATAGGTGCTGTGAAAAACCTGTGCGGTCAAAATGATAACAAAAACCATAAATGAATTCCTTGAGGGGTGTAGTTTCCAAAATGGGGTCACTTCTGGTGGGTTTCCATTGCTTTGATACCTCTGGGGCTCTGCAAATGCGACATGGCACCCGAAAACCAATCCAGCAAAATCTGGACTCCAACAAACACATAGCGCTCCTTTCCTTCTGAGCCCTCCCATGGGCCCAAACGGCAGTTTATCACCACAAATGGGGTATTGCCGCACTAAGGACAAATTGGGCAACAAAATGGGGTATGTTGTTCCCTGTGAAAATAAGAAAATTTGATCAAAAATGACATTTTATTGGAAAAAATATAATTTTTTTCATTTCACAGCCCAATTCAAATAGGTGCTGTGAAAAAACTGTGCGGTCAAAATGATAACAAAAACCATAAATGAATTCCTTGAGGGGTGTAATTTCCAAAATGGGGTCACTTCTGGTGGGTTTCCATTGTTTTGATACCTCAACGCCTCTTCAAACCTGGCATGCTGCCTAAAATATATTCTAATAAAAAAGAGGCCTCAAAATGCACTAGGTGCTTCTTTGCTTCTAGGGCTTGTGTTTTATTCCACGAGCGCAGTAGGGCCACATGTGGGACATTTCTAAAAACTGCAGAATCTGGACAATACATATTTAGTAGTGTTTCTCTGGTAAAACCTTCTCTGTTACTAAAAAAAAATGTAATAAAATTGAAATTCAGCAGAAAAAATGAAATTTGCAAATTTCATTTCCACTTTGCTTTAATTCCTGTGAAATGCCTGAAGGGTTAAAAAACTTTCTATATGCTGTTTTGAATACTTTGAGGGGTCTAGTTTTTAAAATGGGGTGTTTTATGGGGGTTTCTAATACATAGGCCCCTCAAATCCACTTCAGAACTGAACTGGCACCTTCAAAAAAAGGCTTTTGAAATTTTCTTAAGAATATGAGAAATTGCTGTTTATGTTCTAAGCCGTGTAACGTCCAAGAAAAATAAAATAATGTTCAAAAAACGATGCCAATCTAAAGTAGACATATGGGAAGTGTGAACTAGTAACTATTTTGGGAGGTATAACCGTCTGTTTTTCAAGCAGATGCATTTAAATTCTGAAAAATGCTATTTTTTGTAAATTTTCTCTAAATTTTGCAATTTTTCACAAATAAAGACTGAATATATCGACCAAATTTTACCACGAACATGAAGCCCAAAGTGTCACGAGAAAACAATCTCAGAATCGCTTGGATAGGTTTAAGCATTCCGACGTTATTACCACATAAAGTGAAATATGTCAGATTTGAAAAATGGGCTCTGAGCCTTAAAGAGGCTCTGTCACCAGATTTTGCAACCCCTATCTGCTATTGCAGCAGATCGGCGCTGCAATGTAGATTACAGTAACGTTTTTATTTTTAAAAAACGAGCATTTTTGGCCAAGTTATGACCATTTTTGTAATTATGCAAATGAGGCTTGCAAAAGTCCAAGTGGGTGTGTTTAAAAGTAAAAGTCCAAGTGGGCGTGTATTATGTGCGTACATCGGGGCGTTTTTAATACTTTTACTAGCTGGGCGCTGTGAAGAGAAGTAACATCCTCTTCTCTTCAGAACGCCCAGCTTCTGACAGTGCAGATCTGTGACGTCACTCACAGGTCCTGCATCGTGACGGCCACATCGGCAGCAGAGGCTACAGTTGATTCTGCAGCAGCATCAGCGTTTGCAGGTAAGATCGACTTACCTGCAAACGCTGATGCTGCTGCAGAATCAACTGTAGCCTCTGGTGCCGATGTGGCCGTCACGATGCAGGACCTGTGAGTGACGTCACAGATCTGCACTGTCACAAGCTGGGCGTTCTGAAGAGAAGAGGATGTTACTTCTCATCAGAGCGCCCAGCTAGTGAAAGTATTAAAAACGCCCCGATGTACGCACATAATACACACCCGCTTGGACTTTTACTTTTAAACACACCCACTTGGACTTTTGCAAGCCTCATTTGCATAACTACAAAAATGGTCATAACTTGGCCAAAAATGCTCGTTTTTTTTAAATAAAAACGTTACTGTAATCTACATTGCAGCGCCTATCTGCTGCAATAGCAGATAGGGGTTGCAAAATCTGGTGACAGAGCCTCTTTAAGGCCCAAACTAGGCTGCGTCCTTAAGGGGTTAAAGTAAAGTGAGTGAAATTTACAATTATTATTTTTTTTGCAGAAAGTCATATTTAATTTTTAAAAAAACTGTAACACAGAAGGTTTTACCAGAGAAACGCAAATCAATATTTATTGCCCAGATTCTGCAGTTTTTAGAAATATCCCACATGTGGCCCTAGTGTGGTAATGGACTGAAACACCGGCCTCAGAATCAAAGGAGCACCTAGGGAATATTGGGGCCTTCTTTTTTATTAGATTATATTTTAGGCACCATGTCAGGTTTGAAGAGGTCTTATGATGCCAAAACAAGGGAAACACCCCAAAAAAATACCCCATTTTGGAAACTACACCTCACAAGGAATTAGTCTACGGGTGTGGTACGCCCCACAGGTGTTTCATATGTTTTATTAGAAATGGGCAGTGAAAATAAAGAAAATATTTTTTCTTCAAGAAGACGTAGCTCTAGCTTAAAAAAAAAAAAAAATTCATTCTCTCAACAAATAAAGGAAATAAAGAAACCCAACATTTGTAAAGTAATTTCTCCCGAGTACGGCAACATCCCATATGTGGTCCTAAACTGCTGTTTGGGCACACGGCAGGGCTCAGAAAGGAAGGAGCGTCATTTGGCTTTTGGAGTGTAGATTCTGCTGGATTGGTTTCTGGTCACTATGTCACATTTACAAAGCCCCTGTGGAACCAAAACAGTGGTAACACCCAAAAAACTGACCCCATTTTGGAAACTACACCCCTCAAGATATTCACCTAGAGGTGTAGTGAGAATATTAACCCTGCACGTGTTTTGCAGAAATAAGTGTGCACTCGATGTTGGAGTGAAAATGGGAATTTTTCCATAGATATGCCAATATGTGGTGCCCAGCTTGTGCCACCATAACAGACAGCTCTAATTATTAAGCTGTGTTTCCCGGTTTTAGAAACACCCTACATGTGACCCTAATCTTTCACATGGACTATCGACAGGGCCCAGGAGTGAAAGAGTATCATACAAAATTGAGGCCCAATTTGGCGACTTACCAAGTATTGGTTCACAATTGCAGAGGCTCTGATGTGAAACAATAAAAGAAACCCCTGAGAAGTGATCCTATTTTGGAAACTACACCCCTCAAAGCATTTATTAAGGGGTGTAGTGAGCATTTTCACCCCACAGGTCTTTTCCATAAATGATTGCGCTGCGGATGGTGCAAAGTAAAAATTTAAATTTTTCCCTAGATATGCCATTTCAGTGTCAAATATGTTGTGCCCAGCTTGTGCCACTGGAGACACACCCCAAAGATTGTTAAAAGGGTTCTCCCAGGTATGACTATGCCATATATGTGGAAGTAAACTGCTGTTTGGGCACGCTGCAGGGTTCAGAAGAGAGGGAGCGCCATTTTTTTGCTTGGTAGTTTTACTGGTATTTTAGTTTATAATGTGGGGGCACATGTAAGCTGTGCAGAGTACATCAGGGGCATAGTCAGGTGGTATAATAATGGGGTACAAAAACAAAAAAACATAAAATAATCCAAAGGTATGTGTTACGCTGTGAAGCAATTCTTTATGTACAGGCCGATGTCGCACTGATAAATGTCCTTTCTTATAATTTAGGGCCTTGATAAATCGGCTCTTGAAACAGAAGAATGTTTCACTCGGGCTCGCACAACTGCATATTCTCTTTCCTGACATATTGGAGCCGTAACTTTTTTTATTTTTCATAGACAGTGGTATGAGGGCTGTATTTTTGCGGGATGAGCTGTAGTTATTATTGGTACCATTTACGATACATGCTATTTTTGATCCCTTTTTATCCTAGATTTTGGAAGGCAAGGTGACCAAAAAAAACAGCATTTCTGGCATAGTTTTTTTTTTATATAGCGTTCACCGTGCTTTATAAATTACATGTTAACTTTATTCTACGGGTCAGTAAGATTCCAAATTTATAGAACTTTTTTATGTTTTACAACTTTTTGCACAATAAAATTAAATTTTGTAAAAAGAATGTATTTTTTCTGTCGCCACGTTGTGAGAACCAGAACTTAAATTTTTTAGTCGACTGAGCTGTATGAGGGCCTTTTTTTGCGATACGAGCTATAGTTTTTGGATACATGGGAATTTTTATTCCAATTTTTGATGGGCAAAGTAACCAAGAAACAGAAATTCTGGCTTTTTTACGCCGTTCACCGCATGGAATAAAAGAACATAATATTTTTATAGTTCCGGCGATACCAAATATGTATGGTTTCATTTCTTTTTTTCAATAATAAAAGGACTTGATAAGGGAAAAAGGGCAAATGTGTTTTATTTTATTATATGTTTTACAACTTTTTTTTTTAGTCCCACTAGGAGACTTGAAGATCCAACTGCCTGATTTTTTTTCTAATACATTGCACTACCTATGTTGTGCAATGTACTAGATCTGTCAGTCGTTCACTGACCGCAAGCTGATTAGGCTTCGCCCCCTGGCGGGGCCTAATCAGTTTCCGTAATGGCAGAGCAGGAGGCCATTGTTAGGCCTCATGTTGCCATAGCAGCAGTCGGCAGCCCTGCGATTGCATGGCAGGGCTGCCGATCTACTACCAACCTCTAAGATGCAGCGATCGCTGCATCTAAGGGGTTAATGGCAGGGATCGGAGCTCCGGTTCCTGCCATTACAGGTGGATGTCAGCTGTAATATACAGCGGGCATTCATCGCTGATGACGCCAGCTCAGCTGCTGAGCCGGCGCCATCTTGCTGTCGGCTATGGCAGCATTTTAGGCCCCGCTGAAAGGCGAGGCTTGGAAAGCTTCCATAATAGGCAGACCGGGAGGCCTCTGGTTGCCATTGCAGCCACCGGCACCCTTGCAATTTTATTGGTGGGGTGCTGACGAGCTGCAAACCCCTTAAATGCAGCGATCACTTTTGACCGCTACATTTAAGGGGTTAAAGCGGGGATCGGAGCTAATTTTGGTCCACGCCATTACAGCAGGGTGTCGGCTGTAACATACAGCTGACAAAGGGGGATGGTGGCACCGACTCAGCTTCTGAGTTGGTGTCCACCATTTGTTGTATGGATACAGCAAAACGCAGGAATCACTGGCTTTCCATGACGTATCCATACTACAAATGTTGGGAAGGGGTTAATTCCACAGGTGCTTTGATCGCATGTGCCAATAAGGCGGGCACTTGATGTAAAAGTGCTCCTGCACTCCACGCTGCTAATACAGCCTCTCTAGCAACCTACTGATTGGCCGCCAAAGCCGACACTCAGCGCAGAGAGCGGCAGTTTTTGGTGGAATTAAACATCAGTTTTTCATCCATGCAACTTGCATGACAAAGACTAAGGCCCCATGCACACGAACGTGCTTTTGCGGCCGCAATTCCCCCGAAAATCCACGGGAGAATTGCGGCCTCATTCATTTCTATGGGGCCATGCACACGACCGTAGTTTTTACCGTCCGTGCACGGCCCGGGAGCCAGCACGGCAGAAAGAACGGACCGGTCTTATTACGGCCGTGTTCTGCGGTCCGGGCTCTTTGAAAATAATGGCCGCGGCCATGTCCCGCGATTTTCGTGCGGCCTGCGGCTGACAGTCCGCAGCCGGCCGACCCGAAAATCACGGCCGTGCACATGGCTACGATCGTGTGCATGAGGCCTAAAATGTAGGTTTGAAAGGCCCTCCCCTAGAACGCTCTGTCAGCAGTTTTGTAGCCTCAAGACTGCTGACAGATTCCCTTGAAAGCAAAGTGGTGGTAAGCTGTAACAAAAAAAATAAAAAATGTTGGGCATATATTAAATTGTAATCCTTTTTTTCAGTAACCTAGAATGTGTTAACAGAGAAACGCAACTCAATATTTATTACCCTGATTCTGAAGTTTTGAGCAATACACTACTGCAAACACCAAGTAACAAGTGTCAGTTTCAGAGTGGCCGTTATTGGCTCCTGGATAGGTTTCTACAACTGTATAAGATTGTACGGTGTATACGAACTGGAATCCTATTCCTCCAATTTATTCTGAGTGCCGTGCCACCATTACAGTTAGGCCTCCCACACATGGTGTTTGGTCCGTGATATACGGTCCGTACGTCGGCCGCATTTCCCAGACCGAACTCAGTGCAGGGAGCCGGGCTCCTAGCATCATAGTTCTGTACGATGCTAGGTGTCACTGCCTCGCTGTGGGACAACTGTCCAGTACTGTAATCCTGTTTTCAGTACGGGACTGTAGTTCCACGGAGAGGCAGGGACTCCTAGCATCGTACATAACTATGATGCTAGGAGCCCGGCTCCCTGCAATGTGCTCAGTCCGGGAAATGTGGCCGACGTATGGACCATATATCACGGACCAAACACACTCGTAGGTGACGCTCCTTAGGTAGCAACACAGGTCACTAGCCCTTTTAACCAATGTTATATCCACAGGAATCCTGCACGTCACCCACTTAGCCGTGGCCAATCAACGCCCAAACACAGTCCGGTCTCTTCTTAGCTATGAAAAAAGTACATTCCAGAGGTAGAGAACAAAAAAAGTTTCTCTTTTCATGCAATTTAAGCTTTACCAGTTTGTGATTCTCCAGCTATTACGATGTGTTGGGGAATAAAATGGATTCTCCCATTGTATTCCAAGGACTGGAGAACCTGGAAAATCACTTCAACCATCTCTGGACAACAGCATTTGGCATTTTCTGCAACTACCACAGATTTCGTCGGAAGTTACCACACACGTTACTTGCTCTCCACTGGCAGGCAAGAATAAAACCAGATTATAGGTCGGAGTACCAGCAATTGGAACACCAGTAATCAGGGAATTGAAAGAAAAATATCGGATACAAGAATGTAACAGCAAAATCTAGACACGCACAGGAAATCTGATAGACCGATCTAGAAAAAAAAAAAAGAGAGACGAGGCAGCCATCGCATCAGGGCAGAGATTGAATGGAGAGGTCACTGTATTCAGTTCTCTAGAAGTTAGGCCCCATTCATCTCTATTGGCCACAGACACCTGTCTGTATATTTACGGATGTGTGTCCGGGCTATAAAAACGATACGCAGAATATAGAACATGTCCTATTCTTGTCCGCATTTGCAGCACTGACTCGCCCATAGAAGTAGATGGGCGCATCTACAATTGCAGACAGCCACAAATGTGCATCCATATTTGCGGACAGTAAAAACCCCTTCTGTCGTGTGCATAAGGCCTTAAAGGAACAGTCTATAAAGAGGCATTCATTCCCAAAATGGACAATTATCACTGAGCCACTGTATAGACGAAGACTCTGATAGCTGGGGACCCAACGATCACTAGAACAGGATCCCAAGCCCCCTGTTCCTCCTCACTGCACAACCGGAGCGGTGGAAAAGCATGGGCAGGGGCGCTCTAATCAAAGTCTATGGGACTGACGGAGACAGCCGAGTACAGTGCTTGACGGTTCCCATCAGTCCCCTAGACATTGCATGGAGGCGCAGTGCGCACGCTCGAACACGGCTCCATTCAAGCTCCGGCTCAGGACCCCTGCGCTAGTGATCGGTGGGGCTCCCAGCGATCAGACCCTTATCACCTATACTGTGAAAAATCCAGGTCCAGGACCCCCACCTATCTCCAGAGCAGGGGGTCACTCATTCCCCACCCCACCTGGTAAGGCAGAGGGGAGCATGCATATGCGACGGTCTCCCCATTTTGTGAGTTACAGAAACAGCCGAGCAAGTCTACCTTATCAGGCAGGGGGGGAGTGAGAGGTTGATCCCAATCGTGGAGATAGGCGGGTCACCGATCAGAAAGGACTTGCTATACAGGTCTATGATGGCAATACCCCTTTTTTTTGCCGCAAACCTGCTGTGCTGAATAAAAATAGGGCATAGCACCTCTTCCAAAAAAATAAAAATAAAAGGCTCACCCATAGAGCCCTCAAGTTGATATTTATTATTTGTGTATTAGCCTGGGAAACGACAAACCACATACAAGTACGGCTGCCAATGCATAGGCCTCGGTGACCATACCTACCTTCCTCGAGTTGAGCGGCCACACAAGCCGCTGGCAGTAGCAGGAATAATTTCGGACACATTGCCATCATTCTGAACTAAACCCGCCACACACTAACACAAGCCCGGCAGCTGTTACAGCAGGACTCCGCATGCAGACCTCCTCACACTCATGCCACACTGGGGGCAGACATATTTGTTTCCTTGCGTATCAGGCTGCGAGTTTATTTTTTTTTTTTGTTTTTTTTTTCCCTCGAGCTTTAAACCAACTTTATTAAACAAGTCAACTGCGTAGTATGCTTAGCCTATGCGGAGAAGCTTTATGCGCATGCGTTTAGTGTAGTGGCCGATAGTGACTGTTACGGAGATCTCAACATTGCCTGTATAGAGTAGCAGTCTCTACACGCTCTTCTGTTGTGAGGTAAAGAGAAGCTTCAGCGGCAACAGCGACCATGTCTATCTTCACACCCACCAACCAAATCCGCCTTACTAATGTGGCCGTCGTGCGGATGAAGAAGGGAGGAAAGAGATTTGAAATAGCCTGCTACAAGAACAAGGTTATGAGCTGGAGGAGTGGAGCGTGAGTTTATTCTACTACTTGTAACGACAGGGGGAAGTCATTTGGTAACGTATGTCAAGACCCGTAGGAGACTGCTAATATGACGCCACTGGGTTAGGCAGACATTTTTGTTTGACAGCGAGGCTTGAGACGCAAACCAAGTCACGTGTAGGGAGTTACGGCGACAGTGTAGCTCAGCGAGCACATGGCTGTTTCCGTAACTCCCGACCACCTAACCAGGAAGTGGCCGGAGTCGAGTAAGCTAGAATGGGGTTTAGGGGGCCCCGTTCTAGAGGTAGGTGTGGGACCCGCATTTATCTAACATTTATGACATTGGCTATGTCGTAAATGTCTCTGATGGAAAAACCCCTTTAAATTTCACATAATAGGGGAGATTTACTATTTCTCCCTTACTTTGCATTTCCTAAGTCTGTGACAAGGTGAATACGTATAGTTTATTATTTTGCCGCAGGGATACCTATAAATGTAGCGCATTAATACTTGCGTCTCTGCTCCAGAATACCGCCAAACCTGTCTGATCTGATGGTTTATTTTGTGCTGCTTACTTGTGACAAAACTTATTTTAGGGTAAAGCCGAATGAAAATGATACCCATATGAGGAAGTCACACAAAAAAATACTTATTTTTGGCAGAGAGAAAATAAATATGCAAAGGACATGCGCCAATAACGTGCAAGTATAACCTGAAAGTAGGCACAGCGAGGATAATAAATGTGGGCTAAGGTTGGCTGCGTCCACGTAATAGTTTTGCATTCATGGTGGATTAATTGGCATACCTTTTGTTATTCGTTGTTCTATCCAAATCCGTTTTGTTTTTGTGGCAAATGAGGTTGTTCTTTAATATCGTACCATTTGTATTTGGCATTTTTTTTTAATTCATCTCTTAAAAAGGTAAGTTGTCCAACAAGATTCCGATTTTTCTAAATTCGCTTGCTCAACTTTTTTAAATTTTAAAATTGTCAGCATTAGGCCCTGTTCACACTGGTTTTTTTTGCAGGCTGAAAAATATTTTGAGGCAGATTTTGACCTGCCTGCACCTTTGCCACGTTTTTCAGTCATAGCCATTGAGCGCAGCTTTCAAAAAACGCTGCGAAAATCGCTTTCTCATCCTCCCGTTGATTTACACTCGCGGGGAAAAAAAACCGCCTCCACCTCCCATTGAAATGAATGGGAGGCAATTTAGGCAGTTTTTTGGCGCGGTTTCCGTGTCAAAAACAGTGCCAAAAAAATCTCTGTGTGAACTGGGCCTTAAATGGATTCTCTATTCTGCTCTGGTGCTTTTTACATGGCTGGGTGAGCGGTTGGGGTTTGGACCTTTGTGTCTTCTCTCTCACCTGACTTGCCCTATTACAGCAGTAGAGCCTCACATGCTATAAACTTGTCCATAGGGGTCTTTTGTCAGGCGGACGCCAAAAGACTGTCCTTTTGCCTGGCCGGTATATGCCTCCCCATCTTGATAACTTAGATGTGATCGATTACAGGTGGATCCTGCGTGTCAGGTCTTAGCGCAGAATACAAAGCATCTGTATCTTGAAAAGTAAAAATAATTTTTAATAAAAACTAATTATAAAGTTTCACAAAACACACTGATTGACCTTTTTATTATAAAAAAAAAAAATCGGTGTACATTCCCTTTAAGAGTTTTATCTGCTCATTAAAAAGTTGCGGAAGTGGCTTCTGTCGTTGTGCAGCGGCCTCGGAATCCGGACCACCAATTCTGTTAGTGTGAGTAAAAGACGAAAGTGATTGCATTTTAATCTCTAAGATTTGAATGTAGATAAAATTAATCGTATATTTTACGTGTTATACCAACAATGGGCGGCTATGGAAAATTCAAAACAATTGCATATCTGGCAATCCTCTTACGTCAATGTATTGAAATGTTCTTTTTGCCTTTAGAGACAAAGATATTGATGAAGTTTTACAGACCCACTCTGTATTCATGAATGTGTCTAAAGGACAGGTTGCTAAAAAGGAGGATCTTGCCAAAGCATTTGGGACAGACGATCAAACAGAAATATGCAAACAGGTACTGGGTGTGTTCTTTGGCTTAGTTTTTACTGATGTGTATGACATCTTAGGAGAAAAAACGACGGAGTACTTTAATGTCACTATTGCTGTTCTTTTTTGCATTTTTATATTCCAATGCTAGACATTGTTGGGATATTTCTAAGGCCCCGATGATCCCTACAACAAAGAGGCTGTAGTATTAAAGAGGCTCTGTCACCAGATTATAAATGCCCTATCTCCTACATAATCTGATTGGCAGGATGTGGGGACTGCCTCGCTTCCGGCGGTCCCAGCGTGGATGCGCCGCTGTACGACATCACAGTCTGATTACTTAGAACACCATATAAGGGCTAACATGGAGCACACAGTAGTATACATCCCCCTGAGGAAGCACTACGTGGCGAAACGCGCGTCGGGGTTTATGCAGCGGAGCGGACATCACTCTTTTACACTCACCTGATTCTATCTATGGGTAAGTCTGCTTTGAGCATATTATTGTCTGTTATGACATGCACTACACTTTTGTCCCTTGATACACTTGTTACCTATGGAGACATTGTTCTCCCTTTTTTCTCTTACATTTCAAGGATGGTGTATTATTGTTTTGATGACTGATAATTAGAGAACTGCTGAAATAGTCGTAGCGTTACTCTTGGATCACAGGTAGTAATAACATTTGATGCGGTCTCCGCTTTTTTATACTAGTCTCTTTATGTTATTTTAATTATGTACAGTGTTTGTGTAATAAAAATTTATACTTTTATATATATATTGGCGTTAAAGGCTCTTTTCTGTCTCTTTGTGGTATATGCATTATTATAGAGCTGCCTATATGATATGGGGGGACGGTTGTGATAAAGACAGCTCCCAGCCCTTGTTACTACTCTGTTTGGAGTCTATATATCTGATCATAATCTGATTGGCGCTGTAATGTAAATAACAGCAGTGGTTTTTATTTTGAAAAACGATCATTTTTGAGCAAGTTATGAGCTAGTTTAGATTTATGCTAATGATTTTCTCAATGGATAACTGGGTGTGTTTTTACTTTTTACCAACTGGGTGTTGTAAAGAAGTGTATGAGGCTGACCAATCAGTGACTAATCAGTGTCCTGCACTTCTCATTGTTCCAGCCCAGCATGATCCACAGCACAGTGTGATTGTGCAGTGAAAGAAGCTGGGCTGGAACAATGAGAAGTGCAGGACACTGATTGGTCAGCGTCATACACTCCTCTGTACAACACCCAGTTGGTAAAAAGTAAAACACGCCCAGTTGTCCATTGAGAAACTCATTAGCATAAATCTAAACTAGCTCATAACTTGCTCAAAAATGATCGTTTTTCAAAATAAAAACCACTGCTGTTATCTACATTACAGCGCCAATCAGATTATGTAGGAGATAGGGCACTTATAATCTGGTGACAGAGCCTCTTTAAGTAAAGAAGCACCTTTGGCTGTTCTCCTACACAGCGCCACTCCCAATACCGTCCCCTTTACAACATGGTGCCTGGCCACAATGTGGTTTCTTTACCCCTTTAAACAGTGAATATATTTGATGGCAGTGACTCAATGTGTGTTATACAGCACATGAAATATATTGCAGTCTCAGTATCTAGTTTTACAAGACAAAAAAAAAAGTGCAGTTACTCACAGCAACCATATCCTTTGCTGGTTTCATTCTCCAAATGGTTTTTGAAAAGGGGCAGCTGCAGGCTGCTCGCTCCACAGGCACGGATCTTATATGCATATACCTTTTTTTTTTACCTATACACCAATCTCAACATATTTTTGTTAGCTTCTGCTTGTTTTATTTCCATCCTTTTTGTTTTTACACTGAGATTAGCATTCAATAGTGGTCTGTGAATTTACCTGGGGGTTGGTTTACCTTGCACCTTCAGCAATATATTTTAAAGGGGCTCTGTCACCAGATTTTGCAACCCCTATCTGCTATTGCAGCAGATCGGCGCTGCAATGTAGATTACAGTAACGTTTTTATTTTTAAAAAACGAGCATTTTTGGCCAAGTTATGACCATTTTTGTATTTATGCAAATGAGGCTTGCAAAAGTCCAAGTGGGCGTGTATTATGTGCGTACATCGGGGCGTTTTTACTACTTTTACTAGCTGGGCGTTCTGACGAGAAGTATCATCCACTTCTCTTCAGAACGCCCAGCTTCTGGCAGTGCAGACACACAGCGTGTTCTCGAGAGATCACGCTGTGACGTCACTCACTTCCTGCCCCAGGTCCTGCATCGTGTCGGACACATCGGCACCAGAGGCTACAGTTAATTCTGCAGCAGCATCAGCGTTTGCAGGTAAGTAGCTACATCGACTTACCTGCAAACGCCGATGCTGCTGCAGAATCTACTGTAGCCTCTGGTGCCGATGTGTCCTCGCTCGTCTGACACGATGCAGGACCTGGGGCAGGAAGTGAGTGACGACACAGCGTGATCTCTCGAGAACACGCTGTGTCGGCACTGCCAGAAGCTGGGCGTTCTGAAGAAAAGTGGATGATACTTCTCGTCAGAACGCCCAGCTAGTAAAAGTAGTAAAAATGCCCCGATGTACGCACATAATACACGCCCACTTGGACTTTGAATTTAAACACGCCCACTTGGACTTTTGCAAGCCTCATTTGCATAAATACAAAAATGGTCATAACTTGGCCAAAAATGCTCGTTTTTTAAAAATCAAAACGTTACTGTAATCTACATTGCAGCGCCTATCTTCTGCAATAGCAGATAGGGGTTGCAAAATCTGGTGACAGAGCCTCTTTAAAATGGCATAAATCGCAATTCCATAATATAGCGTCTGTGGATTTGTGTGGAGTGTTCTGATAATACAGTAGACTAGTGGGATTGAAATGACTAATAGCCCATCAATAGACAGTCATAATTTTACATGGCTTCAAAAATCATCTTATGACAGGGTGGATTCACTTAGGTAGCTTAGGTGTGGGTTTTTTTAATTTTATTTTTCATTAACAAAAAAATGGATGCGTATGTATGCTGTTAGTCTACAGGAACGTATGAAGATATCTACATGCACAGCATTTTGCTTATTTTCACTTTTGTAATTGCCATGTTTTCCAAAAGCATAATGCTCTTATGGTGTTTTGTTCCATGTGCTTCAATAGGTTTTTCAATACGCCTTAAAAATGCATGTACAATAAGGCATAATTTCAAAAATGACTTAAAAATACATACGAGTTAAAGGGTAACTAAGCTTAAAGTTATGATCGGTGGGAGTCCGATCGCTAAGACCCCCACTGATAGCTTAAAGCGGCAGAAGCACTCGGGTAAGCATCCTGCTGCTTCGTTTATGATTGGCTTTCCTAGGAAAGCCGAGCGCGTTGTACGGACTCGTAGACCTTCTATTGAGCCGTACACCGCTCCGAGGAAAGCAAATCCGAAAGAAAGCGGTACAGCGCTCACCCGAGTGCTTCTGCCGCTTTTGTTTTATCGATCGGTGTGGTCTCAGTGCTCGGACCCTCACCGATCAAAACTTATGACATGTTACTATGACATGTCAAAAGTTTTTTACAAGTTTTGTTACACTTTAAAGCCCCATGCACACGACCGTAAAAAAAAACTTTGTATGGGAGCATGGCCGTCGTGCCCGTAAGATTGCGTCATTATGGGCACGGCCGTGTGCATGAGGCCTAAGAAAATAGCAGGTGTAGTTTGTAGTATGTCTTTTTTTGATGCAGTTTTAAATAGGGGGGGGGGGGACACAAAACTCTGTTAATCCGGCCTTTAAAGTAGATCTATTATCATACTATATTGTGCTATGTAAGGGCAGCATAGTATGGCGAAAGGTCCGCTCTACAATTAGCCCAAACATCACAAAAAAACACTGCGCTGTTTGGCTAATTGCAGCTAGTAAAGAATACAGCGGACGCATAGTTATGAGTTTTCCGTATTCATGAGGGGAGCACTCTCCTATCCTCCTGCCCTTCTGACCAGTAGCTGCCAGGCTGTTGTGTCTTTACATGTATATACAGCAGCCATAAATCGCTAAAGAGAAAGGCTGAAGGTATACGCTGGACTCATAACTATATATATATATATATATATATATATATACACATACACACTGTATTCTTTGATACCTGTCATTAGCCAAGTGGCAAATTATTTTTTGTGATTTTTGGGCTAATAGAGCGGACCTGTCCCCATACTATGCTGCTTAAAGAGGCTCTGTCACCACATTATAAGTGGCCTATCTTCTACATAAGGAGATGGACGCTGTAATGTAGGTGACAGCAGTGCTTTTTATTTAGAAAAATTATCTATTTTAAACCACTTTATGAGCAATTTTTAGCTTTATGCTAATGAGTTTCTTAATGCCCAAGTGCGCGTGTTTTTACTTTCGACCAAGTGGGCGTTGTACAGAGGCGTGTATGACGCTGACCAATGAGTGACCAGTCAGCGTCATACACTCCTCTCCATTCATTTACACAGCAGCATCGCGTTCTTACTAGAACACGATGTGCAGCCACATACGCATACATTAACGTTAATCAAGTGTCCTGATAATGAATATACATCACCTCCAGCCTGGACATCATGTGTATTCAGAATCCTGACACTTCTGAATATTTTCGGTGAGATTCCAGCAAGCCACGCGTAATCTCGCGAGATTACAATGTAAACGAGATTTCGTCTCCCTTGCTGGAAATCTCACAGAAAAGATTCAGAAGTGTCAGGATTCTGAATACACGTGACGTCCAGGCTGGAGGTGATGTATATTCATTATCAGGACACTTGATTAACGTTAATGTATGTGTATGTGGCTGCACATCGCGTTCTAGTAAGAACGGGATGCTGCTGTGTAAATGAATGGAGAGGAGTGCATGATGCTGATTGGTCAGCGTCATACACTCCTCTGTACAACGCCCACTTGGTCTAAAGTAAAAACACGCCCACTTGGGCATTAAGAAACTCATTAGCATAAAGCTAAAAATCGCTAATAAAGTGGTTTAAAATAGATCGTTTTTCTAAATCTAAAGCGTTACTGTCACCTACATTATAGCGCCGATCTCCTTATATAGGAGATAGGGCACTTATAATGTGGTGACAGAGCCTCTTTAAATAGGTACAGCATAGTATAACGAAAGATCTGCTTTAATGTGGTTTTCCCATAAACGACATTGATGGCCAAATCTAGCAATATGCCAACAATGTCTGTCGTCCGATAATTCCTTTAAACAGCAGCCTTTACTCTTATGTACAGTAGGGCAAGCACAGGGAATTTGACATTTGTCACTGGCCTGTCTGTGTTCTTTGACTGCTTTTGTAACTAGAAAGGGATTAAGATAATATATACGTATACAATATATGTATACAGGTTACATAGATGGCTGTATCTAAAAAAGTAAAAAAAAAAACAGTTTAAAAGTGGTTTAAAAAAACAAAATACTTTCACTAAATAAAAAAATAATTTCCAAAAGGTGTACATAGTCTTTAAATTAAACTTTACTTATTTCAACAGATTTTGTCAAAGGGAGAGCTGCAGGTCTCTGAGAAAGAGCGGAGTACCCAGCTCGAACAAATGTTCCGAGATATTGCAACTACTGTAGCAGACAAGTGTGTAAATCCAGAGACCAAGAGGCCATACACTGTAAACCTCATTGAGAGAGCTATGAAAGACATCCATTACTCCGTTAAAGCAACTAAGAGCACTAAACAACAAGTAAGTGAAACATTTGTTCCCCGCTTTCTATGCATGTGGTACAAGAGTTAATAATAAATCTATTTGATTGTTTTCTACAGCTCTGCATATGTTCGCCAGCCAGGAAGCTGAGTTCAGAGATATATATACTCTTATCAAATGACTCAGTATTTTCATGTAAAAAGAAGTTTACATACTGCCAGTACTTAGAATTTAAATGCCTGGCATGTAATCCTACCGTTACTTTGCAGCAGGGGAAATGAATCACCAGACATGGCTTCCTCCATTGATAACAGCTGATCGCCAGGGATCAGAAAAGTCAGACTCATGGCGATCAGCTGATCGCTGGGCCAGTTTCTATTTAAAAAAGGGTGGTCTTTGGAGCCACCCGCTTTTTCCCCTTAGTTTCCATACTTTTCCTGTGGAAGGATTTGCTTGAGGTTCTGTGGCTGTATCTAAACAATAGCGCACAGGTTAATAAAGTTAACTGTATGGCAGATCTACAGCTGTAATGGAAGGTACATCCCAAAAAATTCTAAGTATTTAAACATACAGTGCTGTGAAAAAGAAATGCCCTTCAAACAATTTCTACTAATTTTGCCAATTTGTCACATTTAAATATTTCAGATCATCCAACAAATTTTAATATAAGATAAAGACAGAAATAAGGGCCTGTTCACATCAGCGTTGGCTTTCCGTTCCTGGGTTCCGTCGGAGGTTTCCGTCGGGTGAACCCCTCAATGGAAAGTCAAACTGAAACCACAACTTCCGTTTCCGTCACTATTGATATCAATGGTGACGGAAACATTGCTAATGATTTCCGTTCGTCACCATTCCGGCAGGTTTCAGTTTTTCCGACAGAATCAATAGCGGAAGCAATAACCAGGCGCACCAAAGTCCTCCCTGGAGGAATGTCCCCAACTTGCAGGGGATTGACAGAGACAATGCAAGACGGATCTATAATGTTCTGTGGAATTTCCATTGTGTCTTCTGTCTCGAAAGACCTGGACAAGGCATTGGCCCTCACGTTCTTGTCAGCCAGGCGATAATGGAGCTCAAACTGGAACCTGGTAAGGAAACAGCGACCACCTGGCCTGACGAGGGTTCAGCCGTTGGGCCGTCTGAAGATAGGTGAGGTTCTTATGGTCCGTAAAAATCAGGATGGGATGAACTGCGCCCTCTAGTAGATGTCTCCACTCCTCCAGAGCCAATTTGATGGCCAGTAACTCCCGATCCCCAATCAAGTAGTTGCGTTCTGTGGAAGAGAAGAGCTTAGAAAAATATCCACATACCATTGACTTGCCCTTGGAGCCTCTCTGGAACAGGAGTGCACCAGCACCGACAGAGGATGCGTCCACCTCCAACGAGAACTGTAGAGAGACATCTGGATGATGGAGGATAGAGGCTGACGTGAAGGCACTCTTCAGGCTATTGAATGCAGACTCTGCCTCAGGAGTCTGCAGCTTGGCGTTCATGCCCTTCTTAGTGAGGTTAGAGATAGGAGAAGTTTGGAATAAACGGTCTGTAAAAATTGGCGAATCCCAGAAAGCGCTGTATGGCCCTCAAGCCTTGAGGACGTGGCTATTCCAGGACAGACTTTTTAGCTTTTCAGGATCCATCTCAAGACCTCAATCCGAGACGATGTAGCCCAGGAAGGGTAGAGCATCTCTTTCAAACACGCACCTCTCCAACTTGGCGTACAGATGATTCTCCCTTAACCGTAGCAAAACTTGACGGACATGTCTCTGATGCGTCATAGGATCTGGAGAAAAAAATCAAGATATCATCAAGATAGACCACACCACAAACATAGAGGAGGTCACGGAAAATGTCATTAACGAACTCCTGGAAGACCGTGGGAGAATTACACAGGCCGAAGGGCATTACTAGATATTCATAGTGTCCATCATGGGTGTTAAATGCATTTGTCACCCTGGTGAATCCGGACTAGGTTGAAAGCCCCACGCAGGTGTAGTTTGGAAAAAATCTTGGCACCACGTATACGATCAAACAGCTTTGAGATCAGTGGCAAAGGATATTTATTTTTCACCGTGATCTGGTTGAGACCTCGGTAGTCAATACAAGGACGAAGAGAGCAATCCTTCTTTTTGACAAAGAAGAACCCGGCTCTTGCCGGGGAGGAAGACTTCCGTATGAAGCTCCTCTCCAAGTTCTCCTTCACATAGGTGGACATGGACAGAGTCTCTGGCAAGGAGAAAGGATATACCCTACCACGGGGAAGGGATGCACCAGGAATCAGCTCGATAGGGCAGTCATATGCCCGGTGTGAAGGCAATGTCTCCGCCTCCCTCTTGCTGAAGATGTCCGAAAATGCAGCATAATGACCCGGCAATCCTGCCAATGACCGAGGCAGAGAAGGCTGAGCCGAACTAATCTGCACCAGGCATCGGCTTTGACACTCAGGGCCCCACTGGAGAACCTCTATAGAATTCCAGTCCAGGACTGGGGCATGTAGTCGGAGCCAAGGCAGGCCCAGCAACACAGGGTTAACGGCTTTGGATAGGACATAGAACGACAGAAGTTCGGAGTGAAGAGCCCCTACTTGGAGCCTCAGCAGCTTGGTCACAGCTATAACTGGATCTGGCAGAGGTAGTCCATTTACTGATGCAACCGTCAACAGCCTCTCCAGAGGGGTGGTGGGTAATTGAAGAAGATCCACAAGGTCTCTACGGATATAATTAGCAGCGGATCCAGAGTCCAGATACGCAGAGACCTGACGTGTTCTTTAAAAGCGGGCACGAGTGTGCACACCGGTCGAGGTGAGTGGAAGCGAGCACTGGCGTCTCCTGTGGAGGGGACTGGGGCCAGTGCTCGCCGACCCATGGCTGCGGCCGTCAGGGGGAGAGTGAACCTGACGGCCCACAGTCACGGATATGACAGACTTGCTTGTGTGCTTTGGATCCGTTCAGAAGAGGATAGTGGTAGACCATTTTTTATGAATAATATGCCACCTCCACCAGAGGACCCAACAGTTTTTTTTCAGTCTGAGGTAAACAGCTGTATCACATAATTTAAACATTGACACTGACCTTGTAGATCTAATCTTGCCAACCAGTCTATTGACGTTTCTAAATTTAATAAATGGCAACCCACTAACTGTGAGAAAGTTATGTTTTTCTGGCCATTAGAATTGCTGGGAATTGGTCAGAACCCAACCCTGGAAACGTATTGGTCAAAGAACCTCCTAATTACCACATTGATCTTCTCACAGATAATGCCACACCATCTCTTTGCACTTTTGACCCAACCAGTCATCCCAACCCAAAGCTTTATAAGATATGGCCCATTAAACCAACGCTTTTCATCTAACATGACACTGGAGCGAGAGATTACAATTGACAAACTTCTAATGCTCTATAAGGGAAGGCTGTCTTAAAAACAATACGTTCCAACCAAAATAGCAAGATATGGCGTTAAAGTTACATGCTTAAATGGGGTTTCCATCCAATAAAAATTGATGGCCTATCCTCAGGATCGGCCATCAATAGCTGATGGGTCGGGGCCCGACTCCTAGGACCCTCCGCCGATCAGCTGTTTTGAAGGGGCCGCAGGGCTCGTACGAGCGCTTCTTCCTCTTTATTTCTTCTTGCTCACTGTGAATCGTCGACACGCATTTAGCAGGGATTCACAGGTATTGCAGCCTTTTCTCCCATTGAGCGCAGCGTCCCCTCCAAAACAACTGATCGGTTGGGGTCCGGGGAGTCCGAGCCCGACCCATTCACTATTGATGGTCTATCCTGAGGATAGAACATCAATTTTTATTGGCTTTTAACTGCTTCCACTTGTTCTACCTGTATAAACGTTTAAAATAATTCTTTAATGATAATTTATTAAAATGTAGTAGGGCACAGAGTGCCAAAAGATCCAAATACAGGCGTTGGCAGCCAGATCAAGGGTGCACAGTAAGAGGAATGTGAAGTAGACAATCAACGTGCACTGATTAAACAGTGCCTGACAAGTCTGATGTAATTTTCAACACCTCTTTAGATGTGCTGGCAAATATTGGTAAGATCTGATTGCCACAGATTACAGGCACACTTCCCCTTAGGGAAGTGTGCCTGTAATCTGTGGCAATCAGATCTTACCAATATTTGCCAGCACATCTAAAGAGGTGTTGAAAATTACATCAGACTTGTCAGGCACTGTTTAATCAGTGCACGTTGATTGTCTACTTCACATTCCTCTTACTGTGCACTCTTGATCTGGCTGCCAACGCCTGTATTTGGATCTTTTGGCACTCTGTGCCCTACTACATTTTAATAAATTATCATTAAAGAATTATTTTAAACGTTTATACAGGTAGAACAAGTGTATTTCAATAAATTTAAACGTATACCTATATATCACTGATTTTGGACCAACTTTTAACTGCTTCCAGGTATAACACACCAAATTAAAATTTTTGTAATCGCTCACCCAACTACCATTGATAAATCAGTTTTTATGAGAGGTTTCTATAATTGGCTTCATGCACACGACCGTGCTCGTAATTACGAGCACGGCCGGCCGCTTTTGCGAGCCGTGCTGTCATTGTAAAGTATAGCAGCACGGCCCGAAAAATAGAACATGTTCTATTTTTTTAACGGCACGGGCACCTTCCCGTGAGAAAACGGGAAGGTACCAGTGGGTAACAGAAATCTATGAGCCCGTTATTGCGGGTCGTAATAATGGGTGTTTTTACGGTCGTGTGCATGAGGCCTTACTGTTATTTTTATCATCATTGTTAACTCCTTCCCGCCGCAGGCATTTTTCGGGTCTTCTTTTTTCCTCCTCCACCTTCCAAAAGCCATTACCTTTTTATTTTTCTGTCGATAAAGCCATATGAGGGCTTGATTTTTGTGGGACAAGTTGTAGTTTTTCATGGCATCGTTTATTGTACCATAAAATGTACTGGGAAACTGGAAATAGTTTTTGTGGTGCGGAATGAGAAAATAACAGTGATTCCTCCATTGTTTTTTGGGTTTTGTTATTACGGTTGTTCACAGTGCAGTTAGAACTACATGTTAAAGAGAACCATTTACCTGCCCATACATGTGCAGCTGAGTGCACCATGAATAGGCAGTACTGCATAAATCCTCGGGCACTTTAAGAAAATTTCCTATCCTCCTCCGTTATTTAGATATCGGTGCCATTATATTTGGTGTCTGATATTTAAATAACCGCCTAAACTGTCAATGGGGCGTGTAATTGGCAAGGGGGAGTGATACCATCGCTGTGACACTGTCCAATCTGCTACGGACAGTGTCACAGCAAGAGCTGGAGAGAGGAGAGCGTGTCACGTGGAGCTCCGCCGCCGCTGCGGAACAGAGAGAGAAGATTTTACATTCTTCAGTTCAGTGGTGGCGGTGGCGGAGCAGTGCGTGCACACGCTGTCCTCTATCCAGCTCTTGCTGTGACACTGTCTGTAGCTGATTAGACAGTGTCACAGTGTCAGCGATGGTATCACTCCCCCTTGCCAATTACATGCCCTATTGACAGTTCAGGGGGTTATTTAAATTTCGGGCACCAAATATAAAGGCACTGATATCTAAATAACGGAGGAGGATAGGAAAAAAATGTAAAGTGCCCCAGGGTTTCTGCTGCCCTGCCTATTCATGGTGCACTCAGCTGCACATGTATGGGCAGGTGAAAGGTTCTTTTTAAGGTCACCCCTAACATATGAAAATTATTTTTTCTGTGTCAAAATTGTGTATAGCCTTTAATGTACAAAAACGTTGGTTTCGTACCCCCTCTATGGATATGATATACCAGTTATTAAAGACTGCTGATGTTCAAAATGGGTGTGGAATTTTAATAGACCATTTTACATTGGCCAAGTAGAGAAGTAAGGCTCTGTTCACATCTGCATTGGGGTCCCGTTCTGACGTTCCGTCTGAGGTTTCTGTCAGAACGGGACCCCGAACAGACACCGACGGAAACCAGAGGTTTCCGTCTCCATCACCATTGATTTCAATGGTGATGGAGCCGCTGTGCGTGGTTTCCATTTGTCTCTTTTGTGCATCGGATCAGTTGTTTTGCCGGAAGCCATAGCATAGTCGACTACGCTATTTCTTCCGGCAAAACAATGGGTCCGGTGCACAAAATAGACAAATGGAAACTACTCACAGCGGCTCCATCACCATTGAAATCAATGGTGATGGAGACGGAAACCTCTGGTTTCCGTCGGGGTCCTGTTCTGGCGGAAACCTCCGACGAAATGTCAGAACGGGACCCCAACGCAGATGTGAACAGAGCCTAAGGTCACTGCACTTCTCAGGCTTGAGCTGGTATATTACAAATATGTCAATGTGCAATATATCTCAAATAAATATTCTGGGGTCTTTGTTCACACTTGCCATCAAGGCTTCCATTTATAACAGATCTGTATGTTAGTGGATCGGAATGAAAGTCTGGTATTCTAGTTGACTCTAGATGACTCTTTTCTCTGTTTAAAAGCAAAAGACACATGACAAAAAAATCTTATTGAAGCCAACTGGTGGCTCTGGAATCTCATAGCATAAATACTAAACTAGACCTTTCTTTTTGCAGAGTATATTTGCTTCTATTTGTTTAATTATATTGTAGGCACTGGAAGTTATAAAGCAGCTTAAAGAAACCATGCAGATTGAGCGAGCCCACATGAGACTGCGTTTTATCCTACCTGCCAAGGATGGCAAGAGATTGAAAGAAAAGTTGAAACCACTTATCAAACACATAGAGAGTGAAGATTTTGACCAAGAGCTGGAGATTGTAAGTCCATGCTGCTACTGAATCACCAAACCGCTAAGTTACAGTCCGACGATTACTTACCTGTTAAATTTACTTAATTAAACTTTTATGATATGTCAGTCAGATAGTTGGAAGCCACAGGAACCGGTATATCTGAACCCTGACCTTGTCCCTGGTTTCATTGGAGAGGTAGCCAAGTATTCCCTTTCTGTTGAAAGTATGAGACTTCTTCCAGGACCAGTCAAGGACTTGCAGGATTCAGCAGTGTATGTGGTCTGTATGTCACAGGGGATGTGACATCTCATACTGGAAGTGCTCCTGTGCTTATGTTCTAGAATATAGTGGGACACTTGAGACTTTCTGGACATGCTCTCCTACATATTCCCTGATGCTTACTCCTGCAATCGGTGCAGAGACGGCAACCCTTCAGCCAAAAAGAAAAAAAAATTGACTGTACATTGCAAATGTATAGTCCAATTACCTGCTGCCCTGTTCCTGAATGTGCCAGGATCCGTTCCAGTCTCTCCCTTTCCGGTATCCAAAATGGCCAATACTGTCCTTTCCTGTGGAGATTTTCTGTGAAAGTCTGAAACACCCCCCCCCCCCCACCTTCTCCACTACTGGAAAGCAGGGGACCGTAACGGAGGCCAGAACATTCAGGAGCGGGGCAGTAGCTAAGTTGACTATAAATCTGCAATGTATAGTCAATTTATTTTTTGGCTGAAGGTGTATACTAAATGTTGGACCCTGTACCGATTGCTTCCTTTTAGGCAGCAATTTACGATAGTAGAGAACCTCTCAATTTCCCTACTGCATTTCATGTAATAATAACTATAATTCACCACACTTCATAAGGGAATGCCCTAGAAACACATGTGAGCAGAGGTCAGAGGTTTTCTACTGTAATTTGAGGGGTCTCGGCCTAGCTGATATGTTAAAAGCTTGGCACACCCTTGTAATGCGGCTCATCGACAGCAGTAAATATGAACCTTTTTTTATTATACATGAGAAATAATGTATTTATCTCTAATCCATGTTGTTAGGTATGTTTGATTGATCCTGGCTGCTTCAGAGAAATTGATGAGCTGATACGTTGTGAAACCAGAGGAAAAGGCACCCTGGAGGTTCTCAGTTTGAAGGATGTAGAAGAAGGAGATGAGAAGCTGGAATAAGAACACTGACCTGATAATCTGTCCCCATGAGACTGGCTTTGTAGTAAAAGACTGCTTCAAACCCTTCTGTAACGGACAGCATTTGTGTTCACAACAGCTATGTCTTTGCCTCAGTGTGTATCATTTATTAATTTGTAATTCTACTTTGCTAATAAGGTGTCAATATATTAACTACAAATAATATTTTTAAAACATTTTTTGGGTGCAGGTGTGCTTTGCAGCATTCCATATGTATAAAGACCCTGCAGTGTTACTTTTAGGGTCAGTTCACAGTTTTTTTTGGTGCTCGCAAGTCAAAATCTGACTCAAAATTCCTTATTTTGAGGAAGAGTTTTTCTGCCTGCAAAAGTCTGTGTGAACTAGACCTTAGAACAATTTAGTGCTTTTCGCAAAGGGGATGCATATGCAACTTATTAACTGCTATTTTCTGCTGTCTTGAAAAACGTCCTATACTATGTTACGCTTTTGGGTGCTAAAGGTGTACATTTTACAGCTGCCAGAATGTGCCTGTCCTCATCCATCGGAAAAGAACACTTGGGTGGTGCATTGTAAGCAGCTCTCAGCCAATCAACATTGCTGGGAATCACCATGAGGATTATCTGAGCGCATCTGACAAACAACCACTCACACTGCCCCTCTCATATGCGCAGCAAGATGCCAGGCATGTTGTACAGCTCCACTAACGCTATTATGAAATCTGTATAGTGCAGCTTTTAACACACTAAATTCAGTCGTGCAACTATAAAATGAGCATAAAGGGTTAAAGGGCCTTTGTCTCTTGACAGAGCTTCTTGTCCTATCCATCCACGAATTAGAGAGTCTGGTCCGTTCACGGACCCGATTGGCCCGCTAAAGTGAATGGGTCCGTGAATCGGATGCCGTCAAAACCGGCCGAGTGGCACTCGGTCGTGTGCAATTGCACTTAGAATGAACGTACACAATGCTGTACTGTTAATATATGATGCATGACTATTCTCATTTACGTTAACAAAAGTATACATTTATATTTCTATTGAAATCTCCTTAAAGCTGAGCATTTTTAAGCTTGTTTTGCACTACATAAATACACCCGAATTAATGCGTGCTTAGTGGGATGTATGGTGGAAGGAATCGGGGTTGGAGTAGAGGTATAGTATTGTCAAAATAGCCATTCAGTCAGAGACACGTCATCACGCTGGTGTCATGTTTTTGCTTTATATTAGATGTCTATAGGATGTTAGGAATAGCATCTTGATCTGCCCAAACGAAACCAAGAGGGATGTCTTCTAGAAAAATTTGTTATATCTGTCAAAACACCTAGGCCTCATGCACACTAACGTGTTTTTGCGTCCGCAATTCATCCACAAAAATGGAGGGGGAAGTCCGTATTTGCGGTCCGAGCTCATTGAAATCAATGTGTGCACGGTCCATGAATTGCGGACTGCCCACGTATGACACTTCGTGGCTGTCTGTGCTGTAATCACGGACCATGCACACGGCTACAGTCGTGTGCGTGGGACCTTGGATGAACAGTCGTTCACAAAGTTGGTTTATTTTGGCTGTTTAGTAATACATCTTGTAATTTAATTTCACTTACAAATAAAAATAACTATTCATTGTATTTTGACAAGCACAAATGAGGTGTCCCACAATGTTTTGAAAGCTTTCTTTGGAGCCTCTTTCCAAGACTATTAACATAACTATGAACCAAAACGTGGGAGGATTTTTAAAACGCTACACACCTTTTGCAGACCGTACATGGAAGGGACACAAACCGCAACTAAACGCATATACATGTGCCCTTAAAGTGAATGTAACCCCAATGAGTTCATCATGTTAGGTCATGTGCCCATGCAGAAGATTTCTGGAGTCTTATTTAGGCCTTCACACGAACGTGTTATACGTCCGTACTATGCGCGTGACTTTCACACACGTCGCACGGACCTATGTAAGTGAATGGGGCTGTTCAGACTGTATGTACGCTGGGTAAAACTCACGACATATCCTATACTTGCCCGTGTTTTGCGCAGCATGCACCCATTGAAGTCAATGGGTGCGTGCAAATCGCACACGGAAGCACTTCCGGGTGCCGCGCGTGATTTGCGCAACCGTAGTACAAAGAATAATTGTAAACAGAAAAACAGTGATAATGATGCCGGCTACATGAAATCACGCAGCCACGCACCACATGCTGATGCCACACGGACCTTTTGCGCGCGCAAAACAGACACGTCCGTGTGAATAAGGCCTTACTCGGAAAGTCCGCCACAGAAGTACATTGCAGCGTACCATATTTTTCGGACTATTAAGATACACAGGAATGTAAGACGCACCCAAAATTTGAAGCCTAAAAGGGAAGATTTTTTTTTTGTTTTCTACTGTACATTTCCTTTGGGGAATATTTAGGCGGTATGTTACAGATACAGTACCCCACCACAATGCCAGCCATAGTCCCCAATATAAAGCCAGCAATGGTGATACAATATATTGGCAACTATAGTACCCTCACCCTCTCCTGAACTCAGACATCAGAGGTGTGGGGAGGCAGGGGTTAATGGTGATGTATCTGCTCAGGCCACTGCTTGAGAGTTGACGCTGTTCATTCGTAGGAGGAGGGGGCATGACTAGAAGGGTCTTACAGATGAATACCTGCATATACTTACTAAGATGTCTATCTGCTCACTGAACAAACAATTTACACCCAGAATTCTGTCAAATCTAACTGTTCAGTGAGCAAATACCACAGATCCTTTACACATAGGACAGGACGGGCAGCATCCATAACATTGCACCGCAAGAAACTTTGAATCACGGAGCTCAGTCTCCGGCTTCTGCATACACTGGCCGCTGCCTGCATTTGAGCTATTAGGGTGTGTTCACACGCTTAACAAAACATGGCTGAAAATACAGAGCTGTTTTCAAGGGAAAACAGCCTTTGATTTTCAGCTGTTTTTTTAAACTAGCATTTTTTTACAGCTGTTTTTCTATTGAGTCAATGAAAAATGGCTCAAGAAGTGACATGCACTTCTTTTTACGAGTTTTTTTTTTTTTACGCGGCCGTTTTTTAAAACGGCCGCGTAAAATACGTCCCCTGGGAATGGAATGCCGTTTTTCCCCATTGATATCAATGGGCAGATGTTTGGAGGCGTTCAGCCCCCGCATTTTTAGCAGTTTTTTTGGGCGTTTACGGCCTGAAAAACGGCTGAAAATAGCTTGTGTGAACATACCCTTAGACGTACAAGAAGACTACAGCTCAGTTTTTAGGACAAAAAGTGTGTTTTAATAGTCCGAAAAATACGGTATGACTGGGGTTTAACAAAATTATGCAGCGAGAAAAAAATATATAAAAAGGATTTCAGGATATGTGGGGGGGCTTTCAAACCTACAGCATACCCTATGCTTTTTTTTAAAAAAATTCCAGGGTTTGCCACAGATGTCACCCATTGCTATGCAACGGTTCAGATCCGCTGCAAAATCTGCATGCAAAATGGTGTTAAAAGGTGGACGTTCACTAGACTAGTAGATCTTCTACCTCCTTAACAAAACCTGCATTTGTGGAAAAGATTTTCAAGTGAACATTGGATAAATAAAATTTGAGTCTAGTTTGACTGACTAGCAAAAAAACATCCTCAATAACTTCTGTGATCAATACACATTTTGTAGCCATACACTTAATGGGCACTTTATTACAGGCACCTATTTAGTATGGATGTAAGGAGTTCATTACTTTCAGAGGACTTCTTGATAGGGTTTCAGCAAGATGGTAGAAACTTTCCTTAGAGATTCTAGCCCATTGCTGCAGATCAGCAAAATTCACATTCCACCACATATTAAATGTGTGCCATTAGTTTGATATTTGGTTAGTGTGGAGTACACGGGCTTCATTGTCCTGTTCATGGAACCTGTTAGACAAGGCATGTTATCCTACTGAGAATAGCCATTTGAATCTCTGACTGGGGCACATGGTCAGCCACTGCAGTCAAGCAGGATCCGATGCCTGGCAATCCGAGACAGTAGGACGCGAGGGAGAGGAGACAGAAGTTTTCTATTGCAAATGTCTGCTATTTCTGCACGCACAGTGCTCAATAAGCCCTGTCTAGCATATTGAAACCAGCAATCTTGAGCGCATGATGCCCTCTGCACGTTATCTGTGTGTATAGTCCTGCTCTATCTACAGTAGTTTAGCAGTACAATAGAGCTATCAGATCACCCACCTTCCAATCAGGCGATGATTTTACTCATTCTGTCACTGTTTACACAGCACCGATTGTCTGTTCTACTTGCCAAAGTGAGAACCGTAATATTTCAAAATGTTAGATGGAGATGGACAGTCACATAAAAAAGCCAACCAAATGTTTTCAGATCTATATATAATAAAAGCCTGATTTAACGAAGATGTTTCATAGCTGTAAGGCTGGATTCACACAAGCATGTTCGGTCCATAAAGGATGGAACGTATTTCGGCCTCAAGTCCCGGACCGAACACACTGCAGGGAGCTGGACTCCTAGCATCATAGTTATGTATGAGTCCCTGCCTCTTCGTAGAACTGCTGTCCCGTACTCAAAACATGATTACAGTACGGGACAGTTGTCCCACAGCGAGGCAGGGACTCCTAGCGTCGTACATAACTATGATGCTAGGAGCCCGGCTCCCTGCAGTGTGTTTGGTCTGGGACGTGCAGCCGAATTACGTTCCGTCCTTTATGGACCGAACATGCTCGTGTGAATCCAGCCTGAAAGTGATTAAAATAACGTTTCATTTGTTTTGTGAAGCGGCCATCTTGCCCGGAGTTTCCATCTTGGTTCTTTTGTAGTGAATAAGAAAGTCATTGCTCCTTTAAGACGAGTTTTTATGTTTCTAAGTTCAGCTATCTTTGACCTTGGTTCCCATACGAGGCTTGGGGAGAAGGAACAGGGAGTGAGATCGGAGAGGGAGACCTGCTCACATACGCCTGCGAGTATGTCTCCCCCTTCTTAAAAGAACGATCTATGCTTGCCAAGAAAGATCGGCCACCTGCAAACCCTGATGTGTGAAGAATTATAATAATGCATTTGGAATGTATCGTACGGCTGTAATTGGCTGAATTTGAAATGTCACATTGCCTCTGATTGGTTAACCTCAAGCCTACACCCCTTTTGAATGATATTATTGTAATTAAGTTTGGCAATAAACCTCAGAGGAGTATTTTGAGGATACCAGCAGAGTCTGTATGTTATTCCTCTCCGATAGATAAAACATGATTTGAAACTGTATAAATCACTGGAATACGGGTATCGGTTGAAATACCCATTACAAATTTCAGTCTAATATCTTTTGGCCCATGATTGCGTCAACAATAGCCCTCTTATTTATTAACAATATAGGGGCTTTAAATTGTTAATTTCAGTCTGTACATTTTTATTAGTGGTAACATGGACCTGTTAGGGTCATGTAACATACTAGGAATGTTAAAGGGGTTTTAAACTTTCAGACAACTGAGGACCTATCCACCAGATAAGTAATCAGTATATCATTGTGTGCACCAGATCTTTGGAACGGTATGCGGCAGTTAGAGCCGAAGGCAGATGGCTCCGACCCCTGCATAGCGGCCGTTCAGCAGAGCCATCTGTTGTTGGCAATATCATCCGGTGCCCGGAGGCAGCTGGTGTGGCGGAGTCCGGCTGTCAGAACGTGGAAAACCCCTTTAATGCTTTCACTCTGGTCTTTTAAACGCAAGTTTCCAAGATTCTGTGTACACTATAGGTCCTTAACACCCAAGGAAATAAGAGAATGCCAACACGGTACTGTGCTGTATTGGAGAAGTTGCCAAAACAACGCCCCTTTCGCTGACATCACTCATTGCTCTGCATCTATTGGCTGAACTGTTCCTCACATACTTCCTGCTTACCCCCCTCATCCACTCTGTACTGAAAAAACTCTGTTCATTATAGTCATATATAAGGGGGCACATTTAAGTGGTTTTGGCCGTCTCGCAATGTCTTCACATGGTAAAAATGGCACATTCCACCGGTGACCGTTTTCAGGACCCTTTTGCTTCATTTTTAAAGCTTTGAAATATTAATACATCTGCCCCATATAATGTGTACAATGAAAGCATTAAACATTTACTTCACACTGTCCATTTATTAAGCTTTTGCATCGATCAGATGTAAAACGGTGTCTTAATAAGGCCGCCCAAGCACACATGAACCTCGGCAGAGGGCATCGTTCCAGGCTGGAATCTATGTAGTCACATTTGCTTTGTATGATTGAGAGAATGTTGTGCGATTCAGCTTTTTATTTGTGTTCTTTCCATCTTCTTATTTGTCATCTGGTCCACAAGAATATCTGGACATTGCATCAAGAGCAACGACGTATATTCACATTATTTACACTATGTACATTATGAGTGGAGACGTTTAGTCTGTGATAGAATTTCACTGCTTTTTGTTCCAAATTACCTATGAAGATATTGGAAGAGCACTTCTTCGTAAAAGCAATGCACCTTAAAAACGGGTGTTCGCTTTGAAGTAAGTAGTACTTTTTTTCTGAAATAAAAAATAAATATTAAAACAATGAGTGTTATTGGTTCACTTTAAAATTAAATCATGACATTCTAAATGCTAAAGATAATTTTTTCCAACATTTAAAGAAGCATTGAAGCATTTAATTTTATGGTAAATCTGAAGCAAGCTCACCAGCAGTGTTATAAATGCAATGGATATTCTCTGAATGCGCAAGGTCTTGATACGGTTTTATTCCCTGATTCTCGTGATCCATTATATCACATGACCGGCTTCTGAACACCAGTCTGCAACAGCTTTGAATGTTCTTCCGGAAGTCAGTGTTGCCCTATATGTCTAACAAGCATTCCAGTTCCCACCGAGTTGTAGGCTTCGGCTGTCAACGTAAGCACACAGGGAGAGCCACTTCCTTTGTGCAGGTAGGCCCCATGCTCACGACTGTAAAAATGGCCATTACGGACCCATTCACTTCTATTGTCCACGGACACCTTCTTTATTTACGGGAAGGTGTCCGGGCCCTAAAATTGTACTGCAAAAGATAGGACATGTCCTATCTTTTGCTTTTTACGGCCCATGCTCCCATATTTTGTATGGGAGCACGGGCCGAAAATGCGGGCGGCCGTCCGTGCCCGCAATTGCAACCCGTGATTACGGGCACGGCCGTGTGCATGTTGTCAAACTAGGGGGAAAATATGGTGGGTGGAGTCCACATTTCCAGGTTAGGCGCATATGATCCATAGAGATATTAATCATGTACGTTTTCCTTCACCATTGATTTAGACTGAGGCAGTAAGGACTTTAAAACAAAAAAAACAATGGAATGCTTCTTTATATTGAATTTATCAAATGCAAGTGTGACAATAATCTGTGATTCATCCTATGTAGGCAGGTCTGTACTTGTAGCATTAGGGTCCTTTTACACTGGCTAATAAGGGGCATAAAAACAAGCGCGATCAACGATACAGATCGGTGCTCGTTTGCAACTTTCACAAGCTATGTTCAGTAATGTTACTACGATCGCTCGTCCCCATGCATTTCCATCATGTCGGCAGCACATCTCCCTGTTTACACAGAGAAATGTCCTGCCGACAAAGATAATATTTTCTGCTTAATAACCTATACGAACAGCCGATGACCGAGCATTTGCTCCTTCATCAGCCGATCGTTGCCCTACTTACACATATCATATGAACGCTCGTTTGCCTGATCATCGACACGTGTAAAAGGGCAATTTGTAAATTCCAACTAGAGGTACCTGCATATGATGAATGCAATATATAACGAATTGCTTGCTTTACATTTCTTTATGTTTAGGTTAAGACTACGTGACATTGTTTCCGGAGGTCTTCTGTTATGCAAAATCATGTGCTGCCACTAGGGGGAGATTATTGAAGATGGATTTATACAGCTCTCATTGAACTCAATAATAGATCCATATGCAGCCATCTAGCCCTAGTAGTGGCTCTAAGTAGTCAAAATTACATTGTTTAACTCGAAACTAAACGTTTGTTACATCTTTAAAAAAAAAAGTATTTTCAGGGAAAAAAAACATCAGGAAAAATTTAAAAAAAAAAACACAGTAAGGAAATACTTACCAGTCTAGATATGTAAGGAATCCTTAAATGTATATGATGTCTAAATCACATTTCTCTACCTAAAATGATGCAAGAAATAACATTGAAATCTGTTTTTATTTACTTGTTCAAAGTGCATCTCCAGCTAAATGTGTGTACTGTGCATTTATAAAAAAATAATTTCGTATAAATAGCTCACAATTGTGGGATTGAGTAAACTTTGTTAATGAACATCCATAAAATAAGCACTGTAATTTATGGGCACATACAAATTGCACCTCAAATATATTTTCTTGTCCCTTTAATATGTAGTATTTATTAGAGCATATTTATAGATCTAAGGCTTTATTCAGACGAACATAAAAAAACGTCAGTCACACGCACGATTTACAACGGCCATCACACGGCTGTATGTATTTCTATGGGGCTATTCACACTGCCGTTGTTTTAACGGAACGGCCCGTAAAAAAATAGGACGTCCTATTTTTTGTCAGTTTTCACGTATCCCTCAATAGTCTATGAGGGATCCGTGAAAACGGGTCCCACACAGGTGCAATTTCACACACACATTCATCTGAATAAAGCCTAATGCTCCAGTTATATAAGTGCTAACAACATAAATTGGTGGTAAACTTTACCTTCCTGGCATTCTGTAGGTTTTCTCTGCCATTAATCTTGCTAGGCAGTGTGTGTACCATCCGGACTGGAGTACTAAAGGGAATCCGGTCTGGATCCATACAACTGGGAATAGTGCCAACTGGCGGAAAGTAGTAAGGACTTACTGGCTCCCTCTGGTGTGTTTGCATCAGCAAGGTATCCTTGAAAAATAAGACCATTTAAAATATAAAGGCTGGAATCATACATGCAGTTTATGTGGTCATTTTTTGATTCAAAGCCAGGAGTGGATCCAAAAGAAAGGAAAAAGTATTCGGGTATATTCACACAGTGCAATTTTGGTGCAGTTTTAAAAGCCACAAACTAGGAGTGGATTAAAAAAAACATGGAGAAGTAGAATCTATCTTATATACTTTTGCAATGAACTCCTGGTTGTGGCTACAATAACTGCATTAAAAATAATGCACTAATAAGACTAAGGGTATGTGCACACACACTAATTACGTCCGTAATTGACGGACGTATTTCGGCCGCAAATCCCGGACCGAACACAGTGCAGGGAGCCGGGCTCCTAGCATCATAGTTATGTACGATGCTAGGAGTCCCTGCCTCTCTGCAGGACAACTGTCCCGTACGGTAATCATGTTTTCAGTACGGGACAGTAGTTCCACGGAGAGGCAGGGACTCCTAGCATCGTACATAACTATGATGCTAGGAGCCCGTCTCCCAGCACTGTGTTCGGTCCGGTACTTGCGGCCGAAATACGTCCGTCAATTACGGACGTAATTAGTGTGTGTGCACATACCCTTAAGGCCAGGATCACGCACAGAGTTTTGATACAGTGTCTGGTGCAGTATTTGGTACCGTTTTTTAGCCAAAGCCAGAAGTGGATCCAAAAGGAAGGAAAGGTATAAAGAAAAGACTGATGCATCTCCTTTCTTTTGTATCCATTCCTACGTTTGGCCCAAAAAAATTAAACAAAAATTCCACAAAATACTGCATCAAAACTGTGTGATCCTGGCCTAAAGGGGTTTTCTGAGATAAACACAGATGGCCTACCCTTAGGATAGGATATCAACGTTTAAGAAATTAAGGACGTGGCCTATTTTGGCCTTTAGGACGCAGAAATTATTTTAGTTTTTTCATCTTCATCGCATTCCAAGGGTTAGAACTTTTTTCTTTTCCGTTGACATAGCCGAATGAGAGTTTTTCTGCATGTAGACTATTTATGAATGCTATTATTTTGGGATACATATAATGTATTGTATAACTTTTGTTTAAAAAAATAAATTTGGGGGTAGAAGAAAAAGCAATTCTGCCATTGTTTTTTGAGATTTGTTTACAAGCATTCACCGTGCGCTTTAAAGTTACATGTTAACATTACTAAATTTATTTCGTTTACGTTTTTACTACTTAAAAATCATTTGTTTTTGTGTGGTCAAACATGTTGGGGTACATATGACTTTTTGGTCGCTTTTTAGTATTTTTTTTGTGAGGCGGAAATAACCAAAAAAACAAACACAAAAACAGCAACTATATTTGAATGTTTTTTTTTTGTTTTTTTTTTACTGCATTCACAGTGTGGGTTAAATAACCTGATAATATACGTACGCGACGATACCAAACATGTCGTTTTCATATAGATATCTGTCAATATAGAAAAAAATAGAAAAGCAGCACAGCTCCAGTGGTGGATGCAAATCCTCCTAGGCTCAGGCTAAGAGCCCTTGGAAATACAATAGACAAAAAAAGAGACAGCACTCCAAAGTAGTGGATGAAAACGAGGATTAAACACATCACCGTTTTCATCCACTATGTTGGAGTGCGGTCTCTTTTTTGGTCTAATAGATAGATAGGAGATAGATATAGATATATTGAGATCTCTACATATCTAGATGTGTTTTTGTTACATAATAAACAAAAGTTTTTCCTCAATAAAAATGCTTTATTTCTTTATTTAAAGATTTTTCCACATTTTAACTTTTTTGCCATTTGTTTTTTTTTCTCCCACTAGGGGACTAGACTAGGTGTCCAGTGATGTAACACACTGCAATACTTCTGTATTGCAGTATGTTATATGCCTGTCAGCATAACTAGGGCCCTAATAGATGTGCTAAGGTGGCAGACAAGGGGCCATTGTTAGGCCCCCGGCTGCCACAGCAACCCCTTGGCACCCCGCGGTCCAGTTACAAGGGGGGTGATGGGCTGACATAGGGAGCTCTCTCCCTCTGTAAACCACTAAGATGCTGCAGTCAGCATTGGCTGCAGCATCTTAGGTGCCAAATCCGTTAGAACAAGGTGTCGGCTGTGTAATATGACGTACATTTACGTAATTTTGTAAGAACTGAACAGTTCCCACGATGTATATGTACATCATGGGGCGGAAAGGGGTTAATCAGCGGAGATCCGACTAACCGTGTAAATTTATGTGTAAAGGATTGACTTACACTTCCATGCAAATTATATTTAGATCTTAGATTTCCTTTCCAAAGGCAGGGTGTATTCATATGACGGTCCTCCTGTTTCAAGACCTGAATTTCTAACTTGAGTTCATTTAGCTGATTTTCTAGTTGTTTACTCTTTTCAAGGTAGTCCATCCTGTGCAAATCAGAGATGTGGGTTACAAGGTTTACCGGTTACATAGCTACGTAGATTAGTCCAACATTAAAAAGCCCTAGTCCTGACTCCACAAGGGCATTCAGATAATCTCCCTGGATTAATTAAACATCATGAGCTCTTGCTATAATTTTCAATAGCATTAGTCATTAATAATTTTTTATAGTGACCTCTTTTTTGTGAATTTACTCTCTTGTGGTAGGCAATTCCAAAATTGTATTATTGTTACTGTAAATAATTCATTTCTATATTATTACATCCTGCTCTTAAAAAGGTAGTTCCACCTTCACATCCAATTTTTTTAACTTGGCAAATAATTCTAATAAAAATCTATTGTTTTGTGTCTACACCTTCTATGCAGACCTATGTATCACCATAAAACATATACCACTTGAGAAAATAACACATACAAAATATAAAACAATTTATGTAAGTGGATCATATAAATGTATCTATAAACGCAGCCAAAAAAGCACTTTAAAAACACCCATGAAAAACATACAATAATAAAGGACAAGATATGGTGCAGGGTTAAGCATAAATACTAATCCATACAAGTACACAAAGTATATAAACATTGCAGTATGAGACAATAAAAATGCATGTTGTGCCTTTAGCAAAAATAATTATATCTCATGCTGCATCAATTCCAAAATTAGTAACCACACATTGGATGGAGGTTATCCACCACACGTCATGTGACACCCAAAACGAAAAGACAAGACTCTCCGAACAGGCGTATGTACACACCATATGTGCTGGCGAACATGTGATACGTATTCAGTTGTGGGCAATCAACATCTGACGTGTAAAGTGTCTACGTGCATATATAAAGTACATTGATCATTCAATCTAAAGAATCATTTATCACATAAAATATACAATACATTGGCAAATTCATGAAATGCTAAAAAAAAAAAAAAAAAACGACAATATGAAAATGATCTAATCCAGACGAAAGACTTGAGATAGCTGTCCAACATACATAGTATGTAAATATTTAGTAAAAAAAATACATGCAACATATATAGTATGATTACACGTTATATCATATCAGAATATACATTTATACATCTCAATGTTAATTAAAAGCAGAGACAATATACATGGAAGGGAACAATCTTTTCTTTTTATCTCTTTTTTCCCCCATTCTTTTTATGCATATAGACAATATACACATCAGATGTCGATTGCCCACAACTCTGCCAGTACTTTTCATGTCTTTGCTAGCACCTACCATACTGTGCGCATGTGTGTGTAGGCCGGCCATCTTGTGTTGGGTGTCACATGGTGAGCGTGTGGCCAGCGAAGACATGCGCAGTTCCGTACACCGGATGCCGGGCGGGATGAGATGCGGGCACCATCATGTCTGTGTTGGCAAACTGACACAGTGCACACAAACTGCAAAAACTCTGTGTGGTCTGATCCTGCTTTCATATTGCCATCCATCTGTTCCCTACATCTTGCTAACCTACAAAATGTAAGTTAGTAAGAATTATGGGTCAGGTGGAAGGGAGTATGACTGCAGGTTTGTAGTCTGTTACCATGGAAACATAGGTGATGATTAATTAAGACCATCTGTACACTTGCCTTTTTCTTTTTTAATTTAAAATGCATTGTACAACTTAAAACATTTGTAGGGAAGGTGGACCTTTAAATTCTGCTGCATGTTGAATAGCCATTTGCTTCATTGTGCAGGAATGAGAAAAGGATAAACATTTTCTGAAAAATACATGCAATAACAATATCCTGCACTAAAATACACTGTACTTTTCTTTTATTATTGTAATGATAGGGATAGGGAAACAGACAAGTGAGCCCTAATCTACCCGCCACTCAGTCCCTGCCTACTTGCAACGACCCGCCCTAGGCGACGGGGTACAACTGGGCGACGGTCCCCACACTCAGTAAGTGCACGACAGACAACCAGACAAGGAAACACAGAACAAAGGGAAGCGGGGCAGTTGCCCACGGCAACACCCTGAGCAACAAGAGTAGTGAACAAGCCGAGTCAAACCAGGAGTGTACGAGGTACCAAACGCAGAGCAGAAGAGTAGTCAGTAAGCCAGGGTCAATACGAAGCAGGGACAAGTAGTTCAAGAAGCTGCAGCAGGGCCAGGGTACCAACAGAGAAGAATCACAATCAAGGAGGAACAGGAAAGGCAGGTATAAATAGACGGAGGGCGGGAGCTAGCTCCGTCTGGCCAGGCTGTGATAGGCTCTCCCACTCCTAAGCCTGCCATCCTGAGTGGTGGAAGATGGAGTCAGTCTCACAGACATAGAAGCAGGTGCAGACTGATTACCTATGGGCGTGGATACAGAAGCTGTGCCTGGCAGATCCTTAACAATTATAGCATTATATTTTGTTTCAATTCTCTATGTCGAATCCAATCATTCTATTAATCGCTATACTTTTAAATGCTTTGTCTTAGACTATTTTCACAGCACATTTGTTCTGTGCCTACACCTGGAATGCTCCCATCATATACGCTGAACATATCCTTAAGGTGGCCATATACAATAGATTCGGTGGGTTCCTCCCATATTAATCTAATGTGTACGGCTGAGTCATGACTCTCCCGCCGACGGCAGATGTCAGGGAGATATAGATAGAGCTGTTGGATTTGAACATGCCCGATCCTTTTGTTTGTAAGGAGATATACCACAGCATTACTCCCTTCTCCACATGCACATAGGCTTGGCTGATGGTGCATATGTATGAAAGGTGGGGGGAAAATCAACAGCTATCTAAAATTAGCCTATAATGGGCCCAATGTATGCCAAAAGAGTGTCCTTTTGGCATACGTTCAGCCGGTATATGTTAGTATACCTCTTTTTTCAATATATGGAAAAGCACAGACAGCTATGCTTTTCTATAAGAGAATCCCGCAAAAAAAAAAAAACCTGCACTGTATACATTTACTTTTACAATGGGAGTCAATGGACGAATCACGCAATTGTAGGGCATACAGTTGCATATGTTGGGGCTAAACATTGAGATGTTTTCCCACCGTATTCGTGGAATGAACACAATGAGCATAGTGTGAACAGAGCCAAACTTGTTTATAACTTTATACAACATACCGCTCCCTTTCTATTTCTAGTGATAGCCTCTTGTATTCGGTATCTACATCTCGTCGGAGCATCTTATGGTCATATCCATTTTCTGAAGTATCCTGTGGAAGAACTTTTGTGAGCTGCTAAAATAATATAAATGAAAAATTATTACTTCTGTTATTATAAAAATGTACAACAAAACAAAAATAAAACAGAGATTTCCCCTCCTGTAATGTTAAGCTGGGAACAACAGGATAGGGTTTGGTAGCAGAAAAGATTATTAAATCATACAGTATATCTGCATGCAGCATTATTTCACCATGTTTTAATGATTCATTCACCTAGTACTCTACAACCCCCACTCATGCCCATTGACCATCACCAGGTCTACTTACAGGTTGGCAAAGAGTGCCCTGTTCTAGGAGCCTATGCTTTGCCATCCGCTCTGCTTCTCTGGCTTTCTGTAAGTCCAGCTCTAACAGCTCAGCTTCCTTTGCTCTGTCAATAAAGCAAGAATAAAAATAATATTAACAGAAATAGAATACTAATGGTTTTCGGTGAATACACAAGACTGTTACGATCTATAAACAAATTTTCCAACTCCGCAAAGTGCAGTAATCCTATGTAAATTATCAAAAAAATCAGGCTATGAAAATGAATAATAAAATTAAAAAGAAAGGAAATCTGTTCACACAGTATCTGAGTATTTAAAGGGAAAGTCTGGGCAACATTTATACACAGTGAGCAATTTGCAAAGCGAAATGCACTAGAATTCTAAGTTTGTAGTGGTTTGAGCTCCTTTTCTCAGAGTTCCCAGAAAAGCTAAAAGATAAGATTCTGCCTCCACTAGAGGGAGCTTATGAGCTTACTGCATACTGTGCCATTATTGAATTCAATGTATAAACAGCATGCAATAAGCTCCTAAGCTCCCCATAATGCTTTAACCCCTTCCCTCTTTAGCCACTTTTGACCTTCCTGACAGAGCCTCATTTTTCAAATCTGACATGTGTCACTTTATGTGGTAATAACTCCGGAATGCTTTCACCTATCCAAGCGATTCTGAGATTGTTTTCTCGTGACACATTGGACTTTATGTTACTGGCAAAATTTGCTCGATATGTTCAGTATTTAATTGCGAAAAACACCAAAATTTAGCGAAAAATTGCAAAAATTAGCATTTTTCTCAATTTAAATGTATCTGCTTGTAAGACAGGCAGTTATAATACACAAAATTGTTGCTAATTAACATCCCCCATATGTCTACTTTAGATTGGCATCGTTTTTTGAACATCCTTTTATTTTTCTATGACCTCACAAGGCTTAGAACTTTAGCAGCAATTTCTCACATTTTCAAGAAAATTTCAAAAGGCTATTTTTACAGGGGCCAGTTCAGTTGTGAAGTGGTTTTGAGGGCCTTATATATTAGAAACCCCAAAAAAGTCACCCCATTTTAAAAACTTCACCCCTCAAAGTATTCAAAACAGCATTTAGAAAATGTCTTAACCCTTTAAACATTTCACAGGAATTAAAGCAAAGTAGAGGTGAAATTTACAAATTTCATATTTTTCTGCAGAAATACATTTTTAATACAATTTTTTTTATAACACAGAAGGTTTTACCAGAGAAATGCAACTCAATATTTGTTGCCCAGTTTTTGCAGTTTTAGGAAATATCCCACATGTGGCCGTAGCGTGCTACTGGACTGAAACACCGGCCTCAGAAGCAAAGGAGCACCTAGTGGATTTTGGGGCCTTATTTTTGTTAGAATATATTTTAGGCACCATGTCAGGTTTGAAGGGCTCTTGCGGTGCCAAAACAGTCAAAATCCCCCAAAAGTGACCCCATCTGGGAAACTAGACACCTCAAGGAAATTATCTAGGGGTGTAGTGAGCATTTTCACCGCACAGGTTTTTTACAGAAATTATTGGAAGTAGGCTGTGAAAATGAAAATCTACATTTTTTCAAATAAAATGTAGGTTTAGCTAATTTTTTTTCATTTCCACAAGGACTAAAGGAGAAAAATCACCATAAAATTTGTAAAGAAATTTCTCCCGAGTAAAACAGTACCCCACATGTGGTAATAAACGGCTGTTTGGACACACGGCGAGGCTGAGAAGGGAAAGAGCGCCATTTGGCTTTTGGAACTCAAATTTAGCAGGAATGGTTTGCGGAGGCCATGTTACATTTACAAAGCCCCTGAGGGGACAAAACAGTGAAAACCCCAAACAAGTGACCCCATTTTGGAAACTATACCCCTTGAGGAAATTATCTAGGGGTATAGTGAGCATTTTGACCCCACAGGTTTTTTGCAGAAATTTTTGCAAGTAGGCTGTGAAAATGAAAATCTACATTTTTTCAAATAAAATGTAGGTTTAGCTAATTTTTTTTCATTTCCACAAGGACTAAAGGAGAAAAATCACCATAAAATTTGTAAAGAAATTTCTCCCGAGTAAAACAGTACCCCACATGTGGTAATAAACGGCTGTTTGGACACACGGCGAGGCTGAGAAGGGAAAGAGCGCCATTTGGCTTTTGGAACTCAAATTTAGCAGGAATGGTTTGCGGAGGCCATGTTACATTTACAAAGCCCCTGAGGGGACAAAACAGTGGAAACCCCCCACAAGTGACCCCATTTTGGAAACAACACCCATTGAGGAAATTATCTAGGGGTATAGTGAGCGATTTGACACCACAGTTTTTTTGCAGAAATTATTGGAAGTAGGCCCTGAAAATAATAATCTACATTTTTTCAAAGAAAATGTAGGTTTAGCTAATTTTTTCTCATTTCCAGAAGGACTAAAGGAGAAAAAGCACCACAAAATTTGTAAAGCAATTTCTCCCGAGTAAAACAATACCCCACATGTGGTAATAAACGGCTGTTTGGACACACGGCAGGGCTTAGAAGGGAAAGAGCGCTATTTGGCTTTTTGAGATCACATTAAGCAGGAATGATTTGCGGAGGCCAGGTCACATTTGCAAAGCCCCTGAGGGGACAAAACAATGAAAACGCCCAAAAAGGGACTCCATTTAGGAAACTACACCTCTTGAAGAATGCATCTAGGGGTGTAGTGAGCATTTTGACCCCACAGATGTTTCATAGAATTTATTAGAATTAGGCAGTGAAAATAAAAACAGTCCTTTTTCTTCAATAAGACGTAGCTTTAGCGCAAATTTTTTCATTTTCTCAACAAATAAAGGAAAAAAAGAACCCAACATTTGTAAAGCTATTTCTCCCGAGTACGGCAATACCCCATATGTGGTCATAAACTGCTGTTTGGGCAAACGGCAGGGCTCAGAAGGGAAGGACCGCCATTTGGAGTGCAGATGTTGCTGGATTGGTTTCTGGGCACCTGTGGGCCCAAAACAGTGGAAACCCCCCAGAAGTGACCCCATTTTGTAAACTACACCCCTCAATGCATTTACCAAGGGGTGTAGTAAGCATTTTAACCCTGCAGGTGTTTTGTAGAAATTAGTGTGCGCTCAATGTTGCAGAGTGAAAATGGGATTTTTTTCCATAGATATGCCAATATGTGGTGCCCGGCTTGTGCCACCATAACAAGACAGCTCTCTAATTATTATGCGGTGTTTCCCGGTTTTAGAAACACCCTACATGTGGCCCTAATCTTTTGTCTGGACATATGACAGGGCTCAGAAGTGAAGAGTACCATGCGGAGTGGAGGCCTAATTTGGCGATTTACAAAGTATTGGTTCACAACTGCAGAGGCTCAGATGTGAAATAATAAAAAGAAACCCCTGATAAGTGACCCCATTATGGAACTGCACCCCTCAAGGCATTTATTAAGGGGTGTAGTGAGCATTTTCACCCCACAGGTCTTTTCCATAAATGAATGCGCTGCGGATGGTGCAAATTAAAAATTTATATTTTTCCCTAGATATGCCATTCAGTGGCAAATATGTCGTGCCCAGCTTATGACGCTGGAGACACACACCACAAAAATTGTTAAAAGGGTTCTCACGGGTATGACGGTGCCATATATGTTGAAGGAAACTGCTGTTTGGGCACGCTGTAGGGTTCAGGGCCGAGGGAGCACCATTTGGCTTTTGGAGAGCGGATTTTGCTTGGTACTATATTTGTTTGAGTATTGCTGGTGTTTTATAATGTGGGGGTACATGTAAGCGGGGCGGAGTATATAAGGGGCATAGTCAGGTGGTATAAAAAAATAAAAATAATCCATAGATGTGTGTTACGCTGTGAAGCAATCCTTTCTGCACAAGCCGGTGTCGCACTGATAAATGGTGTCATTTCTTATCCCCCTTTTGGTCCACACTCCGCGCCTTTGTAGTTTGGGGAATTTTGCTGGGAAAGTATTATCCTGGTATAATACGGGCACCGTCGCTTCCATCGGATATGATTGGGCCCTCCCTTCCTGGTTCCCTAATTTTAGGTCCTTGATAAATCGCCTCTTGAAACAGAAGAAATGTTCTCCTCGGGCACAACTGCATATTTTTTTATTTCCTGACTTATTGGAGCCATAACTAATTTTATTTTTCATAGACGTAGCGGTATGAGGGCTGGTTTGTTGCGGGACGAGCTGTAGTTATTATTGGTACCATTTTGGGGTACATGTGACTTTTTGATCACCTTTTATCCTATTTTTTGGGATGCCAGGTAAACCAAAAAACGCAATTCTGGCACAGCTTTTTTTGGGTTTTTTTTATACAGAGTTCACCACGCATTATAAACTACATGTTACCTTTATTCTGCGGGTCAGTACGATTCCGGCGATACCTCATTTATAGAACTTTTTTATGTTTTACAACTTTTTGCACAATAAAATTACTTTTGTAAAAAGAATGTATTTTTTCTGTCGCCAAGTTGTGAGAACCATAACGTTTTAATTTTTTTGTCGACGGAGTTGTATGAGGGCTTGTTTTTTGCGGGACGAGCTATAGTTTTTATAGGTACCATTTTTGGATACGTGCGACTTTTTGATCACTTTTTATTGTAATATTTGTAGGGCAAAGTGACTAAAAAACAGAAACTCTGGTAACGTTTTTTACGGGTTTTTTTTACGCTGTTCACCGCGTGCAATAAATAATATAATATTTTGATACCTCCGGTCGTTACGGTCGTGGCGATACCAAATACATATGGTTTATTATTATTTTTCAATAATAAAGGACTTGATAAGAGTAAAAGGGGGATTGTGTGTTATTTGATTACTTGAAACTTTTATTGTTTTCAAACTTTTATTTTTCGCACTTTTTTTTACACTTTTTTATACTTTTTTTACACTTTTTCTCAAGTCCCACTAGGGGACTTGAAGGTCCAACGGTCAGATTTTTTTTTTTCTAATACATTGCACTACCTATGTAGTGCAATGTATTAGATCTGTCAGTCATTCACTGACAGCAAGCCGTTTAGGCTTCGCCTCCCGGCGGGGCCTAAATCGGCTTCCGTAATGGCAGAGCAGGAGACCATTGTGTCTCCTGTTGCCATAACAGCAGTCGCCAGTCCCGATTGCCTGTCAGGGCTGGCGATCTGCTTGTAACCGCTACGATGCAGCAATCGCTTTCGATTGCTGCATCGAAGGGGTTAATGGCAGGGATCGGAGCTAGCTCCGGTTCCTGCCGTTACAGGTGGATGTCAGCTGTACAGTACAGCTGACTTCCACCGCTGATGACGCCGGATCAGCTCCTGACCCGGCGCCATCTTGCCGGCAGCTACGGAAGCCGATCAGGCTCCGCCGCCGGGCGGATCTTGACCGGCTTCGGTGCTAGGCAGACCGGGAGGCCAGTATTAGGCCTCCGGTTGCCATTGCAGCCACCGGAACCCCGGCAATTTCATTACTGGGGTTCCGATGAGCTGCAAACACCTTAAGTGCAGCGATCGCGTTTGAGCGCTGCACTTAAGGGGTTAATGGCGGGGATCGAAGCTAATTTCGGTCCCCGCCGTTACAGTCGGATGTCAGCTGTAAGATACAGCTGAGATCCGGTGATGATGGGACCGGCTCAGCTTCTGAGCCGGTGCCAAACGTTTGACGTACATGTACGGCAAGATGCGGGAAGTCAGTACTTTCCATGACGTACATGTACGTCAAATGTCGGGAAGGGGTTAAGATTTAACTACGTATACGCAGGGGTTTTGGAGGTCTGTAACAGAGAAAATGAGTTCCAACCGCTCTGGAAATATATTGAGAAATTAAAATCAGCACAAATTTGTAGACCCATTGAGATTTAAAAAAAATATACACTGTTTAAAAAGGTGGATATTCACTTTAAAAGGGGTTTTCCAGAGAGACATAATTTTTGCTATGGGCAGTGCACGAGCACAGAGTTTTCTGAAAGGACAAAAAAAAATGGGGCGGGCATTGAAGCATAATCAAAGAATGAACGGGGCGGGCATCGAGGAGGCTGTGGACCAATAGGATGCCTCAAACCCGGGTCTACGTCAAAAGTCCCAGGTTTGAGGCATCCTATTGGAAGACAGCCCCCTCAATGCCAGCGCTGTTCGTTCTTAGCTTATGCTTCAATGATAGACCTGTGTCGATAATCAGTGAGGTATCGACACCGGTCTGTCTGCATAATAACGATCATGCACGAGCATGTGTCGAAGTAAAAAAACACATGAATGAAAAGCAGAACTTCCGGCTGGCCAGAGGTAGGGGGAATAGAAACAAATGTGTTCTGATTTTTGACACAATTTATATTAGGAAGTTTATTTCATTTACAGACAACCTAAACACGGACCATGGGGGAACAGAAACCCCCGACAAAATGCAATATACACAAAATTGTACAAAAGTAGAAAATCTTTATTAGATAGAATAGACAATGATACAACGCAGAATAAAAAAATGGAATATGAACGAAGGAAAAGCAGAGTTGTCAGATGAAATAGACCAATGGCCTACAGAGACAGAGACAATCACCTGGGTAAACGGAATACACTCAATAACACACAATAAGGCATACATAAAACACAAAGTAGAATATGCTCATATGTATGTACTGCAGTAAATATGCCAGGGATGGAAGAATGAATATTGCACAATAGAACATGTGCCAGCTATGACACAAAGTCTGGGGATGATGCATCCAAAAAGATAAAGGCAATCCAAACCAGAGCAACAACAGGAGTGTTAAATCAGCACATACCGTGAGGCACTGTGGGAGTGGGACCGATGAACCAGGAACTGAAGACCGCCCCGACGCGCGTTTCGCCAAACAGACCAGCTTCGTCAGGAGTTTATTTAATTTAGACATTGAGTAGAAGTACAACAAATAGGTATCCCTGGAAAACCCCTTTAAGCTTTTTTTTAAAAAATACAGTCAATCTGTAAAGGATCTGCCAGGCACAGCTTCGGGGTTAACGCCCATAGATAATCAGTCTGCACCTGCTTCTATGTCTGTGAGACTGACTCCATCTTCCACCACTCAGGGTGGCAGGCTTAGGAGTGGGAGAGCCTATCACAGCCTGGCCAGACGGAGCTAGCTCCCGCCCTCTGTCTATTTATACCTGCCTTTCCTGTTCCTCCTTGCTTGTGATTTCTTCTCGTTTGGTTTCCTGGCCCTGCTGCAGCTTCTTGTACTATTGTCCTTGCTTCATATTGACCCCGGCTTGCTAAGTACTCTCCTGCTCTGCGTTTGGTACCTCGTACACTCCTGGTTTGACTCGGCTTGTTCACTTCTCTTGTTGCTCACGGTGTTGCCGTGGGCAACTGTCCCTTTCTCCCCCTAGCTCTGTGTACCCTTGTCTGTTTGTCTGTCATGCACTTATTGAGCGTAGGGACCGTCGCCCAGTTGTACCCCGTCGCCTAGGGCGGGTCGTTGCAAGTAGGCAGAGACTGAGTGGCGGGTAGATTAGGACTCACTTGTCTGTCTCCCCACCCCCGTCATTACACAATCAATAAAAATTCTTTGGTAGCCCCATAATGGTTCATATGTAATATTTCAATTTATTTTTAGGAACAGGCAGTATTTTTGATCCAACCACCGCAAGTAAATTTGTCAGTGGTGAAAGGGGATTGCGGATTGTGGAGAGTGACTGAAATAATCATACTACACAGTTGAAAATATAAATAACCTAGAATTGCATGTACTTCTCTGTGAAAGTTAATAAAATAGATTGAAATGTACTCTTACTTAAAGAGGACCTGTCTGTTTTAATAATTGTATTCCCCATGACATTGCAATTCTGGAGCATATTTTCTTAGAACTCTATGTTGTGATATATCTCGGTTATTCCTTCTAGAAATGTACGCATAGGCCTTCAATTCAATAGCCAATCAGCTGCATGTGCATGAAAGAGTCAAAATACCCCACCTTGGTTATAGCTGTGCCAGGTACTGCAGCTTACAGAAGCTTAAGTCTTATTCAAGTGTAAGTGGCTGAACTGCAGTACCGGACACAGACAACTAAATGTTTAGCACTCCGCCTGGATAAACATTTAAGTGGAGCGGCGTGGCCACTTCATGCAGCTGATTGGCAGGGGTGTTGGAGGTTGCACCCCCACCGACTGAATATTGATCAGTCACAGAAATATTACAGTCCTGAATACCCCCTTTAAGCCCTCTTGATATAAGTTCTGCTAGCAGTATCTGGGAGCAGCGGATTGTGAAAGTGATTAGAATATGTTTAAAAGATGACATTTTGCATGGACTCCATCTTGTATGGTAGGCGTCCATTTTGGATCATTGGAATCCATCTTGTGGCCTGAAGGAGCCATCTTGAGATTAATAAGTAATATATCAATCTAAGTCAGCTGCTGTCTTGAAACAATTCTATGTTATGTGTTCTTGAGTTGAATGTTTTTATTATTCTTGTAAGGCGCAGATCAATTATCCTTGGTAGAATGGAGAATGACATTGTTTACCATAAGGGAGGGGGTCAGCCTTGAAGAAGGGCTTTGTTTAAATTATTTAATGTTGTGCGATCTTATCTGCAGGCTCCATTCTCTAGTGAGATAAGAAGTAGAGACACATGAACTTGTGTATCTGAAATGTGTCTCCCCCATGTAATAAGGGACAGGCCACCTGGTGGCACCTTGAAGGGTGAAGAGTCATTATAATGCATTGAAAGATTCTCATTGGCTGAATCAGAGTCATTATCATATTGTAGACAATTGGCTGAAATCAAAGCCTACACCTTTTCTGTCACCATACTTCTATACTTGTTCGGATCAATAAAGATCAGAGAAGGATTTTGAGCATACAGGCATAGTCTCTTGTATCATCTTTTCTCTCAGAGATATATATATCGATCACCTAGGATTTGGAAACTGGATAAATCTCTGGAGGGCGGGTATCGGTTGACATACCCATTACAAATTTCAGTCTAATATATTTTGGCCCATGATTGCGTTGACACTGATCTACTCTACCTATGACAGTTAACGAACTCCCAGCTGATCTGAGAATGCAGATTTATGGGGGCCTCAGGGGAGATAGCAGCTTGAGTGTTTAACTGTTGCTCTGTTTTAAAGAAGAAAAAAAAATGATTTGTGAACGTCTCACTGGTAAGATTTACATAAAATGTTGAGTAACATGACAGTCACTCCTTTGAGCCTCTTAAAGGAGTTTTCCAAGGAGACAATTTTTGCGGCGGGCAGTGCATGAGCACTGAGTTATAGGAAGGAACATGAAGAAAATGGGGCGGGCATTAAGACATAAATCAAAGAATGAACAGCACGGGCATTGAGGAGGCTGCGCACCAATAGAATGCCTCAAACCCGAGTATACATCAGAAGTCCCTGGTTTGAGACATCCTATTTGTCCACAGCCTCCTCAATGCCTGCGCCGTTCATTCTCTGCTTATGCTTCAATGCCGGCACCATTTCCTTCACTTTCATGCTATTCCTCAGTGCTCGGGGCGAGCAGCGCATAAGCACTGAGGAATAGCATGAATGCAAAGTAAATGGTGGCGGCATTGAAGCATAAGCAGAGAATGAACGGCGCAGGCATCGAGGAGGCTGTGGACCAATAGGATGCCTCAAACCCAGGTATACGTCAGAAGTCCCGGGTTTGAGGCATCCTATTGGTCCACAGCCTCCTCAATGCCAGCGCCGTTCATTCTCTGCTTATGCTTCAATGACAGACCTGTGTCGATACTCAGTGATCTAATCGACACAGGTCTGTCTCCAGAACGCTTGCGCACGAGCGTGTGTCGAAGCAAAAAACACTAGAATGAAAAGCAGAACTTCCGGCTGGCCAGAGGTAGGGGGAATAGGAACAAATGTGTTACGATTTTTGACACAATGCAGAATTAGGACGTTTATTTAATTTTAACAGAGTACTCGTGCAAAAATGTTGTATTCCTGGAAAAGGCCCTTTTAGTGGAGTAGATGGTCTTCCGAAAAAATCTTTAGATGCAGCAAAAGTGCACAATCAGAGCTGGTGTAAACACGGTCAGCGATCGAACGAATATCGATCTTTCGTTCGTATATTGGTGATCGCATCTTTTTTGCTGACAAAAATATTATCGTTTGTTGGCAATAAATTTGCAAGTGTATAAAGGAATCGCTAATTTTTTCACAATAAACCAGTAGATGTGTTACGGTGTTTCTCCCAATCGCAATTGCAAAATATTTAAGCGATCATATACATGCTAAAATTAAGCTTGTTTGACCCTGATCAAATTGCTATTCATTTGTTCGTAACAATTTTACTGTTGTTCTAAAAGGACCTTAAGAGGGGTTTTCCACTACCGGACAACTGATGACCTATCCACCGGATCGGTGTGGGTCCAACACCTGAACCCCACACCGATCAGCTGTTCCGAGGCACCGGATGTCATTGCACACTATGCAGTGTATGGAACCAGAAGCAGTTGGCTCTGTACATTACATTGCAGCAGAGCTGCAGTACTGCAGCTCGGCCGCTATTCCGTGACCGTAGCCATCTGCTTTCGGCATGGACGTCCAGTAGCCGGAGCAGCAGATTGGTCTGGTTGTCGGATCCCCACATATCATATACGGATGACCAATCCGGTGGATTGGTCATCAGTTGTCCGGTAGTGGAAACCCTTTGGAGGCCCACAATATACTCCCGAATACCGATCACAAGTTGATCAACTTAGATTTGATCGGTATTAGGGTTAGATTGTGTTTCATAAGCACACAGGAGCCACTGTCAGCTGAGCCGCCAATCCAGATCACTGATGGATTTAGCTTACAGCAGCGTTTTGCAGCTTCTATGTATCGATAAAATATAAAAAAGTTGACAAAATAAATACCTTTCATTATGAAAACCTTTTAATCCATTTTTTTTAGTCTTCAATTTACTAATCTTGTACAGATTTGGAGTTACCGGTTTACTTTTTATGTTTGTTAAAGGCTAAATTCTGCTGTTCTCCTGTTGCTAGAGACCTGTGCATTGTGGGAGCTCAGATCACAGTTACACAATTCTATGCTTTTAGGTCACATGTCTGACAGCAAAGTAAAGGTAAACTCCCATTTCCAAGAGCAGACAGAATTTTGAATACAGCCATGTATATGAATGAAGAAAAAGACATGAAATATTAAAATTGGTCAAAAAAAGTAAAGAAAACAGGTAAAAGATGATAAATTACCTTCTGTCAGTTTCCTGAAGTAGTTTCATTTTAATCATATCAGATTCCCTGATTTTTATCTCCATCATCCGCATCTCATCCTTACTTTTTAACACTGCCAACTCAAGGCGTTGTAGCTCATGCCTGGCTTCCACTGCGTCCTGAGCTAGTAGCTTTGCTTCATCCTCTGCAATCTGTGCCTTTTCTGCTAGTAACTCAGCTGCTTCATTAGACTGGAGCTATGGAATATAACAAAACAAAAGAATTCAGGCACGCTGATCCAGAATTAGGTAGGATGGTCTCTTATGGGAACTTAACAAGTAATCATCAGGCCCCTTAGCAAGACTTGGAATGGAGCCCCACTGCGACATGACCACCTTCAGCAGCAAGTGAATTTTTTACATGAAAAGTTTATGATTATTTTGGTCTCATTATCATATGTTCATTACATCTTGCTTTTTTCAGTCGTTCAAGGTTCACTAAATGTCCACTGCCCATTCCGCTCTCCGCTTCCATCATCCATAGCATTCAGTAACTGCACCTCACCTAGTATTTACACTCCTGGTCCGTGATACCCGCGGAAGAGAAGGTTTGACGGAGTTCAATGTGGACACACTTACCAAAGCCTCATTGGCTTGCCTTGCCTCCTCTTCTACTTGGAACAGTCTTCTCTCAAGGTCTTCTTTAGCTCTCTCTGCTTCTTCCCTCAGCTGTTTCTCCCTCACTAGTCTCTGATGCTCTTTCTAATAAACCAGAGAGTCTGTTAGTTTCTTGTGATGATACTAATTTTCTACCATTTGAAATTAATGCCAACAATAATATTTTATGATTATTCTGCAATGAAGAGGTTGACAAACTCACACAGATAGAGAGATCTGGATAGAGAGTTCAAGATAGAGAGTTCTAGATAGAGAGTTCTAGATAGAGAGTTCTAGATAGAGAGTTCTAGATAGAGAGTTCTAGATAGATATCATCTGATCTCATAAAACACACAATCTGGTCCATTATAATAACCTTCTTCCTGGCTTTTTCTTCTTTGGCTTGCATTTTTATCTGCTGCATCTCAACCGAATCCACCTTTCTTTTTGTTAAGAATAAATTGTGGTTTTCAATGCAGAGATGCAAAATCTACGAATCCATAATAAAAGGTTAAAATACTTTTCATGATAATTACATACTTGACTACATAAATAATACTGAAGATATTACAAAATGACAATAATGCCACAGTTGTTTTCAGAGAAAATGTCTTTAAGCCCTTCCCGCTGTGGCCACTTTTGACCTTCCCGACAGAGCCTCATTTTTCAAATCTGACATGTTTCACTTTATCATAAACATATATCTCGCAGAGCAACCACCACTTTGGCTAGGCGATTCCAAACACTGTACCTCACCTCCAAAAATATTAAATAGTAACAAATAGAAACTCCACAGCATCATTTGTAAACATAAGAACAAGAAGTCGTGCACTATTCAGTATAAATATGAAAAATATCAAATCTCTTATTAATGAACAAAACATAAGGGATAAAACCACATAGAGGATCCCATAAGAATACAGCTATACATAGGCTACACCTAGATGTTGTATACAATACCTATATACAATACCTAAAAATGGTAAGTTCCATGTCAGTAATCATATGCACAATGGGTATAGAATAGCATCATAAATAAAACTGGATAAATGTCCACATAGGAAAGGGGCAACAGAAGGTTCATGCGATAAAGTAACCTTCCATCACTACTATTGCAAGATGCCCTATCAAAGAATTCCCAAGGAAAAAGTTTCAAAAGTGATGAATGACCCAAGTAAAGTAACTTACCCATATGTGGTAGGTAAACAGTGTGCCCAGTGTAGCGCCCCGACTCGCGTTTCACGTTTAATTGCTTTTTCAAGGGGTATTTCTCACTTTATGTGGTAATAACTTTAGAATGCTTTTACCTATACGAAGCGATTGAGATTGTTTTCTCGTGACACATTGGACTTTGTTACTGGTAAAATTTAGTCGATACATTAGTATTTAATTGTGAAAAACACTAAAATTTAGCGCAAAATTTGCATTTTTATCAGTTTAAATGTATCTGCTTGTAAGACAAATAGTAAATGCCACACAAAATAGTTGCTAATTAACATCCCCCATGTGTCTATTTTGGATTGGCATGGTTTTTTAAACATCCTTTTATTTTTCTAGGACATTACAAAGCTTAGAACTTTAGCAGAAATTTCTCACATTTTCAAGAAAATTTCAGAAGTGGCTTTGAGAGGCCCATACATAACAAACCCCCATAAGTCACCCCATTTTAAAAACTGCACCCCCTCAAAGTATTCAAAACAGCATTTCGAAAGCAAAGAAGGTTTTACGAGAGAAACGCAATTCATTGTCCAGATTCCGAAGTTTAGAAATATCCCACACGTTGCCCTAGTGTGCTAATGGACTGAAGCACAGGCCTCAGAAGCACCTAGAGGATTTTTTGGCCTTCTTTTTATTAGATTATATTTTAGGCACCATGTCAGGTTTGAAGAGGTCTTGTGATGCCAAAACAAAAAGGAAACACCCAAAAAAAAAGACCCCATTTTTGAAACTACACCTCTAGATGAATTCCTTGAGCGGTGTAGTGAGCATTTTGTCCCCACAGGTGTATCATAGATTTTATTAGTATTTGGACGTGAAAATTATTTTTTTTACATTTTTCCAATAAGGTGTGATTTTTTTTTTTTTTCGCTAAAACGACATATCAAAAATCACACAAATCAAAATTTCCGCAAGGAATAAAGTTTAAAAAGCCCCACAACATTTGTAAAACAACTTCAAGATTATGTAAATACCCGATATGTGATCATAAACTGCTGTTCGGGCACACGGCAGGGTTTAGAAGGCAAGGTGCCACATTTGGCTTTTGGAGCGCAGATTTTGCTGGATTGGTTTCTTGGCACCATGTCGCATTTGCAAAGCCCCTGAGGGATCAATACAGTGGAAACTACCCAAAAGTGACTTCATTTAGGAAACTACACCCCTTGAGGAATTAATCTAGTGGTGTAAGGAGCATTTTGACCCCTCAGGATTTTCATAAGTTTTATTAGAATTGGACAGTGAAAATAGAAAAAAAAAAATGTCATTTTCTTCAACAAGACGTAGATTTAGCTAACAATTTAGCATTTTCTCAACAAAGGAAAAAAAGAAACCCAACATTTGTAAAGCAACTTCTCCCGAGTACGGAAATACCTCATATGTGGTCATAAACTGCTGTTTGGCACACTGCACATCTCAAAAAGGGAAGTGCCATTTGGCGTGCAGATTTTGCTGGATTGCTTTCTGGGCGCTATGTCGCAGTGGAAACACCCCGAGAAGTGACCCCATTATGGAAACTACGCACATGAAGGTATTCCCTTAGGGGTGTAGTGAGAATGTTAACCCTGTATTTTACAGAAATCAGTGTATACTCCATGTTGCAGTGAAAATGGCAATTTTTCCATAGTTCTGCCAATATGTGGTGCCCAGCTTGTGCCACTATGAAAAGACAGCTCTCTAATTATTATGCTGTGTTTTCCAATTTTTGGAAATGTTTCCCTAGATATGCCATTTCAGTGGCAAATATGTAGTGCCAAGCTTGTGCCACTGGAGACACACCCCAAAAATTGTTAAAAGGGTTCTCCAGTGTATGGCGATTCCATAAATGTGGAAGTAAACTGCTGTTTGGGCACACTGTAGGGCTCAGATGGGAGGGAGCGCCACTTGGCTTTTGGAGTGTGGATTTTGCTTGATAGTAGTTTTGTTTGGAGTTTTGCTGGTATTTTAGTTCATAATGTGGGGGTACATGTAAGCGGAGCAGCGTACAACAGGGACATAGGTGATATAATAATGGGCTAAAAAAAAACAAAACAATATAATTCACAGATGTGTGTTATGCTGTGAAGCAATCCTTTCTGCACAGGCCAGTGTCGCACTGACACTCTGCTCCTTTGCAGTATTTTGCTGGGAAAGTGTTGTCCTGGTATAATACGGGCACCCTCGCTTCCAGCAGATACGTTTGGGCCCTACCCTTCCTGGTTCCCTAATTTTAGGGCCTTGATAATCGCCTTTTGAAACAGAAGAAATGTTCCCCTCGAGCCTGCACAACTGCATATTTTTCTTTCCTGACTTACTGGAGCCTTAGCGAATTTTATTTTTTCACAGACGTAAGGGTAGGAGGGCTGTTTTATACAGGATGAGCTGTAGTTATTATTGGTACCATTTTAGGGTACATGCGACTTTTTGATCATTTTTTATACTTTTTTTGGGAGGCAAGGTGGCCAAAAAACAGCAATTCTTGCATAGTTTGTATAGTTGTTTTTATTTAGCGTTCACTATGCGTTATAAATTACATGTTAACTTTATTCTGCGGGTCAGTACGATTCCGGTGATACCAAATTTACAGCACTTTAGGTTTTTCAGCTTTTTGCACCGTAAAATTACTTTTGTAAAAAGAATGTATTTTTGCTGTCGCCATGTTGTAAGAGCCATAACTTTTTAATGTTGTCATTGACGGAGCTGTATGAGGACTTGTTTTTTGTGAGATGAGGTGTAGTTTTTATAGGTATTTTTGGATGCATGCGACTTTTTGATCACTTTTTATTTAAAATTTTGGAAGGCAAAATTACCAAAACACAGCAATTCCGGCAGTGTTTTTTTTTGTTTGTTTTTTTACAGTGTTCACTACATGGTATAAATAACAATATTTTTTATAATTCAGGCCGTTATGGATGCGGCGATACCAAATATGTATGGTTTATTTATTTTTTTCGATAATAAATGACATTTTACTTTTTACAAGTTTTTTTTTTTTACATTACTTTTTTAGTCCCACTAGGGGACTTGAAGGTTCAACTGTTTGATTGCTGTTCTAATACATTGCACTACGTATGTAGTGCAATGTATTAGAACGGTCAGTCATTCACTGACAGCAAGCCGATTAGGCTCCACCTCCGAACGGGCGCTATCTTGCCGTCAGTACCAGAAGTCTTTTAGGCTCCGTCTCCGAGCGGGGCATAGGAGGCTTCTGTAGCTGGCAGACCAGGAGGCCAGTATTAGGCCTCAGGTTGCCATTGCAGCCACCGGCAACCCAGGGATCACGTTGCTGGGGTGCCGGTGGCTAAAAACCCCTCATATGCTGCACTCGATAAATCGGCCAGATTGGAGGCTAGCTCCGCTCCTAGCCATTACAGCAGGGTATCTGTATATACGGTAGGTGATAAATGTATTTATTGGTTAAAAAAAAAAAAAAATAACCTTTAGAATACAGTGAAAGTGAAATTTAGAAGGATCACCGTGTAGAATATATTTATTTATTTGTACAAAAACATAAAGAGCATTTTGGTGAAAGATACTCTTTAACATGATAGTACAGTGCCTAAAGGGGTTGTACAAGAATAGAAAAACATAGCTGCGGCTGGTTTTGTAGATCTGCTCTATTCACTTCAATGTAGCCAAGCTTTAATACCACACACAACCTGCTGACCGGTGTGGAGCGGTTTTTGTTTTAAAGCAGCTCTGCTTTTCTAATTCTGCACAACCCCTCTAAGCACCGTTTTAATTTTTAGTTGTTAGCTCGTGCCTTGCATTTCATATGAACTTACCAGTTTATTCACATTTTGCTCTTTAGAATAGAATTTGAAAGTTTCTGCTTTTTTATCAACTGGTGCAAAGGTCAGCTGAAACAATAAAATAATTTTTCAACAGTAGTGCTTCATCCACATTTCATGTTTAGTAATACTATACACTATATGCAGTAACTTCTATACATTATATACAGCTTTTAAACAGTATTAATTAAAGAGGCTCTGTCACTACATTATAAGTGCCCTATCTCCTACATAAGGAGATGGGCACTATAATGTATGTGACAGCAGTGCTTTTTATTTAGGAAAACTATCTATTTTTACCACTTTGAGCGATTTTTAGCTTTATGCTAATTAGTTTCTTAATGCCCAAGTGGGCGTTTTTACTCATACACTTCTCCCCATTCATTTACACAGCACATAGCGATATAGCTATATCGCTATGTGCAGCCACATAAACACACTATAACGTTACTGCAGTGTCCTGACAGTGAATATACATTACCTCCGGCCAGGACGTGATATGTATTCAGAATCTTCAAAACCACAAAAAAGGCCATACTTACTAAGTGGTTGGGTGAAAACTTGTTCCCAGCAGGACGCAGACAGGTCAAAAAATGCTGCAGAAGGAGGGTGCATTAAATAGGGATAGCCACTCCCACTAGTCTTGAGGGGAGTGGCGAACTAAGTGCTCACAAGTGTGCGATAAAGGAGTGTCAGTGTTAGTGTAGTGCTAGGGTGTGAATGTATGGTAAAAAAGAAAAGTGTATGTATGAAAGTGTCAGAACTGTGTGATAATGTAATAAAAAATAAGTGTGGTTGGATATTTTTACTATGTATACTTTTTTTCAGGACGCAGCCTGGTCTTATATGCTGGGAGGGCATGATGTGCTGGTGTTTGGTTTGGCATGCAGAGCAGCCCGCCTTAGCTAACAGTAGCGGCGTTACAAATAGGCTGTGATTCGGCAAGATATGCTATGCCTGATGACCAGCACGTTATCCCTCCACGTATTACACATAGTACTGACACCCCATGTACTATTCACAGCACTGATCCCTATTCATCACACTTATTATTTTTTATTACATTATCACATAGTTCTGACACTTCCATACATACACATTTCTTTTTTACCACACATTCACACCCTAGCACTACACTAACACTGACACTCATTTATTGCACACTTGTGAGCACTTAGTTCACCACTCCCCTCAAGACTAGTGGGAGTGGCTATCACTATTTAATGCACCCTCCTTCTGCAGCATTTTTTGACCTGTCTGTGTCCTGCTGGGAATGGGTTTTCACCCACCCACTTAGTAAGTATGGGCTTTTTTGTGGTTTTAAAGTGATCTATGTCCTATTTTTTTCTGCTGGTGTATTCAGAATCCTAACACTTCTGAATCTTTTCTGTGAGATTTCTAGCAAGGCAAGCGTAATCTCGCAAGATTATGCTGTAAACTGTCATTTAAAGCGAGATTACGTTTGCCTTGCTGGAAATCTCACAGAAAAGATTCAGAAGTGTCAGGATTCTGAATACACATCACGTCCTGGCTGGAGGTAATGTATATTCATTGTCAGGACACTGAAGTAATGTTAGTCTTTGTGTATGTGGCTGCACATAGCTATAGCGCTATCTTCTGTGTAAATGAATGGAGAGAAGTGTATGACGCTGATTAGACCAAGTGGGCGTTGTACAGTGGAGTGTATGTCACTGACCAAAGTAAAAACACGCCCACTTGGGCATTAAGAAACTAATTAGCATAAAGCTAAAAATCGCTCATAAAGTGGTAAAAATAGATTGGTTTTCTAAATAAAAAGCACTGCTGTCACCTACATTATAGCGCCCATCTCCTTATGTAGGCGATAGGGCACTTATAATGTGGTGACAGAGTCTCTAATCTGAAAAAAGGCTAGTACTGCCAGGGGAATTTCAAATTGTTCTGTTTATGAAAGTCTGTAGTTGAGGAGCTGGCATGAAAGCCTTTGGGAATTTGAATTTCCACATGCCATGCTGCATTATTGGAACACCCCATCTAAGTAATTTTGATTATAGCTACATTTTAAGGGACCGTCAGATTTTACCATAACATCCATATAAAAACGAGGCAAAATCCAATCCAATTATTAATGTTAATTACATATTTGTTATAAGACTGTTGATGTGCAGTGAGTCAGGACTCTAAGGGTATGATGTTCACCAGGCTTACCAAAATATGTCTGAAATTACAGAGCTGTTTTCAGGCGAAAACAGATCCTGAACTTCAGAAATTTTTTCAAGTGCACGCGTTTTTCGCGGCGTCCATTATGGACGTAATTGGAGCGGTTTTTCAATGGAGTCAATGAAAAATGGCTCCAATCACGTCCCAAGAAGTGACATGCACTTCTTTGAGGCGGGCGTCCTTTTACGCGCCGTCTTTTGACAGCGACGCGTAAAAATACACCTTGTCTGAACAGAACATTGTAAGACCCATTGCAAGCAATTAGCAGATGTTTGCAGGTGTATTGGAGCCATCTTTTCAGGCGTAATTCGAGGCGTAAAAATGAATTACGTCTGATAATAAGCCGTTTGAACATACCCTAATACGTTTTTATAGAGATCTGTACAGTGGGGCACACTACGATTTTACCGAATTGGAGAAAAAAAAATTTGCTTTGTAGCTTTTACAGTTTGATCTGATAGTCTCATATAAATATTAGTGCCAGTTATTGCACTAACCATATACACCATTCAGCCATAACATAAAAGCCACTGACAGGCAAAGTGAATATTGATTATCTCCTTACAAAAGGCACCTGTCAAGGGGCGGGATATATTAGGGAGCATATCATGACTGGCATTAGCACCTGGACAGGTGTCGGGGCCCATTGTGTCTACCGGGGCCCACTGCTGTTGGTAATTTTTTTTTTTTTAATTTATAATGCCGTCCAATATGACGTCTAGGGACGTGTAGCAGGTCCCACGGTCATCTTTAAATTGGAATCTATGGTGGACCAGAGAGCCATTGGCTCCCTGCCCTGCCATTTACTCTAGTAGGTCACGGGCTGGTTTAGGCCTACGAGACACCAGGACCACACTGGCGACGTCAGTGGGCCGGCGTAGGCGGTACGATGACCTCCCTGCATCCTGACTCCTGTGCCACAGATGAAGTCGTCCCAACTGGTCATGGGAACGGGGTTAGGAGAGTACAAAATTTTATTTTTAGGGGCGCAGTGGAGGCACTATTAATGGGGGGGGGACCACTACTTCTTTACACATTATTAGTGAGTGGGGCATAAAAGGGCTATTATTATAATTAATTATTATTAAGTGTGGCATAAACGGTGGCATTATTCAGGAGAAGGTGCATAAAAGGGTATTCTTACTAATTGGGGTAAAAAAATTGGCATTATTACTGTTTGGGACATAGAATCTAACATTATTACTAAGTGAAGCATAAAAGGGGGAATATTACTGAGTGGGGGCATAAAAATGGTCATTATTAGGGAGTGGGGGGCAAAAAAGGGGGTATTAAAATAAATTATTACCACCAAGTGGGGGCACGATTACTGCTTGGGACACTAAGAGGAGCACTATTACTGTGTGAGGCCTAAAGGGGACACTGTCTCTTTTTTAGTTCCCTCAAATAGTAATACTGTGTAGGGCCTAGAGGGGGCACAAAAGATGGTGTACCATTATTGTGTGGGGCACCAAGGGTGGTATTATTTCCATCTGGGGCACTATGGATGGGGAGTTTTTGTGGAGGTGGGGAGTGTGCTGGAAAAGAATAGGCGCCAAAGAGGTCTGTCGGTCATATTCTGCAGTTGTGCAATTTGCGGTCAGGAAGAGTTGTCATGGCGGTCCTCACTATATTTAGAGGAGACGTCACCTGTGAGTCACTAGATTTAACTGTACTATATTCATGGATATGCTCTACAGTGTGCCAGTGTAGAACTGGTAACTACCACTATGTGGTCACTGTATGGTGGTAATGTTTGTCTTGGTACAGTGGATTTTGTTCAGTAACAGTGTGAAAGTAATATGTATGGTGATAATATTTGCTCCTTGTATAGTGGTTGTAAAGGGAAGTGTCTATATATATATATATATATATATATATATATATATATATATATATATATATATATATATATAGTGTGTATGTATACAGTGTATATATGTATATATATGTGTATGTATAAAACATATAATGTATCATGAGCCAGGGCTGTAACAACAACGGCCCTGGTCATGAATGCGGTTGGAAGCAGAGCAGGACAATTAGCATTGCCCTGCTTTGTTAGGAAACCATGGACACAAGGGATAGTTATCCCCTGTCTCCATTTCAAGTCTCCCACGCGCACGGACTGTCTCGCGCGGGCGCTCATGAGTCGGCTGGTGATACATTATCATCATGCCGACCCTTGCTAGCCAGGGGCAAGCGCCACATTCCCCGCTGCGAGCGTACCGACAGGGTTAAATAGCCCTGCGTCGGTACGCTCAGGAGCCCAAGCCAGCTGGAGCTACGATCAGCTGAGAGCTGCCTGCCTCCCAGACCATCACGACCCGGCTCACCTCTCTCTCCTCCAAAGACCTGGGCTCCTGCTCCTGCCTCTGCTGCTCCGCTAAGTATCAAGTGTAGCAGTAGCTACACTTAACCCTGTCTCTCCCTGTCTCCTCCTGCTGTAACCCTTGCTTCCCTGAGTTAACCCCTTGCTCTCCCTGAGTCCCTACTGTCCCAGAGTTAACCCTTGCTTCCCTGAGTAAGTTAACCCCTTGTTCTCCCTGAGTTAACCCTTGCTGTCCCAGAGTCCCTGAGTTAACCCTTGCTGTCCCAGTCACTGAGTTAACCCTTGCTGTCCCAGGGTCCCTGAGTTAACCCTTGCTGTCCCAGAGTCCCTGAGTTAACCCTTGCTGTCCCAGAGTCCCTGAGTTAACCCTTGCTGTCCGTTTTACACAGTAACCCATTCCCCTTGTTCCTCCTTATCCCGTATTAACCCTTAGTGTATAGGGAAAGTTATATTAGGAGGGAGTGGGATAGAGATAGAGAGCGTGTGAGAATCACAAGTAACTTATGTGTATTGTGTTGTAACGGAACTGTATTCTGTGTATGTTTAGGTAAGTGGGTGGCGGTATAATTAGGAGTGTGATACCGTGTTTATACTGTACTGTGATTAGTTACTGTAATTTATATATGAGAGTGATTACTGTATGTTAATAAATATTACCTTTATTTACTATACAGTCTTATTCCCTTGAGTAGCCGCTAACAATTAGATCGACGTTCGTATAAGGAAAAAGGTAGGGGAACTAGGCATAACCCTAGTGACCCTGTTTATAAAGGCGGTAGTAAGAGTGGGTGTCACTGACCAGTGAATCCCGCTATTACCCCACCCCCTTTAACAGTGGTATTATTTGGTAACTATATATGACTGTATAGTTTAGAGGTATATTATCATACATAGATTAGTGTTTTTGATGGCCCCACAGCGCTGATTATTTATTATAAAGTATATCCAGGGACAGTGTACTGCGGAGGCGCTGTATCTAAGCCTGTCATGTTATAAATGTTTTTTGGGTTGTTTTTTTTTTGTTGAGGGGGAGCAAAACATATCTCCCTTGTGAACAAAAGAATCGGACATGTTAAAATCCAACATATCAGGCTGGTCCTGCCGAAATTTCGGCAGTACTGATTACAATATTAGGTGAATCTTCAATACATGCAGTTTTACTGCTGCGTGTGACATACTGCAAAGGGGCCCACTGGGACTCTATTGTTGAAGAGCCCACACATATCTAGAGCAGGCCCTGCAGCGTGTGAACAGTCAGTTCTTGAAGTTAATGTGTTGGAAGCAGGACAAATGGGTAAGCTTAAGGATCTGAGTGGCGTGGATATGGGTCAAATTGTGATGATTAGAGTAACGACTGGGTCAGAGCATCTCAAGAACGACAGGTCTTGTGGGGTGTTCCCTGTATGCAGTGGTTAGTTCCTAAAGTGGTCCAAGGAAGGACAAATCGGAGAACCACCGACAGAGTCACGGAAGCCCAACGCTCATTGATGCACATGGGAAGCAAAGCCTGACCCGTTTGGTCCGATCCCAGAAAAAAGCTACTGTAGCACAAACTGCTGAAAAAGCTACTGCAGGCTATGATAGGAAGGGGTCACGCAACAAGCTGTGTTGCACTGTGTGTTCTATGGGGCTGCATAGATCCAGACCGGTCAGAGTGCCCATGCTGACCCCTATCCACCGCCAAAAGTTTCTACAATAGGCATATGAGCTTTAGAACTGGACTATGGAACAATAAAAGAAGGTGACCAAGTCTGATGAATAACGTTTTCTTTGACATCACGTGGACAGCCAGATGCGTGTGCTTCGTTTACCAGGGGAACATATGGCACCAGGATGCATTATAGGAAGAAGGCAAGCCGGCAGAGGAAGTATGATGCTCTGGGCAATTTTCTGCCTGAAAACTTTGGTCCTGGCATTCATATGGATGTTAACTGCCATGTATCACATACCTAAACATTGTTGCAGACCAAGTACAGTCCTTCATGGTATTTCCTGATGGCAGTGGCCTCTTTACGCATGATAATGCGCCCTGCCACACTGCAAAAATTGTTCAGTAATGGTATAAGGACCGTGACAAAAAGTTCAAGGTGTTAACTAGGCCTCCAAATTCCCCATACTTTAATCCAATTGCGCGTTTGTAAGATGTGCTGGAAAAATAAGTCTATTCATGGAGGTCCCACCTCACAACTTACAAGACTTAAAGGGTCTGCTGCTAACTTCTTGGTACTAGAGCCCACAGGACACCTTCAGAGGTCCTGTGGAGTCCGTGCCTCGAAGGGTCAGCGCTGTTTTAGTGGCACAAAGTGGACATTCACATTATTATATACACAATATTAGGCATGTGGTGTTAATGTTATGGCTGTGGTATATCACATTGCCCAAAATCTTTTAATAACGGTTACATATTTAGAAGTACATTGCCTTTAAATGCATTGTAACATATGTTTACTCACTTTCTTGGAATTATAAGAAATATTTCTGATGTCACCCCATTTGAAAGACTTTAAAGGTGATATTTTGTTATTTCTACTGTAAATATGGATTCCCTTTGCATCAACTCCAAGCAGAATATCAGAATCACTCTTCGTTTGCTGTAATAGAAAAAAAAAAAAAAAAAACTATAAAACATAAATATCAATATCTAATGACCTATTCAACATGTATCTCATATTAGCATTTTCTTGCAAATTATACATATAGATATGCAGTGATCAGTGGCGGATCATTAGGGCAATTCGGGCGGTCGCCGGGGGCCCCAATGCTCCCAGGGGGCCCATGGCCGCTTGAACGGCATATGACCGCATGGGCCCCCTCATGCCCGGTGGCGTTGCTAGCACCAGAGGCGGCCCCGGTGCTAGCGACAACCACATTCACTTGAATTTGTGCCCTCAGGACGCAGATACAAATGAATACGATAGGCTGCAGGCCACATTAGGCCTGCAGTCTGTAAGGAATGGGGAAGAATCCCTGTGCAGGCCGGCGTGACGACATCACTGCATCACGCTGGCGTGCGCATGCGTCCCGCCTGGAGGATGTGCAGTGCTCCATCCGTCGTGGAAACGGGGCAAGGTAAGTAAAATATTTTTGCTTTTATTCGTTTGTTTGTTTAGTTGCAGGGGGCCGAGTGTGGCGCCAGCTGCAGGGGGATGTGTGTGGCGCCAGCTACAGGGGGATGTGTGTGGCGCCAGCTACAGGGGGATGTGTGTGGCGCCAGCTACAGGGGAATGTGTGTGGCGCTATCTACAGCAGGTGTGTGGGGCGCTATCTACAGGGGGCACTGTGTATGTGGTGCTTTACTTTACAGTGTGTGACAATTATATTCAGGGGCAAGTTGTTTGGTACTATTTTATTCAGGGGCACATTGTATGGGTTATTATTATGTTTAGGGGCATAGTGTTTGTTACCATGAGAATTTTATCTTCTTTAATAGGTGTGGAAATGTTGGAAAAGTAAAGAGCTGCAGTCATCGGAGTGAAAATTCTGCAGAAATGGGTCTGATAAGTCCTCACCTGAGGTCACTAGATTTATAGAGAATCTGTCACCTCTCCTGACATGGTTATTATAGGAAATCCTTGTATTTCACAAAAAAGTCTTCGTGCAGTCCAGGACTGATAGACAAATGCGTATTACCATTCCCCTTGTCAGGAGGATGTGTCCCTGCACAGCATGATACGGTCAGTGATGGCTGGAGACTGTCATTATTTAGAAACACAGCCTTTGACAAGAGTAATCGTAACACCCATTTGTTAATGCATGCACAAAAAGGTAGCATTAACAATAGTTAGCGCGCGGAAGGCGGCGGTGGAGAAGGGGGGCACAAGTTTGGGTAACAGCCCGGGGTCTACTTAATCTGCCACTGGCAGTGATGACCTAGTGTTATTTTATTCTACACACTATGCAATGTTAAATACTTTTGTGACAAAAAAGACAAAAGTATTGTAGGTAGGATACCTTTATTGGCTAAACCAGAAAAGTTCTATATGCAAGCTTTCAGACAACACAGGCTCCTTCAGGCAAGTTTACAAATAAATCACTTACACAAAAACAATTAACATCTTAAACGTTGTGCTTTTTTCTAACATGACATAATTGTTTCTGGCTAACACGGTACTGCACTATTTTTTGGTGTTATTCTACACATTAAAAACTCAAAGAAAAAAAAAAAAGGTGCATTTGTCTAGTTGCTTTTCCCAGGTAAAAACCCCTGTTCCATCATATTATTTTGTTTCTTGGGTTTCAGTTAGCTGCTAATTTCATCTGCATTGGCCACTACAGGCGAAATGTAGTATTACATGCAGCCATTCAAGTATATGGCCAACCACGTAATACGTGAACTAAACAGGTGCACCAGAGCCAGAGTCACTGTTTGTTAGCGGCTCTGCACACTTGCTCACATGGATAATAGCTTATATGATAAAAAGTTGACCAAAGGAAAACATTACTTAAACTTCCTTTTATAGCCAATGCTGTACCCAATTTGTAATTCTTAAAAAAATATATCTATTATAATAAATATCAAGCAATGATTTACTCACTGATATTCGAAAGTAATTCATGCCATACATGTCCAAGTCTTGTGCAATTTTTAAGTAATTCATCTCTGCTTCATCTCTAAAAAAATTAATAGAAACATACAGAAAATAAATCAAATAAATGTGATGACATAACTCATGTGATATTCCAAGGACCATATAGCAATCAAGTTTCCCGTAAATAAATTGATTATTTATAACAATACAAACTATTTTGAAAATAATAGATCATAGACTCAGAATCAACTACCAGTATTATCGAAGTGCCCCGCAGTGAAATATTGATCATGACCGCAAAGGGAAGAGATATGATAACAGTCTTTGAACAGAGCCTAATACAATGTTAAACAGGCATCATAGGTTCTGTTTTACGTGGAGTCATTACAGGTATGTTTCTATTTATTAATTTTTTTACTGGATAGAACAAAGCAGCATGCCAAGCTATTGTGGTCATCAAAGAGAAACAGAAACCGGACGGAAAAGGACAGAAATGTGAACAGAGCCTTAGAAATGGTATTGCATTTTCGATTAGTAAACTTCAAAGTTAAGTTTGCAGTGTAAGCACTACCCAGAATCATGTCAGTTGTATATGTTTCCCAAGGGCCCTTTTACATGGGCCAATTATTGAGCAAACGAGCGTTCACAGAACACTTGTTCCCAATAATTGTCCTGTGTAAGCAAGAAAAGATCAGCCGATGAACGAGCAAACTCTCATTCATCGGCTGATTGTATAGTTTCTGAATATTATCGTTATCGGCAGAGCATCTATCTGTGTAAACAGGGAGACGCGCTGCCGACAGGATAGAAATGTACGGGGAAGAGCGAACGTAAAAATGAGCGCTCGTCCCCATACATAGCTCCTTGTGAAAGAAGCAAATGAGCGCCGATCAACGAGCTGTCTTGTTGATCAGCGCTTGTGGTTATGGCTGAAATGGGCTGTTTTAAGCTCAAGGTTCTTTTACAAGATCTAGAAGCTGCTAATTCTGTTGGATACAAATTAAGGGTATGTTCACACGTAGTCAACAAAAACGTCTGAAAATCCAGAGCTGTATTCAAGGGAAAACAGACCCTGCTTTTCAGACGTTTTTTTACCAACTCGCATTTTTCACGCTGTTTTCACGCCGTTTTCGCAGCGTTTTTTACGTCCGTTTTTGGAGCTGTTTTCATTGGAGTCTATGAGAAAACCGCTCCAAAAACGTTGAAAGAAGTGTCCTGCACTTCTTTTTACGAGGCGTAATTTTACGCGTCGTAATTGCCGTACGACGCGTAAAATTACGCGTCGTATGGACAATACAGCGTTATACCCATAGAAAGTAATGGGCAGATGTTTGACGACGTATTTGAGACGTATTTCCAGACGTAAAACGAGGCAAAATACGCCTCGTATACGTCTGAAATTTGGCCGTGTGAACATACCCTAAAGGTTGCGGAATGCTGCCCAATATATCAGCACTGACTACAGGTCCACCTAGACAAACTGCTTTACAAATATCTTTCAGAATAACCACCTGCACATCTTTTGTTGGCATACCTAGCAATTCCTCTGTGTTCTGCATACCATGCAGTTATTTTCTCCTGCCACATTTCTGATGTCATCTGATATTGTTGGAGAACCTACAGAAACATTTCCATTCATATTAATATAGTCTGTGCACAGTATATATTAATAGAGTAATGCAAAATTATTTCTATTGTATTTATGTTTGCAAATAATATAGTATATGGTATGATTCTCCTGATAGTTCTCGGACAGGAGACAATGGCTTTGTGGGGAAAAAAAAAAAAAAAAAAGAGGTATGTCCCCTGGCCCAGACAAAAGGTTATACACTTACACATAACATATTTTCTAGTATTATGCTAGAAACTAGATAGATCCCTATATTAAACTCTATTTCCAGTAAAAAAAAAAACAAAAAAAAAACTTTACATGTTCCTCCTTATAGGGCCTTTCCCAATAACGCTCAGCCGCTTTTGCTACAGACCTCTCCTTCTGCCTCATTCACTTATGTGTTGCTTGTAAACTCTCCCTGTGTTTGGCAGGCGGCACACTGGTACATTAATTGGCTTCCTATAAAAAATGGCCTGTGTGTGTGCGCAGCTGAGATAGGGAAATTAGCTTGTAATCCCTATTGGGGACAGGTACTGATGTAAACAATGACAATCTCTGTACAGCTCTGCGTAATATGTTGGCACATTATAAGTAACGGGAAATAAAGTATAGGTACATTTTATGCTTCAATGTACTATATGACTATACCAACACAAATTATACCATTAAATACTTCATCCTAAACCACCAGGAATATTAGGTATTAATCTCTAAGGCCCCATGCAACTGACCATAAAAAATTTCCATAATTGCGGACCGTATTGCGACCGCAATTACGGACCCGCCCGGTTCTATTAGCCGCGGGCACCTTTCTGTATCGCTACGGAGGGGTGTCCGTGCCGTAGAACAGTGCCAGGAATTATGGATCTCCTACTTTTCGTTTTTTTTTACGGGCCGTGTGCATGAGGCCTAACCCACCCTAGATTTAGGCCCTATTCACACAGAGTTTTTTGAATGTAGAAGCTTTTTTTTTTTACATGTTTTTTTACCCCTTTCTTCAACAGGCAAAGGAAAAGCTGGTGTTTTTTGCCATAAAACACGTCAAACTACGCGTCAAAAACCACATCGGTAGTTTGCAGCGTCTATTATTGATTTCAATGGGGTTTTTGAGGTGTAAAATGCCTCAAGATGGGGCATGTCACTTCTTTTACCTGCGGGCGTTTTTTTTCCGCTCACAGGAAATTTCAGCCATTTTTTGCACAAACCGTGTCAAAAAGACTGTGTGAACAGGGCCACAGAGATATTACACGTTCATGGATAAGGCGGAGTTCACAATGTATTTTTGTTACATTTTAACATGCTTTTTTTTTTGTTTTGGTACATAAACTCCCATATCTGTCAATAGGAGTTCATCAACCAAAATAAAAAGAATGCATGTTAAAAAGGCAACAAAGACACAGAGTGTACCTAGCCTAAATATACAAGAGATTCTCGGGGAGAACCACCAGATAAATAAGGTATTAAAGAGGCTCTGTCACCACATTATAAGTGGCCCATCTCCTACATAAGGAGATCGGCACTATAATGTAGGTGACTGCAGTGCTTTTTATTTAAAAAAACGATCTATTTTCACCACTTTATTAGCGGTTTTAGATTTATGCTAATGAGTTCCTTAATGCCCAAGTGGACGTATTTTTATTTTAGACCAAGTGGGCGTTGTACAGGAGTGTGTATTACGTTGACCAAATCAGCCTCATGCACTCCCCTCCATTCATTTACTCAGCGCATAGGGATCCTGCTAGATCCTTATGTGCTGTCTTATACTAACACATTAACAATACTGAAGTGTTTAGACAGTGAATAGACATTCCACGGGATGTCTATTCACAATCCCTGCACTTCTTTACTGTTTCTTTGGTAGTTACAGCAGAGTAAAGCTTAATCTTGCTGTAACCTGTCATTTACTGCGTAATCTCGCGGGATTATGCTTTGCTCTGCTGTAACTACCACAGAAACAGTAACGAAGTGCACAGATTGTGAATAGACATCCCGTGGAATGTCTATTCACTGTCTAAACACTTCAGTATTGTTAATGTGTTAGTATAAGACAGCACATAGTGATGTAAAAGGATCCCTATGTGCTGCCTAAATGAATGGAGAGGAGTGCAGGACGCTGATTGGTCAGCGTCATACACTCCCCTGTACAATGTCCACTTGGGCATTAAGCAACTCCTTAGCATAAATCTAAAATCACTAATAAAGTGGTGAAAACAGATCGTTTTATGAAATAAAAAGCACTGCTGTCACCTACATTATAGCGCCCATCTCCTCATGTAGGAGATAGGGCACTTATAATGTGGTGACAGAGCCTCTTTAAAGGGGTTACCCCTTAATCAATATTTATCACCTATCGAAAGGATAGGTGATAAATATCTGATCAGTGGCGGGCCAACTGCTGGGACCCCCACCAATCATGAGAACGAGCTTACCTTGTGGTTCCTGGGAGCCCCATAGGAATGGAGCGGTATTGTGCCTGCTCGGCCACCACTCCATTCATTTCTATGGGGCTGCCAAAGATGTTTCTGTTTGACTGCGCTATTGATTCAGTCAAAAACGACGGAACCCTGTCACAACGGTGACAAACGGAAACCTTTAGCAATGTTTCCGTCACCATTGATATCAATGGTGATGCAAACGTAAGCTTAGGTTTCAGTTTGCCTTTCCGTTGGGGGGGTTAAACCGGCGGAAAGATCAGACGGAAACACTCAGTGGAAAGGAACGGTGATGTGGACACACCCAATATTGGCTAGATAACACAGCGGTGAATATGGTCTACATCCATTATTCACCTTTGTGCAGATGATCTGATGTATTAAACTTCTATCTTGTTTGGATACAGTCACACGCAGCAGATTTGTTGAAGACATTTTCTGTGACTGAAAATTAGTTCTATTCATCTGAAAAGAACTCGCAGAAATCCATGCACCTCCTACAGAAAAACCCATTCAGAAGAACGGATTTTCAGTGACAGAAAATTTCTGCAACAAAATCTTCCGTGTGTGACCGCACTCTTAGGCCGGGTTCCCACAGAACGTAAATACTGCGGAATTTCCGCAACGGAATTCTGTGCGGAAATTCTGCAGCATTTACAGTAGCAGCAAAGTGGAGGAGATTTAGAAAATGTCATGCCCCCGCTGCAGAAAAAAACTGCAGAGTAAACATTAATAAATTGACCTGCGGTGCGGAATGTAATTCTGCAGCATGTCAATTTATGCTGCGTTTTTGTTGATTTTCCGTTGCGGGTTTTCCCCATTGAAATAAATAGGGATGCAAAACCCGCAACAGACAGCAAAATATTGCCACTTTTGCGGCTTACACGCAGCAATTAAGCCACAAAAAACGCAACTGTGGGAAATAAATAAATCTTAGGCAGCAGCGTCACATTGCCTGCAACGTCATCCAGGTAGGCCGGAGCTGACGCCAGGGGAGGGAAGGGGTAAGTATGAAAGGCTTTTTTCTGCAGAGGATATTTCGTTAGAAAATCACACCAGGATGTACTGCGGGTTACTGGTCGGACACGCTGCGTGATTTTTACACAGCGTATCTGCCCCGTGGTAATCTGGCCTTAGGCTATGTTCACACATGGCGGATACGCTGCGCAATTTGCATATTTGCCCTGGTCGCCGCAGGGAATTCTGGCCGAAAAACTGCGCCAAATTGTGATGCAGTTTTTTGACCGGAATGTCCGCTGCACTGAAAAAGAAAAAAAATAATAGATACTTACCATGGCAATGCGTCCCTTCGACGTCCTGCAGCCCTGGGACGACCCTTCATCCCATGTGACCGCTGCAGCCTGTGATTGGCTGCAGCGGTCACATGGGATGAAACGTCAGCCCAGGAGGCCGGCCTGGACGAAGAAACACAAAATTCTGGTTAAGTATAATAATATTTTTTTTGGGAGTTGTGTCTTTTGAGGCACAAATACAATGGACATGAAGGTTTTTCCATTCTGCATTTACACAGCGTGTGGATGAGGTTTGTTCAAATCTCAACCACTTTGATGCTACTGTATTAGGGCTTATTCACACGTTGCGGAATTGCTGCATATTTTCCATCTGGAATTGCCAACGGAAAATACGCAGCAGAATAGAGTAGCAGCAAAGTGGGTGAGATTTAACAAATCTCATCCACAGGCTGGGTAAAAATTCAGAGCAGAAATTTACCTGCGGTGCGTATTTTTCGGACCGTAGCATGTTAATTTCTGCTGTGGAGAGTGGACTGAATTGCCGAGTTTTTCAAAGTAGATGTCACCATCTCCTAGCATTGTAAAAAACGCAGCAAAATATACAACATTTTCTGCAGTAAAAATCTGCACTATGGGAATCCAGCTTTTAGGAAAAAACACCTCCAATACGTCGGCAAACATCTGCCCATTACTTTCAATGGGTTTGCTGATGTACTGTGCCGACGACCTGTCATTTTACGCGTCGCTGTCAAAATACGGCGCGTAAAATTACAGCCTCGTCAAAAGAAGAAGTGCAGGACACTTCTTGGGACTTTTTTGGAGCCGTTTTCTCATAGACTCCAATGAAAACCGCTCAAAAACGGACATAAAAAACGCAGCGAAAACGCCTCGAAAAACGCGAGTTGCTCAAAAAACGTCTGAAAATCAGGGGCTGTTTTCCCTTGAAAACAGCTCCGTAATTTCAGTCGTAATTGCAGTTATCGTGTGCACATACCCTTACACTACTTGCTGTAGTAGAAATGCTGCTGTTCAAATTACAATTGTTCCATTTACCGTGAACAAGGGGATGGTTAATACTCACTCGTTTTGGTAATAATTCTTCCTGAGATAGAAATCCAGGCTGGTGAATGTTAGGGTTGTAATCACCATACTACAAATAAAATTCAATAGAATTAGAACTATGCGGATTAAAAAAGCAGGATGCAGAGTACATACAAGTCAATTTTAAAGAGCAGCAGAGAGGGAGAAAAATAATTTTAGGGTGTGCTTACACGAGGCATATAAAAAATACGCTGCAGAAAACGAAAATTTATGCCTATAGGAAAAATATTCTGCAACATAGGAAGTAGAGTAGAGGAATCTGTCTGTTTTGCAGAATATTTTTCCCATAGGCATGGATTGTGGTTTTCTGCAGTGTATTTTTTTGCTGCGGAAATATAATGCAAGCATGCCACGTGTGAGCGCACCCTTACTCAGTTGCTTACTGTACCGGATTATGACCCGCTTCATGCACTGCAAATTTTGTTGCAGAAATGCCTGCGATTGAAGGCCCTCAGGCTTATTAGCCATTGGGCCCATGACTGGGGGGCATTTATGGGGTTAAGAGAACCATAGTCAGCTAGAGGGACGATTTAATTATTATTTAGGCAGCAGGACCTATAGGAACATGGGGTACCTGCCTACAGGGCGTTTTTTGGGAGGTTTGAGGCGGTCTTACCCACCCTCCCCGTTCTGGGTTTATAAGGGAAGGGTAGGAAGATACCTTTCTCTTTTGGCCGTTACTTGTGAGGGACATATAACTGAGTTTTACTTACCGGACAATGAACCGACAAGAGTTAGAGGAGATTATCAGTCTCCGCCTCCAGGACGAGGGCTCCGTAGGGTTGCAGTCTCTACTCAACGAGACTGTGGCACCGGTGTCCTCTTTGCCCGGCACACTTCCTGCACAGCGCTCCGCTCGCCCCTCCAGGCCACCAGTGCGTCTGTCCCCCTCCAGTGGTTATAGAGTGCACTCTGCATCGGCCAGACAGGCCGCGCATGCGCAGAGCCTATCCCGGCCTCCAGTCCCAATGCAACTCTCGCGAGACGCAGCGGCCGGGCTGGACGAGGATGTTATTCCTCTCTCACCTGGCTTCGGGTCTCCCACCAGCCTGGGTCATGCTAGACCTCGCCCAGGGGCTATGAGGAGCACGGCCATCCACGCTGCCGCGCAAGTGGCTGTTGCTGCAGCAAACACCGTGGATTAACCACGGCAGTCCACGGGACAGCCATGACGGACATCGCCATAGTAACTGCTCATCCAATCACCATCGTTCAGCAAGACCATGTGTTACGGAGGTCACAGTAGCAGCTTTAGCACCTGTTCCTCCTCCTCCACCCTCGACGGCGTTGGTCCCCACATAGTCATCACACGGTTTGTATGTTTGCCTTCGGGCTTGGGGTGCGGGGGGGTACTTCTAATGTTGATATATATTAAACGTGTTGCGATCCCTGTTGGCGGGCACGCCACCGGTTTCTGCCACACCAGACTCGCAGGCGGAGGCTGGGAAAATCCTAGTGGAGGCATCCCCGTCCACGGCGAATCCTTCCCTGCCCACTTTCAGGGATACATACTTTTGCGGTATCGCCCCCCTCGGCGCTCACTTGTCTGATGATACAAAGGAAAAAATAGCAAGGAATGACTAAATTGATATTTGGTGATTGGTGTCTGTGGATTCTGCGACAATCAACAGGGAGCGACGCTTTGAAAGGAGGGGTTCCTGCGAAGCCTAGAGTAGCAAAAACCTTCAATAACTGCTTACTAGCGTTTGCGGTATTGGATTGTATAGTGTCTCAGAGATTCCCTGAAAAGTCCTTCCAGCTATTTGTATACCTAAACACTACTTTTAGCGAGTAAAAGTCCCATAGGGGCACAGCTTGGTGGCGCTATGACGAGGAGTTCCACAGGCGTATGTCGCAAAACCCTGGGGTAGGTTGGGACACCAAAGCTACAGACATTTGGCTGGAGGCTTATGATGTCACAGTGCCCCTTTCAGACAACGGCCCCCTCCCCACCTACGTTCGGCAGACGTTCCACGGGGTCGGGGCCCCCAATAATAGGCATACTGGTTCATGATGTCTCTTCAATGAAGGCCACTGCAAATTTTACGGGTCCTGCAGGTTTAAGCACGAATGCTCTTCTTCTGGGGGCGCCCACCCCGCCGTCCGTTGTAACTCCCAGGCCCCCCGTCCCAATAATACGAGTAGGATCGAGGACCACAATACGCGTTCGAGATGTTAACATGGCTAGACCGGTACCCTAAGATGGAGGAAGCCGCCCTGCTTAGAACGGGCTTCTCGTTCGATTTCTTTATTCCCTTAGTTTATAACCCTTCACCTACATTTTCGGGTAACTTGAAAATCAGCCAAGGAATTCCCGTCCGTTATTGCAGATAAGTTGGGCAAGGAATTGGAGTTGGACCGAATGGCTGGCCCCTTTTCGGACTTACCGTTTCCTCACCTGTGCGTCTCCCTCTTAGGTGTAGTCCCCAAAAAGAGCCTGGCAAGTTTCGTTTAATTCACCACCTGTCCTACCCAAAAACGAAGTTCGGTTAACGACAGGATAGACAAAGACCTATCTGCGGTCTCATACGTCTCTTTTGATAAAGCGGTGGATTTAGTTTGCCAGGCTGGCCGGGAGCCCTTATGGCCAAGTCGGACGTGGAGTCCGCTTTTCGTTTATTGCCCGTTCACCCAGATTGCTACCATCTGCTCGGTTGTCAGTTGGCCGGGCTATTTTACTACGACATGTGCCTTCCCATGGGTTGTTCTATTTCTTGTTTTTACTTTGAGGTTTTTAATTCCTTCCTGGAATGCGTGTTGAGGGAATTAATGAGTTGCTCTTCTACATCACACTATTTGGACGATTTTTTTTTTTGTAGGCCCCGCTGCATCGTCACGTTGCCAATTTTTGCTTTATTCTTTTCGTAGTTTAGCAGTTTTCGCATGCCCCTTTCGGAGGATAAAACTGAGGGCCCTACCACGGTATTGTCCTTCCTGGGCATTGAAATTGATTAGATAGAAAATGTTTTTTTGTTTACCGGTTGATAAATTAATAAAAACTACGGTCGTACTTGTCTGTGGCCATATCTGCCAAAAAGTTACAGCTCCGCCAGGTCCAACCGATATTGGGCTTGCTGGTATTCGCGAGTAGAGTAATGCCCATGGGCTGCATTTTCTCACAACATTTGTCCCTGGCCACGGCTGGCGCCCGGTCACCATTACATTATGTTTGCATTACTTCAGCTCTCAGGACCGATTTTCGGGTTTGGTTAAATTTGGTCTCGGACTAAAATAGGCGCACGTGCTGGAGGTCACCCCCGGTGACCAACGAGGAGATACAGTTCATGGATGCAGCGGGCAGCGCCGGTTTTGGAGCAATATTGGGCTCGTCGTGGAGCGCGGCCTCCTGGCCCGAAGTCTGGCGCCATTGAGGCTGGTGTAGTGTTTGAGAAAGGTCCTGTTGGACTAAAATGTCGCATGGGTGATTAAAGGCTGTTATATTATTGGAAGTGCTGCCTCCTTGTCCATTCTGGTGTAGTAATTTGACGCTCCTTTAAATATTTCCCATTATAGTTTCCATCGAGATATGGGGGGAGTGGGGAGAGATTATCTAATTCTTCTGTGGTATTTTGGTCAGATAACTCCAGTGTTGTTCATGCCGTTAACCATTTAACTTCTTCCTCAGTGCCGGTTGTTGTATTGATTAGACGTTTGGTGTTAAGAGGCCTCCAACACAACATACAGTTCAGAGCTCACCATATTCCAGGTGTTCAGAATAAAGTGGCTGATGCTTTGTCACGTTTTAATTGGCAGGTTTTCCGTTCACTCTGCTCACAGGCGGACATGGAAGGGACCAGCTGCACGGATGCGTTGTGGAGGATGCTGGATTTCAGCTGGTCCCCCTCGTGAGATCATCTCTTGCCCCCTCCACTTGGGCGACCAGGGCCGCCATCAGGGGGGTATTAGGGGTACTAGTGTAGGGGGCCCAGCCAAACTTAATTGAAAGGGGGGCCCGGCAACTGCCGCGACTTGCCTTTGGTAGAAAAAAAAACAGGCCCCTGCAATGGGGCCTGTTCTTTTCACCAAAACAATGCCGTGAGCTGCGGGCCCCCCTCTCATCACCGCCGCGAAACACCGCTTGCGCGCGCGAACGACCGCAAGCTCGCACCCGCGCGCGCATGACCACAAGCGCGCGCCCACGCGTGAACGACCAGGCGCGCCGCCGAGAGGGAGGCGGTGCGCCCGCAACACAAGTCCGATCTACGGGGAAGGACAGCCACACAGGAACAGCGGCGCACAGTTTACTTACCTGCTGGCCCGCCTCCGACTCCACCTCCTCGTCCTCCTCGTCCTCCACCTCCTCGTCCAACTCCGCCTCCGACTCCGCCTCCTCGTCCGACTCCGCCTCCTTCTCCAGAGCGTAGCCGCGTAAGGAGGGGGGGGGGGGGGGGGAGTCTAGTTGTTGCGCGGCGGCAGGAGTTCTACGATCCCCACCATTTTCTGGAGCCTGGAGGTGAAGGACTGGACGTCTGGACCGAAGACATCGTCTGAAGAGGACTGGAGTGGGAGCAGCTCTTCTGACACGGTGAGTAAAGTGTCTCAAAGTGCTGTTTATGTATGGCCCTGTTCACACAGAGTATTTTGCAGGCCGAAAAAATTTTGACCTGCCCACACTATCTTGACGCGTTTTTTGCCCGCTGCGATTGAGGACAGAAGACAAAAAACGCAGGGAAAAATGCATTTTCTGCCTCCCATTGATTTCGATAGGAGGTCAGAGGCGGAACCGCGGCAAGAAAGGACGTGCTGCTTTTTCTTTTTTCCGCGACTTACTCCCATTGATTTCAGATTAAATCAATGGGAGGTGGTTTTGGAAGATCTTTAGTGCTGATTCTGACGCAGTGTCCGAGTCCATATCAAGGCCCAAAAACACATAAACCACCTGATACATGACTTTCCAGAAAATCCCACACAAACATGCCACGTATATTAAAGTATCGATTCACACAAAGGGGAGGACCCCTATAGTTGGTGGGCGTATTAGTTAAATTGAGAAAAATTGTTTGCCTGCCGGCAAAAAAAGTCCTGTTTGCCAACTAGAAATTGAAAATAATAAAGTATTTACTAGGTTTTGCAATAAAGACAGACTACATATAGTTAAAATCAAGGTCCATTGCTGACTGCAATCAGCTTAGTGCCGAGTACAAGAGCCTGAGGCTGCAGCACGCAGCACCAGATCTCACGTTAATTCTAATAGTCAGCAGGACACGTTCAATTCAGAGACGCGTTCTGCAGAGGCCACATATGTGTTTTCTACAGATAACGTGCCGCTGCACCAATTTGACATACACACTGCATTTAGGGACTTACAAAAAACGTACCAAAGATACATTAGATCCTGCTGGGAGATTGTGAGTTTGGAGACATATATACAGCAAAAAATTGTATATAGGGGTCTCCGTATAAATATCACTCCAAACTCCTATCGCAGTGACCCAGAATTTATTAAAGGCTGGGAAGAGCTTCTGACTGAAAGTTTCCTAAAATTATTACAATACATTTTGGAATTTGAAAAACGAGAATATAACAAAACTGCACAGCAACTTGAGAAGCAAATTGGTGACATTCAGGGATTCAATTCCCTGGGTGAATTTAATAACTGTGAAATCCAATTACAAAAAAATATTGAGAAATTACAAACAGAGATAAAGGAGAGAAAGCATCGCAAATACATTAGGGATCGCAGAGACTTCGATATTGGTCAAGTGTACACATATAAGACACAACCACAATTTGTCCGTAAACGTATACAAGTCTTTACGGACTTCTCTGATTCGGAGGTATCTGGTACTGACGATACTGCACGATCCCCCAATTTTAAATTGGGCACCAAACGTAAAAGTACTAATAACAGATTTAATTCCTCCAAACGCAGTACAGTACAAACTAGATCCAATACGAAATGTCAGTTATAGCCGAATGCTACCACTTCCTCCTATCCTTCATCTTTATCAACCATCTCAGTACCTGCTCAATTAAGTGCACCTCCTATTTCTCGCACAACTGGGAATGTTTCCAGCCAAACACCTATAGCGACCAAATGCCCCACAGGTACTTCAACAAATGCGACTGGACCGTCAAATACTTTTCCTTTTTTAGGAATCACGAACCCTCGATGGAATCTGGGCTAGTAACAGTACCATCTACGTCTCTAACACAAACTACCAGTGATCAAATGCAAGTGTTTAATGTCTCCTCGATTAATTTGAGTAATTCACAACTTACACTTATGTAAAGGCTTGTCCTTTACTCCCACTCCACTTTTTGATGAGTTTACTTGGACTAAGGACGTTAATCTATTTGCCAGAAAAATAGCTTTACACAAATATTTCAAAAATAACACCATCAACTTGGGGGACAGTGATAGAACTGAACGTAACACACTCTTAGACCTTGAAAGTCTCTTATATGAGAATGAATTTGGACCCATTGCGGCAGTAGGTCCTTTCTCGTCAATGCGTCCGAAATCCAAACTTACTCCACCTTTTTCACAATATGCCCACTTGGATGTTTTTGTTAAGCTGGTATGTGCTGACTTGAAAAAAATCAGACCAGACAAAAAGAAAGCACTCTCTAACCTTAGTGCAATGGAAAGAATAGCATTGGATGAATTACGCGATAACCAAGATATCACCATTAAACCCTCTGATAAGGGGGGCAATATTGTGATCATGAACCGGGACGAGTATGTGGCCATGGTTCATAGATTACTGGATGACATCACTACGTATTCGATTTTGGACAAAAATCCTACTGATCTATTTCTAAACGAACTACACATATTACTTAATACAGCTAAGATACAAAAAATGATCAGCAATGAGGAATACGAACGGATCTACAATCCCACCCCTACGCTAGCAACATTCTACGCTTTACCTAAGATCCATAAGATGTTACATCCAATACCAGGTAGACCAATTGTATCTGGCAATGACAGTCTCACCCAGGGCATAAGCATGTACCTGAATGAGATTCTTTCACCATTTGTCACCTCTCTCCCCTCCTACCTAAGGGACACAAAGGACACCATCAACAGGATCCAGGAGATACATGTCACTCCCTCCACTTTCATAGCTAGTATCGATGTCGAGTCACTTTACACCAATATTCAGCACCAATTTGGACTCACAGCAGTTGCACACTTCTTGGGTACCAAGGGAATTCAATTCCACACTCACAATCAATTCCTTCTATCACTACTTCGTTTTCTTTTGACACACAATTACTTCTTATTTGATCACAAATTTTATCAGCAAATTAAAGGAACGGCAATGGGCACCATCTGTGCACCCACATACGCAAATTTATTCTTGGGCTGGTGGGAAGATACCATGGTCTTCACTGACACACTGGCCACTTACACTTGTCACATCCTATTCTGGGGGAGATATATTGATGATATTCTCCTCCTGTGGGATGGTGACATTAACACTTTTTATGATTTCATGCACGCACTCAACACTAATCATATTGGTATGCAATTCACTCATGTAATTCACCAAAAAGAAATTACTTTTTTGGACCTTAAAATCTCCTTGGACCCTGTTGGTGGTGTCCATACTGACATCTCACGTAAATCCACGGCGACTAATAGCCTGTTGCATTGAGAGAGTTATCATCCTCCTGCCGTCAAAAAGGGAATTCCTATCGGACAATATCTCCGTGCTAAACGGAACTGTTCCGATGAGGAGGCTTTCGAATTGGAGTGCAATGGCCTATTTACTAAATTTTTGGCTCGTGGCTATCTGAGAAAATGGCTACATAAAGCCTATGCCAGGGCTAGAGCTACCGACAGAAAAGAATTATTGTACGAACACAAATCTGCAACCATACATCACCCAATTATTGCTGGTCAGTCTGGTGGCTCAGCCAGCATTAGATGCATAGGTACTTTTGACACCGGCTCACAACAGGTTCGTGAGATCCTGGATCGCCACTGGCCGATTCTCCTGTCTGACCCTGACCTCCAGGGAGTCGTACCTTCTGTCCCTTCTATCACGTACCGTAGAGGTAGGAATTTACGTGACTACTTGGTGCATAGCCATCATACTGGACCCATCACTGCATCTAAGAATTGGTTAAAGACATCGGTCACAGGTTCTCACTCTTGTGGCCGCTGTTCCTTTTGTCATCTAATGCCCACTACCAAACAATTTACCAATCCAGTCGATAACAGAATATACCAGGTCAGACAATTCATTAATTGTCAGAGTAAGGGGGTTGTTTATATCGCTAAATGTCCCTGTCCCAAGTTCTATGTGGGTAAGACCATACAGGAACTAAGGAGGAGAATATCTAAACATCTAAGCACCATAAACAATAAGGAAGATACATCCCTATCCAGACATATACGGAATGTTCATGATGGAGATATTTGCTCGCTACAATTTTGGGGTATCACGAAGGTAAAACTCGGCCCTAGAGCTGGTAATTTGGACCGTAAACTATTGCAAGAGGAGGCACGCTGGATCCATCGTCTAGGATCCCTCAGTCCAGGAGGTCTGAATGAGGGATTCACCTATACAGCGTTTCTATGAACCCTATATGTGACCACGACACTGTTACTAGAACCATAGGCCACTGTGAATATATTCCAGTAGCAGATTATTTATATCCCCGACCACTGTGGTCTTAGTGTCTCTTTTTTGTCTCAAATATTGATCCTCCCGTTATGAAACCTCACTTATGTGTCTTTTGACATGTAGGTTTTACTAATTGACTTAATAACTACAGACAGTAAGCACTAACTGCCTTGCATAGTTTAGACTAACATTTGGAATTGACACATTGGCCTGTCCATCATTCCGGTGGACGTTACTTTATAGATGGCTATCTGATCTCTGTCAATATACGTTAATATTTGGCATTGTATTTTCCTAGGCGCAGTGGGCATGGTGTCTCAGCTTCGCTGCTCACCGGCCTCCTCCGCCTGACACAACTCACTATGTCATTATCAGTAACTAGCTCCACTGATCTCCCACTACCTCAATTACTAATATTGATATCTTGTCAGTTCTCTGACATTTGGGAATCTTTCTATCACCTTACCTTCTCCCACCACGCATGCGCGCCGACTTGAACTGAAGATATCCACGGCAAATAATTCTATTACCCGTTTTTGCTCTAATGCGCATGCGTGCTCTGCTATGTCCTCATTGGTCGCACAGACTGACTGCTAATTGGTGGTGTAGTATGTACGTCATTGAACAGGGGGCTCGTCCTTTGTTCTTTTTGTGATTGGCCGTAGGCCAATCAATAGAACATGTGGAGCAATTCTGTTTTCACATTTAAACAGGGCCATCTCGCCGCGCGCTGTAATTAGCCCTGATACCCTTGAAGACGCTACATCGTAGCGAAACATGTCGGGGGGGCTTCCACCTTGAATTTTAACACGTGTCCTGCTGACTATTAGAATTAACGTGAGATCTGGTGCTGCGTGCTGCAGCCGCAGCCTCAGGCTCTTGTACTCTGCACTAAGCTGATTGCAGTCAGCAATGGACCTTGATTTTAACTATATGTAGTCTGTCTTATTGCAAAACCTATTAAATACTTTATTATTTTCAATTTCTAGTTGGCAAACAGGGCTTTTTTTGCCGGCAGGCAAACAATTTTTCTCAACGTATATTAAAGTATGCTCCTTATATAAAGTGATTCCAATCTGTGTACAGTGATACTGAATATTGATTCTCTTACAATACTAGGGAATAAAGGAAAAAAAAAAGTGTAAAGGACCAATCTCACATTTGCAGAATGCAAACATTTTCCAGGATTTAATGTGGACACTCGACAACTGCTAGTGCTATAGACTCCAGTCATAGCAATAAATGTGCTCACCTTGGCTTGGACAGCATATGAAGCTAAAAGAACAGATGCCTCCGGAGAGCAAATAATTTCTTCATCCAGTATCTGATTTTTAACCTAGAATAAAACAAGAAAACTGTAAATCCACCAAATGTGCACATGTCTATGCCAAGTATTGAAGATGAGAAAGAAAAAAAAGGACCCACAAGACACTAAGGCCCCATGCACACGACCGTGCCCACAATCACGGCCCGCGATTGTGGGCACGGCTGGCCGCCGACTGACAGCCGCATTTTCGGGCCGTGCTCACATACAAAGTATGGGAGCACGGCCCGCAAAATGCAACAGAACGGACATGTTCCATAATTCCCGGAACATTTCCACGTCATGGACACCCTTCCGTAGCGCTACGGAAAGGTGTCAGCGTTCAATGAAAGTGAATGGCTCCGTTTTTGCGGACCGCAATTGTGGTCCACAAAAACTGAGGTTTTTTACGGTCTTGTGCATGGGGCCTCAGATGGGAGGTAGGAGGGCAATTAGAAGTTAATATTAAAACGGATCATTAATGACAGTATTATTCCCTCTTCACACAGTGTTTTTTTTTTTGTTGCCTTTTAAAACACAGGCAAAAAATGCCTATTTTTTACGGCGTTTTTAGTGGCATTTTGTAATAGCGAGATTTTTTACAACCATTTTCAATGTGTTCTTGAACGCCTGATAAAACCTTTCTTCAATATGCGGTGTTTTGATTAAAAAGCCACAGACCACCAAAATACGTTGTATGTAGAAATTCTCGAATTTTACTATAGACTTTAAACGATTAAAAATATGCTACCGTTTTGTATATACAGCTTCTATACAGACCAGTGTCTCTTCATGGTTATATACGTCAAATAAACCCTATGTACAGTCTGAGGCCTCAGTAATATGTTACTCTGTTCTCTCTGATCCCTGCATCTTGTTAACCTACAGACCGTAAGAGAGGGGCAGATAGAAGAGAGGTACATATGACTGCATGATCAGATTATACAGGGTTTTTTTTATCTTATAGAGACACATAGATCTGCAAAGGAGCTGTATACATAGAAAATTCAGAGGCTGTTCATCAGAACTATTTGCAATTTTGCGTTATTTTTTATTTTAGATTAAATGGAGCAATGCACAATTGCAAACACATAGTGAATTATGGAACAAGCTTTGAAAACATTTTGTAAACTGAAAATAAATAAAGTATGGATAACATGCACCAATGGCAGAAGTGTGTATTACAGAGATTATGGAATAGATATGGGGATGGAAGAAGGAGGCAACCGTTTATAATAGGATGGTTTATAAATTAAAATAGTAGAGGTATAATATGGGTGATGGGTTATATTCAGGTGATTTGCATTCTGGGAAGCGTCCTCTTTATAACCAGGCGCTGGGAAATATTTGATGTAGGTAATAAAGACGGTGTCATTCATTATGTGTGAAGTTACACTTAGGGTTACCAATAGCAGCCAGCAGAATTGTTGCTGCAACTCTGGACTATCATACGGACTATACAAGATCTTAAAAGGATAAGAAACGCATTGAAGATACAAAGTTACTCAACTCTTATGTAGAAAATAGATAAGAGAGACATAACTGTAGGTGGTGTAGAGATTGAGGGGGCCCAAGAGCCATCCTGCAAAATAAGGCTCTGTTACATCCCCTTCGGGCTCTATGTTCGACATACACATTTGAACGGTAGTGCCAAACCTATGCCTTTAAAGTATGCAACAGTTTACATGCATATATAGGAGTGCAGTAAGCTCCTAGGCTCTGACGTAAAGTGGTGTTCAAAGGTGAACATATGCTCTAGTTTCAGTGTTTTGAAACAGAAAAATGGTGTAGACAAAAGTAGCTAGTCTGCGCTATGGCATAAAAACATTCAATTGTTCAATTGTCAGAATACTTAATTATATACATATGCCGGTATATCATGTACTTACGCAAGTTTTTTTTGTACTTCCCATTGTGAGCATAACTACCACACACACACATATATATATATATTAAAAGGTAAATTTTATGGTCAAGTATTGAAGTTCCTATTGAAAATGAACAATAGAAATGCCTCTGAAGGAGTAATAAGTTCTGCATGACGTAGACACTTTCAATTTATCATTAGCTTTTAGAGACGCTAAATTAGTCTTCAGTTAACACGCACAAATGCTATTTCCAATTTACTGTCAAATATTAGCAGCCATTTTATGGCTCATTAGCAGCTCATGTAGAGTACAACCACGGTGATGAACGCCGAGCCATAAAATGGATACAGATTTTTATTAAAAAGGTAATTACACTGTGTTCATAAACCATATCCAGACTATATAGGCCTCTCCCAATCCTCAGAACCATGATAAATCCGATCAATTTATAGAAAGTTCTGCATTATTTAATATCATCCTTCAAGCATTGCATAATATAAAAAACAAATTGATGGTAAAAATGACACATGCTTCTCTGAATGAAAGCTTAATTATTTGCCTTAGCTTATATATAGTAGCTCCAACATAGTCTGGGGGGTGGGTGTGGCAATCAGGTTCATCACCCCCCTGCAACCCTGGCTTCCCCTCCTGGGGGAGCTGAACCTAGACTTTGGCCCCTGGTGGACAGTGGGGTGGCTGCCTAGGTGGATGCCAGGAGCAAGACGGGCTCTCCCTAAGCTTTGGCAAAGGGAGGCCATTGATCCCCCACTCTTGTATGGCCTTCTAGCTGAGAGTTGGGGAAGGTTTGTGGCAGCCCTTCTCCTTTTGGAGAGGGCTTGCGATAGACTGCATCCGTGTGCACTTTTTCATGTGGCACTCTGCAGTTTTTTGGCACTCGGGTGAGAGAGAGCAAAACAGTATTTTATCTAAAGAGTATAGGATCTGGTTAAAGAGGCTCTGTCACCAGATTTTGCAACCCCTATCTCCTATTGCAGCAGATCGGCGCTGCAATGTAGATAAGAGTAACGTTTTTTGTTTATTTTAAAACAAGCATTTTTGGCCAAGTTATGACCATTTTTATATTTATGCAAATGAGGCTTTCTAAAGTACAACTGGGCGTGTTTAAAGTTAAAGTACAACTGGGCGTGTATTATGTGCGTACATCGGGGCGTTTTTACTTCTTTTACTAGCTGGGCGTTAGGAATAGAAGTGTATGATGCTGACGAATCAGCATCATCCACTTCTCTTCGTTACCACCCAGCTTCTGGCAGTGCACATACACACAGCGTGTTCTCGAGAGATCACGCTGTGACATCACTTCCTGCCCCAGGTCCTGCATCGTGTCGGACGAGCGAGGACACATCGGCACCAGAGGCTACAGTAGATTCTGCAGCAGCATCGGCGTTTGCAGGTAAGTCGATGTAGCTACTTACCTGCAAACGCTGATGCTGCTGCAGAATCAACTGTAGCCTCTGGTGCCGATTTGTCCTCGCTCGTCCGACACGATGCAGGACCTGGGGCAGGAAGTGACGTCACAGCGTGATCTCTCGAGAACACGCTGTGTGTCTGTGCACTGCCAGAAGCTGGGCGTTGTGAAGAGAAGTGGATGATGCTGATTCGTCAGCATCATACACTTCTATTCACAACGCCCAGCTAGTAAAAGAAGTAAAAACGCCCAGATGTACATACACAATACACGCCCAGTTGTACTTTAGAAAGCCTCATTTGCATAAATATAAAAATGGTCATAACTTGGCCAAAAATGCTCGTTTTAAAAAAACAAAAAACGTTACTCTTATCTACATTGCAGCGCCGATCTGCTGCAATAGGAGATAGGGGTTGCAAAATCTGGTGACAGAGCCTCTTTAAGATGTCCTTAACGCTGCAGGGTCTCCATGCTGGTTTGTGTCCATTCACTGCCTTGTTTGGCATTAATAACGTTACTTTCTACAAAGGAAACAATGAGTAAGCAAACAACGCAGATCAGTTCCAGAAAAATCAAAACAGTACACAAATACAGACACGGAGGGCTTATTTAGACGAACGTGATATACGTCCGTGCAACGTGCATGATTTTCACGCGCCTCGCACGGACCTATGTTAGTCTATGGGGCCATGCAGACTGTCCGTGAGTTTCACGCAGCGTGAGTCCGCTGCGTAAAACTCACATGTCCTATATTTGTGGGTTGTTCGCGCATCACGCACCCATTGTCAATGGGTGCGTAAAAGTCACACGAAGCACACGGAAGCACTTCCGTGTGACGAGCGTGATTCGTGCAACAGCAGTAAAAAGTATGAATGAAAACAGAAAAGCACCACGTGCTTTTCTGTTTACAAACAGTGACATAATGATGGCGGCTGCGCGAAAATCACGCAGCCACGCATCATAAGCAGCTGACACACGGAGATGTTGTCAAGTACCTTTTGCGCGCGCAAAACGCACACGCTCATGTAAATCCGGCCTAACTGTATTAGAATTAGTTTTAGAACTGCACTTGTTTAATTTACACCATTCAGCCATAACATCAAAAACACCTGCTTAATATTGTGTAGGTCCCCCTCATACTGCCAAAACAGCTCTGACCCGTCGAGGCATGGACTTTACATTATTATTATTTGGGGTCTGATCTGGGGTGTTACTAAATTTAGGGGGCGTCAATTCATTTAAAGTTCTGGTCTAGGGTCTAAAGTTATTTAGGGGTCTGTCTAGGGCTCTGTATTTATGGGGTCTAAAGTAATTTAGAGGTCTGGTCTGGGGTCTGAATTAATTTGGGGGGGTCTGAATTAATTTAGGGATCTGATCTGGGGTGTGACTAAATTTAGAAGTTCTAAATTTATTTAGGGGTCTGATCTGGCTTTGTGTTTAGGGTGTCAGAAGTAATTTAGGTGTCCGGTCTGGGGTCTGTAGTAATTTGGGGTCTGCTTGGGGCTCTATTTATGGGGCCTACATTTATTTAGGAGTCTGATCTGGGGTTTGTATTTAGGCTGTCTGAAGCATTTAGGGGTCTGGTTTGGGTTCTGAAGTAATTACAGAAACGGATCTGGTGGTCTGAATTTATTTAGGGATCTGATCTGGGCTCTGAAGTCATTTTAGGGTCTGGTCTGGGTCCTGAAGTAATTTAGGGCTCTGGTCCGAGGTCTGTATTTTCTGGTATCTGAAGTAATTTAATGGTCTGGTCTGGGGTCTGAAGTAATTTTGGTGTCTGGTCTCGGGTCGGAATACATTTTTGGTTCTGGTCTGAATTTATTTAGGGGTCTGGTGTCAGAATTTATTTATCTGAATACATTATTGGCTCTGGTCTAGGTACTGTATTTAGGGGTTCTAAGTATTTAAGGTGTCTAGTCGGAGGACTGAATTTATTTAGGAGTCAGGGGGTAATTTTTTTTTAGAGGTTCGCCCCCCTAGATTCCAAACCTGGATCCGCCCCTGCCAAGTCCTTCAACACAGTCATTTTCCTCAAACTATTTCTGAATAAGTTTTGCCGTGTGTCAAGGTGTAATATCCGGCAGAAAGAGGCCCCTGCCATTTCAGCAATTTGTGTTAGGCCCCATGCACACGACGGTATCCGCAAACAATGACCGTAAATACGGTTCCGTATGGCTTTATAGTCAAACAGCAATGTACCCATTTCTGCTGAATGGTACGGTCCGTACTGCATCCATATATACGGATCTGCAAAAGAAGAGGCCTGGTTGATGGGAAATCCCCTTTGTGTCGCTTAGCAACACTTCTGTATTTGCGGATGGCTATTTGTATTTGCGGACACACCTCCATAGTCATCCGCAATTTTGGCTTCCACCATGGACTTCTATGGAGGAGTCCGTGATGCAATTGCGGACCAAGAACGGACATGCTCCATAATTCCCAGCACAGTTCTGCGGCACAGGCACTCATCCGTAGCGATACAGAAAGGTGTCCGCATTCAATGGGTCAGTTTTTTACGGTCGTGTGCATGGTGCCTTACAGTATCTCTGCAATGGGATCAGACCACGAACATTAATGAGCCATAGGTGATCATGACCCTTTCGCTGATTCACTGGTTGTCCGTCTGCTAGTATCCGCTGTGCCGCCCTCCTCCACGGTTTGCCTTTCTACGTTATAGACTGTAGAAGTAGTCTGATAGAAGACACGAGCAAACAATGAGCTCACAGCATTTTTTTCTTTTAATGTTGAAGATTATGGCTAACCGTTAATGAAAACCGAAAATTTTGTATCTCAGAAAATTAGAATATTATAGATGTCTAATTTCAAAAATGAATTTTAATACCGAAATGTTGGCCTACTCAAATGTACAGTATATGAACTCAATACTTGATCGGGGCACATTTTGCATGAATTACTGCATCGATGCGGCGTGGCATGGAGGCGATCAGCCTGTGGCACTGCTGAGGTGTTATGGAAGCCCAGGTTGCTTTGATAGCGGCCTTCAGCTCGTCTGCATTGTTGGGTCTGGTGTCTCTCATCTTCCTCTTGACAATACCCCATAGATTCTCTATGGGGTTTAGGTCAGGCGAGTTTGCTGGCCAATCAAGCACAGTGATACTGTGGTTATTAACCCCTTCCCTCTTTAGCCACTTTTGACCTTACTGACAGAGCCTCATTTTTCAAATCTGACATGTTTCAATTTATGTGGTAATAATTTCGGAATGCTTTCACCTATCCAAGCGATTCTGAGATTGTTTTCTCGTGACACATTGGACTTTGTTACTGGCAAAATTTGCTCGATACATTCAGTATTTAAAGAGGCTCTGTCACCAGATTTTGCAACCCCTATCTGCTATTGCAGCAGATCGGCGCTGCAATGTAGATTACAGGAACGTTTTTATTTTTAAAAAACGAGCATTTTTGGCCAAGTTATGGCCATTTTTGTATTTATGCAAATGAGGCTTGCAAAAGTACAACTGGGCGTGTTGAAAAGTAAAAGTCCAAGTGGGCGTGTATTATGTGCGTACATCGGGGCGTTTTTACTACTTTTACTAGCTGGGCGTTCTGATGAGAAGTATCATCCACTTCTCTTCAGAACGCCCAGCTTCTGGCAGTGCAGACACAGCCGTGTTCTCGAGAGATCACGCTGTGACGTCACTCACTTCCTGCCCCAGGTCCTGCATCGTGTCAGACGAGCGAGGACACATCGGCACCAGAGGCTACAGTTGATTCTGCAGCAGCATCAGCGTTTGCAGGTAAGTAGCTACATCGATTTACCTGCAAACGCCGATGCTGCTGCAGAATCATCTGGTGCCGATGTGTCCTCGCTCGTCTGACACGATGCAGGACCTGGGGAAGTGACGTCACAGCGTGATCTCTCGAGAACACGGCTGTGTCTGCACTGCCAGAAGCTGGGCGTTCTGAAGAGAAGTGGATGATACTTCTCGTCAGAAAGCCCAGCTAGTAAAAGTAGTAAACACGCCCCGATGTACGCACATAATACACGCCCACTTGGACTTTTACTTTTCAACACGCCCAGTTGTACTTTTGCAAGCCTCATTTGCATAAATACAAAAATGGTCATAACTTGGCCAAAAATGCTCGTTTTTTAAAAAATAAAAACGTTACTGTAATCTACATTGCAGCGCCGATCTGCTGCAATAGCAGGTAGGGGTTGCAAAATCTGGTGACAGAGCCTCTTTAAATGTGAAAAACACCAAAATTTAGTGAAACATTTTTCTAAATTTAAATGTATCTGCTTGAAAGACAGGCAGTTATACCACACAAAATTGTTGCTAATTAACATCCCCCATATGTCTACTTTAGATTGGCATTGTTTTTTGAACGTCCTTTTATTTTTCTAGGACGTTACAAGGCTTAGAACTTTAGCAGTAATTTCAGAAAATTTCAAAAGGCTATTTTTACAGGGGCCAGTTCAGTTGTGAAGTGGCTTTTAGGGACTTCTATATTAGAAACCTTCAAAAAGTCACCCTATTTTAAAAACTTCACCCCTCAAAGTATTCAAAACAGCATTCAGAAAGTTTCTTAACCATTTAGACGTTTCACAGGAATTAAACCAAAGTGGAGGTGACATTTACAAATTTTATTTTTTGTTGTTACAAAAAAAATTGTTTAAAAATGAATTTCTGCAACACAAAGTTTTACCAGAGAAACGCAACTCAATATTTATTGCTCAGGTTCTGCAGTTTTAGGAAATATCCCACATGTGGCCCTAGTGTGCTAATGGACTGAAGCACCGTCCTCAGAAGCAAAGGAGTACCTAGAGGATATTGGGCCTCCTTTTTATTAAAATATATTTTAGGCCCCATGTCGGGTTTGAAGGGCTCTTGCGGTGCCAAAACAGTGGAAATCCCCCAAAAGTGACCCCATTTGGGAAACTACACCCCTTAAGGAAATTATCTAGGTAAAAGTGAGAATTTTGACCCTACAGGTTTACTGCAGAAATTATTGGAAGTAGGCCGTGAAAATGAAAATCTACATTCTTTCAAAGAAAATGTAGGTTTAGCTAAGTTTTTCTCATTTACACAAGGACTAAAAGGAGAAAATGCACTGCAAAATTTGTAAAAGCAATTTCTCCCGAGTAAAACAATACCCCATATGTGGTAATAAATGGCTGTTTGGAAATACGCCGGGGTTTAGAAGGGAGAGAGCGCCATTTGGCTTTTGGAGCTTAAATTGAGCAGGAATGGTTTGCGGAGGCCATGTCACATTTGCAGAGCTCCTGAACAATGAAAACACCCAAAAAGGGACTCCATTTTGGAAACTACACCCCTTGAGTAATTCATCTATGGATGTAGTGATCATTTTGACCCCACAGGTGTTTCATAGAACTTATTAGAATTGGGTAGTGAAAATAAAAATCCTTTTTCTTCAATAAGACGTAGTTTTAGCTCAAAATTTTTCATTTTCTCAACAAATAAAAGGAATAAAAGAACCCCAACATTTATAAAGCAACTTCTCTGGAGTACGGAAATACCCTATATGTGGTCATAAACTGCTGTTTAGCAAGGAACAGAAGAGAAGGAGTGGCATTTGGCTTTTGGAGCACAGATTTTGCTGGATTGGTTCCTTGGCACCATGTTGCTTTTGCAAAGCCCCTAAGGTACCAGTACAGTGGAAACTACCCAAAAGGGGCTCCATTTGTGATACTACACCCCTTAAGGAATTAATCTAGGGTGTAGTGAGCATTTTGACCCCACAGCGGTTTCATAGATTTTATTTGAATTGGGCAGTGAAAATTAAAAAAAAAAATTTTTCCAATAAGTCGTAGCTTTAGCACAAAATTTTTCATTTTCTCAAAAAATAAAAAGCAGAAAAAGAACCCCAACATTTGTTGAGCAATTTCTCCCGAGTATGGCAATAACCCATATGTGGTTATAAACCCATTTTTGGGCACACGGCAGGGCTCAGAAGGGAAGGAGTGGCATTTGGCTTTCGGAGTACAGATTTTGCTGAATTGGTTTCTGGTCGCTATGTAGCATTTGCAAAACCCCTGTGGGACCAAAACGGTGGAAACCAACCCAAAAGTGACCCATTTTGGAAAGCATGTTAACCCCACAGGTGTTTTGCATAAATTAGTGTGCACTCGATATTGCAGAGTGAAAATGGGATTTTTCAATAGATATGCCAATATGTGGTGCCCAGCTTGTGCCACCATAATAAGACAGCTCTCGAATTATTATGCTGTGCGTCCCGGTTTTAGAATCACCCTACATGGGGCCCTAATCTTTTGCCTGGACATGTGACAGGGCTCAGTAGTGAGAGAATACCATGTGAAATTGAGGCCTAATTTGGCGATTTACACGGAATTGGTTCACAATTGCAGAGGCTCAGATGGGAAATAATAAAAAGAAACCCCTCAGAAGTGACCCCATTTTAGAAATTACACCCCTCAAGGCATTTATTAAGGGGTGTAGCATTTTCACCCCACAGGTCTTTTCCATAAATAAATGCGCTGCATATGGTGCAAAGTAAAAATTATCATTTTTCCCCAGATATGCCAATTCAGTGGCAAGTATGTTGTGCCCAGCTTATGCCACTGTAGACACACACCCCAAAAATTGTTAAAAGGGTTCTCCCGGGTATGGTGGTGCCATATACAGTGAAGGAAATAAGTATTTGATCCCTTGCTGATTTTGTAAGTTTGCCCACTGTCAAAGACATGAACAGTCTAGAATTTTTAGGCTAGGTTAATTTTACCAGTGAGAGATAGATTATATTTAAAAAAAAACTGAAAATCACATAGTCAAAATTATATACATTTGCATTGTGCACAGAGAAATAAGTACTTGATCCCCTACCAACCATCAAGAGTTCAGCCTCCTCCAGACCAGTTACACGCTCCAAATCAACTTGGTGCCTGCATTAAAGACAGCTGTCTTAAATGGTCACCTGTATAAAAGACTCCTGTCCACAGACTCAATTAGGCTGGGTTCACACGTGGCGGAATTTCACTTAAATTCCGCTGCGGACACTCCGCAGCGTTAATCCGCAGCGGAGCCGTTTGTCCATTGACTTACACTTTAATTTAGCAGTGTTCGTTTAGACGAGGCGTAAAATTCTGCTGCGGAGCATAGGCTGCGGAGCGGAATTTGGTGTCCGCAGCATGCTCTGTCTGTTGCGGAGCAGTGGCGGACTCATGGCGGAATTTCTCCATTGACTTCAATGGAGATTCTAATTTCCGCAATGAAGTCCGCAGCTGTCATGCACATGTTATGTGTGCTGCGGATCCGTCTTGCTTTTTTAACTTGACATTTCTTCATTCTGGCTGGACCTATGTATTTCTAGGTCTACAGCCAGACTGAGGAAGTCAATGGGGCTCCCGTAATGACGGGAGCGTTGCTAGGAGACGTCAGTAAATAGTCACTGTCCAGGGTGCTGAAAGAGTTCAGCGATCGGCAGTAACTGTTTCTGCACCCGGGACAGCGACTACCGATCCCAATAAACATGTATCTGTAAAAAAAAATGAAGTTCATACTTACCGAGAACTCCCTGCTTCTGTCTCCAGTCCGGCCTCCCAGGATGACGTTTCAGTCTAAGTGACGGCTACAGCCAATCACAGGCTAATAACAGGCTGCAGCGGTCACATGGACTGCCGCGTCATCCAGGGAGATCGGGCTGGATGCCGAAGGAGGGACGCGTCACCAAGACAACGGGCGGTAAGTATGAATTTCTTTGACTTTCACAAGGGAAAGTGCTGTCCCTTCTCTCTATCCTGCACTGAATAGGGAGAAGGGAAGTACTTTTACCGCAGTCCGCAGCAGCTAGTCCGCATCAATTTTCTGCACATTTTGTGCAGATCCGCAGCAGAATCTGCAACGCAGATTCTGTGCGGCATTGATGCGGACAGTTGCGGAGGAAATCCGCCACGTGTGGTCATGCCCTTAACCAGTCTGACTCTAACCTCTACAACATGGGCAAGACCAAAGAGCTTTCTAAGGATGTCAGGGACAAGATCATAGACGTGCACAAGGCTGGAATGGGCTACAAAACCATAAGTAAGACGCTGGGTGAGAAGGGGACAACTGTTGGTGCAATAGTAAGAAAATGGAAGACATACAAAATGACTGTCAATCGACATCGATCTGGGGCTCCATGCAAAATCTCACCTCGTGGGGTATCCTTGATCCTAAGGAAGGTGAGAGCTCAGCCGAAAACTACACGGGAGAACTTGTTAATGATGTCAAGGCAGCTGGGACCACAGTCACCAAGAAAACCATTGGTACACATTACGCCGTAATGGATTAAAATCCTGCAGTGCCCGCAAGGTCCCCCTGCTCAAGAAGGCACATGTACAGGCCCGTCTGAAGTTTGCAAATGAACATCTGGATGATTCTGAGAGTGATTGGCAGAAGGTGCTGTGGTCAGATGAGACTAAAATTGAGCTCTTTGGCATTAACTCAACTCGCCGTGTTTGGAGGAAGAGAAATGCTGCCTATGACCCAAAGAACACCGTCCCCACTGTCAAGCATGGAGGTGGAAACATTATGTTTTGGGGGTGTTTCTCTGCTAAGGGCACAGGACTACTTCACCGCATCAATGGGAGAATGGATGGAGCCATGTAACGTCAAATCCTGAGTGACAACCTCCTTCCCTCCACCAGGACATTAAAAATGGCTCGTGGCTGGGTCTTGCAGCACGACAATGACCCAAAACATACAGCCAAGGCAACAAAGGAGTGGCTCAAAAAGAAGCACATTAAGGTCATGGAGTGGCCTAGCCAGTCTCCAGACCTTAATCCCATCGAAAACTTATGGAGGGAGTTGAAGATCCGAGTTGCCAAGCGACAGCCTCGAAATCGTAATGATTTACAGATGATCTGCCAAGAGGAGTGGGCCAAAATTCCATCTAACATGTGTGCAAACCTCATCAACTACAAAAAAAGTCTGACTGCTGTGCTTGCCACCAAGTATTAAGTCTTGTTTGCCAAAGGGATCAAATACTTATTTCTCTGTGCACAATGCAAATAAATATATATAATTTTGACAATGTGATTTTCTGTTTTGTTTTTTTTTATATAATCTCTCACTGGTAAAACTAACCTAGCCTAAAAATTCTAGACTGTTCATGTCTTTGACAGTGAGCAAACTTACAAAATCAGCAAGGGATCAAATACTTATTTCCTTCACTGTATGTGGAAGTAAACTGCTGCTTAGGCACGCTATAGGGCTCAGATGGGTGGGAGCACCATTTGGCTTTTGAAGTGTAGATTTTGCTTGGTAGTAGTTTTGTTTCAGTAATACTGGTGTTTCCGTTTATAATGTGGGAGCATATGTAAGCCGGGCATAGTACATCAGGGTCATAGTTAGGTGGTATAATAATGGGGTAAACAATTAAATAATCCATAGATGTGTGTTACGCTGTGAAGCAATCATTTCTGCACAGGCCGGTGTCGTACTGATAAATGGTGTCTTTACTTATTCGCCTTTTGGTCCACACTCCGCACCATTGCAGTTTGGGGAATTTTGCTAGGAAGTGTTGTCATGGTATAATACGGGCACCCTCGCTTCTAGCAGATATGTTTGGGCCCTCCCCTTCCTGGTTCCCTAATTTTAGGGCCCCGATAAATCGCCTCTTAAACAGACTAAATGTTCCCCTGTGATCTGCACAACCGCCTATTTTTTATTTCCTGACTTATGGAAGACTTAACTAATTTTATTTTTTCATAGACATAGTGGTATGAGGGCTGTTCTTTTGCAGGACGAGCTGTAGTTATTATTGGTACCATTTTGAGGTACATGCCACTTTTTGATCACTTTTTATCCTATTTTTTGAGAGGCAAGGTGACCAAAAAACAGCAATTCTGGCATAGTTTTTTTTAGGGGTTTTTTATGCAGCGTTCACCATGCGTTATAAATTACATTACTTTTATTCTGCGGGTCAGTACGATTCCGGCGATACCTATTTTATAGCACTTTTTTATGTTTTACAACTTTTTGCACAATAAAATAACTTTTGTAAAAATGTATTCTTTCTGTCGCCATGTTGTGAGAACCATAACTTTTTTAATTTTTCGTCGACTAAGCTATATGAGGGCTTGTTTTTTGCAAGACAAGCTTTAGTTTTTATAGGCACCATTTTTGGATAGATATGACTTTTTGATCACTTTTTATTTCAATTTTTGTAAGGCAAAGTGACCAAAAACTAGAAATTCGGGCATTTTTTACGCCATTCACCGCGTGGAATAAATAACATAATATTTTTATAGCTCAGGCTGCTACGGTCGCGGTGATACCAAATATGTAAGGTTTTTTTTTTTTCAATAATAAAAAGGACTTGATAAGGGAAAAAGGGCGATTGTGTTTTATTTTATTACTTAAAACTTATTATATTTTTTACAACTTTTTTTTTCACTTTTTTTCCCACTTTACTTTAGTCCCACTAGGGGGTTTCAGGGTCCAACAGTCAGATTTTTTTTCTAATACATTGCACTACCTACGTAGTGCAATGTATTAGATCTATCAGTCTTTCACGCAAGCCGATTAGGCTTCGCCTCCGAGCGTGGCCTAATCGGCTTCTGTAATGGCAAACAGGAGGCCATTGTTCGGTCTCCTGGTGTCATAAAAGCAGTCGGCAGTCGTGCGATTGCAAGGCACAGCTGGCGATCTGCTAGCAAACACAAAGATGCAGCGATCGCATCCGATCGCTGCATCTGAGGGGTTAATGGCAGGGATCGGAGCTAGCTCCAGTTCCTGCCATTACAGGTGGATGTCAGCTATAACATACAGCCGATATCCACCGCTGATGATGCCAGCTCATCTCCTGAGCTGGCACCATCTTGCCAGCGGCTACGGAAGCCTTTCAGGCCACGCCTCTGGGCGGGGGGCTGGAAGTTATCTGTGCTAGGCACACCGGGAGGCCAGTATTAGGCCTCCGGTTGCCATTGCAGTCACCGATACCCCAGATATTTCATTGCTGGGGTGTCAATGAGTTGCAAACACCTTAAATGCAGCGATCGCTTTTGACTGCTGCATTTAAGGGGTTAATGGCAGGGATCGAAGCCAACTTCAGTCCCCGCGGTTACAGCAGGATGTCAGCTGTCAGATACAGCTGACATCCGGGGGATGATGGCACCGACTCAGCTTCTGAGCGGGTGCCATGCATTTGTCGTAAGTATATGACATTTTGCGGGAAGCACTGGCTTTCCATGTCGTATACTTACAAAATGTCAGGAAGGGGTTAAACCAGGTATTTGTACTTTTGGCAGTGTGGGCAGGTGCCAAGTCCTGCTGGAAAATGAAATCCGCATCTCCTTAAAGCTTGTCAGCAGTGGGAGACATGAAGCGCGCTAAAATTTCCTGGCAGACGGCTGCGTTGACTCTGGACTTGATATAACACAGTGGACCAACACCAGCAGATGATATGGCTCCCCAAACCTTCACTGACTGTGGAAACTTCACACTGGACCGCAAGCAACTTGGATTGATGCCTCTCCACTCTTCCTCCAGACTCTGGGACCGAGATTTCCAAATGAAATGCAAAGTTTACTTTCATCTAAAAACAGGACTTTAGACCACTGAGCAACAGACCAGTCCTATTAAAGGCTTTAGGAAACAGTGTTTTGTGTGGATTAGCTGATTAGTGTTAGACCATGAGGGTATGTTCACACGATAGCAGGCATTTACGGATGAAATAACAGCCTGTTTTCAGAAGAAAACAGCTGCGTCGTTTCAGCCGTAAATGCTCCTCCTCGAAATATACGAGGCCTCTGTGACGCTCGTATATCTTGAGCTGCTCTTCATTGAGTTCAATGAAGAACGGCTCAAATTACGTTGCAAAGAAGTGCCCTGCACTTCTTTGCCGAGGCAGTCAATTTACGCGTCGTCGTTTGACAGCTGTCAAACGACGACGCGTAAATTACAGGTTGTCTGCACAATACGTCGGCAAACCCATTCAAATGAATGGGCAGATGTTTGCCGACGTATTGTAGCCCTATTTTCAGACGTAAAACGAGGCATAATACGCCTCGTTTACGTCTGAAAATAGGTTGTGTGAACCCAGCCTGAGTCTACAATCTTCAGCTTTTACCCAATAGTCAAATTTTCTGAGACTAAATTTTTGGCTTTCAATAACGGTTAGCCATAATCATCAACATTAAAAGAAAAAAAAGCTGGAAATAGATCACTCTGTGTGTAATGAATCTATATAAGGAGTTTCACTTTTTGAATTGAATTACTGAAATAATTAGAATATCAAAAATTTAATTAATTGAGAAGGACATTATAGTGTGTATGTGTGTGCAGAAACAATAGGAAAGCAGCACAGCTACAGAAGAATTAAGGCAGCACTCCAAAGCAGTGGATGAAAAAAAAGAGGTGCGTTTATTTACCCCACAGGCAGGCAACGTTTCGATCCAGCTTACTGGGATGTTTGTCAAGCTCGACAGGATTTGCACCCACCACTACTGGAGCTGTGATGCTTTCCTTTTTAATATATACATACACACATATATATATATATATATATATATATATATATATATATATATATACATATATACACACACACACACACACACACACACACACGTACGTACGTACGTACAAAAGTATTGGGACACGTACACATTATACCTACAGGAGCTTTGATATTTCTGGGAAGGCTTTCTACTAAAGTTTGGAGTGTGTCTGTGGGAATTTTTGCCCGTTCATACAGAAGATCATTTATGAGGCCAGACACTGATGTTCTTTGTTCTAGTTCATCCTAAAGGTGTTCGATAGGGTTGAGGTCAGAGCTCTGTGTGGGCCAGTCCAGTTCTTGCACACCGAACTTCCCCAACCATGGATTTAAGGACATTGCTTTGTGCACAGTCATTCTGGTACAGAAAAGGGCCTTCCCAAAACTGTTCCCACAAAGTTGGAAGCATACAATTGTCCAAAATGTTTTGGAATGCTGAAGCATTAAGATTTCCCTCCACTAGAACTAGAGGTCCTTGGACAACCCCTGAAAAAACGACCCTATAAACTTATCTGTTCTCCACCAAACTTTACAGTTGGCACAACGAAGTCAGGCAGGTAATGTTCTCCTGGCATTCACCAAACCCAGACTGGTCCATTAGACTGCCAGATAGAAAAATGTGATTCATCACTCCACAGAACACGTTTCCACTGCTATAGAGTCCAGCGGTCTTGGCATTGTGCGCCTCAGCACTGAGCGACCCCACTCTGTAATTTTATGTGGTCTGCCAATTTGTGACGACGGAGTTGCTGTGGTAAAAGGGTGATACATGCAGATATCTGTGGATTTTGATAGACCAGCAATTCCACACTTCCACCCCAGCATTAGACCGGGAGCAAAAGGATTGTTGCTTCCAGTGCTGGATTGAACTTCTCAGTCAGTATATACTTATTTGTTTCATAAAATATAATGCATTTCTGAGCAGGCAGAAAAATGAACAAGCAATAGGTGAGATTATGGTTATTAGGTTTATACTTGTGTAGTGGTTTTTGTTTGTAACCGAAACCCAGACACAACTGGATCGGTCGTACTACAGATACCACCAGCGCGTGACAGACCCCATTGACTTACAATGGGTTCCATCATATTTCCATTATTTTGATGTCGCTATTCTTCTCGTCAAATCTGCTGGGACGATCGACACTGGTGTTATGGTCTGTTTTTATAGGATCCAAGACAGATGTGTTATGATTAGTTACAATCTGATTTTTTACTCCAATTTACTTAGAATGGGTCTGGTTTTTTTATTGGATAAAATAGCACAGCACACAGTACTATTCTGACCTTTAAAATGCACCAGAAACCTGTCGGAAAAGAACGAACACAAATTTGGACACAGCCTCAGAGTTTTGCTTTAAGTTTTTTAAATTCCATTTTAAGATAGATTATAGATACGAGATAAATAAATAGAAAGAACGCAGCACTAAGGAAAGGAAAACTATACAGAAGTAGCCAAAGGGTGCGTGCCTCAGGACCTCGACCTCCAGCCCATTTTAATAGACAACTCTCAAAGAAATAGGCAGCATTCCATGCAATTTAAATGAGCAAGTGATACTTTATTTACTTAAATTTCATGGAGCACTGCCTATTTCTTTGAGAGTTGTAGATAGGAATACCCCTTTAGTATCGGTCGCTCTATCTCAGGCACTTATGGCATATCCACAGGGACCTGCATCTATCTTGAGATTTGGGATCCCCTGACCCATCCCCGTCTGAGGAGGTGGTTGCAGGCCTCTACATCCAGCTGTGGACTGTGCAGATAGATGGCCGGAGATGGATCGCTGTGCTACGCGGTTTCCCATAGGAGTGAATGCTGTGGGATATGCCATAAACGTCTGAGAAGGGAATACCCCTTTGAACACTTTTTTATTGTAAGCGTAACTTTAATTTAAAACCATGCTAAATGCTATCAAACTGACTCCTCGTGTCAAAAACAAACTATGTTTTTTACTTAGAATCCTCATGTGCCTGGACAAGTCTATTGCTTCCAGCATTGAGATGACACACTCCCACTCAAAACAAGTCTCAATTTGCTATCTTGTTTCCTGGGAATTAAAATATTGCTTTTATATTTGTGTGAAACTACATTGAGATTTAAGCCCAATTCACACGCCAGGGATTCTCGGCCGCATGACAGCCGTTCTTTGACCGCCCGTCACACGGCCACAGTAGAAACAATAGACGCCAAATGGGGCTATTCACACGGCCGATTTTTTTACGTGGTTATATCACGTGTGTACAGGGGCAGTATCTACAGAGGGCAGTGTGTGGCATTATCTACAGAGGGAAACATGTGTCAAAAAGAAATAAATTGACAAATGAAATTCATCCGTTTTTAATACAGACAGGGTAAAAAAAACCTGATGCAAAACGTTAACTGAAACACAGCCCAGAACGGAAAGGATGCAAAACAGCCTAGAAAAACTGCCCGCTAAGCCAATAATGCAAAGTGGCCCAATTAAACAGATTGGCCCAAATTTCTGAAGACTGGTGTATCTTATACCAGTCTTAGTAAAGGAGCATTATTACCAGATTTATAAAAAGACACAAGCTTCTTAATAACTTCAGTGCATTTGTACTGTCCGAGAGGCATAAAACCAAATCTATGTCTGCTGTAAAACAGTTAAAGAGGCTCCGTCACCACATTATAAGTGCCCTATCTCCTACATAAGGAGATCGGCGCTATAATGTAGATGACAGTAATGCTTTTTATTGAAAAAACTATCTATTTTTACCACTTTATTAGCGATTTTAGATTTATGCTAATGAGTTGCTTAATGCCCAAGTGGGCGTATTTTTTACTTTAGACCAAGTGGGCGTTGTACAGGGGAGTGTATGACGTTGACCAATCAGCCTCATGCACTCCTCTCCATTCATTTACACAGCATCGCGTTCTTACCAGAACACGATGTGCTGCCACATACACACACAATAACGTTAATCAAGTGTCCTGATAATGAATATACATGACCCCCAGCCTGGACATCATATGTATTCAGAATCCTGACACTTCTGAGTCTTTTGTGTGAGATTTCCATCAAGGGAAACGAAATCTCGTTTACATTGTAATCTCGCATGTATATTCATTATCAGGACACTTGATTAACGTTAATGTCTGTGTATGTGGCAGCACATCGTGTTCTAGTAAGAACGCGATGCTGCTGTGTAAATGAATGGAGAGGAGTGCATGACGCTGATTGGTCAGCGTCATACACTCCTCTGTACAAACGCCCACTTGGGCATTAAGAAACTCATTAGCATAAAGCTAAAAATCGCTCATAAAGTGGTTTAAAATAGATAATTTTTCTAAATAAAAAGCATTACTGTCACCTACATTACAGCGCCCATCTCCTTATGTAGGAGATAGGGCACTTACAATGTGGTGACAGAGCCTCTTTAAATTTGCATAATTTCAAGCTTTCTATTTAACAAATGTAACTAAAACTACATCTCTTTGTAGACCATACTGACTTTTCTTCTCACTTTCCAAATTTTATTGCAAATTTGTTGCACATTGCCATTTGCAACTTTTTTTTGTCGCAGTTTAATGCCAAAACCTGGCATAAACGGCATGATAAATGTATTAGATTTAAGATAGAGAAAATCTGTGGCATATTTTGCCAACAGCTCATTTACAAAAGTTTGACCATTACCTAGTAAATGTAAAGTAGGCCAATCTGTGTTGATTTGGAAAGAATTGGTTAACTCTTTGTGGTGGTGTAGTTAGACAGAATGGTTAGGTAATAAGGGACACGGACAATGCTTCTAGAGAATAGCTCCATAATACAGCATGCAGTGGAGCATGCTACTATTTTTTTCTTGTGGAAAAACAAACCATGTCCCTCCACATAAAATAGGACATATACCGAGGTAAAGTATGGGTTTGGGCCCAGATTATGGTTGCTATATTATGGATCTGTATAACACAGATTTGTAATATTCCGTATGCAAATAAAAGAAAGGGGGAGTTGGGAGAAAAAAGTGGGACAGTTACTTACCAAGTACAGTGTAACTTTAAAGATCTACTGAATAGTGTCCCAAGAAGAACCATAGAAGGAACATTAGTGATAGCATAATATTTATCTATATTGCTCAGTCAACTAAATGCATTAGACATAAATATACACAATAAGGAAGTATCACATAATAAAAAGAACTATTCCATGTCAAAGATAACTCTAGAGCAGTGCTTCTGAACCAGTGAGGAGCCCCCAGTTATTAGTAAGGTCTAGTTGGAAAGCATTAGAACAGAAGTGCTCCCAAGTTCTTTTTCTGGCTGCATCAATCTCTGGTTTAGCTACATAACTAACTAATATTGGGCTTATTTTTTTTTTAAATAAAAGTTTTTATTGAACCAAGACGTAATACATCTTATGAATCCACAGGATTCCATACAAATATGTTGAACATTTGGTTCATAAAATTTTACATAAAGAGAACCACAAAGAATATTGGGCTTATTTTAATGTTACACTGGGTTGAGAAGACAAAATGAAAAGAACTTCAGCAATGTTTTTGTTTTTTTTTGCCATGGACTTCAACCACTGAAGGCCCAGTCATCTGGTTGATGAGGTCCTAGCAGAAAAAGATCGAGAGGCCATGCGCTAGATTATTTAGTGAAATTGCAATAAAGGACTCACAACGTTTATCTCAAGGTGTATTATTTAAATTGACGTGTGAGACACGATAAATAAGATAGTCAAAAGATATTTTCGACTTTACAAGTGACAGAGTAGTGAAGCTTCTGTATTATTTTATGATGTAAATCCAGACTTAACTCTGTTGATTGCAGTCTGGCTATGTAGTCTGGACAACCCCCTTATAGCTGTTAGAACGCAGTTAGGGGGCGGTCCAGACCACACCCTGCCTGACTGCTATGCTGCAATTAATAAATTTTGTTATTTCATTTATGACATAGAAGATGGTGCTGAGCAAGTGAGTGAACCTATACTTTGAAGTTTAGACATACATTTATTATCTGATAAATTTTTCCTCGATAAACACTTACACAAATGAGACTGAGCTATATAAATTACCTGGAGAAAAAACAGATGCTGTGTTATGTCCTGAAACAGCTCTTCAGATACATTTTCTGGGTAAAATTTGGCCAAAAAATGGAACTTCAAAGGATCTTCCTTAGGAACTTCCTGTTGTAAAATCTGGTAGCATAAAAAAAAAAAAAAAAAAAGTTATTCTTCGCAAATCTGATACATTTTCTATTTCTATTTTCTATTTCTTTGGAAATTGCTCTTAGGCTATTTTCACTTTTGCATTTGAGGCTCCGTTCAGATTCTCCGTTGCAAACTCCTTCAGATTTGACAAAAGGAACAGCACTGCATGCAACACTATTCTTTCTGTTAAGACGACGAAAGAACCCCATTGTGAGTCAACACGTGCACCGGTGACATCCGGCACTGCATTATGGTTCCATTATAAGTGGCAGTCACGATGCAGATGTGAAGATAGCCGAAGTCTATAAATCCAACCATACTTCGTATGCAAAATAACATCGTAACCATTGCATCAAAATAAAGTTTAAAGTTGCTAGGTAGCCAAATTAGATGTTAGGACTTATTTTTCAATCCATTTTTACTATGTGCAGTGTAGAAAAAACGAATTTCTACCTGCAAATCATAAAGATGCAGGTTCATGGTCGTTGAAAGATCTCATTATGTTTTTGCGCATTAAACACACGAATTCTTGAAGTGTAATAACTTGAGCATCCAAATATTCAGATTAATATATATCAATGACTAATACTTCCATTGAGTAGTCCTAATTGGCTGGGCTCTTAAAATGTTAATAAGCACTCAGCAGCAGCAGCTTATTAGAAACATAGAAGACTGACGGCAGAGAAAGACCACATGGTCCCTCTAGTCTACTTTTATATTATTTCCTTTTTATTTTTTTACCTTAGGATAGATATTAATCACAGGTATGTTTAAATTCACTTATTTTATTTTTACCAACCATCTGCCGGAAGTTGGTTCCGAGCATCTACTACACTTTCAGTAAAAGAATATTTTCTGACATTGAAATTAGTTGGGGGGGGGTGGTCTGAAGCAAATTGAGCCCCTTTCTTTCGTTTCTCTTTTTTTTTTTTTTTAATTCCCTCCTGAAACTTATTTAAAGAGGCTCCGTCACCACATTATAAGTGCTCTATCTCCTAGATAAGGAGATCAGCGCTATAATGTAGGTGACAGTGATGCTTTTTATTAAAAAAAACGATCTATTTTTACCACTTTATTAGCGTTTTTAGATTTATGCTAATGAGTTGCTTAATGCCCAAGTGGGAGTACTTTCACTTTAGACCAAGTGGGCGTTGTACAGGGGAGTGTATGACGCTGACCAATCAGCATCATGCACTCCTCTCCATTCATTTACACAGCGCATAGGGATCCTGCTAGATCCTGATGTGCTGTCTTATACTTACACATTAACAATACTGAAGTGTTTAGACAGTGAATAGACATTCCACAGAATGTCTATTCACAATCCCTGCACTTCGTTAGCCCTTATTCACATGACAGTGTTGATGGCCGTTCATAAAACGGCCGTCACCCGGCTGCAGTAGGAACAATAGACCCCTAATGGGGCTATTCACACGACCGATTTTTTGATGGCCCGGGAAACCAGGCCATCAAAAAATGGGACATGTCCTATTTTCAGCCGTTTACCCGGCCGCCCGGCTCCCATAGAAGTCTATGGGGCTGGGTAATACACGGCCATCACCAGAATGTGTCCCGAGTGATGGCCATGTATTCCGTTGCTCGCTCCCTCCTCACAGCGCAGAGTGCATGTGAGGAGGAGGAGGAGTTTATGCCATTCGGACGAATGGCTGTACGCTGTAGGTAAGTTTATACACTGTGACAGGGCCGGGGTGTATAGCAGGTGGAAGGGAGCACTGCGCTGGCTCCCTTCCCCTGCTTGTTTTAAAAGCACCCTGGCCCGGCGACATCTCCCATGGCCGATGGCGCCGCTAGCAGCTACTGCTGCTGCTACTACTGTAGCGACGCCACTATAGCAGAGCAGGGAGGTATCTCCCTGCTCTGCTATGTGCTAGCCCCACTTTAGCTCCCTGAAGGAGCGGAATCCCCGTGTGTTCGGGGATTCCGCTCCTGGACAGAGCGCTTGATGTCTCTGTCCATATCTGGGCAGTGACATCAGGGGAAACTCCTGAAGCGGAATCCCCGAACACTCTGTGACCGCGGATTCCACACCAGGCGAAGCCAGTAACGTTCAGTGTCCATAAATGGACACAGACGACAGGGGCTTTTCCTGAAGTGGAATCACCGGCCACATGGGGATTCCCCTTCAGGAGTTGCCCCTGATGTCACTGTCCAGATATGCCCGGCCCAGATGCAAAACTAATGCAAACCAGCCGGGAAAAACGGCCGATTTTATCGGCCAACACTCGGGCTCGGGCGGGACCCTGTCGTGTGAATAAGGCATTACTCTGTCTGTGGTAGTTACAGCAGAGGACGCATAATCTCGCGGTAAATGACCGGTTACAACGAGATCACGCTTCCTCGGCTGTAACTACCATAGAAACAGTAACGAAGTGCAGAGATTGTGAATAGACATTCCGTGGAATGTCTATTCACTGTCTAAACACTTCAGGATTGTTAATGTGTAAGTATAAGACAGCACATAAGGGTCTAACAGGATCCCTATGCGCTGTGCAAATGATTGGAGAGGAGTGCATGTTGCTGATTGGTCAGCGTCATACACTTCCCTGTACAACGCCCACTTGGTCTAAAGTGAAAGTACGCCCACTTGGGCATTAAGCAACTCATTAGCATAAATCTAAAAACGCTAATAAAGTAGTAAAAATAGATTGTTTTTTAAAATAAAAAGCATTACGGTCACCTACATTATAGCGCCGATCTCCTTATGTAGGAGATCGGCCACTTATAATGTGGTGACAGAGCCTCTTTAAACCTCATAAAAGGTCATGTCCCCCACTTTTCATTTTTTTATTTTTATCAAGGTTATACAAATATTGGGAGGAATTTCATAACTTTTTTTACCCCAGTTTTCTGGCAGATTAGGTCCAGTTTCAAGGGATTTAATCCAATTTTAAATAATTTATCTATGAGCTCTTTATGTAAAACTGTAGCAAAGGCTTCGCTGAAATCCAGATAAGCAATATACACGGCCCCTCCTTCATCCAGCACATTTGCGACATAGTGAAAGAAATCCATGAGATTAGTTTGACATGACCTACCCTCATCAACGTTATCCTCTTTTTGGTGCAATAAGTTGTTGGATTTCATGTAGTCCATTATCCTATTTTTCTTGAATGTTTACATTGTTTTCACTACTACAGAGGTTAAGCTAACTGGTCTGTAGTTACTGGCTTTTTCTCTATACCCTACTTATGCATGGGTACCACATTGGCCATTCGTTAATCATCTGTTATAAGGTACTGGTTAAACAAGTTAGTAAGCGGTGAAACAATCAAACTGGAGGGCTTTAAATGGGTTTTCTTATCGAGGACATTTATGGCACATCCTGTGGATGTGCCATAAATGTCTGATAGATGCGGATCCTACCTATCTGTAGAATGAGGCCATCTGACCCCCCCCCCCCGTCCTTCTTTGTTCCGCTGTCGTTACTCTTCAGTCACTGAGTTAAGGGGTGGCCGGAAGTACGGAAACAAGCTCGCTGAACTAAGTTGTCTTCGTAAGGGTATGTTCACACGCTGAGCCAAAAACGTCTGAAAATACGGAGCTGTTTTCAAGGGAAAACAGCACCTGATTTTCAGACGTTTTTTGAGCAACTCACATTTTTCACGGCGTTGTTCGCGCCGTTTTTTGAGCTGTTTTCAATAGAGTCTATGAGAAAACGGCTCCAAAAACGTCCCAAGAAGTGTCCTGCACTTCTTTTGACGAGGCTGTAATTTTACGCGTCGTCTTTTGACAGCTGTCAAACGACGAAGCGTAAATTACAGGTCGTCGGCACAGTACGTCGGCAAACCCATTCAAATGAATGGGCAGATGTTTGCCGACGTATTGGAGCCGTATTTTCAGGCGTAATACGCCTCGTTTACGCCTGAAAATAGTTCGTGTGAACCCAGCCTAACTCCTATAGAAGTGAATAAGAGTTACGAAAACAGCATAGCACAACCGGTTTCAGGAACTATGGAAACCGCATTACTCACTGTGCTACGCTGTTTCTGATCTTAGCAAGCTACACTGTTTTCGTACTCCCGGCCACCTTATAACTCAATGGCCGGAAATTAGCGACAGTGGGACAAGTAACATAGTAAAATAAAAAGTTTGCCTAGAAGAGGTATAAAAGGCCACACACAGTTTTGATGCAGTGCGTAGTACAGTTTTTGGCTCAGTTTTTTAGTCAGTCAGAAGTGGATGCAAAAGGAAGGAAAAGGTATACAGAAACGAATGATGAAAAACTGACAGTTGATCAGTTTTTAAATGGCCATTTTTTTTTCACGGTCATGTGAATGTAGCCATAAGCTTAGTTTTGGCATACAAATACTGTATAAAGCACAATATGAAATGCAGTTACCTTTTTATCCAACTTCAGCCAAGTGTCTACCCCACTCGCCACATACTGTAGACCAAAGAACCAAGTCTCTTTTAGTACTAGATGTTTGCAAACCAAATCAAAGAGGTGTTTTCCTTTCCAGTCCATCTACAGAGAAAAGTAGATTCAGAATGAGTTTCCAAAAAAAAATAAAAAATATATTGTTGTTTTGAGTGAAACACAAAACCTTACACAAAATTATTGAATTCAATGGCATACCCACAATGTGTCTCTCAAAGAAGAAGAAGAATTAGGAGTGGTGCAGTCTTTTAGGCTTTGCAGCTGATTTTTTTATAACTATTGTTGAATGGTCATCGTACTCCAGTTTACCTCTGTTATAACTACAGATGGAAAGCTTATGCACAGACAAGATTAGTAAAGATAACGTATCTATGTTTGCATTAAACCATACCATATGTCCACAAGGTCTTGCCACACAGCAGAATTGTCTATGGCCACGGGGCCAGGATCAGTGCTGCAGGCCCATGCTATTAGCATATAAAAGGCAGCATGAAGCATTGAGCATAGTTCATCCTGAATGATAATCTATCGATCAATTAGCAGATTTAAATATGATGCAGGAGTTGAAAAACGCAATAAAAAACGATGTTACAATATAAGCTAGGTGGATTTTTTTTAAGCATATGTAAACATTTTTGTATTGTAACAATGTTTTAGAGGGCAAAATTGTTCCTTTTACATAAAAAAAAATGTCTGTATTCGTGGCCATCTTTAGAAGTCAGTAGTCTTTCAATTCTCCTTTTACATACTGCACTTCTACATATGTTTTTGTGTCTGGTCATGCTTCCTCTCAGTGCAATAGGTGGATCTTTAGATTTTGGTTTACTAACGCATTAGTGTTTTTTTTTACTTAATCCGACAATTCTGTCACGGAGTTGCTAAATGTAAAGCCATGGATCAGTCTCATACCAGAATAAAATAATTTCATTAGAACTATGATCCCTTATTAAGTGCCTTCAGGGTTTGTCAATTGTGCCAACACGCAACTCTGTACAAGCTAACAACTGTACATGTTTTAACAGGTTGTATCGTCTTATGGAAAGGTAAAAACATATGTATTAGTCATGGAGAGAAAGTTTGGGATGTAATTTCCTAAGTCAGTGACAGATAAACAAGCCTTGAAGATCCCTGCTGTGTGAACCTTTACAAACAGAATAACTATGATATGAACTATGAGACGATTCTGCTTTGTTACATGGAAGATCTGTTAGCCTTTATTACAACATAGAGTCTTCCGCAGGCATATGAAAGGGATCATTCAAATCTCTAGTACATTATTATCCGGTAGTGCAAACTGTGCCATAGATTTATGGTTTGTGGCTACTCACAGCAAAAATTGCAAGTACAACTGATAAAAAAAAAAATGATTACATTCATTTAAGATCTGCAAGAAGTCACCTTGAACTTTTGTACATTTGTATTGTAAATGTTTTTGCCCTCTTAGGGTAGGTTCATCTCGATTTTTTGCAGAATTTGATGGAGATTTGAGCCAATGCCAGAAGGGGTTTCAAAAGGAATGGAGAATATAAAGTAAGAACTTAAACAATTCCTTCCTCCTGGATCCCCTTCTGACTGACATTCCTAACAGAGCAATCCTTGCAACCTGCATGATTATAAATGGAAATGTCGCTACGATCGGCATTAACATTTATAGATCGTGCCACCAATAACAATGATTTTACAGCGGCATGATTGATTAAGATCAATGTTAACATTTAATCCTTTATCGTTGATCTTCTCCTGCATTCACACTGGCCAAAATCAGTAACTATAAGAGCTTGTTATACCGGCCAATCATCATCACCACTAATTTTTGAGTAAGTATTAAATATTGTCAATCTAGGTATCAACTTTGGGAGGAGATCTACCTGAACAACATTGAATGTTATCATTTTTATAAACTTGTTGTGTAGCAAGAACTAACCTCACAATTTAACTCCATCTCGGTTTCCATTGTTACAACCTTCACCTTGAAAGTCTTCTGCTGCTGCTTCCTCTTCAGACTCCGGATGGACATAGCTTATGGTGGAACTGCAATTTGTAAGTAATCCTGGAGAAAAATAGTAACGAATGTTGAAGTTCAAATATACTTATAGAAAACAGAGTGACTCTGGCCACTGGAGTCGTTTTTAGCCCAATGACCAGATATCACATTTAGAAACGTACACATTTGTTGTGACGATGGCAGACTTTACACCACTACATATTTCACTACTACTTTTCTGTTATTACAGAAATTACGGAAGAGAAACGGAAAAGGTAGAAATATAAAGATTGTGACAGGACTTAATCCGGTTTGAGGAAATAAGTTATTCTTTGTAGAATGAAAAGTTAAACAATTTTCCAATATACTTTTTGTACATTGTATCATTATTTACTCATAGGGGATAAAAACAAAACAACAACGGCCCTTGTTATGTGATGGACACAGCTCCTTACAGTACAGTTATCAGAGCTTTCTCTTCTAACCAACCGTGCACCTGTATAATCACATGACCTGGACAGTTTTTTACTGCTAGCGCTATTAAAATGTAACATGCGTTGGCCCGATCCCTGATAGCACTACTTGGCAGTAGATTTTGTAGAATGTCCTCACTTCTTCACTTACATATAATAAAAAAGAAACTGCATACAAACTCTTGACTAGATGGTACCCAACTCCGGTACGACTGGCGAACAGACTCACTGGAAGCGAATGGAGAGGTGGATCCGGTCTAAACTGGATCTCTGTATCAGCTTATCCCCTTGGTATGCGTTACTTAATGCCCCAATTGCACACATCTCTAAAAAAACAACATAGACTGTTAATGCATTTTTTTTTATCTGCCACCAGGTGGACTATTGCTATAAGTTAGAACTCGCATTCAATCCTCTTTCAAAAAACAAATTTAGAAATGTAAAGATATTCAGGAATTGAAATTTTTTATTGCGACGTTAGAAGAAAACATTCCTCAGTATGAGATGTGGCCACAACAGCAGGACTCCTCCTTCTGAGTTTGTCCCCTTAAACGAGGGGTTTTAGCCGACATTGAAATTTTCTGGTTTCCGTCTATTTCCCAGTCACCCATGATCAATTCTTTAACCAGTTAATGCCTTAACCCCTTCAGGATTGAGACATTTTTAATTTGTTTTTTTACTCCCCGCCTTCCAAGAGCCTTTTCCCCATCAATAGAGTGGTGTGAGGGCTTATTTTTTGCTAGAGGAGTTGTAATTTCTACTTGTAGCATTTAATATACTGGGATGAGCTGTTGGAGGGGGCCATAAAGTTTTTTCCTATTTTTAAAAATTTGAATGTATCTGCTTGTAATATAGTAATACAACACAAAATAGTTAATAGTTCAAATATACCATGTGTTTACTTTATGTTAGCATAATTTTTTGAACATTCTTTTATTTTTCTAGGACGTTACAAGGCTTAGAAGTTTAGCAGCAATTTCTCATATTTTTAAGAAAATTTCAAAAGACTATTTTTATAGAGACCAGTTCAGTTCTGAAGTCGCTTTGAGGTGCCTGAATATTAGAAACCCCCATACCCCCCCCCCCCCCATTTTAAAAACTGCGCCCAAAGTATTCAAAACAGCACTTAGAAAGTTTCTTAACCCTTTAGGCATTTCACAGGAATTCAAATGTGTAAATTTCACCTCCACTTTGCTTTTAACTGGTTCCCGACCTCTGGCTGTGTTTTTACAACCAGCGGTCAGGGACGAGTCCCGAGCCATAGACTTTTTACAGCTCGGGTTTTAACTTGCTGCCCAAGCGATCGGGCAGCTGAATGTCGGGTCTCCGGCTGTCAGTGACTGCCGTGGACCCTGAGGAGAGGTTAGAAGCATGTCTTTTACACAGCGCTCAATGAACGCTGTGTACAGGAATAGAGACAGCAGCAGCGGCCGCTGTCTCTATTGCTCCCGGTGATCATGTGACTGGTCACATGATCGCCGGGTGCCGTTAGTGACAGACTGCTGCTGGGTCTCACTAGACCCAGCACAGCCCTATTAGTGACAATCGTCGCTACGAGAAGGCTGATTTCCCCTGTAACTGGGGCTGCTGTAACGCTCCAGTGGAAAAGATGGTGTAAAAGAACGAAAAAAATATATAGCGTTCCCCAAAGGTCTTTTTTGTCCTTTGAGGGACAGCCCATAGTAATAAAAAAAAAAAAATAGTAAGTTAAAGTGCAAAATTTTTTTAATAATACACATAAAATACCCACCCCCAAAAAAAAAAAAAAAAAAACACCCCCCCCCTGCCAATCATTGTTGTAACGCTGGCGCTGACCCAATTATCCTAATATAGACATGTAATCTATTAAAATTTACGCTAGACAATGACGATAAAATAAAAAGGTCTATTTTAGGGTAAAACTATATTACCAAAAAAAAATAGCTGAAACGTAAAAAAGCTTATTTTTTTACTATTATTTTCAAACTTCAAGAATAAAAATTCTAAAATAGCAAAAAGGATGTGTATAAAAAAAAGAAACCTGCATTGTCTACGGAAAAAACATTGCAAAAATCACGTTGTTAGCCCAACGAATAAAAAAAGTTATAGCCAATTAACTAACGCGTGCTAAAAATGGCTAAACGGTGTCTGGTCCTGAAGGCTCAAAATATCCCGGTCCTGAAGTGGTTAACCCCTTCCCGACATGACATACAGTTACGTCATAGCCGGGTAGGGGGGGGGGGAATTTAGGAAGCGGGCTCACGGAGTGACCCCGCTTCATACGATGCTGGTGTCGGCTGTATGTTACAGCCGACACTTCAGAGTAATGAGCAGCATCGCGCTCGAGCGCGACCCCGCTCGTTTAACTCGTTAAATGCAGCGGTAAATAGCGACCGCAGCATTTAAATAGTTAGAAAGAGGGGGGCTACCCCCTCTAACAGCTCATCGCGCCCCCGCAAAGCAATAGCGGGCGGGGGTTGGTTGCTATGGCTGCCTGGGGGCCTAATGAAGACCCCCAGGTCCGCCATCTTTGTACACCTATTACACGTTTGTACATCTCCGGCAGGGCTTAATAGATGCCTGTCAGAATCAGGATATACTGCAATACATTAGTATTGCACTATATCGTGCAAGCGATCTAACGATCGTTGGTTGAAGTCCCCTAGGGGGACTAATAAAAAAAAAGTTAAAATAAATAAGATTAAAAGTTAAAAAAAAAAAACACCTTTTCCCATTTTCCCCCTAGAGCAGAGTAAAAAATTAACATAATTGGTATTGCCGCGTCCGTAAAAGTCTGAACTATTACAATATATCATTATTTAACCTGCACGGTGAACGCCGTAAAAAATAAATAAATTGTAAAATGCCAGAATGTCTATTTTTTGGTCACCTAATCTCCCACAAAAAAATTAAATAAAAAAAGTGATCAAACCGTCGCATGTACACCAAAATGGTATTATTAAAAACTACAGCTTATCCCGCAAAAAATAAGCCCTCATCCCACTTAATTGACGGAAAAATAAAAAAGTTATGGCTCTCGGAATTTGGCGACACAAAAGAAATTATTTTTTACACTTTACTTGTATAAGTAGTAAGATATAGAAAAAAAAACTATATTTGGTATCGCCGTAATCTTATTAACCCACAGAATAAAAGTTAACATGTTGTTTTAATTGCACAGTGAATTCTGTAAAAACGGCGCGCAAAAAAAGAGGAATCGCTGTTTTTTTAATTTTCTACCCCACAAATAATTTTTTTCCAGTTTCCTAGTACATTATACGGCAAAATTAATGGTGGTACGAAAAACTTCAACTCGTCCAGCAAAAATCAAGCCCTCATATATCGACGGAAAAATAAAGACGTTATGGCTTTTGGAGGGTGGGGAGGAAAAAACGAAAATTAAAATCTGAAAGTTTTACGACTGGAAGGGGTTAAAGAAATTACATTTTAATAAAAAAAATTCTGTAACATAGGTTTTAAAAAAACCAAAACACAACTCAGTATTTATTGCCCATATTCTGCAGTTTTTATAAATATCCCACATGTGGCCCTAGTATGCGAATGGACTGAAGCACCGGCCTCAGAAGCAAAAGAGCACCTAGTGCATTTTGGGGCCTCCTATTTATTAGAATATATTATAGGCACCATGTCAGGTTTGAAGAGGTCTTGTGGTGCCAAAACATAGAAAACCCCCCAAATAGACTTTATTTTAGAAAACTACACTCCCCAAGGAATTAATCTAAGGGTATTGTAATGACGGGGGTAGGGAAACGGACAAGTGAGCCCTAATCTACCCGCCACTCTGTCCCTGCCTACTTGCAACGACCCGCCCTAGGCGACGGGGTACAACTGGGCGGCGGTCCCTACGCTCAGTAAGTGCAAGAGACAAACAGACAAGGGTACACAAAGCTATGGGAAATGGGGCAGTTGCCCACGGCAACACAGTGAGCAACAAGAGAGGTGAACGAGCCGAGTCAAACCAGGAGTGTACGAGGTACCAACGCAGAGCAGGAGAGTAGTAAGAAAGCCAGGGTCAGTATGGAGCAGGATCAAATAGTCTGAAGCTGTAGCTGGGCCAGGAAACGACACGAGAAGAATCACAAGCAAAGGAGGAACAGGAAAGGCAGGTATAAATAGACAGAGGGCGGGAGCTAGCTCCGTCTGGCCAGGCTGCGATAGGCTCTCCCACTCCTAAGCCTGCCATCCTGAGTGGTGGAAGCTGGAGTCAGTCTCAGAGACAGACTCAGGTGCAGACTGATTACCTATGGACACAGAAGTTGTGCCTGGCAGATCCTTTACAGGTATAGTGAGCATTGTAACCCCACAGGTCTTTTGCAGAATTTCTTGGAATGACCGTAAAAATGAAAACCTAAATTTTTTTCACACACAAGGTGCATCATTTGGCTTTGAGCTCAAACATCGCTAGAATGTTTTTTGGCTGTGTGTCGCAGACCGCCAAAAGTGACTCCATTAGGGAAACTACACCCCTCAAGGAATCTAACTAGGAGTATATGGTGAGCATTTAAACCCCTCATGTCTTTTGTAAAATGTATTGGAATTAAAATGTAAAAAAAAAAAAAAATTGGAATCAAATTTTGCGTTTTTTCATTTTCACAGGGGTTAAAAGGAAAAAAAAACATTTGTAAAGCAACATTTCCCGAGTACGGCATTACCCAATATGTGGTCATAAACCGCTGTTTGGACACATGACAGGGCTCCGAACGGCAGGAGCGCTGTTTGGCATGCAGATTTTGCTGGATTGGCTTTTGAGTGCTATGTCGCATTTGAGGAGCCTCTGAGGTACCAGTACCATAGAAACCACTTAGAAGGGACTCCTTTTTGGAAACTACACCCCTTAGGAAATTCATAAAGGGGGGTAGTAAACATTTTGACCCCACAGGTGTTTCATAGATTTTATTATAATTAGTCAGTGAAAAAAAAATTTACATTTTTCCAAAACTACGTTTTAGGTCTCAAATGTTCATATTTAAAAATGGTAATAGGAGAAAGAACAAAAACAAAGAAAAAAAACACAATTTGTTACTCACTTTCTCCCGAGTATGGCAATACCCCATATGTGGCCCTACACTGCTGTTTGGGCACACGGCAGAGCTCAAAACGAAAAGGAACGCCATTTGGCTTTCGGAGCCCAGATTTTACAGGATTGGTGTTCGGGCGCCTTGTCGCATTTGCAAAGCCCCTGAGGTACCAGTGTATAGTGGAAAGCACCGACAAGTGATTCCATTTTTGTAACTACACCCCTCAAGGCATTTATCATTTGCCTGGACATATAGCAGGACTCAGGATTGAAAGAGCACCATGCGCATTTGAGTTCTACATTGGGGATTTTTTACATAATTGGCCCACAATTGCAGGGCTCTGTCAAATAGTAAAACAAACCCACAAGAAGTGACCCCCGTATTGGCAACTATACCCCTCAATGCATTTATTAAGGGATACAGTGAGTATTTTGACGCAATACTACTCTTACTAGAAAATAACGAGCAGTGAATTTTCCAAAGATATGCCATTTTAGTGCAGAATGTTGTGTCCAGCTTTTGCCATTGAAGACATACCTCAAACTGTTAAGTGGATTCGTCCAGGTATGGGAATAACATATATGGGGTGGTAACTGTTTGGGCTCAAAGGGAGGAAGCGCTATTTGGTTTTTGGAGCGCAAATTTTGCTTGGTAGTAGTTCTGTTACGGGTTTTGCTGGTATTTCAGTTTATAATGTGGGGGCATATGTAAGCTATCTGGAGTACATCAGGGAATAATAAGGTGGTAAAGAAACATGTTTGGCCAGCGTGGCACTGATAAATGGTGACCAATCTTGTCCGCCCCTTTTGGAACAGACTCTGCACATTTTATTTCACCATATTCAGTGGTGTGAGGGCTTATTTTTTGCGTGACAATCTGTAGTTTTTATCAGTACCATTTTGGGGTTCATGCCACTTTTTGATCACTTTTTATTCAGGTGAAGTGCCAAAAAAGACAGCGATTCTGGCATTGGTTTTATAATTATTTTCATACAGCGTTCACCGCACGTGATAAGTCACATATGTTTATAGTTCAGGCCGTTACTAGCAATACCAATTATGTATAATAAAAAAAATAAAAAATAAAAAATAGAATAAAAAGGGAAAAGGGGCGATTTTTACAATTATTACTTTAAAACGTTTTGTTTTATTGTTGTAGATCATTTTTTTTTCTCTCGACTAGGGATTGAAGGTCCAACTGGCCGATCGTTGTTATAGCACATTGCAAATACTCACTGCAATACTTATGTATTGCAGGGAATTATACCGGTCAGTATCATTCAGACAGGCAGCTTATCAAGTCCTGGCCCCGGCAGGGCCTAATCGCCTTCCTATATGGTGGACCCAGAGGCCATTGTTAGGCCTCCAGTTGCCATAGCAACCATCGGCACCCCCCGATCGTGTTGTGGGGGAGACGATGCTGTAACTCCATAGATGTAAATCCCCTAAATTTGACTGATATGCTGAGGCACTGCATTGCCCTACATGACTGTATGCCATACTTTTTTTATTGTCCTTTTATTCTGTACATCCTGCACTTTTCCTCCATTGAGGAGTGTATGCAAAATTAATAAACTCAGTTGACTGCGCTATTGATTCTGCCAAAAAAAAGATAAACCTCACGGAATGGAGACAAACAGAAAACATTTGCAACGGAAGCATTACCATTAAAATCAATGGTAATGCAAACAGAAGCTATGGTTTCCGTTTGCCTTTCCATTGATGGGTTCCTCCAACAGAAAGGTCTGACGGAACCCGAACGCTGATGTGAACACACCCTAATAACTCCAAAAATTCAAACTGACAGATATAAAGTTTGATGGCAGCAAGACATTCCACTCATTGCAATGCATTGTGAAATTGATTTGTTATTTTTTAATGGTACACCTTTTGGGTCTTAGGGCTTATTCAGAGGAACAGGATATACGTCCGTCGCACGGACCTATATTAGTCTATGGGGCTGTGCAGACAGTTGCGTGATTTTTACGCAGCGTGAGTCCGCTGCGAAAAACTCACGACATGTCCGTTCTTTGTGCGTATTTCGCGCATCACAGACCCATTGAAGTCATTGGGTGCGTAAAAATCACACGCACCACACGGAAGCAGTTGCGTGGGACTCGCGTGATTCGCGCAACAGCAGTGAAAAGGATGAATGGAAACAGAAAAGGACCACGTGCTTTTCTGTTTACAAACATCCAAACGGAGTGTCATAATGATGGCGGCTGCGCGAAAATCACGCAGCCGCACATCATATGGTGATGACACACGGAGCTGTTAAGTACCTTTTGCGCGCGCAAAACGCGCATGCCAAACATTTGACCGCCCCCTCCCCTAGAATAGCCACCGAGCTGCAGTACTCCTACTATTCAAGTGACTAGAAGCAGAGCTGCAGTTCTGCAGCACAGCCGCTATGCTATGTACGAACTCAACTGCTAACATCTAGTGCCCGCAGGCCACCGGAGCGGCTGATTGGTGTGGGGTCCGGGTGTCGGACCCGCATTGATGATATACTGATGATATCCGGTGGATAGGTCATCAGTTGTCCGGTAGTGGAGGCCTTGTTCACACAGTGCAGATTTGCTGCAGATAGTCATGGCGACACGATCCTCTCTGCTGAGCGCAGCCCAGCCTCCTGGGATGACGTTTCATCCCATGTGACTGCTGAAGCCAATCAAAGGCTGCAGGGTTCACATGGACTACAGCGTCATCACAGGAGGCTGGCTACGCTCAGAAGATAGACACGTCACCATGACTACGGATGGTAACGTTTAAAAAAAAAAATAATTATAGATTTTTTTACTGCTGCGGGATTTCTGCAGCGCACATGCCGCCAAAAAAAAAACCAACAACAAAACGCACCACAATTCGGTGTGGTTTTTCATCTGGAAATCTCGTCCCCACACAGCGGAAAAAAGCTGCAGCATATCAATTAATGCTGTTGAATCACTTCTCTTCTGTTGCGGGTTTTCCCCATTGAGTTCAATGGGGTGCTTAAACCCACAACAAAGTAGTGTGTGTTGCGACATTTGCAGAAGATTTGTAGCGATTCCGTCGCAAAAAAATCTAAGTAAAAAGAAAAGTTGTATTTACCCAGAGTTGCCTGCTTCTTCTCTAGTCCGGCCTCCTGGCCTGCAACGTCACCCCAGGAAGTCTGACCACGCACAGAAGAGAGGAAGGTGGCAAGTAGGAACGGTTTTTGTTTTTTTCCCGGCACTGCTTTCCGCAGTGAAAGTTCCGACCGAATAAACACACCACAGCGTGATGCGGATTTTCGGATGGCATTCCCTGTGGTGTTCAGGGCAGATACGCTGTGCAGCTTGACGCAGCTAATCCGCCCTGAACACTCTGCGTGTGTTCCTACCCTAAGGGTGCAGTCACACATGGCAGATTTTGTTGCAGAATTCTTTGTGACTGAAAATCGGTTCCATTTATCTGCACCTGCAGCAGAAACAACCTCATTCAGATGAATGGAACGGTTTTTCATTTGCAGAAATTTCAGCAACAAAATTTGCCATGTGTGTATCCACCGTAAGGCCTGGCTCACACAGTGTAGATTTTGCATGTATTTTTTAAAACAGAAACGCAACCTAAACATAATAAATATATAAAGGAAGGCCTTATGGTATGTACCCATAAAAGTATGCAGCGTATCCGACCTAGAACGTACAGAAAATTCCCATCGAAAAAACGCCCCCAAAATTTGTTGCAGATTTTCTTCCAGAATCTCTGTTGCAGAAGACAGAGTTTGGAAAATAAAAAGCTCCAAAACTTACCCCGTCCCTCTGTACTCCGTGCAGCCCAGCCTCCTGTGATGACACAGCAGCCATGTAAAGTTTTTCACTGCGTATGTTTACACTGTGAAAATAAAATGCGAGTACACCCACTGATTGGCAGCAGCGGTCACATTCTGCCCCCATGTAAACCAACACCAGGAGGACCGCCGTAGCATCAGCACTGGATCGCCGGGGTAAAGAATAGACTTTTTTTGCTGGTGCTATAGGGAAACTGCCCTTTAGATTGTATAGAATTCAACGGCTATATGAAGGCACAGCATTCTGGTGGACAAGGTTTGGGTTTTTTTGTACACAAAATTACATTTAAAAAAACCAGACATACTTCTACTGTATAGGCTAATTGTGGTGAGAACAGGTAGATATAAAACTATATTCATATAACCAGACTATTGTACAAACGTTGTTTCAGTATACGAAGGATAATGTTCAATAGGCTTTTCCTTTTATGGGACACGTGTAAAGTATCAGTATTACAAATTATTAATAAATGAGTATTCATGTGTAACATTCATACATTGTGAGACAATTTGGTGCATACGACCCACAACTGAGACAAATTTGCTCCATTTTAATGTAACAAATTTAAAACTTGACCCCCTGAGACCGCTATTCTGACCCATTATATACCCTGTGACGCGGATTAGGCTACATAATGGATAGTCTGCAAAACACACCAATCGAACTAGTAATTCCCATCCAATATAATCTGAATATAGACATTTTACTTTACCAGTTTTTAAAATTGTGAGAGATCAGAAGCGGTTAAACGCAGCATATTTAGTAGGAATGTTCTCATCACCGGTTCCGGCTTCCAGTATATGTATTGAATTCAGGTAATCCAGTTCCACAGTATAATATCTTATGTACCCTCAAGAAAGTTTATCCCGTATTGGACTGCTCAGGAGATTTCAGAAAACAGATTTGATGCCAAAGAGCCATTCCTCTCAGAGTTCTGGTATCTGTAGATCATTCAGTAAAAGCCATTGTATCAAAAAGCTGTCAATTCATATAAAAAATGCCTATAAAACACTAAAGTTGTGTCATTCCAGGAAGCGCCGTCTTACTCTGTGGACATAGACTCCACACTGCTTCCTACACGTACATGGGAGCTAAAGGAGGAAGATATGAGAGCTGAAATTCATGACACATATGTTAAGCCAATAATGGCAGGAGTGTCAGCCAATGAAGAAGCAGGAAGGAATGTGTAGAACCTGAAAGGAATGATAGGTGAGTCAAGCTGCAGCTCAGGGAATGCTCCTATTGTAGCATGTGATTAACCCCATCAGAGCGGGGGATCCACAGTCCATGGCAAACACAACTAGAGACAGATCTGCTCCACTATAGGACTGCACGGGAATAGAAAACCGGTTTAGCCACAGTTAGGCTGGGTTCACACGAGCATACTAACGTCCGTAATGGACGGAACGTATTTCGGCCGCAAGTCCCGGACCGAACACAGTGCAGGGAGCCGGGCTCCTAGCATCATAGTTATGTACGATGCTAGGAGTCCCTGCCTCGCTGCAGGACAACTGTCCCATACTGTAATCATGTTTTCAGTATGGGACAGTAGTTCCACGGAGAGGCAGGGACTCCTAGCGTCGTACATAACTATGATGCTAGGAGCCCGGCTCCCTGCAGTGTGTTCGGTCCGGGACTTGCGGCCGAAATACGTTCCATCCATTACGGACGTAACATGCTCGTGTGAACCCAGCCTTAGGTCTCTTTCACCTGGCAGTATTTTGATCAGTATTTGGAAGCTAAAACCAGGAGCGGGTCCAAAACACGGAAGAGGTGCAAATCTTTCCATTATACTTTTTCTCCCTGTCCGTTTCACTCGTGAATTTGGTTTCCAAATAATAAAGCAAAATACTGACCAAAATATTGCCGTGTGAAAGTGGTATTCGTGTTCTCACATATCTTTGCCAGGCACCATACCAACCGCAGTGCCTCCATAAGAGAAAGCTTCGCTCCTTCACTCGCAGAAAGTTATATCTGAGCAACTAGCAAACACTTGTAGGATCAAAATGCTGACTACGCCTCTTGATAAATGCCTTGAGGGGTGTAGCATTTAAAATGGGTAATATCTTGGGAGTTTGTTTTAATATTTGACCTCAAAGCCCTGCGATTATATGCCAATGCTGCGTAAATCGGCAAAAAAATACCTCAAATGCACTCAGTGCTTTTTCACTCCTGAGCCCGGTCACATGTCCAGGCAAATGATACATGCCTTTAGGGGTGTAGTATCCAAAATGGGTTCACTTCTCAGGGGTTACCACAGTACTATGGTACCTCAGGGTCTTTGCAAATGTGCCATGGCGCCCAAAGACCAATCCAGAAAAAATCTGCGCTCCAAATATTTCTCCTTCCTTTCTGAGCCCTGCCATTTGCCCAAACAGCAGTTTGGGGATGCATAGGGGTATTGCCGTACTCAGGAGAAAAACAACACACAATTTGTTGCTCAATTTCTCCCATTACCCCTTGGGAAAATAAAAAATTGGGAGTGAACACTACATATTATTGAAAAAAATACGTTGGGGTCAAAATGTTCATTATACCCCTAGAAGAATTCCTTAAGGGGTGTAGTTTTCAAAATGGTGTGTTTTTGGGGGTGTTTCCACTGTTTTTGAACCACAAGACCTCTTCAAAGCCGACATGGTGCCTAAAATATATTCTAATAAAAAGTCCTCTGAGGCCTTGGTTTGAGTCCATTAGGACACTAGAGCCACATGTGGGATGTTTCTAAAAACGGCAGCATCTAGGCAATAAATGTTTAATTGTGTTTCTCTAGTAAAACCTTCTGCGTTACAGAAAAAAAAAAAATAATAAAAATTGAATTTCTGCAAAAAAGTCTAGGACGCAAAATGAAGGAAAGTAGTGCATGCTGTGAGCTTTTTCACATGGACCATTGGTTTGTTAAAAAAAACATAGTGTGAGTAGCTGGATTGACTAATGGGCCTGTGTGCTGTCTGTTGAAAACATGGACAGCACACAGACATGATATATGCTCGTCTGAATAAACCCTACAGCCCTGTTCACACAAGAGTTTTTTGCAGGCGGAAAAATCTGCTTCAAAATTCCTTCAGGAATTTCGAGGCAGATTTTGATCTGTCTGTACGATGTTTGTTGCGTTTTTCGGCCGCGGCCATTTAGCGCCGCGGGCAAAAAACGCAGCGAAAACCGCTTTCTCTGCCTCCCATTGATGTCAATGAAAGGTCAGAGATGGAAAAACTCGAAGATAGGACATGTCGCCCCCTTTTCGCAGGGAAAAAACGCCTTCGCCTCCCATTTGAAATCAATGGAATGCGATTTCAGGTGTTTTTTTTACGCTGTTTCCGATGCGGTTTCCGCTTCTGTGTCAACATACCCTAAGGCTTTCTTCAAACTAATTTTGTGTGCCATTTTTTTTACAAACTGAAGTTTTTTGTAAAATGGTATATGCATGTTATATGGAGTTTTGGGGGGCATTTTTTTGCTAATATTGTGTAGTAAAACTGTAAGGGTATGTGCACACGATAACGACCATTACGTCTGAAATTACGGAGCTGTTTTCAGGAGAAAACAGCTCCGTAATTTCAGAAGTAATTGCTTGTACTCGCATTTTGCGAGGCGTCTTTGACGGCCGTAATTTGGAGCTCTTCTTCATTGGAATCAATGAAAAACGGCTCAAATTACATCCAAAGAAGTGTCCTGCACTTCTTTGACGAGGCTGTCATTTTACGCGTCGTCTTTTGACAGCGACACATAAAATGACAGGTCGTCGGCACAGTACGTCGGCAAACCCATTCAAATGAATGGGCAGATGTTTGCCGACATATTGGAGCCGTATTTTCAGGCGTAAATCGAGGCATAATACGCCTCGTTTACGCCTGAAAATAGGTTGTGTGAACTCAGCCTAACAGTAATACCTGCTTTTTTTTAGGTGGCATATTTCACATTGGAAATCATGTGATTCAAAGATTCCGCTTTGCATCACATAATATATTTGAAAAACGCCACAAAAAAAACGCAACACACATTGACATCTTTATGAGAGGAAAAACACCACTAAATTCTTGAAAAAACACCGAAGTCAGCCTTGCTGCGATTTTGAAACAATGCCACTAACCAAAAAAAAAAACACAAGATATAAGAGAAAAAACACCACCCGAATAAATGTATTGTGTGAAAAAAAACATTACAAAAAAGTGAAATTTCTCCTAAAGACCCCAAAGCCCCCAAAAAAAATATATATTTTTTTTTAACAACAAAAAATAAATGTGTAGAGGTAATATTTACCAAAATTAGAGCTATGTGAAAGCTCCCTAGTTAAGAATCTAAACTGTTCTCTTTTATTTTCTAACCATGCCATGAAAGAAGCATAAATTCAATATCATGTTTTGTCTATCAAAATTATTCGCTAACAATACACGTGAACGCTTCATAAAGTTCCTAAACTCGTAAGTCGCAGACCGTTTTCTTATCGGTAAAATAGCATGGTGCCAGCAGAGGGCGCTCTGGGGAGAGACTGGTAAAGATCTCTCCAGCTAGATGCGGGTTAATAGGAGCCGCTGACGTCATCTATGCGACAGAGAGCGGAGGGACAGGAAGTGACACCTGGAGGTGAGTGGCAGCCTGATGAAAATGTCATTGTAGTGTGCAGCTGGGGTGAGTGTAGTCCTGATCGCGGCTCTTTACACTGTGTGAGCCTCCTGTCTGCGTGTGTCCTGTACTCCTGTCCAAGCGTTGCGGCAATCAGCCGGCTCTGGCTGCGATTACTTGTCATTCAAAAAGCCCGTCATATTCTATGTATACATGGGATCGCAGCTTGTATTTCAATAAGCAGTTGATCAGCAGTAATAAGGCAACATATATTATTGATTTTAAGGGCTTATCTACTGCCATGTTGTTCTCAGCTTTAGATTCCAGAGGAAATGGTCCCTGATATATATGAAGACCGACATTGTCTCTGTATGCTTTAGCTAGAGTTTATCAAGCTACACTGATGACTGTAGATCATACATACACAGGGGCGTAACTAGGAAAGACTGGCCCCCCTCCCCTGGGTGCCACAGAGGGCAGCACGGTGGCTCAGTGGTTAGCAGTGCTGGGGCCCTGGGTTCAAATCCAAACCAGGACAACAGCTGCATGGAGTTTGTATGTTCTCCCCGTGTTTGCGTGGGTTTCCTCCGGGTACTCGGGTTTCCTCCCACACCCCAAAAATATACCAATAGGGAATTTAGATTGTGAGCCGGTAAAAGGGACCTCTGTACAGCGCTGTGGAATATGTTGGCACTATATAAGTAACTGAAATAAATTAATAAAAATAACCCCCCCCCTTGTAGATTCTGCCACACAGCGCCCTCTTTAGATAACGGCATACAGCCCCCTCCCTGTAGATAGTGGCATACAGCCCCAACCCCTCCAAAAAGAACGGCCTGTAGCTTATAGGTTTCCCACAAAACACATGATGGGGTATACATGTGTGATAGCTGGGGGTCCGACCGCAGTGCTCCATGAGAAACCTTGGACTTCTGGGTCTGTGTCCGGCAGCTCAATAAAAATGGCCACGCGTGTGCACAAGTGCGATCGGCGCTCCATTTCTACGGAGCTCTCGGACACAGACCCTGGAAGACCAAGGTTTCTCATGGGTTATCCTTATCGCTGGGGTTCCCAGCGGTCGGACCCCCGGACACCTGTGGGGACACGTGTGTTTTGCGTGACAACCAGTTTAATAATGCTCTGCCGTAGTGCAGTGGCGTCGCTGCTAATGGAGCCTTCGGCCATGGGGGGGCGTGCCCACAGGCGGCGTACACATAGCTTTCTTCAGAGGATCCAGTATTTTAGGCAGGATTTGCAGACAATCTAATGTCTATAAGATACATATGTGTTCTCAGGGAACAAATAAATCCCCTGATAAGAAACATCAGAGATCTGCCCAGCCCTCCCACCTTTGTAAAGGCGAATGTGTATTTTAAAGGGATTTTCTGGGTTAATTATATTTTTTTATCATACCTCTAATTAATTTAGAATAAGACCAAACACTGACTGACCTGTTTATTAAAAAAAATAATTTATATATATAGATAGATATATACGCCCCACAAAGGTGTATATAGCCTTTAATATCTTAAAGTGTAGCTAAACGTTTGACAAACTTCTGACATGTCATAGTGACATGTCAGAAGTTTGGATTGGTGGGGGTCCGAGCACTGAGACCCCCACCAATCACTAGAATGAAGCAGCTGAAGTGCTCGTGTTCGCGCTCAGCTGCTTCATGTCTGTTCGGCTTTTTCCGGAAGGCGGTTGTAGCGGAGTACGGGCTCATAGACTTTGTATTGAGCCCGTACACTGATACATGTATTTCTGGAAAAAGTCGAACACACACGAAGCAGCTGAGCGCTCACACGAGCACTTCAGCTGCTTCGTTCTAGAGATTGGTGAGGGTCTCAGTGCTCGGACCCCCACCAATCCAAACTTCTGACATGTCTCTATGACATGTCAGAAGTTTGTCGAACGTTTAGCTACATTTTAACTGTGAAGACACTGGTGGACGTGACCGGTATGAAATGATATTGCCCCTGGAATGTATCGTTCACTGTGAAAGGTCTCTCTTGCTTTAGGTGCCCTTAAACATCACTATGTCAGCTGTACGCACCTCTGTACATGCCAAATGGATTGTAGGAAAAGTGATAGGGACAAAGATGAGCAAAACCGCTAAAGTAAGAGTGACAAGGATGGTGTTGGATTCCTACTTGCTAAAGGTCAGTGCAGCTTTTGTATTCTTTCTATTAGGATAAATGTAAATACTATCATTTTAATCTTGTCCCAATAGGTTAGGATATTTGTCCATATAAAATAGGTGCCATCCCTTCACTACTCCTCACTGGTGGAAATGTAAAATGTATCGGTCATGAAAAAAGTGCACTTTACATAGGGGCATCTTAAAATGAGCTATCCATATACATACAGACCGCTATCTCCCCTGATATTGTACAGGGACATGAGGGTAAGCGGCTGCAAGACACCTATGGGTGCGCTCCCCTCCCAGGGTATAAAAGCATCGGGCATGTTTAAAAGCAAAAGCAGACGTCGGGGAAAAGTTGAGTTTTGCGGCAATCTTTAAAGGCTATGGACACCTTTTTGAGGTGTTTTTTTGGTGTTTTTTTAAAAACACAGTCCGTCTGTGATTAGTGTAACTTTGTAGATAGTTTTTATTAAATATTAATTTGACTTTTGGAGATGCAGCTGTTCTGTCGGGTTCAGTATCGGCGGTTCCACGCGGGATCCACCTGTAATCGATCACATCTAAGTTATGTTCTTAGATGTAAATGTTTACAGGTGTATGTCCAAAAGTAAAACTAATTTTTAATAAAAACTATTTACAAAGTTCCACTAATCACACTGACTAATCTATTTATAAAAAAAAATGCCCTCAAAGGAGTACATAGAGATTTGATCACTTGAAGTTATAGGCCTAAAGTCTGAAGCGAGAATCTTAAGACAACGTTTCGGGGGGAATTTATTAAGACTGGCGTTCCTGTGTGGCACAATTTTTTTTATTTTTTATTAATTGACTGATGGGGAAGGGGTGGTCTGATCAGGGGGAGGTAAAGGCCCAGCATGGGCCTCTACCTTACTATACCCCACAGAATAAATTCTATGCCAGCCAGGAGCAGTATTCTAGCGTAAACTATAATTAATTTATTGGGCTGCTGTGGCTCCACCCCTTTTTTGAAGCCACACCCATTTTCACGAAAGAGGCGAGGGCGGCGTAAAACGGCAAATTACAACTTTTGGACCCATTTGAAACTTTTTTACGCCAGAAAACTGGCATAGAAATGTTCATAAACTACCCCTCGTCATGTTCTGATTCCTGAGAGTCATGTCTCTTAAAGGGGTTGTCCCGTCCTAAGAAATTTAATGGCCTATCCTCAGGCTAGGCCATCAATATCTCATTGGGCGGGGTTTGACTCCCCGCATCCCTGCTGTTCAGCTGTTTTGAAGGGGCCGCAGTGCCTGTACGAGCTCTACTTCCCCTTCATGCATCAGATACAGAAAAATTGAGGAAGCCAAATAGCGCTACTTCATCAACCTATTAAAAGGTCATCAGGCTCGTTGTTCGTAATTTCAGTTTTTAATCAGGTGACACGTTTCGACACAGAACGGCGTCTTCATCAGACCATTTAAATTGTCCCACCGTCTAGGAAGCAGCTGCAACTACATCATCCCTTGCGTGTAACCAGAGTTGTGCCTGGGCATTACGCGTAACCAGAGTTGTGCCTGGACATTACGCGTAACCAGAGTTGTGTCTGGGCATTACGCGTAACCAGAGTTGTGCCTGGACATTACGCGTAACCAGAGTTGTGCCTGGGCATTACGCGTAACCAGAGTTGTGCCTGGACATTATGCGTAACCAGAGTTGTGCCTGGGCATTACGCGTAACCAGAGTTGTGCCTGGGCATTACGCGTAACCAGAGTTGTGCCTGGGCATTACGCGTAACCAGAGTTGTGCCTGGGCATTACGCGTAACCAGAGTTGTGCCTGGACATTACGCGTAACCAGAGTTGTGCCTGGACATTACGCGTAACCAGAGTTGTGCCTGGGCATTGCTCAACCATCCCAGGTGAGGGTCATCCCTACACCTTTTACCGGTTTCTTTCATTTGTTTTTGAGATTTCTGCACCATGAGGCGCTTTCTTCTTTGATGTTTAACAGATTTACACTTCCCTTTTATTTCCTGTACGGCTCACACTGTGAATCGCCGGCAGACTGGTAGTGGCGATTCACGGTATTACAGCCTTCTCCCGTTCACTTCAATAGGAGAAGGCTGTAATAGAGAAAAAGTGGAATGATCCAGCGCTGAGTCCAGTCAAAGTTTAAAAAGGAATCGATGTTCCCATCTTTATTGGGGTGAATGAATAAAATAGTGTAGAGACGCAATCCCAGAGGAAAGTGAGTAGGCAGTAGTGCCCTGGCCTACGCGTTTCGAGCAGCTCCTGTGCTCTTAATCATGGCAAAGAGCACAGGAGCTGCTCGAAACGCGTAGGCCAGGGCACTACTGCCTACTCACTTTCCTCTGGGATTGCGTCTCTACACTATTTTATTCATTCACCCCAATAAAGATGGGAACATCGATTCCTTTTTAAACTTTGACTGGACTCAGCGCTGGATCATTCCACTTTTTCTCCATTGCATATACCGCCAGCCGTAGCGGAGATCCGAGTGAGGAGTCAAGAGACGCAACAAACTGGTGAGCTGGAGGTTTCCTCCCTTTACTATTTTCTTCAGAAGGCTGTAATACTTTGAACTGCTGCTACAAGTGTCAAACACTTTACCTGTTGAGGTAGATGCCGTAATGTAAAGTGCGTCTGTCTCCTGACGGGGGTACTTTAACCCCTTAACGCTCCAGGACATACTATTATGTCATGGTAAGTGCATCGTTCGCGCTCCATGACATAATAGTATGTCATGGAGTAAACACGGCTCCGTTCGCGCGGGGCGCATTCATGAGCTGTGATAGCTGTTATTTCCGACAGCAGACTATCACTGCTCAATGTGCCGGGACCGATCGCGGAGCTCCCCCGCCGATTAACCCCTCAGAAGCCGCGTTCAATAGCGATCGCGGCTTCTTAGGGGTTAATCCGCCATCACCGGCCTGCTACACGATAGCGGCCGGCGATGGTGACTATGGCAACCGGACACCAAACAAAGGCGTCCGGCTATGCCATAGACGGAAGCCTAGTGGGTCCTGACAACGTCAAGACCCACTATGCTTGCTGTCAGTGAGTAGCTGACAGTTCTAATACACTGCACTACGCATGTAGTGCAGTGTATTAGAATAGCGATCAGGGCCTCCTGCCCTCAAGTCCCCTAGTGGGACAAAGTAATAAAGTTAAAAAAAAGTTAAAAAAAGTTGTGTAAAAATAAGAAAATAAAAGTTTTAAAAGTATTAAAAGTAAAAATCCCCCTTTTTCCCTTATCAGTCCTTTATTATTAATAAAAAAATATATAAACAAACAAATAAACTATACATAATTGGTATCGCCGCGTCCGTAACGGCCTGAACTACAAAATTATTTTGTTATTTATCCCGCACGGTGAACGCCGTAAAAAAAAATAATAATAAACCGTACCACAATCACAATTGTTTGGTCACTTCACCTCCCAAAAAATTGAATAAAAAGAGATCAAAAAGTCGCATGTACCGAAAAATGGTCCTGATCGAAACTACAGTTCGTTACGCAAAAAATAAGTCCTCGCACGGCTTTATTGATTGAAAAATAAAAACGTTCTGGCTCTTAGAATAAGATAACACAAAAAGTGAATGATTGTTTACAAAACGTATTTTATTGTGCAAACGCCATAAGACATTAAAAAAAACTATAAACATCTGGTATCGCCGTAATCGTATCGCCACGCAGAATAAAGTGAATATGTCATTTATAGCGCACGGTGAACGCTGTAAAAAAAATAGAATAAAAAAACAATAGTAGAATTGCTGTTTTTTAGTCACCACGCCACTTAAAAATAGAATAAAAACTGATCAAAAAGTCGCATGCACCCCAAGAAAACTACAATGGATTCCTCAAGGGGTCTAGTTTCCAAATTGGGGTCACTTTTGGGGTTTTCCACTGTTTTGGCACCACAAGACCTCTTCAAACCGGACATGGTGCCTAATAAAAAAGAGGTCTCATAATCCACTAGGGGCTCCTTTGCTTCGGAGGCCGGTGCTTCAGTCCATTACCGCACTAGGGCCACATGTGGGATATTTCTCTAAACTGCAGAATCTGGGCAATAAGTATTAAGTTGCGTTTCTCTGATAAATCCTTTTGTGTTATAAAAAAAATGGTATAAAGAGGATTTTCTGACAAAAAATAAAAAGTAAATTTCACCTCTACTTTGCTCTAAATTTCTGTGAAACACGTAAAGGGTTCATAAACTTTCTAAATGCTGTTGTGAATACTTTGAGGGGTCTAGTTTCTAAAATGGGGTGTTTGATAGGGGTTTCTAATATATGGGCCCCTCAAAGCAACTTCAGAACTGAACTGGAACCTAAAAAATAAAATAAAAATGAGGCAATACTTCGCTTCTTACATTGTACTGATAATGAGCCGTGCCACCCCGAGATGGCCCCAGTTTTGACCGTTTGTATAAATGGAGACCCCTATTAGACCGTTTCAGTGCCCGGTTTTCCCAAGCATACACCCCCGAGAAGTGTATTTCTATTGATGAGTCCCTGGTACATTTTAAAGGGAGGGTTCAATTCCGCCAGTACCTGCCGGGTAAGAGGGCAAGGTATGGCGTGAAGATGTATAAGCTGTGTGAGAGTGCATCAGGGTATACCTACAGGTTTAGGATATATGAAGGAAAGGCCACCCCCAAACCAGACTGCATCCTGGACTACAATAGGTACATGGGAGGGATGGACTTGTCAAATCAAGTCCTGAAGCCCTACAGCGCCATGCGGTGTGGTATAAGAAGCTGGCCGGGCACCTCATACAGATGGCTTTGTACAATGCGCACGTGCTATGTCGATGTGCAGGCCAGAGGGGAACTTTCCTGGAATTTCAAGATCTAATCTTTAGGGACCAGGAAGGGGGGGCACCCAGTACTTCTGGAAGCGAGGCCACACGCATCGTACCAGGGCAACACTTTCCAGGAGAAGTTCCCCAAACCGGTGGAAAGGGAAAGAGTCAAAAGAGGTGCAAAGTCTGCTATAAGAGGGGGATAAGGAAGAACACAATATACCAATGTGACACGTGTCCCGAAAAACCAGGGCTCTGTATAAAAGATTGTTTTAAAATGTATCATACATCCCTTGATTTTTAATTTACCCTGATGCACTCCGCACAGCTTACCCCCCTCATCTTTCCCTTCTGAGCCCTGCCGTATGCCCAGGCAGCTGATAACAGCCACATGTAGGGTATTGCCGTACCCAGGAGAACCCACATTACAATTTAAGTGGTGTATATCTCCGGTGGCGCATGCTGGGCACAATATATTGGACACTAACATGCCATATATATATATATATATATATAAAATTGCAAATCTCACTCTGCACCATCTGCTGCGCATTATCTTTTACACAGTACCTGTGGGGTCAAAATGCTCACTACACCTCTAGATGAATGTCTTAAGGGGTGTAGTTTTTAAAATGGGGTCACTTCTCGGGGGTTTCAACTGTACTGGTACCTCAGGGGCTTCTTCATACATGACTTAGCACCAGAAAAGCTCCAGTAGGCCAAATGGTGGTCCTTTCCTTCTGAGCCCTCCCATGGGCCCAAACGGCCATTTATCACCACAAATGGGGTATTGCCGCACTAAGGACAAATTGGGCAACAAAATGGGGTATTTTGTTCCCTGTGAAAATAAGAAATTTTGATCAAAAATGAAATCTTATTGGAAAAAATATCTTTTTTTTTCATTTCACAGCCCAATTCAAATAGGTGCTGTGAAAAAACTGTGCGGTCAAAATGATAACAAAAACCATAAATGAATTCCTTGAGGGGTGTAGTTTCCAAAATGGGGTCACTTCTGGTGGGTTTCCATTGCTTTGATACCTCTGGGGCTCTGCAAATGCGACATGGCACCCGAAAACCAATCCAGCAAAATCTGGACTCCAACAAACACATAGCGCTCCTTTCCTTCTGAGCCCTCCAATGGGCCCAAACGGCAGTTTATCACCACAAATGGGGTATTGCCGCACTAAGGACAAATTGGGCAACAAAATGGGGTATGTTGTTCCCTGTGAAAATAAGAAATTTAGATCAAAAATGACATCTTATTGGAAAAAATATCATTTTTTTCATTTCACAGCCCAATTCAAATAGGTGCTGTGAAAAAACTGTGCGGTCAAAATGAAAACAAAAACCATAAATGAATTCCTTGAGGGGTGTAATTTCCAAAATGGGGTCACTTCTGGTGGGTTTCCATTGTTTTGATACCTCAATACCTCTTCAAACCTGGCATGCTGCCTAAAATATATTCTAATAAAAAAGAGGCCTCAAAATGCACTAGGTGCTTCTTTGCTTCTAGGGCTTGTGTTTTAGTCCACGAGCGCAGTAGGGCCACATGTGGGAGATTTCTAAAAACTGCAGAATCTGGACAATACATATTTAGTAGTATTTCTCTGGTAAAACCTTCTCTGTTACAGAAAAAAATTTAATAAAATTGAAATTCAGCAGAATAAATGAAATTTGCAAATTTCATTTCCACTTTACTTTAATTCCTGTGAAATGCCTGAAGGGTTAAAAAACTTTCTATATGCTGTTTTGAATACTTTGAGGGGTCTAGTTTTTAAAATGGGGTGTTTTATGGGGGTTTCTAATACATAGGCCCCTCAAATCCACTTCAGAACTGAACTGGTACCTTCAAAAAAAGGCTTTTGAAATTTTCTTAAGAATATGAGAAATTGCTGTTTATGTTCTAAGTCTTGTAACGTCCAAGAAAAATAAAATAATGTTCAAAAACCGATGCCAATCTAAAGTAGACATATGGGAAATGTGAACTAGTAACTATTTTGGGTGGTATAACCGTCTGTTTTTCAAGCAGATGCATTTAAATTCTGAAAAATGCTATTTTTTGTAAATTTTCTCTAAATTTTGCAATTTTTCACAAATAAAGACTGAATATATCGACCAAATTTTACCACGAACATGAAGCCCAAAGTGTCACGAGAAAACAATCTCAGAATCGCTTGGATAGGTTTAAGCATTCCGACGTTATTACCACATAAAGTGAAATATGTCAGATTTGAAAAATGGGCTCTGAGCCTTAAGGCCCAAACTAGGCTGCGTCCTTAAGGGGTTAAAGCCACATTATAAATATATCAGAATTTCACTTGCATTTTTACAAAAAAAATGGGTTATTGGGATTTGTTCACTTTCAAATATGCCTGAAAGAAATGGAAAAATAAAGACTGTTGTCATATACTTACTGTCATTTTTCTATCCTCCATTATATGTGATGAATACCGATGTAGCCGTCTTTACCTTGACTTAACGCATTAAATAAACAATGGCTAGATATCTTATCTTGACTTTTTCAATGGCTTTTGTTGTGTGATATCACGCTGCAGCAAGTGATCAGAATCAAGGCTACATCTGTAGGTAGTTGCAGTCTCAAAGAGGATCTGCCTGCTCTCCTGACATGTCTGTTTTAGTAAATGGTTGCATTTTCCATGAAATAACAATTCTTAGAGGTCTGTGTTGTGCTTTTCCTCCTGGAAATGTTTGAATAAATGTACAATCTGGGCGTTTCCATTCTCCTTGTCAATGATACGTGGCCCTACACAGTGTAACATTGTCCAATTAGTGCCGACATTGTCAGTGTGTAGGGTCACACCATATTGATAAGGGGAATGGTAATACTCAGATGTCAATTTATCTATGCATTTCCAGGAGGAATAACAGAGGAATGGCAATTCATAGTTCTAAGAAAAGATGATTCAGAATTTTTATTTTATGAGGAATACAAGTATTGTCTAAAACAGACATGTCAGGAGTGCGGACAACTCCTCTTCAATGATATAATGTCCTACAGTAACCATTAAATAAGGTGTTCTAGCATTTTGGTAAGCAGGAAGGAGTTGTCTAAGTAAAGAAAAAAAAAAAAAAGGTTCTGCTTTACCAAAAACAGTGCCTCTTTTGTCCCGTCCCGGTTATGTCTAGAATTGCAACTGAGCTCCTGGCTGGAGGCGATGTCTGGTGATTCTCCTGACGCTCCGGTAAAGGAACTGTGGGAGCAAGTGACGGCACAGCATGATCTCGCGAGATCACGCTATGCTGTGACTAAAGCTAGATATCAATGAAGAGAAGTATATGACGCTGATTGGTCAGCGTCATACACTTTTCTTTACATCGCCCACTTGGTTAAAGTAAAAAAAAAAAACGCCCAGTTGGGCATTTACAAAAAATTAGCATAAATGTTAAAATGCTCATAACTTTGTCACTAATAAAAGTTGTTTTTTTTAAAAAACAGTAGTTTATCTACAACACAACGCCTATTATATTAGGTAGGAGATAGGGAAGTATGAAACTGGTGGCAGAGCCTCTTTAATGCTGTTTCTTTTATTTTAGTATTACAACAAGAGGAAGACGTATTTTGCGTACGATGCGGAGGAGCAGTGCACAATCGGTGATGTTGTGCTGCTGAAAGCTTTACCTGAAAGAATGAACAAATACATCACGCATGATCTCTCTGAAATCGTTTTTAAAGTGGGCCGAGTAGTGGACCCTCTGACTGGGAAGCTGTGTGCGGGCAGCAGATTTCTTCAGAGTTTAGAGGACGTTAAAGTAGATGATCTGGATAAACATCTCCAAAGTCTCAAAATTGAAGCTGGAATAAGTGAAGACAAGAATACAGAGCCATGAAGTTCTACAGTTATTATCTATGGAAAGTGTGTAGTGTAAATGTTACCTCAGACCGGAGTCATTAAAGTCATGCCTTTTTTTCTACATTTTACAGATTGCTTTTATTACTACTGCAATATTTTATTACTTAAGTTGGTTATCCCAAGAAAATACATATATAACCCATCCAAGTCTGTGACTGATGAGAATATATAGCAATGTATAATAAGGTGAAAGCCATTTGTTTACAAATGACTATATTACCTTTTGTAGGTACTTGTGTTCAGATATAGCCGAAAAGACCATTAGACCTATTGTACTGTGGCACATGTTCATTATTATAAAGTTCTGAATCTTATACCTCTAAGGCCCCATGCACACGACCGTAAAAAACCTCAGTTTTTGCGGACCGCAATTACGGACCCATTCACTTACATTGATCACGGACACCTTTCCGTAGCACTACGGAAGGGTGTCCGTGCCGTGGAAATGTTCCGGGAATTATGGAACATGTCCGTTCTTTTGCATTTTGCGGGCCGTGCTCCCATACTTTGTATGGGAGCACGGCCCGAAAATGCGGCTGTCAGTCGGTGGCTGGCCATGGCCGCAATCGCGGGCCGTGATTGCGGGCACGGTCGTGTGCATGGGGCCTTAGGCCTCGCCTGCTGAAAATAGCAGAATGTAGTGATCACCATGATGTCGCTTCTGGGGAACTGTTATGTAATAGCCCAAAAAAACACTTTCCTCTATTTTGTATCCACTAAGAAAAACAACATAAAAAATTGTATGTGAGACTCCAGCTTAAATATTCCGCACTTCTTAACTCACATTACAACTTCATTCAATCACTGAAACATAGTGGATATCCTGGTAAATGCAATGTGCTCACTTTGTGGCTTCACCATGGCTATGTTCACATTTATGGTTTCATTCCATCAGGATAATACAGTGTTGTGTGCAAAAAAAAAAAAAAAGATACCAATTATAAATATCAATGGGATACATTGCATATGGGCACCGAGTCTTTACGGCCTTTGTACAGAACTGTACAGCCTCCATGCCCTGAAGTACAAACTTGAAGATATTCTTCACTAGAAGTAATGCTTCTAAGGGAGAATACCTTAGGCCCCGTGCACACGGCCATAAAAAAATCTCCGCAATTACGGACTGTAATACAGTCCGCAATTACGGACCCATTCAGATCTATTGATCTATCTTTACGGATAGGTGTCCGTGCCGTAGAACTGTACCACAAAAGATAGAACATGTTCTATCTTTTGCGTTTTTTCGGGCCGTGCTCCCATACTTTGTATGGGAGAACGGACCTAAAATGCTGGCTGGGGCCTGCCGCAGGCCTTGCCCGCAATCGCGTGCCGTGATTATGGGCACTGCCGTGTACATGAGGCCTTAGTGTATATATTGTGTTCAATGGAGCAGGTCACGAAAAGGGACAGTAGAGGCCTAATTCACCTCTATGGAGGCCATAAAACACTGTTCAATGAGCCCTACTGGGAACAGAGTATTAGTGAAGTATTATAGGGGGTCCTGAATGGTCGCCCTACAATTAAATAAAACTTTTAGGTTTGGGCATTCTGAGATAGGAATCCGCAAAATATACGCAAATTGTCTTGTACATGGGCGGTGGAGTGGTTGCTGTTATTGTGCAGGCTAGTCGATAATCAGAGCTCTAAAAGCAACATCTTCGTACTGAACGCATTAGGTGGACGTTCTGTGACGGGAATCTGCCAAATATACGAGATATGTAAACCTGGCCTAATTCACATTCATTCTAGCAGACACACACACTGCTGCGCTTTCTATGCAGACAGGAAGTGTGTGTCTCCAATAAAACAACCCGCAGGAACTTTAACTGGTTGCCGACACAGGACGAGTATGCTCGTCCTGAGCGGCGAGCACTTCGCGCATTAGGACGAGCATACTCGTCCTGTGTGACAGCCGTCCCTGCGCGCGTCTCTGCGCGCGTCTCTGCGCGCGATCGAGAGCGGGGCAACGGCTGTAATACACAGCCACGGCCCCGCTCTGACAGCGGAGAGGAGAGAAACATCTCTCCGCTGTTAACCCTTTGAACGCCGCGATGACAGCTGATCGCGGCGTTCAAGGAGAGGGGACTGCACATTGATCGCGTCACAGAAAATAACTGACGCGATCAAAGTCCACAACTCGTATGGCCAGACAGCCCAGGGTCTATTGAAGGACCCCAGGGCTGTCTGAACATATTTCCTGTTGTTAGGGCATACTGAGGTATGCCCTAACAACTGCCTGTGTACAATCAGTAACAGGCTAATGTACTGGCATATAGATCTATGCCAGTACATTACAGTTACAAAATAAAAATCAAAATGATAAATCCCTTTATCGGATTAAAAAAAAAAGTTAAATGAATGTAAAAAAAAAATAATGGTAAATAAATAAAAAGTAAATAAAATACACAGAAATACACATTTTTTATAATAAATAAATTTTTTTAAATATAAGTCCCAAAACATGAAATAATATAGACATATTTGGTATCGCCACGACCGTAACAACCTGTACTACAAATGTATGCCATTATTTATGATGATGTAAAAAATAAAATATTAAAACTGCAGCAGAACTGCTTTTTTTCAGCATTTTAATCTAATTAAAAATGTATAGAAATTAAACGATAATGTATTTGTACCAAAAAATGGTACGTACATAAAGTACAACTCGTCCCGCAAAAAACAAAGTCTCACAACTACGTCGTACAAAAAATAAAAGCGTTATGAGCTTCGGGATGCAAAGAGGGAAATGTAAAAAAAATTGCTCTGTCCTCAAGGCTAAAATTGGCTGTGTCCTTAAGGGGTTAAAACAAAAATAGCTGCAACATTAAAAAAAACTAACAACAAACACATTATTTACTCTCTTCACTCACCCCTCCTTTTTTTTCATCTTCCTCTCTCTTACTTTTGCTTTTTCTTAGGTCTAAGGGTATGTTCACACGGCCTATTTACGGACGTAATTCGGGCGTTTTTGCCCCGAATTACGTCTGAAAATAGTGCCTCAATAGCGTTGACAAACATCTGCCCATTGAAAGCAATGGGCAGACGTTTGTCTGTTCACACGAGGCGTCATTTACGCGCCGCTGTCAAATGACGGCGCGTAAATAGACGCCCGCGTCAAAGAAGTGACCTGTCACTTCTTTGGCCGTAATTGGAGCCGTTATTCATTGACTCCAATGAATAGCAGCGCCAATTACGTCCGTAATTGACGCGGCGTTCAAGCGCCTGCACATGCCGTTACGGCTGAAATTACGGGGATGTTTTCAGGCTGAAACATCCCCGTAATTTCAGCCGTTACGGACGCCCTCGTGTGAACATACCCTTAATGTGTACATATATTCTTGCACCCTGTGTACCTATACTTTTGTAATGGATTGCGGAGGTGTTCATTACTGAGATTTATGGTTTGAGGAGGTAGCCTTGTTAGGAGATATTATTAAATTGTATAAATACAGAATTTAAAAAAAAAAAGATTTCTCTTCTATTGACTTACATTTAATAAAACTAAAATAAATGCATTAGACATACCAACCCTTTAAATCTAGAAAGCCATGCGATAACTTTAAAGGAGGGCATATGGACGTCCTAGAGGAGGTTCCCCCTCTTTGAGACAGAGCTGCTCTAGGAGTTTTTTCTTTTGCAGCATGCAAAATGTATACCTAGATGCGGTTTTCCCGCTGGTGCCCACGGTAAGAGAAACCGGACCCGGCTTCTTTTTTAGAAAGTGAATGTCTTTGAGAGACAACCCTTTTAAGTATAAGATCAGATGCACGCGGAAGAGAAATGTTGCAGATTTCACGTCTTCTACATTGAAAAGGGTAAAATCTGCTGCAAATCACATCACGACCACGTATCGCGAAATCATGTTTTATTTAAAAGTTGGTCATCTCGCGCCACACATCTCAGGATATCTTGAGATTAGGGAAAAGGTAAGGAAGGACATCTGTAGTATGATCCTGTAATCTTATTGCCATCAATCTGTCCCTTATTTCTTGCTAACCTACCAAATGTATGTACCCTAACTATATATTTCCCCATGCACGTTATTTATATAATGAAGCAGAGACTGTGGAATTGGATAAAAGCTCAGAGGTAGAAACAGTGATGTAAAACAGATCTACTAATGCACAATTCTCCTCAGCCGTTGATTTTCAGTATATGAAGCAATCAAATATTTTCACTTGCTTTAAATGATTAATCCTCAGGCTGACAGAAAGATCGGTTATGATGAAAAAGGATTGTTTTAGGCAAGTGTTCTTGTCAAATTGTAATACGTTGTATGAGTATAACTCTTATATGGAGCAGTAAAATGTCTTTATTACAGGAAACCCCTATTTACTCACATAGGTGCCAGTTATTGGTGTAAGTTCCAGGAAGAAATACGCAAGTTGTGACATGATCGAGTAGCTTAATAATTGTGAACATAAATTGAATTTAATTATTCCACCTTGGAGCAATTTCCTACTAAAATGTTAGCAGAATTTCTCCCTTTACAGGCAGGATCAATATGGCCATGTTCACAAGGGGGAGGTGGGGGCGCTATATACAAATGGGGTGTTACACTGTCTATAGGCGGGGTTATATAGCACTGTCTACAGGGGGGCTGTATGGCACATTCTACAGGGGGCACTATTTATAAGGGGGGCTGCTTGTGGCACCCGGAAAGGGGGGCCCGGTCAAGAGTTTGCTTAGGGGCCCAGTCTTTCCTAGTTACTCCCCTGTACACGTTACACATATGAAAACCTGAAGTAAACACTGTGTATGAATTGGTATTTTATGAAGCAAACTGCTTATGTCACAACATGAATTATATGTTAACAACAACTTCAAGTAGATGTCCACAACACATTGTAACAAATACTCAACGTGGTATAAACCAGAAATTTCCACTTCATCTACACTTCCCTGTACAATGCCGGAGACACAAAATCTCCATGTCCCTCTAGTGGCTATTTGTAGCATTACAGTTCACTCCAAGACTAGAGTTCTACCAAGACCGCAAGTCACCACCTGGTGGCGTCTGTCAGTAGTACAGCACAGCTCCTCCTCCACTCACTGACGTTCACTGGCAGCGCAGTAGGTTGTGCAAGATGGCGAGCCGAGCCATGTCCGTGGCATTGAGTAGGGCAATGAAGATCCAGGCCTGCGGGCCGAGCGGTTTTCTGGTCAGGTGAGAATAGACGTATTGCTTGGCTTGTCTTCCTGCAGTGTCACATCCTCCGCTTGTTGTGCCGTGAATCTTTCTTGAGACTTTTAGATAAGGCGCTGATCACACCGTGTAACGATCATAGGAAGAGATAAGGTCACTTTATGAAGGTGTGTGCGGCTGCAGCCCCTGTGGATGGCATTTGTTTCGGTTAGTCCATGTAGATTGTTCCTGCCATGCATGTGACTGGACAGCTGCAACAAAGTTTGCTCAAGGTCACGGTCCTGTTTATGGCAGAGCAGCAGATGGCCCATTATTGACACTGTACAGATCAATAACACCCCAGAAGTTATGTCAATAGTGCACCCCAATCTTATCAGCCTGTGTTTTGTGATATTAAACTTGTGAGGTTTCTGTAAAAGTTTATTACACTGAGGAAATGTATCTCTCCATTTTGGTTAAAAGAAAACTAGTAGAAATATATATCCATAAGGACTGAAAATGTATATAGCTAAAAAACAAACAAACAAAAAACCATCAGGGGTATTGTTTCCTGTCCATGCACCTCATCCTCTGATCTTGTAATAGTAGGAATCACAAAGCACCCATTAAAATCTTCCCTCAATTGTAGGTAATAGAGAGGGGTCTCAATAGGGCGTATAGAGAAAGACAACCCCTTATATCCTCATCTGAACCAACAATACCCAAGTATGAAGGCTGGTTTACACGGGCAGATTTCTGCCCATAACGAGCGCCGATCGACGATGTAACAAGCCCATCAGCGCTGACTTATAGGCCCTTTTACACGAGCCGATGCAAACTGGGGACGAGCGATCGTTTGTTCGATCGTTTGATCCCCATCGGGTTGCATCATTGTCGGCAGCACATCCCCTGTTCTGCCAACGATGTTTTTATAGGCCACATAAAGACGACTGATTGCTGACATCTTGACACGGGTCAATGATCCGGAACAAGCATTCATACATCGCTCATTCGCCTGATTGTTGATCCATGTAAATGGGCCTCCAGGGCTATGTGCTCCTTTTGAAATAGTTTTTTTTTATATCTATAAAAATGTGTGTTTTGGTGCAACTTTCGAAATACTTTTTATTAAAAATTATTTGGACTTTTTGAGATACAGCCGCTTTGTATCCTGTATACAGAGCAGCTGTATCTAGCGCTGAAACCTGTATCTGTCAGGTCATTGGGAACGACTGGTTCAGTGACATCAGGTCGGATCCACTTGTTATCCATCACATCTAAGTTCTGAACTTCGATGTGATCGGTAACACCTCGATCCTGCGTGTAAGGCCTTATTCACACGAACGTGTTATACGGCCGTTAAAACGGCCACCACATGGACCTATGTAATTCAATAGGGCCGTTCACATGGCTGTTGTTGCAAGGGTCTGTGAAAAAATAGGACGTGTCCTATTTTATTTACGCTTCATGCATCCCTCCGGAGACTCTTGTCCATGGGGGACGTGTGGTAATGCATCCCGCAGGGAAAAGCACCGATGCACCTCGGACGTGAAAAACGAAAAATGTTCTCATCGGAGATGCGCAACGCTCGTGTGAATCTAGCCTTAGAGACATTCAGGACCCGCAGTCACTGAACCAGTGCCACTGACCTGACGGATACAGGTTTCAGCACTAGAGCCAGCTGCTCTGTATATAGGATACAAAGCAGCTGTATCTCAAAAAGTAAAAATAATTTTTAATAAAAAGTATTTAGAAAGTTGCAACAAACACACTAATACACGTTTTTATTAAAGGGGTTGTCCCACAAAACACAAGTATCCCCTATCCACAGGTTTGGGGATACATGTGTGATCAGTGAGACCCCCAGCGATAAGGAGAACGGTGCACCGGAAGTGCTCCATGAGTAGCATGGGACTTCCGGGGTCTGTGTCTGGCTTGTGTGTCCGGCAGCTCCATAAAAATGAATGGAGCGCCATTCGCGCATGCGTGACTGGCGCGCCGTTCATTTTTATGGGGCTGCTGGACACTGACTCCATAAGTCCCAAACTCCTCATGGAGCACTTCGAGGGACTTTCTTCGGTCCCCTGTTCTCCTTATTGCCGGGGGACCCAGCGGTTGGACTCCCAGCGATCACACATGTATCTTGTGGGACCTTTAAATTATTACGGGCACAGTCATGTGCATGGGGTACAGTCATGTACACAGAGTTTGTTTGTAGTCTATTACCATGGAGACACACAGTAGCTGTAGGCACAAAATAATAGGATATTTTTAATCAAGACTATTTGCAAAGTTACTTTATTTTTTATTTTAGATGCATTGCGACAATTTCATTTAAAATCAATGACATGACCTATCTTTTGCGGAGCCTTTCTACGGCACGGACGCCTTCCCATAAATATACGGGAAGGTATCCGTGGGAAATAGAAGTGAATGGGTCCGTAATTCCGGTCGAATTCTATGGTTGTGTGCATGGGATCTTAGGCCCCATGCACACGACCGTAAAACCGCGGTTTTATGGACCCATTTGGTTCTATTGGTTGCGGACACCTTTCCGTAGCGCTACAGATAGGTGTCCGTGCCATAAAACCGTGGCGGGAATTATGGAGTATGTCCTATTTTTTGTATTTTACGGGTCGTGCTCCTATACTTTGTATGGGAGCACGGCCCGAAAATGCGGGCGACCGTTAGCGGCCGGCTGTGGCCGCAATCATGGGCTGTGATTACGGGCACGATCGTGTGCATGGGGCCTTATTTTGTTATTTTTCACATCCCCTGTATCCAACCTGCCTTATAAATATCCCAGACAACCCCTTTAAAACTAGTGCAATACTTTGTAGGTTATTTCCTATTAAAGGGGTTACCTGGGAGTTTTTAAATTTTGCAGAAGGGCATGGAAAGGTTATATAATAATAAACTCACCCTTTGAAACACCCTGTATGCCGCTGCTCGGGCCCTGGAAATTCTGCGGGCACGTGACCGATTGACGCCAGAACCGGAGCCATAGTTTATTATTATACCCTCCACTGCCCTCCTGCAAAATGTGAAAACTCCTGGATAACCCCTTTTAATGGATTTAGAAGTGGTTGCTATAAAATGTAAAGTGCTTCAATACTGGTCTATCTTTCTGCAGTAATTTGATTGTTTCTGCATGAGGTTAATCGCAGGGTGAATAATCTTGTACCAGACTCTCTCTAGGACCATCGGAGAGTAATGTGTTTGCTCTCTGATAGTGAATCACATTCACCTTATTTGGAGCTTCTCCTGCAGAGATGACATTTACTGGACGGTCCGCAGCCTTATTCTGTGCCCACGGCTGCACCGTGAATGTTGATTTTTAGATTGGACTTGGTCTGGTCTTCTTTTGCCTTTTTGTATTGGCAAACGTTTCGAATTACACATCAATCACCCAGTGAATCTTAAAGCTTATGTTCAGCCTTGAACATCATTTTACAGTTTATATATAGAATGAATCTACATAAAACTAGAGTAACTTTGTAAATACAATGCATTACCTTTCTGGTATTCACAAATCTGCAGGCTTCATAACTGAAGTCTCCCAACATTTCCTGCTTGTTCAGTGTCTGCTCAGAGCTTATCCTGCTGTTAGGCCTTATTCACACGACAGGGTCCCGAACGAGTCCGAGTGTCGGCCGATAAAATCGGCCGTTTTTCCCGGCTGGTTTGCATCAGTTTTGCATCCGTTCCGGGCCGGGCATATCTAGTCCGTGACATCAGGGGCAACTCCTGAAGGGGAATCTCCATGTGGCCGGTGATTCCACTTCAGGAAAAGCCCCTGTCATCTGTGTCCATTTATAGACACTGAACGTTACTGGCATCGTCTGGTGTGGAATCCTCAGTCACAGAGTGTTCGGGGATTCTGCTTCAGGAGTTTCCCCTGATGTCACTGTCCATATATGGACAGAGACATCAAGCACTCTGTCCAGGAGCGGAATCCCCGAACACACGGGGATTCCGCTCCTTCAGGGAGCTAAAGTGGGGCTAGCACATAGCAGAGCAGGGAGATACCTCCCTGCTCTGCTATAGTGGCGTCGCAACAGCAGCAGCAGCTGCTAGCGGCGCCATCGGCCATGGGAGATGTCGCCGGGCCAGGGCGCTTTTAAAACAAGCAGGGGAAGGGAGCCAGCGCAGTGCTCCCTTCAACCTGCTGTACACCCTGGCCCTGCCACACAGTACCCCTGTATACAGCACCCCCACATTGCAGAAACTTACCTCCACGGTACAGCCATTTGTTCGAATGGCATAAACTCCTCCTCCTCACATGCACTCTGCGCTGTGAGGAGAGAGCGAGAGACGGTAGACACGGCCGTCACTCGGGACACATTCCGGTGATGGCCGTGTATTACCCGGCCCCATAGACTATGGGGGCCGGGTGAACGGCCGAAAATAGGGCATGTCCCATTTTTTGACGGTGGGTTTTCCCAGCCCGTCAAAAAATCGGTTGTGTGAATAGCCCCATTAGGGGTCTATTGTTCCTACTGCAGCCGGGTGACAGCCGTTTTATGAACGGCTGTCACCCAGCCGGGAAACCCTGTCGTGTGAATAAGGGCTTAGGAATTCTGAGATGTATAGGCTCTGTACAGTGTATCTGATTTAGGGAATCCGTTCCATTCATTTAAGTGGGGTTGTTTCTGAAACAAGTGCATGGACATTTGCAAGCCCCATTTAAATGAATGGAACAGCTGCAGATATTTCTGCTGCATGTGAATATACTCCTCTTCAGACGAGCGTGTCCGATTTTCGGGCGTAAAAAAAACGCAGCTTTTTTTCTACATTTCATATCAGTGTGCTTTGTGTGCGGCATGCGTTTTTTAACATTTTTGCAAGCACTTTTTCTTTTTTTTTTTAAAGTCTCTGCATTTCTATGTATTTGATGCATGAAACTTAAATTGTGCTGTCCGTAGTTTTCACGCACCCATAGACTTCAATGGGCGACTAGGTTAAAACACCTGTATAGGACATGCAGTGAATTTCATGCAACGGACACTCGATGCAAGAAATCTCATGCATGTGTGAATAGCCCCATTGAAATCAATGGGTCCGTGTGCTGTGTGTTATTTCAACGGACAGCACACGGACGAGAATCACGCTCCTCTGAATAAGCCCTTAGGGATGTTTGACAACAACCTTTCTGACTTTTTCCAGTGGCGACATGGCTAACTGAGAATACAGTTATAATATAGTCTGTAACTCAAGATCAAGACAAGTATTAAATTCAAAAAGAAAGTTACAAAAGTGTTTACATATGCTTATTATCTGACAGTTTTAAAGCTTCGTTCACATCTGCACTAGGGCTCCGTTCCGTCGGAGCTTCCTGTCGGAACGGAGCACTGACAGACACAAACGGAAACCATAGGTTGATTTCAATGGTGACGGATCCGGTGAAAATGCTTTCCGTTTGTGTCAGTTGTGCACGGGTTCTGTCGACTATGCTATTGATTCCGTCAAAACGACGGAACCCGTGCACAACGGAAACCATTGGCACCGGATCCGTCACCACTGAAATGAATGGTGATGGAAACGGAAACCTATGGTTTCTGTTTGTGTCTGTCAGGGCTCTGTTCTGACGGGAAGCTCCGACAGAACAGAGCCCTAGCGCAGATGTGAACAAAGCCTAACTTCTATTGAACCTTCCCCATTTTTCCTGTTATGACTGTTTGCACAGAGGTATCCTATAGTTACATTCCTGAAGATAAAGCTCACCGCATGTCCCATTTATCTTGTGTGACCCACTTTCTATGTATTTATGACCTTTTTACATTATATCTATTTAGAGACCCAGATCCTTACAGTTTACTATATCACAAGAAGAAAGTGTTTTAGTGGGGTTTTCCCATAATCAATATTTATCACCTATCCATAGGATATCTGATTGGTGGGGGTCTGACCACTGGGACCACCATTGATCACGAGAATGGGGATTACCTTGTTGTTTCTGGGATCCCCATAGCAATGGAGCGGTAGTGCGCATTCTCGGCCACCGCTCCATTTCTTTCTATGAAGCTGCCGAACTTGGCTGCATGATTAAGTGGGTTAATCTGGGTCATGAAAGTTGACAAATCCGGTTAACTATGATGATCATAATTCAAAGTCCTCTCTCAAGGTAATTCTTGACTAAATAGAAAAGATTACTTCCGTACCAAACTCAATATTTGCACACCCGGTCATAAAGCTTCCCAAACTGCCCAAATTTTTTCGTGCTTTTTTTTTTTTCTGTGGATTTCGTACTCATTGGCTATAATGGAATACGTTTCCATATCCTAACTCCAGATCTCTACCATAAGCAGTAATGCTTGTCAGATAAATTTTCTTGTCATTTCTGGTTTTAAAGGGAAATTCTGGTAATAAAAAGTTTTTCCCATTTTTAAATATTCATTAGGCAGGAAAGACAAATCAACAAAAGAACAATAATATCACGGGCATTTCCATTCTAACAGATACAGAGTATTAGTTTCTAAAGAAAGATAAGCGGTGGAGAAAATATATCTGTATATTAATTAAAGAAGTAGTCCCAAGATCACAATTTTCTCACCTTCCACAGCAAATGCCTGACCGCTGGGATCTCCAGGGATCTCGAGAACAAGGCTTCTGAGACCCCCATTCCTCCTTACTACACGATCACAGTAAGGACAACTTTTAACGGAGTGGCAGTCGCACATGCTTAGTGCCGCTCTATTCAAAGTCTATGGGACTAACTAAGAACCATCAACCCCATAGACATTAAATGGAGGTGCACGCTCGACCACCGCTCCATTCAAGCTCCTCCTCACTGCGGGGGTGCAGTGAGGAGTATGGGGCTCTGAATCCAAGTTTTAGTGATCGTCTGGGTCCTAGCATTGGGGCTTCTAGTGATCAGACCTGTATCCCCAATCCTGTGGATAGATCATAAGTGTTGATCTTGGGTCAATACATTTAAAAAAAAATAATAATGAAGGCCTCGTGCACACGGCATTGTTTTGTTTTAGGCATAGACGGGCGTGGTGCCTCCACTGTACCTCCACATTGCTCCGATTTTATACGGAGTCAACCGTTTTCTATTGGGTTTGTACGGAATGAAGAGCCATTTGGCTTCCATGCGCTGCCGTGCAGGCTCTGTTCACATGACGTTGCCTTGTGCATGATGCCTAATTCAGAGTTTTTCCCATGGATAGGAAAAATTTATTTTGAATTGTGATATGCTCATAGCTTTATTGTGTAACTGAAGTGATGCATACATACAAGTTAACACCTACAGGAAACCTAGGATTGGAGAACAGTGCTGGTACAAGGGAGGTCTTATATAAGGGCCTCATCCACACATTGCAGAATTGGACAGTTTTTTGAATTAGTATTTTGAAGCCAAAACCAGGACTGGATCTTGAATACAGGGGAAGTATGATGGAACGACTAATCCTTTTTCTTTTCTTTGCATCCAATCCTGATTTTGGCTTCAAAATATCCATGCAAAATGCTGACCAAATTTGCAAAGTGTGAATAGGGCCTTAAAGAGGCTCTGTCACCACGTTATAAGTGGCCTATCTTGTACATAATGTGATCGGCGCTGTAATATAGATTACAGCAGTGTTTTTTTATTTGGAAAAATTATCAATGACTTTCTTAATGCCCAACTGGGCGTGTTTTTACTTTTTGACCAAGTGGGCGTTGTGGAGAGAAGTGTAGGACGCTGACCAATCAGCGTCATACACATTTCTCCATTCGTGTACTCCGACATCGTGATCTTACTAGATCATGGTGTGTAGTCACATACACACACAAATTAACGTTACTAAAGTGTCTTGAGAGTTAATAGACATCACTACCAGCCGGGACGTGATGTCTATTCAGAATCCCAACACTTCGGTAACATTTGTGTGGAACTTACAGCACAGCAAGCGTAATCTCGCGAGATCACGCTAGCTCATTAAAGGGAAGGTGTCATGAATTTTATTTTATTTTTATAATCTTTTAATGTAATATTAAAAAACATTTTATTAAATTGTGTTCTCATGGTTTACTTTTTTTATGTGTTCTGACTTTTACTTCTCTATGGGGGCTGCCATTATTTTTTCCGTCTCTGTATGTGTCGATTAACGACACATACAGAGATGGAATACGGCACATACATCCCCATAGAGAATGCGAACGGGAGCCGTTCCATTCGCAGTTGTGTGCGCCGTATGTGTGGGAACGGCGCATGCGCCACTCCCAGACAGACCAAAACGAAGCTCGTTCGTAGAGTGAAATCCGGCGCCATTTTCATGTGGACTGGAATCCGCTGCCGGACAGTAAGATGATGACTTCCAGCCGCGGCTTCCAGCCATATGTTCAACGAAGCGAAGGCGCAAGGAAGAGGAGCGTAGACTAGTGGAGGCGACGGCAGGAGCAGGTAATTTATGTTCGTGTATGTTCGTGTATGTTCGTGTGTATTATGTTCGTGTGATACTGTTTGCTGAGCCCTGTATCTAATCCTCCTACACTGTGCAGTCGCTCAGAAAATGGCGGCACACAGTGTAGGAGGTTTGAATACATTCAAACCCCTCCTTCTCCTGGCACTAGCCAGAAGAAGGGAGGGGGATTGTGTGAGTACACTAGAGTGTGTCCACCGCAAATTTGCAGCATAAATAAAGTTAATTTACCACAGTGACCATGCTGCAATTTTGGGAACTGCTCCCTCTAGTGGCCAGCACATGGAAATGTTATAAATTAGAATCTAATTTATAATATTTCCTGACTTGTGAAAAAATTAAAACAATGTGTAATCACTTAAATAATAATTGTTTAACTGAAAAAAATAAAAATATTCTAGCGACACATTCTCTTTAAGGTTCTATTCAAATTCTACTGCTCTCCATAGGACAATGAAGTAATAGGTAAATAAACATTTAGCACACAGGGAATGTGTCGCTAGAAATTTTCATGTATTTTTTTCAGTTAAACAGTTAGTATTTAAGTGATTAAACATGGTTTTAATTTTTTAAATTTTTTCACAAGTCAGGAAATATAAATTAGATTCTAATTTATAACATTTCCATGTACTGGTCACTAGAGGGAGCAATTCCCAAAATTGCAGCATTGCAATGTGGTAAAGCAGCCTCACTGCTTTATGCTGCAAATTTGGTGGACACACACGCTCTAGTGTGCTCACAGAATCCCCCCTCCCTTATCCTGGCTAGTGCCAGGAGAAGGAGGTGGTTGAATCTTCTAATCCTCCTACACTGTGCATTCGCTCAGAAAATGGCGGCACACAGTGTAGGAGGATTAGATACAGTGGTAATCAGACAGTATAACACGAACATAATACACACACCACATACACAAACATAACTTACCTGCTCCTGACGCCGCCACTGCTGCCTCCGATCCTACTCCTCGCGTCATCGCTGCCTGGAACGTATGTCCGGAAGCCGCGACCGGAAGTAGTCCTCTTACTGTCCGGCCGCGGCTTCTGGTCCACATGAAAATGGAGCCGGATGTCACTCGGCCGAAGACCTTCCTTTTGGACTGTGTGGGAGCGGCGAATGCGCCGTTCCCACACAGACGGCGTACACTATAGTGAATGGAACGGCTCCCATTCACATTCTCTATGGGGATGTATGTGCTGTATTCCATCTCTGTATGTGTCATTAATCGACACATACAAAGATGAAAAAAAAAATGGCAGCTCCCATAGTGAAGTAAAAGTAATAAAAAAATAACAAATAACATTTATTTTAATAACATACTAAAAGCAAATTTATATTAAAAAATATATATATTTCACGACACCTTCCCTTTAAGCCTATTTTGCAGCACAGTCACAAATGGGGAAGCTGCATTACTGCCATGTGCTAGTCTTCTGAAGACTGCTGTTACTGGATGTTCATAGCTATTGTAGAATGTATGTGTAAAAGTAAAGATTGTTGTGATTATTTCATCTCTTCACAGGGGCCTCTCTGCCTCCAGCTCAAAAGCCAGAGAAGACAGTTGGTTGAAAACCCTTTTTGTCCGTAAAGTCGATCCTCGGAAAGATGCTCATTCAAATCTACTGGCCAAGAGAGAGACCAGCAACCTCTACAAAATACAATGTAACTGTTACAGCTTTATGTGAAGTTTCCTTGGTTCATTTTGTCTCTTTAAAGAGGCTCTGTCACCACATTATAAGTGGCCTATATTGTACATGATGTGATCGGAGCTGTAATGTAGATTACAGCAGTGGTTTTTATTTAGAAAAACGATAATTTTCGACAGTTACGACCTATTTTAGCTTTATGCTAATGACTTTCTTATTGCCCAACTGGGCGTGTTTTTACTTTTTGACCAAGTGGGCGTTGTGGAGAGAAGTGTATGACGCTGACCAATCAGCGGCATACACTTCTCCCCATTCATTTACACAGCACATAGTAATCTTACCAGATCACTATGTGTGTGTGTGCACACACACACACACACACACACACACACACACACACACACACACACACACACACACTACTAGTGGAAATTGTGTCCCAAAACTTTTATTATTTTAAACGTTATGAGCGTTTTTCAAAATATGCAAATGAGCCTATACTTGACAAGTGGGAGGTAACAGCAGCGATTCTCCGGTGGTGGCGCTACTTCACAGCCTCTGACATTGCCCTATCAGCATGATCTGCTTCACACAGCGTGAGAGAATGAGGCTGGAGGGAAGGGGGAATCACTTCAAACAGCCATATCTTGGGCTTTGGACTACATAGAATAGTTGTTTTTGTGGCAAATGAAAGATGAGATTCTATTCGCAGTTCTAGCTGTGAAACAACCGGCGGTATCACCAGTTTAAAACACAGTTGGGAATGGAAGCTGTATACCAGGGGTCTCAAACTCGGCCGGTTAAGTGGGCCGCATATAGAAAAAATGGGAAGTTGACGGGCCGCATTACTTTCAAATTTGATACAATACAAAATTATTGTTAATCAATTAGTTATTTGAACTACTATAACACTATATTACTATAATAATACCGCTAGGTTTAAAATTTGAGATATTTCTCCACGTGCTTATTTCAACAATCCAGCTTTCCAGTTTAAGTGCCGCTAAATGCAGATGCTGCCGCAGAGTCCTCCGCAGATGCTGCCGCAGAGTCCTCCGCAGATGCTGCCGCAGAGTCCTCCGCAGATGCTGCCGCAGAGTCCTCCGCAGATGCTGCCGCAGAGTCCTCCGCAGATGCTGCCGCAGAGTCCTCCGCAGATGCTGCCGCAGAGTCCTCCGCAGGTGTGCCCGCCGCAGAGTCCTCCGCAGGTGTGCCCGCCGCAGGTGTGCCCTCCGCAGGTGTGCCCTCCGCAGGTGTGCCCTCCGCAGGTGTGCCCTTCGCAGTGTGGTCAGGGGCTAGCCTAGAGCTGGCGTCCCGAAGCAGAGCCGCTTCTGGCACTCTCCCTGGGATTCCAGCTCTGCTCCTGACATCACTGTCCATATATAGACAGAGATGTCAGGGGCAACCCCAGAGCTGGAGTCCCGGGCAGAGCGCTAGTAGGCTCTTCCTGGGACTCCAGCTGGGCTCCTAGCATCACTGGGACTCCTGCTCCGGGGAAGCCCCTGACATCATTGTCGATGTATGGACAGCGATGTCAGAGGCTTCCCCAGAGTCCCGGAGCAGAGCCGATAATAGAGCTCTGCCCGGGACTCCGCTCTGGGGAAGACCCTGACACACTGTCCACATATGGGCAGCGATGTCAGGGAATTCCACAGAGTCCCGGAGCAGAGCCGACACCAGCGCTCTGCTCGGGACTCCGGCTCTGGGGAAACCCCAGACATCGCTGTTCATATGTGGACAGCGATGTCAGGGAATTCCACAGAGTCCAGGAGCAGAGCCGACACCAGCGCTCTGCTCCGCTCTGGGGAAGACCCTGACACACTGGCAGCGATGTCAGGGAATTCCACAGAGTCCCGGAGCAGAGCCGACACCAGCGCTCTGCTCGGGACTCCGGCTCTGGGGAAGCCCCAGACATTGCTGTTCATATGTGGACAGCGATGTCAGTGAATTCCACAGAGTCACGGAGCAGAGCCGATACCAGCGCTCTGCTCGGGACTCCGGCTCTGGGGAAGCCCCAGACATCGCTGTTCATATGTGGACAGCGATGTCAGGGAATTCCAGAGTCTCGGAGCAGAGCCGATACTAGCGGCTCTGTGTCCCGCGGGCCGCAGATGACAGCCCCAGGGGCCGCATGCGGGCCGCGTGCTTGAGACCCCTGCTGTATACTATATGATCACGCTGTGTTGCTGGGCTGGGGAGAGAACTGTATGATGCTTATTGGACAGCATAATACAGAAAACATTACACAGCCCAGAGTGAAAAGAAAGCGTAACCTCCCATTTGGCAAGTATAGCCAAAATTACTATATTTAGAAAAATGTTTTTAACTTTGCAAATAATAAATGTTTTGGAAAAAAAATTACACTGTATTTATCAGCATCATAACACCTATTGGATTATTTAGGATATAGCGAACTAATAAACTAGTAACAGATCCTCTTTAACTGTGACATGTGCAAACAAAATATAAATTGTGCGCAAGCAGGTTGATATATTGTAATCCATATAGAGGCAAACTAGTAATAACTTTGGTTTAGAAGGGGTTGACATTTGGCTTTGATAAAACCGAGTACGATAGCAGTAGTAGTAAGAGTCCCTAAAGTGTGTTTTTGGGACATAATTAAAACTCAATGTTGGTACTTAAATTGTCTGTCTGTGGTTGCACATTTCAGACTATAGGTGCAGCACGAGAGGAGACTTGGAGATGGAATTTAGACTATATGATAAGTGAGATGATAGCTGCAATTTAATACATATTGTACTAAGTGTTCTAGCCTATTATGACCAGCAGGTGACTAAATATTAAAAGGTTATTACACAGATATTCCTGATGTCAGATGACTAGATCACCATTCACATATGCCTCTTCCCTCTGGCATAGTATAAAATAGTTGAAGGGAAACGTGTGTCCTGTGGCATAAGTTGCAATGCTGATAGTCTCCCCAAGCTGGATGAACATGTTTTGCGTGTATGCCGGACAGGTGCGCAAAGTGCAACCTTTTTCCATCGGTTGTGTCAGGCAAAAAAAGACTGGACACAAATGATGTGTGAACACACACAAAGAGGTTGAATTCATTCAGTAACTACCAGGGTGTTTGGTACAAGACATAATGGGTACACAACATGATGGTGGGTAAAGCACTGTTGAACTGAATTGTTCCGAAGCAGCAATTGTTAGAGCTTTCTGTGAATCAATACAATGGTCTACATTTATCATGCAGTTTATGTGTAAACTGTGACAAAAAAAAGTTACTTTACTAGTGTAAAGTGACTAATCGTGTACACTTTTACAAGCCATTACTTATTTTAATGACTCCAGTATCGTTTTACTAAACGTTTTTGTATTTATCGTCAATTTCCATCTACATGTACAATTTTCAGTTTGAGGAGTATAGGCTTATATTACTATTATGTCAGGAAAATTGTTTAAGGACATTGGCGTCTCTTTCTTTTTGCTAGATAGAATATTTGTAAGATTGTGTCTCGAGTCTCAGATCACACTTCACGTGTTTTTGACATAGTGGATTTGTTGTGATTTGTTTGCATTGTTTGCTTTTCCTTTTCATGCTCTGTTTCTTTTCATTATTCCAGTTCACAATGTAAAACCAGAATGTCTTGATGCCTACAACAAGCTCTGGTAAGTTATCTCTAAAGTAATTATTTTTAGATAACACTGCTTTGATATCAGGTGACTTAGGGTGACCTGATAACTATGTATAAATATATATATGGACCGTACAGAGATCTGTCTGATGATCTTTCTATACCCAGGCCTGTGGATATTACAAGGGGGCATCCACTACTTCTAGAGGAAATAAGTTTTCTACATTAACATAAACAGGGATTCTTTACTGTAAGAGCAGTGAGACTATGTAACTTTCTGCCACAAGATGTTGTAATGGTTAATTCAATGAGTTTACAAGGGTCCTGGATGCCTTTCTTGAAATGTATAATATTACAAGTTATGGGTACTAGTTTACTTGAGATGGCTTGTTAATCCAGGAAATTTGCTCGATATTTGGAGTCTGGAAGGCACTATCCAGACTCTATGGGTTGGATTCTTCCTTATGGGAGTTGTTTTGCCTTCCTCTGGATCAACATTGCAGGTGAATAGGTTAAACCAGGTGGACTTGTCTTAGACCTGGGCGGTTAATTGGAAAAAAAATAAATAAATTTGGCGCAGATAACCGAGGAAATCTTGCGCGGTTTTTTTTTGTTTTATTTTTCCCCCACGGTTTCAACGCTGTCCTAAGGATGCAGAGACAGTTGAATCCCATTGTAGAGCAGGGAGCCGTCTGTTCCCTGCTCTACTATTCATTGCATAATATCGGCAGCTCATGGCTCAGCGCAGACAGGTGTGATGACATCCCTGCCTCGCACCTGTTTGTGCTGAGCCGTGAGCGACCCCGCCAACATATTTTCAGAGCCCGCTGGACTTATGCCATATACAGGAATTTACTTGTAGCCTCAATGCCCGCACACCACGCTGATCGGACAGTGCCCGCCCCAACTATGTATACACATGATGGGGGTAATATACAGGGTTAAAGGTGTGCTGGTATATACAGGGATGATGGGGGTCCCTGTATATTACCCCCATCATTCCTGTATATAACCCCCATAATCCCTGTATATTACCCCCATCAACCCTGTATACCGGGAGGATGGCGGTTATATACAGGGAGGATGGCGGTTATATACAGGGAGGATGGGGCTTACATACAGGGATTATGGGGGTAATCTGCATGGACCCCCATCATCCCTGTATATATCAGCCTGCCATCATCCTTGTATATAACTCCCATCATCCGTGTATATACATTTGGGCGGGCACGGTCTGCTCGCCATGGTGCGTAAGCATTGAGACTAAACAAGGAGTAAATGGGGCCGGCATTGAGGACACCGTGGACTGATAGGAGCCCTGAAACGCCGGTATATGGCAGAAGTCCAGCAGAATCTGAAAATATGCCCTGAGCCACACAGACCGGAGAAGCAGAGGGATCTCCTCCACTCGTCGCTGGAACGGGTTTAGCAGAGTATTTTATTAGGCACTATTGGGGCTGTGTGGGGGCAGCTATTGGGGCATTACACTGTGTGAGGGGGCAGTGTCAGAGTGTATATTATATACTGTAATATACAACAGGCTCAGGGGATCTGTGTTAATTCAATGGCGTGGCATGCAAAAAGGGGCTGTGGCCTAAAAATATCTTATTAATTGTAATCCAGGTTAGATGTTCAATGAATCGTGATTTTGATTTAGGTCATAATCGCCAAGCCCTAATTTGTCTTATTTTTCAACCTTAATATGTTATAAATGTAAAGCCTCTAAAAGGGATTTGTCTTTTTAGTTAAGAAGAAATAAATGCTTTATAATAACCTGTTCAAAAAGAAATATGCTGTTTCCATAGCAGTGTTTTCTAAAGAAACCCGTCAGACTCTTTTTACTAAGAATATTTGTAAGATGTTCTAATAATGCTGAGCTGAAGGATGCACGTTCACCCAATGAATGGCTTCTTGAATTGCTGATCATGGCTCATAATAAAATACACCCCAAATGCAAATGAATATGTGACATCTCAACCTTAATTAACCCCTTCAGGACCAAGCTCATTTTGGCCTTCAGGACCAGACCCATTTTTTCAAATCTGACATATTTCACTTTATGTGTTAATAACTCCGGAATGCTTTTACCTATCAAAGCGATTCTGAGATTGTTTTCTCGTGATACATTGGACTTTATGATAGTGGAAAAATTTGGTCGATAAATTCAATATTTATCAGTGAAAAATACCAAAATTTTGTGAAAAATTGCAAAAATTTGCATTTTTCTAAATTGTAAATGTATCTGCTTGTAAGACAGGTAGTTATACCACACAAAATTGTTGCTAATTAACATCCCCCACATGTCTACTTTAGATTGGCATCGTTTTTTGAACGTCATTTTATTTTTCTATGACATCACAAGGCTTAGAACTTTAGCAGCAATTTCTCACATTTTCAAGAAAATTTCAAAAGGCTATTTTTACAGGGGCCAGTTCAGTTATGAAGCGGCTTTTAGGGCCTTATATATTAGAATCCGCCAAAAAGTCACCCCATTTTAAAATCTTCACCCCTCAAAGTATTCAAAACAGCATTTAGAAAGTTTCTTAACCCTCTAAACGTTTCACAGGAATTAAAGAAACGTAGAGGTGAAATTTTCAAATTTCATTTTTTTTTTTTTTGCAGAAATTCATTTTTAATCTATTTTGTTTATAACACAGAAGTTTTTACCAGAGAAATGTAACTCAATATTGATTGCCCAGATTCTGCAGTTTTTAGAAATATCCCACATGTGTGGTAATGGACTGAAGCACCGGCCTCAGAAGCAAAGGAGCACCTAGAGGATTTTGGGCCTCCTTTTTTATTAGAAAATATTTTAGGCACCATGTCAGGTTTGAAGGGCTCTTTCGGTGCCAAAACAGTGGAAATCCACCAAAACTGACCCCATTTGGGAAACGACACTCCTTGAGGAAATTATCTAGGGGTATAGTGAGCATTTTGACCCCGCAGGTTTTTTGCAGAAATTATTGGAAGTAGGCCGTCAAAATGAAAATCTACATTCTTTCAAAGAAAATGTAGGTTTAGCTAATTTTTTCTAATTTCCACAAGGACTAAAAGGAGAAAATGCACCACTACTTTTGTAAAGCAATTTCTCCCGAGTAAAACAATACCCTACATGTGGTAATAAATGGCTGTTTGGACACAAGGCAGGGCTTCGAAGGGAGAGAGAGCGCCATTTGGCTTTTGGAGCTCAAATTTAGCAGGAATGGTTTGCGGAGGCCATGTTGCATTTTCAATGCCCCTGAGGGACCAAAACAGTGAAAACGCAAAAAAAGTGACTCCATTGAGAAAACTACACGCCTTGAGGAATCCATCTAGGAGCGTAGTGAGCATTTTGACCCCACAGGTGTTTCATAGATTTTATTAGAATTGGGCAGTGAAAATAAAAAAAATCCTTTTTTCTTCAATAAGACGTAGCTTTAGCTCCAAATTTTTAATTTTCTCAACAAATAAAAGAAAAAAAGAACCCAACATTTGTAAAGCAACTTCTCTGGAGTACGGCAGTACCCCACATGTGGTCATAAACTGCTGTTTGGGCACACGGCAGGGCTCCGAAGGGAAGGAGCGGGCATTTGCTTTTGGTGTACAGATTTTGCTGCATTTTATTTCTGGTCGCTATGTTGCATTTGCAAAGTCCTTGTGGGACCAAAACAGTGGATCCCGCCCAGAAGTGACCCCATTTTGGAAACAACACCCTCAAGGTATTCACCTAGGGGTGTAGTGAGCATGTTAACCCCACAGGTGTTTTGCAGAAATTCGTGTGCACACGATGTGGGAGAGTGAAAAAGGGAATTTTTTCTTAGATACGCCAATATGTGGTGCCCGGCTTGTGCCACCATAATAAGACAGCTCTCAATTATTATGCGGTGTTTCCCTGTTTTAGAATCACCCTACATGTGGCCCTAATCTTTTGCCTGGACATTCGACAGGGCTCAGGAGTGAAAGCGTACCATGTCAAATTGAGGCCTAATTTGGTGACATATAAAGTATTGGTTCACAATTGCAGAGGCTTTGATGTGAAATGATAAAAAGAAACCCCTGAGAAGTGACCCCATTTTGGAAACTGTACCCCTCAAGGCATTTTCACCCCATGTGTCTTTTCCATAAATGATTGCGCTGCGGAAGGTACAAATTAATTTTTTTCCCTAGATAGGCCAATTCAGTGTCAAATATGTCGTGCCCAGCTTGTGCCACTGGGGGGACACACCCAAAAATTTTAAAAGGGTTCTCCCGGGTATGGCGATGCCATATATATGGACGTAAACTGCTGTTTGGGCACACTGTAGGGCTCAGATGGGTGGGAGCGCCATTTGGCTTTTGGAGCGTGGAATTTGCTTGGTAATAGTTTTGTTTGGAGTATCACTGGTGTTCCCGTTTATAATGTGGGGCATATGTGAGCTGGGCAGAGTACATCAGGGGCATAGTCAGGTGGTATAATAAGGTAAAAAAAAGAATAAAATGATCCATAGAAGTGTATTACGCTGTGATCGATCCTTTCTGCACAGGCCGGAGTTGCACTGATAAATGTTATCCCCCTTTTGGTCCACACTTCGCACCTTTGCAGTTTGGGGAATTTTGCTGGGAAGTGTTGTCCTGGTATAATACGGGCGCCCTCGCTTCCAGCAGATATGTTTGGGCCCTCCCCATCCTGGTTCCCTAATTTTAGTGCCAGAAGAAATGTTCCCCTCGGGCCGGCACAACTGGATATTTTTCTTTCCTGATTTATTGGAGCCTTAACTTATTTTATTTTTTCATAGACGTAGTGGTATGAGGGCTCTTTTTTTATGGGACGAGCTGTACCTTTTATTGGTACCATATTGGGGTACGTGCGACTTTTTGATCACTTGTTATCCTTTTTTTGGGAGGCCAGGTGACAAAAAAACAGTAAATCTGGCATCGTTTTTTAGTTTGTTTTTTTATACAGCGTTCAACATGCGTTATAAACTACATGTTACCTTTATTCTGCGGGTCAGTACGATTCTGGCGATACCTAATTTATAGCACTTTTTTATAACTTTTTGCACAATAAAATTACTTTTGGAAAGAGTATTTTTTCTGTCGCCAAGTTGTGAGAGCCATAACTTTTACATTTTTTCGTTGATGGAGCTGTGTGAGGGCTTGTTTTTTGCGAGACGAGGTATAGATTTTATAGGTACCATTTTTGGATACATGCGACTTTTTGATCACTTTATTTCAATTTTTGGAAGACCGTGACCAAAAAAACTGTATTTATGGCAGTGTTTTTGAGTTTTGTTTTTTTTACGCCGTTCACTGCGCTGGATAAATAACATAGTATTTTATAGTTCAGGTCGTTACGGTCGCTGCGATACCAAATATGTATGGTTTATTATTTTTTTTCAATAATGACTTGATAAGGGAAAATGGGCGATTGTGTTTTATTTTATTACTTGAAACTTTTATTGTATATTTTACAACTTTTTATTTTTACTTTTTTTTTACACTTTTCTTTAGTCCCACGAGAGGACTTGCATGTCCAACTGTTTGTTTGATGTTCTAATACATTGCACTACCTATGTAGTGCAATGTATTGGAACTGTCAGTTGTTCACTGACAGCAAGCCGATCAGGCTCCGCCTCTGGGCGGGGCCTAATCAGCTTACGTAATGGCAGACAGGAGTCCATTGTTAGGGCTCCTGTTGCCATAGTAGCAGTCGCCAGCCTTGCCATCGCATGGCAAGGCTGCCGATTTTGCTACAAACCTCTAGGATGCAGCGAACGCAATGGATTGCTGCATCGAAGGGGTTAATGGCAGGAATCGAAGCTAGCTCCGGTTCCTGCCGATAGATCTGGGTGTCCGCTGTAACATACAGCGGACACCCACTGCTGATGACGCCGGCTCAGCTTCTGAGCCGGAAGCTGAGCCAGCGCCATCTTGCCGATGGTACCGGAAGCCTCCTGGGCCCCGCCGAAGACTGGGCATAGGAGGATTCCGTTACTGGCGGACCGGGAGGTAAGCATTAGCCCTCCGATCGCCTTTGCAGCCACCGGCAACTCAGCGATCACGTTGCTGGGGCGCCGGTGGCTAAACTCCACATGCTGCGATCTCTATTGAATGCAGCATCTGAGGGGTTAATCGGCCGGATCGGATGCTAGCTCCGGTCCTGGCCGATACCTCAGGGTGACAGCTATAACATACATGTCGTTGGCTCAGCTCCTGAGCCAGCTTCATCTCCATCATGTACAGTTACGTGAAAAGGCGGTAAGACACCAGTTTTAATCACGTAACTGTACGTGATTGGGCGGGAAGGAGTTAAGTGGAAGGAGTCCGCAATTGTCAAAGGATCACCACCACCAACTGTGTAGCAGGTGTCCTACTTTGAGTGGTTGTTCTTGAGACACATTTCAAGCTATTGCCTGTTTCCTGGTTAGCGTTTAGGCCAGGGTTGGGGAACTTTTTTTCTGCCGAGGGCCATTTGGATATTTATAACAAATAATATATTCGCGGGCCATACAAAATTAGGGCCTGTTCACATCACCGTTCGCTTTCCGTTCCGTGGTTCCATCGGAGGTTTCCGTCGGGTGAACCCCGCAACGGAAAGTGAAACCACAGTTTACGTTTCAGTCACCATTGATATCAATGGGGACGGAAACATCGCTAATGGTTTCCGTTCGTCACCATTCCGGCAGGTTTCCGGTTTTCCGACGGAATCAATAGCGTAGTCGACTCCGCTATTGATTCCGTCGGAAAACCAGAAACCTGCCGGAATGGTGACGAACGGAAACCATTAGCGATGTTTCCGTCACCATTGTTATCAATGGTGACTGAAACGGAAGCTGTGGTTTGTTTCACTTTCCGTTGCGGGGTTCACCCGACGGAAACCTCCGACGGAACCCCGGAACGGAAAGTGAACGGTGATGTGAACAGGCCCGAAGTTGTTCTGACTTACTTAAAGGGGTTTTCCCATCAGGGATATTTATAATATATCCACAGGATATCCAAAAAATACAATATTTGAAGCAGCACAAATCCCGTTATCAGGAGCGGTGTCACGCTGTAAGATCAGACAAACCCAGTCTGACGTAATGTAATCTTCAGAAAAAGCGTGGTGAACAGCCGCACACGTCTCCCAAGTTTCAATCAATAAGTTCTTTTATTGGTCAAACATCCAGTAAAAAAATGGCAACGTGACAAGTGCAGGGTCTTTCTCAAGCTGTCTCAAGGGTCGAAACGTTGCCATTTTTTTACTGGATATTTGACCAATAAAATAACTTATTGATTGAAACTTGGGAGAGATGTGCTGCTGTTCACGACGCTTTTTCTGAAGATATCCACAGGATATGTCATAAATATCAGATAGATGCTGGTCCCACCTCCTGGACCCGCACCTATCTGCTGATTTCTGACCATGAAGAAGAAAACAGCGTAACTCGCTGAACTGTGCTATTTCCATAACTCCCATAGTACTAAATGGCCGTTACGGAAGCAGCGCAGCATGCGAGTTACGCTGTTTCCGTAACTACCATTCAGTTGTATGGGACTTGGGAAACAGCGTAGCTCCGCGAGCTACGCTGTTTTCTTTTTCATGGTCCGAATTCACAAGCTTCAGCACAATACAAAGAGGTAGAACAGGGTTTAGGGGCCCCGTTCTAGAGATACATCTGGGACCCATAGGTAGGACCCGCATCTATCTGACATTTAGGACATATCCTGTGGATATATCATAAATGTCCTTGATGGGGAAAAAATAAAACTTTAAGTCACTTCGAGAAAGTAGGGCGCACGGACGGGGCCAAGGAGGGAATGAAATGGCGGTCAGAGTGAGGTCAGGGTGTGCTGGACGGGAGTGGACCAGTCCGGTCACCTGACCTCACGTCACTGACTCAGGTCAGGTGACCGGACTGGTACCACTCTTGGGCTGGCACGCACCGACCTGACTCAGACCGCCGCCACCATACCTAGCGGCAGCAGCGGTCAGAGTGAGATCGGGCGTGCTGTGACAGGAGTGAACGAGTCCAATCAGGTGACTGGACTGTGCTGGCCCGGGACTGGACCAGTCTGGTCACATAACCTCACGTCACTGACTCAGGGCAGGTGACCGGACTGATCCACACTTGGGCCGGCACGCACCGACCTCACTCAAACTGCCGCTGCCGCCTCCATGCTTGGCTCAGAGTGAGTAGGGCGGACGGAGCCAGATAGCGAATGACGCGGCAGCATCGCGGTCTGAGTCAGGCCGGGCCGGTCCAAATGATCTCACGGGCCGGATGTTCCCCACCCATGGTTTGTCATTTAGAGGGATATTCCTACAAAAGTTAGGGTAACGGGTTAACTGCTGTGATCTCTCCTATCCCCAGTTTTAATCCAGGCTGCTGGTGGAGAGCATGCTGTGCTTGCACAGTCGTTCTTTATAGAAACGAATGAAAGTTAAAGAAGGTGCAGAGTTCTCTGATCTTCACCTAGATTAAATACGTTGTATGTATACATATTGCTGTCTGCCAAATCCTATTCTAAATATCCTATATGATCAGAAGCTATTTTTTCACGTACATCAAGAGCTGGATTGGAATTAAACTTTATGAAAATAGTTATAAATGCTATACTACAATCCTGTTTTTACTCATTTTTAAGTGAGGAGGTACTGCCAAAGGTCCATGCAGGAGAAGAATACCCCTGTACATTGGTGGGTACGTGGAATACATGGTATGGAGAACAAGATCAGGCGGGTATGTGCATCTTCATCTTGACATTTACAAACAAGCCAACATGCTTTTACAGATGTACATGTAATGCTTCTGGTCTTGTCATGTTATAGTTCATCTGTGGCGGTATGAAGGAGGATATCCAGCACTCACAGAGGTGATGAGTAAACTTAAGAAAAACAAGGTAAGTCCTTACAACAGATTCCAAACTCCTCAAGGGATTACCAATTGCAGCAATACATTTACAAAGTAGTAAAGCCTTCTAATCTAAAAAGATTAAACAGAATTTTGAAAATCTTAATCAATCTAGGATGCACTAGGATTATTCTTGCTGTTCGTTGAGATTCAATGACTTGGTTACATATTCTACCATTCCACCCAACATATATAATTGTTCTTTCGCGTTAAGTAACCCCTTCCCGACTACCCCACATAGACTAACGGGCTGCAGCACTGGTCCTTGTGTCTGCAGCCTGTTAGTCTACGTGTTGTCCTAACAGAGCACACAGGTACTCCCTGCAGCCCGGCATCTCCCAGTACAGGCTGCTACTAGCAGCCTAAGTACTGGGGGAAAACATCGGGTCGAATAACAGCGGTGATCCCCGCCAATTAACCCCTTAAATGTGGCGTTCAGTAGCCACCGCCGCATTTAAGTTGCAATAACATCGGCACCATGCGGCGCGATTGTTGCTATGGAAACCGGAGGCCTAACATAGGCCTCCGGTCTGTCATCTACGGAAAGCAATTAGGTCCAGCCAGAGGCAGGACCTAATATGCCCCCTGTCAGTGTAAAACTGAAAAGCTATAATACCCTGCAATACATAGGTATTGCAGGGTATTGTAACAACGATCCAACAGTTGGATTTTCAAGTCCCTAGTGAGACTAAAAAAAAAAAAGTTAAAAAAAATAATGTACAAAAATAAAAACTTAAAAGTTCAAAGTAATAAAATTAAAAATCCCCCTCTTTCCCCTTATAAAGTCCTTCTATTATTAGAAAAAAAGAAACTATGCATAATCGGTATCGCCACGTCCGTAACGGCCTGAACTGTAAAAATAAAATTTAATTTATCCTTCACGGTGATCACCATAAAAAAAACAATACCAGAATCTCTTTTTAGTCCCTTCAGCTCCCAAAAAATGTAATAAATAGGGATCAAAAAGTTGCATGTACCCAAAAATGATACCAATAAAAACTACAGTTTGTTCTGCAAAAAACTAGCCCTCACACGGCCTTCTTGATGGAAAAATAAAAAGGTTATGGCTCTTAGAATATGGTGACACAAAAACGAAATAATTTTTTTAAAACCATGATTTTATCGTGCAAACACCGTAAAAAATAAAAAAAAACCTATATACATATGGTATCGCCGTAATCGCATCGACCCGCAGAATAAATTTAAATATGTCTTTTATAAAGCCCGGTGAACGCCGTAAAAAAAAAAAAGAATAAAAAACAATAGAAGTTTTCAGGGCCTAATTACACTAAATTCAGCAAAAAACCTGTGGGATCAAAATGCTCACTATACCCCCTAGATACATTCTTTTAGGGCTGTAGTTTCCCAAATGGGGTCACTTCTTGGGGGAGTCCACTGTTTTGGTCCCTCAGGGACTTTGCAAATGCGACACGACACCTGAAAACCAAACAAGCTCCAAAAGCCAAATAGTGCACCTTCTCTTCTGAGCCCTGCCGTGTGTCGAAACAGCAGTTTATTACCACATATGAGGTATTGCTGTAATCTGGAGAAATTGCTTTACAAATCTTGGGGTGCTTTTTCTTCTTTAAGTCTTGTCAAGATTGATTATTTCTACATTTTATTGGAAAAAAATTTAGATTTTCATTTTTTATTTATTTTTATTGGAAATAAAATAAGAGTCAATTACACATATACAGGGTGGGCCATTTATATGGATACACCTAAATAAAATGGGAATGGTTGGTGATATTAACTTCCTGTTTGTGGCACATTAGTATATGGGAGGGGGGGGAAACGTTTCAAGCTAGGTGTTGACCATGGCGGCCATTTTGTATCCAACTTTAGTTTTTTCAATGGGAAGAGGGTCATGTGACACATCAAACTTATCGAGAATTTCACAAGAAAAACAATGGTGTGCTTGGTTTTAACGTTACTTTATTCTTTCATGAGTTATTTACAAGTTATGGGTGACATTATGGGTGTCAGGTAGGAGCATTCCTAGATGAACAATTTCCTGGAAAGTGGATTGGTCATCGTGGGCCAGTTGAATGGCCCCCTAGGTCTCCCAATCTGACCCCCTTAGACTTTTAACTTTGGGGTCATCTGAAGGCAATTGTCTATGCTGTGAAGATACGAGATGTGCAGCAACTGAAACTACGAATACTGGAAGCCTGTGCTAGCATTTCTTCTGCGGTGTTGCTATCAGTGTGTGAAGAGTGGGAGAAGAGGGTTGCATTGACAATGCAACACAATGGGCAGCACTTTGAACACATTTTATAAGTGGTCAGAAACTTGTAAATAACTCATGAAAGAATAAAGTAACGTTAAAACCAAGCACACCATTGTTTTTCTTGTGAAATTCTCGATAAGTTTGATGTGTCACATGACCCTCTTCCCATTGAAAAAACTAAAGTTGGATACAAAATGGCCGCCATGGTCAACACCCAGCTTGAAAAGTTTCCCCCCTCCCATATACTAATGTGCCACAAACAGGAAGTTAATATCACCAACCATTCCCATTTTATTTAGGTGTATCCATATAAATGGCCCACCCTGTACATTCGAAGAATAACATGTATCCAGTAGTCCAAAAGATTTTAAGAAACAGCTGACACTATGCATATAAAATGACCCAATATAAAAACAAATGTTCAACAAACACATTTCTGTACAGAGAAATACAAAATCATAGTAAACAAATGCATCAGAATTATTTGAGCAGATACATGATCCGGCATGAGCCGTACACCTCATACTTTGGCATGTAAACATGTTGTCCAAGAGAATACATAGCATCCCACCAATATTCCCTAACCAAGCCCAATCATCGCAATCGACAAAGAATCGGTCAAACCTTGAATTGTACAGTGAGTGTGATTTGAGGCGCACCAACCACCCCAAATTTAAAGAAATTTTGTGGGATGACCACGATGTTTATATACAATTTTCTCATATGGAGGGATGTCGTTGATCAATTTACGCCATTGAGCTAACGTCGGCCGCCTATCAGCCATCCATCTTATAGTCACCGCCTTCCTTGCCATGAAGAGTGACGCCCTAAGAAAAATTCTCTCATGCACCGACCACTGTTCCTCCGACAGCAACCCCAGCAAGCACATTTCGGTCTTGAGTTGAACCTCTTTCCCTGAAACTTCGGTCAGTAACGCTACTACCTCTTCCCAAAAATTAGAGATCCACCGACATTGCCACATTAAATGTATAAAGTCAGCCCTATCCCCACCACATCTATGGCAACAAGAGGAATCCCGCCTTTCCATGTGTCTCAATCTGATCGGCGTTAAGTAACATTGATGTATTATATACAATTGCACCAATTTATTATTAGCAGCATGAGAAACGAGCAAATGGGACCTCTGAGCCTCACTCCAATCCTCGTCAGATATCGAGGGGATTAATTCCTTCCACTTACTCTCTACTACCATGGGTTCTAATCACATTTTAGCATCCATTAAATGAGAATAAATTAGGGATACGTACCCTTTCGTTGGTGGAGTGCTTAAAAGTGTCACCAGAGGACAACTAGAAAACGTGGATGCTGTTGAAAACTGGCTAGTCACTTGATGATTACGTTGCATACAATGCAATGTATCCCCTGAGGTATTTTAAAGGCCTCTCGAATCTCACTGACCGACATGAGTTTTATCTACTTTAAGTAATTGTAACAAGGTATTTATGTCTCTAGAAACCCAGTAGGTCTTCCCAGGTAAACTCAGGAGATGGGAGAAGCTCGGATTATCTCATAACGGGACATCAGCCACCACCCCATCAAATCCAAGTACAGACTTAGCTTGTTGCCAAACTCGTCTTGCCAATTTGTGTAAGGGTAGCAAATGGCGATGACTAAACTCATGTGGTTCCAACACTGGCCACAAAGTTTTTAAGCCCAGTACATGAGCTAGGTGAAGTTCAGCATTAGAAGAGATGGGGGAGAGACCCAAGTCACCAGGTATCGAAGCTGACCCACTAGATAATACAGAAATACATCCGGCAGCGCAGCCCCAGCCTCATCTTTAGGTCGCTAAAGTGTTGACATTTCAAGCTTAGAACACCCCCCCCCCCCCCACACACACACACACACAAAAACGGAGCAAACAGTTTGGCGATCATTTTGAAAAAACGCTTAGGCACAATCACATCAACATGTTCCAGTACATACAACAGCTTAGGTAAGACTATAATTTTCAATAGATTCAATCGTCCCGCCATCGATGGGGGAAAAAATTTCCACGCTTGGAATTTATCCTTTAGGTATTCAGTAAAGGACTGACATTTAAATCATTGGATCGAGTACTATCCCTGGTAATACAGATGCCCAAATATTTGAAGTCGGGTGACTCTCAAACCACAAAATTCTGAATCCCAACCATAATCATCCCTTCTCAGAGGCATTAAGAAAGATTTTTGCCAATTTATCAATAAACCTGAAAATTTGGCAAAGACATTAATGATGGAAATAGCTCTAGGAAGAGCAGCATTAGGGTTAGCCATGAAGAGTGCCATGTTGTCTGCTTAAAGACCCATCTGATCCTCAGTAGAGCCTATTCTTATTCCCAGATATGCAGAATCTTGTCTAATCCTGAGAGCCAATGGCTCTATAGAAAGTGCAAATAGGAGTGGTGAAAGGGGGCACCCCTGCCTCTTGCCCCTATGGAGGCAAAAGGGAGGGGAGAGCACTCCATTCACCAACATGCCCCCCCCCATCCGATCTGCGACGCAACTTGCACTCCCTTATATTCTCAGAAGTGGATTTACCAGGTATAAACCCATATTGGTCTGGGTGAATGACATCCTGTATCCCCGTACGTAATCGATTAGCTAGCATTTTGTTCAATATTTTATAATCCACCGTTAACAGCAATATTGGTCTATAAGACCTATAATCCTCCGGATTTTTCTCCGGTTTTAATAAAACGACTATGCTTGCATTTCACATCGAGTCTTCACATCGAGTCGAGGGAGAGCAGATTCCCGAAAACTATATTCAAAAAGAGTCAACAGCTGAGGAACTATCCAGTCTTCATACTGCAGCTAAACCTCAAGTGGGATCCCGTCCGGACCAGATGCCATCCCCTCCAACATTTCCTCCCCTGTAAAAGGGGCATCCAACATTTGCACATGCTCTGACGTCAATACAGGAAAAGACACCCCATCCAAATACGACTCCAACTCACCCAGCTCATAATCAACCCGAGAGGAGTATAAGTGGCCATAGAATAATGCAAATTTATTAAGAATATAGTCTATTCTAGATCGTGCATTGTGTTCTGGAATATGGCATGTAAATTTTCTCTAATACCAGTATGAGTAGCCCTCCATAAATCTATCCACCCCATTTCTTGCATAAGTAGGTTCAGTTGTGACGGCCCAAATGAGCTATGTCCCTTAGGACGGTGGAAAGGATCCATAAAGGGGTCCATAAGAAGGTTGACATCCCCCATCAATATAATAAGGGATCCCGGATATGAAGATGCAAACCCCATTGTATCCTGGACAATCTCCAGTGTGGCCGGTGGGGGGTTATAAATCCCCATGATCACATGGGGACACTCATCAATGACTGCATACAGAAAAATAAATCTACTATGAGGATCAATGCTTGACTGTAGCAGTTTCCATCTGAGCCTAGAATGTACCATTATTGCCACCCCTCTAGAATACGAAGTGTGCGAGGCATGCCCCACCCATTGTAACCAGGGTTTATTCAGAACATGAACCGTATCAGGGGTCACATGCGTTTCTTGCAAACAAATCAAGTGGGGTTTGTGTTGTCTCAGAACAGAGAAAATCACATGCCTCTTGTCAGGGGAGCCCATACCTCGCACATTCCAGGACATTAACTGTAATCCCACCATCTCCCATTTTGATCACTTAGCTTACAGTCATACCCTAAAACTCCTCGGACTAATATCTGATCATCAAAATTCCCGATCCAGTAATTGTATCTTACTATTCATAATACATTTAGTGTGAGCAGATACACACAGCCAAGAATCTAGTGGGGTAGTCTCTACAGCTAGTGTATCTTCTGCCGTAAAGACCCAAGAGTACCTGAATACTACAACACTCCTCCCGGCCAGCACCATTATATAGGAAAATCTAGACTTATTTATAACTGGTCCCCAAGTAGAATCCCATATTTAGCCTATTACAGAAGAATAATGTGATGAATAGAAATATCTTTAAGTAACCAGTGCCATGAATTCCACTAAACCTGCTGCAGTAAATAACCATGTACAATTCTTCAGCAACAGCACGTATTGCATCAACCATCAGGATTAACATATATGGCAAACAATATTGTTGAACCAGGAGTGCCGTCTATCTACTATAGTCACCCATCATGGACGTCTATTAGGATCAGCGAAGAAGGAGAGCGTCTGTTTTTAGTTATCCAGTCATCAGCTTCATGCCATTAAATATGGGATCTGCAAGTCCCGAAGTCTTCTTTTAATCTGAGCATAGGACGCTCTTTGTCGCTGCAGATCAGGCGAGAAATCAGGATAGATGGATACCGAAGTATTGTCAAACCGGATCCCTCCAGCCTTGCGGACCTCCATGAGAACGGTATCACGGTCCTTACAGTTTAGCAGGCAGGCTAACAGGGGTCTCGGGGGGGCTCCTGGAATGGGAGGTCTAGCTGGTACGCGATGTGCCCTCTCCACAGCAAACGCCAATGAAAATGAGGCTTCAGGGAAGGTGTCCCTAAGCCATTTTTCCACAAATTCTCCAGGGCATGGCCCCTCCAACTTCTCCGGCAGTCCCACAATCCAGAGATTATTTTGCCGCAACCTATTTTCCAAGTCATCCGTTTTCTGTCACCACAAATCCACTTTTCAGTGTAGGTCTTGTATATCAGCCGGCAAGCCCTCAGTGTGGTCTTCCAGGGAGGATACTCGACCCCCCGTCTCAGTCACCAGCTCTCTCAGATTTTGAAGGTCTTCGCGCAGCAGGCCCACATCTACCCTCACCTCATCAATCTTAGCGGTAAGCGATGCTCGGGTATCGAGGATAGCAGTTAAGGGCTTCTCTGATGCCTCTTGTAGTGTCATCTCTTTATCTGAGGCAGCAAGTGTAGAATCCTCTACTGCCGCCATTGTGGACGTCTGCCTAGAGGAGCTCCCGCCGGCGCCACCTTGGTTCACCACGCGGGCATAAGCTTTGTTTTTCCGCCGCATCGGTTGCCTTAGTCGGTCCCATCCTGCTCTTGGGAGATTTCCTTCCCTTCTTTCACTGTAGGTATGGAATTTTGGCAGGATTTATAGACTCAGGATGAGATTAAGCAGGATACTGGCCCGGAGCTACTGCCGCACACGTCCTCTCACATCAGCAATTGGCCACACCCCCCTAGATTTTCATTTTTACGGACTAATTACACTAAATTCAGCAAAAAACCTGTGGGGTTAAAATGCTCCCTATACAACTGTATAAATTCCTTGAGGGGTGTACTTTGCCAAATGGGTTATTTTTGGGGGTGTTTCCACTGTTTTGGCCCCACAAGACCTCTTCAAACTGGACATGGTTTCTAAAATATATTCTAAAAAAAAAGAAGGCCCCAAAATCCTTTAGGCGCTCCTTTGCTTCTGAGGCCTGTGTTTCAGTCCATTACCACACTAAGGGCTACATGTGGGATATTACTAAAAACTGCAGAATCTGAGCAATAAATATGGAGTTGCATTGCTCGAGTAAAACCTTCTGTATTACAGAAAAAAATGGATTACAATGGAAAAAAATAAATTTGTAAATTTCCCCTCTACTTTGCTTTAATTCCTGTGAAACACCTAAAAAGGGTTAAGAAACTTTTTAACTGCTGTTTTGAAAACTTTGAGGGGTACAGTTTTTAAAATTGGGTGACTTGTGGGGGTTTCTAATATATAAGGCCCCCAAAGCTACTTCAGAACTGAACTGGTACCTATAAAAATAGGTTTTGGAAATTTTCTTGAAAATGTGAGAAATTGCTGCTAAAGTTCTAAGGCGGGATTCACACGACCGGGTCGCGTCCGAGCCCGAGTGCCGGCCGGTAAAATCGGCCATTCTGCCCGGCCGGTTTGCATAAAGTTATGCATCCGTGCCGGGCCGGGCAGATCCGGACAGTGACATCAGCGGCAACTCCTGAAGGGGAATCCCCATGTGTTCGGGGATTCCGCTTCAGGAGTTTCCCCTGATGTCACTGCCCAGATATGGACAGAGACATCAAGCGCTCTATCCAGGAGCGGAATCCCCGAACACACGGGGATTCCGCTCCTTCAAGGAGCTAAAGTGCGGCTAGCACATAGCAGAGCGGGGAGATACCTCCCCGCTCTGCTATAGTGGCGTCGCTACAGTAGTAGCAGCCGCAGCAGCAGCTGCTGCAGCTGCTAGCGGCGCCATCAAAGGTCCCTTCCACCTGCTGTACACCCCGGCCCTGCCACACCGTGTACAGCGATGCCATTCGTCAGAATGGCATCAACTCCTCCTCCTCACATGCACTCTGCGCTGTGAGGAGGAGGAGATAGAGCGCAAGAGCCGGAAAACCCGGCCGTCACTCGGGACACATCCCGGTGATGGCCGGGTATTACCCGGCCCCATAGACTTCTATGGGAGCCGGGCGGCCGGGTACCCGGGGCGAAAATAGAGCATGTCCTATTTTCTGACGGCGGTTTTCCCGGCCGTCAAAAAATCGGTCGTGTGAATAGCCCCATTAGGGGTCTATTATTCCTAATGCAGCCGGGTGCCGGCCGATTTATGAACGGCCGGCACCCGGCCGGGAAACCCTGCCGTGTGAATGAGGCCTAAAACTTGTAACGTCCTAGAAAAATAATAGTATGTTCAAAAAATGATAAAAAAACATAGTAGACCTAAGGGAAATGCTAATTAGTAACTATTTTGTGTTGTATTGCTATCTGTTTTACAAGCAGATACATTTACATTTGGAAAAATGCTAATTTTTGCACATTTTCTCTAAAGTTTGGTGTTTTTAACAAACAAATACTGAATTTATTGATAACATTTTTCCACTAACAAAGTACATTGTCACGAGAAAACAATCTCAGAATCGCTTGGATAGGTGAAAGCATTCCGAAGTTATTACCACGTAAAGTGACATGTCCGATTTGAAAAAATCGGCTTCGTCCACAAGGCCAAAACAGGCTCAGTCCTGAAGGGGTTAGATAAAAGGGTTGTCTCATCATGAAATCTTATACTTTTATACTGAAGCCGTCCCAGGAATCAGCTGATCGTTGTTCGCTTCAGAAATATCCGGCTGCCCATTCATTTTCTGTGCAGCGGCGGTTGTAGTATTACGGTGCAGTCACGCGCGACTGATTTTGTTGCAAACATTTTCTTAGACTAAAAATCAGTTCCCGTCATCTGAATGGGGTTGTTTCTGCAGCAGGTGCATGAATTTCTGCAAGTTCCATTCTGATGAATGGAACTGATTTTTAGCTGCAGAATGTTTTTGCCACAAAATCTACCGTGTGACTTCATTTTTACATGCTGGGCCTACCAAGTGAATGGCTGTCCATGTAATACATGGATGGGCCGGGTCCGCCAGAGCTATGGCTGCTGCTTGCAGCAGCTCTGTCTCATAGAGGGAGGCCTACCCTCTATATTATCCATACGCCCTAACAGGACATATGGACCGGGTTTGTCGAAATATAACAATATGTTTAATCTCTAAGCTGTTTCAAAAAATAATAATAATATGCTATGGTTCTAGCTTTATCTAAAGCAGGGGTCTCAAACTCGGCCGGGTAAGTGGGCCGCATATAGAAAAAATGGGAAGTTGACGGGCCGCATTACTTTCAAATTTGATACAATACAAAATTATTGTTAATCAATTAGTTACTTAAACGACTATAACACTATATTACTAGAATAATAATACTACATTACTATAATAATAGCGCTAGGTTTAAAATTTGAGATGTTTCTCCACGTGCTTATTTCAACAATCCAGCTTTCCAGTTTGTGTCGCTAAATGCAGTCCGGCGGCTCAGTTAGCACACATGTCAAGATTGGGCAGCCCCTTTTTAGATGGAGGCTGCCGCAGTGCCCTCTGTGGAGGCTGCCGCAGTGCCCTCTGTGGAGGCTGCCGCAGTGCCCTCTGTAGAGGCTGCCATATATGGACAGAGATGTCAGGGGCAACCCCAGAGCTGGAGTCCCAGGCAGAGCGCTAGTAGGCTCTTCCTGGGACTCCAGCTGTGCTCCTGACATCACTGGGACTCCTGCTCTGGGGAAGCCCCTGACATCATTGTCGATGTATGGACAGCGATGTCAGAGGCTTCCCCAGAGTCCCGGAGCAGAGCCGATAATAACGCTCTGCCCGGGACTCCGCTCTGGGGAAGACCCTGACACACTGTCCATATATGGGCAGATATGTCAGGGAATTCCGCAGCGTCCCGGAGCAGAGCCTATACTAGCGCTCTGCCCGGGACTCCGCTCTAGGGAAGACCCTGACATCGCTGTTCATATGTGGACAGCGATGTCATTGAATTCCACAGAGTCCCGGAGCAGAGCCGACACCAGCGCTCTGCTCGGGACTCCGGCTCTGGGGAAGCCCCAGACATCGCTGTTCATATGTGGACAGCGATGTCAGGGAATTCCAGAGTCTCGGAGCAGAGCCGATACTAGCGGCTCTGTGTCCCGCAGGCCGCAGATGACAGCCCCAGGGGCCGCATGCGGGCCGCGTGCTTGAGACCCCTGATCTAAAGGGTCATTCCATACAATAAACTAATCTTGGATGTATTTTTTATCTTTACATTTTTTTCATGGATTAGGAATTCACCGAATTTCGCAAAGAAAGAGGCAATATGTTGCTGTCCCGTAAAAATCAGCTACTACTTGAATTCAGCTTTTGGAATGAACCTGTCCCTAGAAAAGGGCCAAATATTTATGAGCTGAGATCCTACCAACTTCGGGTGAGTTTTGATTCAGCATGAGTTTATTCCTTATATGTGTTACCTGTTACAGAATTGTGTAGTGGTGGCATGGAGGACAGTACTAACAATGTTAATAGGGCACATGTGATATTACGTGCGTCACGTTAATTCACGCGCTCTGATTTTGCTATCTCTTTTTGAAAATTCTAGACTTCAGCAACAAAAAATTCTGTTTGGTATTAGTGTCTTCTACTTTTTCATAAAAACTAGTTAGAATATGTCTTACCATTCACCCAACTGATGCAGGTCCTGGTGGTTCTGAAGTGTTAATTTCCCATTTACATGGCTTGCATATTTCCATAACTCAGTATTGATTGGCTTAATACACTAGCGGACAATATTTGCCCCTCAAATAAGCTCTGTTACAATTTTAAAAGGCACAAGAAAATTTTAACTGTTTCCCAGTGTTTGAGAGCAGCAGAATGAAGAAGATTGCGCAAAAAGGATTTTCAACTGTCTTCACCATAACTGTTAAATGTCCACGAAGGGGATAGTCGGGCTTGCGTTTTAGGAACTGTACACAATTCCCACTGGTCACCTTTGTTTTACGGGCGTACCAGTGTCATTGAAGCCCTATCTGTCAGCAGAGTTTGGCAAATGGACTATTCAGCGTCCCCAACCGATAGTTTTTGGAAATACAAAGACCTGCAGATACTGGGCTTCTCTCCACACTGCAGAATACGTAATATGGTACAGTGATGCAGTGTGCTACCCCAAACTCTACTACAGGGGCTGTATTGCAGACACTCTTATTGCCCACTAGGTTGATAGTTCATGGATATGCTGTAGGAGCCTGTGCGCACTTGTCTTATGACTGGTGTGTGCTTTCATTTTAATCCAGATGCAATTATAATTTTGGCATGACGTGTAGCTAATACACATACACTGTATCCACGTCTTTATTACTATAAGCATCAGATTAGATCGGTTATAATTACTTGTGTCTTAGAACATATACAGTATATGCATGTTGGTAATATTTGCTAAATTGTCGAATGTCTAATTTTTTTAAGGATCATAGCATGGAATGTTTTTGTCTGGATTGTGTAGATTACAGCCATTCACAACTCTTGAGTTTTTTTGTGCTGTTTTCCTTATCTATTTGAGGTTGTCATTATCAGTATGGTATTCTGTGTGTACAGGCTGTCTACTAAAATTGTACCGTGATGTGATGCCATGTATAACTGCTGGTGATTTTGTGTTTAAGACCTCCACTTTATATAGATTAAATTATTAGTGCTGCCCTCCTAAAACTTTCCATTTTGCTACATGGGACATGCTTTTTTTCTTTTCCAGCCCGGAACCATGATTGAATGGGGGAACCACTGGTAAGGACACAACACATTAGACTAATAATTCCTATTAAAAAACTTGTAAGAATGTTTGACATATAGAGAAGTTTTTACTGAAGTGACAACAGGAATTGCAGCCATATTGGTTGTCAAATTCGCTTCCAGCCAACTGATGGTAACACCGTCAGATTGTTATTGACCGAACGTGCTAATATGATCAAAATGTCTGCACTTCCCCACAACTGAATAGTGAAATGCTTCTATCTCTCAGTAAAAAAAAAAACATAATCACCATTGCCTACTCCTTTAATTCATGACCATTTTTACATTTTGGGCAAAAAATCATTTTGAAGGATAATTCTACTTGTTAAAGGTGTTATCTGGGGAAATAGAATGTAGGACCTATCCTCGGGATAGGCCAACAATATCTTATCGGTTGGGATCCGACTGTTCGCACCCGCTTGAATGGGAAAAAGCTGTAATACTGTGCTCCGCCGCTACGAATCAACATTGTACAATATGGAGCCGTGTAAGAAATTAAGGGGAAAGCGCGTACGCCAAAGCGCCGCAGCCCTTTCAAACAGCTGATTGGCAGGATGCCGAGAGTCGGACCCCCACTGATCAGATATTGATGGCCTATCCTAAGGATAGGCCATCAGTTTTATTTCCCCAGATAACCTAGTAAAATTTAGTAGTGACGCTATTTCAATATAACATATCATGGAATGGGAAAGGGGATCTTGTTCAGGGGAAAAAATCATTAACCCATGAATTACCCCTTCCTTTATTTATATGGCAAATACTGTGAACTTATTAAGGGCATTTTGAGGTAATAGATCCAGAGCTGTATCTAGCATGACTCTCTATTCTGGGGACTGTGTTCAGTGAACGCCAATATCAGTGGGGTTATATAATGCTTCCATGTACGTTTTTCACTGTGGTTTTCCCAATGATAACACACGAACGGTAGGAGGGATTGCCTTGTGGCTGGCGCTTAACCCCTCAATGACCGTTAAGGGGCCTTATTCTATAATGCCATGTTTTTATGCCACTGTAGAATAACGGCTGCATAGAAGATTGGGCATCCATGGGTTGATTGTCAGGCTGTCAAAGACTGCTGGCCACACACAAGAAAAGGCCTTCCCGATCATTGCATACATAGCGCTCATATGAGTGCAGTGTATACAATGGAGACAGTGGTGTTGCCAATGCCTCCATTGATCCCGGCGATCACGGGATTGTTGGGAAACTGGTCATGTGACCCTGCTGCTTGGTCTAACTAGCCCTGATAGACAGTTGCTACTTGTCAGGGCTGTTTTCCTCTTTAACAGGGGATACTATATAAGCTCCAGTTTGAGTGGAAATATGCAATCTAAAAAAAAAAACATGTCTTCCCGAAGGTCTTTTCTTACCTTTTATGAGACACATAAAAAAAAAATCTATGGAGTAAAGTAAAAAAAAAAACAAAACAAAAAAAAACTGTAAATAATAAAAAAAAAAAATAAAAATAAACCTCCCGCCAATCATATGCAAAGGCTTGGCCCCAAACCAATACGTGTTATAAAGCAAAATAACCATTGGACAATGTCAGGAAAAAATATCTATTGAAATAAAGAAGTCCCAAGATGGTGTGCTGAAGCGTCACATGTAAACCTATGGGTAAATAAAATATTTTTACTTTTTTTTCACGTAACTAAAGCCCAATATTTCTAATAAATTAACTTTTTTGGTATAAAAAAATAAATTAATCTGCATAGAAAAGAGAAAAAATCTTCTGGTCATTAAAGGGTAACTAAACGTTCAACAAACTTCTGTGATCTCATAGTGACATGTCAGAAGTTTTAATTGGTGGGGGTCCAAGCACGTAGACCCCCACCAATCGGTAAAACTAAGCGACTGAAGTGCTCGGTGAGCACTGAGCCGCTTAAGTTTCTGTTCAGCTTTTTCCGGAAATCGATGTAGCGGTGTACGAAGTTAATAGAAAGTCTGAGCCCGTATTCCGCTACATCGGCTTTCTGGAAAAAGTCTAACAGAAACTAAGCGGCTCAGCGCTCACACGAGCGTTCTGCCGCTTAGTTTTAGCGATTGGTGGGGATCTCAGTGCTCAAACCCCCAGCAATCAAAACTTCTGACTTCCCTCTGAGATGTCAGAAGTTTGAACGTTTATTTACCCTTTAAGGCCTAAAAATTTGGGGAATTCATCATAATCCTTTAAATCTCGATGTGCGTGACATGCCCAGTTATTCCTCTCAGCCAGTCATGTTGAGAGGGATCACATACTCGTAAGGTCGCTTTCACACGAATGCAATACAGGTTCTTTTTTGTGCCCGTATTATGGAAGCCGCACCTGGGCCACCCGCCATTCATGAGAACCGGAGTTAGAACACCATGACTTTTATGGTGCTCTAATGCCGATTCTCATAAACAGTGAGAGATCCGAGTTATATTCGTAGTACGGGTGCAAAAAAGCACCCGTATTTATGCTAGTGTGAAAGCAGCCTAAGGAATTCCCAAGTGCGTGTGTGTGACATGATCAATCAAAACACAATAGTGCATTGTAACCCCTTTCCAAAATAAAAACCTGTAAACATTTTGCTGAAAACAAATGTAGCGAGTCACATGAAGAATGCAGTAAGCGGTGTCCTCTTTTTACATTTAGTTGGTTTGATAAACTAATAGTTTTTTTCTGGTACTATAACCAGAATGTAGCTCCAATCTAAAAAAAACAAACCTAAAAGAACAGAAAATTAAAATGGGTAATGTGGGGAGCAAAAATTATTAGCAGTGTACCAATTTCAGTATAGGAGTACACTGCTAATATACAGATGTCTAGTTGCACAGCCTTCTAGTCGCATGTCACCGGCCCCGCTGTACTCTATGTACGAGCAGTAGTACAGCAGAGTCGGTCACGTGATGCAGAGTCGTATCGTCATCAAAGAAGGCTGTGCATCTAGAATTCCGGTCCCCCGGAAGCGCAATAGAAACCTATGAAAATCTCAATCAGCGCGACGGGAGACCAGAATGCATATTAGCAGTGTACTCACATACTGCTGTACACTGCCAATAATTTTTGGTCCCCACATAGCCCCTTTAAGATGACATAACAGGGCACTGATGTTCACAGCTTTATCTTGTAAATTACTTTTACCAAAGCCTGTATTAGATTTAATTAAAAAAAATAGCAATATATTCCTTATCAAGTCATTTGAAATACCGTTTTAATATGACCTGTGTAATTTTGTTTCTGTCTTTCAGGGCCCGTGCAATTCGGTATCGGCAAGACAATAGTGAAGCTGTAGCTGGATTTTTCTCTCAGATTGGACAGCTATATATGGTCCATCATTTGTGGGGTAATATATATATTTTTCTTGTACCTATAGGACTTTTATATCAACTAATACATGCGTCTATGTTCATGGATCTAATGACCGAGTTGCTTGCATGGAATTAGCCAGCCATGAAGTCCCTGAGAGCCGCTCCCAGGGGAACAACATTAACACAATTTAAATTCATATTTAAATCTGTGTTTGTATTTGTTTAGAACGTTTTATCTTCCGAGCTGAACTGTCACGTTTGAATACAACATCTGAGGGATGAGCTTGAAACCGCAATGATCTTCAGAGCAATGGGGCCACAACAGTAAAACACCTGAACCCCCTTTAACATTGGACAGAGATTTTTATTACAAGGATTCTCAAATAAAGCAATTTTTTAGAATTTTCCTATGAATTAGGGCATATAGACATAATAGAGAGAGGGGTCTCCCACTCCAGACCCTCTCTCTATGAGCCACAGCGGAGAGCTGCTGAAAAGAAGTTGGTTTATTTTAAAGTTGTTGTGCAGTCATAAGAAAGGATAAGCCATCAATATCTGATTGGTGGGGGTCCAACAACCAAATCAGCTGTTTTGAAGGGGAGAAAGCTGTAATACTGTGAACCAGTCTGTTGGTGATTCACAGTACGAGCATGTAGGAAACATCTGATCAGCGGGAGCAACGGTAGTCCGGCCCCGCCGATCAGTTTTTTATGGCCTATGCTGAGAATAGGCCATCAATTTCTTATGACTTGACAACCTTTAACCCCTTAACGCTCCAGGACATACTATTATGTCATGGTAAGTGCATCATTCGCGCTCCATGACATAATAGTATGTCATGGAGTAAACACGGCGCCCTTCGCGCGGGGCGCGTTCATGAGCTGTGATAGCTGCTGTTTCCGACAGCAGACTATCACTGCTCAATGTGCCGGGACCGATCGCGGAGCTTCCCCGCCGATTAACCCCTCAGAAGCCGTGTTCAATAGCGATCGCGGCTTCTTAGGGGTTAATCCGCCATCGCCGGCCTGCTACACGATAGCGGCCGGCGATGGTGACTATGGCAACCGGACACCAAACAATGGCGTCCGGCTATGCCATAGACGGAAGCCTAGTGGGTCCTGACAACGTCAGGACCCACTATGCTTGCTGTCAGTGAGTAGCTGACAGTTCTAATACACTGCACTACGCATGTAGTGCAGTGTATTAGAATAGCGATCAGGGCCTCCTGCCCTCAAGTCCACTAGTGGGACAAAGTAATAAAGTAAAAAAAAAGTTAAAAAAAGTTGGGTAAAAATAAGAAAATAAAAGTTTTAAAAGTATTAAAAGTAAAAATCCCCCTTTTTCCCTTATCAGTCATTTATTATTAATAAAAATATATAAACAAACAAATAAACTATACATAATTGGTATCGCCGCGTCCGTAACGGCCTGAACTACAAAATTATTTTGTTATTTATCCCGCACGGTGAACGCCGTAAAAAAATAAATAATAAACCGTACCACAATCACAATTCTTTGGTCACTTCACCTCCCAAAAAATGGAATAAAAAGAGATCAAAAAGTCGCATGTACCTAAAAATGGTCCTGATCGAAACTACAGTTCGTTACGCAAAAAATAAGTCCTCGCACGGCTTTATTGATTGAAAAATAAAAACGTTCTGGCTCTTAGAATATGGCAACACAAAAAGTGAATGATTGTTTACAAAACATATTTTATTGTGCAAACTCCATAAGACATAAAAAAAAACTATAAACATCTGGTATCGCCGTAATCGTATCGCCACGCAGAATAAAGTGAATATGTCATTTATAGCGCATGGTGAACGCTGTAAAAAAAATAGAATAAAAAAACAATAGTAGAATTGCTGTTTATTAGTCACCACGCCACCTAAAAATAGAATAAAAAGTGATCAAAAAGCCGCATGCACCCCAAGAAAACTACAATGGATTCCTCAAGGGGTCTAGTTTCCAAATTGGGGTCACTTTTGGGGGGTTTCCAATGTTTTGGCACCACAAGACCTCTTCAAACCGGACCTGGTGCCTAATAAAAAAGAGGGCTCAAAATCCACTAGGTGCTCCTTTGCTTCTGAGGCCGGTGCTTCAGTCCATTACCGCACTAGGGCCACATGTGGGATATTTCTCAAAACTGCAGAATCTGGGCAATAAATATTAAGTTGCGTTTCTCTGATAAATCCTTTTGTGTTATAAAAAAAATGGTATAAAGAGGATTTTCTGACAAAAAAAAAAAAGTAAATTTCACCTCTACTTTGCTCTAAATTTCTGTGAAACACCTAAAGGGTTCATAAACTTTCTAAATGCTGTTGTGAATACTTTGAGGGGTCTAGTTTCTAAAATGGGGTGTTTAATAGGGGTTTCTAATATATGGGCCCCTCAAAGCAACTTCAGAACTGAACTGGAACCTTAAAAAATAAATAAATGAGGCAATACTTTCGCTTCTTACATTATACTGATAATGAGCCGTGCCCACACCGAGATGACCCCAGTTTTGACCGTTTGTATAAACGGAGACCCCTATTAGACCGTTTCAGTGCCCGGTTTTCCCAAGCATACACCCCCGAGAAGTGTATTTCTATTGAGGTGTCCCTGGTACATTTTAAAGGGAGGGTTCAATTCCGCCAGTACCTGCCGGGTAAGAGGGCAAGGTATGGCGTGAAGATGTATAAGCTGTGCGAGAGTGCATCAGGGTATGCCTACAGATTTAGGATATATAAAGGAAAGGCCACCCCCAAACCAGACTGCATCCTGGACTATAATAGGTACATGGGAGGGATGGACTTGTCAAATCAAGTCCTGAAGCCCTACAGCGCCATGCGGTGTGGTATAAGAAGCTGGCCAGGCACATCATACAGATGGCTTTGTACAATGCGTACGTGCTACGTCGATGTGCAGGACAGAGGGGAACTTTCCTGGAATTTCAAGATCTAATCTTTAGGGACCAGGAAGGGGGGGGGGCACCCAGTACTTCTGGAAGCGAGGCCACACGCATCGTACCAGGGCAACACTTTCCAGGAGAAGTTCCCCAAACCGGTGGAAAGGGAAAGAGTCAAAAGAGGTGCAGAGTCTGCTATAAGAGGGGGATAAGGAAGAACACAATATACCAATGTGACACGTGTCCCGAAAAACCAGGGCTCTGTATAAAAGATTGTTTTAAAATGTATCATACATCCCTTGATTTTTAATTTACCCTGATGCACTCCGCACAGCTTACCCCCCTCATCTTTCCCTTCTGAGCCCTGCCGTATGCCCAGGCAGCTGTTAACAGCCACATGTAGGGTATTGCCGTACCCAGGAGAACCCACATTACAATTTAAGGGGTGTATATCTCCGGTGGCGCATGCTGGGCACAATATATTGGACACTGAAATGGCATATATATATATAAAATTGCAAATCTCACACTGCACCATCTGCTGCGCATTATCTTTTACACAGTACCTGTGGGGTCAAAATTCTCACTACACCTCTAGATGAATGTCTTAAGGGGTGTAGTTTTTAAAATGGGGTCACTTCTCGGGGGTTTCAACTGTACTGGTACCTCAGGGGCTTCTGCATACATGACTTAGCACCAGAAAAGCTCCAGTAGGCCAAATGGTGGTCCTTTCCTTCTGAGCCCTCCCATGGGCCCAAAGGGCAGTTTATCACCACAAATGGGGTATTGCCGCACTAAGGACAAATTGGGCAACAAAATGGGGTATGTTGTTCCTTGTGAAAATAAGAAATTTTGATCAAAAATTACATCTTATTGGAAAAAATATAATTTTTTTCATTTCACAGCCCAATTCAAATAGGTGCTGTGAAAAAACTGTGCGGTCAAAATGATAACAAAAACCATAAATTAATTCCTTGAGGGGTGTAGTTTCCAAAATAGGGTCACTTCTGGTGGGTTTCCATTGCTTTGATACCTCTGGGGCTCTGCAAATGCGACATGGCACCCGAAAACCAATCCAGCAAAATCTGGACTCCAACAAACACATAGCGCTCCTTTCCTTCTGAGCCCTCCAATGGGCCCAAACTGCAGTTTATCACCACAAATGGGGTATTGCCGCACTAAGAACAAATTGGGCAACAAAATGGGGTATGTTGTTCCTTGTGAAAATAAGAAATTTTGATAAAAAATGACATCTTATTGGAAAAAATATCATTTTTTTCATTTCACAGCCCAATTCAAATAGGTGCTGTGAAAAAACTGTGCGGTCAAAATGATAACAAAAACCATAAATTAATTCCTTGAGGGGTGTAATTTCCAAAATGGGGTCACTTCTGGTGGGTTTCCATTGTTTTGATACCTCAACACCTCTTCAAACCTGGCATGCTGCCTAAAATATATTCTAATAAAAAAGAGGCCTCAAAATGCACTAGGTGCTTCTTTGCTTCTGGGGCTTGTGTTTTAGTCCACGAGCGCAGTAGGGCCACATGTGGGACATTTCTAAAAACTGCAGAATCTGGAGAATACATATTTAGTAGTATTTCTCTGGTAAAACCTTCCCTGTTACAGAAATTTTTTTTTATAAAATTGAAATTCAGCAGAAAAATGAAATTTGCAAATTTCATTTCCACTTTGCTTTAATTCCTGTGAAATGCCTGAAGGGTTAAAAAACTTTCTATATGCTGTTTTGAATACTTTGAGGGGTCTAGTTTTTAAAATGGGGTGTTTTATGGGGGTTTCTGATACATAGGCCCCTCAAATCCACTTCAGAACTGAACTGGTACCTTCAAAAAAAGGCTTTTGAAATTTTCTTAAGAATATGAGAAATTGCTGTTTATGTTCTAAGCCTTGTAACGTCCAAGAAAAATAAAATAATGTTCAAAAAACAATGCCAATCTAAAGTAGACATATGGGAAATGTGAACTAGTAACTATTTTGGGTGGTATAACTGTCTGTTTTTCAAGCAGATGCATTTAAATTCTGAAAAATGCTATTTTTTGTAAATTTTCTCTAAATTTTGCAATTTTTCACAAATAAAGACTGAATATATCGACCAAATTTTACCACGAACATGAAGCCCAAAGTGTCACGAGAAAACAATCTCAAAATCGCTTGGATAGGTTTAAGCATTCTGACGTTATTACCACATAAAGTGAAATATGTCAGATTTGAAAAATGGGCTCTGAGCCTTAAGGCCCAAACTAGGCTGCGTCCTTAAGGGGTTAAGAAGCCCTGCGGCCCTTATGTTCTGAAAATCATTGGGATGGAGCTCCCATAGACAGCTGTCATCTCCTGATGAAAATGACTAATGGATTCTGGATAGAAAATACCAGAGGTTTTCTGGGACACAGATTTTAATGACCCATCTTTAGAATAGGCCATTAATATCAGATTGGGGGCTCGACTCCCCCTCGCCTATCAGCTGATTGTTTACCAGGCACGGTACTGTACATTTTGTAGTGGCTGTGCATGGTATTGCAGCTCCGTCACATTAACTTGAATGGGATGGAGCTGCAGTACCAGGCAGAGCCACTAGCAAATGTATGATACTGTTCTGGGTTAACAGTTAGCGGGGGTGCTGGGAATCGGACCCTGACTGATCAAAAATTCTAAGGAGAGACCATCAATATTATAGTATTATAGTCCCAGAAAACCCCTTTAAATTACAAGCATTCTGGCCAATAAACCCCATATGAATAGTCGTACATTAAGACAAAAGCAGGTAATATGGTCACTGACTATCAATGTAATTGCGTTCTAGCTTATCCTGATCTGCAGACCAGGGATGACATTAGGAATTCAGCTTGGCAGAAAGATGGCTGGGATGAATGTGTCTACTATACAGGTAGGAGACCACAAACAAATCTCATTTATATCCCTTGCAATCAAATCTATAAATTCTTAGTATGAAAACTATGCATAAAAAAGGAACACATATTTGTATTTTTATTTCTAAAAACAGGAGCAGACGTGTTCTAGAAGGAGGAAAAACTATTGTTTGGGAAAACCTTATCTCTTTGCCACCTAGCTCTAGTTTTTTTTAAGGGTATATCCAGGGTATGAATATTAACATCGGAGCGCTATTTTTGGTGCTTTTCAGCGCACATAAATGCGCCATTCGGTGCTGTTTTTTCAGCATCCTATTAATTTCAATTGGAATTTTCAGGCAGATTCTGCACCTAGATAGGTCAGGAGGCTTTTTTTTCAGTACCGCTGATTTAGATTGAAAACAATAGACCGCAAAATAAATGCGTTTTCCACAGTGATTCAGAATCTAAAAAAGCAATGTAATAAGCTTGCAAAATACGTTGTTTGAAGAAGGCAAAATAGGGGCACTATAGCTAGGACGCCCATCCCAAATATGGGAATCTAAAGCTGGCCATACACATTAGATGTATGCTGGCCGAACCTGCTGATTTCAACAGGACTGGGCGCTCATCTAATGTGTATGGCATTGTCCCGACTTTCCCTCTATGGCAGATGTTGGGGGAGAGAAATATCGGGCTGTTGAATTTTAACATGCCTGATCCTTTTGTTTGTTAGTAGATAAGCGGAGTCTGGCAGCGGCTTTCTCCCTTCAACCTATTGGAAACACGTGTTTTTAAATAGGGTGTGCATGTGTATGGGGGAGTCGGGAGGAATAGCTGTTGGTTGAATGATCGTTCAGCCAACCGCTTTATATAGTATATGGCAGAGCACTCCACTCTCTTCAGATTTCAATAGTTTTTGCCAAACGTCCTGCACGAACACTGAGGAGTCCCATTTGCAATATTTTTGTAATTCAATTATTTAGTATGTAAATCACTCCTTATGATCTCATTTTATTAGAATAAGGGAATACTGTATCACTCTATTCAATAAATAGATTTGTAACACTGTATCGATGCAACATCGGGGTAAATGGAAGCTCTATGTAGTATGTTTCTACACACATATGTAATTGTTCTTATACCTCGTGTCATGTTAAAATTCTACTCCTAACCATTTTATATATTTCAGTCCCTCTTATACAGGAGATGGAATCCAGGATTATGATCCCATTGAAGAGTTCTCCACTCCAGTAATGCACACAGTGCCTCAACTGAAAAAGTGGCAAACCTTTCTGTCGATTACTTCATCGATGAACGATCACGTTCAAGCTCCCAAGACAAATAACTCATGATTAGTGTAGTACATAGCTCTTTATATGGTAATTCATACACTTGGGCAGTTCATGGATTGTTTAATTCGCCCTAAAAATATTGATTTAGTTATAACCACTCCTATGATAAGGGACTGATGAGCATTGCCTGGTACAGTGGTGGGTAACCGATGGCCCTTGGGTGCTCACCCTGTTGTCCCTGGCTCCCCTATTTCATCTGTGTACATTATGTTCAGTACACCATGTGACAGGGTAGTAAAGCGTGCACAGGCAACTGTATATTATCTTGCCAAAGTTACAATGTAGTTTGACCACATATGTGTGCCAATCTTTCAGCTACAAACTAGGGTAGGCAGGACATTGTTTGGAAAATGGGACCTACTGAAAGTCCAGGCCTGCATCTGAAGCCTCCATAATAAGCTAGATTGACCACCGCTTGCCTGGTACATTATACTGTGGTACAACCACTATGGTTTGGTGCTTCCTTTTTGGAACGTCACATTTGTAAAAGCTAGTGTATAGGAATTCGAAAGGCGTTGACCAGTGTAAGGCTTTGTTCCCATTGAGTTTGAGTCTTATGTTTGGTGTACATACCAAACGTATCCATAGTCAAGTTTTTAACATGTGCAAGGCATATGTTGCAGCCTTCCGTCGAGGGTTAATGTTAGAAAATCCTCCCATTGCATACCTCCGACGGAAAACTCAAATGCATTGGAAACAGAGCCTAACCAATCAGATGTTTGCTTTCATTGTCTAAACGTATCTAAAAAGACGATAACCATCTGTCTGGTTTCTTGGGATACAACTTTCTTCTTCATTAGTTTTCAATAGTTTCCATTTTATTAGCAAGTATACATCTTTTGTAGTACCTCTGGTGTATAGTTGCTTTGTAAAGCGGTTCCCTTCGGATCTACATCTTTTAGTAAAAAACGACCGTTTCTATTTTCCCTGAATCATACTTGTTCGAGGTCTGGAACTGACTTGTTTAGGATTAACTAGATTCCAGCCTTACTAGTCTTAGATGGTTTATGAAGGGCACGCACATAAGGAAGAGAGGTAACAGACTCACATGTGCATTAATGTCAGGCCTTACATAATGTCCAGTCATACTCTACACAAAATTCAAATTCAATTCTTGGGGTGAATCGTCCTTGAAATAATAGATATACTGTATTGTGTTCTACAAAGATTAACTTCACTCTTACCACACACAAATATAATGCTTAAAATGAAACTCAACCTTTTAACACCATTTCGTTTTATGTGCAAAATTATGTTTTTTTAAATTCTTTATTTTTATAGTGGTCGGTGCTTTAATTTTTTATATACAGAATGCCAAATTCTCAACATACATTTAAAAGATAACATGTTGGCTTCCTGCAGCTGCCACTAGAGGGAGCATACTGCATACTGTGTTATTATTGCGTTCAATGTATAAGCAGTATGCAGTAAGCTCATAAATTCCCTTTAGTTGCGGCTGCAGGTAGCCAGCATGTTGTAAATGCAGGGGAATGGAAGTTCTGTTTTAGAAAAACAAAGCTCTGACCAGATAGTGGTATTCAAGGACGTAAATTCTCTTCAAGACCCTGTTCACATCATGTATTTGCCTCTTGAAGGTATTTTACTTTTTGGTCAAATTTACCTTTAAAATGGGATGCAACAGGACACAAAAAATGTTCTCCCGTTTATTTTACTATAAAAAGTCAATGGCCGCAACCTGTTTTAAAGGTAACTTTTTCTTATCTTAAAATTAAAAAAAAAAACTACCTTTCAACGGGATGCAAGAACGTGATGTTGACAGGGTCCTTCCTACCTTTACAAGTTTCTGTTAATATGCGTAACCTTGAAGAATGCAGACACTGTTTGCAGTAGCCTGTATTTTGTGAATGTAGTCCTGGCGGGTGTTGCCTCGAGGTCCAAGCGGAACACAGGCGCTTCCTGCTACCTCAACTACTTCTTCCTATAATTTGCAACCACTTTTGCTGCTCCAATGCCCCCAATTCTCTCCACTCTTCATGCAGAATTACAGCCAGACAGATGGTCACTTCGCCCTTATTATGGACACTCTGTTACATTGCTACAACCGGTATATTACCCACAAAACCCATTTATTTTGTGTCGACAAAGTATGGGTGTTGAAAAGTTCTAAATAATTTTTATAGTGTGATATCATTTGTATACAGGTCATGCCGCTTGTATTCTTCCCATTAAATGCTGGTTTCCAGTTATGTCCTATGTGTGCTGCAGAAATACAACACATCCGATGGATTCCATAAATATGAACACTAACAATATCCGTTATGTCAACTTTGTTGTAAACGACATGTTGGTTAGCCGGGATATTGAGGTTTTCTCTATAAAATGGGATGTTGCTGTGCACGGTCATCATGTGGAGATGCTGTTAGGTAAAACTTTATTCCCCAATGTAAAGAGAAACAAATTCTCAATAAAACCTTTAAAATTGTTACAATATGATAGGTCATCATGTGAATAAATGTTAAATGGTTTTCTGCTAAACAATGGTAATAAAATCATTTTATTTGACATTATTTTATCTTTGTGTTGTAGGTCTATTAATTTCATAATCTTCTAAGTTTTCTTTTAGAATTGGGGTATGTTCACACGTAGAAAAAGTGGCCGAAAATTTTTAAGGGAAAACAGCAGTTTTTGAAGCTGAAAATGAAGCTTTTAATTTGAAGCTTCTCTTGAGGCGTTTTTCATAGTGTCAATGGAAAATCAGCTCCAAAAACGCCTCAAGAAGTGACATGCTCCTTCTTTTAACAGTGTTTTTTTAATTCAGCAGAGTATAAATACACCTCATGTGAACAGCACAGTGTATTTCTCATTGAAATCAATGGGAAAGTGTTTGCAGGCTTATTTCAAGTGTCTTTTGGAGCGTAAAACGAGGCGTTTATTTTCCAAAATCAGCCTAAAAGAAGACGTGTGAACATACCCTTAACCGGAACCCGTCGCTAGATTTTAGAGCACTATAAACCACCAGCATGTCGTACTGCTGGGTTTAGCATCCGAAACACACGTTTTAATAAATTGGTTCACAATCAACAAAATGTGAGACTTTTTAAAGACTAAAAAGTCTCATACCCAGCACAGGTGCATGGTATCGATATTGAAGAAAATCGCTGGTTGATAACTGAAGTCACTGAAGTTTGGTGAGACTCTCATTCAGGGCAACAAACAAGAACATTTCAGAGAAGTGAAACCGTGCTCCATTGCTGAAAAAGCAGAAACCCATCCCATGTTCTGCTCCTGTAACCAAAAGAAAATGTGCCTGTTGTGTAAGGCTGAGTTCACATCTGCCTTGTGAATTCCATTTCTTTTTCTGTCCATAGGAACAAAAAAAAAAATTAAATTAAAGCTGTAACGGATCCGTCACAGGACCCCATTACCTTATAATGGGGTCTGTTGTTCTGCCAGAAATAACAGCGCTGCTTACTATGCTGTTTTTTCCATCAAATGTGACGGAATATGTAAAAGAGGCTCCGAACACAGATGTGAACGGTACCTAAAAGCATTGCTTGGTGTGTGGTTCTTAGGCTGGGTTCACACGACCTATTTCCAGATGTAAACGAGGCGTATTATGCCTCGTTTTACGTCTGAAAATAGGGCTACAATACGTCGGCAAACATCTGCCCATTCATTTGAATTGGTTTGCCGACGTATTGTGCAGACGACCTGTAATTTACGCGTCGTCATTTGACAGCTGCCAAACGACGACGCGTAAATTGACTGCCTCGGCAAAGAAGTGCAGGGCACTTCTCTGCAACGTAATTTGAGCCGTTCTTCATTGAACTCAATGAAGAGCAGCTCAAGATATACGAGCGTCACAGACGCCTCGTATATTACGAGGAGGAGCATTTACGGCTGAAACTACGCAGCTGTTTTCTTCTGAAAACAGGCTGTCATTTCAGCCGTAAAAGCCAGCTAGCGTGTGAACATACCCTAATTTGTGTTGCCACAGGCCGACTGCTGGGTAGAGATTTAAAGGGAATGTGTCGCAAATTAAAAAAAAAAAATTTGTTGTTTTTTTTATTGTATTTTTTGCGGCATTTTTTTTTTTTTTTCTTCCGCATGGTCGGAGGCATTAAAAATTAAATAGTAATTTGACATGTTTTCCTATGTTGGCCATGAGAGGGAGCACTTCCCAGAATTACAGCAAGGTGAATAAGGGAAAGCTAGCTAAATCACATCTGCTGTAAATGTGGGAGGCAATCTCACCCTCCTCCCTATTTTTGGCTACAAGCCAGGAAAAGGTGTCTTCAAATTGCTAAGCAGTGTCCGGCTCCCATTTTGGGAGTGATTGTACAAATGGCAGGTGGCAGAATCTATAGGACACAACAAATGGCTGAGAATGATGAGTCAAGAGGGAAGCCCCTGTGGCGAATGACCTTTCAGTTGACCGATTTTACACGGCGTGTATTTGACGCGTTTTTTTTGCGCATTTTACGTGACAGAAACTGCATCAAAAAATGCTTGATTATGCTTTTCATTTACATAATTGGTAAAGCGCGCGATTAGTATATACAACGTGCTTTTTTACAGACCCTGTTTTAGTAGTGTAAATAAAGAAGTGTCGAGTAAATTCCTTTGCGTGTAAAACGTGCCAAATGTTCCCATAGTCAATGGGAGTCCTAATTATGCCCCAAAAAGCGCATACAAAATGCATCAAAAAACATGCGAAAAAAGCGTCAAACTCTTGATTAAGCTTCCCATTTACATCAATGGGAAAGCAAACGTTTTTAAAAACGTGTTTCGTTAAAAAAAAAAAGCGTTGGATCACTTCTTTGGTGCATAAAATGTGCCAAATGTTCCCAGAGTCAGTGGGAGTTCTAACTATGCGCCTAAAAATTATCAAAAAGCGCACACAAACACTGCAAAAAAAAACGCAAATAAAAAGGAAGTGTGCATGGCCCCATAGAAATAAATGGGTCAGTGTGCTATCCGTTAAAAAAATCGATAGCACACTGAAGCATCTCACTGAAGTGTGCTTGAGGCCTAACTTTATTTTTTTTTTTAGGTTCCGCTGGACTTATTGGACTACGTTGTAGATTCGGTGGACTACTGCGATCTACGTTTTTTGTTTAAATAAAATGGTTAGCAAGGATGGTGTGGGTGAGCTTTTATTTCAATAAAAATATTTTCTTATGTCTCTGTGTTTTTTTAATACTTTATTACCACCTTGGCAGTTTGTCTGCTTAATGATGACCATTACTAAGGCGGGGCTTAATGTTAGCCAGTAAAAAGGCTAATACTAACCCCTATTATTACCCCGGTACCCACCGCCACTAGGGGTATCGGGAGGAGCCGGGAACGATTCAGTACACGACCATCTGTAGTAATGGTCGGGCATTGGGGCGGCTGCAGGCTGGTATTATGAGGCTGGGAAAAAGCCAACAACTGACTTTCCCACCCTGGTAACACTAGACGTCGGCTGCTGCTGTGTTGTATCTAGCTGGTTATTAAAAAAAAAATGGGACCCCACGTCATTTTTTGGGGGGTAAAAACGATGCTGGTTCTCCCCCCGTTTTCATGACCAGCCAGATACAAAACAGTAGCAGCAAGCTAGCATCACCAGGGTGGGAAGGCCCACTGTTTCTGGCCCTTTCTCAGCCTAATAAGACCAGCCTGTGGCCGCCCAAGTGCCCGGCCATCACTACAGATGGTCGGGTACTGGATCGTACCTGGCTCTTCCAGATACCCCTGGTGGCGGTGGGTACCGGGGTAATAATGGGGGGTTTAGTGTGAGCTTTTTACTAGCTAACACTTAGCCCCGCTTTAGTAATGGACGTTGTCAAACAGACAACTGGCATTAGTAAGGTGCTAATAAAGTATTAAAAAAGCAGACCTAAGAAAATATTTTTATTGAAATAAAAACTCCCCCACACAACCCTCGTTAACCATTTTATTAAAAACAAAAAAACGTAGATCATCGCGAGTCCAACCAATCGACGACGTAGTTTAATAGGTCCAGCGGAACCTGCAAAACAAAAAATATAAAGCTAGTAATATGAAAAATATAAATACTTATACTCACCTACAGCGACTTCTGTCCCCTCCCCACAATAAATACTAGAGGTCCCCACGAGCACACCCTCCCACACACACATGCCCATGCAAACCATCACACAACCCCCCCACAAGCACCCTGCACACAACCCGCCCACAGCTCTGCCACACACACCCACACAGCTCTGCCGCACACCCACACACAGCTCTGCCGCACACCCACACACAGCTCTGCCGCACACGCGCACACACACACACACAGCACTCTGTACACACACAGCTCCGCCATATGTGCACACACACAGCACTCTGTACACGCACACACAGCCCTGCCACACGCGCACAGCTGACACACACACACGCACACACACAGCTCTGCTACACACACAGCTCTGCTACACACACAGCTACGTTACACACACAGCTACGTTACACACACAGGTCTGCTACACACAAAGCTCTACTACAGACACACACAGCCCTGCTACACACACAGTTCTGCTACACACACACACACAGAGCTCTGACACACTTACAGCAGGTGTGGGGGGGTTGCAAGGGGGCGTGAAGGGAGGGCTGGGGGTCGCGAGAGCGAGACACACACACACACACCCCCTCCCTCCCTTACCTGCTGGTGTTCAAAATGCTGTCGGCTTTCCCCCTACAAACCAGCTTCTATGCTGGGTCGCTCTGTACTGCGCCTGCGCAATACAGAGTGAAATAGCAGAAGCATAGGACATAATGGACGGGAGATGTTCGTTATGTCCTATGCACTGTGCTGCCGTATTCCATCTGTGCATGAGTCGTTAAGAGACACATACACAGATGAAATAAAACATGGCAGCCCCCAGTAAAGTAAAGTGTTAATAAAAAAAAAACATTGTGTGTGAAAAAAATAGTTTGTGTGTTAAACCACCCTTAAAGGGGTTGCCCAGTTTCGAAAAACCATTTTCATATACCCTATTTGGTAATTCTGAGTCAATAGAGGGGTTCCCTGTTCAGGATCCTCATCTATTGGCCAGAGTGGAGAGCGTCTCACTCTGGAGGACCTGTCCTGTCCTGCATTACACAGACAACTTATTGTTAGAAATGGGAGCTGTGTAATTCTTCATTTCCCCTGTGGTGGAGCTGCAGAGAAATTGAACACTAAGGCCCCATGCACACGACCGTAAAACGCCAGTAATTACGGCCCCATAGACTTCTATTGGCCACGGGTACCTCCCCGTTTGCGTATGGGAAGGTGCCCGTGCCGTTGAAAAATATAGAACATGTCCTATTTCAGGCCGTAATTACGGCTCGGGCAGGCCCATAGAAGTCTATGGGGCTCCCATAATTACGGGTGGCTACGTGTGTACACCCGTAATTACGGGAGCGTTGCTAGGCGATGTCAGGGGATTTAAATTTTTGAATAAAGAGAAGCAGAGAAAATGGCGTCTGAGCGATCATGTGACATCATTTCCAGCCCCTCTTTTTTTACGGGTCCGTAAATACGGATGGAATATGGGTTAAAAATGTGTGACAGAGGAGCCGTATTTACGGGAGGGAAAAAATACGGTCGTGTGCATGGGGCCTTACTGCCAGATTTCCCATCAGATTACAGCTGATCACTGGAGGTTCTAGCAGGAGGGTACACATCAGTTTATTGTCAAGGGACCCTTGTAACAAGTAGGGATTATCCAAAGCGGAGAACCATTTTAAGCCGGCCATACATTTTAGATAGTGCTTGGCCAACAGCTATTCCTCTTGACTCCCCCATACAAGTGTACGCTTGGCCGATGTTGGTACTCGGGGAGAAAACTCCTGCCAGACACCTTTGGCAGCGGTTTATCTCCTTGCAAACAACAGGATTAATCCAATTTGCCCGACCATTCTCTCTCACCCCACCCCCTCCTCGGATATCTACCGTTGGGGCATTGCCATACACATTAGATGGTCGGTCTATCTCGCCAAAATAGACGGGTTTGACTGACATACATCCAATGGGTTTGGGCCACCTTTAGGCCGGGTTCCCACGTTGTGTAAACGCTCCGGAAATTCTGCAGCATTTACAGTAGCAGCAAAGCGTTTAAGATTTTGTAAATCTCATGCCCACACTGCGGAAAAAAAACGTAGCGTAAATGTTAATAAATTGACCTGCGGTGCGGAATTTAATTCTGCAGCGTGTCAATTTATGATGCGTTTTAGTTGATTTTCCGTTGCTGGTTTTCCCCATTGAATTCAATGGGGATGCAAATCCTGCAACAGAAAACCCAGTGTTGCTACTTTTGTGGCGTATTCGCAGCAATTACGCCGCAGAAATTGCAACTACGGAAAAATAAACATACTTATCCAGAAGTCTGTGTTTCTTCGTTCAGTCCGTCATCTTGCGATGATGTTACATCCCATATGATCGCTGCTGCAGCCAATCAGAGGCTGCTGCGGTCACATGGGCTGCAGCATCATCCAGGGAGACCAGACCAGACTGCACAGGAGGGACGCGTCGCCCTTACAATGACCTAGGTAAGTATGTCCAAAACAACACACCACAACGTGGTGCAGCTTTTCGGATGGAATGTACTGCGGGTTCCAGGTCGGATACGCTGCGTGATTTTTACGCAGCGTATCCGACCTGTGGGAACTTGGCCTTAGACTGCGTAGGGACACACCGTATGGACAAGGAGAATGACCACGCCCATTTCTTTATTCCTACATTACCAGGAGGAATAACAGAGGAACGGCACAATGCAGATGCTCCAGTATTGTTATTTCATGGGGACTACAGGAATTTACTAATAAGACATCTCGGGAAAGGTCACAGCTTCTGTATCATTGGCTGACAGACACTAGTGTTGCCCCTTGGGGTGAAACAAAAGGAAGATTTCAATGTGTCAAGCCTTTGCAATAGTATAGCCCAGAACGACCATTCTAGAATAAATGTTTTATGTATGATACTTTTTTTTTTTTTCCCGCTAGACATGAGGGATGGATGGGCTACCACCAATGTGAACTTATGATTTGCTTCAACTATGTCCAATCTTGTACTTGTCTGTAAGCAGCCACTTAGAATGCCCTGGGAGCAAGTAATAAGACTGTCTGCCCCATGATCACTACTTTATGTCACGCAGAACCTCCATTACATGCACAGGCGCGTAACATGCAGTGCAACACCCGCCCACATTGTCCCTGGTAACAGGATACAGGACACGGGCAACTGCCACTTCCTCTAGGCAGCTACAACGTTCCCGTAGATCTCGCGAGATTTAGTAATACGTCACTCAGTCATCGGACATGGCCTCTTCCTCAGCCAATCAGATTTTGCACTGGGCGGGGATTACGGGGCGAGCATGCTAGATTGTTCTGGAAGAGCCGGCCCCAGTCTCTTGTAATCGCGGCGTGCAGGGAAGGCCTGGGCTTGGTTATTGTGTGCCGCGTTCGTTTTCGCTCTTCCTTCCTGAGCCTCCTGCTCCACCACAATGGCCGTGAAAGCACTTAACCCGAAAGCCGAGGTAGCCCGGGCCCATGCGGCTCTTGCCGTCAACATCAGCGCTGCCCGCGGGCTCCAGGATGTGCTGAGGACCAACCTCGGGCCTAAGGGGACCATGAAGATGTAAGGCCGCGGTTCTTGCTTCATACCATGTGCAGTTTACTCGACATCTAGATAGTGCGCAGGCTTTACTAAGTACGCTGCCGGGGCTGTGAACGGGAGTAGAGCTCGTTCATACAGAGCGGGTGTGAGGCGCTAGTGCGGCGGGGCCGGGCCGGGCCTCTGCCTTATTTGGGAATGACCGTGCCAGTCGCCGTTAGTCGGCGCGTTTTCCTACTTTAAAAAGCTTTTTATTTATTTCATCCGCAAACCATTATATATTCATCGCATCCCCACAACATTGTAGGTTGTCTGTTTGTTTTTTTTTTTTTTTTTTTTTGCAGATGTAGTGAATCTAATTGCTACATGTGACTTTAGTCACGGAGATGTTGCACTGATATTTAATGCGACTTCGTTACTGCGATTTTGGCTCCGGTTTAGTTACTGCGGAGCTCTGGTCTCGAGAGCGCATGCATTTATTTCATTGTCATTGGTATCCACGCTGCTGTTGGCTGTACTGCGGCCTTTTGTCAGGCTATAGGCTGTGATAATGGCAGCCGGTAGCGGGCTCATGTTGCTCCAGGCCATCGCAGGAACATTGATCTTTCTCAGGTTACTTGCTAGTCCCACAGCGAACACAGGCAATTCCATTAGTAACACTGTCAGGGAGCTGCCTAATGGGGGCTAGTACAGCCCCTTCTGAAGACGAAGCTGGCCTAGCTCATTGCATGGTGGTCACTCCTATGACTGGAGCTCCATGTAATGCATGGACGATCCTGGTCTGCTGATGGCCAGTAGGGGAAATGTAGCAAACCTAGTGCATAGGAAAAGTGTAGTTGCCCAAAACAACCAATCCGATTCCATCTTTCATTTTGCAGAGGTCCTTTGAAAAATGAAAGCAGAAACCGGTTGCCATAGGCGACTATTATATTCTTTTGTACTAGTTTTGATAAATTTCCCTAGTCTTGCTCATCGATCGGTGTCTAAATGTCTATATATCCTAAGAGGGCATATAGACAGGAGTGTCCTATTAAAACCACCTCTTTGAAGTTGAATCTAAACTTTTAAAAGTCCACCTGTCTGCATGTCCCACACTACAATGATGCCATCCTGGGACACAGCTCCAGGGTCACAGAAGTGCATGCTACGTGATTTTTGCAGTGTGTATCTCCATGATGGATTCTCTTGAGTACGCTGCGTAAAAAGGGAAAAAAAAGTTTCGTAAGAAGTCTTTCTACCTAAAGAGCATTTTTTTTCTAAGCCCATTCATTCCAAATTAGAACTGTAGTCTATGCTCCACCTCTGGTTCAGAAGACCTTGATTGGAAGTTGAACACATTTCAGTTATGCTCGACTGTATCATGGTTGCCTAGGTAGCCAATGTATAACAAATTGTACAAGACCCATCAGCAACAACATGACTAGCAATAGTACCAGACTAGTAAAGCTGGGACTCTGGCAGGCCCTCCCGCAGAGAAAGTTGGGGTGGGGGCTTTGATGTTTAGAAGTCGTTTGTTTCCTAGGGGCCAGTGTTGCAGGTCACCTTTTTAAAGGGGTTTTCCCAGGATCCTCAATTATTTGCTATCTACAGGATAGGTGATAATTGTCTGATGACTGGATGCGCCCCACAACTCAGAGCAGGGATCCTAAACTCCCTGTTCCTCCCCCCTGCTTGACTGCAGTGAGTAGGACATAGAGTGGAGCGGCAGTCAAACACTCGCGCTGCCTTTCTAGTCAGTCCGGGAATAATAGGAGTAGAGTACAGCGCTCAGCTGTTCCCATAATCCTCATAGACATTGAAATGAGCGGCAGGCGCATGATGGCATTAGCAGCTATGATCACCTATGAAATGCTGCTTTAGCCAATCCGTGTAAGTGTTACATACTAAGCAGATAAACTGAAGATCAAACCTGCTTCATAGGGTAGGACTATTGTGTAAATTGCTCACCTGCTATGATTTCTTTTGTACAGGTTGGTCTCTGGAGCTGGGGATATCAAGCTTACCAAGGACGGCAATGTCTTGCTCCATGAAATGGTATGTATAAGGATGTCTTGTATTGGGAGCGTGGTCTTAGAGCTACTTGAATACCATCCCAAATTGTCCTAGTCTAGTCAGTAAATGACACATTGGACTACGCATCTCGGTGAAGCGGTTACGTTCTCTTATAGTGGTTAGTAGGGCTGGGCGATTATGACCTAAATCCAAATCCCGATTAATCTAACATATAACCTCGATTTTGATTAATGAATGATTATTTAGACCACACCCCTTTTTTGAATGCCACGTCTCCTACTTGCATGCTACACCATTGAATTCATATTTATCCCCTGAGCCCGCTGTATATGTATATAATATACCGCTACACTGCCCCCACACAGTAAATTGTCCCTATAGCTGCCCCACAGCTGCCACCATGCTGTATACTGCCCACATAGCTGCCCCAATAGTGGCTAATAAAAATATACCCCCTAACCCCGTTCCAACGACGAGTGGAGGAGAGCCCTCTGCTCCTCCAGTCTGCAGCTTGTACAGGTGCGATGACGTCAATACATAGTGAATGGTAGGGCAGGGACATTACAACACACTGCTCTACCATTGAATTGAACTGTATTCGCGTCCTGAAGATGCGGATACACTTTAAACTGACAGATAATAGAAAAAACCGAAATGCGAAAGATGGCATCTATCTAGGCTGGGTTCACACAGTTTTTTGCAGGAGAAAAATGTGGAATTTTGAGGCAGATTTTGCTCTGCCTGCACGCCGATTTTCGTGGCCATTGAGCGCCGCGGGCAAAAAACCGCTGCAAAATAAGCTTTCTCTGCCTCCCATTGATGTCAATGGGGGGTCAGTGGCGTAAGCGCCCGGAGATACAGCATGTCCCTTTTCCCCGCGAGACGGTTTTTCCGCTCGCGGCGAAAAAAAACTCCTCCGCCTCCCATTAGAATCAATGGGAGGCATTTTCGGAAGTTTTTTGGCGCGTATTCAGACGCGGTTTCCGCTTCAAAAAATTCTGTGTGATTGCGCTGAATTTCAGTTTCATGTTTGCTTGTTTTTCGATTAATTGCCCAGCCCTAGGTGTTAGTTCTGTGCTTTTTGTTTTCTTTAGCAAATCCAGCATCCAACAGCTTCTTTGATTGCTAAAGTAGCCACTGCCCAAGATGACATTACAGGAGATGGAACAACCTCAAACGTGTTGATCATTGGGGAACTGCTAAAGCAAGCTGATCTCTACATATCTGAGGTAAATGGGAACGAAGTGTATTTTCTATAGGTAATATATAAATTTACTAATTTAGACAATATATAGATGTGTAAGTGGGATTTACTTTTCAATAATAAATCCTTTTCCGAAAGGATCTGTTCTGTAAACCATGCTGCCCTATCTCTCTGTATGTGATTGGGGAGTTTGCGCTCAACTAGGGGATATATACGGTAGTTGTATATTAGTTCATGCTGTATTTTTGCCCAAAAAGTACTGTACATGCAGGCCAAATAGTCCAGCTTCCCCCATTCACTAATAGACCGCTTTTACTATGTACATACTCCTACAGTAATTAGAAACTGTTTAGACCAGGATGAGACATGCAGTTTTCGGCATGCGTGTGCGTTGCATAAATCGGGGCATTGTCTTGCGTTATTGCATCTGTGCTTTGTGAGTGGTGTGTCTTTCACACACTCGCAAAGCAACTTTTTTTTTAAAATGTAACTGATGCCAGATCACGCACAACACACGGATGTACATCTGTGTGCTGTGCGTGGTTTTCACTCACACATTGACTTCAATGTTCACGTAGGTGTGTGAAAATGCACCAATATAAGACATGCAGTGAGTTTTACGCAGCGGACTCTCGCTGCAGGAAAACTCCTGCATGTGTGAACGGCCCCAATGAAATTAATGGGTCCGTTTGCTGTGTGTGATTTCCATGCACGTGGATGAGATTCACGTTTGTGTGAATGGGCCCTAACATGGAAATGTACACAAGGAAGCAGATGCATCAGTTTTTTTCTTAATACATTTCCTTCCACTTCTGGCTTGGCTTAAAAAAAAAAAACGCTAAAAACCTCATCCAAAACTGCGCGCGTGTTATCCTAGCCTTAGCGTGTAATGTTTCTGCCTTTTTAAATCCGATAGCAGCCACATTATTACCATTCACCAGGATGGTGCGATATATTGGAAGGAATAGAAGTTGATGGCCATAGGTTTGCAATAGTATAGCCCAGAACGAACATTCTAGCATAAATGTTTTATGTATGATACTTTTATTTTTAATTTTTTTTTTCCCTCTGATTTGAGTTGTGGTTTTGTGTTTTAAGGGCCTTCACCCAAGAATTGTCACTGAAGGATTTGAAGCAGCAAAAGAAAAAGCACTTAAAGTCTTGGATGAGATTAAGGTATCTAAAGAAATGGACAGAGAAACGCTCATCAATGTGGCCAGGACTTCACTTCGCACCAAAGTACATGCTGAGCTGGCTGATATTCTAACGGAGGTAACTATATTCTGCTTCTTTACACGTGCGCGGACATGGTATGTCATTTACACTGCACGTTCTGAATATATAAACCTGCTTGACTGCGTTCTGTTTTTCAGGCTGTTGTGGACTCTGTTTTGGCCATAAGACAACCCAATGAACCGATTGACTTGTATATGGTGGAAATTATGGAGATGAAGCATAAAACGGAAAGTGACACAACGTAAGTAGTATTGATTTACCACGTTATTCATGACCTGGTATGTCCACTTGGGTTCCAGCATATCTATTCTGCTAATGGATGGTGTCTGTCAAATAACAAAAACATATCAATAAAAACAGTTTCATGGTTGGCAAAATAAATACGCTCTGAATAGACAAAACACCTGAACTGTATCTATAACTATCTGTAGCAGCACTTTGAGTAAGAATGGAAGAAAGTCCACATGACATTTAACTGCATGGATGAATTCTGCATTACCTTGGGGTAGATTTTGCAGTCAGACACCATGCTAAAGTAAACCACACATGTGCTTTAGTATTTGACGCTCCAGTTGTTGGCAGCGTATGGGCACAATTGTGAACACTTGTTGTACTACAGTATTGTTAGTGACTACATTGACTCTTCCATTACATGTTCTGTATCTGAGAATTTCATTTCTTCTAGGTTAATAAGAGGACTTGTTCTTGATCATGGGGCTCGTCATCCAGATATGAGGAAGAGAGTTGAGGATGCGTTTATTCTTACCTGTAATGTGTCCCTGGAGTATGAGAAAACGTGAGTGTGTGTTTGTGGTTTCAAATACACGAGTACCTATCACAAATAAGGAAATATTTAAAGGAGGGGGTAAATTCCTATTGGTCTGGCTCAATTTCAGTTTCCTAATGGGCTGGCTAGAACTGCTCATTACACTGGGCGATTATCGGGCAGAAAAGAGTTCATAGAATACTCGTTGCCGATAATTGCTCTGTGTAAACGGGAACGATCACAAGAGGAACGAGCAAACGCTCGATCATGTGGTCGTATCGGTTTTAAAAAGTAAAATATTGTCAGCAGCACACCTCCCAGGTGTTTTCCCTGTTGCTTCTGCTAATCTGTGCTGCTGGGGGAGGGGTTCTTGGCAGAATCAATCTCCTTCCTCCTGACAGCTGACTATATAGTCGTCATCCCCTTTTACTGCAGATGGCAGATTTGCTTAATTTGTTTCCTCCATCATAGAGGCGAGTGATCTGGCTCTTTTATATTTTGGTCCCACAATATCATTTGGTGATGTCTTTGAGACTTTTGTAAACAGATCAGAGAACTGGATCACATTTTCAGAAAAAGGCCATACTTACTGATACAAGGGCAGGTTACAAACTAATTCCCAGCAGGATGCAGACAAGCCACAATGCTATGAGGGAGGTAACGGTACAAAATAATGAACAGACATTCACGCTGTTCATCCATGAGGGGGGTGGCTGCTTAGAATTACAATTGCACACAGTTCTTCTAGCTTCTATAAGTGTGCCAGTCACATTGTTACATGTAGTGCACCATGCTGGCTTACAGCCTATTATTTACACCCATACTATTAGATCAGGTGCCCAGCACCTTCTAAGTATACCACACACAGTACTGACACCTCATTCTCCCCCACCCTCACAAGGCCTGGCAGCATCCTGCAAAGAAACATAAGGGATTTATTTATGACCAATATACACAAGCTCGAAACCCGCATCAAGGGACCTCATAGTCTTGGGAGTCCCTACATCAACACTGGAACATAGGCTGCACATCAGTATTTTGCACCTGTGCAACCTCCCTCCATGTAGCATTGTGGCTTGTATCTGTGATTAAGGCATTGTAAAAGCATGGCGGCGACTTTAGGAAACTGAGGAAAAACACTGTTAAATAGAAAGTTGTTTAAGGGAATTTAAGAAAATGCTTTCCTTCACCTTTTTTGAACACCTTAACGACCGCCCACTCTCGACGGCAGGCAGTGCAGGTGCTTAGTCTACAGTGGTGTCACTGTAGATGAGGCTGATGAGCGCTCATCCTCTAAGCAGGAGCTGTAACTAACTGCTTCTGATCTTAGAGCAGCCTTCTGGGGTCTGAAAACATTTGGACCCCAGCTGTTTAACCCTTTGATCGCCACGGTCTGTGACCACGGCATGATTAAAGGGAACTCCCCTCTTTGATCGTGTCACTGGAAACCCGGTGACTTGGTCAAAGGGCAGGGAATCTCTGCAGTCAGCCCTGGGGACCTAGAAAGGACCCAGGGCTGTTTGTTCAGTTTGCCTGCCTTTAGGTCACACTATGTGCTGCCCTAACAGCAGTCTGTGTCATAGTGACAGTGTAATGTATTAGCATACAAGAATATGCTAATACATTATAAGTAAAAAAAAAAAATAGGGTTGTAAATAATACCTTAATGGGATTTAAGTCATTCTTTTGCATAAAATATATTTTATTGCCCCTACACTAAATAAAAAAAAAAACCTACACATTGGGTATCTAAACGACCGTAATAACAAAGAAAAACGATGTTGAGAATGGCTTTTTCCTATATTCACGTTGTAAAAATAACGTATTTTTTTCTACCTTCAAACGGTGAAAGAATAACTAAAATTTCTCCCGCATAAAACAAGGCCTCATGGCCACGTTAGTGAAAAATAAAGTTATGGCTTTATTCCTGATGGGTCCTCTTTAACATAACTAGGAGCGGATACTTACTGATGCAACTACAGGTAAAACACCAGTCCCCTTTAGGATGCGGATAATCTAAATATATAGGGGAGTGAGCATAGGTACAATATATTTATGAACAGTCACTCCCTTTAGAGAAGCCGTATATGTGTGTCGTTGTAATACTAAGCAGCCCCCCTCTTGAATGGTATGTGTGTTTATTGCTATTTTATGCCTGTACGCACTCCCCTATTTAATATTGTGAAACTAGTATTTTAACCTGGCCTTGTATCAAGTATAGCCTATTTCTTATACTATGCAGAAGGAGTCATTGAAATCAGTTGGTATCCATTAGTTTCAATGGAGGTGCTCTAGCTGATAGAGGGATCCAATTGGATCCCTCTATTACTTTAATGCTTTGTTTTTTGAGAAATGGAAATAAAAATATATTTATCTGGACAAGGTGTTTTTCTTTCATGCTCATAGTTAAACAAGGAAATGTTGGGTTGTTTTTCCTTACAAATTGCAACATGAAAAGCTTCTTTCATTGTATTTTTATTTTTTTTATTTTTCCAACAGTGAAGTAAATTCCGGGTTTTTCTACAAAAGTGCAGATGAGCGGGAAAAACTAGTCAAAGCTGAGAGGAAATTTATTGTGGAGAGGGTAAATAAAATAATAGCCCTGAAGCAGAAAGTGTGTGGAGATTCTGGCAAAGGTTTCATAGTGCTAAACCAGAAGGTGAGATTTTACAGCTTCTCCATCCAATACCTGCACAAAGAACACCCAAGTGTGATCGGTAGCACCCTTGGCTTTTATTTTGTGCTAGAGTGAGGGCTGTTCTTCTTCCTCTGCGTCTGGTGAAAACTGATTCACTGGTATGTATTCAGATGAACAGTACATCCTGGCAGCAGTAATGTGTTCCCGAAGCACTGTTTTGTTGCATACGACTTGACCACGAAAAGCAATCTTTCATCCAAATTCTGGCCAGATAGGTTCCTAGAGAAGCTCTGGTATTAGTGGCTTCCACAAGAATATAAAGTGACGTAGAGGCTAAACTTCCTATTCATTTTTTTGTATTTGTAATTCAATATACAATGACGTCTAATGGTGTGAACTGATAAGGTGTTCATACTCGGTATGAATCCTAATGAAATAATGCTGATGATAGGAGATGCCGGAGAGCGGAAAAGGCAAGTGGATATGCGAAGTCAGCACTGTCGTTTCCCAGCACATGGCTAGTAGGGCGTGGAGTTCCTTACATAGAAGTCAATGTAAGGAAGGATGTGACAATGCTGATCTCGCAGCCTCTCTTCTCAGTGTCCTCCGTATGAGTTATTCTTTTCTTAGCTTATATTTACAAGTAAGCTCACTTTATGGGCTCTCACTACGAGGATTATATAAATGGCTATCAATTTTACTGTTGTAAGGTGAATATTTCTTACCTTGCTCTACCAAACTATTTTGTTTATGGAAAGGATAAGACTTTCTTAAGTTCCCAAAAATGTTATTTGTATCCTTGTTTTATTACTTGATCAGATGTTTAACCCTTTAATGAACTCCAATGTGCCTTTTTTCAGCGGTTATTAAGGGTCCTTATACCGCAGCCTTTTCTAATGACAGCCGAGCTCCTGTTGTCTGATCCTGGCTGTTGACCCCTGTTTATAAGAAAGGGAACTCTGTCACCCTATTGGACCCCCACGACACGATCTCTGGGTGCTTGGTCTCCATGGCAGCCGCAGGCTTAATAAAGGCCCCCAGGTCTGCCAGCAGTGCCTATTGGGCTGTCCCCAAAAAAAGTTAATACACTTCATTTGTACCCCGTTAAAAATTACTACTACTTCCATTGCTGTATTCTTTAAATGGAGTCTGTCACCAGAATGTCCGAGTAAAATTATTAACGGTATTGTAGAGGACACTAACCTGTTTCTAGCGTTTATTTTCGTTTTCTGCTTACTGCCTCCTTTGTAGTGAAATACGTTTTATTAAGCTAATGAGCATTTAGGTGCAATGAGGGCGTTACCATTGCACCTAAATGCTCTTACATCGCTCCCCAGTTCAACCCCACTCCCTCCCTCCCTCCCTTACATTGACAGGGGCCAGGCATCGTAATCTGCGCGTTCATGCCTAGCCCCGTACTATCTGTAACGCGCGCATCCCTGCTCTTCACTTCAGTACAAGCGTTCTGCTCGATGTTCTAATCTGCACTAATGCGCATGTGCAATAGTGCCGATTAGAATGTGGAGCAGAAAGATCGTACTGCGCCTAGCGAAGAGCGTGAACGTCCCAGTTATGCTGCCTGGCCCCGGTCAATCAATGTAAGATGGAGGGGTGGGGGGTTGAACTGGGGAGTGACCTAAGAGCATTTAGGTGCAATGGTAACACCCTCATTGCACCTAAATGCTCATTAGCATAAACATAAACGTATTTCTCTACAAAGGAGGCAGAAAGCAGAATATGAAAATAAACACTAGAAACAGGTTCGTCTCCTCTACAATACACTGTTACTAGTTTAATACGGACATTCTGGTGACACTCCCTTTAAAGGTTGGTGTCTGGCATTCTGGGACTTTACAAGAAATCCTTTAACGAGTTTTCTGCCCCCTTTTAGGGGATCGACCCATTTTCATTGGATGCCCTTGCTAAAGAAGGGATTGTAGCTCTCCGTAGAGCAAAGAGAAGAAATATGGAAAGGTGAGTGGGATTCTCATCTGCTTATCATGTCCTATATGTATATTTTGGACTACAGCATAATTGTTGGCCTTTTACCTAGGCTTACCCTGGCCTGCGGTGGTAGTGCAATGAACTCTGTGGATGATCTCACCCCTGATTGCTTGGGACATGCTGGTCTTGTTTATGAGTACACCATGGCAAGTATTTTTATTCCACCAGACACACTGGAAGCTCTCCGTTATGTCTGTTTATTTGTATTGTTTTTATCCCCTGTAATGTTTAAATAACTTTAATTTTCAGGGTGAAGAGAAGTTTACATTCATAGAACAATGTGACAATCCACGTTCTGTAACTCTTCTGATCAAAGGGCCAAATAAACACACTCTGACACAAATTAAAGATGCGATTAGGGATGGCCTGCGGGCAGTTAAAAATGCCATAGAAGATGGTAAGTTTAAATTGCTAATTTTTTTTCTTTGCGCTTTTGAAGTTCGTAATCCTTGTAAATTTTATAGACAATATTTCCTATTCTCTGATAACTTGGCACCTATCAGGCCGATTGTTGGCTTAACCAGTTAGTGACCGCCAATACGCCTTTTTACGGCACTGCATCAGGATAAAGTAAACAGAGCGGGGAGCTGTCAAATCTCCCTGCTCTCAGCTACTAGAGGCAGCTGAGGGCGGAAGGCGTCCCTGCTCTGCCGTGTGAGATCGATATAAGTATCGATCTCACCCGTTTAACCCCTCAGATGCGGTGCACAATAGCGTGCACCGCATCGGAGTGGTTTTGGAGAGAGGGAGGGAGCTCCCTCTCTCTCCCACCGACACCCGGCGATACGAGTGTCTGTGTCTCCAATGGCAGCCGGGGGCCTAATAAAGGCCCTCAGGTCTGCCTGGAGCGAATGCCTGCTAGATCATGCCGGAGGCACGACCTAGCAGATGCCTGTCCGTTTTAAATGGACAGGCAGTAATACACTGCAATACAAAAGTATTGCAGTGTATTATAATAGCGATCGGAGAATCACATATTAAAGTCCCTTAGTGGGACTAGTAAAAAAAAAAAAAAAAGTTTAATAAAGTTAATTAAAAAAAAATAAAAAATGAAAAACCCAGCTTTTCCCCTTACAAAATGCTTTACTATTAAAAAACCAAAATAAAGTAAAAAAGTGACACATATTTGGTATCGCCGTGTCCGTAACGACCCCGACTATAAATCTATTACATTATTTAACCCGCACGGTGAATGGTGTAAAAAATGTATTAAACTATGGAAAAATTGCTGTTTTCTGTGAATCCTGACTTAAAAAAAATGTGATAAGTGATCAAAAAGTCACATCTACTCCAAAATGGTACCAATAAAAACTACAAGTCTTCCCGCAAAAAAAAGCCCTCATACAACCGCATCGGCTTAAAAATAAAAATGTTACGGCTCTTCAAACATGGAGACACAAAAACAAATAATTTGGAAAAAAAAGCGTTTTTACTGTGTAAAAGTAGTAAAACATACAAAAATGATACAAATTTGGTATCGTTGCAATCGTAACAACCCGCTGAATAAACTTATTGTGTTATTTATACCACACGGTAAACGGCGTAGATTTAGGATGCAAAAAAGAGTAGCGAAATTTCAGGGTTTTTTTTCTATTCCCCCCCCCAGAAAAAGTTAATAAAAGTTAATCAATAAATAATATGTACCTCAAAATGGTGCTATTAAAAAAACACAACTTGACCCGCAAAAAACAAGACCTTATACAGCTATGTCGACGCAAAAATAAGAGTTATAGCTCTTGGAATGAGACGATGGAAAAACATAAAAAATGGCTTGGTCATTAAGGGGTTAAATTAATTTTATTGTACTATATTAGTAAACAACTGTACTGTATTTAACACTTGGGCTGGAGAAATATTTATCTAATCTTTTTATAGTCTAGGTTGTTACAAATGCGGTGATAACAAATAAGTTTTTATTTTTCAATAAACCGTGTAACGGGAACATTTCTTTTCAATGTTTCTTATTTTTTATTGTTGCAAGATCGCTTTTTGTAAGGCTATGTTCACACGGGGTCTTTTGCCGAGTTTATTGACGCGGAAACCGCGTCGCAAAACTCGGCAGAAACGGCCCGAGAACGCCTCCCATTGATTTCAATGGGAGGCGTCGGCGTCTTTTTCCCGCGAGCAGTAAAACTGCCTCGCGGGAAAAAGAAGCGACATGCCCTATCTTCGGGCGCTTCCGCCTCCGACCTCCCATTGACTTCAATGGGAGGCAGGAGAAAGCGTGTTTTCTGCCCGCGGCGCTCAATGGCCGCGGGTGAAAAACGGCGCGATCATTGCTATTCACATGGAGTATTTTGGGGGAGGAATATCTGCCTCAAAATTCCGTTTGGAGCTTTGAGGCAGATATTCCTCCCCCAAAATACTCCGTGTGAACATAGCCTAAGGGATAAAACTTCTGGGTTGTAGAGTAAAAACATCACCCACCCCTGCTGCCCGACTCCTCCAAACAGGCTGAAGTGAGCGCTACAAGTCCAATACTTTAACCTGCTCGGGCTATAGTTGTGATCCTGGCATTGTTTAATAGCCAGGATTCTGAGCTCGAGCCTTTAGAGTAGTAGCTGCTTCTGTAGTTACACTGCCTGAGGTGTGCACGGGCTAAGCTGCAAGGTCCTGGTCCTGCATAATATTTGTACAATAAAATGCCCTAGTACTGATATTCACAACGATCACTTACCTGGTTCAATATGCAAGTTATACGTTCATGGGTGAAATCCATCCATATTGCATCACGTGACCGTCGCCCACAGGCTTAGTTTCTGCATATGCGCTGAAACCGGAAAACTCAGTCACGTGACCGTTAAGGGGCTGACATTTGGACAGACGTCTGTTATTTTTTTTTTTTTCTGCGTACGGATGGGGTTAAGCACTTTTGTTAAATATAACGTTATTCCCCTTTCATTTTCCTTTTATTTAGGCTGTGTTGTGCCAGGCGCAGGTGCTGTAGAAGTCGCAATTGCTGATGCCCTTGTCAAACACAAGCCTAATGTCAAGGGCCGAGCCCAGCTTGGTGTGCAGGCGTTTGCTGATGCACTCCTCATCATTCCCAAGGTATTACAAGTAATGACGACTAGTGGGCTAAAAAAAATAATGTACCTGTGGCAACAGATGTTTTTTCTGAACGATCCAACTATAGTCAAAGATTAACAATCATTGTTACACCTGATTCTAAACGATCATCTTCAAGATGCCTTATTTTGACTGTCGCTCACCATACTTGACTGAGGCTCATTGGGCATGCTGATAACTACAAGTATGGCTATGTTCACACCTGTGTTCGGTGTTTTTGCCATGGTTTACGTCACTTGACTGCAAGAATAGCTGTAGTGCAGATATAAACAAAGCCTTGGTGTTTAGTTGATGGCAGTTTATTTTTGACCGTCGACAATATTGGATTGTTTAGAATGGTTATGCCTTAAAGTGACCCTCTGGTTTTAGTATGACCGTAGAACAAAGGAGCTTCTGATGCTCTAATATCTCGATTTAAAGAAGTTGTATGGTAAACTAAACAGCACTTGCTTCTCCCTCTATTGCTTTGTTGCCAGAAGCTTACACTCTCTTAATGTTGCAGGTTCTTGCCCAGAACTCTGGATATGACTGTCAAGAAACATTAGTAAAACTTCAGACAGAATATGCAGAATCGGGACAGCTCATTGGTGTTGACCTAAATACAGGTATCTCCTTGCTTCAATTCTTAATGATGAATCCTTTCACCAAAGAAGATGTGTACCCTTTATTGGATTTCATTGTTCTGTTTAAGTTCTACTTGTGACCCTGCAGTGCTGCCTTTCCTTTGCTTACAGCACCACTCTGCATGTTCAGAAGCAGGCTTTTTTTTTTTTTTTTTTTTTTTGTGCAACTGAATGTGGAGCCGAAAATACTTTTTAGAAAAAATGTATGCTCCTCCTGATTTAATAAGGATCCTCCAGTTATTGTGGAAGCTTCTTAAAGTATATATACTTTCTGCAAACTTTTCATAGAGACCAATCAAAGGTTTTGATCGTTGGGGTAGGGGGGTCTGGGTGCTGAGACTCCTGACATCACTGAAACAAAGATGCAGAATTATTGTGTGAGCCTTTTTAAGCCTAACAAGAAGCACGGATTACAGCTTGTTTAGTGATAGTGGGGGTCTTAGCACCCTGACCCCCACCGTTCCAAACTTTTTAATGTGTCTCTGCACACATCAAAAGCTTGTAGAAAGTGCAGTTACTCTTTTTAACCCTTTCCCGTCGCTAATATACCTATTTCCGTCAAAAGGATTTTTAAAAATGGCACAGCAGGGACCCAGCTGCACTGTAGCGATCAGAATTATTTTATTTTTTTTGATTGCAAGCATTCAACCCCTCAGATGCTGGTGTCCATTGTGACCACCGGCATCTGAGGGGTTTTTACTGCGTTCTTTGCTTTGGGGCCGGTTACCTGCTCCCTTGTGAACACTCCCAGGCCTGCTATAGGAAGATTGCTATTGAGACTGGCACAGATTTTTTTGCTATAGACTGCAATATCAGAATATTGCAGTCTATGGCATAATTTATCTAATGGTCGCAGGTTCCAGCCCCCTAGCGGGGCTAAATTAAAAGTGAAAATAATGTAAAAAAAAAAAAAACGTTTTAAAAAAATGTCAAATCGCCCCCTTTCCCTAGATCACATATAAAAATAAACCTAAACACATTAGGTATCCCCGTGTCCACAAATGGCAGAACTATAAAAATATTTACGTCGTAGCGGGGGAAAAAATGTCAAAATGGCCGAATTGAAGGTTTGGTTTTTTTGGCACTTCAACCCCCACAAAGTTTAATAAAAGGTGATTGAAATGCCAGACATTTTCCTAAGTGTTATTATCAAAAACTACACCTTTCTACGTACAAAAAATGGCTTGCACAGCTGTCTACACAGTAATGAATTATGGGGGGTCACAATATGGCAATGCAAACATTTTTACTTTTCTTTCAAGCATATGTTTTTTTTTGTTTTTTTTTTAAAGTACTAAAACATAACAAAAACAATAAATTTGGTATCGCTGATCTTGCTTACCTGCAGAATAAAGGTAGTGTCCTTTCCACTGTACATTGAACACCATAAAGAAACCCATAAGAAAATGGTGGAACTGCTGTTTGTTTTTTTCCAATTCCACCCCATTCTGAATTTTTTTTCTAGCTTTCCAATACAGTGCACCTAATAGTACCATTAGAAAATACAACTTGTCCTGTAAAAATTAAGCCCTCATATGGCTGTCGACTAAATTATAAGAGTTATGACTTCTTGAAGACGGGGAGGGAAAAATAAAAGCATAAAAATGAAAATTTGTCTGGTTCTGAAAGTGTTAAGGATCCTGTTCACAATCTATTCTGAAGCTTTGTTTTTTCCTAAAAAGTGTCTGCGTAATGACTACCACTTTATAAACTTTCTAGTATAGTCTGCATTCAGATAAACTGTTACAAGCCCACCTATTTTGGCTGCTATAGAAAGGCTTTTTTATTTTCTTGTATAGCTTTGCACAGAGAACACCCGAGTGTGCTCCTTGGCTCCCTTGGTCATAGTTCTGTGCTATATCAATGTCTGTTCTTTTTCCTCTGCGTTGGAAGATGCAGTTCTTCTAAACGTATTCAGGAGAACCGCACATTGAAGATAAGCCCATCATTTTAATATGTTGGCCGTTATTTCTGAGCTTTAGTATGCAATATAATTGACATGAAGTACAGATAATTTTCTATGGAGAGGGTGTTCTGACATTTGTAGATAAGGATATTCTGAGTACTATTGTAAAAAAAAAACTTTTTCTCAAGGTGAACCAATGGTGTCGTCAGAGGCAGGAATCTGGGACAACTTCAGTGTTAAAAAACAGCTTCTTCATTCCTGGTAAGTCTCTATTAAACGGTGTGGGTCAGAATTTTATGTAACTTCTGTAGGTGCTGTGGAGCGGCCCATAGGCCTATTTAATGTAAAGCTACTTTTTAGAAAATCTCATCACTCAGGAAATATCTCTATACAATCTTGTCAAAGGAAATTTTAGAAGGGCTTCTGCTTGACAGCTGTAGTTCATCTAGGTTAGGAAACAGCACCCAGCATGCCCTGACAGCTGCAAGTATAGTGCATGCTGAAAGTTGTAACAGCTGTAGAGGTTGGAGACCACTGGAAAAAAACATCAGAGCAGTGAAGTGTGTGGGAGAAGCTTCAGTGTAAAGGAGAGTGGGCTGCTGTTATATACATGGAAACAAGTGATGCTGCAGAACAGAAAAGTATTAAAGAGCAGTCAACTCTCCACACGGATTCCAGGTCTGGCCTGAAGTATTAGATATATACTCAAAAGGAGTGAACAGCGAGGCCTCATGTATACTACCGTAGTGGTGTGCACGGCCGTGATTTGCGGCTTGGACAACCGCGAAGTCACTCGCGGGCCGCCTGCAAATCGCAGGTCGTGCACATGGCTGTGTGCATTCCTTTCCATGAGCCTGAACCGCAAAATACGCTGTAATAAGACATGTCCTATCTTTTTGCGGTCCAAGCTCCTGGGAATTGCGCAGACCGTGGAAACCACAGTCGTGTGCATGGGCCCATAGAAATGAATGGGACCGCAATTCACCCGCAGATTTGCGGGTGAATTGTGGCCGCAAAAATAAGTTTGTGTGCATGGGGCCTTAAATGTACAGCGGTTGACGTTTGCTGTGGAAATAGAAGCACCTCCGGTGTGGTTTCCATCCTGTGTTGTAATGATAGGTACACAAGCTGGACATGTGATATGCAGTTTATATTGGCACTGCGGAGTTAACCACTTGTAATGCATCTTCTAATTCATGAAATACCAGTCCCACTGGAACTATTCATGAACAATGACACTGTACAATTCTTTCCTAAACTGGATTAGGCTTGTCAATTGTTCCTTGTTTTGTCCTCACGTAAATATATATTGCTTGACCGTAGGGAGTGTTTTACATTATTGACCTCATGTATCTTTTTTTTTTTTTCCCCAGCACTGTTATTGCAAGCAATATCCTGTTGGTTGATGAGATTATGAGAGCCGGAATGTCCTCTCTGAAAGGATGAATTTCAATCCGCTTTATGCATTTCCTATGCTGAACCGGTGGTTTCAGTGAATTCACATCACTTAATACAATAGCACCTATTGAAATTCGTTTGATCTAACTTTCAGAATTTATTTATTTCAGTTTTTTTATGGCACTGAAGTGTACAAGTTGGCCCTCCCATTCTTTGTACTCCATAATAAAAGGATAAGCGTAACCTTCACCAATAGTTTGCTTATAACTTCTTGGCAGATTGGCTAAAATGAAGGGGATTCAGGTTTATTCTTGTTTAATGTTTTGTTATACATAGTTTTATGAAGCTTTACACTTAGGCTATGTTCACACGGGGTTTTTTGACGCGGAAACCGCGTCGCAAAACTCGGCAGAAATGGCCCGAGAACGCCTCCCATTGATTTCAATGGGAGGCGTCGGCGTCTTTTTCCCGCGAGCAGTAAAACTGCCTCGCGGGAAAAAGAAGCGACATGCCCTATCTTCGGGCGCTTCCGCCTCCGACCTCCCATTGACTTCAATGGGAGGCAGGAGAAAGCGTATATCTCGCTGTTTTATGCCCGCGGCGCTCAATGGCCGCGGGCGAAAAACGGCGCGAAAATCGGCGTGCAGGGAGAGGAATATCTGCCTCAAAGTTCCAAACGGAATTTTGAGGCCGATATTCCTCCCCCAAAATACTCCGTGTGAACATAGCCTTAGACTACCCAAGTTATAACCGGGTCTCATAAAATGTTAGTGCAGCGGGAGCCACATGTGGCTCACAATCCGCTGGTGGGTGGCTCGCCCTAGGAACCTTGCGTTATAACCGTATGCTCTTGCTACAATATAATAACAGTATTACTAACATAGTCGATACCCAGAAAAGTGCCAATTTGGGTGCTGAAATACCAGTGTTAAATCTGAAATATGATTTTGTTACTGTATCCTATTACCATTGTTTTTTTTTTTTTTTACTTAAATGTGGCTCTTGGCCATCATTTAAAATTGAATGTGGCTCTTAAGGTATGAAAGGTTGGGGACCACTGCCATGTACCCCAAAATGGTATTGGTGAAAACTACAGCTCACCCTGCAAAATGTAAGCCCTCACACCTAAGTTGATGGAAAATAAAGTTGTGGCTCTCAGAATATGGCAACACAACATATTTTTTTTCTAGCAACGTTTTTTTTTTGTTTTTTTTAGAAGTGATTAAACCTAAAACAAAACTGAAATTTGGTATCACCGTAACCATATCAACCTGTAGAATAAGGTGAATATGTAGTTCTTACCGCCTTATGGATGCCATAAAAAGAAAACCCCCGAAAAGATGGTGTAATCGCTGTTTTTTTTTACCCATTTCACCCCACAAATTTTCTTTCCCTAATTCCTAGTACATTGTGCGGCACAATAAATGGTGTCATGAAAAACTACAACTTGTCCCACAAAAAACAACCCCTCATGGCTATGTCGACAAAGAAATAGAGAAGTTATTGCTTTTGGAAGGTGGAGAGGGAAAAACTGAAGTTGACCCGGTCTTCAAGTGGTTAAATTGACCATTATTACCCTACTTTCTTGGGTATGTTAAAACATAGGTTGAATTTGCTGTGGAAAACTCTGCAGCAAATCGGACCCAGGAAATTCTGGACGAACGTTCAACCAATTTGTTTAAGGGTATGTTCACACGCAGTGTTCAGGCGTATTTTGGGGCGTTTACACCTTGAAAAATGCCAGAAAAAAAAACTGAAGCTGAACGCCTACAAGCATCTGTCCATTGAAATTAATAGGAAAAACAGCATTTAGTTCATACGTGGCGTCTTTTTTTTTTAATTTTTTTTACGCCACGGTTTTAAAAAGACGCTCCGTAAAAAAAGTGCATGCCACTTCTTGAGCTGCTTTTTGGAGCTGATTTTCCATTGAACACTATGAAAAATGCCTCAAAAGAAGCTCCAAATTGAGGGCCAGTTCAGTTTTTTTTTTTACGTGGAAACCGTGTCAGAAAACGTGCCAAAAATGCCTCCCATTGATTTCAATGGGAGGCATTTTTCCCGCGAGCAGAAAAACTCTCATGGGAAAAAGGGATGTAAAAGGGGGCAATTGACTCTGTATCTCTCTCTTCTCCGTTCCTAGTCCGTTACCTGTTTCCTATATAGTCCGCTTACTTTGTATTCACAATGTGCACACTCCAGTCCTTCACACACCACAGGAGTAACATACAACCCTCGCAGATACTTAAATATATAAAAATACTTTACTCATAACAGACGTGACAGCAATATACACTACATCAAGATACAATACATTACATAGACAACACAACCACACACAGCTGCCTCTGTTCCTACCTTCCCTGGACACTTTGCACATGTGACTAGTAATGTGTATGTGTATATATAATCTAAATCCAGGTAGCAACCTTATACGGTCTCCTGGTACTATAACCAAAGCCAAATACAGCACCTGACGATTAGTACATATAGAGACTCATGCTTAAACAGCATGCATATATATATATATCTACTCTATAATCCACATGAGATTCCTAGAATATCTCAATGTACACATATAAAGTCTGCTGTAATGTTGTTATACTTGTATACATACACAGAAAGCACACATAACATCAGGAGCAAGCTAAATTAAGTGCTGATTGTCCAGGGCTGGCAGGAAAGACCCCGCACCAAGAGCTTCTCATGGCCTATATGTTCCTATCCCTGAGTTAAACCTACCCATTCCATTGACGCCGCCTTATGACCACCCATATCCCTTCCAATGTGCATCTGTACAGTATAGGTAAATCTAATCCCAGTATGCTCAGCTGTCTCTACATCCAGTTTACAATGGCTCCTTCCTGTACTGAGGTCCATTGTAATGCTAATAAGGCAGTAGTTAAGAATCTGACCAAATGGCTTCTGAGCATACTGCCACCTCAAAGGGTGAACACCACTGAATAATATCAGTATATACTATATCTATTTACCAGGTATATTTTATGTGGTCATAAGACAGTGTCTGGATGGGAACAATATTCTCCTGTAACAAGGAATAGACCCTATCTTTGGGAGTTTACGCCTCTGACTACCCATTGACATAAATGGGAGGCAGAGAAAGCGTATGTTGCTGCGTTTTATGCCTGCGGCGATCAACGGCCGCGGGTGAAAACCGGTGTGCAGGCAGAGGAAAATCTGCTTCAAAATTCCAAACTGAATTTTGAGGCAGATTTTCCTCCTGCAAAAAACTCTGTGAACCCAGCCTAAATATTCACACGGAGTATTTTGGGGGAGGAATATCTGCCTCAAAATTCCGTTTGGAACTTTGAGGCAGATATTCCTCTCCCTGCGCGGCGATTATTGCGCCGTTTTTCGCCCGCGGCTATTGAACGCCGCGGGCATAAAACAGCGAGAAATACGCTTTCTCCTGCCTCCCATTGAAGTCAATGGGAGGTCAGAGGCGGAAGCGCCCCGAAGATAGGGCATGTCGCTGCTTTTTCCCGCGAGGCAGTTTTACTGCTCGCGGGAAAAAGACGCCGACGCCTCCCATTGAAATCAATGGGAGGCGTTCTCGGGCCGATTTTGCCGAGTTTTGGGACGCGGTTTCCGGGTCAAAAAACTCGGCATAATACCCCGTGTGAACAGGCTATGTTCACACAGAGTATTTTACAGGCAGAATTTCTGCCTCAAAATTCCGTTTGGAAGTTCGAGGCAGATTTTCCTCTCCCTGCACGCTGATCTTCGCTGCGTTTTTTGCCCGCGGGCATAAAACGCCACAATACTTTCTCTGCCTCCCATTGAAGTCAATGGGAGGTCAGAGGCGGAAATGCCCAAAGATAGGGCATGTCGCGTTCTCCCGAGAGCCGGTTTTACTGCTCGCGGGAGAAAACCGCCTCCCATTGAAATTGACTGGAGGCATTCTCGGGCCGTGTTTGACTAGCTTTTTGGCACGGTTTCCGCGTCAAACTTGTCAAAATACTCCGTGTGAACTTAGCCCAAAAGAGGCTTCATTTTCAACTTCAAAAACACCTGAAAATCAGAGGCTGTTTTCTCTGAAAACAGCTCTGTAATTCTCAGCTGTTTTTGACTCCGTGTGTGAACATCTCCTACACACACACACACACACACACACACACACACACACACACACGTACACGCACACACACACTTTCCCGGACTGAACATATTGCAGGGAGCTGGGCTTCTAGCATCATAGTTATGTATAATTCTAGGTCTCACTGTGGGACAACTGTCCTGTACGGTAATCATGTTTTCAGTATGGGACAGTTGTCCTGCAGCAAGGCAGTGACATCTAGCAGCATCATATATAACTATGATGATAGAAGCCTGGCTCCCTGCAATGTGTTTGGTCCGGGAAATGTGGCCGACATAGGGACTGTATATCACGGACCAAACACGCTAGTGTGTGGGAGGCCTAAGTTACAGATTTTTGGCCTGGATTTGCCATTGCATAAGAGGTGGGGAGCCTGTAGTCCCCTCCCCTTGCGTTACCATAGCAATGTCCCTGCTTCCCCATCTGGTCTGCATTGAGCTTGTCTTCTGGGATGTTATGGTCACATGGAATTAAAGACTGTCACCAGTTTATCATTTCCCTATCTCTTAACTAATCTAATAGGTGCTTTGATTCTAATATCTACAGTGTGACTCGTTTTTAAAAAAAATTGTTTATTTGCAAAGATATGAGCGTTTTTCTAAATATGTAAATGAATCTTTAATTAGAGCAGTGGGAGCTAACGCCAGTGATTCTCTTGAGGTGGAGCTACCTCACAGCTACTGCTGTCCTATCAGCATGAAGCTGCTTCACACAGTGTGAGAGACTGAGGCTGGAGGGAAGGGGGATCACTTCAAATAGCCATATGTCTGGCTTTGGACCACATAGAACAGTTGTGTTGGTGGCGTATGAAAGATGAGCTACAACCAGAGATATTGCCAGTTGATGACAGTTGGGAATGAAAGCTGTATACTATATAATTACACTGTGTTGCTGGGCAGGGAAGGGGGAGAAGCTGTAAGCTGATTGGACAGAGTCATACAGAAGACATTACACCGCCCAGAGTGAAAAGAAAGTCCTGTATTTTACCATCCGCCACACTATCAGATTTGGAAAAATGGTCATAACTTTGCAAATTATGAATGTTTTTAAAAACAAATCACACTGTAGTTATCAGCAGCTAAGTGCCTATTATATTAGGAGATAGGGAATTGACAAACTGGTGGCAGTCCCTTTAAGTCTTCCCAGGAGGGTGGTAGCAGTGAGGCATCACTGAGAATGCTAGGAGAGGTAATGGGTGGGGTTTTTTTTGTTTGTAGAAAAATTTGCAGCTGTTGGGTGTTCGATGTGGATTATTTCTTCCCCACTGAAGTCGATGGGGAAAATTCATAACAAACATGCAACTGTTCCGCAGCATAAACTGATGTGCTACGAATTAAAGAAAATCTGCAACGCAGGTCAATCTTTTCATGGAAATGTTATTTATTAAAGCTCATCCACTTTTGATCCTGTAGTACTGAAAATCCAATTCCGGTACATGTGAACGGAGCCTTTTAAGAATTTTATAAGGCACCAGATCAGTGTGCCCCACCTCCCAACAAAATGGTAGTAAAACCATACATAGGACCACAATTGTCCTGTCCTACGGCAATGTTGAAAATTTAGAAACAAGGATTCAAGAGCCATGAGATCGTCTAGCCACTCGCGCTGATCATCAAATTACCTATGGATCTAGTGGTATTGTATATCATATACTGATATTTAGTTTCTGTGCAACTATTGTAAAAAGATGAACCCATATTTATGGGTATTATAAAATCCTCGTTTCATCAGTGCACTACTGACCTATTATACTTTTTATTCCAAGTTGCACAGAATTTCTGAAATACCATATAACTTTAAGTTAGTTGATGCATAACCCACAGTTAATTCATATTAGCTGCTGTCTTCATCTTGCTTTTCACACAAATTTGCATGCACATTGTGTATTTTGAACTTTGGAACTTAATGTTTCAGGTGAGGACTTTTGGAAACCACTATCGAAACATATCGGGAAGTTCTAATTTTACCATCCCATGAAGTGTCCACAGATAAGCAATCTACACAAACTGCTTTATAGATTCACTCTTTAGCGTCCATGTGCGTGGCCTTGCACGCAGAGTAGAAGACCAGTACAGAAGTCCACCACCACCACTCATATTACCACCACATTCACATCGTGTGGCATTGGATCTGGAGCCATATTGTCGCTGGGCACTATGTCCTGGTTAGAAGTGTGTTTTAGTGTCTGCTCTACAACTGGATCTGTGATGTTTTCTGACAAGCCTTTCCTCCTGCCTCTCCGTTCTCTTTGCTGATAGATTTTAATTTTCTTGTGTGCAATTTCTAATTTCCTTTCGAGGTCCCAAATTTTTTTTTTAATTTCAGCAGGTCTTGGTAGGCAGTAACTGTGGTCACCATGAGAGGCTGAGTATTTCTGTATGGCTGTAGCAGATCCAGGTGAAGGCTTCTCTTCTGACTTTGTAATGGCCGCTTTCTTAAGAGCTATCTGAGATAAGAATATATAGTGAGTCTGTGAAATTTACTTTCTAAAAGGTTACGTAATAAATCTGAACATTAAGGCTATGTGCACACACAAAATTAAAACCGTCTGAAATTACAGAGCTGTTTTCAAGGGAAAACAGCTCCTCCTTTTCAGATGTTTTTATTCAGTCACGTTTTTAACAGCCGTTTTTGGAGCTGTTTTTGTATGGAGTCTATGAAAAACAGCTCCAAGAATGGCTGAAGAAGTGACATGCAATTTTTGCGGCCGTTTTGAAAAACAGACGCGTAAAAACCGCCCTGTTGGAACAGAACGCTGTTTTTCCAATTGAAATCAATAGGCAGATGTTTGGAGGTGTTCTGCTTCCGATTTTTTTAGCAGTTTACGGGCCGGAAATAGCCCGTGTGAACATACCCTAATAGTGTCTGTCTCATAAAGGCAACACCTTTACAAAATGTCCTATTAAGACATGGACGCTATAGAGAGCACCTTCATTTATTAGCAAGCACAAAGTGGTTTTCACGCTGTTGGACCCACACCATCCATATAATAAAATTACCTTCACGGAAAAAAATATGGCTAAACGCAGCTTCCCTGGGCAAGAATGGGTTTCTGGAGCTGGACATGCTTCAAGTAGAGAAAAGGGTTCTCTAGTTTTTAACAACTTGGTAGAGCCGTTTTCAGATCGGACGCACACTGCATGAAAGTGGTAAACTTCTGTCGGCCATGTGACAAAACAAAGTAGGTCCCATGAGCCTGGATATGGTGTCCAATAGCGATCGGACAAGTCTAAGAAGTTGGCGGCGGCAGCAGTTAACTTTTTTTTTTTGTGTACACTAAGACCTGGAAATGACCTTCTTGACTAGTTACATAATGAAACGTGTCAAACCCGAGTGCTTACCTTTTCCACCATATGGTCTGGATAGATAAATATTGTAGGCACTGCATTTGTTCTTAACCGTACAGTTTGCCCTGTTCTGTCAAAACACGATTCGTCAAAGTGTCTCGAACATAAAAACGTGTGCAGGCTTGGAGAGAAGTATTCTCGGTTCATAAGATTAAGCCATTGCTTTCTTCTTTCTGGGTTTGCTGGAAATCTGTAGAATATAGAACACTTAATTTTTTAATATTAATCTTTACCAGTTAGGTGGCAGTTTTAGTGGTGGCTACAGGCAAATAGGATTTTATCTAACTTTATGGTTGTGTAAAGCGGGGGATTTGGAGCTATGTAAAAGAAAAACTGAGCTCTGACCCATAAAGATTATATTCTAAAAATAAATCCGCATAAGATATTGGATATACTTAGAAAGAAGATTCGGTTAGGAAACCGCTCTGTAATTTCAGCCGTAATCGACGCTGCCGTGTGAACATACCCTCAGAATGACGGACGGTCACAAGCTGCAGCGGTCACATGGGATGGAACGTCATACCAGGAGGCCAGACTGCAGGACGTGAGAGCGACGCTTCACCATGATTATGATGAAGTATAGGCTTTTTTTTTTTTTTTTTTTTTTTTTTAACCGCACCACAAACATATAAAAAAAAACAACCTATGTTTACCCGTAGTCATGGCGAAGCGTTCCTCTGACATCCTGCAGCCCGGCCTCCTGGGATGACGTTCCATCCCATGTGACCGCTGCAGCAGTCACATAGGATGAAATGTCATCCCTGGACACAGAAGCAGAGAGATCTGGGTAAGTATAATCTTTTTTTTCCTTTTACGGAATTGCGATTTTTGTGGTGGGTTTGCAGATTTTCTGCCACAACAATCGCAACATCTGCTATATGTTGCAGGCTTGAATTCAATGAGGAAAACCCGCAACAGAGCCAGCAAACCCACAGCGTAAATTGACATGGTGCAGGTTTTAAAAACCGCACCGCAGGTAAATTTATGAACGTTTTTTTCAGTGTATTTTTTATGCAGCATGTGGATGAGATTTGTTCAAATCTTATCCACTCTGCTGCTACTGTAATACGCTGTGGATTCTCCTGTTGGCAGAAAAATCCAGTGTTTATGCTACGTATGGACATACCCTAAGCCTGGGTTCCCACAGTGCAGATTTGCTGAGATTTTGCATGTATTTTTGAAGCCAAAACCAGGAATTCAACCTAAACAGAAGAAATATCTAAAGGCTTTATAGGTCCGCTCTCCTGGATACAATTCTGGTTTTGGCTTACAAAATGCACCCAAAATCTGCACTATGGGAATCCACTGATGCAACAAGTCATTTCATGAAAATTCTTCCTTACTATATATTCAGAAACCTCAGTCACGAAACTGCAGACCACGTAAAGTTTCAGGGCAGTGTCGTCGCGCTGAGGTGCATAGTGCATAAAAGTCACCAACGCGCAAACCAATAACTGCAGAGTTCAAATAAAAATATCATGGTTGTGTCAAAAAAAAATTCTTATGGGTGCTGGAAAAAGGTCCCTTACTCTTATGGACGGTCCTGGAATTTATAGACTGTTGACAGCCCTGCTACGGGCCAGAGACACCATTCACACATCGCTTAAAAGGGGTGATCAAGGATTTCAATATCTACGGCTGATGTTTTCCGTGTTGCAGACAAAAACTTGTGTGGGATCCGCTGCAGAAACCCCATTTACATGTATGGGATGCAGATGGTCATCGGATTTAGCATCAAAATCCATGTCAAATCGGACATATGGACGGGGCCATAGATTTCTGCTGCAGTCCAGTTACCAGTTGCAGTGGTGAAAACAAATGCTTCAACAATGTCTTACGTCCCAGTCACAATGGGGCAGAGTTACACTTTTTGGTGTAAAGTGTAAGGCCTCATGCACACGGCTGTGATTTGCGGCTCGGACAGCAGCAGGAGTGTCACCTGCGAGCCGCCTGTAAATCGCGGGCCGTGCACATGGCCACGTGCATTAATTTCTAGGAGTCTGGATCGCAGAACATAGCCGTAATAAGACACGTCCGTTCTTTTTGCAGTCCAGGCTCCTGGGCCATGCGCGGACCGTGGAAACCACGGTCGTGTGCATGGGCCCATTGAAATGAATGGGGCTGCAATTCACTTGCATATTTGCGGGTGAATTGCGGCTGCAAAAATCTGTTCGTGTACATGGGGCCTAACAGAAAAAAGTAGCAAAATCAGGGCCCACAACAAATTTGCTGGAAAAAAAAATTAATTTACTTTTCACATCATTTGCCAAATTTAAAAAGTGAAGAGAAAAGTGCATGGTCGCCAATGAGGCAAAGTCTTAGCCAAATGTCTTCTTACGAAAGCTATAACATGGTGCAAAAATTGCGCACTTCTTTATCTGCTCATAGGAGTAGATGGGATTTTCTGACAATCCCAAATGCGCCAAATTGTGCAAATAACTCTAACTAAGACTGGGGTAAGATACTGTGGAGTGAATGGCACTGTGCCCCCCTATTCAGGAGTATTTGGAAGGTCTGGAAACCGCATCAAATATGGCAGCAAGTGATCCGACACTTTGGAGCTATTGTCTGGGTAAAGCCTTGGCACCAGGGCATCAAGCTACCCTGCTGTATTGACAACTTCTAGTTAGCGGAGAACTGCTACAGCACAACCTCTACGTGTGGCATTCATTACCTACCTATGAAAGGTTACCAGGTTGCCTCTTTTAGAGTTGTTGGAACACCCAAAGGCTACACACGTAGTGGGCATTGCTATCACTTCTCCTATTATATATCTACGTCCATCTCCGTTCCCAACATGGCCGCCGAAAGCTTCACATTGTCACGTGATCGCTGCGCTTTCCCCATGGCCGGTGACGTCACCGATTTTTAAGGTAGAACGGGGTAATTCGATGCCTGAAAGAATTGGGCTGTTGAAGGTTCACCACCACCCCAAATGACAGCTTGCTCAGCAGACTGCTGCCTCATAGTGCACTAAGCCGCAGCAGCCAGAGCCGTGTAGTCTGCTGGTAAACTCGTAGATCTCTGCACATTGGACTTGAGTCACGGGCTGTGATACAGGAGCAGCGAGGGACAGCAGCAGCCGCCGCCTGACACTGTAAGTCATTCATTATAATGACATCATCCTTCATTGATTGCAGGAACGATAGACCGATTCGGTGCACACGGGAGGGAGGACACTGCAGCGCTGTCACCTGCAGGACTATTTCATGTCCGTCCATGTGATCCGTTGTGTGAGGGGCTGATGCAATCACAAGCGGAGTAGACATCATCTGTCACTCAGCCTTCATACACATCGTGCAGCTCAATGAATCGGAGGTTTGCTGTAACTTTCTTTAGCGCAGTTCACATTAGTGGACTTGTGGTCAGGCAAGTATTACCAGGGCTTACTGTGAATGCACTTAAATAACTGTTGTAGATGTTGTAACCAATGATGCCGACTTTCTAGAATGACCCATTATGATGGAATGAGGCGAGTTGTAGTCTATAATACACCACATTCTAATGTCTGCACATTGTATTTGTAGTCCTTCAAGCTTCTGCTGTACATTCTCATCATAGGTAGTAGTGATGTATGGCTTATGTTACAGGCACAAACTGGAAACTCCTGGAAAAAATAATTCATCATTATCCACCATGTACTATTTTAACAAAAAACATACTGCAAAAAAAATCTATATACAATATATAAGTACAGAATACTACGCACCCTATGAAAGTGACATGTGTGAAATGACTTCATCTGACATAACCTGTTGATCTGCATCAGCAGAAAGAATTGAGCAGAGATTCTTTTTCTTTATACTGCCTCATAACTGGCATACATACATTACTGTGGGAAAATACTGTAAAGTAAGAATGCTTTCAAATATAGAAGTATTATTAGGTGGTTGTTTTTATCAATTAACAAAATGCAAAGTGAATGAACAGAAGAGAAAACTAATTTAAATTAATATTTGGTGTGACCACCCTTTGCCTTCAAAACAGCATTCAGTTTCCAGTTTGTGGCTGAACCAATATACCAATATACCAATATTTGGCACTCAAAAATGTGCACATGTGAAAGGGGTTGTCTCGCGTAGGATATTTATCAGCTAGCCACAGGATAGGTGAAAAATGTCTGATCGCTGAGACCCACAACGATCATTAGAACAGGAGTGCCGAGATCCCTGTTCTTTCCCACCGCACGATCACAGCGAGGAAGCGTTTGAATGGAGCGGTAGTCGTGGATGTGTCCTGCAGCTCAATGTAATGTATATGGGGCAGATGGAAACAACCGAGTAAAAAAAAAAAAAAAGTGTAAATATTCTTACTGATCTTTGCAAATGTCAAATTAAGGCTCTGTTTACATCTGCGTTGGAGTCTACATGGCAGATTCTGTCAAATTTGATGAGAAAAATAGTGAAAATATTTTTTCTTTCAAAATGACCGTTACATTGGCAGAATCTGACGGACCCCATTGGTTTCCATTGTGTGACAGATCCAGCACCGCGTCGCGGCTTACTTTGTAAACAGAAGCCACAATGCAGATGGGAACGGAGTCTAAGAAATGGCCAGTTATTATACTCTGCCTCAGTTACAATACAATTTAAAGTAATCCTGCAACAGAAATCTAGTATTGCATCACATCTTATAACATTCCAGCATCGGATATTTTCTGCCACAACCGCTAACAAAACATGCAAGTTAAATGAAGAATAAAATGCCTTTAAGTTTGAGTTCATATTTGTGTTTTTTGCAGTAGGTTTTTTTTGTTTTTTGTTCTGCAACTGATTTAGACTGATCATGATGGATCCTGTAAAAACCTGATCACGAGACAACCAATGAAGACTAATTCATTTTGGTATTAGTAAGATCCCGAAATAATTTATAGGTTCCATTTTTTTAAAACAAAAAGCATGGCAAAAAAAAACAAAAAACATTCCCCCCCCCCAACGTTAGGCAAAACGGAGCGATGTGGCCCCTTCATTTTTTTTTATCCAGGTAAGCTTGCATGTGGCGGAGCTGGATAAACATTTAAGGGGTTGCAGCTTTGTTCTGCTGATTGTGGGGTAAGACCCCCACCGATCACACTTTGATGGTCATCCTAGGAATAGCAATGTTGTTTTCCTACAAAACCCCTATATGCTGCTTTTTACATGCCAGTATTTTGCATCAGTATTTGGCGGCCAAACCCAGGAGTGAAACCTATACAGAAAAAGTACATTGGAAACATTTGCACCTCTTCTGTGTTTTGGACCCCCTCCTGGTTTTGGCTAACAAATACTGAAGCAAAATACTGACAAGAATACTGCCGTGTGAAAGTGGCCTTAAAGGGTAACTAAACGTTCAACAAACGTCTGACATGTGGATTGGTGGGGGTCCGAGCACTGAGATCCCCACCAATCACTAAAACGAAGCAGCTGAAGCTCTCATGTGGGTGCTCAGCCGCTTCGTTGCTGTTCGGCTTTTTCCGGAAATCAATGTATCGGAGTACGGGCTCAATAGAAAGTCTATGAGCCCGTACTACGATACATCGGCTTTCCGGAAAAAGCCGAACACAAAAGAAGCGGCTGAGCGCTCACACAAGCACTTCTGCCTCTTCGTTTTAGCGATTGGTGGGGGTCTCAGTGCTCGGACCCCCACCAATCCAAACTTCTGACATGTCACTATGACATGTCAGAAGTTTGTTGAACGTTTAGTTACCCTTAAAAGGTTAACTAAACTTTTAAAAAACTTTTGACAGGTCAGAAGTTTTGATTGGTGAGGGTTTGAGCACTGAGACCCCAACCAAATGCTAAAACGAAGAGTCAGAAGCACTTGGGAGGGTGCCATACCGCTCTGTTTCTGATCGATTTTCCTCAGAAAGCGAGCGGTGCATGAGCTTGATTTTAGCAAGCGGTGGGGTCTCAGTGCAGGGATCCCCATCGAATAAAACTTCTGACCTGTCACTATGACATGTCAAAAGTTTTTAAACATTTGTTTAGTTACCCTTTAATTGGGTTCTGTGAAAATATATAAGTAAAGCTCTAATAATACAGCAATAGGCTAGTAAACAGCCCAGCTCCATGGAGCCCTGGTGCCATATCTATATCACACGTCACATATTGGAAGGCATATATCTCTTAGCATTCAGCCATTGATGAAATAACCACCGATGAGTGAAAAAAAGTTCAAAAAAAGCATAGCACGTGAGTTTTGTTTGCAGTTATATTCCTGTGCATGAACTTTTCACGTGATTCCAGATAGGACAGCCCTGGACAGATAAGTAAAGCTGCAGAAAGAGCATCTTGGATTGTGGCGGTAAAGTTTGCAGTAACTGATATCGCTTTTTATAGTGGACGTTTCAGCTGTTCAATGCCATATACAGTTTGCTTAACAAATTGTAACAATTTCTCAATCAGCATTAAATGACTAATCGTAAGGAATACTGCATAAGTTGACCTTTCCCCAGTCTTTCTATATCTGTAGTGTAACAGGTTATGTCATATCGCTCAGTGGATTACCTAATGTATGTATTACATGAAAAGCGAACATTGCACTGCAGCGAACTTCTACCTGCCTATTCTATACATAGAGCTGAAAGAATTTATGAGAAGTGATCCTTCTTTATATATCTTCCTTTACAGACCCTACTGCTGACGTTTGATCCATGTGCACACATATCAGGTAAATACTATAATAAATGTATGTTCTTTCCTTTTCCTGACAGAACAGGAATCTACAGAAAAAATAGTCACCAAATAGATTGTGACACATGCTATCTGCCATTTAGAAGTAAAAAATAAAACCAAGCAGGACCAATAAGATTTTTTCTTCGGTATGGTTATTTAACAAATTACTGTATGTTGTCTTCAGAATGTATTGCATTATGGATCTACTGTGTGTCTATGCAGTACTCTGTAATCTGTACAAGCATTAGTATGCATTTTTAGCATTTAGCAGCTTTGGAACTATCATTTTGTCACTCAGTCGCCCATGCTTCATAGGTATACATAGTCCCCGCACTCTTTTCTCTCTTTCTGTGGTTCATTTGAATTTACTGCAACGCCTGGAACTGATTCTTCTTTTGCATTGTGAAAACATTAAATAGTACAGATAACTAGTCTGGCATCTTATTGGTCCTAAAGTTGTAAAAATTTTATTGTGCTTGCCTTATGTTATTTGTTTGACAGAAAGAACATAGTATGCGATAGCCACTAAATATTGTTAAAGGCGATGTAAACCTTTGAAGTAAATTTTTTTTTTCTAGCCTTTAAGCTTTGATTCGTTACACATGCTCTATATTTCTGAAAGAATGCTTTACACAGTGGCCAATGAGTTGATGCTAGTTTTTTGTGTAAAATGTAAATTCTGCAAGTTTTTGGGGACTATTCTCCTCACCCGTCAAATTTGAAAAGTAAGAGAAAATAGCGCAAATTTTCGTCTACTCATTGCAGGTGCAGACAGATTGTTTGCATGTTTGAGAGGTCAAAATGCGCCAAATTTATTAAAAGGCATGTGCTTTTTTAATTAGATTTGGCGCAAATCTCACCAGCTACCCTCTCGAATTTGAAATGCGTAAAATACCCCAGTCTTAATAAATGTGGGCTAGCATGTTTTATTAATATATATAATAAGTTTCTTAATAAACCGCTATCCCTCTTATTTCCCTGACAGAAAGGTGCACCATAGAATGTCTTCCCTCTCACAGCTGAAGGAAAACTTCCGCAGGGCGGACGCAGTTTGCTTCGATGTGGATAGCACGGTTATAAAAGAGGAGGGAATAGATGAACTGGCTAAGTTCTGCGGCGTAGGAGATGCTGTAGCAGAAATGTAAGTGGATCTGTACAAAGACACAAATCCTGTAGGATCCTTTATCTTACTCCAGATATAAGCGTTGCTCATATTATCTGCTGTATTCTATAAATATATTCTTGTAGTCATTTATTTTTTGTCACATATTCTATTTAAGAAAAATGTATATAAATTTTGAATATGTCTTACAATTTTGGAGTGGTTTTATCAAGACAATGGTGAAAAAAATGAACTGATGTGTAAGACTATGTCCACATCCCAGTTGTTGGCTGCATTGACGTATACGCCGGAAAGCACCCGATATATACATTAACCCCTTGATGACACGGACAATTTTCGTCTTTCCAAAAGCCATAACTTTTTTATTTTTTCGTTGACATAGCCATATGTGAGCTTGTTTTTTGCAGGACATTTTGTAGTTTTTCATGGCACCATTTAATGTACCATATAATGCACTGGTAAACTGAAAAAAAAAAATAATTTGTGGAGTGAAATGGGCAAAAAAACTGCGTTGATTGAGCGATGTGAGTTCTTTTTTTTTTTTTTTGCGGGGCGAGCTGTAGTTTTTTATTGGTACTATTTTGGCAGGGCTTAACAGAGGCAGAATCACATCGCAGGGGGGCCGACGGGCTGTTGGAGGGGGCCGCCCCATTCTTTCTAGCGGCTTAGATGCCGCTGTCACTATTGACCGAACTATCTAAGTGGTTAAACGGCCCGGAACAGCGCGATCGCTGTTCTTGGCCGTTAGTCCAGGGTGTCAGCTGTAATACACAGCTGACACCCACAGTGTATGGAGCAGGCTCAATGCATGAGCCCGCTCCATACTTCACCCCCAGCACCAGAACGTACTGGAACATCCTGGTGTGTGAAGGGGTAAAACAAAGGTTGTGACGGAGGCCTAAAAGCAGCATCCTGGAAACAATGAAAATGGGAATAGCACCAGATGATCACCAATGTGGTTACTTGAAGTTTAGTATGCAGCAGACTGTCCCAATGGGTTAACTCTTACCCATCACATCAATAGTAGAAAATAGCAATTGGATGTCAGCAACCTTGCAAAAGTTTCATATTCATTTCATTCATCCATCCATCAAAAAATACACCTAGCACCAATTGTATTTTTCTAACAGTGGCATCCGTTATCCACAGGTTATAATGGTATCTGTTTAACAAATACATCATGAAATCTCATGACCCTTTCCATAACGTATCCATTAAACAGATACTGATTATAGGTAGCCTATAGGTGACTGAGTCCGCTGCTAGCCATCCATCACTCATAGACAATTATGGCATCCGTTTTATGCATACATTATGAAAAGCTCATGTTTATGTTAACGGATGCCTGTGACCCATTACCCATAGGCTCCCATGTTAAAAATAAATATATATATACCTCGCGCTATACATTTTTAGGCAGGATCCCGCTGTATGGAATAGCGTAGTCTACTACTCTTTTTCTTGCAAGAGAAAATAATTTATACTGACGTTTACTACCCCGATGGAGGCCAAAATTATACTGTTTTGGCCTCTGTTGGGCCAATGGAGCCTTATGGACAAGTTTAGCATGTAAGTTGAGCGCATAAACGCTAAACACAGGGCCAAAACGTGATGTGAACAGGGCCTAATGCATTTCCATCCCCTGTCTGCGGAAAAAAGCCTCACATTTCAGTAAACATGTTTTCGGACCCTCCACTGCTATAGGTTATGACATAGAAGAGAAGCAACACCTTTTAGTTCTTAAAATGTATATCTCATTCTCTTCATGTTTATAGAAGCTACTGTCAGTAATTTTCCACAGCAGCTACCCCAGTATTCCAGTTACTTCATTATTTTTTTCTTCTGTGGGCACTGCTTACCGCCACACAATGGATGGGGCAGACTGCCAGAAATTCTGGAGCATGAGCCTAGACTGCAGATCATGTGAGGGGCACAGTGGGTGCCATGTGGACATTCCTTTTTATTTCCCTCAGTAACAAAGAAATTCCAACAGTGAATATCTGTCGAATGAAATTACAGCTGAATAACAATCAGAGATTGTCTTGCTGCATTACTATTAACATTACCGATTTAACTACAGTGGTGGTCGGGGTCTTGAAAGGAAACCCTCAACATTGTCCTCTAAACATTAAAAGGATTGTCTAAATTCTAGTAAATAAAGACCATTCCCCAGATTTCATACGGAGGGGTTTTCTGTCTGATTCCATCTGAATTGTGGCCTGTTCCATATGTATGTATCTCCATACACAGTCTGACGGAGCCTGTACGGCAGTGCAGATGCACAGTTTTTCTTTTATTATTGTTTGCCAGAATAAATTTTCCCTTATAAGTTATTTTCTCATTTACTGTATTTACTTTTTTAAATATAAAAAACAATGAAAAGGGCTGTATCCCTATTGGGCATATGGACATCTTCCAAGCAGGGAGCCATTAACAAAGAGTGGCTCTTGCTATGGTGGACCAAGCCATCCATGTATTACATGATTGCCCATTTATTTGAATGGCATGTGCTACTATGTTTACCCTGTGGGTAAAATATATTGCTGGTTCCCTCTTTCCAAAAGAGCTGTTATCGCTGGGGGTTTCCAAAGCTAGACCCACTGCGTTCAGCGGACCACAAATACTGTTTCAATTTCAATATCTGGAAAAAGATATTGCTTAAAGAGCACTTGTCACTAGGTCATATCAGTTGAATTGATTTACTGACCTGAAAAGCGTCGTTTCCCTGATTCCTGCGCTGTTTTTTTTCCCCCCGGTAACCCCATTCCCGTATCAGAGATATAGCCCACTGTTTTATTGGCTCCCTCTATTCTAATTTTTCTGTAGTTAGCCAACAGGGCGGCATCAGAGGCAGCGAAGCTAGCTCCACCTTGTTGGCTTACTACAGTAAATTAGGATATAAGAAGCCAACACAACAGTGGGCCATATCTCTGGAATGGAAAAAAAAGAAAAAACAGCGCTGGAAACAGGGGAAACCGTGCTATTCAAGTCAGATAACCAGTTCAACTTATATAACCTTGTGGCAGCTCCTGTTTAATTTTGACATAAGCATCAAATTCTCGTCACCTATAGATGTCAGTGGGTCTGCCATTGCAAGGCTCAAAAAGTCGGGCATATTATACATACCAGGACCCTAAAAATGGCCATCTTATAAAAGAGTCTCAAATAAATTATATACGAATTGCTTGACACATTAGTTCTAAGACTGCTCAGCTTGAGGTACATAGTCCTTTATACTTTGACTAGCTTGCCGCAGGAGTTTTGTACAAGCAAGCAGTTTTGCATTGTGATTTTAGGTTTTCCTTGTTGATTTTTTCTTAGGACTCGCAAAGCAATGGGAGGATCTCTGACCTTCAAGGCTGCTCTGACCGAGAGACTTGCGTTAATTCGCCCATCAAGGGAACAAGTACAAGCTTTGATAACAGAGCACCCTCCAAGGCTCACAGAGGGGATCAAGTGAGTTATCTTTTTGTGCAAGGTCAGTCTAAGTACATAGGGAGGTAGAAACAAGTGGATTCATGAATATCTTTACGTTGTGACATGTTGGCATTTTACCAGAAAATACTGACTGCTTGGTGGGTGAGTCTTCTATCATGGGACCATCTACATTCATTTCCCTTTGTATTTATTATATCACCATACCCATACCATAAAATCTCAGCCTGAAAGGGAAGATTTATAATTACTGGCAAATAATGGAGATTTCAGTTTTCACATAAATAATATGCTAACACTGACCCACAAGTGAGATTTTAAAAACCTGTGGTTTTCTGTTCCCTGTCTGAATATAAATCTTGTAGTCCAACTAACTAGTCTGTGTTCCACTGGTTTTTAAATATTACTTGCAGGTCATGTGGTGTCATTGTTTTGGTAACCACAGGGAGCCATGTGGGGTTCAATCTTCCGTCGATAAAAATGAATCCGTGTATAATAAAAAGTTATTCGACTTACTAAAAAACTTTGGGGGAGATGGTTAAAGAATGTGCCAGTCTTAATTAAAAACAAAAGGCTATGTACACCTTTGAAATAGTTTTTTTTGTTTTTTAAATAAAAATGTCTATCAGTGTGATTGGTGCAACTTTCTAAATACCTTTTATTAAAAATTAGTTTTACTTTTATGAGATACAGCTGCTTTGTGTCTTTCATACGGAGCAGCTGTATCTTGCGCTGAGACCTGAATCCGTCAGGTCATTGGGACTGACTGGTTCAGTGTCAGCGGGTTTTGCGTGTCTGACATGTAGGATCAAGCAGTTATCGATCACATCTAAGTTCATGACTTAGATGAGATCGATAACAGGTGGATCCTGCGTGTCAGAGACACGCAGGACCGGCTGACACTGAACCCGTGAGTCCCAATGAGCTGACGGATTCAGGTCTTAGTGCAGGATACAGCTGCTCCGTATACAGAATACAAGGCAGTTGTATCTCAAGAAATAAATATCATTTTTAATAAAAAATATTTAGAAAGTTGCACAAAACACACTGATAGATATTTCAAAGGTGTACATAGCCTTTAGGGCCCTTTTGCATGGGACATTTATCGAGCAAACAAACATTCACAGACATTATCATTTTCGGCAGCACATCTCCCTGTGTAAACAGGGAGACGTTCTCCTGACATAATGGAAATGTATGGGAACAAGTGATTGTAGTAATGATCGCTCGTCCCCAAACATAGCTCCTTGTGAAAGGAGCAAACGAGCGCCGATCAACAAGCTGCCTGGTTGATTGGCGCTAGTTTACGCGGCCCAAGCAAAAGGATCCTAAGAGGCACACGCTTCTTAATAAATGTGTTGCATTTTGGCTGTCCGTGCGCCACTAAATGAAATCTATACCAGCTGGGAGCTGGCCACTATAATTTACACTTTTTTCTGGCAAGGGGTACGGTTGCCACACCCCTTCTGCTGAGCTCCGCCCACTTTTTAAAAAGTGCCAAGAGCTGGGGAAATGGTCTAATAGTCACAATTTTTGATAATATTGGTTTGTTTGCAACGCTGGTATAGGAACTTTAACTCCTCCCCCCCCCCCCCCATTGTGTTTCATTTTTCACTATTTCACCTGTTTGCTGTCAATGAATGGGAACATTGTTTGCTGAAAGAAAAGATGCTGATGCTGAAAACCATTTGCTAAACTAGTATCCAATTCGCTGTTCGCTAAATACATAATCACCACAGGTCTTTCTGTTGTCTTGATGGTTTCCTACAATTTAAAGAGGACCTGTCAGCTCTTCTGACATGGGCGTAAATACTGGTACCCATTAAATAAACCGTTTTACAGCATCTTTTCTTAGAATTTTGCATTGTACCGTTCCTCTGTTATTCCTCCTACAAATTTATAAATAAATTGACAACTGGGTGTCATTCAGAAGGGTCAGGATTCTGAATACACATGATGTCCAGGCTGGAGGTCATGTGTATTCATTATCAGGACACTTGTGTATGTGGCTGCACATCGTTCTAGTAAGAACACTATGTGCTGTGTAAATGAATGCAGAGGAGTGTATGACGCTGACTGGTCACTGATTGGTCAGCGTCATACAAGTAAACACGCCCAGTTAAAAACACAATACACGCCCAGTTGGACATACGAAAAAAAACACGCCCAGTTGTCCATTTCAAAGGTCATTTGCATATATATAAAATAGCTCATAACTTGGCCAAAAATAAACGTTTTTAAAAAAAACAAAACGTTACTGTTATCTACACTGCAGCGCCGATCACATGCAATAGGAGATAGGGATTTGAGAATCTGGTGACAGAGCCTCTTTAACAGAGTAGGCAAGAGCTATCAGCGTATTTAACTGTCAGAGCATTGTTTACACTGGATAATACATTGTTATAAATCCTCAGCTGGGAGAAGTATTAGGCTATGTTCACATGGCGGATTTTGCTTGGCGGATTCCGCAACGAAATTCGCCGCAGAATTCACTTTGATGGGAGGTTTGGGTGGAATCCGGCCGAAGATTGGGCAGGACGATACTTTTGTCCGTTAGCTGAAAAAATCAGCTAGCCGGAAAAAGAAGCGTCTGTCTCCCATTGAAATGAATAGGAGGTGGAATTCTGCGGCGGAATCCTCTGCAAAAATTCCTCTGTGTGAACATAGCCGCACTCTGGGGCTCCAAACACATTTTTCGTCACATGACCATTTTGATTTACCTTCACTAACAGCAATCAGAGATCTTGAAAAGTGTGAGGAATTAAATAAAATATAGTACTTATACATGTATAAATAATAATAATATTAATAGGTGTCTTTATCACTGACTGAAAACTGTTGCAAAATGACACTTATTATAAAAGGGTCTCTGGGTTTTTATGTCCAGATATATTTATTTTTTTATCTTGTAGTACAAGGAATTTATCTTTTTTTTTTTTAGATTTTGTTTTATAATTTTTGTAATTAGTATTTTTATCTTTTCTAGAGAGCTGGTTCACAGACTGCACCAGCGAAATGTACAGGTTTTCCTCATATCTGGAGGATTTCGGAGCATTGTGGAGCATGTAGCCACAGCGTTGGACATCCCGCTCACTAATGTCTATGCAAACAGGCTTAAGTTTTATTTCAATGGTAAGTCAAAGGAACCAGTTTGTTAGGAGGATATTTTAAATATTCTATCATTATCTCAAGCATACAATAGTTACCTGTATATAATGTTCAGAATTATAAGATGCATAAAAAGTTGAGTGACATGGGATTCAGCAAACGGTGTGTTTGTAAAGTAAATTTTCCACATTGTTCTTGTAATCTATTTCATGTATATGGACTCTATGGTTCGCATTGTATTCCTAAAATTAAGAATGAAAAGGGAAATTATTGTAAAGTATCAATAGTGTATGTATTTAGTTTAGATGGTTTCTAAATTCGTTTTATGGACATTACAGAATCAACAGGAACTACATAATGTGAAGCCTATTTTGGGACTTGTTACATTACTTCCTCGTAGAGAAGAATCACATTCCTCTCCTAAGAATAAAAAAAATAACGAATAGTGTCATCTCACAGTAGTAGGAGGATACATACAATAAGATATGTCTCATTCGTGACAAATCTGACATGCTAATTTAATCAGAATATATAGTGCTACTAGATGTTGTAACCAAATTAAGAACAAGAAGTGAAACTCCACTTAAAGGAGTTTTCCAGTCCCAAAAAAAACGCTTGCCTATCCTCAGGATAGGCCATCAATATCTCATCAGGGGTCTGACTCCCAGCACCCACACCGATCAGATGTTTTGAAGGGGCCGCAGCGCTCGTACGAACGGTGCTTCCCCTTCATTTCCTTTGCTGCTCACACTGTGAATTGTCGATACACTTGTAGTGGCGGTTCACAGTATTACAGCCTTCTCTCATTCACTTCAATGGGAGAAAGCTGTAATACTGTCAACCGCCGCTACAAGAGTATCAGCGATAAGCTATTGATGGCCTTTCCTGAGGATAGGCCGTCAATTTTTTGGGATTGGACAACTCCTTTAAAGGGGTTGTGTGGGCCTACTATATCCCTAGGACATGTTATCAATGTGTGATCTGTAGAGGTCTGACCACTGGATCACAAGAAATATGTGATACACAGATACAGCACGTGAATAATTGCGCCTTCACTTTCGTAATTAGTGGAGGCCCAACCAGTCAGACTTCCACCAATCACACATAGGTGGCAAACCTTAGAGATATGGCATCAATGTTTAGGAACATAAGGTGTGACTTTTCTTACCTTTCCTCTTGGCTCGACATATATCGCTTGCTGACCAGATTTGAATGATTTTACGATATTCTAATGGGAGTTTGTGGCCACCCAGTGGTTGTGATAGGTGTTGCAAGCATGTCAAGATAATGTAATAAGAAATGTGTGGAAAGGTAAGGGTGGAAACATCTGTACAGCTCCTTTAAACTACCAGTCTCCTTGACCAAGTGTGTCCACTAGGAGTCATTCTATAAAATATGGTATCGAATTCTCTCACTTTTATTAGATATGAAAGATGTCCTTTCAGTTTCTATGTGATGAAAGTAAAAATGTTCTCAGAGCCCATGCTCTGTTTGCAATGCTCCTGTATGATCCCTTCTGTATGTCTGTATATTTTAAGGAGAGTATGCTGGATTTGATGAGGCACAACTCACAGCAGAATCTGGCGGTAAAGGAAAAGTGATTGGCTTATTAAAGGACAAGTATGGCTTTCAGAATGTAGTGATGATTGGAGATGGTGCTACTGACATGGAAGCTTGTCCCCCTGCTGTAAGTATTATTTCAAATTGGGTCTTTGGTACTAAATTGTAGAATGGACATAGGAGTGTTGGAGGGGTTTCAAAAGAGGTCCTTGAGATAGGTGAAAGGGATAAGAAAAAATAGGCCTGTTACCTTTGGGGGGGGGAACCAAAACTTAGTGGTGATGTTATATGTTCTTCAAAAAAAAAAAAAAAAAAGCAAAAGATATTGGGGCAGATTTACTACTACTTGTGTTTGATAAGCCAGTCTTCGCCTACTGCTCCACTGGAGTAAGATGTGACAGATTTATTAAGAGGCGGACGGACGCCTCTTAATCAGTTACATCTTTCTGCTGGCCTTGCATCACAATTATGGTGTAAGGACCGTAACCGTGCGCCAACCATTTCTCCACTTCCCAATGGACATAAAAGGAACAAAAGTATAATCACCTCACCGTTCCGCTTCATTTCTGCCTTGCCGGTCCCCTGAGCATGCCGCGGCTCATACAAGGTCCTGATGCCGAGCAGCATCAGGGCCTTATATGCGATACAGCACTCAACGTCATCAGTGCTTCATCACATACAACGTCCTGACACTGCCCGGCGACAGTCAGTTGTATGAGCAGTGGCCACACGGAGACCACTTAATTTCGCTCCATTTTACCTGCCATATTATCATAATGCTGCTCATAAAAGGGAGAAATTCCTATCATTGGAGTATGTAAAGAATAAGTGCTGTATTTGCAGTTTTCCAAGATTTAGAGAACTGTCGTATGACAAAGACTAACCCCTCCAATTGGTGCTGAATTTTTTAGGTCGTTTGTCATGAACAGTCGTTGAGACTGTAGAGAAATCTTCATTCTGTGCGATTGGTGACGGGTAAAGAGCAGTAAATGAGTGTTAGACAAGCACACGTCAGCCCGCCGGGTATGGCGAAGCTGACGTCATACATTAAGCCCTTATTCAGAGGAACGAGTGTAAACTAGGATGTGAAAAACTTAAATTTTTCACGTCCGAGTCGTATCTGTGCGGGGGTCCAGTTATTTTAACGGACCGTGTGAAGGGCATGTGAAGAAATAGGACATGTCCAATTTTTGTCCGTTTTCACGCGGCCAGTTAAAATAACGGCTGTGTGAACAGCCCCATTGAATTGCATGGGTCCGTGTGCGGTCCGTTTTTTTTAACGGACAGCACACTGACGTATGATACGCGCGTCTGAATAAGCCCGAATTCGTATAAATTTACTCGCTCACAAACTTTTACACAGATGTGGATTTCCATCTTTTTGGCGATAAATTCTTACAAGCCTGTCATCTGTGTTGCCAATCTACGATGATCGACTATAAACGAGGAGTCGCGATCTTTTGGCCATTCAAAATCACTAATGTATGGCTGGCTTCAGACAGGTCCAAATTGTGGTTTTCTCAGCTGGAATAACAATTTATAACAAATCCCGTACATGTATTGATTGAGCCGTTTCCCTTTTAGGATGGTTTTATTGGATTTGGAGGAAATGTCATCAGACAACAGGTAAAGGAAAAAGCAAAGTGGTACATTACAGACTTCGAGGAGCTCCTCAGGGAACTGGACAGTGACAGCATCAAAATGAACCACAATGGAATCATTTACTAACTATGTGCTCCCGTTGTAGAAACAAAACCTCATTGATTTCCTTTCATTGCACAACCCTCTGTATGAAGGAAGGGTTAGTAGATATTTTATTGTACTGTAATGTATCTTTGCTCTACATTTTAGTAGAAATAGCGATTATTTAACTTTTAGAATTTTTATAAATTGCTAGTCTGACGTAAAGACTAACCGTATCTTTTTCGAGATTCTTTTCTAGATCCATTCAATTTGTTTTGTTTTAAAATGGTGCAGAGTAGAGTATACATGGGAAACCCTACTTTGTGTCTTGAGTGGTTCCACTTGGTGGCAATGCCTATACACATTTGTGAGCAATGGTTATTGCTGATGATCCTTGTGGATAGAAGGTTATTTTTATTTTCAAAAAAATCCATAGAACCCAGATTTTATAGAATTTTTTGCAAATTTCAGAAAATATTGCCCCTAATTAGTTGCAGATAATACCCAGTGTCTATAAGATATCGAGCACGACATAAGGTGAATGTATATGGCTAAAGACAGCATGTCAGACCGCATGGTCCTTAGGGTATGTGCACACGAGAACTGGCTTTTACGGCTGAAATGACAGACTGTTTTCAGGAGAAAACAGCTGGCTCGTTTCAGACGTAATTCCTCCTCCTCGCATTATGCGAGGCTTCTCTGACAGCCGTAAATTTTGAGCGGTGCTTCATTGAGTTCAATGAAGAACGGCTCAAATTACGTCTGAAAGAAGTGTCCTGCACTTCTTTTGACGAGGCTGTATTTTTACGCGTTGTCGTTTGACAGCTGTCAAACGACGACGCGTAAATGACAGGTTGTCTGCACAGTACGTCGGCAAACCCATTCAAATGAATGGGCAGATGTTTGCCGACGTATTGTAGCCTTATTTTCAGACGTAAAACGAGGCATAATACGCCTCGTTTACATCTGAAAATAGGTCGTGTGAACCCAGCCTTAGAGTTACTTGTCTGATCTTGCCATATGGCCAAAACAGCCATTGTCAAATACGACAGTTACCAATGATCTTGCTTTCATGGTATGGACATATTAACAGCTATCAGTCTTAAAGCATAACTCCACCCTAAATATAAAAAATAAGGTACAACCGGAGCTAAGCTCTATCCCACTCCCCCAAGTCATACTCACTGGGATCCATGAGTCCAATATCTGGATTGCTGGATGTAGGATCCTTGCATGAATCACCTGCAATGCTATCACGGGGAAAATATGACCTGCATACAGCAGCCCGGATCTCTACTTCCTGCACCCCTGTTGGTATAAATTTAAGGGGATGTGAACTTCATTCAAACCTGAACTTTCAGGTTTGACTAAGGGTATGTGCTAATAATGAATGTGCCAATAATTCATCCATTTTTTAGTAGTGGTAGTCTGTGTTTCCATGTTGAGAAAAAGGTCATTCCTATATGTAGTAAATCCATTTTATTTGTCAGAAAACTAAAGGGGCATATTTAAAAAAAAATCTGAAAAAAGTTTCTAGTCGTGATCAGCACAAAAGTAACACTTTGTTTTACTTTCAATAAATATTTATTGAATTTGTACAAACAGTAACATTACAACCATGTAGCAGATTGCATAGTAGTACAAGTGTATAAAGTATGACATCAACCAAGGCCTGAAGTATGAAAACACACGAGTCTCCTTCTAGATATTCTTCTCTTCTGAGAATCTTAGGCCTCGTTCTTTAGGGGCCTCCGTGCAGATCCGACCAAGATTACCAGGAACGTATTGTCTCCGGTAAAACCACAGATGCACCAATGGAAAGCCGACGGAACCCATTAAAGTTATGTCTTTGCCTTTTTTCTTTCTAGTCTTTTAAGAGTCCTGTTTTTGACTGTTTTTAAAAGTCATTACTATTGTACTTTAAGTCCTAATACAGTAAATGCTTTGAAGCAGCTGTGCTGTTGTACCTATGTATTCCTTTTTGTCTAGTTTTATTAAACACTGTTTATTAACATAAAATATATGGTTGTCGGTATTTACTGCAAATTAGTTCACGGTTTCCTGCAGTTCACAGGCTCATGTCAGCAGGCACACACCCAAGTCATAAAACAACCTATGTCTGCTGAAAGGCTATGGCGGAGAACGGAAAATAGCCAAGAGCAGGGGTGTACACCGAGGAGGGTTCACATTACGCATGCGGTAGGCACACTGGATACGTTTCACTATACTGTGTAAGCAGTTATCTCTGCCATACCGTACACGTAACTAATGACCTCATACAATACATAGAAATGACGCTGCACACTGTACTAATAAATAATGCACACAAATAACACATCCACATAATGGTCAGAGTGCCCCCGTTAATTACACTGCCCTTTATTCAGCACCACATAGCCAGCAGAGCGCCCCCTATAAACTATGGTGCTAGAAGAGTGTAGTGAGGGTTGCAAACCTCCTTTTTTTTTTTTTTTTTTTTAGCCAAAAACTACAGACAGCCAAATATATTTTTTTTTTTTACAGTCAAATTGGAAATATGTGTAATATCAATGTAATATTTACTGCGGCCTATAAAATGTTGAGAATTACAATGGCAGTAACCTGCACAAGTTCCACCAGCTTAAAAAAAAATAAGAATAAGGGGGGATTCACACGAGCGTGTATTCGGTCCGTGCGGGCCGCGTGGTTTTCACGCGCCACGCATAGACCAATACAAGTCTATGGGGCAGTACAGACAGTCCGTGCTTTTTGCGCAGCGTTTGTTCGCTGCGTACAAAACTCGACAGGTTCAATAACTCTGCGTATTTCGCGCATCACGCACCCATTGAAGTCAATGGGTGTGTGAAAACCACGCAGGTTGCACGGAAGCACTTCCGTGCGAACCGACTGAAACAGCGCACCAGCTGTCAAAAGGATGAATGTAAACAGAAAAGCACCACGTGCTTTTCTGTTTCCGAACATCCAAACGGAGTGTCTTTGCGATGAGCGAAGCCGGACAAGCGAACCGAACTTCACCGGGTTCGGCCGAACTAGTTTTGGCCGAACCCGGCAAAAAAATTATCGGTACGCGACGTCAGGAGATAGTCACTGTCCATGGTGCTGAAAGAGTTAAACTGTTTCAGCACCATGGACAGTGACTTCCGATCCCAATATACATGAACCTGTAGAAAAAAAAAACGAAGTTCTGACTTACCGATAACTCCCGGCTTCTTCCTCCAGTCTGACCTCCCGGGATGACAATTCAGTCCAAGTGACAGCTCCAGCCAATCACAGGCCAAGCACAGGCTGCAGCGGTCACATGGACTGGCGCGTCATCCAGGGAGGTGGGGCCCGATGTCGAGAGGCGCGTCACCAAGGCAACGGCCGGGAAATTCTCGGTAAGTACGAACTTATTCTTTTTTTCAACAGGTTTTTCGATATTGTGTTCGGCATTCACTGTCGAGGGTGCTGAAAGAGTTACTGCCGATCAGTTAGCTCTTTCAGCACCTTGGACAGTGACGGGCGTCGACTAGCCTCTTCTCTATGATGGCGGCTGCGCGAAAATCACGCAGCCGCGCATCATACACGGATGACACACGCAGCTGTCAAATGTTTTTTGCGCGCGCAAAATGCCGCGTTGTTTGCGCGCGCAAAAACGCAACGTCCGTCTGTATCTGCCCTAAATCATGAACATATCAATTGTATATTTTAGTTCATTTAAAAAAAAAAAGGAAAACGCTTTTAGTCTGGATACCCACACAGCGTTTAGGGACTGTTCACATCAGCGTCGGGATTCCGCTGATGGGTTCCGCTAGACCTTTCCGTCGGAGGAACCCATCAATGGAAAGGCAAATGGAAACTAAAGCTTCCGTTTGCATTACCATTGATTTCAATGGTAATGCTTCCTTTGCAAATGGTTTCCGTTTGCCTCCGTTCCATAAGGTTTACATTTTTTTTTTTTTGCGGAAACAATAGCGCAGTTGACTACGCTATTGTTTCCTGGCAAAAACTGAAACCTTATGCTACGGAAACAAACCGTTGATGGGTTCCTCCGACAGGAAGGTCTAGCGGAACCCATCAACAGAACGCTAACACTGATGTGAGCAGACCCATGGGCCAGATTCATACGAACGAGTGCAAACTCAAACGTGAAAAACTGCAGTATTTCACGTCTGGGTTGCACCCATGCGGGTCCCGTATTCACGGATTGCCATAAACGTAAAAAACACATAAAAAAACGTGTCGTATGCACTAACAATTTGCTTTCCAATTAATGTCAATAGGAAGATTAAATCATGCCTCGTTGATGCGTTTTTTTGGTGTGTAAAACGCGCCAAAGGTGCATCGAATACACGACGTGTGAACAGGGCCTAACAATTCTTGACATCCTCCTCTGACCCCTTTTGGCAATGTGTTTTTTATGTCCACAGGATCTCCTTTTTGCAGGATGTTTTTCCTAGATCACCCCATTCTCGGTTCACTCTCGACACCGTTGCACGAGAAAACCCCACAGGTTTGTCAATTTTTTTAATGGCATGACCGTGCCTCGTTCAAAGTTGTTCAGATCGCTCAAAATTCCCATTCTAATGTGGATTCACATTGAAAATGGTCCACAGAAAACTGGCTCACTTGATTTGATTCTGCTCTCTGGGGTCACGTGTATAATTTTCATACGGGGAGCTGCAATAGTGAAAGGGCAGCTATCTCTATCAGTGTATATGGAAACTCTTATTTGTAATTTTTTTATATAGCGACATAAAATATTAAACATCCAGGATGCTGAATATGTGATGAGGGGGATTAAAATATGCAACTGGCACACTTCTGGCACGCTTCTGGCATGAACGGTGCAGCTGCATACAGCTTATTCCTTATGCAATTTTACTGGGAGTCCGGAAAAGGGAATAAAGATTGTGAAAGACACACAAAAATATAAACAAACACATTTTCCGTTGCGAGTCATAATACTGAGTGCCTGCCACAAAAGCATACTTTCCTGTGGCAACTTTCCTTGGTGGTTGGAGACGGAGGCCCCTATGTCACCATGTCCTGATGTCGCCTACAGTCAGGTCCTCCCAAACATTTGAAATTTAGCCTAAGAACAGTTAAGCTAAAACAAATTGTTAACCCCTTAATGACCAAGCCAGATTTGTTAAATCTGGTATGTCTGACTTTATCAGAGAATAACTCTGCGAAAGTTTTGAATATCCAAGTAATTCTGACATTGTTTTTTCGTCACATGTTGTACTTTATTTTAGTGGTAAAAGTAGACTGATACGATTTGCGGAAATTAATGAAAAAATAGAAAAATTGAAGAAATTTTGTAAAAATTATCATTTTTCCCTATTTTTAACTGCAATATGTCACATATGTACACACATACTGTACAATTTTTTTTATTAAATATATATTTCCATCTCTTTACTCTATTTTGGCAGCACTTTTAAAAAAAAAAATTTTTTTTTGAGCAAATTAGAAGACTTACAAGTTTAGTAATGATTTTATACATTTTGAAGTACATTTTGTTTTCCTGCACCAAGCCAGGTTTTTAGAGGCTCATAGGTGTCAGAATGGTGGAAACCCCCACAAGTGACACCATTTTGAAAACTACACCCCTTAAGGTATTTATAAAGGGGTGTTGTAAGTATTTTGACCCCATAGTTTTTTTGTAAGAATTCATGCAATGCAGGCGTAAAAACATATAATTTCACTTTTTTCATAAAATTATCACTTTGAAGACCGATTTCTTTGTAAAGCGACCATGAGAATGAAGAAATGCACCCCAAAATCTATCACCCTGTTTCTCCTGTTTTCAAAAATGGCCACATTGTGACCCTAATGCGTTGCCCTGGACACACGGCAGGGCCCGAAAGGAAGGGAGCAACCGGAGGCATTCAGGTCTCATTTTTGCTTGAAAATGTTTTAGGCCCCACTTTACATTTGGAGAGGTTTTGAACTACCAGAACGATAGAAACTCCCCATAAACGACCCCATTTAGAAAACTAGACCCCTTAAGGTATTTATCTAGGGCTGTAGTGAGTATTTTGACCCCACAGTTTTTTGCTAAATTGAATGCATAGCAGGTGAAATAAAAAAAAAAAACACTTTTTATATAAAAGTATCACTTTGAAGACCGATTTCTTTGTAAAGCGACCATGAGAATGAAGAAACACCCCCCAAAATCTATCACCCTGTTTCTCCCGTTTTCAAAAATGCCCCCATTGTGACCCTAATGCTTCGCCTGGACACACGGCAGGGCCCGAAAGGGAGGTAGCGCCCGAAGACTTTCAGGACACACATTTTGCTTGAAAATGTTTCAGGTCCCATTACACATTTATAGAGGCACAGAGCTGCCAAAAAGATAGAAACTCCCCATAAATGACCCCATTTTGAAAACTAGACCGCTTAAGGTATTCATCTAGGTGTGTACTAAGTATTTTGACCCCACAGTTTTCGCAGGAATTAATGCAAAGCAGGTGGAAAGAAAATTGTATTTCACTTTTTTTCACAAATGTGTCATTTTAAGGTCAGATTTCTTGTACAGAGGACATGAGAATAAGGAAATGCACCAGAAAATGTATCACCCTGTTTCTCCTGTGTTCAAAAATATCCCCATTGTGGCCCTAATGTGTTTCCTCGACACACGGCAGGACCCAAAAGGAAGGGAGCACCCGGAGGCTTTCAGGACACACATTTTGCTTTGAAAATGGGAGGATTCTACTTTTCTAGATTGAGAAATAGATGTCCCTAACAGTTTCTACACCCTATGACTATGTCGTGCTAAGAAAGCAGCTGTCCTGAAATCATGTCAGTCCATAGACATTATGTATATCAACCCGCTCTGATATATAGTAAGTTAGAGTGGGAAAATGTATTAAACTGATGGCGGAAAAAGGCAATATATCCAAAAAAAAGGAGGAAGAATGTATCCAGCTATGTGGAAAACTAGAGCATGTTCACAGGATGAAAGAAAATTTGTAGGGCTGTAATGACTTTATTATTCAAAGTGACTGGTCATACAACATCTCTTTAGCTCCTTCAATCCCTATATAAGGGACGAATGTGCCAAGTGACGCGGTACACCATAACAAGCCCCTGCCCGGCAAGGAAGGAACCGCCATGTGCACAAAACAACCAATCACCTGTAGAATATATAAAGGGGCAGTGTCCCACACCGTATGTATAGATACAGTAAAGGACCACTACTCCCCAAATTAATGTCGCTATTTCTAGAAGTATTGTCGGGTGTAAGAGGTCCACCAAAAACCCGAACAAAACTGTAATAAAGCCCATAGTGTATTGATAAGGACAAAACAGGGACTTATGCATAGACCAGGGTTGGAAGGACAAGCGGAAGAATAATATCGTGACTCACTTCGCTGTCCTCGTTTGCTGCAGACCCGAAACCGTTTTTTGGGGTATTTTTGGTTAGATGTTGAAGGGATGGGGTGTAAAAAATGTTTTTCAACAAGTCGGTGTACATCCTCTGACTCATGGACTACTCTCTGGTCTGCAGATTGAAATAGGAGATCTTTCGGCTTGTCTTGTAGAGGTGATAGTTTAATATTACATTTTTTGAGCAGGTTCAGGCCATCTTCTACGTTCCGAATAACAAATGTGTTGTTTCCTTTGGTTATTATGACTTTAGTTGGAAAACCCCATTTATAGAGGATTTTATGTTCTCTCAGAAGCATAGTTAGCGGTTGCATCTTCTTCCTTTCTTGGATAGTGGCTTGTGATAGGTCTGTAAATAGAGAGATTGTTTGGAATGGATCTGGAAGAGGAGTATATGCCTTACCTCTCCCTTTCTAGTGGGAGCTCATACGTTGTCTATTGTATACATTTTATTTTTTCTTTATGATGACCTGTATACGTTCTTCACAACATTTATTTTATTTACCTTTCTTTTATTATCCATATTATTGTGAATCCCATTTTCTCAAAATGTTAAAACTTATAGGTTAATTATTATTTGAGACTAACTATTTACTTCTACCTGCGAGTAGAACTGTTATACACATATATTTTCTGATGTCTCAACTGTTTAATAAAGACATATTGAAACAGAAATAGGAGATCTTCAATCACTTTCTCCTGAAATTCAAAGAATGTCACCCTGCCCGCTGGTTTTTTGTACAGGACAAATGCGTTCTGCATCGCAACTTGAATCCCTTGAAGCGACACTTTCGCTGTCGCTTTCAAGTAAGGCTGGGTTCACACGACCTATTTTCAGACGTAAACGAGGCGTATTATGCCTCGTTTTACGTCTGAAAATAGGGCTACAATACGTCGGCAAACATCTGCCCATTCATTTGAATGGGTTTGCCGACGTATTGTGCAGACGACCTGTTATTTACGCGTCGTCGTTTGACAGCTGTCAAACGACGACGCGTAAAAATACAGCCTCGTCAAAAGAAGTGCAGGGCACTTCTTTGGACGTTTTTGGAGCTGTTTTCTCATAGACTCCAATGAAAACAGCTCCAAAAACGGACGTAAAAAACGCCGCGAAAACGCAGCGAAAACCGTGAGTTGCTCAAAAAATTTCTGAAAATCAGGGTCTGTTTTCCCTTGAAAACAGCTCCATATTTTCAGACTTTTTGGTCACTACGTGTGCACATACCCTAAAAGCTCAACTTCAGATGCAGAATCCGTATCTGAGCATAGCATCTGATAGGCTTCCTCAACGCTGTATCTTCTGGCAGCCATAATGATAATACAGTCTAAACCGCAAATAATAAATGGAACTAGCGGTTTAAAATTTTTTTTTATCAACTAAGGCCTCATGCACACGACCGTAAAAACACCCGTTATTGCGGGTCGTAATTACGACCCGCAATAACGGGCTCATAGACTTCTGTTACCCACGGGTACCTTCCCGTTTTCTCACGGGAAGGTGCCCGTGCCGTTAAAAAAAATAGAACATGTTCTATTTTTCTATTTTACGGGCCGTGCTGCTATACTTTATAATGACAGCACGGCTCACAAAAGCGGCCGGCTGCCCGCGGCTGGCCGTGCTCGTAATTACGAGTCGTAATTACGAGCACGGTCGTGTGCATGAAGCCTAATCAACTTAGAACACTAAAAGAATTAAAAATTGTTGTTTTTTTTTATTTTTTATTTTTTTTTCAAACCTAAACCTAAACCCTACGCCTAACACAAACCGTAAACCCAAGCCCAGAACAGCACCCTACGCCGTCTAAGGCCCCATGCACATGAACGTGTTTTTGCGGCCGCAATTCCCCCGAAAATCCACGGGAGAATTGCGGCCCCATTCTTTTCTATGGGGCCATGCACACGACCGTAGTTTTTGCGGTCCTTGCACGGCCCGGGAGCCCGGACCGCAGAAAGAACGGGCATGTCTTATTACGGCCCTGTTCTGCGATCCGGGCTCATTGAAAACAATGGTGGCGGCCATGTGCATGTCCCGCGATTTGCGGGCGGCCTGCGGTGGACAGTCCGCAGCCGGCCGACCCGAAAATCACGGCCGTGCACACGGCTACGGTCGTGTGCATGAGGCCTAACAGCGTACACGCCGTCTAACAGCGTACCCTAAAAAGAAAGTAGTTTATAGTACGATTCTTAGTATATACAGTAAATATATTTATATATATATGTATATACTATATACTATAAAATACAGAATTTTTTTATTTTTTTTTTAATAAACTGTGTAAGGGACAAGTGATTTTGTGTGGGGACACTGACACACTTGTATCTGTTTCTCTCCACAGCTAGAACAGTGAGGAGAAACAGATACATGTTTTTACTTTTATTTTACAGTAGTGATCACTATGATTGGATCTCATAGTGATCACAAAAGATCAGGAACCAATACTATTGGCTCCTGATCACTGCTCTAAGAACAGAGCTGCTAGCAACAGCTCGTTCTTAGAGCAGGATCTGTCATTTAGACACTCCCGGCGGCTCTGTACGCAGTAACAGCATGTGACCGCTGTGATTGGCTGTCACAGCGGTCACGTGCTGTTACGACGAAATCGGCAGGTCCTGATGGCTGCACTAAGAACCGGACCTGTTACTTACAACCGGTTTTTAGTGCAGATGTCACCAGGGTGCCGATAAACCCCCTCTACTACAGCGACGCCAAAAGGCGTCGCTGTAGACTGAGTACATGCACCGCCTGACGTCAAAAGACGGTGGGCGGTCGTTAAGGGGTTAAAAGCATAAATTATTGGGGAAATTCAGAAGTTTACCACCAAAAACGGAACACTCGGGAAAATGTTCCATAGATACGCGCATGTCTTCACACGGAGGCTGCTTGTTGACAGGCTCCACTTGACAATGGGGATTTGGTTTACATTTTTGTGAAGTGATATAAACTGATACAAAACTGGCCACCATTATAGCAAATCTGTCTCATTCTGCAGCAAATAGGAAGCTTTATTATTCAGGATTCTGGGAAAGCTGGATAGTGGTCACATTGGTTGTCACCCAGCTTTATACAGATATATTCAGGAGCTTTTTAGTTAGCAACCTGACAGAAGAGGACAACTCGGACATGTTTATTGGTCACTATGGTTCCACATTCAGGTTGTGTTCACACAGCAAAACAAAAACGACCGTAAAATACGGAGCTGTTTTCAAGCAAATACAGCCCCTGATTCTCAGCCGTTTTTCAGGCTATGTTCACACGCTTAACAAAAAATGGCTGTTAAATATGGAGCCGTTTTCAAGGGAATACAGCCCCTGATTTTCTGCCGTTTTTCAGGGTATGTTCACACGCTTAACAAAGAACGGCTGTAAAATCCGGAGCCGTTTTCAAGGGAAAATAGCCTCTGATTTTTAATCATCAACCATTTTTTTATGCCTTTTTTAAGGCCGTTTTTGGAGCTGTTTTTCTATTGACCCAATGAAAAACGGCTCCAAAAACGGCTCAAGAAGTGACATGCACTTCTTTTTTACGCGCCAGTTTTACAAACGGCCGTGTAAAAAGACACCCCGTGGGAACGAAACGCAGTTTTTCCCATTGAAATCAATTGCCAGATGTTTGGAGGCGATCCGCCCCCGTATTTTCAGCTGTTGTTCGTGACGTTTACGGCCCGAAAAACGGCTGAAAATAGGCCGTGTGAACATACCCTCAAGCAACTTGCGTTTTTTACAGCTTTTTTTTTGGAGCTGTTTTTCTATTGAGTCAATGAAAAACGTCTCCAAAAACATCTCAAGAAGTGACATGCACTTCTTTTTTCAGGACGTCTTTTTACGCGCCGTTCTGTGAAAATGGGGCGTAAAAAAACGCCCCGTCGGAACAGAACGCCGTATTTGCCATTGACATCAATGGGCAGATGTTTGTAGGGCTTCTGCTTCCGATTTTTCAGCCGTTTTTCGGGACGTTTACGGCCCGAAAAACGGCTGAAATGAGCACATGTGAACATACCCTCACAGAACTAGCGCCTCAGAATCTGTTTTTCTTCTGAGGACCTATCTTTTAACATTGTACTTCCCCATTCCCCAGCAATTCCCTATGAGAAGAAGCTGACTATATAACGGAGATTGGTGGACTCCAACAAGATGGCGCTCACCACAGACTTTACAGCTGCAAGGTTTTAGCTTCCGCTTGTAGAGGGCGAATGATAAGCGGACAGTTTATGATCGGAGATGTCCTGGAGAGCCAGCAGCCCCGTCCTCAGCCTGGTTTTGCTATGTGTACTTGGGTTGTGGGTGTCACAGGGTAAGTGGTGGAGGAGACGGGCCCCTTGTAGTTGTAGACTCGTGATATGGATCGCACATACGGCGCCTGCGCTGTACTCGGGATACTAGAGGATGTGGGTGACTGTGCTGTGTATGGAGTGTTCATGTGCTGAGCTAGTGGAGTGCTTTACACTAGAAGTTCTATCAAATTTTTATAGTTACGCTTGCATGAATTATATAATTGATGTACACACCTGTACAAATGTCCCTCTTCATCGCACCCAACATGAATACGAACCCCCCCCCTAAATTAATACAGAATGTAAGACCCCCATAAATCAGTACAGACCAGCTAAAGAAATTCCGAGCCCCTTCCTGCCGCAGACGATTTTAGTTCCTTTTATTTATTCATCCCTGCCTTCCAATCACTAACTTTTTTTTTCCTTCGACATAGCCGTATAAGGCTTTTTTTGTTTTGTGGAACAAGTTTTTAATGTATGGGGAAACTTAAAAATCACTCTGTGGGGTGTTAGAAAAACAACAACAATTCCTCTGTTTTCGTTTTTATGGGATTCACTGCGCTATAAAAATATTTATAATAATCATTATTCTGTGGGTCAAAGCGATTACGAAAATACCAAATTTATATATATATATTTTACCTTTTTTAATTAACGAATAAAATAAGCATGATAATGGCACAATTATCGAATGCACTCCGTGACGTAGCACAGAGATAGTCTTTTACATATGCGTGAAGCTCACTGCATGTCCTATATTGGTGCGTTATCACGAAACCTACGCGCCCATTGAAGTCAATGGGTGCGTGAAAACCACGCACTGCACAGGGATGCACGTCCCTGTGCGTTGCGTGATTTGTGCGTCAATTCAATTGAAAATAATAATAAAAAAATGTGCTTTGCGAGTGCGTGAATAACGCATGCCACTCGCAAAGCACACATGCATAACGCAACACACGCGGACCAGATTCACGCGCATTTTTCACACGTGTGAATCTGATACGCTCGTGTGAATGTAGTCTAAGGGTAAGGCCACACGTAGCGTAAACGCTGCCGAATTTTTAACCGTATTTCCCAAGCAAACATTTTGCAGCATTTTCACAACAAAAATTGCCATGCTGCAGATTGAAAATAAAGCAAGGCAATTTCTGCATGTCTATTGTGCAGGTTTTTTCTGCAGCGTGTGGATGAGATTTGTTGAAATATCCACTTTGCTGCTACTTTAAACGCTGCAGAATTTCTACACAGAAAATCGGGACGGAAATTCTGCGGTGTTTACGCTACATGAGAACATGCCCTCGGGGTAGGAACGCACACAGCATGTCAAGATGCACAGCGTATGCGCCCTGAACACCGCAGGGAATGCCGCCCGAAAACCCACACTACGCTGTGGTGCGGTTTTTCGTGCGTAAATTTCGATGTGTAATTGAGCGCACGTACTTACCCCCTCCCTCTCTTCTCTGACGTCTGCTCCGGCCTCCCTGGATGACGTTGCTGCCATGTGAACGCTACAGCCTGTGATTGGCTGCAGCAGTCACATGGCCTGCAACGTCATCCAGGGAGGCCGGACCGGAGAACATGTAGGGAACTCTGGGCAAGTATAACTTTATTATTTTTTATTGTTTCTTGCGATTTTTGCTGCAGAATCACTGTGATTCTGCCGCAAATATCGCAACACGCACCGCTCTGTTGTGGGTTTAAGCACTCCATTGGGAAAACCGCAACAGAAGAGCTGCGATTCTGCAGCATTAATTGACATGCTGTGGTTGGAGAAACCGCACCGCAGGTCAATTTATGTGCATTTTATTACTGCGGCATTTTTCCGCAGTTTGGGGATGAGAAACAAAAATAATTTTTACTCTGTGAATATAGGAAAAAAAACTATTCTCGGCATAGTTTTTCTTGTTTATCCCGTTCACGTTTCACGCTTAATAACCCGTTAGATTAATTCTTCAGGTTATTACGGCCGTTCAGATGCCTAATATGTGTAGGTTTTTTGTTTTTATTTCGTGTAAGGGCAATAAAATATATTTTATGCAAAATAATGACTTTTTGTTGTTTTACTTTTAAATTTTATTTTTTGTTACTTTTTGTTTTTTAATCCAATTAAGGGATAACTTTATTTATAACTCTATTTTTTACTTGTAATGTATTAGCATACTCCTGTATGCTAATACATTACACTGTGTCACTATACACTGTTAGTTAGGGCAGCATGTAGTGTGCCCTAACAGCAGGCAAACTGAACAGACAGCCCTGGGGTCATTTCTAGGTCCCCAGGGCTGTCTGCAGAGGGATTCCCTGCTCTTTGATCACGTCACCGGGTTTCCAGTGGCTCAATCAAAGAGGGGAGTTCCCTTTGATCTTGTTGCGGTCACGGATCGCGGCGATAAAAGGGTTAAACAGCTGGGGTTGGAATGTTTTCCAACCCCAGCTGTATTTAGCAGGCTGCTGTAAGATCAGGAGCTGTAAGTTACAGATCCTGCTGAGAGGATGAGCGCTCATCAGCCTCTTCTACAGCGACGCCAAAAAAACGTTGCTGTAGACTAAGCACGTGCACCGCCTGCCGTCAAAAGACGGTGGGCGGTCATTAAGGGGTTAACAACACAAGAATACCAAAAACATAAATAATCTATTTAATAACTACAATATATTCATATACTCCATATTTAACCATACACGTCTAAAACCATACACGCCATAAACTATCCTGACTTTTCAATACAAACATATTATAAAGTGCAATAGCGTTTGGCATAAAGGATCGCTTAAATCTTTCCCTACTACAACGAAATCGCAGTAGTCGATGACTAAAACAACTTTGTTTATCAATCAAAATATTATGTCATGGATGTGACTCCTCTAACATAATCGCACTAATCTTCCCCAATATTCTTAATACATCATCAAATAAGGGCACCCCACTACCCACAATAGTTCTTCCCTTTTTAATCACTTTAACATGTTCTCTGCTTCCCTGATATTTCCTCTATTATTCACTGTATTAAACGATGTATATAATTGTGCTCCCACAACATAGGAAAATTAGTAGATTCATTGAAGTGATATATGAGTAAAATATAACATTTATTTTATAACTCTCTAAAAACAGGGGTACAATCACCACTGTGAAAACGCCCCACCGTGTGTATTAAAAACGTATTAAACAATGAATACCGAGTTCTGATTCAATTAGTGAACCCTCTATAACTCAGTATTTTATAAAGATATCAATCCGGAATCAGCATTTAAACATGGGCATAACAATAGTTTTGACCCTAAACCACACTAGAGTCCTTGATAACCGCACCGGAAACTCCTAATGCTAAGGTATACAAACAATGCTAGTGTTCCCTATGCTAAGATTCCTCCTAACAACCGACCCTACGCGTTTCAATACTTATCATCAGGGGTCTGTAGCTTGGTCACTCTGGCCAGGATGCCAGCGATATTATTTCAACAGCAGATATTCTGCTGTACACCACGGAAGCGTGCGCGCATAGATGTCAGCGGCATGCTTCATTTCGGGACTATGAGTTACTATAAGCACCTAACTCCTCCCCCTGTTCTCGGCAGCGCTAACCGAACCAGCCAATCAAAGTCACCACCCGAATTCGTGACGCCTGTCCATGTGACTCCCGGCCGTCAGCTGACAACCCGGAACCAACATCGACCGCATCAAAAACGAACGCGCAGGCGCAGTAGAGGCCACAGACGCATCGCCCATGCTGCCAGGAACTAACCACTACAAGGAAGGAGTACAACGATATTAAGAATTTGGATAAATATTGCGGATCAGCTCAAACCTGCAACTGGACTGCCATTGATAAAGCAACTTCCCTGTGAGTACATATTGTGTAGATGAATGAATGTCTACCACACTACGAAGTATTATTGAAACACCTACTGAAAAGGACTTAGCATGTTAGCCCAAACAATAAATGCAAATGACTGAAAAGACACCTGTCATAACAGCCATATGTATATCTGGCTGCCTTGAAAGGATAACAGACAATAAAGGTGCATGTTTAAATAAAACATGCATAATTTGTCTGCTCATTTAAACCCTCTGGTTGTACGCACGCCAATCTATAAATCCACTGGGCTTCTTTACGCAGAATGAGGTTATCCCGGTCGATGTTGGTTCCGGGTTGTCGGCTGACGGCCGGGAGTCACATGGACAGGCGTCACGAATTCGGGTGGTGAGTTTGATTGGCTGGTTCGGTTAGCGTTACCTGACATTTCCTCCCAACCAAAACCGCACCATAGAATAAAACGCTCGCCACCAGAGTCATAAAACATTACCATCAGTTTGTTACACACATTAAATTAGCGCAAAGTACGTAAAAAATACAACCTACTCATTGCCTTTCTGTACACCTTTTCAGTGTTCTCAATCCAGTCTAAATTCCGATCCAAATATATTTGTAAGATGTCACCCTCACCCTTTCCACTGGCAACAAGGTCTCTGCTTTTCTGCCTAAGTCGATAACCATTCCTTTAGTTTGCCCTATATTTAACCCATTTTCCACACCCCACTTTACAAAATCAGCTATCACATCCCTATATTCTTTTTCAGAGCCCCTCTTTACCGCCACCAGAATTACAGTATCATTAGAACTTCTGAAGATGACATCTTCCTGACTGATAACTAAAATCTGCCGTATATAACGCAAATAAAAACGGCGTCAACACAGTCCCCTGGGGCGCCCCAATGTCACTGATTTCCATATGTGAAGTGCATGCTCCACTATGCACATACTGTGGGCGCCCCCGCATGGAGTCAAATATCCAATTTGATACTCCACAATCTACTAACCTACTTAAACCTGATGTCCCCATCTCAGTGTGTGATACTACCATAACTCCTAGGCAGCGCGCCCGCTGTGCGGTTATGTTGGACTCCGATCTTTGCTTTACTCCTTTTATTCAATCACTTTATCGCTCATGTCACCTACACCTCTAAAACATCTCCAGAATCCGCCCTTTTCTTACTGTGGAAAGCCAAGACTCTCATTGTCGCTCTGATTCTCTCTAGTCTGACCAACGCTACACTTATTCATCTACCCTGTGTCACAGAAATGGTTGCCCATACCCTTTAGAATAAAATGTAAACTTACTACTCTCACCCACAAAGCTCTCCACAGTGCTGCACCTCCTTACACCTCTTCCCTCATCGCGATATGCCAATGACCTTAGATTAACATCCTCCATAATCCGAACCTCCCACTCTCGTCTCCAAGATTTTTCTGGTGCAGCACCAGTCCTCTGGAATGTGCGACCCCAAACAATCAGATAAATTCCCAATGTTCACAGTTTTAAACGTGCCCTGAAAACACATCTTTTTAGACAGTTCTATAACATTCCCTAATCTGACTCCTTTCCTTGGCCCCACTATTACATTAGTCCTTAGAACCTGACCCTTCATTCAGCAGTATCCCCCACACTTCTTGAACTCAAATGTACCTCATGTCTGTCATACACCGATACTGGCTGGTGCAGCTTTATGTGTACTATACTATGTGTATAAAAAACGACTGGACCATTGTACTAAACAAGCACGTTTCAGATTTTGTCTCCAATTTTTCCTTTATAGATTGAAATGTTAAATACTTTTGTGTCAAAAAAGGCAAAAGTATAATAGGTATGATACCTTTATTGGCTAACCATAAAAGTTCTATATGCAAGCTTTCAGAGCACACAGGCTCCTTCTTCAGGCAGTTTACAAATGAATGACTTAGAAAAAAGCACAACATTTAGATGTTACACAAAGACAATTAGTACATGAGGTGATACATCATTAAGATAAGCCGGGGCAATAAAACTGAGGTTATAGGGGTGATGACTTAGGAGTTAAGGCATCTGGAGTCAGTCTGATGGGGGATGTGACGTGTGTCCATGTAGTGGCTCATAAATCCTGGTGTTAGATTGAGGCCTTGTGTCAATGACTGGAATTTTATCATCATCTTGAATTCCCAAATTTTTCTTTCTCTGTTGTTTTTAAAATGACCCTTCAGAATGAGTACCTTTAAATCTGCCAAACTGTGGTCTGGTCCAGAGAAGTGTTTTCCCACGGGTGTATCCACCTCCTGTTTTATTGTATGTCTGTGAAGATTCATCCTGGTTTGTAGTTTTTGTATTGTTTCTCCAATGTAGATTCCTTTATTGATGCACCTTGTACACAGGATCATGTACACTACATTGGAGGATGTACAGGAGAACGTGCCAGTGATTTTATAGTCCTGCTGCGTGTTTGGTATCTGGATGGTGTTTGATGACCAGATGTTGGTACAGGTCTTGCATTTTCTACTGTTGCAAGGAAAAGTGCCAGTCTCTGATGGTGGTGAGAGGGCACTTCTGACCAGGAGATTCCTTAGGTTTGGTGGCTGTTTGTAGGCAAGGAGTGGTACATCTGGGAATATTTCCTTCAGTTTATTGTCTTTGTTAAATATAGGTTGGAGATCAGCAGCAATTTTCCTCAAGATGTTCATTTGGGGGTTGTATATGACCACTAGGGGCACCCTGCTGTTGTCTTCCTTCTTTTTGTACTCCAGGAGATTGCTCCTTGGAATTCTTGTTGCTCTGTAGATCTGATCATCTATAATCCTTGGATGGTATCCCTGTTGTAAGAATGTATTCCTCAGTGATCGCAGGTGTTGTTTTGTGTCTTCACAGTCTGAACAGATCCGTATGTATCGCAGAGCCTGTATCTTGTATCTCTTACTACCGTGTTTCCCCGATAGTAAGACACCCCCGATTGTAAGACGTATCGGGGGTTTCAGGGGGGTCGGCTAATATAAGCCGTACCCTGAAAGTAAGACATATGTCTTACTTTCGGGGAAACACGGGGGTATTGCCGCCTCCTGCCCACTTCCACTCCCACTTAACGCCGAAGGACGGATATATCCGTCCTCAGCAGCTGCTAGTTCGCGCCGGAGGACGGATATATCCGTCCTGTGATAGCGCGGGTACTGAGACTGTACCCACGCGATCAGCGGCAGGAGCACGGCTGTTATACACAGCCTGGCTCCTGCTGCAACTGCCGGAATCGAAGCGCGGGCCGATTCCGGCAGTTTAACCCATTAAATGCCGCTGTCAATAGTGACAGCGGCATTTAATGTGTTTGACAGAGGGGGGAGCTCCCTCTGTCACCCGATCGGCGCCCCCGCAAACAAATCGCGGGTCGCCGTCGGGTTTCCATGACAGCCGGGGGTCTAACAAAGACCCCCAGGTCTGCCTTCAGCATCTGCCTGTTAGGCGATGCCGGAGGCATGACCTAATAGGTTGCCTGTCAGTTTTACACTGACAGGCAATAATGCTTCGGTATACTAAGTATACCAAAGCATTATATATGCGATCGGCACATCGCATAGTGAAGTCCCCTGGTGGGACTAAAAAAAAAAATGTAAAACAGTTAAATAAAGTTTGTGAAAAAAAAAAAAAAAATTTTTTTTGCCAATGTAAGACATACCCCGAAAGTAAGACATAGTGGGGCTTTTGGGGATAAAAAGAAAGTAAGACACTGTCTTACTTTCGGGGAAACACGGTATTTCCTCATAGATTGTAAGCTCTTGTGAGCAGGGCCCTCACTCTTCTTGTATCCCTTACTATTTCCTCATAGATTGTAAGCTCTTGTGAGCAGGGTCCTCACTCTTCTTGTATCCCTTACTATTTCCTCATAGATTGTAAGCTCTTGTGAGCAGGGTCCTCACTCCTCTTGTATCTCTTACTATTCCCTCATAGATTGTAAGCTCTTGTGAGCAGGGTCCTCACTCCTCTTGTATCTCTTACTATTTCCTCATAGATTGTAAGCTCTTGTGAGCAGGGTCCTCACTCCTCTTGTATCTCTTACTATTCCCTCATAGATTGTAAGCTCTTGTGAGCAGGGTCCTCACTCCTCTTGTATCTCTTACTATTCCCTCATAGATTGTAAGCTCTTGTGAGCAGGGTCCTCACTCCTCTTGTATCTCTTACTATTCCCTCATAGATTGTAAGCTCTTGTGAGCAGGGTCCTCACTCCTCTTGTATCTCTTACTATTTCATCATAGATTGTAAGCTCTTGTGAGCAGGGTCCTCACTCCTCTTGTATCTCTTACTGTTTCCTCATAGATTGTAAGCTCTTGTGAGCAGGGTCCTCACTCCTCTTGTATCTCTTACTATTCCCTCATAGATTGTTAGCTCTTGTGAGCAGGGTCCTCACTCCTCTTGTATCTCTTACTGTTTCCTCATAGATTGTAAGCTCTTGTGAGCAGGGTCCTCACTCCTCTTGTATCTCTTACTATTTCCTCATAGATTGTAAGCTCTTGTGAGCAGGGTCCTCACTCCTTTTGTTTGAATTGTACATTAGTTTTATCACTATGTAATGTTTGATATTGTCTGTACGTGTTCTCTGAATAGTACAGTGCTGTGGAATATATTGGTGCTATATAAATAAAGATTATTATTTCTATTTATTATTGCTATCCATGTAGTTCATGGAAGGTATGAGTCTGCTAGAGCATTGACTTCTTGAGATACCTCCTTGGAGAAAAATAATTTGTTAATGATTGAGCTATATTTCTGTTATCACAGGTCATGAACAAAATGATCTAATGGTGCAAGTCAATGGTGGAAAGTTAACTATGGGAACAAATGCTCCTGACCGTAAAGATGGAGAAGGACCAACCAAACAAGTGACTGTAAAACGATTCGCAATTGATAAGTATCCAGTCACCAACAAGCATTTCCGGTAAGTTTTTAAACATTGATGGACTCCTATGTGCATCAATATATCGACATAGCGCCTGCAGTCTATGTTAAGGGGCCATCTCTTCTCCAAATTCTCGATGGCAAGTAAGCATATTTTTGTTGGGGAATATCTTCCACTCCATAACAGCTGAATAACTAGGCAAATTTCTTCATTAAGAGTCTAAGGCTCTGCACTTTACGTTTTTGGCTTACACTTAACGTATACGCTGGGAAAAGCTCCTGAGGTATACATTAAACATAGGCTGTGACGGATGCACTAACAGTTTCATCTGTCCCCACTGAGTTTTACCCTTTCTCACTGCAGCCATTTTTCGGAATTCTCACTTTCAGTTTTTCCTCCCCACCTTCCAAAAGCCATAACTTTTTTTTATTTTTCCATCAATATTGCCGTATGAGGGCTTGTTTTTTGCGGGAAGAGTTGTAGATTTTCATGACACCATACAAAGTTGTCGGAAACTGGGGAAAACATATTTGTGGGGTGGAATAGGAAAAAAAAACAGCGATTCTTCAATCTTTGGGGGGGGGGTTTGTTTCTACAGCATTCACCGTTCGGTAAAAACGGCATGTTAACTATACTCTATGTGCATACAGTGCTTAACACCTTACGACCGGGCTAATTTTGGCCTTGAGGACCAGAATTTTTTTTATTTCTCATTGCGCTCTTAACTTTATTTTTTATTCGACGTAGCTGTATGAGACTTTGTTTTTGGCCATTTTTTGGTACATATACATTATGGTTTCATTTATATACATTTTTGTCTTGTTTCGCAGCAGCTTTGATTTTTTTTTTTTTTTTTTTTTACAAAATACACCGATCATCATAAAACTATAAATTTGTTGTGCAGGTTAAGGTCATGACGATACCAAATAGGTGTATATTTTTTCATGTTTTGGACTTATATTGTTTAAAGTTTCTTTAAAGTACTAGCATATATCTATTTGCCAGTACATTAGCCTGTGTACTGATATGTATGCCCCAACTGCCTGTATACTAAGTATGCCCTAACAACAGGAAATCTGGTCAGGCAGCCCTGGGGTCCTTTAATGAACCGTGGGCTGACTGCCCATATAAGGTATGCACCTTGATTGTGTCACAAGGATTTCCTGTGACGCGATCAAACAGGAGTCCCCTTCACTCTTTCCCTTTGAATGCCGCGATCAGCTTTGATCACGGCACCCAAATGGTTAACAACAGGGATCAGAAGTTTCTCTGATCTCTGCCATTAAAGCGGGGCTGTGGGTGTGTATTTCAGCCATTTCCCTGCTCCTGATCTCAAGGGCACACTTTAATGTGCACAGGCAAAAAACATAACGAGTATGCTCATGACAAGCATACGCGTCACGCGTTGTCAACCAGTACATCCTCCCATGAAAACGACGAACACTAAGATGGATACAAGATGGACACCATTGTAAGTCAATGGTGATCATCGGGAGCTAATGGTATCAGTCTTATGACCGACCTGGCGCTGCGTCATGGCCTCGTTACAACCAGAAGCCATGACACAGATGTCACAAGGGACTTACTAGACATGTTTTACATTTTCTATTGATTAGTTTGCAACCATAATGCCCCAAAAAGATCTTTACATGTACACCCAGTTTGGGGCATAAGCATGTATTATGTCCTGGTGTAGCAAGGAAATGCACCACTACTGTAGCGGTGAACCCTTACAAAAATAAGATGAAACATGTATTAGGTGCGTTAAAGTGTGTGATGATATTTAAAGTGTAAGTGTGTTGTGACCTCCCACCCAAGCTTACACTTTAAATATATAAATATTTCAGGAAAAACTGAAGCGCTTTGCTCCTTCGGCTGTGATTGGCACTCGTAGACGGCTCTCATAGAATGTCTCACTGTATGCAGTGCTATACCCCCTGTCAAATCTGATGGAATCTTCAACTAAGGCTCTAAACCGAGCATCCATGCAAATGTGAACTTACCTTTTACTTTTTTTCCTAACAATACAAAGCCATCCACTTGAAAATCTTTACAAAGGCTCATTATTAGTCTAATTGTGCACAAAATTGATGCATCTATTGCCATCTCTACCATCCCTGTAGGGGTGAGTGGCACTGGAAAACTGGTTGTTTTGTTCTTTTTTTTGGAAATTGTCAGACAGCATTTACACATGTGACATTGTTGAAGGGCCGAGCAGAGGAAATATTACATGTTTGCATGAAGGATAATGTGTATAACGTCTATGTAAAAGATGTGTATTGGTCTGTCTACATATTATAGTATAGCATGGAACCAGGGAAATAACTGCACTTAAAGGAACAGTGTCACCAAAAATTTTTTTTTAATATGTTAAAGATGTTAGTGCTTTATTAAAAACGTTTGGATTAATTTGTGTGTTTGTGTGTTACTTTTTTTTATTTTTACACTTTTTCTTCCCTATGGGGGGGCTGCCATTTTTTTTTCCATTTCTGTATGTGTCGATTAACGACACATACAGACATGGAATACGGCAGCTCCAGTCCCATAGGGACTGCGAACGTGGCCCGTTCCATTGACTATCGTGTACGCCGCTGTGTGGGAACGGCGCATGCGCTGCTCCCACACTGTTCAATTTGAAATGCACGCCGTCCGGCGCCATTTTCCTGTGGACCGGAAGTCGCGGCCGGACAGTAAGATTACTACTTCCGGTCGCGGCTTCCGGACTTGTGCACATGGAGTAGCGGCAGCAGACGGAGCGGATGGACCGGAGGGAGCGGCGGCGACTGGAGCAGGTAAGTTATTTCTATGTATGTTCGTGTTTCAGTGTGTGTTTACTACTGTATGTAAACCTTCTACACTGTGTGTTAGCTCAAAAAATGGCAACACACAGTGTAGGAGGTTAGACCGTTCAAACCCCTCGTTTCTCCCGGCACTAGCCAGGATAAAGGAGGGGGGGATTCTGAGAGCTCACTAGAGCGAGGGATTTTTACCCAATTTTGCAGCATAAAGCAATGTGGTTGCTTTACCACATGCAATACTGCAATTTTGGGAATGGCTCCATCTAGTGACCAGTGCTGGGAAATATTATAAATTGAATCCAATTTATAATATTTCCTGACTCGTGAAAAAAAAAAAAAAAATTAGAACAATGTTTAATCACCTACACACTAATTGTTTAACTAAAAAAAAAAACATGTTTTGCTGGCAACACATTCCCTTTTAAAGGTTGGGAGATGCACACCTCTGGGTCAATTTCCTTGCTCTTCCCCCTGTATCAAAGAGTCTGTCCGGGAGATACGAGAAGTGTGGCTGGTTATTAGTAAGTGACTGAAACCGTCGGTTGTAGCATTTCCTGATGCACTGAGACATTATGTGCATTGGGTTTCAGGAGCAGGCAGTATGAAGTGTTCCCCACACAGAGTGTGTGCGGCGCCGAATACAGATTTTCTCTAGCAGCGGTCAGTAGCGGAGGATAGGGGCAGCAGTTCAGGAACAGTTTTACAATGAAAGGAAGCTGATATGGTTAATCAAGTATATTGCAATATTTCCTGAAATCGCCTGCCCCTATACATTATTAAATAATAGGTACCCTTTTATTTTTTCTCATACGAAGTTATTATTTTGATGAGACTAACCTTAAATGTTTATCACATCTCAAATCTAGGGAATTTGTAAGAGCGACGAAGTACAAATCAGAAGCCGAGAAGTTTGGCTGGAGTTTTGTATTTGAGAATTTTGTATCAGATGAACTAAAAAGGAAAGTATCGCAGAAGCTGGAGGTAAGCGCCATTGTGCTTTAGTGAAGTGTAAATTCACCAGGAATAAAGTGTAATTGCATTGGACCACAAAAGATAATATTTTCATATAGAAATGTTGTCTTTTCACAGTTTTGTTTGCAAAGGGCTTTACTAAATAACAAATACTTCCATTACCGCAACCACCGGTAACAGAGTGGGGAATTGGTGGAGAAATCAAATTCCTGCTGTTGCCTTGTAAAAGAGTAAAGTCAAATCTGTAGCAATTCCCACCAGGTTCCTAGATGGTCCTCTGTGAATCTGTATGTTGGTGATATGTGTTGCACACGACCATAAAAAATCTCCGGACCCATTCAGTTCTATTGGCCGCGGACACCTTTCCGTATCGCTACGGATATGTGTCCGTACCGTAGAACTGTGCCGGGAATTATGGAGCATGTCCGATCTTTCGTATTTTACGGGCTGAAAATGCGGGCCGTGGACGGCTGGCCGGGCCCGCAATCGCGGGCCGTGATTACAGGCACGGCCGTGTGCGTGAGGCCTTAGGCTGGGTTCACACGAGTTATTTTCAGGCATAATGGAGGTGTTTTACGCCTCGAATTACGCCTGAAAATACGGCTCCAATACGTCGGCAAACAACTGCCCATTCATTTCAATGGGTTTGCCGATGTACTGTGCCGACGACCTGTAATTTTACGTGTCGCTGTCAAAAGACGGCGCGTAAAATAACAGCCTCGTCAAAGAAGTGCAGGACACTTCTTGGGACGTAATTGGAGCCGTATTTCATTGACTTCAATGAAGAACAGCTCCCAATTACGTCCGTAAAAGACGCGGCGAAAAACGCCAGTACATGCATTTACGTCTGAAGTTCAGGAGCTGTTTTCTCCTGAAAACAGCTCTGTAATTTCAGACGTAAATTCAGTTATCGTGTGCACATACCCTTAGATTACTTATTGTCAGAATTTATGACACATCACCACGCACATGGGTAAAGAAAGGACCGGTGGAGGGGGGCGGGGCTGACTAGAAGGCCACGGCACAGGAACTGGAGGGAATCCAAACCATAATATCTTTTCATTTTATGGCCATCTGCAATTTTTTTATTTTTTTAAAATTAGGAGACACCCTTTAATAAGGATATGCCCTACCTGTTTTTTATTTGCACGGAATTATGGTTCATGGTGTAATTATCTTCTATTATTGACATATTGTTTCTATTTCAGTCAGCACCATGGTGGCTTCCTATAGAAAGAGCCTTTTGGCGTCGGGTAAGAACTTGCAATATATTATATTTTATGAAAGAACACCCTATTTTCACAATGCTGCAGAACATTGTGTACATCACTCACTACACCCAGTGATAATCTAATTTTCCACCTCAGACGTGCACAAGCTGGTACCAGCTTTATGACAAACCAATTAAACTACCAACAAATGTGTTCTTAAAACCATGTGGAGTCATTCCAACACAGTTGTATTATATCTAAATTCTCTGCAGATTTTTCTTATTTTTTTTATTTTTTTTTTAGTAACTTGTTTATTATGCCTTTATTTTAAAATGATAAAAGCATGTCACTGACAATTCGGTATATAAAATCATAAAATCTTCCTATTGCAATTCCTTTAGCCAACTGGGCCAGGGTCGGGTATCAAGGAGAAGCTGGATTTCCCTGTGCTGCAGGTTAGCTGGAATGACGCGCAGGCCTATTGCCAGTGGCTTGGGAAAAGGTTGCCAACAGAGGAAGAATGGGAATTTGCAGTCCGAGGAGGACTTAAAGGTATGCTGGAATTTGGTTAAAAAGATTACTGAATGGGCCATTTAATCTTGCATTGTTAATAATGCATTTTATATCATATACATTTGGCAAAAGCTTGTTTTTCTAACAAGGAACTAGAGGGACATAACTTCACTTAATTTCATGAGAAAATGGAAAATTTAATATCATCATGCTATACTCGCAGGGAACACCTATCCATGGGGGAACACGTTTCAGAAAAATAGAAGCAATCTTTGGCAGGTAATATGTTACTTTCGCAGTCTTATAAAATTCCAATCTTGTAATTCAGTGCAGTTTAAGGAATCCTCTTTTTTGCTGTCAGTGTAAGTATAACAAGCAAGAGGTAGGAGCTTCCCTGTCTGTCTTCATGTTTACACACCTTATTTTTGTAAGTATGTCCTTTTTCACGCGTAAGAATTGAGACTGATCACAAACACATTTATCTGAGACTGCCATCCGTCTTGTTTTATAGGTATTCATTCATAAGAAATTTCTCTATTTAACAATGGATTCCTAATATTTAGTTGATGATTCTTATATTTTGTATCTAGTCCTGTAACTGTTTTGTGTTTTTCTATATTGTAGAATTGTTGTACCTACCTATATAATTTTATCTTGTGTGTATGACACGGATTTAGAATTTGTACAACCTTTATTTTCTTTCTTTTATATATTTACTATTTCTACTATTGTTTTCTGCACAAATGACAAGGCCTCAAGCATACTTCAGTGAAATGCTTCAGTGTGTTATCTGTTTTTTTAACGGATATCACACTGACCCATTCATTTCTATGGGGCCATGCACACCTCTGTTATTTTAACAGTTTCGTGCATCTGTTCCTCAGAAAATAGAACCGGTCCTACTCCTGTCTGTTTTCGTGGATCATTCTCGGCCTTTCTATTTATTCAGTTAAGACAACTGTCCGCACACGGAAGCAATCTGTGTGCGGTCCATGTTTCACGGATCTGTGATTTGCGGCCGTACGAATAGCAATGGGTGTGTGCTTGAGGCCTTAATGTTGTTTTCCTTCCTGGTTTAAAGTACTAATATCTTAAAAAAAATAAATAAATATTATAGAGATGAATGTCTGAGTTTACGCCGATTCATTAAATACTATATTGTGATGTGGCATGTTCTTTTATTTTTTTATTTCTGTATGCACAAATTTGTTAAATGCAGCACTAGCCAGCAACTATGCGGAGTAGAGAGTATATTTTGTACAAGCTCATTGAAGTAATTTCTTGGTGTATAAATCCATATCAACTATTCTCCCCCCTAGAGGCGGCATGATGCAGAAATGTATGTATGAATACATGTATACACAGAAACTGTGTATTTAAGAAACATAGCTAAGAACCCTATTACAGTATAATGTTACTCAGTTTATACTGGGGCATTCATTTTTATAAATACATTTACTGATTGTGACACTTTAAAATGTAACTCTGAATTCTATATGCGGTATTTAATACTCAAAATACGTTTTGTTTTCCTGAAGAAATATTATACAATGTATAATGAATGTGCTAGTGTGTGTGTGTGTGTGTGTGTGTGTGTGTGTGTGTGTGTGTGTATAACTTTGAGGCGCTGAGTTGTTTTACAGTAGTCCCTTTGAGTTGCAAAGTCAATTAAATCCATTAAGCGAATTAGGTGCATTTTAAAATATCATGAAGGGTAACTCAACCTTAAACCCTATCCGCACCAGGACACAACTGTACGTCCTCGCGGGAAGTTACTTCCCGCACCATGACGTACGGTTACTAAACCGTTCACGGTGCACACTATGAGTGACAGTATGCATCAGGAATAAGGAGATCAGCTGTCCCCGACAGCTAACACTCCCCAGTTGCCAGCAATGGACCCATAATAGCGGTCCAATGCCAGCGATCGGTAGATCGGTGGATCTGTACAGATCACATTGTATCTAAGTTAAAAGTGTATAAAAACAGTTCCCGGGACTTGTAGTTAAAGAGGCTCTGTCACCAGATTTTGCAACCCCTATCTGCTATTGCAGCAGATCGGCGCTGCAATGTAGATAAGAGTAACGTTTTTATTTTAAAAAAACGAGCATTTTTGGCCAAGTTATGACCATTTTTGTAGTTATGCAAATGAGGCTTGCAAAAGTCCAAGTGGGTGTGTTTAAAAGTACAAGTCCAAGTGGGTGTGTATTATGTGCGTACATCGGGGCGTTTTTAATACTTTTACTAGCTGGGCGCTCTGATGAGAAGTAACATCCTCTTCTCTTCAGAACGCCCAGCTTGTGACAGTGCAGATCTGTGACGTCACTCACAGGTCCTGCATCGTGACGGCCACATCGGCACCAGAGGCTACAGCTGATTCTGCAGCAGCATCAGCGTTTGCAGGCAAGTCGATCTTACCTGCAAACGCTGATGCTGCTGCAGAATCAACTGTAGCCTCTGCTGCCGATGTGGCCGTCACGATGCAGGACCTGTGAGTGACGTCACAGATCTGCACTGTCACAAGCTGGGCGTTCTGAAGAGAAGAGGATGTTACTTCTCATCAGAGCGCCCAGCTAGTAAAAGTATTAAAAACGCCCCGATGTACGCACATAATACACACCCACTTGGACTTTTACTTTTAAACACACCCACTTGGACTTTTGCAAGCCTCATTTGCATAATTACAAAAATGGTCATAACTTGGCCAAAAATGCTCGTTTTTTAAAAATAAAAACGTTACTGTAATCTACATTGCAGCGCCGATCTGCTGCAATAGCAGATAGGGGTTGCAAAATCTGGTGACAGAGCCTCTTTAAGTCCGAGAATGGTAACTATACCCCCCGCCTGATGTCCCATTTGACCGGCAATGGACCAATAGCAGTGGTTCATTTCCAGCGATTGGTGGGTCTGTTCAGACCCACCAATCACAGTGCGTTTTCACCCAGGACGGGTGAAAAATACCGAAAACGGGCGCTGATATCTTTTGTAGGTGAGAAGTTGAAGAGATCAGGGCCTGTGCCATTTTGTGTGCCCCTCATAGTTAAAAAATAATAAAATAAAAATTAACCCCTCATCTCTAGAACCTCTGTTCCCAGTGTGTGACCCGACCACCTCTCAGTGTATAAGGAAGATAATAATTTTTTTTCCATCATAATTCACTAAAAATAATAATTAGATTTAGTTGTTAGGTAGTTGTCTAGCTCGTCTACGTCAATTTGCCACGTCAGTTAGTCCGCGTCAATTCATCACTGTTAGTCGCGTCACTTGTCAGTCAACGTCAATCCATCACGGTCAGTTAGTAAGTGTTGGGGTATGTTCACACGGTTAACAAAAAACGGCTGAAAATACGGAGCTGTTTTCAAGGGAAAATAGCTCCTGATTTTCAGCTGTTTTTTAAGATAAACTTGCATTGAGTTTATGAAAAAAAGCTCAAGAAGTGACGTGCACTTCTTTTCTGAGGCTTTTTTTTTTACGTGGCTGTGGGAACGGAACGCCGGTTTTCCTATTGAAATCAATGGGCAGCTGTTTGGAGGCATTCAGCCCCCGTACTTTCAGCCATTTTTCGGGGAGTTTACGGCCCGAAAAACGGCTTCAAGTAAGCCATGTGAACATACCCTTATAAAAAAAAAAAAAAAAGATTTGTTTTACATGAAAAAATTTAAAAACCCCCAAAAACTTAGTATGTTAGCGTTTTTAGTGTTTTATGTGAAAAAACGAGAAAAATCTTTCTTATACAAATGTTTGTTACAGTTCACTGAGCTACGTGTGTTTGTGTGTGTATGCACTATATATATATATATATATATATATATATATATATATATATATATAAAACTAGTCCTTCTCAATTAATTAGAATATCATCAAAAAGTAAATTTATTTCAGTAATTCAATTCAAAAAATGAAACTGATCTTATATAGATTCATTCCACACAGAGTGATCTGTTTCCAGCATTTTTTCTTTTAATGTTGATGATTATGGCTAGCCGTTAATGAAAACCCAAAATCTAGTGTCTCAGAAAATTAGAATATTATATAAGCCCAATTTCAAAAATGATTTTTAATACCGGAATGTTGGCCTACTGAAAACTATGTACAGTATATGCACTCAGTACTTGGTCAGGGCTCCGACTCTGCATGAATTACTGCATCAATGCGGCGTGGCATGGAGGCGATCAGCCTGTGGCACTGCTGAGGTGTAATGGAAGCACAGGTTGCTTTGATAGCGGCCTTCAGCTCGTCTGCATTGTTGGGTCTGGTGTCTCTTCCTCTTGACAATACCCCATAGATTCTCTATGGGGTTAAGGTCAGGCGAGTTTGCTGACCAATCAAGCACAGTGATACTGTTGTTATTAAACCAGGTATTGGTACTTTTGGCAGTGTGGGCAGGTGCCAAGTCCTGCTGGAAAATGAAATCCGCATCTCCATAAAGCTTGTCAGCAGAGGGAAGCATGAAGTGCTCTAAAATTTCCTGGTAGATGGCTGTGTTGACTCTGGACTTGATATAACACAGTGGACCAACACTGTTGCTCAGTGGTCCAAAGTCCTGTTTTCAGATGAAAGTAAAATTTGCATTTAATTTGGAAATCAAGGTCCCAGAGTCTGGAGGAAGAGTGGAGGGGCATCAATCCAAGTTGCTTGCGGTCCAGTGTGAAGTTTCCAGAGTCAGTCATGGTTTGGGGAACCATGTCCTCTGCTGGTGTTGGGCCACTGTGTTATATCCCGTCCAGAGTCAACGCAGCCGTCTATCAGGAAATTTGAGAGAACTTCATGCTTCCCTCTGCTGTGTAATACAGCCATTGCCCCGCACCTGACAAGTGTTCGTGTGTGGTCAGCATGAGGTGATGCGACCAGCGCTGCACTGATGAGCGCCGGTACTGAAGACAGAACATGGTGGGCGCACAGCAGAACACCCCCATTTCTTTGTCTTCAGTGCCAGCGCTCATTAGTGCAGTGCCGGCCGCATCACCTCATGCTGACCGCACGCTTGTCCGCAGTGGGGAAATGGCTGTATTACACAGCTCTGCTCTAACGGCGGAGATCAGAGAAACCTCGTTCTCTGCCGTTATTCCTTTGAATGCTGCAATCAAAGCTGACCACAGTTCTCAAGGGGAAACTGAGAAGGGGGGATGCCCCTTGGATCACGTCACAGGGAATCCCTGTGATGCGATTGAGGGATATACCATATGTGGGCAGACAATCCAGGGTCCACTGAAGGACCCCAGGGCCGTCTGACCATATTTCCTGTTGTTAAGGCATACTTGGGTATGTCTTAACAACTGCCTGTGTACAACCAGTACACAGACTTATGTACTGTAATATGCCAGTACATTAAAGTTTAAAAATAAAAAAGTAAAAGTAATGTTACATTTTAAAAAAAATGACCACACAATTTTTACAATAAACATTAAAATAAAAGTCTCAATACATAAAAGATACGTCTATTTGGTATCGTCGTGACCGTAATAACAAATTTATAGCGGCATTTGTGATGTGTACGCGGTTAAAAAAATAAAAACGGCTTTCTTTCACTTTATTATTGTGGGGCACATGGAGGTTTAAAATTCATTATACCATGTGCCCCACAATAATAGTAATTAATCCCATCATGTACCTCACACATTAAGCCAATTTTGTCCATTATGACTGAGGAACATGATGGGGTTAATTACTATTAATGTGAGGCACATGTAGGTTCAAAATGAATCACCCCACATACCTCACATCATAAAATGGAAGAACTTTTTTTATTTTATTATTTTGTTGGCAAATTATTGTTTTGGTATAGAGTATCGCAATACTACACGAAGTATCGGTATCGAAGCCCGAATTCTGGTCTTGTGACTACCCTAATTTGGAATTAAAATGCACAAAAAAAAAAAGAAGCATAAATGCGTTAATAAAAGTGTCCCAAAGTGTCATGATGTGGGTAGTGGCTAATGGTAAAAATAGAACAGGAGCTTAAAGAAGCTCTGTCACCACATTATAAGTGTCCTACAGCAGTGTTTTTTTATTTAGAAAAACTATCATTTTTGACGGAGTTAAGTTACAACCTATATTAGCTTTATGAGCTAATGAGTTTCTTAATGGACAACTGGGCGTGTTTTACTTTTTGGCCAAGTGGGCGTTGTACAGAGGAGTGTATGACGCTGACCAATAAGCGTCATACACTTCTCCCCATTCATTTACACAGCACATAGCGATATAGCTATATCGATATGTGCAGCCACATAGACACACTATAACGTTACTGCATTGTCCTGACAATGAATATACATTACCTCCAGCCAGGATGCCATGTGTATTCAGTATCCTGTCACTTCTGTAGCGTCTCTGTGATATTTACAGCAAGGCAAGCGTAATCTCGCGAGATTACGCTTGCTGTGCTGTAGTGTTGGGATTGTATTAGCGAAGTGTCAGGATTGTGAATACACATCACGTCCTGGCTAGAGGTAATGTATATTCATTGTCAGGACACTTCAGTAACGTTATAGTGTGTTTATGTGGCTGCACATAGCGATATAGCTATATCGCTATGTGTAGTGTAAATGAATGGGGAGAAGTGTATGACGCTGATTGGTCAGCGTCATACACTCATCTGTACAACGCCCACTTGGGCAAAAAGTAAAACACGTCCAGTTGTCCATTAAGAAACTCATTAGCATAAAGCTAATATAGGTCATAACTTAAAGAGGCTCTGTCACCACATTATAAGTGCCCTATCTCCTAGATAAGGAGATCGGCGCTATAATGTAGGTGACAGTAATGCTTTTTATATAAAAAACTATCTATTTTTACCACTTTATTAGCGTTTTTAGATTTATTCTAATGAGTTGCTTAATGCCCAAGTGGGCGTATTTTCACTTTGGTCAGCGTCATACACTCCCCTGTACAACACCCACTTGGTCTAAAGTAAAAATACGCCCACTTGGGCATTAAGCAACTCATTAGCATAAATCAAAAAATGCTAATAAAGTGGTAAAAATAGATCGTTTTTTTAAATAAAAAGCATTACTGTCACCTACATTATAGCGCCGATCTCCTTATCTAGGAGACAGGGCACTTATAATGTGGTGACGGAGCCTATTTAACTCCGTCAAAAATGATCGTTTTTCTAAATAAAAAAACACTGCTGTAATCTACATTACAGCGCCGATCACATCATGTACAATATAGGCCACTTATAATGTGGTGACAGAGCCTCTTTAATGTTCTAATAAGATTTTGTTTACAGACTGCACAGTATCTCATATATCAAATTTAACTTCCACTTAAGGCCCTTTTTACATGGGCCTATGTTCTGGCAAACAGGCGCTCGTAGGAAAGCTTGTTCCCGATCATCGACCCATGTAAAAATGGCAGCTATCAGCCTACGAACAAGAAAATGCTTGTTCGTCAGTTGATCAGATCTTTTATGCTCCTGTTAAAATAGTTGTCTTTCAGCAGCACATGTATAAACAAGGGATGTACTGCCGACTATATGCAAACTGTATGGGGGCACTTGAGCTGTTTAATAAGAATATTCTTGACAAGATGCTTTATCACCTACAGGGTAAGTTCCCTACTCTGGACACTGCTGAGGATGGTTACCATGGGGTATCACCAGTAGATGCATTTCCTGCACAGAATGCTTATGGTAAGTAGCCCTTTTACATGTCTACTACTACTTTTTCATATTCTAAATATAGACTATAACATCCTTTTGTTTATATTTAACAAGTAAGTATTTTTTGTTTTCTCATTTTTGATTACATTAGGTACAAAACTGTATAACGAACAACTTATGTAGTCGCAATCCCTAGAGGCCTGAGGTCGCAAGCAACCTTACAACCAACCATCCAGAAAATGTCAGACCATGTTGGTTTTTTTTTGTGACTGTTGCAAGGTTGCTTGGGACTTTTTTCCACATGGGGAACCATTGAAGTCCAGCCTTCACTATCATGGTTGTATATGTTCCCAATTTTTATACTGTTTCTCGTTTCCTCACTTGTTTTCTCTTTCCATTATTGCACAAATACTCCAATATTGTGCATGCTACAGTGGATTTCCTAGTCCACTGCCATAAATTTTGTGTAACTTTGTCGTATGATGATGTCTATAACATGTCCTAAATTATTTAGGTAGCTAATATTTGTGTTATTAATCCTATTCAAAAATGCATTAAGGACTCCCTTGCTAATGCAACAGCAAGCAAGCAGGAAACATTGTGTGTAATGAGAGGGATTAAAGAATATGATATATGGTGCTTGTGATGAGGGGGTGAAACACAACCAAGTACACCAGGAGAGGCTCTGTAGAAAAATCGTGTGATGGACGAAGTTTTTTTTTTTCTTATTTTTTGGTGGTGGTGCTGGGATATTCTTCCTGTGTGACATAGCCCTAAAGCCTATCACTCAATCACATAAAACATTATTTTCACCTGTACTGACTGGGCCACGTTGCACCGCATGTAAAGATTTTGCCATCACTGCTGAGAGACCATCTTGAAAAATGTTGGACATCTCCAGTCTAATAGCATTGGTAATAAAAGCCAAAAGTCTGACCATTTCTGATTTTAGCAGAAATTATGTTGGTAAAATAATCCTTTTATTGTGTGTACCAGGACTATTTGACATGCTGGGAAACACCTGGGAATGGACATCTACAGAATATATCTCTCCTGGGCAGACCAACATGCAAAGTAGACAGAAGATGTATGTTCTACGCGGGGCTTCTTGGATTGATACGCAGGATGGTACAGCCAATCACAAAGCTAGAGTGAGCACCAGGTAGGAATCTATAAGTTCCGCAGATATTTCTATATTCGCCGAGCTAAACCAGACTTTGATGAAGCTGCTGTCTCCTGAAGCTTTGTGGGGCATTATAAAGAAGTCAAATGATGACTTTATACAAGGATGTTCTCATCTTCAGCATGTATCTCACCTATTCGGAGAAAAGGGTTCCCAGGAGCCCCTGTCACCGATTCAAAGCAGATGTTTTTACCATGGCCGCATTTGAGCACAGCTTTTTCAATTTGAAGCTATGGAAAGAACATGTAGCATTTGACTCTTTCCATAACTCCCACAGAATTCAATAGAGAAACCCACACGCCGGAGCAGCCACTTCTGAGTGGATTTCAATGGTAAGTGTGTCTGCAGATCACCACCTAATATGTAAACGGGGAGTCATGGAACCTGCACATATACACAGGATATGCCGGATATGGCACAAATGCTTAAGAGTGGAAAACCCTTTTTAACTTATAACCTACTATAATATCTTTTCCAGTACATCCCTCATGACCGCATCACAGGAAGTTGCCCTATTGACCTTTATAGGGACAGGAAGACAGAGAGGTTAAAAGGCCCCTCCCACCACCCACTTGCCAGTGTTCTTCCTGTCCCTACAGGAGCAGAAAGATATCGCTCCTGGATAAACTAGGGCTGGGCGTGAGATGGGGGGAGTCCGTGCACTCCCCCTTCTATTCCCCCTAGGTGCCTAGGCTAATTACCTCTCTAACGAGAGTTCCCTTAGCTTCCCAACCAAAGCACCTACCTTAGGAATCCTAGGCTGGGTTCCAGTAGTGTGCGGGTTCGGGATTCCCAAGCCTGGCTGCGGCCAGGGCTGTGAGACCATATGAGGACCGGGAGCTCCATAAGGTGGGTAGCGCCGGTGATATCCTCGTGTGTGGCCGGATAGCCGGAAGTGTTGAGTCGCGGGCTATGACGCGGCTACATCTCATGGAGTAGCCGCGACCAGAAATGACGCCGGGCTACTTCCGGTCCGTGGCCATCTGGGAAGGCGCGAAATTCAAAATGCCCACATTTAAAGGGACCCGCACAGGTATATGGTTAGAGCTAATACCTCTAACGTGAAATTATATATACAGCCTTAAAGCATATATCTTGTTGTTTGGATATTGCATTTGCCTGTTGCTTGTTGCGGTGATGGAACTACCTCGTTCTGACGGAATTCCAGATATGTCCCAGGGTTATGTGAGTCTCACCCTTGGGGTAAGGGTTAGGACTCCGTATTTAAGTAAATTTTACTTTACCTGCCACCCTCGCCCCTCCTCAAGAAACTCCGTCACACTCCCGGGCAAAAAGGTCATGGACTGAAGAAGAACAAAAACGGTGCCCGCCATCTCAGGGGTCTGACTCTGAGCAGGAGTGTTATTATTTATCAGTAGGTGAATTAGAAGAAAGGGAACTCTTACCTTCAACCTCATCTACACAGGAGAAAAAAGTTCTTCTCCTCTTCGGAGATGTCCAATACTTTAATCCAGGCAATACGGGTGACAATGAATATCCCCGAAGAAAACCTAGGAGGAGAGGAAAACAAAGAGAAGTCATCTCTCCTGGCTTTGCCCAAGCAACATAAGCAAGGGGGTCCCATGGAAACCTTCTACTTATGTAATAATTACCACAGATGCCAGCAAACATGGCTGGGGGTCGATGGTCCAAGACAGGCATTTTCAGGGCATATGGCCTGTTCAGATGAAGATTATGTCCTCAAACTTCAGAGAACTAAAAGCCGTATGGGAAACATTCATAAAAGCTTCGCCCATTATAAAGGGGATGCACGTAAGAATCTTATCGGACAACCTAATGGTGGTGTCCTTCCTTCGCCATCAGGGGGGAACAAGACACTCATCTTCAAGCCCTCTCTGCACAAATCTTCAGTTGGGCAGAAGAAAATGTCCTATCGGTCTCCGCGGTCCACCTAAAAGGCTCAAACTCTATCAGCAGACTTCCTAAATTGGAAAGAAAAATAGACCCCGGGGAATGTTCCCTGAACAAGGAAATGTTTCAGTCCTTTACCCGAAGGTGGGGTTATCCCCCAAATAAACCTATTTGCCACGAGAAAAAACTCCCAGGTAGAGTCATTCTTCTCCCTAAATCTCAAATACAACCCATTGGGGGTAGATGCATTATCCCAACCCTGGGACATGGATCTGGCCTATGCGTTTCCTCTGTTTCCTCTAATACCAGTGGTATTAAAATACCTAGCATTGGAAGACCCGATCATGCTCCCAGTCAAGAAGAACCTTCTCTCCCAAGGTCCCTTATACTTTCAGGGAATAGAAACTCTGACATTGTCAGCTTGGATCCTGAAAGGCAGATCCTGAGAAACCACGGTTTGTCAGACGAGGTAATTTTAACTATCTTACTAAGCCATAAAGAAGTTACGTCGAAAATCTATAAAAAAAAATTGGAAGAAATTCTGTTCCTGGTATGGAGATCTGGGACCAGACCCCTTTCTTCCCAACATCGCTAAGATCCTAGATTTCTTACAATCCGGATTCAATAAAGGACTTCTCCCTAGTACCTTCAAAAGTGCAAATTTCAGCCTGAAGTAATTTTTTCAATACTCCTTAAGAGGAACGTAGGTGGATCAGAAGATTCACTCAAGCAGTTTCTAAATTAAAACCTTCCCTAAAGAAATCAGTACCTAGCTGGCATTGAAATGTAGTGTTAACGGCTCTTTGCGATCCTCCCTTTGAGCCTCTCGATGCAATTAATATGCATTTTTTAACTCTAAAAGCTGCATTTTTAGTCGCTATTACATCAGCAAGGAGGATTGGAGTAATCCAAACTCTTTCGGTGATAGAACCCTACCTAAAAATTCAAGAAAACAAGATCATTTTAAAACTAGATCCTTCCTTTATTCCGAAAGTATCTACTACCTTCCATAGAGACCAATAAATCTACCTTCCTTTTGCCCAGCTCCTAAAGTCCAACCAGAAGAAAAATTCCATTGCCTGCCTGGATGTCAGGCAAACAATTCTTCAGTATCTGGATAGAAACTCCTCTTGGAGACAGGATAAAAATCTAATTGTCCTGTATGGGGGAAAGAATAGAGGAAAGAAAGCCTCAAAAGGCTCTCTAGCGAGATGGGTGAAAACTACCATACAAGAAGCCTATAAGTCCCAAGGACTCGGTGTCCCACAAGGCATTAAAGCCCATTCAACAAGGGCAGTTTCGGCATCCTGGGTGGAAAGAAAGAAAGAAAGAGAAACCTCTATGGACCAAATCTGCAGAGCTGCTACCTGGTCAAGCTATCATACTTTTTGCAAACATTATAGATGTTCTTTCAGATACGGATTTAAGTTTTGGACCGAAAGTCCTCCAATCCATAGTCTTGCCCTGAGCATTATAATCTGGTATTGCTCCTGTAGTGCTGTCATGAGGGATGTACTGGAAAGTAGGAATTAGACCTACCGGTAATTGTATTTCCAGGAATCCATCATGACCGCACCCTTACATTCCCTCCCTTTATTAAAATTCTGATTTGTGCTAGTAACATGTCCGTTATTATCCCTAGAAAAAAAATAGGGTTGCATCCATCCTGGTGAAGTAATTGAAAAACACTGGCAAGTGGGTGGAGGGAGGGGCCTTTTAACCTCTGTCTTCCTGTCCCTATAGAGGTCAATAGGGCAACCTCCTGTGGTGTTGTCATGATGGACTCCTGGAAATACAATTACCGGCAGGTCTAATTCCTACTTCTCTGTCTATACGTCCCACAACTATTTAGAATTCTAGCTTATTTGGCTTATGAGTGATCCGTGTGCCTCCTGTAAATTTCCACTCACTCCGTTCCTGCTATGAAAAGCAATCATAGATTTGATGTGATTGTACTTCCACATTGCTGGCAACATGTACATTTATGCCAAAAATGGTAAATATGTTTCTATCTGTCTTTCTTATATCTTTGTTTAATATAGAATGGGCAACACCCCAGACTCTGCATCAGATAACCTAAGCTTTCGCTGTGCCGTTTTCCAGCCTACAAAACATGGAAAAGAAGACCTATGAGCTGAGCTTGTAAATGATGGCTCTGTGTTTTTAATCTGTCACAAACCATGAATTCTTGAACAATCCTGATTATAGAGCCGGTGTAATTTATATGTTCTGTAAGGAATACTGTATGAACATGGTCTTAAGACCTTAACTAGAGTCTTTAACTATGTCCCTGTAAGAACTGATCAGTAGATACTTGAAGAAAATGTAACAGGTAAAGTATTTTGCATAACTCCCAGCATAGCAGTCCTTTTTTTTTTTTTTTTTTCTTTTCTTTTTTTTTAAACTGGGGCACTATATATATGTACAGTTAGGTCCAGAATTATTTGGACAGTGACACTATCTTCATGATTTAGGCTCTGCATGCCACCACATTGGATTTGAAATGAAACAAATGAGATGCAATTGAATTGTAGACTTACAGGTTTAATTCAAGAGGTTGAACAAAAATATCCTGTGAAACGTTTAGGAATTGCAACCATTTTTCTACACAGCCTCCTCATTTCGGGGGCTCAAAAGAAATTGGAAAAATTAACATTACTATAAATAAAATGTTTTTTTTTTAATACTTTGTAGAGAATTCTTTGCAAGCAATGACTGCCTGAAGTCTGGAACCAATGGACATCACCAAACGCTGTGTTTCCTCCTTTGTGATGCTTTGCCAGGCCTTCAGCTGTCTTCAGTTGTTGCCGGTTTGTGGGTCTTTCTACCTTAAGTTTTGTCTTAAGCAAGTGAAATGCATGCTCGATCGGGTTCAGATCTGGTGATTGACTTGGCCATTGCAGAATATTCCACTTCTTTGCCTTAAAAAACTCCTGGGTTGCTTTCACAGTATGTTTTGGGTCATTGTCCAGTTGTACTGAGAAGCGACGTCCAATCAACCTTGCTGCATTTGGTTGAATCTGAGCAGGAAGTATATTCCTGAACACTCCAGAATTCATCCGGCTGCTTCTGTCTTCAGCCATATCATCAATAGACACTAGTGACCCAGTGCCTTTGGCAGCCATGCATGCCCATGCCATCACACTGCCTCCACCATGTTTTACAGAGGATGTGGTGTGCTTTGGATCATGAGCCGTTCCAAGCCTTCTCCATACTTTCTTCCTCCCATCATTCTGGTACAGTTTGATCTTAGTTTCATCTATCCAAAGAATGCTGTTCCAGAAATGGGCTGGCTTCTTTAGATGTTGTTTGGCAAAGTCTAATCTGGCCTTTCTATTTTTGAGGCTTGATTTAATGGTTTGCACCTTGTGGTGAACCCTCTGTATTTGTTCTCATAAAGTCTTCTCTTTATGGTAGACTTAGATACATATACACCTTCACTTGGGTAGATGTTGTAAAGGAGTTTTTCTTCACCATGCAGAGGATTCTGCGATCATCCACCACTGTTGTCTTCCATGGACGTCCATGCCTTTTGGAGTTCATGAGATCACTTTTTTTTATTATTTTTTTTCCAAGAATGTACCAAACTGTTGATTTGGCCACTCGTAACATTTGTGCTATCTCTCTGATGGATTTCTACATTTTTTTCAGCCTAATGATGGTCTGTTTCACTTGCATTGAGAGCTCCTTTGACCTCATGTTGTGGGTTCACAGCAACAGCTTCCAAATGCAAATGCCATACCTGGAATCAACTCATGACCTTTTACCTGCTTAATTGATGATGGATTAATGAGGGAATAGCCCATGCAGCCCATTAAATAGCTTTTGAGATAATTCTCCAATTACCTTTGGTCCCTTGAAAAAGAGGCAGCTACGAATTAAAGAGCTGTTATTCCTAAACCCTTCCTCAAATTAGGATGTGAATACCCTCAAATTAAAGCTGAGAGTCTGCACCTTAACCGTTAGTGATCGGCCCATCGTGTTTCTACGTCGGCCACTAACGGGCCTTATTCCGATGCCATAGACTTTTTACGTCGCGGCATCGGAATAAGTGAACAGAGCAGGGAGCTGTCAAATCTCCCTGCTCTCAGCTGCCAGAGGCAGCTGAGGGCTGGGAGGGTCCCTGCTCTGCCGAGTGAGATCGATATTAGTATCGATCTCACCCGTTTAACCCCTCCAGATGCGGTGCACAATAGCGTTCACCGCATCTGAGTGCTTTTGGAGAGAGGGAGGGAGCTCCCTCTCTCTCCCACCGACACCCGGCGATAAGATCGCCGAGTGTCTGTGTCTCCAATGGCAGCCGGGGGTCTAATAAAGGCCCCCAGGTTTGCCTGGAGTGAATGCCTGCTAGATCATGCCGGAGGCATGACCTAGCAGATGCCTGTCCGTGTTAAACGGACAGGCAGTAATACACTGCAATACAAAAGTATTGCAGTGTATTATAAATGCGATCGCAGAATCGCATATTATAGTCCCCTAGTGGGACTAGTAAAAAAGTGAAAAAAAAGTTTAATAAAGTTAATTTAAAAAAAAAATTGAAAAAAAATGAAAAACACAGCTTTTCCCCTTACAAAATGCTTTACTATTAAAAAAACAAAATAAAGTTAAAAAGTTACACATATTTGGTATCGCCGTGTCCGTAACGACCCCGACTATAAATCTATTACATTATTTAACCCGCACGGTGAACGCCATAAAAAACTATGGAAAAATTGCTGTTTTCTGTGAATACTGACTTTAAAAAAATGTGATAAAAAGTGATCAAAAAGTCGCATCTACTCCAAAATGGTACCAATAAAAACTACAAGTCTTCCCGCAAAAAAAAAGCCCTCATAGAACCGCATCGGCGAAAAAATAAAAACGTTACGGCTTTTCAAATATGGAGACACAAAAACAAATAATTTTGAAAAAAAAGCGTTTTTACTGTGTAAAAGTAGTAAAACATACAAAAACTATACAAATTTGGTATCGTTGCAATCGTAACAACCCGCTGCATAAAGTTATTGTATTATTTGTATCACACGGTAAACGGCGTAGATTTAAGACGCGAAAGTGTGGCGAAATTTCAGGTTTTTTTCTATTTCCCCCCCAAATAAAAGTTAATAAAAGTTAATCAATAAATATGTCCCCCAAAATGGTGCTATTAAAAAATACAACTTGTCCCGCAAAAAACAAGACCTTATACAGCTATGTCGACGCAAAAATAAAAAGGTTATAGCTCTTGGAATGCGACGATGGAAAAACTTAAAAAATGGCTTGGTCATTAAGGTTTAAAATAGGCTGGTCATTAAGGGGTTAAGCCCATATTGATTACCAAAACACATTTAATATACAGTTATATAAACAGTTAAAATGCTAAAACTTGTCAGTGTCCAAATAATTCTGGACCGAACTGTATATGTAGGAATGCTTTCAGGTTTTAGATTTTTAAATTAAATATAACCTGTATTTGTACAATGTGTCTTTATATTCAGTGTCATTTATTAAACCTCAATCATCAACATAGACTGTTCTGTTTCTCCCATTTTCTGATGTTCTTTATCTTGTCTGGTCACAAAGTCAAGTTTGTTTACAAGTGGGAGTTTTGCTTTCTTCTTAAGTTTTTCTATGGATTTAAAAATAAAGTATACCATAAAATCGCAACACACATTTAACATTTTATGTCTCACTTTTCTTTTTGTGCAGTTATGTCCTAGGCTGTCAGCTATAATTTCTATTGACAATCAAATGGACGTAAAAATTAGCTAATCTCTCATTCTCGGATTCCTAGTTGTTCTAGCTTACGCAAGTGTGATGGTGAAAAAATGTGTCCCCAGATGACTGATTGGTTTAGCAGAAGATACTTTATATCCTGTAAATTTGCAAGGTGGGGCCTCCATGTATTGGACTTGTTTTTCTGGGACATTCCACAACTGCCTGAGTGGATTGATTGGCCAAGTGAACACCTTGAGCTCTTTGTCACGTTCCTCAAACCATGCCTAAACAATTTTTGCAGTGTGGGAGGGTGCATTATCCTTCTGAAAGAGGCTACTGTCGTTAGAGAATACTGTTGCCATGAAGGGGTGTACTTGGTCTGCAGTAATGGTTAGATAGGTGTTATGTGTCAAAGTAACATCCACAGAAATGCCAGGACCTAAGGTTTCCCAGCAGAACATTGCCAAGAGCATCAGACAGGCTCTGCCTTCCTGGTGCAATTTCTTTCCCAGCTAAGCAACCCACATGCACCCAGCTGTCCACATGATGTCAAAGAAAACTCTGTTTGTTAGACCAGGCCACCACCTTGTATTGTACCTTGGTCCAAATCGGATGCTCAGGTGTCCATTATACGAGCTTTGGGCGGTGGACAGGGGTCAGCATGAGCACTCTGACCGATCGCGGCTGTGCATCCCAATATGCAACAAGCTGCGTTGCACTGTCTGTTCTGACACCTTTCTATAATAGCTAGCAGTAACTTTTTCTGCAATTTGTGCTACAGAAGTTCTTCTGTGGGATTGTACCAGATGGCCTAGCATTCACTCCCCACATGCATCAATGAGCCTTGGGCATCCATAACCCTGTCGTTTGGTTTATCGGTTGTTCTTCCTTGACCTACCAATTGTCTAGCCATCACAATTTGGACCTTGTTAAAGTCGCTCAGATACTTCCGCTCGCCCATTTTTCATCCTTCAACAGATCAACTACAAAAACTGACTTTTCACTTGCTGCCTAATTCTATATACTAGTCATTCTCAATGAATTTGAATATCATCAAAAAGTTAACTTTATTTCAGTAATTCAATTAAAAAAGTGAAACTCATATAATATAGATTCATTACACACAGAGTGATCTATTTCCAGCGTTTTTTTTTTTCTTTTAATGTTGATTATGGCTAACCGTTAATGAAAACCCTAAATTTAGTCTCTCAGAAAATTAGAATATTATATAAGACCAATTTCAAAAATAATTTTTAATACCGAAATGTTGGCCTACTGAAAAGTATGTACAGTATATGCACTCAATACTTGGTCGTGGCTTCTTTGTCATGAATTACTGTATCAATGCGGCGTGGCATGGAGGCGATCAGCCTGTGGCACTGCTGAGGTGTAATGGAAGCCGAGGTTGCTTTGATAGTGGCCTTCAGCTCGTCTGCATTGTTGGGTCTGGTGTCTCTCCTCTTCCTCTTGACAATACCCCATAGATTCTCTGTGGGGCTTAGTTCAGGCTACTTTGCTGGCAAATCAAGCACAGTGATACTGTGGTTATTAAACCACAGTTGGTCCACTGTGTTATATGAAGTCCAGAGTCAACGCAGCCGTCTAGCAGGACATTTTAGAGCACTTCATGCTTCCCTCTGCTGACAAGCTTTATGGAGATGCGGATTTCATTTTCCAGCAGGACTTGGCACCTGCCCACACTGCCAAAAGTACCAATACCTGGTTTAATAACCAAAGTATCACTGTGCTTGATTGGTCAGCAAACACGCCTGACCTAAACCCCATAGAGAATCTATGGGGTATTGTCAAGAGGAAAATGAGGCACCAGACCCAACAATGCAGACGAGCTGAAGGCCGCTATCAAAGCAACCTGGGCTTCCATAACACCTCAGCAGTGCCACAGGCTGATCGCCTCCATGCCACGCCGCATTGATGCAGTAATTCATCCAAAAGGAGCCCCAACCAAGTATTGAGTGCATATATTGCACATGCTTTTCAGTAGGCCAACATTTCGGTTTTAAAAATAATTTTTGAAATTGGGCTTATTTAATATTCAAATTTTCTGAGACACTAAATTTTTGGTTTTCATTAACGGTTAGCAATAATCATCAACATTAAAAGAATTCTGGAAATAGATCACTCTCTGGGTAATGAATCTATATAATATGAGTTTTACTGTTTGAATTGAATTACTGAAATAAATAAACTTTTTGATGATATTCTAATTCATTGAAAAGAATTAGTAATTATGAATGAGAGCCAAGATAGCATTCCTTGTCACCCCATGAACAAATTACTGGCTGGTTTACAATATTCTGAAGTCTTAGTCGTGACAGATGAGAAAATAACTAGAAGAAAAAGCAGAGCGCTGCATAGCACAGCAAGTTTGTACAGGAAGATGGCCAATAACAGAGGGCAGTTTCTCACACGCTCATCTTGGTTGTGCACCGGTCCAGTTTTCTGGCATAGAAAAGTCGCAAAAGGCCTCAAATGTCTTTTGAGCCACCCTCGCCACTTTTGTGGAAAGGGAGTGTTGCTTTTGGAAAAGGGGGCGTGGTCACCATGGCCTGACTAATTTATTATAACTTACGCTAGAAAACTGGTGTAAATTATAGTAGAAACCTACACCAGGTCCTAGCTGGTGTAGATTTCCCCCACTGCGGTGTAGCAAGGTAGAGGCCCATGCTGGGCCTCGCACCTTTCCCCCTGATCACACTAGCCCTCACCCACATGGACAGCTAAATAAAAAATAAAAACTCCTCTCCGATCCTCTTTTCTCTGGCTCCCTCATAACTCCAGCGCAGCTCATACAATGTAATGACGGGTAGCGTCAGGACATTGTATGTGACGCAGCACAGATGGTGCTGCCTCGCATTTAGGGCCCTGACGCTGCTCAGCGTCATGACCTTGTAAAAGCAATGCTGGATTGATGTGGGAGCCTGACTGGAGAGGCTGAGCGGTAAGGTGAGTATATGTGTTTTTTATTTTATAACCGATGTGGTGGAAATGGATGGTGCATGGTCGTAGTCGTTGTGCAACAATTGGTACTCGCGTCCTGGCTGAAAGATACAACAAATGTTTTAAGAGGCTTTTGCCTCTGTAACGGCTGCTGTCGCAGACCCCTTTCATCCTGCCGACGTCTTCCTCCCCGGGGATGCCAGAACATTCGGCCGTCCTGTCCTGCAATGACCACTAGGGTGCACGCACAAGCTCATTCCCGACCTTAAAGGGCTAGCGTGCACACATGTTAAGAATTGACTAATTACTCCCAGATGATCCTGGACTATAAGAAGGGCCCTGCCCCTTCACTCCTTGCCTGAGCGTCGTTAGTGATTCCAATGTTAGTCTTTGGAAATGGTCCCTTAGTGTTTACCCTGTTGCCGTGCCTTCTACCTGTATCCCATGCTTTGTTATTGTACCTGAGCCTGTTAGTGATTGGAGTCGTGTCCTGTTGTCATCCGCCACATCTCACGTAAACTAATGCGCCTGTTGTCGTCCGCCACATCTGGCGCATCTTACTGCACCTGCTGTCACCCGCCATGTCTGGCGCAACCTGCTGTCATCCGCCATGTCTGCCGCAACCTGCTGCATCCACCTCCATCCGTGCTAAAGCCTCTGCCACTGTCTGGACTATTCAGGTACCCTTGTGCTGGACTTTGTATTGATTGGGTCCTCTGTTGTTTGGACAGCTGCCTCCCTGCTACGGCGGTGCGGCCTAGTGGGTCCACATAACCACAGCCCGTGACAGTACGCTCAGGCCATGAACCCCACTCGTCAACCCTAGACGACGACGACGACGACGACGCAAGTCACGCAGGTAGAGATGCAAGACCTTCAATCACGGCAAGACCAACTCCTCCTGTCGGTCAACGTCATTGCAGGTCGGCTAGTTGCACAAGCCACAGTCGTCTCCGCATCTATTCCTGCTGTTCCTCATGTCCGTACCAGTACCGACACCCGATGCTTTCTGCCGCTACCTCCTCCCTATGATGGAGACACGAGGTCCTGCAGTGAATTTCTGAACCAATGCCAGATCCACTTCACACTATATGCCAAGGCCATCTCCTCTGACGCAAGGATCGCCTTCATAATCTCTCTCCTTAATGGCAAAGCCCTGGCATGGGCGAATCCCCTTTGGGAACATAAGGCACCAGAAACTCGTGACTTGCAGTATTTTTTACGGACTTTCCGTTCTATATTTGAAGAACCTGGGAGAGTTTCTTCTGCTGCTGCATACCTGCTGACCCTACACCAGGGGGATATCTCCGTGGGCGAGTATGCCATTCAGTTCCGTACCCTGGCTGCAGAACTAACCTGGAACAACTAACCTTGGTGGCTACATTCTGGCAGGGACTGTCTTCTGGGATTAAAGATGTGCTTGCCGCTCACGATCTGCCACCTACCCTGGACGATCTCATTCTACTAGCCACCTGGGTTGACATGAGGATCCGGGAGCATTCCCAAGAGGTTCACCGGGAGAGAGGATTTCCTAGGCTGGCTTCTACTTTCCAGCAATCCTTACTGTCCTCTTCAGTCGTCCCACCAGAGGAGCCTATGCAGGTGGACTGGGCCAAAATGTCTACCCAGGAGAAACAACGCAGACGCACTTCAGGACTTTGCCTATAGTGCGGCTTCGGAGGCTATGTTGTGTGTTTGTGTCCCCAGGAGCCAAAGAGACCCTAGTGCCTAGGATTGGTTGGAGAGACCACCCTAGGCGGAATGGCACTAAATAAAAAATTCTCTTACAAACTGATCATCCCTGTGACCATAGTGTCCGGCAAAAGAACCTACTGGGTTTCTGCCTATCTGGATCTGGACTCAAGATCCGCGGCAAACTTCATCCAGCAAGACCTAGTGGACCATTTCCAGTTTCGCACAGTTCCTCTGGAGACGTCTTTGGTTGTTGCCTCGTGAATGGTCTTCCTCTGCCCGATTCAATCGTGTCTGAGACCAAGCCACTGAAGCTCCAAGTTGGAGTCTTTCATACTGAACTAATTACCTTCCTAGTCTTGCCTAAAGCCATCAATCCGGTTCTACTGGGCCTGCCTTGGCTCCGACTGCATGCTCCTGTCCTAGATTGGAGTTCCGAAGAGGTTCTCCAATGGGGCCCCAAATTCGCCCACCGCTGCCTGTTACAGTTCCATGCCATCCAGCCTTCTCTGCCTCAGTCATTAGCGGGATTGCCTACTCATTTTTCTCGATTTGCAGACTTCTTTAGCAAAATTGAGGCTGAGATGCTTCCCCCACACCGGTCTTACGACTGTCTGATTTGAACTGGTCACAAATGCTTCTCTTCCCTGTGGACGGGTATATCCTCTCTCCTTGCCAGAGTCTCAATCCATGTTGGCCTATATCAAGAAGAATCTGGAGTGGGGTTTCATATGAAAGTCTTCCTCCCCCGGCCGGGACCAGATTCCTCGTTAAAAAGAAAGACTGATCTCTTCCACCCTGCATTGACTACCATGGTCTCAACCAGATCACGGTCAGGAACAAATACACGTTGCCACTAATATCTGAACTTTGATCTTTGGTGACGAGTAGAAGATGGCATTCAACACCCGATACGGACAATACGAATACCTGGTGATGCCCTTCATTCTGTTTAACGCTCCCGTGGTCTTCCAGGAACTTGTCCATGATCTCTTCTGAGATCTCCTCTTTGTCTGTGTTGTAGTCTATCTCGATGATATTTTTATTTTCTCTCCAGATCCGACGACTAATTAGAGGCTTGTCCGTCAAGTTCTACTGCGATTAAGAGAGAATCGTCTATGCTAAGCTGGAGAAGTGCGTCTTTAAAAAAATTCTCTGCCCTTCCTGAGCAACATCATCTCGGATCAAGGTCTCAAGATGGACCCTGAGAAAGTAAAGTCCATCCTGGAATGGCCACGTTCTCAGGGCCTGCAGTCCATACAGCGTTTTTTGGGATTTGCCAACTTCTACCGGCAGTTTATCCCAAACTTCTCATCACTGATGGCTCCCATCCCTACCCTTACCAAGAAGGGTGTGGACTCCAGAGACCGAATCTGCATTTAATAGCCTCAAGAAAGCCTTCACTTCAGCCTCGGTCCTCCATCATCCTGACAACTTTCGACAGTTCTCATTGGAGGTGGACACTTGTTCTGTTGGTGCAGGTGCACTTCTGTTCCAGAGGAGCTCCAAAGGAGAGGCAGTAGTATGTGGCTATTACTCAAGACCTTTTTCCTCTGCAGAGCACAACTACTCTATTGGGAATCGGGAGCTACTGGCCATCAAATTGGCTCTGGAGGAGTGGAGAAATCTGCTAGAGGGCGCAGTTCACCCCATACTGATATACACCGACCACAAGAACCTCACCTATCTCCAACTACCGACCTTTTGACAAGAATGTGAGGGCCGATGCCCTGTCCAGGTAATTTGAGACGGATGACACGTTGGAGTCCCTTCAAAGGATCATAGACCTGTCCTGCATTGTCACTGCCAATCCTTCGCATGTTAGAGACATCCCTCCGGGGAGGACTTTTGTTCGGTTTGCAGACAGGATAAGAATTCTCTGCTGGGGACACAGCTCAAAACTGGCTGGGCAAGCTGGTGTTTGTAAGACCCGAGACCTGATTACTCATCATTTCTGGTGGCCCATGCTACCCAAAGATGTTGTGGACTTTGTCTCTTCCTGCACGGTGTGTGCTTCTAACAAGGTTGCTCACTCCAAGCCTGCCGGCCTGCTCCAACGTCTGCCTGTACCCATTGCCCCCTGGCAGCACATTGCGATGGACTTTGTCACAGACCTTCCTCCCTCAGCAGGATGCAACACTGTCTGGGTGGTGGTGGACCGGTTCTCGAAGATGGCACATTTTGTCCCGCTGACCAGTCTTCCTTCTTCTCCTCGACTGGCAAATCTCTTTACCCAGCACATCTTCCATTTGCATGGCTTGCCTCTTCACATCATGTCTGATCGTGTTCAGTTCACCTCGAAATTCTGGAGAGCCTTCTGTAAACTCCTGGATGTGAAATTGGACTTTTCCTCAGCTTATCACCCCCAGTCCAATGGTCAAGTAGAGAGGATTAACCAGATCATGGAGAATTGTCTCCGCCACTTCATCCCCATTCCGCATGATGACTGGATACAGCTTCTGCCATGGGCCAAGTTCTCATACAACAATCACACAAGTGTGTCCACTTCCACACCATTCTACACTGTGTACAGTCAACATCCTAGAATCCCACTTCCTGTGTCTGCTACATCTCAGGTACAAGCTGCTGACTCTGCATTTGGGGACATTCTGCAAATCTGGCAACAGACCAGGTCCTCTATTTTGCTAGCAGTCGATTTGCATGAAGCGAAAAGCGGATATAAAAAGAACAGAGTATCTTCCAGGTACCAAAGTGTGGCTGTCCTCATGGAATATTCGTTTAAAGGTGCCTTCGTACAAGTTTGCTCCCAGGTTCCACTGACCCTTTGAGATACTACCTGTCTCCTATAAGCTTCTGCTGCTTCCTACCCTCAGAATCCCCAACTCCTTCCATGTGTCCCTCGTGAAACCGGTTGTCCTGAACCATTACAGTAAGACACCCAGTCCCGCAGTTGCTCCCAGCAGTTCATCTGATGTGTTTGAGGTGAAGGAATCCTGGACTGCGAAAGGGTAAGAGGAAGGACTTTTTATTTGGTGGACTCGAGAGGGTTTAGTCCTGAGGAGAGGACCTGGGAGCCAGAAGAGAACCTCAATGCCCCTGCCCTCATTAAGAGATTCTTCTCTCGCTCTGGACCGAAGAAGAGGGGGCGTAAGGGGGGGGGGGTACTGTAACGGTCGCAGACCGCAGACCTCTTTCATCCTGCCGACATCTTCCTCCCGGAGGATGCCAGCACATGCGGCCGTCCTGTCCTTCAGTGACCACTAGGGTGCATGCACAAGCTCATTCCCGGCCTTAAAGGGCTAGCGTGCACACATGTTAAGAATTTACTAATTACTCCCAGATCACCCTGGATTATGAAGGGCCCTGCCCCTTCACTCCTTGCCTGAGCATTGTTATTAATTCCCATGTTAGTCTTTGCAAATGGTCCCATAGTGTTTACCCTGTTCCCAGTGTTCCTGTGCCCTGCTACCTGTATCCCGTGCTGTGTTATTGTTCCTGAGCCTGTTCATGATTGGAGTCATGTCCTGCTGCTTCTGTTGTCATCCGCCACGTCTGGCACAACCTACTGCATCTGTTATCGTCCGCCACATCTGGCACATCCTACTCCACCTGCTGTCATCCGCCTTGTCGGGCGCAACCTGTGGTCATCGGCCACGTCTGGCGCAACCTGCTTCACCCACCTCCATCCGTGTTAAAGCCTCTGCCACTGTCTGGACTATTCAGGTACACTTGTGCTGGTCTTTGTATTGATTGCTTGCTCTGATGTTTGGCCAGCTGCCTCCCCGCTACAGCGGTGTGGCCTAGTGGGTCCACATATCCACAGACCGTGACAGCCTCTTAATAAATGTGTCGGAGTTTACTCTAATTTTTCATTCTATTAGGACTGGCATATAAAATGACAGTTTTAATAAATTGCCCCCAAAGTTTTTCCATCTTTTATAACTATTAGAACACTTAATCACGCTGTGAGAATATAACTGCAGAGAGCCATACCATAATATCCCATTCACTATACTGTAACATCTGGCAAAAAATGCTGCAAGACCGCAGTCTGAGAAATTTTCCTTTGGGCATTAAAATGCTAGACGTTTGCTCCTCTTTTATGAAATTTTTTTCTTTAATTTTTAGACACCGGGACAACAGACACACAAATACATCAATAATAGTGATATGAGAAAAAGCAATATGACTGAAGCCAACAAGGAAAAAGAACCAAAACAATATGCAGAAATCTGGGATATGCAGAAGGTGTAGTCGACCCTATATAAGTGTGGTTTAAATATTTGAAGTCATTACAATGATGAAAAGGGAGGGCTTCTTACTTTCTCCTCTCTTGTTTGAGTGGAGAAGAAAAGCAGGGTAAAGGGGTAAAACCCTCAGAAGAGTCTTAGAGAGTGAGAAGGTCTGGGGTAGTGCCCATTGGAAAAGTCCGAATATGTCAGCCAAGGAGACCACACTGAGGGCTTATTCAGACGAACGGGATATACGTCCGTGCAACGCGCGTAAATTTCACGCACGTCGCCCGGACCTATATTAGTCTATGGGGCTGTGCAGACAGTTGCGTGATTTTTACGCAGCGAGTCCGCTGCGAAAAACTCACGACATGTCCGTTCTTTGTGCGTATTTCGCGCATCACGCACCCATTGAAGTCAATGGGTGCGTGAAAATCACGCATGCCACACGGAAGCACTTCCGTGGGACGCGCGTGATTTGCGCAACAGCTGTAAAACTAGGAATGAAAACAAAAAAGCACCACGTGCTTTTCTGTTTACAAACATCCAAACGGAGTGTCATAATGATGGCGGCTGCGCGAAAATCACGCAGCCGCGCATCATACGGGGCTGACACACGGAGCTGTTAAGTCCCTTTTGTGCGCGCAAAACTCACACGCTCGTGTGAATCCGGCCTTAGGCAAACATTTCTTTAGTGTCTGCTAGGAAATCAACATGTAAGAGAATAAGCGGTTGTCACTACCATTGATTTGTTTTTCTCTCCTAGCCAAAGGCTTGAACTTTTGTCTATCTGAAAGATTTGATGATAGACCGTTTACCATTAACCTAAGTAAATCACTACGTAATCTCAATCTACATAAAGTATTTAAGCATAAACCTATAATTAAACCTTGAATTTAAATTTTACAAGGTGATAACCCGGTGTAATGATGGAGGTAGGGAAACAGACAAGTGAGCCCTAATCTACCCGCCACTCAGTCCCTGCCTACTTGCAACGACCAACCCTAGGCGACGGGGTACAACTGGGCGACGGTCCCTACGCTCAATAAGTGCACGACAGACAAAGGTACAAAGAAGCTAAGGGAGATGGGGCAGTTGCCCACGGCAACACCGTGAGCAACAAGAGTGGTGAACGAGCCGAGTCAAACCAGGAGTGTACGAGGTACCAAACCCAGAGCAGGAGAGTAGTCAGTAAGCCAGGGTCAATATGAAGCAGGGTCAAATAGTTCAGAAGCTGCAGCAGGGCCAGGAAACCAAACGAGAAGAATCACAAGCAAGGAGGAACAGGAAAGGCAGGTATAAATAGACAGAGGGCGGGAGCTAGCTCCGTCTGGCCAGGCTATGATAGGCTCTCCCACTCCTAAGCCTGCCATCCTGAGTGGTGGAAGATGGAGTCAGTCTCACAGACATAGAAGCAGGTGCAGACTGATTACCTATGGGCGTTGACACAGAAACTGTGCCTGGCAGATCCTTTACAGTACCCCCCCTTTTATGAGGTGCCACCGGACCCTTACTAGGTGGACCTGGTTTATTGGGGAAACGAAGGTGGAACCTCCTGACCAATACCCCAGCGTGAACATCCCGGGCGGGTACCCAAGTCCTCTCCTCAGGCCCGTATCCTCTCCAATGGACCAGGTACTGGAGGGAGCCTTGGACCATCTTGCTGTCCACAATCTTGGCCACCTCGAATTCCACCCCCTCAGGGGTGAGAACAGGGATAGGAGGTTTCCTCGAGGGAGCCAAGGAGCAGCGTTTAAGGAGGGAGGCATGAAACACGTTGTGTACTCGAAAAGATGGGGGCAACTCCAGTCGGAAGGAGACAGAATTGAGGACTTCAATGACCTTGTACGGCCCTATAAACCGGGGAGCAAACTTCTTGGACGGGACCTTAAGGCGCAAGTTCTTTGACGATAGCCACACCAGATCCCCGACCATAAACAAGGGGTTAGTAGAACGTCTTCTATCTGCCTGAGTTTTTTGTATGCTCTGGGAAGCCTCTAGGTTCTTCTGAACCTGGGCCCAGACTGTGCACAGTTCCTGATGAACGATATCTACCTCGGGATTGTTGGAACTACCAGGTGAAACGGAGGAGAACCGTGGATTAAACCCAAAGTTACAGAAAAAGGGAAAGACCCCTGACGAGTTACTGACCCGGTTATTAAGGGAAAATTCGGCGAGGGGAATGAATGAGACCCAATCATATTGACAGTCAGAGATAAAACACCTTAAATATTGTTCTAGAGACTGATTAGTCCTCTCAGTTTGGCCATTAGTTTCAGGATGGAAGGCAGAGGAGAAGGACAGATCAATCTCCAACTTTTTACAGAAGGCTCTCCAAAACAATGAAACAAATTGTACCCCTCTGTAAGAAACAATATTGACAGGGACCCCATGGAGACGCAGGATGTGTTTGACAAGGTAGCTAACGTCTTAGCATTGGGTAGTTTCTTGAGGGGCACAAAGTGGCACATCTTACTGAAGCGGTCTACTAAAACCCACACCACCGAATTGCCTTGAGATAGAGGCAAATCGGTGATAAAATCCATGGAGATATGGGTCCAAGGTCTCTGGGGAATGGGCAAAGAACGTAGTAAGCCCGCTGGTCCGGACCTGGGAGTCTTGGACCTAGCACAAACCTCACAAGCGGCGACGTAGGCCTTAACGTCTTTAGGCAACCCAGGCCACCAATAGTTTCTGGCAATGAGGTGCTTGGTACCCAGGATGCCTGGATGACCAGATAGTGCGGAGTCATGATTTTCCCTAAGTACCCTTAGCCGGAATTGCAGGGGAACAAACAGCTTGTTCTCAGGAAGGTTCCCGGGAGCTGAACCTTGATCAGCCGCAATTTCAGAGACTAAATCAGAATCAATAGAGGAAATTATTATACCTGGAAGCAAAATACAAGCAGGATCTTCCTCCAAAGGAGGGCTGGCCATGAAGCTACGCGACAGTGCATGAGCCTTAATATTTTTAGACCCAGCCCTATAGGTAACCAAAAAGTTGAATCTGGTAAAAAATAACGCCCATCGAGCTTCTCTCGAGTTTAGCCTCCGGGCAGATTCTAGGAATCCAGATTCTTGTGGTCGGTAAGGACCGTTACCTGGTGCCTAGCCCCCTCCAGGAAGTGGCGCCACTCTTCAAATGCCCATTTAATGGCTAAGAGTTCGCGGTTGCCAATATCATAGTTACTCTCAGTGGGCGAAAACTTCCTGGAAAAGTAGGCACAGGGACGGAGATGGGTGAGGGACCTGGTACCCTGGGACAAGACAGCCCCCACTCCCACCTCGGATGCGTCAACTTCCACGATAAATGGCTCCATTTGGTTGGGCTGAACCAGCACCGGGGCCGAGATAAAGCACTTCTTAAGGACCTCAAAAGCCTGGACAGCCTCAGGAGGCCAGTGGAGGAGATCAGCACCTTTGCGAGTGAGGTCCGTAAGAGGCTTAGCGATGACCGAGAAGTTAGCAATAAATCTCCTGTAATAATTAGCGAACCCCAAGAAGCACTGTAACGCCTTCAGGGAGGCAGGTTGGACCCATTCCGCCACAGCCTGGACCTTGGCGGGGTCCATGCGGAATTCATGAGGATTTGACCCAAAAATGGTATCTCCTGCACCCCAAACACACATTTTTCGGTCTTCGCAAACAGTTTGTTTTCCCGAAGGACCTGAAGCACTTTCCTGACATGCTCAATGTGGGAGGACCAGTCCTTGGAAAACACAAGTATGTCATCAAGGTACACTACAAGAAATACCCCCAGCTAATCTCTTAAAATCTCATTTATGAAATTCTGGAAGACCGCGGGAGCATTACACAACCCAAAGGGCATGACGAGGTATTCGAAATGACCTTCGGGTTCGTTAAACGCAGTCTTCCACTCATCCCCCTCTTTGATGCGGATAAGGTTATACGCCCCCCGTAGATCAAACTTAGAGAACCATTGGGCCCCCTGAACCTGATTGAAGAGATCAGGAATCAAAGGAAGGGGATACTGGTTCCTTACAGTGACCTTATTCAAGTTACGGTAGTCAATGCATGGCCTAAGACCACCATCCTTCTTCTCTACGAAGAAGAAGCCAGCACCTACCGGAGAAGTAGAGGGGCGAATGTAACCCTTGGCCAGGCATTCCTGGATATACTCTCTCATGGCTTCACGTTCGGGACAAGAGAGATTAAATATCCTATCCTTAGGGAGCTTAGCTCCTGGTACCAAATCAATTGCGCAATCATATTCTCTATGAGGTGGTAACACTTCGGAGGCCTCTTTAGAGAAAACATCAGCGAAGTCCTGAACCAACTCAGGTAGCGTGTTCACCTCAGGGGGAGAAAAAGAATTAACAGAAAAACATGACGTCAAGCATTCATTACCCCATTTGGTAAGCTCCCCAGTATTCCAGTCAAACGTGGGATTATGCAACTGCAACCAGGGAAGGCCTAAAACAAAATCGGACGATAATCCCTGCATCAACAGTACAGAGTACTGCTCCAAATGCATGGAGCCAACAAGGAGTTCAAAAACAGGGGTATGCTGTGTCAAATAACCATTAGCAAGAGGAGTGGAGTCGATACCCACTACCGGGACAGGTTTAGGCAAATCAATCAAAGGCATAGCTAGAGACATAGCAAATTCCACAGACATGATATTAGCAGAAGACCCTGAATCCACGAAGGCACTGCCGGTAGCAGACCTACCACCAAAAGAGACCTGAAAGGGAAGCAAGATTTTATTACGTTTCATATTTACGGGAAATACCTGTGCGCCCAAGTGACCTCCCTGATGATCACTTAGGCGCGGAAGTTTTCCGGCTGCTTATTCTTACGCCTAGGACAGGTGTTCACTTGATGCTTGTCATCCCCACAATAGAAGCAGAGACCATTCTTCCTGCGGAACTCTCTACGTTGTCGGGGGGACACGGAGGCCCCGAGCTGCATAGGTACCTCCGAGTCTTCCGTGGAAGAGCGAAGCAACGGAACCTCGGGAGGCATCATGGGGGAGTCGGAGGGGAAAACACAAAAACGTTCAAGTTGTCGTTCCCTGAGACGTCGGTCAAGTCGTACCGCTAAAGCCATAACCTGGTCTAGGGAGTCAGAAGAGGGATAGCTAACTAGCAGGTCTTTCAGGGCGTTCGACAGACCTAACCTAAACTGGCACTTTAAGGCAGGGTCATTCCACCGAGAAGCTACGCACCACTTCCTAAAGTCAGAAAAATACTCCTCAACAGGTCTCTTACCCTGACGTAAGGTCACCAGCTGACTCTCGGCAAAGGCAGTCCTGTCAGTCTCGTCATAAATGAGTCCGAGAGCAGAAAAGAAAAGATCAACGGAGGAAAGTTCAGGGGCGTCAGTAGCCAAGGAGAAGACCCATTCTTGGGGCCCTTCTTGGAGCCGGGACATAATTATACCCACCCGCTGGCTCTCAGAACCTGAGGAGTGGGGCTTTAAATGAAAATAGAGCCTACAACTCTCCCGAAAGGAGAGAAAAGTCTTCCGGTCCCCTGAGAACCGGTCAGGCAACTTGAGGTGGGGTTCAAGAGGTGAGGTGAGGGGCACTACCATGGTAGCATCAGGGTGGTTGACCCTCTGAGCCAGGGCCTGGACCTGTAGGGAGAGACCCTGCATTTGCTGAGCCAGGGTCTCAAGGGGGTCCATAGTGGTGTCAAGGACCAGGGTAGACTAGGTATGGGCTTGTGATTTATGTACTGACGGGGGTGGGGAGACAGACAAGTGAGCCCTAATCTACCCGCCACTCAGTCCCTGCCTACTTGCAACGACCCGCCCTAGGCGACGGGGTACAACTGGGCGACGGTCCCTACACTCATAAAGTGCAAGACAGACAAACAGACAAGGGTACAAAGAAGCTAAGGGAGATGGGGCAGTTGCCCACGGCAACACCGCGAGCAACAAGAGTGGTGAACGAGCCGAGTCAAACCAGGAGTGTACGAGGTACCAAACGCAGAGCAGGAGAGTAGTGAACAAGCCGAGTCAAACCAGGAGTGTACGAGGTACCAAACGCAGAGCAGGAGAGTAGTCAGTAAGCCAGGGTCAATATGAAGCAGGGTCAAATAGTTCAGAAGCTGCAGCAGGGCCAGGAAACCAAACGAGAAGAATCACAAGCAAGGAGGAACAGGAAAGGCAGGTATAAATAGACAGAGGGCGGGAGCTAGCTCCATCTGGCCAGGCTATGATAGGCTCTCCCACTCCTAAGCCTGCCATCCTGAGTGGTGGAAGATGGAGTCAGTCTCACAGACATAGAAGCAGGTGCAGACTGATTACCTATGGGCGTTGACACAGAAGCTGTGCCTGGCAGATCCTTTACAGTACCCCCCCTTTTATGAGGTGCCACCGGACCCTTACTAGGTGGACCTGGTTTATTGGGGAAACGAAGGTGGAACCTCCTGACCAATACCCCAGCGTGAACATCCCGGGCGGGTACCCAAGTCCTCTCCTCAGGCCCGTATCCTCTCCAATGGACCAGGTACTGGAGGGAGCCTTGGACCATCTTGCTGTCCACAATCTTGGCCACCTCGAATTCCACCCCCTCAGGGGTGAGAACAGGGATAGGAGGTTTCCTCGAGGGAGCCAAGGAGCAGCGTTTAAGGAGGGAGGCATGAAACACGTTGTGTACTCGAAAAGATGGGGGCAACTCCAGTCGGAAGGAGACAGAATTGAGGACTTCAATGACCTTGTACGGCCCTATAAACCGGGGAGCAAACTTCTTGGACGGGACCTTAAGGCGCAAGTTCTTTGACGATAGCCACACCAGATCCCCGACCATAAACAAGGGGTTAGTAGAACGTCTTCTATCTGCCTGAGTTTTTTGTATGCTCTGGGAAGCCTCTAGGTTCTTCTGAACCTGGGCCCAGACTGTGCACAGTTCCTGATGAACGATATCTACCTCGGGATTGTTGGAACTACCAGGTGAAACGGAGGAGAACCGTGGATTAAACCCAAAATTACAGAAAAAGGGAAAGACCCCTGACGAGTTACTGACCCGGTTATTAAGGGAAAATTCGGCGAGGGGAATGAATGAGACCCAATCATATTGACAGTCAGAGATAAAACACCTTAAATATTGTTCTAGAGACTGATTAGTCCTCTCAGTTTGGCCATTAGTTTCAGGATGGAAGGCAGAGGAGAAGGACAGATCAATCTCCAACTTTTTACAGAAGGCTCTCCAAAACAATGAAACAAATTGTACCCCTCTGTAAGAAACAATATTGACAGGGACCCCATGGAGACGCAGGATGTGTTTGACAAGGTAGCTAACGTCTTAGCATTGGGTAGTTTCTTGAGGGGCACAAAGTGGCACATCTTACTGAAGCGGTCTACTAAAACCCACACCACCGAATTGCCTTGAGATAGAGGCAAATCGGTGATAAAATCCATGGAGATATGGGTCCAAGGTCTCTGGGGAATGGGCAAAGAACGTAGTAAGCCCGCTGGTCCGGACCTGGGAGTCTTGGACCTAGCACAAACCTCACAAGCGGCGACGTAGGCCTTAACGTCTTTAGGCAACCCAGGCCACCAATAGTTTCTGGCAATGAGGTGCTTGGTACCCAGGATGCCTGGATGACCAGATAGTGCGGAGTCATGATTTTCCCTAAGTACCCTTAGCCGGAATTGCAGGGGAACAAACAGCTTGTTCTCAGGAAGGTTCCCGGGAGCTGAACCTTGATCAGCCGCAATTTCAGAGACTAAATCAGAATCAATAGAGGAAATTATTATACCTGGAAGCAAAATACAAGCAGGATCTTCCTCCAAAGGAGGGCTGGCCATGAAGCTACGCGACAGTGCATGAGCCTTAATATTTTTAGACCCAGCCCTATAGGTAACCAAAAAGTTGAATCTGGTAAAAAATAACGCCCATCGAGCTTCTCTCGAGTTTAGCCTCCGGGCAGATTCTAGGAATCCAGATTCTTGTGGTCGGTAAGGACCGTTACCTGGTGCCTAGCCCCCTCCAGGAAGTGGCGCCACTCTTCAAATGCCCATTTAATGGCTAAGAGTTCGCGGTTGCCAATATCATAGTTACTCTCAGTGGGCGAAAACTTCCTGGAAAAGTAGGCACAGGGACGGAGATGGGTGAGGGACCTGGTACCCTGGGACAAGACAGCCCCCACTCCCACCTCGGATGCGTCAACTTCCACGATAAATGGCTCCATTTGGTTGGGCTGAACCAGCACCGGGGCCGAGATAAAGCACTTCTTAAGGACCTCAAAAGCCTGGACAGCCTCAGGAGGCCAGTGGAGGAGATCAGCACCTTTGCGAGTGAGGTCCGTAAGAGGCTTAGCGATGACCGAGAAGTTAGCAATAAATCTCCTGTAATAATTAGCGAACCCCAAGAAGCACTGTAACGCCTTCAGGGAGGCAGGTTGGACCCATTCCGCCACAGCCTGGACCTTGGCGGGGTCCATGCGGAATTCATGAGGATTTGACCCAAAAATGGTATCTCCTGCACCCCAAACACACATTTTTCGGTCTTCGCAAACAGTTTGTTTTCCCGAAGGACCTGAAGCACTTTCCTGACATGCTCAATGTGGGAGGACCAGTCCTTGGAAAACACAAGTATGTCATCAAGGTACACTACAAGAAATACCCCCAGCTAATCTCTTAAAATCTCATTTATGAAATTCTGGAAGACCGCGGGAGCATTACACAAGCCAAAGGGCATGACGAGGTATTCGAAATGACCTTCGGGTTCGTTAAACGCAGTCTTCCACTCATCCCCCTCTTTGATGCGGATAAGGTTATACGCCCCCCGTAGATCAAACTTAGAGAACCATTGGGCCCCCTGAACCTGATTTAAGAGATCAGGAATCAAAGGAAGGGGATACTGGTTCCTTACAGTGACCTTATTCAAGTTACGGTAGTCAATGCATGGCCTAAGACCACCATCCTTCTTCTCTACGAAGAAGAAGCCAGCACCTACCGGAGAAGTAGAGGGGCGAATGTAACCCTTGGCCAGGCATTCCTGGATATACTCTCTCATGGCTTCACGTTCGGGACAAGAGAGATTAAATATCCTATCCTTAGGGAGCTTAGCTCCTGGTACCAAATCAATTGCGCAATCATATTCTCTATGAGGTGGTAACACTTCGGAGGCCTCTTTAGAGAAAACATCAGCGAAGTCCTGAACCAACTCAGGTAGCGTGTTCACCTCAGGGGGAGAAAAAGAATTAACAGAAAAACATGACGTCAAGCATTCATTACCCCATTTGGTAAGCTCCCCAGTATTCCAGTCAAACGTGGGATTATGCAACTGCAACCAGGGAAGGCCTAAAACAAAATCGGACGATAATCCCTGCATCAACAGTACAGAGTACTGCTCCAAATGCATGGAGCCAACAAGGAGTTCAAAAACAGGGGTATGCTGTGTCAAATAACCATTAGCAAGAGGAGTGGAGTCGATACCCACTACCGGGACAGGTTTAGGCAAATCAATCAAAGGCATAGCTAGAGACATAGCAAATTCCACAGACATGATATTAGCAGAAGACCCTGAATCCACGAAGGCACTGCCGGTAGCAGACCTACCACCAAAAGAGACCTGAAAGGGAAGCAAGATTTTATTACGTTTCATATTTACGGGAAATACCTGTGCGCCCAAGTGACCTCCCTGATGATCACTTAGGCGCGGAAGTTTTCCGGCTGCTTATTCTTACGCCTAGGACAGGTGTTCACTTGATGCTTGTCATCCCCACAATAGAAGCAGAGACCATTCTTCCTGCGGAACTCTCTACGTTGTCGGGGGGACACGGAGGCCCCGAGCTGCATAGGTACCTCCGAGTCTTCCGTGGAAGAGCGAAGCAACGGAACTTCGGGAGGCATCATGGGGGAGTCGGAGGGGAAAACACAAAAACGTTCAAGTTGTCGTTCCCTGAGACGTCTGTCAAGTCGTACCGCTAAAGCCATAACCTGGTCTAGGGAGTCAGAAGAGGGATAGCTAAGTAGCAGGTCTTTCAGGGCGTTCGACAGACCTAACCTAAACTGGCACTTTAAGGCAGGGTCATTCCACCGAGAAGCTACGCACCACTTCCTAAAGTCAGAAAAATACTCCTCAACAGGTCTCTTACCCTGACGTAAGGTCACCAGCTGACTCTCGGCAAAGGCAGTCCTGTCAGTCTCGTCATAAATGAGTCCGAGAGCAGAAAAGAAAAGATCAACGGAGGAAAGTTCAGGGGCGTCAGTAGCCAAGGAGAAGGCCCATTCTTGGGGCCCTTCTTGGAGCCGGGACATAATTATACCCACCCGCTGGCTCTCAGAACCTGAGGAGTGGGGCTTTAAATGAAAATAGAGCCTACAACTCTCCCGAAAGGAGAGAAAAGTCTTCCGGTCCCCTGAGAACCGGTCAGGCAACTTGAGGTGGGGTTCAAGAGGTGAGGTGAGGGGCACTACCATGGTAGCATCAGGGTGGTTGACCCTCTGAGCCAGGGCCTGGACCTGTAGGGAGAGACCCTGCATTTGCTGAGCCAGGGTCTCAAGGGGGTCCATAGTGGTGTCAAGGACCAGGGTAGACTAGGTATGGGCTTGTGATTATGTACTGACGGGGGTGGGGAGACAGACAAGTGAGCCCTAATCTACCCGCCACTCAGTCCCTGCCTACTTGCAACGACCCGCCCTAGGCGACGGGGTACAACTGGGCGACGGTCCCTACACTCATAAAGTGCAAGACAGACAAACAGACAAGGGTACAAAGAAGCTAAGGGAGATGGGGCAGTTGCCCACGGCAACACCGCGAGCAACAAGAGTGGTGAACGAGCCGAGTCAAACCAGGAGTGTACGAGGTACCAAACGCAGAGCAGGAGAGTAGTGAACAAGCCGAGTCAAACCAGGAGTGTACGAGGTACCAAACGCAGAGCAGGAGAGTAGTCAGTAAGCCAGGGTCAATATGAAGCAGGGTCAAATAGTTCAGAAGCTGCAGCAGGGCCAGGAAACCAAACGAGAAGAATCACAAGCAAGGAGGAACAGGAAAGGCAGGTATAAATAGACAGAGGGCGGGAGCTAGCTCCGTCTGGCCAGGCTGTGATAGGCTCTCCCACTCCTAAGCCTGCCATCCTGAGTGGTGGAAGATGGAGTCAGTCTCACAGACATAGAAGCAGGTACAGACTGATTACCTATGGGCATTGACACAGAAGCTGTGCCTGGCAGATCCTTTACACCCGGCCTTCATTGGACCTGTTGGGTTTTACACTTGGGGACAATGTAGAGGTGAAAGATAGACAGACAGGCTCTCATAGACCTATATGAACTCATCAACGAGGGTCCTTTGGACAATGACACTGATGAGTTACCTGCTGAAACCTTTAGAGGTGGCATCAGATCGTCTGTGTTCCCTCCCTGGTCACCAGGCAGCTCAGAATATAATTTCTCTAGGGCAGTTACACAAGATGTCAAGGCTTTGATATATCGTTGTGTTCAGAACTACTTAACTGATAAGGAAAAAAATGCTCTTTGATGACTGAAGCAGAATGATCAGCTTATAATTCAAGCTGCTGACAAGAGAATGGAACATAGTGATCATGGATCGCAAATATTATGTTGAGGAATCAATGAGACAACTATTGAATGCAAAAACCTACAGAGGATATAAAAAGTCTACACACCCCTGTTAAAATGCCAGGTTTTTGTCATGTTTCAAAATCAGTCCAGAATAGATCATTTCGGAACCTTTTCCATCCTTAACATCCCCTATAATCTGTACAACTGTATTGAAAAACAAACTTCTTTTAGGGTGGAAAAATAAAAAAAAAGAACAATAATAATGTGGTTGCATAAATATGCACACACTTAAACTAATAATTTGTTGAATTACCCTTTGACTTTGTCAGCATTCGGTCTTTTTGGGTAGAAGTCTATCAGCATGGCACATCTTGACTTTGCAATTGTTGCCCACTTTTCCTTGCAAAAGTGCTCCAAATCTGTCAGATTGTGAGGGAATCTCCTGTGTAGAGTCCTCTTCAGGTCGCCCCACAGATTTTCAATGGGATTCAGGTCTGGGCTCTGGCTGGGCCATTCCAAAACTTTGATCTTCTGGTGAAGCCATTCTCTTGTTGATTTCGAGGTATGCTTTGGGCCGTTGTCGTGCTGAAAGGTGAAATTCCTCTTCATCTTCAGCTTTTTAGCAGAGGCCCGCAGGTTTTGTGCCAATATTGCCTGTTTATTTGGAACTGTTCATAATTCCATCCACCTTGACTGAAGCCCCAGTTCCAGCTACAAAAAAACAGCCCCAAAGCATAATGCTGCCTCCACCATGCGGTGTGGGTATGGTGTTCTTTTGGTTATGGTCAGTGTTTGTTTTGCGGTAGACATACATTTTGGAAGTATGGCCAAAAAGTTCAACCTTGGTCTCATCAGACCATAACACATTTTCCCACATGCTTATGGTAGACTTGATGTAGGTCTTTGCAAAACATAGTCGGGTTTGGAGGTGTTTCTTTGTTAGAAAAGGCCTCCGTCTTACCACCCTATCCCACAGCCCAGACATATGAAGAATACGGGAGATTGTTGTCACATGCACTACACAACCAGTATCTGCCAGAAAGTCCTGCAGCTCCTTTAACCCCTTCCCGCCGCAGCCCTTTTTCAGATTTTCATTTTCGTTTTTTCCTCCCCGCCTTCCAAAAGCCATAACGTCTTTATTTTTCAGTCGATATAGTACTATGAGGGCTTGATTTTTGCGGGACAAGATGTAGTTTTTCGTAGCACCATTTATTTTGCCATGTAATGTACTAGGAAACGCGAAAAAATTTATTTGTGGGGTAGAAAATGAAAAAAACTGCGATTCCTCCATGGTTTTTTGCGCGCCATTTTTACGGAATTCACTGTGCAATTAAAACAACATGTTAACTTTATTCTCTGGGTCAATACTACTACAGCGATACCAAATATATATAGTTTTTTCTATATTTTACTTCTTTTACAAGTAAAAACCTAAGTGTAAAAAAGAAAATGTATTTTTTGTCGCCAAATTCCGAGAGCCACAACTTTTTTATTTTTCCGTCGATTAAGTGGTATGAGGGCTTATTTTTTGCGGGATAAGTTGTAGTTTTCAATAATACCATTTTGGTGTAAATGCAACGGTTTGATCACTTTTTATTTCATTTTTTGTGGGAGATTAGGTGACCAAAAAATTGAGATTCTGGCGTTTACAATTTTGTTTTTTTTACGGCGTTCACCGTGCGGGATAAATAATGATATATTGTAATAGTTGAGACTTTTACGGACGCAGCGATACCAATTATGTTTATTTTATTTTTTTACTATGCTCTAGGGGGAAAATGGGAAAAGAGGGGTTTTTGAACTTTTAATATTTATTTTTTTAAACAAAAAAAACCTTTTATTGAACTCATTTTTACTTTTTTTTATTAGTCCCCCTAGGGGACTTCAACCAGCGATCGTTAGATTGCTTGCACGATATACTGCAATACTAATGTATTGCAGTATATCGTGATTCTGACAGGCATCTATTAAGCCCTGCCGGAGGCAGGGCTTAATAGGTGTACAAAGATGGCGAACCTGGGGGCCTTCCTTAGGCCCCCAGGCAGCCGTATCAACCATCGCCCCCCCCCCCGCGATTGTGTTGTGGGAGGCGCGATGAGCTGTTAGAAGGGGTCGCCCCCCTCTTTCTAACTATTTAAATGCTGCGCTCTCTGTTGACCGCGGCATTTAACGAGTTAAACTAGCGGGATCGCGCTCGAGCGCGATGTCGCTAGTTACTCTGAGGTGTCGGCTGTAACAAACAGCCGACACCGGCATCGTATGAAGCGGGTTCACTCCGTGGGCCCGCTCCATACTTCCCCTACCCGACTTTGGCGTCTGGATACGTCAAATGTCGGGAAGGGGTTAATGTTGCTGTAGCACTCTTGGTAGCCTCCTGGACCAATTTTTGTCTTTTCATCAAGTTTGAGGGACGTCCAGTTCTTGGTAATGTCACTTCACTGTGTTCCATGGTATATCGAATGCCTTGGAAATTTTTTGGTATCCTTCTCCTGACTGATGCCTTTCAACAATCAGATCCCTTTGATGTGTTGTAAGCTCTTTACGGACCATGAATTTTTCTGTCACATGCAACAAAGCAAATGTCAGGAAAATCCTAATAGAACAGCTGAACTTTTTATGGGGTTACATAGAATCACTTTAATAATAATGGCAGCTGTGTGCTGACTACTATTTAACCCTTTCCTGACCTATGATGAAAATGAATGTCATGGTCGGGTATTAGTGACGAAAATGAACGTCCTGGTGTGGGAACTATTTCAAACTGTCACTCTGTGTATACACAGAGCGACAAGACCGCGCTGCCAGCTGTCCCAGACAGCTGACACAACAGTCTTGCCGGTCTGCGGACCATCGCCGCTGCTTTCGGCAATTAACCACTTAAATACGGCGACCGATTGCGATCGCCGCATTTAATGGTTGGAAGCACATCGGCAGCCCCCACTAAGTGATTGTGGGGGCTGCCGATGCTTGGTGTGGCAATCGGAGGCCAGACAATGGCCTCCAAGTTGCCATGTATGGATGCCTAGGAGGAGCAGCCGGAGGCTGGTCCTCCGAGGCTTCCTGTCAGTGTGACTGTCACGTCACAATGACCGTTAGAATACATTACACTACGTAGGTATGATCAAAGCTGCAAGACTCGTAGTCCCCTAGTGGGACAAGTTAAATAAACATAAAAAAAGGTAATAAAAATGTTTTATAAAAAAGTGTAAAAATAAGTTATAAGTTAAACAACAAAAAATGCTTTTTTTCCTATAATAAGACTTTTATTATAGGAAAAAAATGAACACGTTAAAAAAGTACACATATTTGGTATCACCGCGTTCGTAACGACCCAAACTATAAAACTATAATCTTATTTTTCCCGCACGATGAACACCCCAAAAAAAAATCAATAAAAAACTACGCCAGAATCGCTTTTTTTTTTGGTCACCACCCCTCCCTAAATAAAGAATAAAAAGTGATCAAAAAGTCGCATGTATCCAAAAATAGTACCAATAAAAACTACAATCCGTCCCGCAACAAACAAGCCACTACACAGCTTTTTTGACAAAAAATAAAAAGTTATGGCTCTCAGAATATGGTGACACAGAAAATATTTTTTTTTATAAATAAGTGATTTTATTGTGCAAAACATAAAAAAAAAAACTATATATATATGGTAACAATATCATTTATAGCCCACGGTGATCGCCGCAAAAAAATAAACGAAAAAACATTGTCAGAATTCCTGGTTTTTGGTCAGGATTGCAAAAAAAGTGATCCAAAAATCGCATGTACCCCAAAATGGTACCAATAAACACTACAGATTGTCCCGCAACAAATAAGTCCTCACACAGCTCCGCTGGAGAAAAAAGTTCTGGCTCTCAGAATGTGCAGAGTGTTCCAAAAGCGGATAAGATCAGGCACCATTTATCAGTGCGATGCCGGTCACATATCTGCGGATTATTATTTACCGCATTATTATACCCTCTTATTATGCCCTGATGTACTCTGCTCAGCTTACATATGCCCCCACATTATAAACTGAAATACCAGCAATACCCCAAACAGAACTACTACCAAGCAAAATCTACGATCCAAAAGCAAAATGGCGCTCCCTCCCTTCTGAGCCCTGCAGCGTGCCACAACCGCAGTTTGCGTCCACATATATGGCATCGCCATACCCGGGAGAACCCTCTTAACGTTTCATGAGGTATTTGTCTTCAGTGGCATAAACTGGGCGCAACATATTATGCACTAAAATGGCATACCAGTGGAAAATGGCAATATTCACACCATCCACTGTGCATTAACCCCTTTGGGCACTATGACTTAATAGTGTCATGGTGTGGGGGTTGATGTATGGAGCCGGCTCACGTGCTGAGCCCGCTCTATACGCTACGGGTGTCAGCTGTGTATTACAGCTGACACCCGGGACTAACGTTCAGGTACAGTGATCGCGCTGTTACAGAAGCCTGTAAAAATAACAATTGCAGTGTATTGTACCAGCGATCCAATGATCGCTGGATCAAGTCCCCTAAGGGGACTAATAAAATGTGTAGAAGAATTAAAGTTATTAGTAGTGAGGGAAAAAAAATTAAAAGTTAAAAAAAAACACCTTTTCCCATTTTTCTTCCAAAACTAATATGAAAAACGAAATAAAATTTGTATTGCTACGTCCGTAAAAGTCCGAACTATTACAATATACCATTATTTAATTCCCACGGTGAACAGCGTAAAAAAAGTAATAATTTAAACCTCAGTTTTTTGTCACCTTAGCTCTCAAAAGAAAAATTACTACAACTGTTTAATGACTTTTTATGTACAAAAAAAATGGTACCAATAAAAGCTACAGCTCCTCCCGCAAGAAATAAGCCCTCACACCGCTCTATTGATGGAAAAATAAAAACGTTATGGCTCTTGGAAGGCGGGGAGTGAAAAACTAAAATAAGAAAGCAAAAAATGGATCAGTCCTGAAAGGGTTAATTCATTTCTAATGAAAAAACGTATGACCACATGTGGGGTATGTCCATACTCGGGAGAAATTGCTTTATAAAAAATGGTTGTTTTTTCTCTCCTTTATCCCTTGTGAAAATGAGAAAATTCAGCATTTTAGTGGAAAAAATTTTGATATTCATATTCGTGGCCTAATTCTAATAAATTCTGCAAAAGACCCGTGGGGTCTAAATGCTTACTATACCCCTAGAAAAATTCCTTGAGGGTTTTGCCAAAATGGGGTCACTTTTGGGGGGTTTCCACATTTTTGGTCCCTCCAGTGCATTGCAAATGTGACATGACACCGAAAACCAACCCAGCAAAATCCGTGCTCCAAAATTCAAATGGCGCTCCTTCCTTTCTGAGCCCTGCCATGGGTCCGATCAGCAATTTATTACCACATATGGGGTATTACCGTAATCAGGAGAAATTGCTGTACAAATGTTGTGGTTCTTCTGTTTTTTTTTTTTTTCCTTTTATTCCTTGTAAAAATTAAAAATGTCTGTTTTTTCAGAAAAAAAGTAGATTTTCATTTTCACAGACTAATTCCAATATATTTAGCAAAAAACATGTGTGGTCAAAATGCTAACTATACCCCTAGATAAATTCCTTGAGGGGTGTAGTTTCCAAAATGGGGTAACTTTTGGGGTGTTTCCACTGTTTGGGCACCACAAGACCTCTTCAAACCTGACAAAGTACCTAAAATATATTCTAAAAAAAGGGGGCCCAAAATCCACTAGGTGCTCCTTTGCTTCTGAGGAGTGTGTATCAGTCCAGTAGCACACTAGGGCCACATGTGGGATATTTCTAAAAACTGCATAATCTTGGCAATAAATATTGAGTTGCATTTCTCGGGTAAAACCTTCTGTGGTACAAATTTTTTTTTATTAGAAAGGAATTTCGGCAAAAAAAAAAATGAAATTTGTAAATTTCACCTCTACTTTGCTTTAATTCCTGTGAAACGCCTAAAAGGTTAAAACACTGTGAATGCTGATTCGAATACCTTGAGGGGTGCAGTTTTCAAAATGGGGTGATTTATGGGGACTTTCTAATATAAATATATAAGTCCCTCAAAGCCACTTCAGAACTGAACTGCCCCCCATAAAAATAGCCTTTTGAAATTTTCTTTCAAATATGAGTAATTGCTGCTAAAGTTCTAAGCCTTGGGGGCGTGGCTAGCGGGCAAGATGGTCGGACGCACCTGAGCCGCTCTCCAGGGGACCGCTGCATATCCTGCCATAATCCTGAGCTGACAGCATGCTCTGGTGGTACTGAGCGACCGGAAAAGGACCACTATACCCCTGACTATCCCTGGGCCGACTTTGAAGCGTATACCCGCTTCCAACACCGAGCACTCACCGAGTGAAGTACGGACCGCATGCAGCTGCGGCCTAGCTGTCCCCACTGAGCGCTACCTCCAACAGGGAAACCCTGCACCGCACTGCTCACATCCTGTCCACTCTGCCTGTGTATAGCGACGGAGGCCTTGAACCGGAACATCACAGCAGGAGCTGTTGTTACAACAGGTAACGGACACTCACCCTTCAGGGACTGGGTTATTATTGAGTGCATGGCATAGTACATTAACCCAGTGATCCTCAGTAATAGTAACAGGAGGAATAACCAGGAAATTCAATTCAATCCTAGCTCCATTGTCATTTGGGCCTTCCTAAATTAGCAAGAAATATACGATAGGCCTGACTTGCCTGTCTCATCCTCAGCTGCGCAGATCCTCTGCACTGTGGAGCTTCATTTGTTACCCTGCTACTCTACAAGATCACCTTGATAATTTATCGCTAGTTGCTTACTTCTTAAATAAACGATATGCACAGATCTAAACTTCAACCCGCTATGGATAAGCTGAAAGAATATGCTCATACAGACACCGACGACACTACCTCCACTCCTCGTGCAACACGTTCCGCGCAGGGAAAAACACGAGATGGCGACTCCCACTCACGGGATAACACTGAACCTGAGACAGATCCCGAACCTACTTTACGCCAAGTATCTGCTCAATTGCTGGCGGCCATAAACACCTGTAAAACCTCGCTGACAGGTAAAATTGATGAAATAAAGAGCGACGTTACTTTATTACGACAAGTTATGCAAAACCTGCGGGGTCGCATTGGAGAAATAGAAGATAGAGTCTCCCGGACGGAGGATAAGATTCGCCCAATGATAGCTACACTCTCCTCCACCACTCGTAAATTGGAAGCTGAGCACTCCAAAATGGACGATCTAGAAAATAGAATGCGTCGCAATAACCTGCACATTATTGGTCTTCCTGAGAAAACAGAGGGGCAAACCCCGGAATCCTTCGTTGAAACATGGCTTAAAACCACCTTGGGAGACACGTCCTTCTCATCATGCTTTATTGTAGAAAGAGCACACAGAGTCCCAGCCAAACCTCCTCCTCCGGGCGCAAGTCCTCGACCATTTTTGGCTAGACTGCTGAATTACAGGGACCGGGATACGGTTCTCCGCCTTGCTCGTCTGAAGGGACCGTTAAAGCACAACAACTCAACCGTCTCTATATTTCCTGATTTTTCCGCTGAGTTGCAGAAGCAGCGTGCCACCTTTATTGAAGCGAAGAGGAAATTTCGTGATCGTGGCGTTCCTTACTCGATGTCTTATCCAGCTCGTCTCCGAATTGTGGCCGATGGGAAGGTGATCTTCCTGCATACTCCAGGAGAAGCGACTGAATGGCTCCAGATGCATCCGCCTTAACCTGATTAGGACGCTGGGTGATGTACTGCATATATGAGGGTATTGCGGGATGTATTACCATTCATTTTACAATTGAATCTCCTCCTTACTAGGGGAGTAAGAATACAGGAGAAATATTTCTATATAGAAGGCCGAGAGTTATCTATCTCACAATACAGTAACCTAAAATGCCCTTCTGTATAACACACATCACGAGCTATAGAACACTTAGGCCGACACTCATTACTTTTATATTAAGGTCTTACGGTTACTCACACCGAATATGCTCTGTCACATGTCTGACAATATTATGGTCAGACATTCCCCATTTCTCTTAAAATTCAACCCTGATGCAACACCTTCTTAGGGTTCTTATGTTTTTGTTCCTCAGTAATACCCTGTTATGGTATTATGTTCTAATGTTATTAGCCTATGTCGCAAGTCAACTTAATGTCTCTTATGGTCATTTTAATGTCCTGTATATATATATATATATATATATATATATATATATACTTACTGTCTCTATTGGTTTTCATGGCTCAAACCTTAAAATGTGTATCATGGAATGTACGTGGTCTGGGAACTCCCCATAAACGTGCATCAGTGTTGTCCCACTTGAGGCGATCCAGCCCCCATGTCATTGGTTTACAGGAGACCCACCTCACCTCCGAAAAATCAGATTATTTACGGAAACCCTGGATTCAATGGTCCTGCCATTCATACCATACCTCTTACTCCAGGGGGGTATCAATTCTTATACATAGATCTATACGATGGAACCCCATTCAGACCCGTATAGACCCTGAGGGAAGATTTGTTTTTGTATATGCGGAGATTGACACCAAACCTTATGTGCTTATATGTCTTTACAACCCACCGCAGGCGAATCTATACGTAATCCAGGCGGCTATTACTTTTGGACATCAATTCCCGACCTCCTTTATCCTATGTATGGGGGATTTCAACCAGGTTATGCACTTATCTCTAGATAGATTTGGAGCTTCCTCATCCCCACCCACCCCTAATCCTACTCCTTTATGTCGGTTGATGGACAGTGTGGGCTGGATCGACCTCTGGAGGACTCACCATCAGGGAGAGGTGGAGTACACTTGTCATTCGACAGGACGACACACTCTATCTAGGATAGATTATTGTTTTGGTTCCCCTAATGTATCTATTTACGTCTCTCAGATTGTACATGATATTAGGGGTATATCTGACCATAACCCAATATTACTCCATTTGACATTTCCAGACAGGTGTGTACTGACCAACTGGAAGTTCCATCCCTTCTGGTTAAAACTAATTGATTCGTCGGATCGCATACCAGATCAGATTGATCAATTTTTACAAATCAATGATTCGTCACTAACACATACATTACGCTGGGACTCGTTCAAGGCGTACTTTAGAGGTTGTTTGAGATCGTCCATATCATATATTAAGAAAACCTCGGCTCGGGTTGAGAGGGAGTTGGAGGAACAGGTCTTGGCAGCTGAAACACAATATGTTGCAGACCCCACTGATACTCTCAAAATGGCCTCCTTAAGTCTGACTCAACTATATAAAAGACAGCTTCATCTTAAATCTAAGCGCAAACTATTCTTTACCAAACAATATTATTTCGAAATGGGGAACCAATCTAGTCAATTACTGGCCCATCTTGTTAGACAAGCTAATGGGACTAACTCAGTGTTGGGAATTCGAAACTCTGACGGATCAATTATTACCGAAGCTGAGCGTATTACGTCACGATTTAAAGAATTCTATACTGAGTTGTACAGTTCCTTCACCTCTCACTCTAAGGCTGATAGTTTAGAATACCTAAATGATCTCGGATTTCCAACTCTGTCACCTGAACAGCAATCTATGTTAGATGCCCCCTTTACACTCGAGGAAATACAAGAGGCCATCAGTGATATGGCTATCAACAAATCCCCCGGACCGGATGGCCTTCCAATTGAGATCTACAATAGATACATGGATAACATAGCCCCATTTTTACTAGAGACCCTTAGCCAGGCGTCCCAACTACACGCTCTCCCTCCTACGTTCTATGACGCTACTATTATAGTTCTTTTAAAACCAGGTAAAGACCCTCTGGATTGTGGTTCATATAGACCTATATCGTTAGTCAATGTAGACTATAAAATACTGACAAAATTATTAGCTAAAAGACTGAACGGTGTTATCCTTTCCATCATACATGCTGATCAGACTGGATTTATGCCAGGGAAATCTACTAGCATTAATATTAGGAAGGTACAGGCCATTACACAATTGGGTAAGGCACATGATATGCAGTGGGCAATTGCCTCGTTGGATACCATGAAGGCTTTTGACTCGGTAGAATGGTCGTTTCTATGGGCCTGTCTGGAACGCTTTGCCTTTGGTCCTCAATTTCGTCAATGGGTTGAGTTAATATATAAATCCCCTAAGGCTAATGTGGTGGTTAATAACGTCCCTTCTCTCCCCTTTTCCCTTTTAGAGGTACCCGACAGGGATGTCCCCTATCACCAGCTCTGTTTGCTATTGCCATAGAGGCACTGGCGATTAGGCTTCGAGCCTCCCCGGATCTTACTGGTATAAGCTGGAAGGGTAGAACTTCTGTGGTAGGCCTATACGCAGACGACATGGTCCTTTTTCTAGATAACCCAAACTCCTCATTCCATGTGGCAGCAAAGTTACTTGACAAATTTTCACAGTATTCAGGACTGAAGGTTAACTGGCAGAAGTCGGCCATTTTATATACAGCTAGACACCCGACTCCAGACCCGTCTATGCCACAATATGGCCTTGAAACCGTCTCTAAATTTAAATACTTAGGCATAACTATAGTACAGGATCATAACCAGACCCGAGATACGTCATTAACCCCATTGTTAAATAAGGTTGGTGAAAAAGTTAAGACATGGTCTAAACTACCGTTATCTGTGGCAGGTCGTATTAACTTAGTCAAGATGGTGATTCAGCCTCAATGTAACTATACATTGCAACATATGCCTGTTGTAGTCCCTATATCGTTCTTTAAATCCCTTAATACCTTAATCATACAATTCATATGGGGCTCCTCTAGGTCTAAACTCAATTTGGCCACATTGCAACGACCAAAAAGTGAAGGGGGAATGGCCTTGACGGATTTTTACCTGTACTACCTGGCTGGTCAACTTCGTAATATCCGGGATTGGATGCGTGATTCACCTCTGTCCGACACAGATTATTACCTAGCCTCCCTGGTTATGGGACGTAGCCTGATCAGTTTTCTGGAATACCCTAAATTTACTCCCCATACTGAAGTACTTCCTATGCATGTTCTGGCACTGGCGGTTTGGCGTGCTTCCAAAAAATTACTCCCCTACACTGGTACGATTCCAGAGATTCCTCTGTGGCATAATCCTACATTACCACATATTCAATTATTGGAAGATATACGGGGGTGGCAAGATATGGGCATTGCTCATTTGGGGGATATATATGATAATGGTTTAATACTTACATTCCTACAGGTCAAAGAATCGCATCAAACTCCAGACTTGCAATGGTTTAAATATCTGCAGTTACGCCATGCCATACAGACTCAATTCCCACCTCATTCCTCATTTATATCAACATACCCTCTTATTGGCATACTAAAATCACAAGGTCCTAAGGGTCTTATTTCGGCTCTGTATACTCATCTGACTCTAGCTAAAATCAATTCTGCTCCACTTCCGGTTCTGACTAAATGAAAATCGCAAATACCAGACCTTTCTTCGGAAGATCTGACTAACATCTCACACTTAACAGTATCCCCGGCTATAAATAATAAACTTATTCAGTTATATATCATACACCAAGCTTATCTCACCCCGGTTAGATTACACCGTATGGGCAGACTACCCACTTCAGCATGCCATAGATGTGGGCAACCAGAAGCAGATTTTTGGCACCTAATGTGGGAATGTTCATTCATATCGATATTTTGGACAAAGGTTTATGACGTTATTACTCCATTACTGCCTAGCCCTCTATTGTTCTCCCCGAAAATAACTTTATTGGGACTTATAGATGAAGAACACTGGACACATCACACTGGTATTTTTATAAAATAAATTATATTTCTAGCTAGGAAGACAATAGCTATACATTGGATGGCAGACACAGCTCCATCAATAACCTCGTGGAAATCGCTGGTTGATACTGTTGTTACTTATGAACAACTGGTATATTCCCACAGGGGTTGTCCAGACAAATTTCAGGGAGTGTGGGGTCAGTGGTTGGATGTCAGGGCCGTCAGCACTCATGTCATGGCGAGATAAATCAACATCCAATACTCCCAAGTAAGATATGAGATATTGATACAGTACATGATGTTATAATGCGGCATAGGCGACTTGTTGTTTTGTTCTATCTGGTTAACGTTTTAGTTTCATACATACGAAATAAATTAATAACACCATCTCCTTATATGATCGGCAATTGGAAGTTCTGTTAACATACTACATCTAAATATGTCAATGTTGATATCTAAGCTATATATGCAATGTCATTGCTGATACTGTCATGTGATATCCAATTGCTGAAATACTTTGTATGTGATATTTTGAATAAACGAATTTAAAAAAAAAAAAGTTCTAAGCCTTGTAACGTCCTAGAAAAATAAAAGGACGTTCAAAAAACGATGCAAACATAAAGTAGACATATGGGAAAAGTTAACTAGTTAATATTTTGTGTGCTATTACTATCTGTTTTACAAACAGATACGTTTAAATTTAGAAAAATGCAAATTTTCTCAAAATTTTGGTGTTTTTCAGAAATAAATACTGAATTTATCGACCAAATTTTTTCACTAACATAAAGTACAACATGTCACGAGAAAATATTATCAAAATTGCTTGGATAGGTAAAAGCATTCCGAAGTTATTACCACATAAAGTAACACATGTCAGATTTGAAAAAATTGCCTGTGTCCTGAAGGCCAAAACAGGCGGGGTCCTTAACGGGTTAACATAAGTTTAAATATGATTGGCTAATTCTGAACACAACCACATCCCCAATTACAAGAGGGTGTTCACACTTATGCAACCACATTATTGTAGTTTTTGTTATTTTTATTTTTCCCCTCTAAATGATTTCAGTTTGTTTTTCAATGGAATTGTACAGATTATGGGTCACATTGGAAGTTGAAAAAGTTCTGAAATGATTCATCTTGTACCGATTTTTTGACATGACAAAAACCTGGCATTTTAACATGGGTGGGTAGACTTTTTAAATCCACTATAGATCATGATGGGTAGAGATCCTACTAGTATGTATATCCATAAATTAGGTTCCCTTCTTAGGAAGGGTATAGAATTAAACATCCTGTCCAAACGATTAGCCGAACGCTTGTTACCAGATAAGCTGGCCAAACCATATTGGTATTTTTTACCTAAAGTGCATAAGACTCCGAATCCTCCAGGTAGGCCTCTTGTGGTAGGAAGGGGCTCGGTCACGGAGCCATTGTTATTTAGATTGGTATCTTTGCTCCAAAGTGTTTCATTTTACCTAATAGATACTAAATTTGGCGCGTTTTGAATGGGAAACTGGATACAGGCTGGCCACAATTGATGTGGCAAGCCTTTATACCAGGATTTGCCATAATGACTGTATTCAAGCCATTAAATTATTCCTGGAAAGGACTGGTAAAAGTGAGGTATGTGTAAAATCATTTGTGAAGTTTTGGATTTTGTGCTTACCCATAACGCCTTTTCGATTTGGAGATCAATGCTTTGCCCAGCAAACAGGTACTGCTATGGGAACACCAGCAGCACTGACATTTGCTAATCTGTTTTTGACAATATGGGAGGAGAGATAGATATACAATGTCAATGACCCTTTTGTACAGTACATTAAATACTGGACAAGATTTATCGATGATGTTCTAACAGTGTAGTCAGGTACCGAAATTCAGTTAGAAGAATTTGTTATATATACTTATAGCAATACGCTAAATATGGAATTCATGGCTAGTTTTGGAGGAGAGTGTGTGGAATTCCTCGATGTAAAAATTAAGGCTGATGAAAGGGGTTTACATACTAGTGGTTTTCGTAAACCAACTGTGACGAATGCACTCCTGAATCATAGTAATTTCCATCTACCACATGTTAAGAGGTCACTTCGCTATGGTCAATTTTTAAGGTTAAAAATAATATTTTGTGATTATAATATGTTTTTGGAGCAATCAATTGATCTTTTGGCCAGATTAAGAGCAAGAGGTTATGGTGAAGAATTGTCCCAGTAATATTCCAAAGTCCTTAAACAGGATAGGAATAAACTGATATTTAGGCATCACAGTAGGTCTAAGTACATGCAGTTTGTGTTTTCTTTCCAATATAGTCCTCTTGCAGGTCTCATTAAAAGTGCCATAAGAAAACACTGGGACATTATTGGGGAGGACGAGGATCTGATAGAAAAAAACTTCCCAGGAGATGTAAAAATTGACGAGATGCAAAAATGTACGAGATGAGTTAGGGAAAGGGAGATTTAGGGACAAGAAGGGTGATTGGCTGCGAGACGCTTCACCTGTAGGGAACCACCAAGTGTGGACATTGTTCTTACTGTAAGTATGTGCATTCTGGTAAAAAGGTGAGAGTGGGAGCTATACAGCATGACGTCTCGCAGCTTGGGATTACCGAAATTGATTAGTCATATGAGGGAAATACATGGGGTGACCCCAAATGAATGCTGTTCGCAACGTGTATTTACTCCCGTAGATGGGAGTGACAGACCTGTCAAACTACTGAGATGTGAAGCCAATTGGATTATTAGAGCGGAGACGCTAGGACCTTTGGGTCTAAAATATAGGAACGACCTATCGGTGTTTATTAAGTAATTCCCCTTAAATTATGTTTTGTATCCGTTCACATTCTTTGTTTTTGGTTTTATGAACAAACATATGAATGTGTTTAGTAATTGTAATTTGATAAATTTGTTAGTGCTTACGTATAGCGGGGAATTTCAGTGTCCGGTTGCTAGATCCCATCAAGCCTTGAGAAAGCGTCTGGAGGAAGCAAAACGTCCTTTGGCTGACTGTCATGCGCCAGTTTCCTGTTCGTAACTTGCCTCCATACGAAATAAACAGCTGCGTTTCAAAATCTAGAATGGTGAGTGCCGCGCAGCTTCTTTTTATTATAAGCTTATTATTGACCATATACCATGAAACCCGATTTCTAACTTCTATGAAGACTAAAAGTGGTTGTTTGCGTGCTTTGGTAATAAGTTGTTTGGTGGCCAAAATTATGTAGTAAATCAAGGTGCATGTCTTGCAGGGCACTCCACTTAATATCTTGCCTATCATGATCTCACAGGGGTCTCTTTGTATTTCTATACCCGGGACAGCGCTAATCATCTGGTAAACTGTGATCCAGAGACACTGTACTCTTGCGAAGGACCACCAGGAATGTAGGAAGTCGCCAGGGATGGAACATCCTCGAAAGCAGGTAGGTAGGCACCCAGGGATCGAATGGGCAATATGAATGGACACCAAGTAACGCCACATGAGGTCTGAAGAGTAAAAGTATTGCAGGAAGTACGTTGTCCGATATAAACTGACAATCCGAACCACCAGGGGCGTAACTAGGAAAGAATGGGCCCCATAGCAAACTTTTGACTGGGGCCCCCCTCCCCTGGGTGTCACACAACCCCCCCTTGTAGATAGTGCCTTTTTTACAGCCCCCCCTGTAGATAACGCCATACAACCCCCCCTGTAGATAACGCCATACAGAACCCCCCCTGTAGATAACGCCATACAGAACCCCCCCTGTAGGGAACGCCATACAGCCCGCTCTGTAGATAACGCCATACAGCCCCCTTTGTAGATAGCGCCATACAGCCCCCTGTAGATAACGCCATACAGCCCCCTCTGTAGATAATGCCATACAGCCCGCTCTGTAGATAACTCCATACAGCCCGCTCTGTAGATAACTCCATACAGCCCCCTCTGTAGATAACGCCATACAGCCCCCTTTGTAGATAGCGCCATACAGACCCCCTGTAGATAACGTCATACAGCCCCCTGTAGATAACGCCAAACAGCCCCCTGTAGATAACGCCATACAGCCCCCTTTGTAGATTACGCCATACAGCCCTCCTGTAGATAACGCCATACATCCCCCTGTAGATAACGCCATACAGCCCCCTTTGTAGATATCTACAGAGGGGGCTGTATGGCGCTATCTACAGGGGGCTGTATGGCATTATCTACAGGGGGGACTGTATGGCGTTATCTACAGGGGGGGTCTGTATGGCGTTCCCTACAGGGGGGGTCTGTATGGCGTTCCCTACAGGGGGGGCTGTATGGCGTTCCCTACAGGGGGGGCTGTATGGCGTTCCCTACAGGGGGGGCTGTATGGCGTTCCCTACAGGGGGGGCTGTATGGCGTTCCCTACAGGGGGGGCTGTATGGCGTTCCCTACAGGGGGGGGCTGTATGGCGTTCCCTACAGGGGGGGCTGTATGGCGTTCCCTACAGGGAGACTGTATGGCGTTCCCTACAGGGGAGGCTGTATGGCGTTATCTACAGAGGGGGCTGTATGGCGCTAACGCCATACAGCCCCCCCTGTAGAGAACGCCATACAGCACCCCCCCTGTAGGGAATGCCATACAGCCCCCCCTGTAGGGAACGCCATACAGCGCCCCCCCATGTAGGGAACGCCATACAGCGTACCCCCTCCCACAAAAATGCGACCTACAGCGTGTCCTACAAAAGACATGTATCCCCTCTCCACAGGATAGGGGATACATGTGTGATCGCTGGCAGCGATAGGGAGAACAGGGGACTGAAAGTCCCCCAATGTTCTCCATGACTAACCTCTGACTACCGGCGTCTGCGCAGCTCAATAAAAATGAAAGGAGCGCTGGTCACGCATGCGCACAAGCGCGACCGGCGCTCCATTCATTTCTACCGACACAGACCAATTCATTTTTCTGCCGACACAGACCACGGAAGTCCGAGGTTTGTGATGGAAAACTTCAGGGGACTTTCAGTCCCCCGTTCTCCCTATCGCTGCCAGCGATCACACATGTATCCCCTATCCTGTGGATAGGGGATACATGTCTTTTGTTTAATGGCAGAGCGGGGAGATACCTCCCTGCTCTGCCGTAGTGTTCAGTGGTGTCCCGCTGTAGCAGCCACAGCGGCTGCTAGCGGAGCCTCCGGCCATGGTGGGGGCCCACGCCGGCGGGCGACACGGGCCCCCCCATGCCGCGGGCCCAGTAGCAGCCGCTACGGCTGCTATAGCGGTATTTACGCCACTGCGAACCACCCAGTCTCCCACATGGAGATATACTGTAGGTTTGAAGCAAGTAGGAATAAATGTGAGATATCATTCTGGGGGCATGCGAGTGAGATAGACAGCTGTGTTCAAATGGTGTAAGGGAAAGGGCTTGTGTTCTTTAGTAGAGGGGTAAAGAAGTGATGTAAGTGTAGAGATCTGTAATGTTCCTGCTGAGGGGTGAATTAGCATGTCTGTATCTCCTTCTCTCTGCTCGCCTTCACCTGCTAGCCAGCAAACCTTTTGTCTCTGTCCACTATTATTTCTACAGACGACCGATTCAGCGCTCCCCACTAACACACGGCATTACTTGCATGTGACCAAACCTGAATGGAGGGTGCACTGAGTTTATATGGGATGCACCTGATTAATGGCAGGCGAGGCAGAGCTGCAGCCACACAAAGTATATGTATCTTTCTTTTGTATGATTTGGTTATATGTATAGATTGTAAGCTTCTTTTCATTTTAAAAGGAGATCGGCAGTGTATAATATGTGGTTTATGTATGTTTTGAAATTTAAACCCAAATGTGCGTGTCCCTTTAAGACTGTAGAATTCTGGGAAGTAGAATATTGTGTATTTAAAGAGGCTCTGTCACCAGATTTTGCAAGCCCTATCTGCTATTGCAGCAGATCGGCGCTGCAATGTAGATTACAGTAACGTTTTTATTTTTATAAAACGAGCATTTTTGGCCAAGTTATGACCATTTTTGTAGTTATGCAAATGAGGCTTGCAAAAGTCCAAGTGGGTGTGTTTAAAGTAAAAGTCCAAGTGGGCGTGTATTATGTGCGTACATCGGGGCGTTTTTAATACTTTTACTAGCTGGGCGCTCTGATGAGAAGTATCATCCACTTCTCTTCACAACGCCCAGCTTCTGGCAGTGCAGACACAGCCGTGTTCTCGAGAGATCACGCTGTGTCGTCACTCACAGGTCCTGCATCGTGTCAGACGAGCGAGGACACCGGCACCAGAGGCTACAGTTGATTCTGCAGCAGCATCAGCGTTTGCAGGTAAGTAGCTACATCGACTTACCTGCAAACGCCGATGCTGCTGCAGAATCAACTGAAGCCTCTGGTGCCGGTGTCCTCGCTCGTCTGACACGATGCAGGACCTGTGAGTGACGTCACAGATCTGCACTGCCAGAAGCTGGGCGTTCTGAAGAGAAGTGGATGATACTTCTCTTCAGAGCGCCCAGCTAGTAAAAGTATTAAAAACGCCCCGATGTACGCACATAATACACGCCCACTTGGACTTTTACTTTTAAACACACCCACTTGGACTTTTGCAAGCCTCATTTGCATAACTACAAAAATGGTCATAACTTGACCAAAAATGCTCGTTTTTTAAAAACAAAAACGTTACTGTAATCTACATTGCAGCGCCGATCTGTTGCAATAGCAGATAGGGCTTGCAAAATCTGGTGACAGAGCCTCTTTAAGTGTACCCAGAGGAGGGTGGGACAGGTTCAGGTCAGAGCACATGAGCTGAAGATTGGGGTGCTGGTTTTCACTAAAGTAGCTGCAATTTAACCCCGAATTTACCTGCTCTTTGTTGTTCTAATTTTGTTTTACTTTTCTCGATACAAGCATCTTTGCCAAATCCTGAATATTAATCCGGACTATTTATGACGGGAAGGGATTAGAAATGGCAATTTTTGGTAAGACCCTGTCCCGACCATCTATAAAAGCTGGGTGGCAAGACTAGACTGGATAGAACATGGGATTCCTGCAGTGACAGGCCAGGGGATTTCTCCCCATTTCATTTCGGTCTACTTCCATCCTGCTATCCATCTTTTCCACCCAAACCCTTTTCTTGTAAACAGGTGCTGGATACATCTACATTCTTGCATGCATGTAAATGCTCTTTCACATTGCCTTGGAGACTGCCATATTTCAGAGATATAATAAAGCCCCTCCCAATAAAAACAACGTAAATATAACTTCCATGTTGTTCATGGTGACAACTAATCATGATGCTATTTTAAGAGTGAGGATTGGAGTTGTCTCTAATCTCACTTATGATTGGGCTATCAGCAACCGTTCGCTTCCTATTCCAGCAGTACTATTATCAACCCGACGGACCCTGTAAGCAATTATTTAAATATACATCCTAACATACTAATTTCAATGTAATGTAAGGCATTACAAGTGACCCATTAGGGTACATTCACAAGTATTGTAAACACTGCACAATTTTCGACCATTTTTTACTGTGTGGAAATTCCGCAGCATTAACGCAAGAGAATTTTACTTGCTGCAGATTCAGAATTTGCTCCGCAGGTAAATTTCCATACTTTTCTGTGGATATTTTTATACAGCGTGTGGATAAGATTTATTGAAATCTCAACCACTTGCTTCTATTCTAATACATGGTGGACTTGCCACACTGAAATGCTGCAGTATTTGCGCTACGTGTGAACTTAGCCTTAAAATTGATAAAAAAAGTGAGGAAAACGGTTATGCTGTCAACCCTCTTTACCAGTAACGTAAAAGGGTCGTATGTGATCAGAAAAAAAGGGTCTTCTTTTTTCCAGAAACAGCGCCACTCTTGTCCATTAGTCAGTGTTTCTAGAAAAACGATAAATACCAGAAACCGCACCCATTCTCCCAGAACTGGAGGACCCCTAGAGGTGTGTTAATAATTAGGGTATTTTAGTGACATACTTTTGTGGTGTTAGGCAGGGTCATGGAGAAGAAGATAGAGCCTGCAACCCTTATGTTTCTTGTGTGAATGTTAAAGGCTAGTGCTCCACATGAACATGGAGAATTTGCCGTTAAATCATGGCATTTCCATGCCTCGTGGATCACTTCAATACTTATCCTATGTCCTTTTTTTTAAAAGGATGCTTGCAACATTTTTTTCCATAGAGAAACATTAAGGTCTCCTGCAAGTTGCGGTAATGCTGTGATTTTATCATGAATCATGGGTGACTACATGTCACTTTAGTGCACAGTTTACGCAAATATAAGAAAATGCTATTATTAACAATACATTTGGGGCCCCACTCCGACACAGAAAAAAATTAAAGAACTAGTTGTGACATACACAGAGCTGGTACATTGAGTCCAGTGAAGTCTCATTGCTACTGAGAGCCCCCCCCCCCCCCCCGGCATCCTTCCTTGTCTCCTCCTCTGCTATACCTTCCCCTCTGGCAGGTGCAGAAAAGCTGCGACATAGAGCTACTTTACATACACATTGTAGTAAGGGCCTATTCTCGTTCATGATATCTGAAATGAAAGAGCCTTATGTTTGAATGCGATTTCTCATATTTAGATTTACATGAGCAAGCGCTTCAAAACATGGACTCCTATAGTCCGTACAACATGCAAACTGTAATCTTGATCTGCAATAAAGCAACAAACTGATCGGGCCCCACCTAGATGCAAAATCAGCCAGAGCCCTGACAGCAGTACCAGCTATACTTCTCTGATGGCAGCCCTGAAAGGTAGATTACCTAGTGCAACAGTTAAGGGCCTGGTATGTCAGCAGTGCACTATGCAAAACATTTCTAAGGCCCCATGCACACGAACGTGTTTTTGCAGGCTGCAATTAACCCGCAGATCTGCGGGTGAATTGCGTTTCCATTCATTGCATGCATTGCCCGGGAGCCTGAACTGCAAAGAGATAGGACATGTCTTATTACGGCCGTATTTTTCAGTCCAGGTTCATTGAAATTAATGTACACGGCCATGTGCACAGCCCACGAATGACACTTCGCGGCCATCTGAGCCGCAAATCACGGGCCGTGCACACCATTACGGTAGTGTACATGAGCCCTTATACTAAAGTCAAATTCGATAAAAAGCATACCATTGGGTATTTATATCTCTTGTTGTATCAGTATGACCTGGCTATAAGAAACCTTAGCTCTTAGGGAGAGAAGCCTGAGTGCTACTCACTAAACGTGGGCACATTATATACCTTTGGCTGTTTACAATCTTATTAACAGAATCATGTACTATGGGTGGGTGCAGGTCTCTATGTAAAGTAAATAATTTGTCCACACCTACACTATTAATTTCAGACAATTGGATCTATAGTTAAAGGTGTTGTAAAGGATCAGAAAAAACATGGCTGCTTTGTTCTAAAAACAGTGCCACACCTGTCCATAGGTTGTGTGTGGTATTGCAGCTCAGACAAATTCACTTTAACCTGTTTCCGCTCCTGGACGTATTATTAGGTCATAGTAAATGCATCGTTCGCGCTCCATGACCTAATAGTACGTAATGGGAGCATCGGCCATTTTGGCCGTCCTCCCGATACAGACAGGAGCTGTGACAACTGCTGTCTCGTACAGCAGTTGCCGCAGCTCCTTCATCGGGGACCGATCGCGGTGTCCCCGCTGATTAACCCCTTAGAAGCCGCGTTTAATAGCAATCACGGCTTCTTAGTGTAATGGCAGGAAGGAGGTGAAGGGAAAGTGAGCCCTAATCTACCCACCGCCCTGTCCCTGCCTACTTGCAACGACTCGCCCTAGGCGACGAGGTACAACTGGGCGGCGGTCCCTACGCTGGCTAAGTGCACAGGAAGACAAACAGGGGACACGCAAGGGAAGGGGCAGTAGCCACGGAACGCCACAAGGAAACGGGGCGGCGAACGAACAGTCAGGACCAGGACGAAGTGAGTACACCCGAGCGGGCACGGAGACAGAAGCAAGCCAGGGGCAAAGCAAAGCAGGTCAAGCAGAACTGCAGCAAGGCAGAAGCACGGCAGAAGCAGGCTGGAGCAAGCAGCAGTGGGGCCAGGAATCCAAAAGAATTACAAGCCCTGAGGGAGAGCACAGGGCAGGTAATAAAGGGCAGGGGGCGGAGCTAACTCCGACAGACCAGGCCGCGATAGGCTCTCCCACTCCTGAGCCTGCCACCCTGGTTGGTGGGAGATGGTGTCAGTCGAACAGGTCTGGCCTCAGGTGTGGATTGATTAATCCCAGGAGAATAGCTAGATGAAGTACCTGGCAGATCCCTAACAGTACTCCCCCTTTTATGAGGGGCCACCGGACCCTTACTAAGGGGACCCGGTTTAGTGGGGAAGAGGAGGTGGAACCTCCTGATCAATACCCCAGCATGAACATCACGGGCAGGTACCCAAGTCCTCTCCTCCGGCCCGTATCCTCTCCAATGGACCAGGTACTGGAGGGAGCCCTGGACCATCCTACTGTCCATAATCTTGGCCACCTCGAATTCCACCCCCTCAGGGGTGAGAACGGGAACAGGAGGTTTCCTCGAGGGGGACCAGGACGGGGAGCAGCGTTTAAGGAGGGAGGCATGGAAGACGTCATGTATGCGAAAGGATGGGGGGAGCTCCAGACGGAAGGATACAGGGTTGAGGACTTCAATGATCTTATAAGGTCCAATAAATCGGGGAGCAAACTTCCTGGACGGGACCTTAAGGCGCAAGTTCCTGGACGACAACCAGACCAAATCCCCGACGACAAACCGGGGGTTAGCAGAACGTCTACTATCCGCCTGAATCTTTTGTGCGCTCTGGGACGCCTCTAGGTTCTTCTGAACCTGGGCCCAGACAGTGCACAGTTCCCGATGAACCTCCTCTACCTCAGGATTATTGGAACAACCAGGGGAGACGGAGGAGAACCTTGGGTTAAACCCGAAATTACAGAAAAACGGGGAGACCCCTGACGAGTTACTGACCCGGTTATTCAGGGAAAATTCAGCAAGGGGAAGGAATGAGACCCAATCGAATTGACAGTCAGAGATGAAACACCTTAAATATTGTTCCAGGGATTGGTTGGTCCTTTCCGTTTGGCCATTAGTTTCGGGATGGAAGGCGGAGGAGAAGGACAGATCAATCTCCAACTTTTTACAAAAAGCTCTCCAAAATAAGGAAACAAATTGTACCCCTCTGTCAGAAACGATATTGACTGGGGCCCCATGGAGACGCAGGATGTGTTTCACAAACAAAGAAGCTAACGTCTTGGCGTTAGGTAGCTTCTTAAGGGGCACAAAGTGGCACATCTTGCTGAAGCGGTCGACTACCACCCACACCACCGACTTGCCCTGAGATGGAGGCAAATCGGTGATAAAATCCATGGAGATATGGGTCCAAGGTCTCTGGGGAATGGGCAAGGAACGTAGTAGGCCCGCAGGTCGGGACCTAGGGGTTTTGGACCTAGCGCAAACCTCACAAGCGGCGACGTAAGCCCTAACATCTTTAGGCAACCCAGGCCACCAATAGTTTCTGGTAATGAGGTGTTTGGTGCCCAAGATGCCAGGATGACCAGATAGAGCGGAGTCATGGTTTTCCCTGAGTACCCTCAGCCGGTATTGCAGGGGAACAAACAGTTTGTCCCCAGGGACGTTCCCGGGAGCTGCACCCTGATCAGCCGCGATATCAGAAGCTAAATCAGAATCCGTGGCAGAGACGATTATACCAGGGGGTAAAATACAAGCAGGATCCTTCTCGGAAGGAGGATTGGCCATGAAACTACGTGACAGAGCGTCAGCCTTAATATTCTTGGACCCAGCCCTATAGGTAACCAAGAAATTAAATCTGGTAAAGAATAGTGCCCACCGAGCTTGTCTAGGATTAAGCCTCCGGGCCGATTCTAGGAAAACCAGATTCTTGTGATCCGTAAGGACCGTTACCTGGTGTCTGGCCCCCTCCAGGAAGTGCCGCCACTCCTCAAAAGCCCATTTAATGGCTAGAAGTTCGCGGTTGCCAATATCATAGTTACTCTCCGTGGGCGAAAACTTCCTAGAGAAGTAAGCACAGGGGCGGAGATGGGTGAGGGAGCTGGTACCCTGGGACAAGACGGCCCCCACTCCCACCTCGGAAGCGTCAACCTCCACAATAAATGGCTCCTCTTGGTTGGGCTGAATCAGCACGGGGGCCGAGATAAAGCACTTCTTGAGAGTCTCAAAGGCCTGGACGGCCTCAGGGGACCAATGGAGGACATCGGCACCCTTGCGGGTAAGGTCCGTAAGAGGCTTAGCGACGACCGAGAAGTTGGCAATAAATCTCCTGTAATAGTTGGCGAACCCTAAAAAACACTGTAACGCCTTAAGGGAGGCAGGTTGGACCCATTCCGCCACAGCTTGAACCTTGGCAGGGTCCATGCGGAATTCATGAGGAGTGAGGATTTGCCCTAAAAATGGTATCTCCTGTACCCCAAAGACACATTTTTCAGTCTTAGCAAACAGATTATTCTCCCGAAGGACCTGGAGCACCTTCCTGACATGCTCCACGTGGGAGGACCAGTCCTTGGAAAACACCAGTATGTCATCAAGGTACACAACAAGAAAATTACCCAGGTACTCTCTCAGGATTTCATTAATAAAATTCTGGAAGACAGCAGGGGCATTACACAACCCAAAGGGCATGACCAGGTATTCGAAATGACCCTCGGGTGTGTTGAACGCAGTTTTCCACTCATCCCCCTCTTTGATGCGGATAAGGTTATATGCCCCCCGTAGATCGAACTTAGAAAACCATTGGGCTCCCTGAACCTGATTAAAAAGATCCGGAATCAAAGGAAGTGGGTACTGGTTCCTTACGGTGACCTTATTCAGGTTACGATAATCAATGCACGGCCTAAGACCACCATCCTTCTTCCCCACGAAGAAGAAGCCAGCACCTACAGGAGAAGTCGAGGGGCGAATGAAACCCTTGGCCAGGCATTCTTGGATATACACCCTCATCGCTTCACGTTCAGGACATGAAAGATTAAATATCCTACCCTTAGGAAGCTTGGCACCAGGCACCAAATCGATAGCGCAATCGTAATCTCTATGGGGGGGCAACACCTTGGAGGCCTCCTTAGAAAACACATCGGCGAAGTCCTGAACAAACTCAGGAAGCGTGTTTACCTCCTCCCGGGGAGAAATAGTGTTAACAGAAAGACATGACAAAAGACATTCATTACCCCATTTGGTGAGATCCCCAGTATTCCAATCAAATGTGGGATTATGCAACTGCAACCAGGGAAGGCCTAAAACCAAATCAGACGATAATCCCTGCATCACCAGTACAGAGCACTGCTCCAAATGCATGGAGCCAACCAGGAGTTCAAAAACAGGAGTATGCTGAGTAAAATAACCATTAGCAAGGGGGGTTGAGTCGATTCCTACTACAGGGATAGGATAAGGTAAATCAATAAAAGGCATCTTTAGAGACATAGCAAATTCCACAGACATGATATTAGCAGATGAGCCAGAATCCACGAAAGCACTGCCCGTGGCAGACCGGCCAGCAAACGAGACCTGAAAGGGAAGCAAAATTTTATTGCGTTTCACATTAACGGGAAATACCTGTGCGCCCAAGTGACCTCCCCGATGATCACTTAGGCGCGGAAGTTTTCCGGCTTCTTATTCTTGCGCCTGGGACAGGTGTTCAGTAGATGCTTGTCGTCCCCACAGTAGAAGCAGAGACCATTCATTCTGCGAAACTCCCTACGTTGTCGAGGGGACATGGAGGCCCCGAGTTGCATAGGTACCTCCGAGTCCTCCGTGGAGGGGCGAGGAGACGGGACCTCGGGGGGGATCGCAGAAAAGTCAGAGGGGAGCACACTGAAGCGTTCTAGCTGACGTTCCCTGAGACGTCGGTCAAGTCGTACTGCTAGGGCCATAACCTGGTCAAGGGAGTCAGGCGAGGGGTAGCTAACCAGCAGATCCTTCAGGGCGTCAGATAATCCTAACCTAAACTGGCACCTTAGGGCCGGATCGTTCCACTGAGAAGCTATGCACCACTTCCTAAAATCAGAACAGTATTCCTCAACTGGTCTCCTACCCTGACGTAAGGTCACCAGCTGACTCTCGGCTAAAGCAGTCCTGTCAGTCTCGTCGTAAATGAGTCCGAGGGCAGAGAAAAAACGATCAACAGAGGAAAGTTCAGGGGCGTCAGGAGCCAAGGAGAAAGCCCACTCTTGGGGCCCTTCCTGGAGTCGGGATATGATGATACCCACCCGCTGGTTCTCGGAACCTGAGGAGTGGGGCTTTAGGCGGAAATACAGTCTGCAACTCTCCCGGAAGGAGAGAAACGTCTTACGGTCCCCTGAAAACCGGTCAGGTAACTTGAGGTCGGGTTCTAGAGGTGAGGTGAGGGGTACTACTAAAGCAGCGTCACCCTGATTGACCCTTTGGGCCAGGGCCTGGACCTGTAGGGAGAGGCCCTGCATCTGCTGGGTCAGGGTCTCAAGGGGGTCCATGATAGCGTCAGCGTAGGAGAAATGGTAGACTAAGTAAGGGCTTGTAATTATGTAATGGCAGGAAGGAGGTGAAGGGAAAGTGAGCCCTAATCTACCCACCGCCCTGTCCCTGCCTACTTGCAACGACTCGCCCTAGGCGACGAGGTACAACTGGGCGGCGGTCCCTACGCTGGCTAAGTGCACAGGAAGACAAACAGGGGACACGCAAGGGAAGGGGCAGTAGCCACGGAACGCCACGAGGAAACGGGGCGGCGAACGAACAGTCAGGACCAGGACGAAGTGAGTACACCCGAGCGGGCACGGAGACAGAAGCAAGCCAGGGGCAAAGCAAAGCAGGTCAAGCAGAACTGCAGCAAGGCAGAAGCACGGCAGAAGCAGGCTGGAGCAAGCAGCAGTGGGGCCAGGAATCCAAAAGAATTACAAGCCCTGAGGGAGAGCACAGGGCAGGTAATAAAGGGCAGGGGGCGGAGCTAACTCCGACAGACCAGGCCGCGATAGGCTCTCCCACTCCTGAGCCTGCCACCCTGGTTGGTGGGAGATGGTGTCAGTCGAACAGGTCTGGCCTCAGGTGTGGATTGATTAATCCCAGGAGAATAGCTAGATGAAGTACCTGGCAGATCCCTAACACTTAGGGCTTAAACCACCATCGACGGCCCGCTACATGATAGCGGGCAGCAATGGTGGCTATGGCAACCGGAGGCTTAATAATGGCCTCCGGCTATGCCATCTAATAATAAAAAGTAAAAATCCCACTTTTTCCCTTATCAGCCCTTTATTATACATAAACAAATAAACTATACATAATTGGTATCGCTGCGTCCATAACGACCTGAGCTACAAAAGTATTTAGTTATCTATCCCGCGTTGTGAATGCCATAAAAGAAAATAATAATAAACCATACCAGAATCACAATTTTTGGGTCACTTCACCTCCCAAAAAATGGAATAAAAAAGAGATCAAAAAGTTGCATGTACCTATATATATATATATATATATATATATATATATATATATATATATATATGTAATGGCAGGGGGCAGGGAGACGGACAAGTGAGCCCTAATCTACCCGCCACTCTGTCCCTGCCTACTTGCAACGACCCGCCCTAGGCGACGGGGTACAACTGGGCGGCGGTCCCTGCGCTCAGTAAGTGCACGACAAACACGACAAACATACATGGAACACAAGCAAGGAAAAGTGGCCGTTGCCCACGGCAACACCGTGAGCAACCAGAGTGGTGAACGAGCCGAGTCAAGCCAGGAGTGTGCGAGGTACAAAACGAAAAGCAGAAGAGTAGTCGGTAAGCCAGGGTCGGTATGGAGCAGGATCAAAAATAGCAGGAGCTGTAGCTGGGCCAGGAACCACAAGGAAAGAAACAAAAGCAATAACAAGCACCGAGGGACAGGAAGTGCAGGCTTAAATAGACCGAGGGCGGGAGCTAGCTGAGTCTGGCCAGGTTACGATAGGCTCTCCCACTCCTAAGCCTGCCAGCCTGAATGGTGGAAGCAGGAGTCAGTCTCAGAGATGTATTCTCAGGTGCTGACTGATTAGTTCTGGGAGTTAACCCCGCTGTGCCTGGCAGATCCTTTACAATATATATATATATATATATATATATATATATATAGTACTGATTGAAACTACAGTTCGTTACACAAAAAACAAATCCTCACATGGTTTTCTTGATGGAAAAATAAAAAAAGTTATGGCTACACAAAAGGCAACACAAAAAGTTAATTATTTTTTATAAAAAGTATTTTATTGTGCAAATGCCATAAGACATAAACTATAAACATATAGTATCGCCGTAATCGTATCGCCCCGCAGAATAACGTGTATATGTAATTTATAGTGCACGGTGAATGCTGTAAAAAAAAAAAAAAAAAAAAAAGGAATAAAAAACAATAGTAGAATTGCTGTTTTTTTAGTCACCATGCCTCTTAAAAATAGAATAAAAACTGATCAAAAAGTCGCATGCACCCCTTGAAAACGGCAATGAATTCCTCATGGGGTCTAGTTTCCAAAATGGGGTCACTTTTAAGGCGTTTACACTGGACTTGTACCTCAGAAGCTCTGCAAATGCGACATGGCGCCCAGAAACAAATCCATCAAAATCTACATGCCAAATAGCACTCCTGCCTTTCTGAGCCCTGCCGTGTGTCCAACCAGCAATTTATGACCAAATATGGGGTATTGCAGTGATCGGGAGTAATTGCTTTACAAATGTTGGGGTGCCTTTTCTCCTTTATTCCTTGTCAAAATTAAAAATCCAGTCCTCACCTCTGTTCTTTTCCTCTCTGGGTCTCCTCAGTCCCCCTCATCGTTCTGCATCTCATACAAGGTTCTGGCGCAGAGCAGCACTAATGATGTTGCGTGCTGCGTCACATGTAAGGCCCTAACGCTGCTCGGCGCCAGGACCTTGTAGGAGCCGCAGCATGCTGAGGGGACCCGGAGAGGAAAAGAGTTGAGGTGAGTATATTTATTTTTTATTTTATGGACGTTGGGGAGGAATGGATTGCACATAGCTGCGGTCGTTGCGCCACCCAGCAAGAACATGCAACATGCATTTATTAAGATCCGGTTAGTCTTAGTAAATCTGTCCCATTATCTTTTTGATACAAGTAATTTAAACTATCAAGAAACAGTTCATTGATATGGAATAGAACGGTCAGCGAAATATGGTGGAAAAAGTAAATTCATAGTTTTATTTGCTCCTTTTAGATTTAAATTAGGACCAGTTTTATGTCTAGTTCTGTTTATTCAGTTTAGCAATTCATTTATGACCAGTCCATAGAATATTGTGAGAAGTGGATGTCCGTATAATATGCGGTCTTAGTTTATATATATATTATTGTTATGTATTATCCCCTTTAGAACGGAGCCTGTTTTGGCCTTGTTGACAGAGACGACTTTTGAAAATCTGACGTGTCGCTTTATTTGGTAATAACTTTGGAATGCTTATACCTATCTAAGCGTTTCTGAGAATGTTTTCTCGTGACATATTGTACTTTATGTTACTGAAAAAATTTGGTCGATAAATTCAATATTTATCTGTGAAAAATGTCACATTTTAGACAAAATGTGCAAAAATTGTCATTTTTATAAATTTAAATGTATCTGCTTGTAAGAAAGATAGTAATACCACACAAAATAGTTACTAGTTAACATTTCCCATATGTCTACTTTATGTTTGCATTGTTTTTTTCACGTCCTTTTATTTTTCTAGGACGTTACAAGGCTTAGAACTTTAGCAGCAATTTCTCACATTTTCAAGAAAATTTCAAAAGGCTATTTTTTCAGGGACCAGTTCAGTTGTGAAGTGGCTTTGAAGGTCTTATATATTAGAAAGTCCCCATAAATCACCCCATTTTCAGGTTAGAAGAGGTTTTGTGGTGCCTAAACAGTCAAAATCCCCCAAAAGTGTCCCGATTTTGGAAACTACACCCTCAAGGAGTTTTTCTAGGGTTATAGTTAGCATTTTGACCCCACAGGTTTTTTTGCAGAACTTATTGGAATTAGTCGAAGATGAAAATCAGTTTTTTTCTGCTAAAACATAGAATTTTTTCATTTTTACAAGGAATAAAGGAGAAAAAGCACCCCAACATTTGTAAAGCAATTTCTCCTTATTACGGCAATACCCCATATGTGGTCATAAACTGATGTTTGGACCCACAACAGGGCTCAGAAGTGAAGGAGCGCCTTTTGGATTTTGGAGCGCAGATTTTGCTGGAATAGTTTTCGTTGTCACGTCTCGTTTGCAACGCCCTGGAGGGACCAAAACAGTGGAAAACCCCCAAAAATGACCCCATTTTGAAAACTACACCCCTCAAGGAATTTTTCTAGGGGTATAGTTAGCATTTTTACCCCACAGGTTTTTTGTAGAATTTTATTAAATTAGGCCGTGAAAATTAATATTAACATTTAAAAATGCGTGCAAGGGATTGTTTTTTGCGTGACGGGTGTTCGTTTTTATTGGTACTATTTTGGGGTACATGCGTTTTTTTGATCACTTTTTATTATATATCTTATGAGGGATGGTGACAAAAAAATAGCGATGCTGGCATAGTTTTTTGTTAATTTTTTTTGCGGTGTTCATCATGTGGAAAAACTAACATTATCGTTTTATAGATTGGGTCGTTACGAATGCAGTGATACCAAATATGTGTACTTTTTTTAAAATGTTTTAATTTTTTTCCCTATAATAAAAGACTTATTATAGGAGAAAAAAACCCATATTTTTACACTTTTATAAAACATTTTTATTAACTTCTTTTTTTTAACTTTTTTTTCTTACCTTTTACACTTTTCTTTTTTTTTTTTACCTGCAGCTCTGATTGCTGCTAGAATACCGTATATGGCGGCGTATAAGACGACTGGGCGTATAAGACGACCCCCAACTTTTACCCTTAAAATATAGAATTTAAGATATACTCACCATTTCGTGCAGGAGCGCTTCACTATGGCCATCGGCGGCAGGACCCAGGACTCTCTGTCTCTTTGAACTCGCGCATGCGCAGATAGGCTGCTTCATCGCGCGAGATCTGAGAGGCAGGGAATGAGAGGAAAGGGCGGGCCAGAGGATCTTACAGAGATGTTCCCTGGCGGCTAATACCGGCTTCCCTCAGATCCGTGGCGGATTCCGTGCATCCCGGGAGCCTGTGTACCGGACTGCAGGCTCACAAGGTAACACACAACCTGTGTGTAGACAATATGTAGACTAGGGATGTCACGATACCAGAATTTGGACTTCGATACCGATACTTCGTTTAGTATTGCGATTTCGATACCAATTTCGATACTTTTGCCAACAGTAATAAAAAAAAAATTCTTCCGTTTTCTGATGTGAGGCGCGACGTGTGATGAATTTTGAACGCGCCTCACATTAATAGTAATTAATCCCATTATGTTTCTCAGTCATATTGGGTTAATGTGCGAGGTACATGATGGGGTTAATTACTATTAATGTGAGGAACATGGAGGGTAAATTCATCGCACCTCGCGCCTCACATTAATAAGTGAATGAAAGCTGTGTTTATTTCATTTTTTTACAGCGTACACATCATAAATGATGCAAAAACATTGTTGTCCGCGCCATTACTGAATGTGTGTATTTTATGTATTGAGACTTATTTTAATGTTTATTGTAAAAAAGGTGAAGGTGTATTTTTTTTAAAATTTAACAATACTTTTGTTTTTACTTTATTTTTAAACTTTAATGTACTGACATATATCAGATATATGCCAGTACATTAGCCTGTGGACAGATAGCACACAGGCAGTTGTTAGGACATACTTGGGTATGTCCTAACAACATGAAATATGGTAAGACAGCCCTGGGGTCCGTCAATAGACCCTGGGCTGTCTGCCCATATATGGTATGGCCCTCGATCGCGTCACAGGAATTCCCTGTGACGCGATCCAGGGGCATCCCCCCTTCTCACTTTCCCCTGAATGCTGCAGTCAGCTGTGATCGCAGCATTCAGGGGAATAACGGCGGAGATGAGCAGTTTCTCTGATCTCCGCCGTTATAGAGCGGGGCTGCGGCTGTGTAATACAGCCATTGCCCCGCTCCTGACAGGAAGTGCGCGCGCGGTCAGCATGAGGTGATGCGGCCGGCGCTGCACTAATGAGCGGCAGTTCAGGCACTGAAGACAGAACATGGGGGTGTTTTGTAGCGCGCCCGCCATGTTCTGTCTCCAGTGCCGCCGCTCATTAGTGCAGCGCTGGCCGCATTGCATCATCCTGACCCCGCGAACTTATCATGACTCAGGAGCGGGGCTGTGGCTGAATTACACAGCCGCAGCCGCGCTCCCATACATTCATGTGTTACTATACTGAGCTGTGCGGCTGCGCAGCTCAGTATCGAAATACAGGAAATAGCGGTATCGAACCGTTTAGGGATGCACAGTATCGAAACAGTATCGAAGTTTCGATGCACCGTGCATCCCTAATGTAGACAATATCCGGCATATAAGACGACCCCACACTTTTGACATTTTTTTAAGGGTGTAAAAAGTCGTCTTGTACGCCGATATATACGGTACCTTACACTACCTAGGTAGTGTAATGTATTCCAACTGTCAGTGTCACAGTCACTCTGACAGTAAGCCAGAGGCTGGTCCCTATAGGCTTTCATACATGGCAGACCCGGAAGCCGTTGTCTGGCCTCCAGTTGCCATGGCAACCCCCAGGATTGCATGGTGGCTGCCGATGTGCTACAAACCCCCTAAATGCGGTGATCACAATTGATCACCGCATTTAAGGGGTTAAATGACTAAATCAGCTGCGATGAGCCGCTGATCGGCAACACTGGAGGGACAGCTGGCCTCCCGTTTCCCGATGCACACTGTCACCGACAGTGTGCATCGAGAACGAGAGTGACTTCCTGTCACCCTGATCCTGATAGGCTTCTATCCATGGCAGGCACGGAGGCCATTGTTTTGCCTCCGGTTGCCATGCCAACCATTGACAAACCCCGCGTAGGGGTTATTATAAGTTACTATCACAAACAACACAAAACATATTGTGCCACTTGCCTAGTAAAACCTTACAAAGAATATGCTGGACTCTATTAATTAAAGGTGGTGTCCCACCATTAACCCCTTCCCTCTTTGGCCGCTTTTGACCTTCCTGACAGAGCCTCATTTTTCAAATCTGACATGTTTCACTTTATATGGTAATAACTCCGGAATGCTTTTACCTATCCAAGTGATTCTGAGACTGTTTTCTCGTGACACATTGGACTTTATGTTACTGGCAAAATTTGCCCGATACATTCAGTATTTAATTGTGAAAAACACCAAAATTTAGCGAAAAATTGCAAAAATTTGCATTTTTCTCAATTTAAATGTATCTGCTTGTAAGACAGGCAGTTATACCACACAAAAATGTTGCTAACTAACATCCCCCATATGTCTACTTTAGATTGGCATCGTTTTTTGAACATCATTTTATTTTTCTAGGACGTTACAAGGCTTAGAACTTTAGCAGCAATTTCTCACATTTTCAAGAAAATTTCAAAATGCTATTTTTACAGGGGCCAGTTCAGTTGTGAAGTGGGTTTGAGGTCCTTAGATATTAGAAACCCCCAATAAGTCACCCCATTTTAAAAAATGCACCCCTCAAAGTATTCAAAACAGCATTTAGAAAGTTTCTTAACCCTTTAGACATTGCGAAGGAATTAAGGCAAAGTAGAGGTGAAATTTACAAAGTTCATTATTTTTTTCCAGAAATTCATTTTGAATCCATTTTTTTTGTACCACAGAAGGTTTTACCAGAGAAATGCAACTCAATATTTATTGCCCAGGTTCTGCAGTTTTAGGAAATATCCCACATGTGGCTCTAGTGTGCTACTGGACTGAAGCACCGGCCTCAGAAGCAAAGGAGCACCTGGTGGATTTTGGGTCTCCTTTTTATTAGAATATATTTTAGGCACCATGTCAGCTTTGAACAGGTCTTGTGGAACTAAAACAGTGGAAACCCCCCAAAAGTGACCCCATTTGGGAAACTACACCCCTCGAGGAATTTATATAGGGGTGTAGCAAGCATTTTGACCGGCCAGTTTTTTTGCAAAAATGTTTGGAACTAGGCCATGAAAATGAAAATCTAAATTTTTTCAAATAAAATGTAGGTTTTAGCTAATTTTTTTTCATTTCCAAAAGAACTAAAGTAGAAAAAGCACCACATCATTTGTAGAGCAATTTCTCCCGAGTAAAACAATACCCCACATGTCGTAATAAACGGTTATTTGGACACACAGCAGGGCTTAGAATGGAAAGTGCACCATTTGGCTCTTGGAGCTCAAATTTAGCAGGAATGGTTTGCTGAGGCCATGTCGCATTTGCAAAGCCCCCTAGGGGACAAAACAGTGGAAACCCCCAACAAGTGACCCCATTTTGGAAACTATACCCCTCGAGGAATTTATCTAGGGGTGTAGCAAGCATTTTGACCGGCCAGTTTTTTTGCAAAAATTTTTGGAACTAGGCCATGAAAATGAAAATCTAAATTTTTTCAAATAAAATGTAGGTTTAGCTAATTTTTTTTCATTTCCACAAGGACTAAAGGAGAAAAAGCACCATAAAATTTGTAAAGAAATTTCTCCCGAGTAAAACAATACCCCACATGTGGTAATAAACGGTTGTTTGGACACACGGCAGGGCTTAGAAGGGAAAGAGCGCCATTTGGCTCTTGGAGCTCAAATTTAGCAGTAATGGTTTGCGGAGGTCATGTCACATTTGCAAAGCCCCTAAGGTGACAAAACAGTGGAAACCCCCAACAAGTGACCCCATTTTGGAAACTATACCCCTTGAGGAAATTATCTAGGGGTATAGTGAGCATTTTGACCCCACAGGTTTTTTGCAGAAATTTTTGGAAGTAGGCTGTGAAAATGAAAATCTACATTTTTTCAAATAAAATGTAGGTTTAGCTAATTTTTTTTCATTTCCACAAGGACTAAAGGAGAAAAAGCACCATAAAATTTGTAAAGAAATTTCTCCCGAGTAAAACAACACCCCACATGTAGTAATAAAAGGCTGTTTGGACACACGGCGAGGCTGAGAAGGGAAAGAGCGCCATTTGGCTTTTGGAACTCAAATTTAGCAGGAATGGTTTGCGGAGGCCATGTCACATTTACAAAGCCCCTGAGGGGACAAAACAGTGGAAACCCCCAACAAGTGACCCCATTTTGGAAACTACACCCCATGAGGAAATTATCTAGGAGTACAGTGAGCAGTTTGACCCCACAGGTGTTTTACAGAACTTATTGGAATTAGGCCGTAAAAATGAAAATCTACATTTTTTGAAATAAAATGTAGGTTTAGGTTTTTTTTTTCATTTTCACAAGGTCTGAAGGAGAAAAAGCACCGCAACATTTGTAAAGCAACTTCTCCCGAGTAAAACAATACCCCACATGTGGTCATAAACGGCTGTTTGGACACACGGTAGGGCTCAGAATGGAACTAGCACCATTTGGATTTTGGATAGTGTCTGGGTGCCATGTCACATTTGCTGAGCCCCTGTAGTACTAGTACAGTGGAAACACCCCAAAATTGACTCCATTTGGGAAACTGCACCCCTGAGGAATCATCTAGGGGTATAGTGAAAATTTTGATCCCAAAGGTTTTTTGCTGAATTAATTAGAATTAAGCCATGAAAATGAAAAATTATTTTTTTTCCCAACAATATGTCGTTTTAGATCAACATTTTTCATTTTTACAAGGAATAGAGAAGAAAAAGCACCCCAACATTTGTAAAGAAATTTCTCCCGAGTACGGTAACACCCCATATGTGGTTATAATCAGCTGTTGACATATATGGGAGCATTCAGAAGAAAAGGAGCGGTATTTATCTTTTGGAGCGTAGATTTTGCTGGAATGGTTTGCGGACGCCATGTTGCATTTGCAAAACCCCTGATGTACCAAACAAAAGTGACCCCGTTTTAGAAACTACACCCCTAAAGGCATTTATCAAGGGATGTAGTGAGAATTTAGACTCCACAGGTGTTTTTCAGAAATGAATACGCAGTGGATTGTGCAAAGTAAAAATTGCAATTTCTCCACTGATCTGCCCATTCACCGCACAAGATGTTGTGCCCATAGAGAATGTTACCCCATAGTTAAGCGGGTTCTCCCGGGTATGGTAATGCCTTACTTGTGGCCATAAATTGCTGTTTGGGCACACTGTAGGGCTAAGAAGGGAAAGACCGCCATTTTGAGCATGGATTTTGCTTGGTAGTTTTGTTTGAGTTTTGCTGGTATTCAGTTTATAATGTGGTGGCATATGTAATCTGTGCGGAGAACATCAGGGTATATGTAATCTGTGCGGGTACATCAGGGCATAATAAGAGGGTATAATAATGGGGTAAATAATACAATTATCCATTGATGTGTGTTACGCTGTGAAGCGATCCGTTATGCACAGGCCGGCGTCACACTGATAAACGGTTTCTTTCTTATCCCCCTTCTGTAACGCTCTGCACCTTTTGGGGACTTTTTCTCCTTCGTAATTTGGGAAATATTGCTGGGAAAGTTTTGCGCTGGTATAATACGGGCGCCCTCGCTTTCAGCGGATGTGCAATGTCCATTCCCTTTCCTAGTTCCTAAATACTAGGGCCCTGAAACTGCAGGAATGTTCCCCTCCGGCCTGCGCATTGAGATGTTTTTCATCACCGCATTACTAGTGCCATAACTTTTTTGTTTTTCAGTTGATTGGGCGGTGTGCGGGCTTGTTTTTTGCGAGACGGGCTGTAGATTTCATTGGTACAATTTTGGAACACATACGACTTTTTGATCACTTTTTATTTCATTTTTTGGTAAAGGAAATTACCAAAAACAAGCAATTCTGGAATCGTTTTTTATTGTTTTTTTTATCGGCATCCACAGTGCGCCCTAAATTACATGTTCGCTTTATTCTGCGGGTCGATACGATTACGGCGATACCAAATTTATATAGTTTTTCTTATGTATTGCGGCTTTTGCACAACAAAATCACTTTTTTTATAAAATCATTTGTTTTCTGTGTCGCCATATTCTAAGACACATAACGTTATTATTTTTGCGTGCACAAAGCGGTGTCAGGGATTATTTTTTGCGGCACGGATTGTCATTTTTTATTAGTACTATTTTGGAGTAAATGTGACTTTTTGATCACTTTTTATAGCATTTTTTGGAAGGAAATGTGACCTAAAAACAAAGATTCTGGCGTTGTCTTTCATGTTTTTTTTTTTACAGCGTTCACCGTGCGGGATAAATTACATAATAGTTTTGTAGTTTGGGTCGTTACGGACGCGGCGATACCAATTATGTATAGTTTTTTTTAATTTTTACGGTTTTTCCCATAATAAAAGACTTACTATGGGAAAAAAGTCAGTTTAGCTTTATTTTTATTTGAAATGTGTGTGTTTTTATTGTTTTACCACATTTTTATTAACTTTTTTTTACTTTTCTGACTTGTCCCACTAGGGGACATGAGGGCCTGATGCGCCGATCGCTACTCTAATACACTGCACTACATACGTAGTGCAGTGTATTAGCGCTGTCATTTATTCACTGACAGCAAGCCTATGAGGACTTACCTGCAAACGCCGATGCTGCTGCAGAATCAACTGTAGCCTCTGGTGCCGATGTGTCCTCGTTCGTCCGACACGATGCAGGACCTGGGGCAGGAAGTGAGTGACGACACAGCGTGATCTCTCGAGAACACGCTGTGTGTCTGCACTGCCAGAAGCTGGGCGTTCTGAAGAGAAGTGGGTGATACTTCTCGTCAGAACGCCCAGCTAGTAAAAGTAGTAAACACGCCCAGATGTAACACACATAATACACGCCCAGTTGGACTTTAGCAAGCCTCATTTACATAAATACAAAAATGGTCATAACTTGGCCAAAAATGCTCGTTTTTTAAAAATAAAAACGTTACTGTAATCTACATTGCAGCGCCTATCTGCTGCAATAGCAGATAGGGGTTGCAAAATCTGGTGACAGAGCCTCTTTAAGTCCGTTGTCTTACAGCCATACATAGGGTGGGAAATAGCTGTTCATCTGGAACATATACATGAACACACTGGACTCATAAGGCAGCATATTTTACTGACAGATTCACTTTAAATTCAGCAAAAGCTAATTTCAAACCCGGCAAATGGACTTGTCCAATGTAGCGTTCTAGCCGGCAAATGGCATACCGATTTGTGAGCAGTCAAAATTCAAACTTCTTAAAAATAAGATAGTAACTTTTTATTTTTACTTCTTTTTGAAGTTACATTGCTTTAATATCGAATAAATATATTTACATACACACATATATTTGTATTGAGGTCACTATCACTCCATGTATAAGTTAACTGGGCAAGCATACTTGTTTTATCCTCATGAATCAACATCCTATGATATTCTGGATTCTGCAGCGAGGGATAGTAGTATGGCCTTTGCTGTGTTTTCAAACAGGGCAGCTCTGTTCTGCTGTTCTCCCTTCTTCACCCAATGTCCATAGATCTTAAATGCGCAAGCATCGATCATCTTCCTTATGGGCTTGAAAGCATATGGGTCCCGTATTACAATCTCCTTGGTAACTGGCTTCACTTTACGGTAGTAGTGGTAAATGCGGACCGAGGCCAGAACTGTTAAGCAGACCACCTGCAAAATAGATATTTATATTAATTTAATTATTTAATCTTTTTATTAAATGCTAAGTATAATTCTACCTGCGATTGTACCATGAATGTTACAAAAAGGGTTAACTCCAGGTTTGGGTACTGGTGGCTAAAAAGTGACAACTCTTATGAATTCCTGACAAGGCAGAAATCTCAAGCGCAGCTTCAAATCTGCACCTTGCTGAAGTTGACCATGGTCCTTAATTCTATATATAAAAAAGCATGAGGTTACCCATAATATGTATTTATTCATGGTTGCCTTTTGCACTAGTTGATTACTTTTTAAGTGTGCTTCCTTTGCCTGCAAGCAAGGGGGACTGTGCCATATCTACAGGGGACTGTGTGGCGCTATCTACAGGGGGGCTGTATGGCGCTATTTACAGGGGGTGCTGTATGGCGCTATTTACAGGATTGCTGTATGCCGCTATTTACAGGATTGCTGTATGGCGCTATTTACAGGGGGGCTGTATGGCGCTATTTACAGGGGGGCTGTATGGCGCTATTTACAGGGGGGCTGTATGGCACTACTTACAGGGGGGATGTGTGGCGCTATCTACAGGGGGGAGGCGCTCTCTACAGGGGGCACTGTGTATCTGGTGCTTTACTTTACAGTTTTGACATAATTATTTTCAGGGACACATTGTTTGGTACTATTTTATTCAGGGGCGCATTGTATGGGTTATTATATTTAGGGGCACACTATGTGGCACCATGAGAATTTTATCTTCGTTTATAGGTGTGAAAATGTTTGAAAAGTAAGGACCCAGAGACATCTGAGTGACAAATTCTGCAGAAATGGGTCATGGGCTCTGGACCGAATAGAGAAAAAAAAATACTAGGATCTGAGAAGACATGACCTGTGAGTCACTGGATTTATAGAGGATCTGTCACCTCTCCTGACATGTTTCTTATTGGAAATCCTTGTATTTCACAAAAAATTTGTGCAGTAAAGGACTGATGGACAAATGTGTGTTACCATTCCCCTTGTCAGGAGGATGTGTCCCTGCACAGCATGATATGGTCAGCGATGGTCGGAGACTGTTAGTATGTAGGGACACAGCCCTTTGACAAGGGGAATCGTAACACCCATTTGTTAATGCTTGCACAAAAAGGTAGTGTTAAAAATAGTTAAGGGAGGCGGTGGAGAAGGGGGGCCCAATTTGGGTAACAGCCCAAGGCCTGTGGTCTACTTAATCCGCCACTAAGCAGAGGAGAGATCTTCCAAGAACAGCGTATGCTCTAAGGAGAACTCTGTGCAGGAAATATGGTAAAAGAGCGTTGCGTTACAAGGAGGAGTTTACTATATATGGATTTACACAACTCCCATTGAAATTAACCCTGTATACTCCTATATACAGTACACTCCCCCTAGTGGTGGCTGCAGCGAGCCAGAATTTTATAATTTAAGAGTCAGTCTACTAGGTAAAACAGGATATTTTTGGTTTAGTGGCACAATTCAATTAAAGTAGATTTATTAAGGGTTTTAGGACCCCAATTAACAAGTAAAGAGCACTGGGACCTCACACGACGATTTACTGAATGCAGCGGTACGTTCACATTTTTCATAGACAGTTCAACAATTGTCTCATTTGGACTGTACCTTGTATTGCAGTTCAGCCCCTTTATCTGCAGCATTTGGCAAATCAAGAGGTGTAAACAAAAAAACAAGGTGCCTTGTTTGGGCATTAAGTTTGGGGTGCACATTTAGCGGTGCCACCAAACATATGCCCCAGGGCCACTGCATGCCTGTACATTTGCATATGTCTGCCATTGACTCCTAATTTTACATCAAAACTTAAGTTTTATTCAATACATTTATAAATGTGCCCTGCTGTATTTGACCAACAGTTACAAAGTGGTTTTATTGCTAGCAAGGAAGGAAGAAATAGGATCCAGCACTGGGTAGAATTAAAATGGATTTTCTGTTCCAAGTTTAATGGATTGGGTTAAAAGGAAGTCCAGTTGTATGTGGTCCTGGGTGTGTGAGAAGTGGAGGTAAGTGTCCTCGGGGCCTACGCGTTTCGGACGACTGCCGCGGCAGTCGTCCGAAACGCATAGGCCCCGAGGACACTTACCTCCACTTCTCACACACCCAGGACCACATACAACTGGACTTCCTTTTAACCCAATCCATTAAACTTGGAACAGAAAATCCATTTTAATTCTACCCAGCGCTGGATCCTATTTCTTCCTTCCTTGCTAGCCTGCCGTGTGCCGACCCGAGTGCTATCCACAACACACTGGAGTGTGTAAGGTGAGCTGGAGGTTCCCTCCCCAGTTTCTATGGTTTTATTGCTATTTTTCCACTTTATTAACAATTCATGGTCACAATCCATCTTTTAGAAGTTAGTATATCAAGTAGAATTACAGATTTACCTTAAACTTCCTGTATGGACTGAAATGGCGCACTTCTTCTACTATGTACTGTTGGAAAAAGGGATGTGCAAGTGCCTCCTCTGCTGTCAGGCGTCTTTCAGGGTTCACTACTAGCAGTCGTGCAATCTGAAATAAGAAAAATTGTAACCTTCCTCTTGTGGTAGCAATATGATTGTAATGTTATTCCAATATTTAATAACATTCATTTTAAAAGTTCTCATGTCTTTCTAAATTTTATTTAATAAATCAGTCTTCAGAAGCTTTTCAGAATACCAGTTCCGTTACTCTAGTGTGAAGAGTTAATCTTCTGCACATGTAGCATAGACAGACAGAGCTTACTGAAGACAATTCCCATTATGGGTATGTTCACATGTGGCACATTTATTGCAGAAACTTCTGCGACTGAAAAATCAGTCCTATAACCGTTGGCAGAGTTAATACGACTTAATCCAAGAGCTCAGGGCATTAGAGTGGGATCTAAGGTCTTTACGCTGACGATGTTCTCTTGGCGATCTCTGACCCCCTTAATTCTTTACCCGCCATTCAAGACACTCTCAGTTTAGTAAGATTTCATATTACAAAGCTAATCCGAATAAGTCCCAGGTGTTGGGTGTGGGAGTGGATCAATCTATGAAGGCCTCGATTTCACAATTACCTTTTGAGTGGAGGGATGATAGTATTACCTATCTAGGTATCTCTATTACAAGCCCTAGTTCGGCATTATTTGCAAAGGACTATCTCCCGCTCCTTTCTAGTGGAAAATTTCTCTAAACCAATGATCTCTTGGGCTGGTAAAATTGCCATTGTAAGATGATGATTCTGCCTATAATATGTATTCCGTACAGTAATTATTCTGGTCTCTAACAACTACCTTTCTAAACTTCAAAAAATACTCACTGACTTTATATTGTCTGGTAGCAAACGAAGTATATGGCTCGCCCTTGGTCTTCAGGGGGGATGGGAGTCCCTGATGTTAAGAGGTATTTTCATTCTACTGTCCTTACGCATATTTACCACCGGTGGGGCAGATACACTGATCTTAAATGGGTGGAAATTGAGAGGGCTACATTGGGGGCTCCTCTTATTTCTCTTTTGTCAATTGATCGTTCTAAACGTCTTCATAGGAGTAAAAACATGCTTTACATTGATACCTCTATAGCTTCTTGGAATTACCTGGTTTCTAATATTCCCACGTCTGAATGTCAATCTTTTCAGCTGTTACCCCTCCGTTGCCTCTCCTCATTTTCACCGGATCTAAACGTGACTAACTGGGAAGTCGCCGGGATTGCTAATGTTGGCTCACTTTTACGATTCTAAGGTACTGTTACCTTTTAATACTCTGGTACAAAAATACGGTATACCTATCCATGACATGTACAAATATTTTCAGATTCAACATATTTTGAGTTCTAGGGCTCTGGATGGGCCGTTATTTCCTAGTAGTGCATTTGTGGCCTTTAATTCTGCAACGCCTAAGCCTAAAAGCATCTCTATGTTTTATTCTATTGTTTCCAGATCTCAGACTTTAGTTAAACCAGGTTATCTGCTTAAATGGGAGACAGAATTGAACTTGGACAACGCTTTGTCAGAATGGTATTCGACAATGAATTGGGTATCCAGGATTTCCAAAGGTGCTAGCCATGGGGAGATAGCGCATAAAATATTGCTTAGATGGTACAGAACTCCATCCTTGATAGCTAAATTTAATCCTTCCTACTCTCCTCTGTGTTGGAGGAATTGTGGTATGCCAGGTAATTACATGCATGTTTGGTGGAATTGCCCACTGGTATTCAATTTCTGGAAAGCTGCCTTTGCATTTCTGTCCTCTATTTTAAAATATTTCCTTTCCCCTTCCCCTGCATTGGCGTTGTGTTTTGTTGGTCTTGCTGATGTTCCTAGGGACTTCAGGAGCATAACGGGGCATGTAATCTTAGCTGCCAGACTGTTGATAGCCAGGACCTGGAAATCTTTAGACTCTCTTACCATAGCTGAAAAAATTGTAGCGGTGCGCTCTAATTCATATGGTAAATTTCTAGTTAATTGGGCATTATGGTCAGAATATAAAGCTTCTGGAACACTTCCTCCTTAGTGTTATAAATATTGGGAGCCTCTCCTATCCTGACGGTGCCCTAGATACTAGGGTATGGTCGTAAATTCTGTTCTTACAAGATTCATTGGGTGTGTGGACATCCACTCAATGGTGGTATTTGTATGTAACATCATTTAATAACTTCCTGATATCACTTTTTGTGGTATGCTGCAGCCAAATTTCTGGTTTGTTTATGTTTGTTTATTTGTTTTCCTTCATGACTCTCGTTAAATGCCTTCACTGTACTTTTGTATAAAATATATGATTGTACTCTATTGCTTGATAATGTCATGGTAAATTTGCTGATGTAATAGCTCGCTTATTGACAATGTACATGTTATGTTTTGAAAAATAATAAAAATATAAATGAAAAAATCAGTCCTATGCAAACTACCCCATTCAGATGCATGGAACTGATTTTAAGTCGCAGAAATTTCTGTAACAGATCTGCCATATGTGATCATGGCCTAAATGCCTTATCTGAACATGACCAACCCCTTTCTATATGAAGACAGGTGTGTGACCAGCTGATCACCGTATCACCAGCTTCACAGTTCCCCGACAATCAACTGTTATTGCCACGAGAAGCTCTGGCAGGCCGTACGTTTTCTCTACAGTGGCCATTGCAGGGGAAATGTAGTATTACATGGCGACCATTCAAATAAATGTCTCTCAATGTAATACATGTACTTGTCACTGTGACTAGTAGATCGGTTCAGAATTGGGATGCCCTTCTATGATTTCTGTATGCCCAAAAAGGGCAAGCATGCTCATCGCATTGTGCTGTCTGGGCCTCACTACCCGAAGTCAATGTCCATTACGGAATTTCAAATATTTCTCAATCCAGCTTTCTTTTGTCTCCTAAACCCAGTATAACATTAAAATAAGCACAAAAGGACTCCATTATTTTACTAAACTAGAGATTGCTGCAGCCAGAAGGTTGTGCAGCTTATGATCACTTTTGTCAAAAGTGCCTCCCAAGCTGCACCTCATACACACTTAGGAGGCATCTCACTGGTGAGGCCTGCCTCAAAGTTTGAGAAGCACTGGTTTAGATGAGACAACCCCTTTAAAGAGGACCTGTCACCTCTCCTGACATGTCTGTTTTAGTAAATACTTGTATTTCCCATTAAATAACAATTCTGGAGCATCTTTATTTAGAATTTTGTGTTGTGTCATTCCTCCATTATTCCTCCTGGAAAGGCATAAACAACAGTGTGTTTATAATTTCCTATGTCAATGGGGTGTGTCCCCACATACTCAGACACTGTCCACATTGTATGAAAAGAAGCTCCAGAATTGTTATTTCATGGGGAATGCAAGTATTTACTAAAACAGACATGTCCGGAGAGTCAATAGATCCTCTTTACATTCAATCGGTATATATTAAGCATCTTCTGTACATGTTCTATATAACTAGTGGGGGATTTAAAATCCATATAGGGGACACACAGCTCCGACCAATAGAAAAATTCGGTAGTATTCTGATTTACAAAGGTTTAATTATTTATTAAATTAATAATAAAACACTTTAGACATTAGGATTTTGCTATACCAGGTCTTTAATTGTCTCTGATCGATCATCCCACTCTGGTGAACCAAAATTATAATCTCCATTCATAATCATTCGTAACATCAGCATCTGTTTCCTATGCCAAAATGGGGGTGAGCCTGCCAATAGGGTGTACATGATCACTCCACTGCTCCACCTGCAGATGAAAAAGTAATTGACAATTTCATGTTTCCTTCACACTACAGAGTAAAACACATTCCTAGTATTGTAGCATAATATCTATAAGCAGTGGTATAACTACCGCTGTAGTAGCCATAGCGGCTGCTATGGGGCCCGCGGCATGAGGGGGCCCGTGCCGCCTGCCGTCACAGCCCCCCCTTGCCCGGTGGTGCCGCTAGCAGCCACTAGCAGCCGCTATGGCTGCTACAGCGGTAGCGACGCCACATTCAATAGTATCTGCATCCTTAGGACGCAGATATTATTGAACACTACGGCAGAGCAGGGAGGTATCTCCCCGCTCTGCCATTAAAGGGGTTATCCCACAAAACACCTGTATCTCCTATCCACAGGACAGGGGATATATGTGTGATCGCTGGGGGTTCGACCGCTTGGACCCCCAGCGATAAGGAGAATGGGTGACCGAAAGTCCCCCGACGTGCTCCATGAGAAGCATGCGACTTTCGGGGTGTGTGTCCGGCAGCTCCACAGAAATGAATGGAGCGCATGCGTGATCGGCACTCCATTAATTCTATGAAGCTTCCGGACACAGAAGCTGGACACAGACCCTGGAAATCCCATGCTTCTCATTGAGCACTTTGGAGTAGTTTCGGTCCCCCGTTCTCTTTATCCCTGGGGGTCCCAGCAGTTGGAGCCCCAGCGATCATACATGTATCCCTTATCCTGTGGATAGGGATGCATGTGCTTTGTGGGACAACCCCTTTAACTAGGCTACAGGTCGTTTTTTTTGGGTTTTTTTCTGGGGGGAGGGGGGTTGGGGCTGTATGACTCTATCTACAGCAGGGGGGGCTATATGGCACTATCTACAGGGAGGGGGCAGTATGGCGCTATCTACAGGAGGGAGGCTGTATGGTATGGCGACATCTACAGGTGGGCTGTATGGCGCTAGCTACAAGGGGTATGTGGGGGGCACTATCTACAAGTGGGTGTGACACTATCTACAGGGGGGCTACGTAGCACAACCTACAGGGGGGCTGTATGGCACGATCTACTGGGGGCTGTATGGCGCTATCTACAAGGTGGGGATCGCGATCTACAAGTGGGTGTAACACGATCTACAGGGCGGGCTAGATAGCGCAATCTACAGGGGACACTATCTACAAGGGGGTGCTGTGTTGCAGAATCAACAGAGGGTACTATCTACAAGGGAGGGCAGTGTGTGGCACCCAGGGGAGGGGGGCAGTCAAAAGTTTGCTATGGGGCCCAGTCTTTCCTAGTTACACCCCTGTCTATAACGGCTCATGCACATGGCTGAATTTTATTTATTCAGACTCATAATAGGGCTACCATAGAGGTACATGGAGCCTCTACTGTTTCTGTGTATGTATGCCTCCAATGTCATTAAAATAAGATATACCATGGCATGCTTTATTGGATTCTAAAGGTATGGAGGTATTCTCCCTTAGAAGCAGCAATGAATATCTCCATACATACAGCACCCACATAGGCTGTACGGCAGTTCAAGGTGGCCATGCCGTATTGCCTCCGTGCCCGAGTGCATGAGCCCTAAATTTATCATTGCAATTCCGCATTTTCTTGTTCAAAACTTGTCAACTTACATGTCTACTTCTTTACCATATCCTGGATGGTATTCATCCATGGAGCACTGAAGAATTTCAGGGGCCAAGTATCCTGGGGTACCGCATATTTCTTTTTTGAAAAAGAAAATAGTGTGGATTTGTAAACCCTTAAAGTGACCCTCCTGTTCACAGTAAAAATGTCACTATACATGCAGAATGTGTAGTTCACGTTCCTGGTGCCTTCCAATGTTCCTGCTACAGTTCGTCCCGTTCTCAGTCCCCTCTTCGTGAATGTAAAATGTCCGCCAGCTTCTCAGACTACCCTATACTGTGTAGTAGCTAAGGAGGGTTCCCCTGATCTTTGAGCAATTACTGATGATTTTTGACTACTGATTCAGCACACTGTGTATAGCATAGCTCCCAACCATCCCGGATTCGGCAGGACAGTCCCGATTCCTCACTGTTGTCCCGCCGTCCCGGACAGTCTGCATAATGTCCCGCTGGGCGCTGCAGATGTATCAAAATTGCTGATCGCTGCTGACAGGTGCCCTGCATGCCAGGCAACTGCAGCAGCGATCAGCGTCAGAAGAAGGCAGGAGTCTTGCGGCGGTGTTCAGACTGGGATCGATGCCAACTCGGGAGTGGACCAGTCCAGTAACCTGACCTTACCGGGCAGGTGACAGGTCAGGTGACTGGTCCACTCCCGGGCCGGCATCGACACCAGTGAGAACGCCGCTGCAAGGCTCCTGCCTTCTTCTGACGGTGAGTGATGTCAAAGAAGAGCGGAGAGCGGCAGCAGTAGGCTAACTCAACCGCTCTCCGCTTTGGCGGCATTGTGGCACAAAGTATAAGGGGGTTGTGTGGCACTATGTACAAGGGGGAGGTGGGTTGTATCGCACTATATATAAGGGGGAGGGGGTTGCGTGGCACCATGTACAAGGGGGAAGGGTGGTTGTATGGCACTATTTACAAGGGGGAAGGTGGTTGTGTGGCGCTATGTACAAAAGGGGGCTGTGTGTGGCGCTATCTACAGGGGGAGCTGTGTGTGGTGCTATGTACAGGGGGGGCTGTGTGTGATGCTATGAACAGGGGGGCTGTGTGTGGCGCTATTTACAGGGGGAGCTGTGTGTGGCGCTATGTACAGGGGGAGCTGTGTGTGGCGCTATGTACAGGGGGAGCTGTGTGTGGCGCTATCTACAGGGGGGCTGTGTGTGGCGCTATCTACAGGGGGTCTGTGTGTGGAGCGATCTACAGGGGGTCTGTGTGTGGAGCGATCTACAGGGGGACTTGTGTGGCGCGATCTACAGGGAGACTGTGTGTGGCGCGATCTACAGGGAGACTGTGTGTGGCGTGATCTACAGGGGGGCTGTCAGTGGCACGATCTACAGGGAGTCTGTGTGTGGAGCTGCATCAGCGATCAGCGTCAGAAGAAGGCAGGAGTCTTGCGGCGGTGTTCTGACTGGGATCGATGCCGACTCGGGAGTGGACCAGTCCAGTCACCTGACCTGTCATCTGACCTTACCGGGCAGGTGACAGGTCAGGTGACTGGACTGGTCCACTCCCGGGCCGGCATCAACACCAGTGAGAATGCCGCTACAAGACTCCTGCCTTCTTCTGACGGTGAGTGATGTCAGAGCGGAGAGTGGCAGCAGTAGGCTAACTCTACCGCTCTCTGCTCTGGCGGCATTGTGGCACCAAGTATAAGGGGGTTGTGTGGCACTATGTACAAGGGGGAGGGGGGTTGTGTCGCACTATGTACAAGGGGGGAGGGGGTTGTGTGGCACCATGTACAAGTGGGAAGGATGGTTATATGGCACTATGTACAAGGGGGAAGGTGGTTGTGTGGCGCTATGTACAAAAGGGGGCTGTGTGCGGCGCTATCTACAGGGGGTCTGTGTGTGGAGCTATCTACAGGGGGTCTGTGTATGGCGCGATCTACAGGGGGACTGTGTGTGGTGCGATCTACAGGGGGACTGTGTGTGGCGCGATCTACAGGGGGACTGTGTGGAGCTATGTACAGGGGGTCTGTGTATGACGCTATCTACACGGGGGCTGTGTGTGGCGCTATCTACACGGGGGCTGTGTGTGGCGCTATCTACAGGGGGTCTGTGTGTGGCACGATCTACAGGGGGGCTGTGTGTGGAGCCATCTACAGGGGGGCTGTGTGTGTGTGTGTAGCTATCTATAGGGGGCTTTGTGTGGAGCGATATGGTGGATGATTTTCCATTGACCGGTAGCAGAGTTACACAACTGGAAAAAAAAATCCCCATCATGTAACTCTGCTACCTGTCAATTGAAAAGTCATCAACCACAGGGTCTCCCTCTTGACTTTCATTGTTCTCTTCCTTTTGGTTTGTCCTGCAGCCGCTGCTGCCGTGATGAGCAAATGTTATACCCAAGTTAGGAAAAGTAATGTAAAGATGATATAACCTGAAATATAATATTGGTGATATCCATAGGTTTTTTATAAGTCTAGAGATCCGCAGTGAGAACATGATCTTGTTATTTGAAGAAGGATCTGGCCGTGATTTGATGTGTTTATGTGGGATATTGGTCGTGGTTAGGGGCGTGGCTTAAAAATCTCCCTCTTTTCTGAATTCAAAAGTTGGGAGGTATGCACACCAGATACATTTTTTTAAAGTATAATTTTAATTAATAAACAGAATTGGGCTAAACTGCCAAATATTGATAGGGGAATGTTTTAGAAGTCTTGGTTCCTAGTCAGTAGGATCAATTGTCCAGTCGCAGTCGCACTACATTGTAGCATTTGATTGGTATAGATGTTAAACCCATGTTGCTCTTTGTTTCCTGTGGCTATTTGTTACCTTGCCTACACTTGCATATATTCCTATATTAACTACCGTACTGTGTAGCTGCAGAGTACTAGTATGGGGTACTAACCAGGAGCACTGTTTATTAAAAATGGAAAAAACACATCGCTTCCCCTTTTCAAAGCTACTGCTGCGGTTCGTTCCATTCCCAGTAACCTCTTCATGTATGTAAAATGTCTGCCAGCTTCTTTATTACCCTATGTACAGTGTGCTTTGGTAGTATGAAATGCGCCCCCCCTGCTCTCAGAGCGCTGATGATCACCATCAGCCCTGGTCATCCGAGAGCAGGGGCGTGTCTCAGACTACCAAAACACACTGTGCATAGGGTAATCTAAGAAACTGGCATACATGAAGAGTGGACTAGGAATAGGACAAACTACGGCAGCAACATTGAAATGAGGGGCACCGGGAATGTTAACTATACATTATGTACAGTGACATTTTTACTGCAAGCCAGAGGCATACTACCCAACCGTCCCGGATTTTGGGCGGTGTCCCACTGTCCTGGGCGGCCGGTGGTATGTCCCAGACTCCCGGTGTCAACTATCTGTGTCCTCAGGATGCAGATACAGTTGAACCCAATGCTGAAGCAGGGAAACATCAGCTCCCTGCTTCAGCATTAGTACAGAGCTCTCCCCCGGTACAGCGATACTTTAAGCGCTGAGGCCGGGTAAGCACTTGACGCCACTGTCTATATATGGTCAGTGACGTCAGTGGCTCAGCCATAACGGAATCCACTGCCAGAGCGTTGCTGATGCTATGGCCGAGGATTCCGCTCCTGAGGGAATCCCTGACGTCACTGTCTAAATATGGGGGGGGGGGCACTATCTACAGTGGAAAATGTGGTGCTACCTATATGGGCACTGTGTGTGGCACTATCTACATGAGCACTGTGACACTATGTGGGCACTGGCACTTTATATATGGGCACTGGCACTAGGGGCAGCGAAGGGGGCATTATACTGTATGGGGCAGCTGTGGGGGCATAATATTGTATGGTGGCAGCTAAGAGGGCATTATAGTGTATGTTGGTAGCTATCGGGGCATTATACTGTATTGGGGAATCTATAGGAGCACTATACTGTATGGGGAAGCTGTGGGGGCATTATACTGTATGGGTCATATATGGGAGCATTATACTGTATGGGTCATATATGGGAGCATTATACTGTATGGGGCATTATGCTGTATGAGGGCAGCTATGGGGCATTATACTGTATGAGGGCATCTGTGTGGGCATTGTACTATATGGGGGCATTATACTGTGTGGGATGCTCTATGGGAGCATGATACTGTGTGGGCTGAAGCGGGTGTGTATGGGCGTAATTCGAGGCTTGGCCTAAAAGAAAAAAAAATCCTTTTTTTGGCGCAGATTTTAACACTGAAACCGCGTCGTAATCCGCGCCAAAAAACGGCCAAAATCACCCCCCATGGATTTCAAAGGGAGGCAAAGGCATTTTTTTTCCTGAGCGGCTTCTGGCGGCGCTTGTTTCTGAGCGTTTTTCACACAGTTTTTGCCCGTGGTCTTTGCATTACATTCAATGGCCGCAGGCAAATTCTGTGAAAAACGCAGAAAAAAAAAGTGCAAGCTGCTCAATATCTGCCTTTAAAATCTTTGTAGGAATTCTGAGGCAGATTATTTTCTGCCTGCAAAAATCTCGGTGTGAATTAGGCCTTAGGCTCTGTTCACATCACATCTGTGGTGTACATTTGGCAGATGTGTCAGGAGCACTTTCCAACATATATCCCGACATGCCCATTGACTATCATTACAAAACCAATGCCAATATGTGTCCATTTGACTATGTTTTGCTGGTATATATATATATATATTTTTTAATTGTGTTGAACGTGTAGATTATACTTTTCAATACCAAGGCATCCAGTTTAAGGTCACTGCCAGACACATGCCACAGTATAGGTATAAAGTTGCATATGTCTGGGGCATACATTTGGTGGCACTCAAACGTGCACGACTGACATGAACGTGTAATGAACCTAATGGCTCGACACTGGTAATGATTAGTATAATATGGGTTCACATAGATCAGCAGAAACATCATTCAGAACTAGTTTAAATCTGTTCATCTTCATCACAGCTGAACGGGTGTTGTGGTGCATCATTAAAAAAAATTAAACACCGGTAGTAGAACGTCTTACCTTTTAACTTCACTCCTTCTGCAATCTGACAAGAGAATCCAAAATCTGTCAGTTTGATGTTCATGTTATCATCCAGTAGAATGTTTTCTGGTTTTAGGTCTCTGTGAACAATGTTCTGGGAATGCAGGTATGCAACAACTTCAAGCAGCGCTCGCATTATCTTCCTGTCGGATGCAATAATGAATGTTTATACATTTCTAATCTCACTCAATGCCTTGAGATTTAGTTGACATCCATCCTATCTAAATTGATTTAAAGGGGTTGTCCGAGATTAAATGACTTTGTGTTAATGCTTGTAATTTATAAATGTAAATACATTTGTAATATACTTACATTTTCCAAAGTTGCCCCGTTTCCAGATCCTGCCGTGGGGAACTTGATGGGTGACGTCACTCTCTGCACTGGCTCTGGCCGCTTTGTTGATCTTGAATTATTTTCCGAGTATACGACACGTCACTTGTGACGTGGTGTATATCGGCTTGTTCTGTTGTAATGCGCATGCGCGGCCCCTGCTGTTATCTCGAGAACAGCAGGGACCGCGATAACAGCAGTGACAGCGCATGCGCGTTACGGGCTGTGAAGCAGAACAGCCCATACACGATACGTCACAAATGACGTGTCGTATACCCGGCAAAGAATTAAAGATCAAAAAAGCGGCCAGAGCAGAGAGTGACGTCACCCGTCAAGTACCCCACGGGCTGCCTAATTTACATTAAGAAATTTCATAGGTAGGCTGATTATTCTAATTGTCACTCAATCACATGATCAGGTGATGATCTGGGGTCTGAAATAAAGAGTACACACTATGTGCTGTTGGAACAGGAGGTGTGTGTTGAGATTTACCAAGGCTGGTCTCAGAGACAGCTCGTTGTTCAGCGTTCATTTGCTCCTTTCACAAGGAGCTATGGATGGGGACGAGCGGTTGTTACTCCGATTGCTCGTCCCCATACATTATTATCATGTCGGCAGCACATCTCCCTGTTTACACAGGGAGATGTACTGCCGACAACGATAAGGGTATGTGCACACACAAAATCAAAAACGTCTGAAAATATGGAGCTGTTTTCAAGGGAAAACCGCTCCTGATTTTCAGACGTTTTTTTATTCAAAACTGAAAATCGACCCTAACCGAGTACTATAAACCAGAATGATTGGGATATAAAATATAATTTTATTATTAAAAATAAAAACAGTGTACAACAGAAGATATGAAAAGCTGAAAACAACAAAAAGCTGGTACACATACGGTAATGAACAACATGTATGTAAAAGGTTGGCCACGTCCATACCCCTGTATGATTCTCATTGAAAAACAAAAGTAATGTATCAAATACTGGATGGTAATAAGTCTAAAAAGTGCTGGGTAATATGCATACAATAACAGTTTGAAAGCACAGTGATACAAAGAAATGGAATTGCAGGGGTATACCTGGATAAAGAGTCTGAGTGAGAGTGAACCAGTCGTCTGGTTCACTCTCACTCAGACTCTCTATCCAGATATACCGCAGCAGAACTTGACGGACATGTCTCTGATGAGTCGTCGGATCTGGAGAAAATATCAAGATGTCATCGAGATATACCACAACACAGACATAGAGGAGATCTCGGAAGATGTCATTGACGAACTGTTGGAAGACCGCAGGATCATTACACAGACCGAAGGACATCACCAGGTATTCATAGTGCCTGTTTCGGGTGTTGAATGTCTTCCATTAGTCACCCCGGTGGATTCGGATTAAAGGGACAGTGTCATGATTATTTTTTTTAATTTATTTATGTGTTTTTATTTAATAAAATATTATATTGACTTTATTTTTTCAAACACAAAGTTTTTTTTTTATTGACACATTCTTACTGTATTGGGGGCTGCCATGTTTTATTTAATCTTTGTATGTGTCTCTTAACGACACAAACACAGATGGACTACGGCAGCTACAGGGCATAGGACACAATGAACGGGAGCCGTTCATTCTTTCCGCTATCTGGCGCTGTACTGCGCAGACGCAGTTCCGAGCCACACAGCAGAGAAGCTGGTTTGTAGGGAAATAGCAGGCGCCATTATGAAGACCGGCTGCACTGCATGTAAGATGTGTTTTGTCTCTGTCTGTCTGTCCCTCTCTCTCACAGACCTCCGCTCTCGTGACCCACCCGGTGCCCCCCCACACCCGCTTTAAATGTGTGTCTGTATGTACATAGCAGAGCTGTGTGTGTGTCTGTGTGTAGCAGTGCTGAGTGTGTGTGTGCAGCAGAGCTGAGTGTGTGTCAGTATGTAGTAGAGCTGAGTGTGTCTGTATGTATGTAGCAGAGCTGGGTGTGTGTCTGTAGGTAGCAGAGCTGAGTGTGTCTGTATGTAGCAGTGGTGAGTGTGTGTGCAGCAGAGCTGAGTGTGTGTCTGTATGTAGCAGTGCTGTGTGTGTGTGTGTGTGTGTGTGTGTGTGTGTACCTGTCAACTGAAAAGTCGTTCACTTCAGTTTCATCATTCTAAGGGTATGTTCATACGCAGTGTTTTCAGCCGTTTTTCGGACGTAAACGTCCCGGAAAAAGGGTGAAAAATTGGAAGCAGAACGCCTACCAACATCTGCTCCGACGGGGCATTTTTTACACGCCCGTTTTCCAAAAACGGCACGTAAAAAGACGCCCGCCAAAAAAGTGCATATAATTTCTTGGGACGTTTTTGGAGCTGTTTTTCATTGACTCTATAGAAAAACAACTCCAAAAACGGCGGTTAAAAACGCTGCCAAAAATGCGAGTTTGATTAAAAAATGGCTGAAAATCAGGAGCTGTTTTCCCTTTGTTTAGTAAGCGTGTGAACATACCCTTAGCCTTTTGGTGTGCCTTTGCAGTCTTCTGCCATCTGTACAATCACACCCAAAATTGCAGCCTGACACTGCTTAGCAATTTGAAGACACCTTTTGCCTGGCTTGTAGGAGGGGGGTGAGATTCCCTCCCACATTTACGGCAGCTGTGAGTCAGGTTGCTTTGCCTTATTCACCTTGCTGTAATTCTGGGAAGTGCTCCCTCTGGTGGCCAACATAGGAAAACATGTCAAATTATTATTACATTTTTAATACTCTCCACCATGTGGAAGAAAAAAAAAATACAGCAAAAAACTTAATTCGCAGCACATTCCCTTTAAGTTGTAAGGCCCCCCCCCCCCCCCGCATGTCTAGCTTGGAAAAAAATCTTGGCTCCTCGGATGCGGTCAAACAGTTCAGAGATTAGCGGCATCTGTTATCTGTTCTTGACTGTGATTTGATTGAGGCCCCGGCAGTCGATGCAAGGTCGAAGAGATCCGTCTTTCTTTTTGACAAAGAAGAACCCGGCCCCAGCCGGGAGGAGGAATTCCATATGAAACCCCTCTCCAAATACTCCTTGATATAGGCAGACGTAGACTGAGTCTCTGGCAAGGAGAGAGGGTATACCCGTACACGAGGAGGGGACGCATTAGGAACCAGTTCAATAGGGCAGTCATACGCCAGGTATGGGGGTAGCGTCTGAGCCTCCTTCTTGCGGAAGACATCCGCAAACTGTCAGTAGTGGGGAGGCAATCCTGCCAACGACTGGGGTAGAGGAGGCTGGGCCGGATGGATCTTCCCCAGACAGCGGTTGAGATACTTGGGGCCCCACTGGAGAACCTCACCGGAATTCCAGTCCAGAATTGGGGCATGTAGTCAAAGCCAGGGTAGGCCCAGCAGCACAGCGTTGAGGGCTTTGGGCAGGATGAGGAAAGAAATTAGCTCCGAATGAAGGGCTCCAACCCGGAGCTTCAGTGGATTGGTCACAGATACGACTGGATCGGGCAGAGCCAGTCCGTTCACTGCGGCAACAGCAAAAGACGTCTCCAGAGGAACTGTGGGCAACTGGAGAAGATTCACTAGGTCTCTCTGGATGAAATTGGCTGCGGATCCAGAGTCCAGGTAGGCAGTGTCCCGGTGCGACCTCTCGCCGGACCCTATGGTCACGGGGATGGATAGTTTTGAGGAGAGTTTTTGTTGATCACCATATTGCCTAGGGTTGTCTCCCCAACCAATCCTAGGCATTGGAGTTTTTTTTACTTGTGAGGGCACAGACGCACAACATAGCCATCGAGGCCGCAATACAGACAAAGTCTCGAAGTGCGTCTGCGTTGTTTGTCCTGGGTGAATAATTTGAACCGGTCCACTTGGATAGGCTCCTCAGGTGGAACAATGGATTAGGGCAACAGAGATTGCTGGACAGAGGAGGCCAGTTTAGGGAACTCTGTCTCACGGCGAACCTCTTGGGATTGTTCCCGGAGCCCCATGTCGTCCTGGGTGGAAAGCACAACAAGTTCATTTAGGGTAGATGGCAGATCACGAACAGCAAGTTCGTCTTTAATTTTGGAAGACAGTCCCTGCCAGAATGTAGCTACTAAGGCCTCGTTGTTCCAGGACAGCTCTGCTGCCAGGGTGCGGAATTGAATGGCATACTCGCCCACGGAGATGTCTCTCTGGCGAAGAGTTAGCAAGGAGGCAGCTGCTTACGAGACTCATCCAGACTCCTCAAATACTGTGCAAAATGTCAGTGGAACCCCTGGAAGTCACGGGTCTCTGGCCCCTGACTTTCCCAGATAGGATTCACCCAGGCTAGGGCCTTGTCATTAAAGATAGAGATGATGAAAGAGATCCTTGCGCCATCAGAAGGGAATGCTCTGGTATGTAACGTGAAGTGGATCTGGCACTGGTTCAAGTACTCGCGTCTGCGTCGTAACGAGGCGGTAGTGACAGCAAGAATCGGAGATCAGTACTGGTACTGACAGGAGGTGTAGCAGGAGGAACAGCTGGGGTAACAGGAACAGGAGCTGTGGAGACTGCAGCTTGCTTATTCAGCCGATGTGCAGTGGCGTTCACTGCCAGGAGGAGTTGATGCTGTCGTGACCGGAGGTCTCGCAGATCCGCTTGCATGGCTTGTGACGTCGTCAAGGTCTTGGGTTGACCAGGGGGGGTCCATGGCCTGAGCGTACTGTCACGATCTGGGGGTATGTGGACCCACAAGGCCGCACCGCCGGAGCGGGGAGGCAGCTGGCCAAACAGAGTAGCCAATAATACAAAGTCCAGCACAAGGGTACCTGAATAGTCCAGACAGTCGCAGTGGCTAGGCACAGATGATACTTCAGACGGCAGATGATGCAAAGCGTGGTAGATGACACCAGGCATGGTGTAACACAGAAGGCGTGACCAGAGGCAGAACACGACTCCAACATCTAAGGCACAGGAACAACCGTAGCACAGGATACAGGTAGCAGGTACGGGAACAGGATAACACTAAGGGACCATTTGCAAGACTAACACAGGTAAACACAACAACGCTCAGGCAATGAGTGATGGGGCAGGGCCCTTCTTATAGTCCAGGGTGGTCATGGGTAATTGGTAATTCTTTACATGTGCGCACGCTGGCCCTTTAAGGCCGGGCATGAGCGTGCGCGCGCACCCTACGTGACACAGCCGAACGGAGCTGAAGTGAGCGCTGGCGTCTCCTGGGGAGGAGATGCGGTCCAGCTCTCACTGATCCATGGCTGTGGCCGTCGGGGAGTGAGTAATCCCGACGGTCCGCAGCCTTGGGTGCTACAAGAGTCCAGAGGATGTTACAGGATCTTGGGGTTATTGACATCTGGAGACACCACCATCCCTCAGCTGTTAATTTTTCTTTTTACTCCCCTACACATCTTCCTACCAGAGATTAGATATTTTTTTTCTCATCTTCCCTTCTCCCCCACACTCAGTTCTAAGATAAATATAAAGTAATAAAGCTCTAAGGTAATATCACGGTCTCGAACCATCATGGCCGCCATTAGGAATTTCTGGGCCCCATCCAGCCAAGATGTCTGGGCCCCCCTCCATTACCGGGGGTGGGCAATGGAAAGTTATGAGCTCACATTTGTACGTTATACGTATTAAGGCCTCATGCACAAGGCCGTGCCCATAATAACGGCCCATGAGTGCGGGCATGACCGGCCGCGGGCAGAATTTTCGGTCCGTGCCCCCATACAAAGTATGGGAGCACGGCCCATAAAAAACTAAAAGTAGGACAAGCTCCATAATTCCCGGCACGGTTCTACGGCACGGACACCTATCCGTAGCGTAATTGTGGACCCTATTTTTATATAATCGTGGCAAAATGGCGCCATTTTTGCCGTAATTACAAAAATCGCGACAAAAAACGCTATAAATGTGGGCGCATGCGCGCAGCTGAACATGGCGGACGTCTTCTAGCCAAGCTCCGCACTTCGAGAGGGCAATTAAGCTTATAAATCAGCTTTTAAGGCATTCTTGGACTAAACAGACAGCTGGAGGAGCTGACTGAATGCTCGGGCACTCACCTATGGCTAGAGGGAACGGCAGACAGGGTAAGCAAACCCAGGCACAGAGATCCGTAGCCAACATGCTTGTTTTGGCACCAAACTTTCTGGCGATGGAACCGCAGCAGCCGGAGGCGCAGCCACAGCCTGTTTTACCTGCACTTTCGCAGGATTTTCCTGTACTCAGGGAGCAACGGAGCTTGCCATCGTCACCTATACCGGAGGGTTTGATGACTGAGGCCCCGATTCCGGACTTTGGTGCAGAGCAATCGCTGTCCTCACATGAGGTACAGTACCCTCTCCTCCCGTCGGCCATTACTTCCGCCCTGTCTGAGGACGCCATATTATCCTGCATATCTAGAGCCATGCAAGCTCAGATGCTCTAAAATAGCTGCAGTCTATCATGATCTCCATAAGGTGGGTGCTCATATGGAGGCCATAGAAACAAAATTGATTTCCCCGATGACAAGGGTTTATCAGAATACTAGATTTATTGAGGACCTGCAAAGTCAGTTGGATGTGGCGACTACTAGAATTGAGGACTTGGAAAATAGGTCACGACACTACAATTTTAGGATCAGGTGGGTCCCTGAATCTCATACGGATATATCGAAAGTGTTTAGTTTGTTGTTCACCACCTTGATACCCGATATATCGGAATCTCATATGGAAATCGACCGAGCTCACAGAGCATTGACGGCCATAAGGCGGGATGGACTTCCTAGAGATATTATAGTGAAACCCCACTATTATTCTGTTAAGGAGAAAGTGATGGAAAAGGCACGGAAACTTCCTGTGATTACACTCTGTAACACTGCTATACAGATTTTCGCAGATTTGGCTCCACAAACCATACAAAAACAAAGAATGTTACGTCCTATTCTGCAGACCTCAAACACCAAGCTATCACGTACAGGTGGGCATTCCCATTTCGCCTCCTCTTTATGCATAATAACCGACAATACGGTTTTTCAACACTGCAGGAAGGGGAAGATCTTCTAAGAGACTTAAATATCCTCCCGATGCCAGAAACTTCCAACCCATCTCACTTGTCATTGCCAGCTCCTCCGTTGTCTCCGATATGGCGCACTCAGGGAGGTCGTGACACTGCACCTCGTGAACAGCGAGTTAACTCTCGTCACCAACAGTCTAATCCTCCTTGATGTTTATATTACTGTTGATGGGATCTATTCCCTGGATTATAATATCTTGCGGGGTCGGTTTTGATTTCAGTTTTCTACGACTAATGTCTTTTTCAGTTCTCCGGTTTCTAGGGGACATTGTGCCATGTGCATAACACACTTTGAGGATTTCCACCTTGGACTTCGTGCCATGATTATTGGATTGGGTGCTGCATCGATGGAACTCGTTCTCCTGATGTCACGGCACTATGGATATATATGCATTGTACATGTTGTGCTGTTTGATTCCAGTTGATTCCAGTTTGTGATCGCATTTTACTTGTTTATTTTAGCTAGTCTCTCATGTCTTCAATATCACCTAGAGTCGTTTATGGGGTTAACTACATAGTGGAAGATGGGATTTGCACTCTAGATATTGATGGGTCTGTTGGTGGTTAAGACCTCCTAAGCATATTTAGTGATTGTATGTTTACACGGTTCCATATGTCTTTATTTGTACTTAATAATAAGGTTTGCCTTCTCGAAGGTCTGCTGCCCCCCTTTAGCAGTCCTTCTTGACTGTCTAGTCGGTAGACTATGACTAGTACTAGATGTCTTTTATGTCTGTTCTATTTTAGTTTTTTCCCTCCCTTTCCCTCCCCTTTTTCCCTATTCTTGTCCTTTTTCCCTATTCGTGTCCTTCTTCTCTATGGAAAGATAATAATTAGCGCATGTTTCTATTTCATGTTCTATGATGGCAATCCCGGCTTCTACTAAGGGCTTATTCAGACGAACGGGATATACGTCCGTGCAACTCGCGTGATTTTCACGCGCGTCGCACGGACCTATATTAGTCTATGGAGCCATGCAGAAATGTGCGTGATTTTTACGCAGCGTTGGTCCGCTGCGTAAAAGTAATGACATGACCGTTCTTTGAGCGTTTTTCGCATTGACTTCAATGGGTGCGTGAAAACCACGCATGCCACACGGAAGCACTTCCGTGCGACCAGCGTGATTCGCGCAACAGCTGTGAAAAGGATGAATGAAAACAGAAAAGCACCACGTGCTTTTCTGTTTACAAACATCCAAATGGAGTGTCATAATGATGGCGGCTGCGCGAAAAGCACGCAGCCGCGCATCATATGCTGATGCCACATGGAGCAGTTAAGTGCCTTTTGCGCAGGCAAAACGCCACATTTTTTGCGTGTGCAAAAAGCACACGTTCGTGTGAATCCAGCCTAAAGCTTACTGCTTACTTACTCATAATGTGCAGGGACTTAATTCTCCAATCAAACGAGGTAAAGCCTTTTTGTATTATAAGTCTATTCATGATGATATACTTTTTTTTGCAGGAAACACATTTCTCTACCTCTTCTGTTCCTTCGTACTTTTATAGACATTACTCACAATACTTCTTGGCTAGTGCCTCTACTGGCATATAGATGGCTCGGTCTGTTCCATTCACACCTCATAAGATGATATCTGATCCAGATGGCAGGTACATCTTGGTCACAGGTATATTACATGATTCTCCTGTAACCTTTATTACTTACTATGCCCCGAATTCTAATCAGCCTTCTTTTTTCCAACGCGTGTGGCGTAAGCTTCAACCGCTGATAGAGGGTCCGATAATTATGGGGGGAGACTCTAATATTGCTTTGGACGCTTCTACGGATAAATCACATGTGTCTCGGGCACGATACATTCCTCATACTCTAACTAGTCTACAGGTAGTGTGTTTCTTTCACTCCATTGATGTTATAGAAAAATAGGGGGGATTTAAACCCTACTGCAAGGGATTATACCTTTTTTGGTGCGCGGCCGCGCACCTTCCACAGACCGCCTGCTCAGTAAAGTTTAAAGCCCGCGCATTGTCATGGGCGTCGGGCGGATGCAGTGGCATCGCTAGCACCGGAGGGGGCTCCGGTGCTAGCGACAGCCACATTCACTTGTATGTACATCCTTAGGACACAGATACAAATGAATACTAGTGGCGTAACTATAGGGGTCGCAGAGGTCGTAATTGCGACCAGGCCCCCGAAGCCAGGGGGGCCCGCGGCCCCACGCACCACATCAATAAAAAGTTACTATAGTAACTGGGGCCTATATAATAAACTACATGGGCCCCTGTTACTATAGTAACTTACAGTACTTACCCTCCCTCTTTCCGGAGCACAGCGGAGGTTCTGACGTCACAGCGCTATGTGCAGCACATGACGTCACAACGCTATGTGCTGTGCACAACATCCTGACACTCGATGGAGTGAGGACCTCCGCTGCGGCCGAAGAGTCGGGTAAGTTTAATACCACTGTCTTGCTAATGGGTCGGGGTCCGACTCCCGGAACCTCCGACAATCAGCTGTTTTAAAGGGGGTGCGGACGTCTCAGCGATTCAGTGTGAGCAAGTGAGGGAAATGAAGGGGAAGCAGCGCTCGTACGATCTCTGCACCCCCTTCAAAACAGCTGATTGGTGGGGGGTCCCGGGAGTCGGACCCCGAGCCATCAGCTATTGATGGCCTATCCTGAGGATAGGCCATCAATGTTTAGGGACTGGACAACCCCTTTAACGTGCGTTAGGCTTAGATATAGGGCCCCAGCAGACAGTAATCTTATACTAGTAATCTAAGGCTGGGTTCACACACCCTATTTACGGATGTAATTCGGGCGTTTTAGCCTCGAATTACGTCCGACAATACGGCTCCAAAGCGTCGGCACACATCTGCCCATTCATTTGAATGGGCTTTACGATGTTCTGTGCCGACTGTCATTTTTTTTATGCGCCGCTGTCAAAAGATGGCGCGTAAAAAAGACGCCCACGTCAAAGAAGTGCCTGTCACTTCTTGAGACGTAATTGGAGCCGTTTTCCATTGACTCCATGGAAAAACAGTTCCAATTACGTCTGTAATGGACGCAGCAAAAAGTGCCTGCACATGCCATTACGTCTGAAATTCCGGAGCTGTTGTCTCCTGAAAACAGCTCCGTAATTTCAGCTGTAATGGAGGCTGCCGTGTGAACATACCCTTATACTGCATAAGATTACTGTCTGCTGGACCATGTATCTAAGCCTACCTTAGGCTTAGATACAGGGTTCAATAAACAGTATCACACATGCACATGGGCCCTGTATCTAAGGCCCTGTTCATATCACTGCTGCCCTTCCGTTGAGGGGTCCTGTCGTGTTACCCCTCAACGGAAAGGCAAACGGAAACCTTAGCTTCCGTTTGCATCATTATTGATCTCAATGGTGATGGAAACTTTGCTAATGGTTTCCGTTTGTCACCGTTGTGAGCGGGTTCCATTGTTTTGGCGGAATCAATAGCGCAGTCGACAATGCAAAACAAAGGAACCCTGCCACAGCGGTGACAAACAGAAACCTTTAGCAACGTTTCTATCACCATTGAGATCAATGGTGAGGGAACGGAAGCGGAGGTTTCAGTTTGCCTTTCTATTGAGGGGTTAACCCGACGGAACCCCTCAACGGAAGGTCAGCAGTGGTGTGAACTGGCCCTTACCAATGTTTTTTTTTTGTGTTTTTTACAGGTTTTGGTCGTTGGACTACGTCGGATTTGAGAACTACTTCGATGACGGCTTTTTTATTCTCAATAAAATTGTTAATGAGGGTTGTGTGTTTTTTTTTTATTTCAATAAATCTATTTTTTCTATGTCTTTGTATTTTTTTTAAACTTTATCGCTACCACCTTACTAATGGCCGCTGACTGATTGACAGCGTCCATTACTAAGGCAGAGCTTAGTGTTAGCGGGTGAAAAGGCTAACACTAACCCCCATTATTATCCCAGTACCCACCGCCACCAGGGGTGCCAGGAAGAGCCGGTACGATCCAGTACCCGACCATCTGTATTGATGGTCGGGCACTGGGGCGGGCGCAGGCCGGTATTATTAGGCCGATATTATTAGGCAGGGAAAGTCCAAAAACAGTGACTCCTCCCCCCCTGGTAATGCTAGCCTGCTGCTGCTGTGTTGTATCTGGCTGGTTATAAAAAATGGGGGGTCCCCAAGTCATTTTTTAAATAAATAATTGGACAGCACAATGTGGGGTTCCCCCATTTTCATAGCCAGCCAGATACAACACAGCAGCAGCAGGCTAGTATTACCAGGGTGGGAAGGGCCACTGATTTTGGGCTTTCCCAGTCTAATAATACCAGCCTGCGGCCGCCCCAGTGCTGCTCCTTCGCTACAGATTGTCGAGTACTAGATCGTACCTGGCTCTCCCCGGTACCCCAGGGTAATAATGGGGGTTAGTGTTAGCCTCTTCACGTCTAACATTAAGACCCGCCTTAGTAATGGGTGTTGTCAATCAGCCAGCAGTCATTACTAACGTGATAGTAATAAAGTTTAAAAAAAATACAAAGACAGAAAAATAATTTTATTGAAAAAAAAATCCCACACACAATCCTCGTTATCCATTTTATTGAGAATAAAAAAAAACGCAGTTATCGAAGTACTCCTCGAATCTGAAGTAGTCCAACAACCGAACACACAAAAATAATTAGTAACACATAAAAAAGGAAAATAATTCTTATACTTACCTTTCCTTGGTCCAGCTCTGGAGCTGCAATGTCAGCGAGCTGGGCCCTATATCTAATCCTATCATGTGTGATACTGTCTGCTTAGCCACTGTATCTAATCCTATAATGTGTTATACGGTCTGCTGGGCCCTATATCTAATTCTATCATGTGTGATACTGTCTGCTGAGCCACTGTAATGACGGGGTAGGGGGACAGACAGGTGAGCCCTAATCTACCCGCCACTCAGTCCCTGCCTACTTGCACGACCCGTCCTAGGCGACAACGTACAACTGGGCGACGGTCCCTACACTCAGTATGTGCACGACAGACAAGGGTACACAGAAGCTAAGGGAAATGGGGCAGTTGCCCACGGCAACACTGTGAGCAAGAAGAGTAGTGAACGAGCCGAGTCAAACCAGGAGTGTACGAGGTACCAAACGCAGAGCAGGAGCGTAGTCAGTAAAGCCGGGGTCAAAATGAAGCAGAAGTCAATAGTAATAGCTGGAACAGCAGAGCCAGGAAACAAAAGAGAATCACAGGCAAAGACGAGAAGCAAATGAAGGTATACATAGACCGAGGGCGGGAGCTAGAATCATCTGGCCAGGCTGTGATAGGTTCTCCCACTCCTCAGCCTACTAGCCTGAGTGGTAGCAGATCGAGTCACTCTATCAGACCTGGGAGCAGATGCAGACTGATTAACCATGGACTTCGTCACAGAAGCTGTGTCTGACAGATCCTTTACAGCCACTATATCTAATCCTATCATGTGTGATACTGTCTGCTGAGCGACTGTATCTAATCCTATCATGTGTGATACTGTCTGCTGGGCCCTATATCTAATCTTATCATGTGTGATACAGTCCTCTGGGCCACTGTATCTAATCCTATAATGTGTGATACTGTCTGCTGAGCCAATGTATCTAATCCTATCCATAGCTATAGGGTCGTATTGCTATAGATATGCTGTCTCGTATATATGTATATGTATGTATATATATATATATATATATAATACACACACACACACACACATTTTGTTGGGGGGGGGGGGGCACATATGTATTGGGGATATTCCCCCTGGTGTTTTGAGTCCTTAGTGACGCCCCTGGCTGCTAGTGCGGCATTGTTGGATCACTTAGGAGACCCAGCGATGCAGCTGAAAGCAGCAGGCCATCGGCCATGAGAAGTTTTTGGGGGGGCACAAGAAGAACCTTTGCATCGGGGGTCCATGAGCCTTTAGCTACGCCCCTGTATAGGCTGCAGGCCACATTAAGCCTGCAGCCTATAAGGCGCTGGGAGTCGCGCAGGCCGGCGTGATGATGTCTCATCACGCCGGTCTGCGCATGTGTCCCGTTGGAGGTAGAGTAGCGTTCTGTCTGTCGCGGGAACGGGGCAATGTACGTACAATCTTTTTATTTTTAAGGAGCTGTGGGGAGAGGGGCTGTGTAGCGCTATATACAGGGGGGAATTGCTGTGTAGCACTATATACAGGGGGGATTGCTGTGTGGCACTATATACAAGGGGGCTTTGTGGCACTATATATACAAGGGAGCTTTGTGGCACTATATATACAAGGGAGCTGTGTGGCACTATATATACAAGGGGGCTGTGTGGCACTATATATACAAGGGGGCTGTGTGGCACTATATATACACAAGGGGGCTGTATGTGGCACTATATACAAGGGGACTGTGTGGCACTATCTACAGGGGAGTCTGTGTGGCACTATCTACAGGGGGTCTGTGTGGCGCTATGTACAGGGGGTCTGTGTGGCATGATATACAGGGGGACTGTGTGTGGTGCTATCTACAGGGGAGTCTGTGTTGCACTATATACAGGGGGTCTGTGTGGCGCTGTCTACAGAGGGGTCTACGTGGTGCTATCTACAGAGGGGTCTGTGTGGCGCTATGTACAGGGGGGTCTGTGTGGCGCTATCTACAGGGGAGTCTGTGTGGCACGATCTACAGGGGGTCTGTGTGGCACGATATACAGGGGGCTGTGTGTGGCGCTATCTACAGGGGGATTTGTGTGGCGCTATATACAGGGGGTCTGTGTGGCGCTATCTACAGGGGGGTCTGTGTGGCGCTATCTACAGGGGGATGTGTATGGCGTTATCTACAGGGGTCTGTGTGTGGAGCTATTTATAGGTAGGGCTGTGTGTGCCGCTATCTACAGGGGGTCTGTGTGGCGCTATCTACAGGGGGCTGTGCGGCGCTATCTATAGGTGGTGTAATGAGGGATTCTTTCATTTATGTCTATAATTGGTGTTTATAACTGTATATTTTACTGGTGGACTTGTAATATTATAGTATTTAAAAAAGTAATTAAAACGAATTTAAAATAATTTTTCTTATTCTCTGATTTAGTCGCTATATTAGCATTTACGGGGGGTAAATTACTTTTGGCCATCAGTTCGCCCACCATTCATGGACACTTGCCCTGCTCCCTCACTGCCCCGCTCAGGAGCTACCAAGACTTAGAGGGAACATTGGCTGAGAAGTGGGAGGGCCCCTTTTTTTTAATCATTCTGGCCGGGCCCTTGACGGCAGTACCAGTAGTACTGCTCTGATGGCGGCCCTGCAGACCATGCCCATGTTTCAGCTGTTTTTACTGTATCAAAACTCCCATGCAAGGAATGGAGTTGGAGGCAGGGACGATTCTAGCTTTTCTGCTGCCTGAGGTGAAAATTAAAATGACGCCTCCACCATAAAAATCCTAAGTAGGATATCCTATTAGCCAACTGCTATTTGATCCCTCAATCTTGTAAATCTAAACCAAAATTTAAACTGGTTGAGGCCCCATGCACAGGGCCGTAGATTTAGTCCGTAATTACAGACCTATACATTTCTATGGCTGACAGACACCTTCCCGTATATTTATGGGAAAGTGTCCATGCCGTAGAAAGCCTCCGCAAAAGATAGGACATGTCCTATTCTTTGCTTTTTTCAGACCATGCTCCCATACATCATATGGGAGCACAGCCTGCAACTGCGGGTGGCTGTCAGCGGCCGGCTGTGCCCATAATCACGGAGCATGATTACGGGGCCCGGTCGTGTGCATGGGGCCCTGCGAATTAATAAATTATTCTGCCAGCAGGAAATTATCTAAAATAAAACAAATCAAACAATACTCACCTGTTAACTCCCCCTATTCTTCCGCTCCAATGGTCCCCGCCACTCCTGCAGCAATTATGTCACCTTCATCGTGACCACTTTAGCCAATCACAATCCTCAGCGGTCACATGCTATACATGCAGGATAAATGAGACATCATCGCTGCAGGAGCCGCGGGTATAACCAGAGCATTGACGCTGGAGCAGCAGCAGAATTTAAAAGATGAGTAATCTGCCTTTTTTATTTTATAATATTTACTGCAGGTACTGAATTTTAAAAAAAAATCTCATACAACCCCTTTAAAAAAATGCATGTGCCTCACCCCCACAAACCATACACGGAACACATGCCGCACACACACGACTCACTGTTGACACATGCCGCACACACACATACACCACTTACATGCTGGACACGTTCACCAACTCATTCTGGATACATGCAAGCGTCACACCTGCTGATGTCATACAATTATTATATTTCCTGGAGTAAATATTTGCCAGAATTCTTTTGACCTTTGCCTACCCCTGTAGAATCAATGCAGGCAGGAGTAGAGTGACATGTCCTGCTGAGATAAAGCTCCATATTCAATATGGTAGCTCCGCCCACTCATGCTTCTAAGCCCTGCCCCTTTTGGGAGGGCAGAAAGGCCCCCCTCTCTCCCTCACAACCTTCAGGTCACTGTGCAGCTGCTCCGCACTATTTACTGAATCCTCGTTTTTCCTGCCGCTGATATAAAATTAAGATCGTCCGGCAGCTCCATTGATTGGGTGATTCCAGCAGCAGCTAACATTACTGGCATCATGTCCAGTGCAAGTGGTGTTAGCTGCTGTAGGAGTCACTGTCTTAATGTTCAGAGTTAGGGGCAGTGAATGCGTCAGGGAAAAGGAGCATTAAAGAGGCTCTGTCACCAGATTTTGCAACCCCTATCTGCTATTGCAGCAGATCGGCGCTGCAATGTAGATTACAGTAACGTTTTTATTTTTTTAAAACGAGCATTTTTGGCCAAGTTATGACCATTTTTGTAGTTATGCAAATGAGGCTTGCAAAAGTCCAAGTAGGTGTGTATTATGTGCGTACATCGGGGCGTTTTTAATACTTTTACTAGCTGGGCGCTCTGAAGAGAAGTATCATCCACTTCTCTTCAGAACGCCCAGCTTCTGACAGTGCAGATCTGTGACGTCACTCACAGGTCCTGCATCGTGTCGGCCACATCGGCACCAGAGGCTACAGTTGATTCTGCAGCAGCATCAGCGTTTGCAGGTAAGATCGACTTACCTGCAAACGCTGATGCTGCTGCAGAATCAACTGTAGCCTCTGGTGCCGATGTGGCCGACACGATGCAGGATCTGTGAGTGACGTAACAGATCTGCACTGTCAGAAGCTGGGCGTTCTGAAGAGAAGTGGATGATACTTCTCGTCAGAACGCTCAGCTAGTAAAAGAAGTAAACACGCCCCGATGTACGCACATAATACACGCCCACTTGGACTTTTACTTTTAAACACACCCACTTGGACTTTTGCAAGCCTCATTTGCATAACTACAAAAATGGTCATAACTTGGCCAAAAATGCTCGTTTTTTTAAAAATAAAAACGTTACTGTAATCTACATTGCAGAGCCTATCTGCTGCAATAGCAGATAGGGGTTGCAAAATCTGGTGACAGAGCCTCTTTAAGTAAATAGTGCAGAGCAGCCGAAAACCATGTGCCTCTGCTGCACTTAGAAGGGGGCATCTGCCGCTGTGCCGCCCACTCTAAAACACTGCAAGTTGCCACCTGAGGCGAGATGCTCATCTCGCCTCATGCCAGAAATGGCCCTGGTTGGAAGTTAAACCACTCCCTGCTGGGAAATGATGTTACTTGAACACAAATTACGCAGCACCTCCAGTTCTTTTTTGACACCAACCTGACAGGTGAGGTTGACATACCATTAGTGTGGGAATCGCACAAGCCCAACAATAGAGGTATCTTTATTGCTATGGGAACTAAACGGAAAACGGAAACACAAAGGGTAGTTAAAGCGTTACTTTCACAGATTGCTAAGTTGTGTCTAAGATACGTCAGTCCCAGGATGATCTCAATTCCCTATGTGAAAAACGTAGGGATCTTTTTAACGAAAAAACACGCTAAACATCACCTGTACTTCCGCCATATGGTTTATGCATATGGCAACAAGGGTGGGAAATTTATGTCAGCTCTCCTTCGAAAAGCTAAGGATCAATCATCCATCTCTTCGATTAAAAATAATAAGGACCAAACTATCTTTAAAACCCCAGATATTGCGCAGGCGTTCCATACCTTCTACTCAAACTTTTATAACCTCCCTGCCCCTGATTCTTCAACCACAAGTTCAGAGGGCTTTGGCTCTCCAAACGTTTTTATCCTCCCTACACCTCCCCACACGACTCAGATGTTTCCCTTAAGCTGTTAGCTCCGAATTCTACGGAGGAACTATCCACTATCATACATCGTTTCTGCCTTGGTAAAAGCCCAGGACCTGATGGTCTCCCCCTTGTTTACTACAAGGAATTTCAAGACACAATCTTACCACATTTCTCCATGTTATGTAACGCCCTCTTGAGTGGTAGCACATTCCTGAAGCAGGCACAAGAAGCTCACATTGCCCTCATTCAAAAGCAAAGTAAAGACCCTCAGTTATGTAGCAGCTACTGGCCAATTTTTTCCCTCAATTTAGATTTGAAAATTTGGGGAAAATTACTGTCTACCCGTCTCCGAGATGTTGTACCTACATTGGTTAAGGAGGAACAATCTGGCTTTGTGATTGGCAGAGAGGGTAAGGATAATTCATCTAGAATTAACTATGACTAGAACACAATGGAGCAGATTTATTAATGCTGTCTAAGCATAAACTTCGACAGGGCAGTCAGAAGTAGCACCAAATTTATCACAGTGGTGCATGCTGTATGGTTAATTTGGCACATCTAGCTAGACATGTTAGACACATGTTGGCTTAGTTTACGCTTGTTTTTTGTACACGTTTCTGACACGGCAGCACATTTAGGCTCCTTTTCATCTAAGCCCCCCCTCCTTGTTGAGCGTGGTGCAAAAAGTATCTAAAACAATTAATAAATGTGGCGCACGGCATGTGCACCACAATTTGAGCCAGAATTCTGGCGCATTTTAAATAGTAAATTTACCTAAATGGTCCTGTGTAACAAGCCTCTGTAAATATTTAACATGTGTCCATCCAAAAGGAGAGAGGTGCCAACATAGGCCATTTTTCTCAAATCAAATTTTATCAGTGACTCTCATCAAACCTGAGAATATGTATAATTATCACTATGCATCCTAAAAAAGGTAACAAATGGCTTTACATCAGGTATAACTTAGTATAGATGTAAAATAAAACTACTGATTTTAGATGTCAAGGCTGCCTGAAACTTAATCTATGTGTTTACCCTAAGGGTATGTTCACACGAGGGCGTCCGTTACGGCTGAAATTACGGGGATGTTTCAGCCTGAAAACATCCCCGTAATTTCAGCCGTACCGGCATGTGCAGGCGCTTGAACGCCGCGTCAATTACGGGCGTAATTAGCGCTGCTATTCATTGGAGTCAATGAATAACGGGTCTAATTACGGCCAAAGAAGTGACAGGTCACTTCTTTGACGCGGGCGTCTATTTACACTCCGTCTTTTGACAGCGGCGCGTAAATATACGCCTCGTGTGAACAGACAAACGTCTGCCCATTGCTTTCAATGGGCAGATGTTTGTCAGCGCTATTGAGGCGCTATTTTCGGGCGTAATTCGGGGCAAAAACGCCCGATTTACGTCCGTAAATAGGCCGTGTGAACATACCCTTAATACATTTTTTGTTGTCTATCCTAGAGGTGGCCAACTGGTGGCCCAGAGGCCCCTGGCTCCTCTCTTTTGTATATTGTTTGTGTACCATAATATACAATGGCGGATCATCATATGGCGTCTTGCGCGGCCGCCCGGGGCGAATCGTATATGTCCTGCAAAAGGACCTTTAGACATAAGGTCACATTGCCCCATCTGTGAAATTCTTACTACTGTTTAGAGACCTGCTGGTCACATGACCGCAGGTCCATGAGCAGTAGTAAGGGTATGTTCACACGGCTTAGCAAAATACGTCTGAAAATACGGAGCTGTTTTCAGGCGAAAAAAGCTCCTGATTTTCAGATGTTTTTGTAGCCCCACCCTTTTTTAGCTGCGTATTTTACGGATGTTATTGGAGCTGTTTTTCAATGGAGTCAATGAAAAATGGCTCCAAAAACGTTCCAAGAAGTGACATGCACTTCTTTTTCGTGGGTGTCTTTTTACGCGCCGTCTTTTGACAGCGACGTGTAAAATAACACCTCGTGGGAACAGAACATCGTAAAACCCATTGAAAGCAATGGGCAGATAGGCGTAATGGAGCCGTTTTTTCAGGCGTAATTCGAGGTGTAAAATGCCCGAATTACGTCTAAAAACAGTGCGTGTGAACATACCCTAAGACTCCACAGAGAAGACTGAGGTGAGCTGCTATGTAAGTATAAGGGGATGGATTTGTTTAAGGGGTCTGTATTTAGGGTGTCTGGTGTGGGGTCTTTATTTAGGGGGCTTGGTCTGGGGACTGTATTTAGGGGGTCTGGTCTGTATTTAGGATGTTTGGTGTCTGTATCAGTTTAAGGGGTTTAGGGTCTGTATATTTAGAGGCGTTTGTTAGTTTAAGGGGTTTGGGATGTATTAGTTTGACGTCTGGGGTCTGTATTTAGGGGGTCTGGTCTGGGGTCTGTATTAGTTTATGGGGTCTATTTAGGGGGCTGGGTCTGTATTAGTTTAGGGGTCTTTATTTAGGGGTCTGTATTTAGGGGTCTGGTCTGGGGTCTGTATTAGATTAGGGGTCAGGTCTGGGGTCTGTATTAATTGAGTCAGGTCTGGGGTCATTATTAGTGTAGGGGGGTCAGGTCTGGTGTCTGTATTTAGGGGGTCTGTATTAGTTTGAGTTCTGGGGTCTGTATTTAGGGGGTCTGTATTTAGGGGTCTGGGGTCTGTAATAGTTTATGGGGTCTGTATTTAGGGGGCCTGGTCTGGGGCATGTATTAGTTTAGGGGTCTTTATTTAAGGGTCTGTATTAGTTTAGGGGGTCTGGTCTGGGGTCATTATTAGTGTAGGGGGTCTGGTCTGAGGTCTGTATTTATTTAGAGTGCTTGTTCTGGGGTCTGTATTTGTTTAGGGCGGTCTGTCTGGTCTAGGGACTGCAATAGTTTAGAAGGTCTGGGGTCTGTATGTATTCTATGATCTAGTCTGGGGTCCAAATTTATTAGTCTGAGTAAAAGGGGTTGTCCGGGCACATCGATAGGTCATCAATATAAAAAACGGTCTGTGCCCGGACAACCCCTTTAACCCCTTCCCGCTCCTTGACGTACTATTACGTCATGGCAGCTGTATCGTTCGCGCTCCATGCCGTAATAGTACGTCTCAGGAGTAACGGCCGTTTCGGCCGTCCTCCCGACACATACAGGAGCTGTGACGCTGCTGTCTTGTTCAGCAGCTGTCACAGCTCCTACAGCGGGGACCGATCGCTGTGTCCCCGCTGATTAACCCCTTAAAAGCCGCGTTCTATAGAGATCGCGGCTTTTTAGGGGTTAAGCTGCCATCGCCGGCCTGCTACGCGACAGCGGCCGGCGATGGTGACTATGGCAACCGGACACCAAACAATGGCGTCCGGCTATGCCATAGACGGAAGCCTAGTGGGTCCTGACAACGTCAGGACCCACTATGCTTGCTGTCAGTGAGTAGCTGACAGTTCTAATACACTGCACTACGCATGTAGTGCAGTGTATTAGATTAGCGATCAGGGCCTCCTGCCCTCATGTCCCCTAGTGGGACAAAGTAATAAAGTAAAAAAAAAGTTAAAAAAAGTTGTGTAAAAATAAGAAAATAAAAGTTTTAAAAGTAATAAAAGTAAAAGTCCCACTTTTTCCCTTATCAGTCATTTATTATTAACCCCTTCAGGACTGAGCCTGTTTTGGCCTTCAGGACGAAGCCGATTTTTCAAATCTGACATGTGTCACTTTATGTGGTAATAACTCCGGAATGCTTTTACCTATCCAAGCGATTCTGAGATTGTTTTCTCGTGACATATTGTACTTTATGTTAGTGAAAAAATTTGGTTGATAAATTCAATATTTATTTGTAAAAAACACCAAGATTTGGAGAAAATTTGCAAAAATTAGCATTTTTCTCAATTTAAATGTATCTGCTTGTGAAACAGATAGTAATACCACACAAAATAGTCACTAGTTAACATCACCCATATGTCTACTTTATGTTTGCATCGTTTTTTGAACATTGTTTTATTTTTCTAGGACGTTACAAGACTTAGAACTTTAGCAGCGATTTCTCATATTTTCAAGAAAATTTCAAAAGGTGATTTTTACAAGGACCAGTTCAGTTCTGAAGTGGCTTTGAGGACCTTATATATTAGAAAGTCCCCATAAATCACCCCATTTTGAAAACTGGACCCCTCAAAGTATTCAAAACAGCATTCAGAAAGTGTATTAACCCTTTAGGCGTTTCACAGGAATTAAAGCAAAGTAGAGGTGAAAGTTACAAATTTCATTTTTTTTTTACAAAATTCATTTGTAATAAAAAAATTTCTATACCACAGGAGGTTTTACCCGAGAAATTTAACTTATTATTTATTGCCCAGATTCTGCAGTTTTTAGAAATACCCCACATGTGGCCCTAGTGCGGTCATGGACTGAAACACCGGCCTCAGAAGCAAAGGAGCACCTAGTGGATTTTGGGGCCTCCTTTTTTCTAGCATATATTTTAGGTACCATGTCAGGTTTGAAGAGGTCTTGTGGGGCCAAAACAATAAAGACCCCCAAAAGTGACCTCATTTTGGAAACTACACCCCTCAGGGAATTTATCTAGGGGTATAATTAGCATTTTGAACCCACAGTTTTTTTTGCTAAATTTATTTGAATTAGTTTGTGAAGGTGAAAATCTACTTTTTTTCTGAAAAAACGTAGCAATTTGTAATTTTTTCAAGGAATAAAAGAGAAAAAACACCCCAACATATGTAAAGCAATTTCTCCTGATTATAGCAATACCCCATATGTGGTAATAAACTGCTGTTTGGACCCACAGCAGGACTCAGAAGGGAAGGAGCACCATTTGGATTTTGAAATTCTGATTTTGCTGGTATAGTTTTCAGTGCCATGTCGCGTTTGAATTGCACTGGAGGGAACAAAATAGTGGAATCCCCCGGAAAGTGACCCCATTTTGGAAACTACACTCATCAAGGAATTTTTCTAGGGGTAAAGTTAGCATTTTGACCACACGGTTGTTTTGCTGAATTCATTGGAATTATTCTGTAAAGGTAAAAATCGACTTTTTTTCTGAAAAAAGGTAGTCATTTTTAATTTTTACAAGGAATAAAGGCGAAAAAGCACCCCAACATTTGTAAAACCATTTCTCCCGATTACGTAAATACGCCATATGTGGTAATAAAGTGCTGTTTGGACCCACAGCGGGGCTTAGAAGGGAAGGAGCGCTATTTGGCTTTGGGAGCTCAAATTTAGCTGAAATGGTTTTTGGGTGCCATGTCGCATTTGCAAAGCCCCTGAGAGGCCAAAACAGTGGAAACCCACCAAAAGTGGAAATTACACCACTTAAAGAATCTATCTAGGGGTATAGTGGGCATTTAGACCCCACAAGTCTTTTGCAGGATTTATTAGAATTGGGCCATGAAAATGAATATCAACATTTCTTCCACTAAAATGTTGCATTTTTTAAATTTTACAAAGGATAAAGGGGGTAAAAGCTGCCCAACATTTGTAAAGCAATTTCTCCCGAGTACGGCAATACCCCACGTGTGGTCATAAATGGTTTTTCATTAGAAAGTAATTAACCCTTTCTGGACTGATCCATTTTTTTCTTTTCCTTTTTAGTTTTTTCCTCCCCGCGTTCGAAGAGCCACAACTTTTTTATTTTTCAGTCAATAGAGCGGTATGAGGGCTTATTTATTGAGGGACGAGCGGTCGTTTTTATTGGTACCATTTTTTGGTACATACAACTGTTTGAGCACTTTTTATTACATTTTTAGCTAGAGCGAAGGTGACCAAAAAAACAGCGATTTTGCCGTTTTAAATTCTTTATTTTTCACGTGAGACGCTCCATACATCACCCCCCACACTAAGACATGCTATGTTGTGGTGCGCGAAGGGGTTAATGCGCAGCGCATGGTGCGGAGTGAAAATTACAATTTTCCACTCATATGCCACTTTAGTGCACTATATGTTATGCCCAGTTTGTGCCACTGAAGACAAATACCTCATAAAATATTAACCGGGTTCTCCCGGGTATGGCGATGCCATATCTGTTGACGTAAACTGGTGTTTGGGCACGCTGCAGGGCTCAGAAGGGAGGGAGCGTCATTTGGCTTTTGGGGCGCAGATGTAGCTTGGTAGTTGTTCTGTTTGGGGTTTTACTGGTGTTTCAGTTTGTAATGTGGGGGCATATGTAATCTGTGCGGGGTACATCAGGGTACATGTTATCTGTGCGGGGTACATCAGGGTACATGTTATCTGTGCGGGGTACATCAGGGTATAATAAGAGGGTATAATAATGCAGTAAATAAATAATAATCCGCAGATGTGTGGCCGGTGTCGCACTGGTAAATGGCGCCCAATCTTATCTGCTTTTGGAACACTCCGCACATTTTGCATCGCCATATTCTGAGAGCCAGAACGGTTTTATTTTTTCTCCACCGGAGCTGTGTGAGGGTTTATTCTTTGCGGGACAATCTGTAGTTTTCATTGGTACCATTTTGGGGTACCAGAAATTTTTTTGATCACGTTTTATTCCATTTTTTGGCAAGCAAGGTGACCAAAAACCATCAATTCTGACAATGTTTTTTATTCGTTTTTTTATGGCCTTCACCCTGGGCTATAAATGACCATTATACTTTATTCTGCGGGTCGATACGATTACAGCGATACCAGATGTATATAATTTTGTTATGTTTTGCAGCGTTTGTGCAATAAAATCACTTATTTATAAAATAAATACATTTTTGTGTCACCCTATTCTGAGAGCCATAACGTTTTTATTTTTCAGTCAAAAAAGCGATGTAAGGGCTTGTTTTTTGCGGGACGGGATGTAGTTTGTATTGGTACCATTTTGGCGTACGTGCGACTTTTTGATCACTTTTTATTGTATATTTTGGGAGGGTTGGTAACCAAAAAATTGTGATTCGGGCACTGTTTTTTGTTTATTTTTTTTGCGGTGTTCACCGTGCGGGAAAAATAATATTACAGTTTTATAGTTGGGGTCGTTACGAACGCGGCGATACCAAATATGTGTACTTTTTTTAACGTGTTAATTTTTTTCCTATAATAAAAGACTTATTATAGGAAAAAAAGCATTCTTTGTTTATGTCACTTCTAACTTTTATTTTTACACTTTTTAAAAACATTTTTATTATCTTTTTTTTACTTTTTTTACTTGTCCCACTAGGGGACACTTAGACTGGCAGCTCTGATCGCTGCTGGAATACATTACACTACACACGTAGTGTAATGTGTTCTAACTGTCATTGTGACGTGACAGTCACACTGACAGGAAGCATCGGAGGACCGGCCGGGGGCTGATCCTCCGAGGCTTCCGTACATGGCAACCCGGAGGTCATTATCTGACCTCCGATTGCCGTGATAAGGATCGCCAGCCCCCGCAAATACATGTGGGGGGCTGCCGATCCGCTGTAAACCTCTTCGATGTGGTGATCGCAATCGACCACCGCATCGAAGGGGTTAATTGCCGATTTCAGCGGCGACAGGCCGCTGATCGGCAACAGGGAGAGCAGGGCTGACACCCTGCACAGTTAACCGCCGCTGCGGTGTAGCGCCGCGCGGCGGTTAACTGTTAAAGCGCGGACGTAACTGTACGCCAAGGTGCGCAAAGTTACTGCTCACCTGGACGTACAGTTACGTCCAGGTGCGGGAAGGGGTTAATAAAAATATATAAACAAACAAATAAACTATACATAATTGGTATCGCCGCGTCCGTAACGGCCTGAACTACAAAATTATTTTGTTATTTATCCCGCACGGTGAACGCCGTAAAAAAAAATATTAATAAACCGTACCACAATCACAATTGTTTGGTCACTTCACCTCCCAAAAAATGGAATAAAAAGAGATCAAAAAGTCGCATGTACCTAAAAATGGTACTGATGGAAACTACAGTTCGTTACGCAAAAAATAAGTCCTCGCACGGCTTTATTGATTGAAAAATAAAAACGTTCTGGCTCTTAGAATAAGGTAACACAAAAAGTGAATGATTGTTTACAAAACGTATTTTATTGTGCAAACGCCATAAGACATAAAAAAAAACTATAAACATCTGGTATCGCCGTAATCGTATCGCCCCGCAGAATAAAGTGAATATGTCATTTATAGCGCACGGTGAACGCTGTAAAAAAAAAAAGTATACAAAAACAATAGTAGAATTGCTGTTTTTTAGTCACCACGCCACCTAAAAATGGAATAAAAACTGATCAAAAAGTCGCATGCACCCCATGAAAACTACAATGGATTCCTCAAGGGGTCTAGTTTCCAAATTGGGGTCACTTTTGGGGGGTTTCCAATGTTTTGGCACCACAAGACCTCTTCAAACCGGACATGGTGCCTAATAAAAAAGAGGGCTCAAAATCCGCTAGGTGCTCCTTTGCTTCGGAGGCCGGTGCTTCAGTCCATTACCGCCCGAGGGCAACATGTGGGATATTTCTCTAAACTGCAGAATCTGGGCAATAAGTATTGAGTTGCGTTTCTCTGATAAATCCTTTTGTGTTATAAAAAAAATGGTATAAAAAGAGTAAATTTCACCTCTACTTTGCTCTAAATTTCTGTGAAACACCTAAAGGGTTCATAAACTTTCTAAATGCTGTTGTGAATACTTTGAGGGGTCTAGTTTCTAAAATGGGGTGTTTGATAGGGGTTTCTAATATATGGGCCCCTCAAAGCAACTTCAGAAATTAACTGGAACCTAAAAAAATAAATAAATGAGGCAATACTTCGCTTCTTACATTATACTGATAATGAGCCGTGCCCACTCCGAGATGACCCCAGTTTTGACCGTTTGTATAAACGGAGACCCCTATTAGACCGTTCCAGTGCCCGGTTTTCCCAAGCATACACCCCCGAGAAGTGTTTTTCTATTGATGAGTCCCTGGTACATTTTAAAGGGAGGGTTCAATTCCGCCAGTACCTGCCAGGTAAGAGGGCAAGGTATGGCGTGAAGATGTATAAGCTGTGTGAGAGGGCATCAGGGTATACCTACAGGTTTAGGATATATGAAGGAAAGGCCACCCCCAAACCAGACTGCATCCTGGACTACAATAGGTACATGGGAGGGATGGACTTGTCAAATCAAGTCCTGAAGCCCTACAGCGCCATGCGGTGTGGTATAAGAAGCTGGCCGGGCACATCATACAGATGGCATTGTACAATGCGTACGTGCTACGTCGATGTTCAGGCCAGAGGGGAACTTTCCTGGAATTTCAAGATCTAATCTTTAGGGACCAGGAAGGGGGGGCACCCAGTACTTCTGGAAGCGAGACCACACGCATCGTACCAGGGCAACACTTTCCAGGAGAAGTTCCCCAAACCGGTGGAAAGGGAAAGAGTCAAAAGAGGTGCAGAGTCTGCTATAAGAGGGGGATAAGGAAGAACACAATATACCAATGTGACACGTATCCCGAAAAACCAGGGCTCTGTATAAAAGATTGTTTTAAAATGTATCATACATCCCTTGATTTTTAATTTACCCTGATGCACTCCGCACAGCTTACCCCCCTCATCTTTCCCTTCTGAGCCCTGCCGTATGCCCAGGCAGCTGATAACAGCCACATGTAGGGTATTGTCGTACCCAGGAGAACCCACATTACAATTTAAGGGGTGTATATCTCCGGTGGCGCATGCTGGGCACACTATATTGGACACTGAAATGGCATATATATATATAAAATTGCAAATCTCACACTGCACCATCTGCTGCGCATTATCTTTTACACAGTACCTGTGGGGTCAAAATGCTCACTACACCTCTAGATGAATGTCTTAAGGGGTGTAGTTTTTAAAATGGGGTCACTTCTCGGGGGTTTCAACTGTACTGGTACCTCAGGGGCTTCTGCATACATGACTTAGCACCAGAAAAGCTCCAGTAGGCCAAATGGTGGTCCTTTTCTTCTGAGCCCTCCCATGGGCCCAAACAGCAGTTTATCACCACAAATGGGGTATTGCCGCACTAAGGACAAATTGGGCAACAAAATGGGGTATGTTGTTCCTTGTGAAAATAAGAAATTTTGATCAAAAATGACATCTTATTGGAAAAAATATCATTTTTTTCATTTCACAGCCCAATTCAAATAGGTGCTGTGAAAAAACTGTGCGGTCAAAATGATAACAAAAACCATAAATGAATTCCTTGAGGGGTGTAGTTTCCAAAATGGGGTCACTTCTGGTGGGTTTCCATTGCTTTGATACCTCTGGGGCTCTGCAAATGCGACATGGCACCCGAAAACCAATCCAGCAAAATCTGGACTCCAACAAACACATAGCGCTCTTTTCCGTCTGAGCCCTCCCATGGGCCCAAACGGCAGTTTATCACCACAAATGGGGTATTGCCGCACTAAGGACAAATTGGGCAACAAAATGGGGTATGTTGTTCCCTGTGAAAATAAGAAATTTTGATCAAAAATGACATCTTATTGGGAAAAATATAATTTTTTTCATTTCACAGCCCAATTCAAATAGGTGCTGTGAAAAAACTGTGCGGTCAAAATGATAACAAAAACCATAAATGAATTCCTTGAGGGGTGTAGTTTCCAAAATGGGGTCACTTCTGGTGGGTTTCCATTGCTTTGATACCTCTGGGGCTCTGCAAATGCGACATGGCACCCGAAAACCAATCCAGCAAAATCTGGACTCCAACAAACACATAGCGCTCCTTTCCTTCTGAGCCCTCCCATGGGCCCAAACGGCAGTTTATCACCACAAATGGGGTATTGCCGCACTAAGGACAAATTGGGCAACAAAATGGGGTATGTTGTTCCCTGTGAAAATAAGAAAATTTGATCAAAAATGACATTTTATTGGAAAAAATATCATTTTTTTCATTTCACAGCCCAATTCAAATAGGTGCTGTGAAAAAACTGTGCGGTCAAAATGATAACAAAAACCATAAATGAATTCCTTGAGGGGTGTAATTTCCAAAATGGGGTCACTTCTGGTGGGTTTCCATTGTTTTGATACCTCAACGCCTCTTCAAACCTGGCATGCTGCCTAAAATATATTCTAATAAAAAAGAGGCCTCAAAATGCACTAGGTGCTTCTTTGCTTCTAGGGCTTGTGTTTTAGTCCACGAGCGCACTAGAGCCACATGTGGGACATTTCTAAAAACTGCAGAATCTGGACAATACATATTTAGTAGTGTTTCTCTGGTAAAACCTTCTCTGTTACTAAAAAAAAATTGAATAAAATTGAAATTCAGCAGAAAAAATGAAATTTGCAAATTTCATTTCCACATTGCTTTAATTCCTGTGAAATGCCTGAAGGGTTAAAAAACTTTCTATATGCTGTTTTGAATACTTTGAGGGGTCTAGTTTTTAAAATGGGGTGTTTTATGGGGGTTTCTAATACATAGGCCCCTCAAATCCACTTCAGAACTGAACTGGCACCTTCAAAAAAAGGCTTTTGAAATTTTCTTAAGAATATGAGAAATTGCTGTTTATGTTCTAAACCTTGTAACGTCCAAGAAAAATAAAATAATGTTCAAAAAACGATGCCAATCTAAAGTAGACATATGGGAAATGTGAACTAGTAACTATTTTGGGTGGTATAACTGTCTGTTTTTCAAGCAGATGCATTTAAATTCTGAAAAATGCTATTTTTTGTAAATTTTCTCTAAATTTTGCAATTTTTCACAAATAAAGACTGAATATATCGACCAAATTTTACCACGAACATGAAGCCCAAAGTGTCACGAGAAAACAATCTCAGAATCGCTTGGATTGGTTTAAGCATTCCGACGTTATTACCACATAAAGTGAAATATGTCAGATTTGAAAAATGGGCTCTGAGCCTTAAGGCCCAAACTAGGCTGCGTCCTTAAGGGGTTAATGTATGGGCCTGGGCCTTGGTGTCTAAATTTGTATGTTTCTATAGAGGCTGGAAATGGCTGCAGAAGTAATGGGCAAAGATGTCTCATCAGGAGAAGTCGCCATAACGGTCTTTGTCAGATGGAGAAGAAAAGAAAACGACTCCCATCAGAGAAGACGTCACTTGTGAGCCACTGGATCTATAGGGGATCTGTCCCCTCTCCTGACATGTCTGTTGTAGGAAATCCTTGTATTCTACATATCTTTGTGTACCCAGGACTAATAGACAAATGTGTGTTACCATTCCCATTGTCAAGAGGATGTGTCCCTGAACAGTGTGATACCGTCAGAGAAGGTTGGAGACTGTCAGTATGTAGGGACACAGCCCTTTGACAAGGGGAATCGTCACAACCATTTGTCAATACTTGCACAAAAAGGCGGTGTTCACTTTAGACACGGCAGAGCGGCGGTGGGGAAGGGGGGCCCAAGATTGTGGAACAGCCCAGGGCCTATGGTCTACTTCAGGGGTCTCAAGCACGCGGCCCAGGGGCCACATGCGGCCGCTGGGGCTGTCATCTGCGGCCCGCGGGACACAGAGCCGCTAGTATCGGCTCTGCTCCGAGACTCTGGAATTCCCTGACATCGCTGTCCACATATGAACAGCGATGTCTGGGGCTTCCCCAGAGCCGGAGTCCCGAGCAGAGCGCTGGTTTCGGCTCTGCTCCTGGACTCTGTGGAATTCCCTGACATCGCTGCCCATATATGGACAGTGTGTCAGGGTCTTGCCCAGAGCGGAGCAGAGCGCTGGTGTCGGCTCTGCTCCTGGACTCTGTGGAATTCCCTGACATCGCTGTCCACATATGAACAGTGATGTCTGGGGCTCCCCCAGAGCCGGAGTCCCGAGCAGAGCGCTGGTGTCGGCTCTGCTCCGGGACTCTGTGGAATTCCCTGACATCGCTGTCCACATATGAACAGCGATGTCTGGGGCTTCCCCAGAGCCGGAGTCCCGAGCAGAGCGCTGGTGTCGGCTCTGCTCCGGGACTCTGTGGAATTCCCTGACATCGCTGCCCATATATAGACAGTGTGTCAGGGTCCTGCCCAGAGCGGAGCAGAGCGCTGGTGTCGACTCTGCTCCTGGACTCTGTGGAATTCCCTGACATCGCTGTCCACATATGAACAGCGATGTCTGGGGCTTCCCCAGAGCCAGAGTCCCGAGCAGAGCGCTGGTGTCGGCTCTGCTCCGGGACTCTGTGGAATTCCCTGACATCGCTGTCCACATATGAACAGCGATGTCTGGGGCTTCCCCAGAGCCGGAGTCCCGAGCAGAGCGCTGGTGTCGGCTCTGCTCCGGGACTCTGTGGAATTCCCTGACATCGCTGCCCATATATAGACAGTGTGTCAGGGTCCTGCCCAGAGCGGAGCAGAGCGCTGGTGTCGACTCTGCTCCTGGACTCTGTGGAATTCCCTGACATCGCTGTCCACATATGAACAGCGATGTCTGGGGCTTCCCCAGAGCCGGAGTCCCGAGCAGAGCGCTGGTGTCGGCTCTGCTCCGGGACTCTGTGGAATTCCCTGACATCGCTGTCCACATATGAACAGCAATGTCTGGGGCTTCCCCAGAGCCGGAGTCCCGAGCAGAGCGCTGGTGTCGGCTCTGCTCCGGGACTACGTGGAATTCCCTGACATCGCTGCCCATATATGGACAGTGTGTCAGGGTCTTGCCCAGAGCGGAGCAGAGCGCTGGTGTCGGCTCTGCTCCTGGACTCTGTGGAATTCCCTGACATCGCTGTCCACATATGAACAGCGATGTCTGGGGCTTCCCCAGAGCCGGAGTCCTGAGCAGAGCGCTGGTGTCGGCTCTGCTCCGGGACTCTGTGGAATTCCCTGACATCGCTGCCCATATATGGACAGTGTGTCAGGGTCCTGCCCAGAGCGGAGCAGAGCGCTGGTGTCGGCTCTGCTCCGGGACTCTGTGGAATTCCCTGACATCGCTGTCCACATATGAACAGCGATGTCTGGGGCTTCCCCAGAGCCGGAGTCCTGAGCAGAGCGCTGGTGTCGGCTCTGCTCCGGGACTCTGTGGAATTCCCTGACATCGCTGCCCATATATGGACAGTGTGTCAGGGTCTTCCCCAGAGCGGAGTCCCGGGCAGAGCGGTATTATCGGCTCTGCTCCGGGACTCTGGGGAAGCCTCTGACATCGCTGTCCATACATCGACAATGATGTCATGGGCTTCCCCAGAGTAGGAGTCCCAGTGATGTCAGGAGCACAGCTGGAGTCCCAGGAAGAGCCTACTAGCGCTCTGCCTGGGACTCCAGCTCTGGGGTTGCCCCTGACATCTCTGTCCATATATGGACAGTGATGTCAGGAGCAGAGCTGGAATCCCAGGCAGAGTGCCAGAAGCGGCTCTGCTCCGGGACTCCAGCTCTGAGCAAGCCCCTGACATCACTGGGGCAGCCTCTACAGAGGGCACTGGGGCAGCCTCTACAGAGGGCACTGGGGCAGCCTCTACAGAGGGCACTGGGGCAGCCTCTACAGAGGGCACTGGGGCAGCCTCTACAGAGGTCACTGTGGCAGCCTCTACAGAGGTCACTGTGGCATTATCTACAAGTGGGTGTGTGGCAGTATCTGAAGAGGACACTGGCATTATCTAGAGGTGTGTTGCATTATCTACAGAGGGCACTGTGGCCTTCTCTACAGAGGGCACTGTGGCCTTCTCTACAGAGGGCACTGTGGCCTTCTCTACAGAGGGCACTGTGGCCTTCTCTACAGAGGGCACTGTGGCCTTCTCTACAGAGGGCACTGTGGCCTTCTCTACAGAGGGCACTGTGGCCTTCTCTACAGAGGGCACTGTGGCCTTATCTACAGAGGGCACTGTGGCCTTATCTAGGGGTGTGTTGCATTATCCACAGAGGGCACTGCGGCAGCATCCACAGAGGGCACTGCGGCAGCATCCACAGAGGGCACTGCGGCAGCATCCACAGAGGGCACTGCGGCAGCATCCACAGAGGGCACTGCGGCAGCATCCACAGAGGGCACTGCGGCAGCATCCACAGAGGGCACTGCGGCAGCATCCACAGAGGGCACTGTGGCATTATCTACAAGTGGGTGTGTGGCAGTATCTGAAGAGGACACTGGCATTATCTAGGGGTGTATTGCATCATCTACAGAGGGCACTGTGGCCTTCTCTACAGAGGGCACTGTGGCCTTCTCTACAGAGGGCACTGTGGCCTTCTCTACAGAGGGCACTGCGGCAGCATCCACAGAGGCCACTGCGGCAGCATCCACAGAGGGCACTGCGGCAGCATCCACAGAGGGCACTACGGCAGCATCCACAGAGGGCACTGCGGCAGCATCCACAGAGGGCACTGCGGCACTATCTAAAAAGGGGCTGCCCAATCTTGACATGTGTGCTAACTGAGCCGCCAGACTGCATTTAGCGACACTTAAACTGGAAAGCTGGATTGTTGAAATAAGCATGTGGAGAAATATGTCAAATTTTAAACCTAGCGCTATTATTAAAGTAATGTAGTATTATAGTAGTTCAAATAACTAATTGATTAACAATAATTTTGTATTGTATCAAATTTGAAAGTAATGCGGCCCGTCAAATTCCCATTTGTTCTATATGCGGCCCACTTACTCGGCCGAGTTTGAGACCCCTGGTCTACTTAATCCGCCACTGATAATATATCATCCTCAGACCTCTGACTCCCAGATCCACCTAGGTGGTGTCTGTATCATCAGCATTATTAAAGTGGTTGTCCCAAGCATACACACTTACAGTACATCGATAATTTATGCCATAAATGTTTGATTAGACTAATGGGACCACATCGATACAGAGAACAGGGGTCCTGTGTTCCTGATTTTTAGGCGTGATGTGGCCACAAATGTGTGGTCTCCCTCTGTTATTGGAAACTGGAGATACACAACGTTTTTTGAGCTCACTTATCTGTTTTTAGATCTTCAATAAACTATAATGGAGAGATATCACGTATGTGCGCGTCAAGACCCACGTCATTAGATGACCCCATAATGTTATAGGTTGACCATCACTACAACTGATTCATACATAACTCATTAATTTATGACCATAGTCCCTATTTTGAGGGAAAAAAAAACTTTTCATGCATAAACAGATGCATATTTTACTTTTACATTCTTAATTTAGCTTTTTAAGCCAAGAGGAGAGGACAATACCTTGTTTCTTTCTCACTAAGGGTGACTTGTTCTGTCAGGTAATCGAACAGTTCCCCTCTTCTCATCCTAAAAGAGATACATCATTTACAATATACAATATTTATTACTTTGTATCTTTTCTTTTAATGGAAATTTTTGAAAAAAAACAAAACAGTTTTTACAATTTGTTGCCAAGTGTACATTTATGTAGAGTGTCCCGCAGAGCTAGGAGATGACAATTATGACAGGTTCTTCATGTACATTAAAGAGGACCTGTCACCTCTCCTGACATGCATTTTTTTTATAGTAAACACTTGTATTCCCCATAATATAAATAATCTGGAACATCTTTTCTTAAAACTCTGCATTGTGCAGGTCCTCTGTTAGTCCTCATAGAAATGTATAAATAAATCGACAACTGGGTGATATCATTCCCCTTGTCACAGGGGATTGTCCCTGCACAGTGTCACTCTGTGAGCACTGATTAAACAGTGTCAGTCTGTATAGGCACACACCCCCAACTGGTAAACCCAGTTGTCAATTTATTCATACATTTCTAGAACAGAGGAATGGCACAAAGCAAAGTTCTAAGAAAAGGTGCTCCAGAATTGTTATTTCATGTAGACTATGAGTATTTATTACAACGAACATGTCAGGAGAAGTGACAGGTAATCTTTAAGAGGAATCTATCACCAGGGTAGTATGTAATTTTGGGCGACAAGAAGATCCCTTAAAAACACAAAATCATTGAATGCACTGTCAGCAATGCCAAAGCGGTGAAGGCTTCTAGTGATTATGTCAGGGACCCCCCAAAGTAGTATAGCTTGGGGGCACATGATGGCACTGACACATTATAAAAGTTAATTTTTTGTCTAAATTTTATGGTATTTCTGGATATGTTTTTTGGTATGTTCTCCCCCTCCTTTTTCTGTTGCAATGGTACTTACCATGGATTCCAGATGTTTCTGCTGTTCTGCCCAGCACCTGAATTCATATTTGGATGGGTCAGCTACACCCAGTGGCGGGAAAAATATGCTTCTGGAATTTTCCTATATTCTACCCAGCACCTGGAATTGTTTCCTGATTGGCCACCAGGCCTCAGCGGCGGGAAAATTTGGATTTAAAAATAGCCCGTTTCGGCGGGTCCGATGCCAGCAGCAGCTTTTCCTGAGGACCAGCGTCATGGAGGATTTATTGAAGCAGCTAATTTTGAAGGCGGAATCGGTCGCCAGATAAGAATGGCTGAAGAAATGCCTGGAGCAGACGGAGCCGGAGACCGCACCTGAATCTTTGGAACATCCGGCGCTGACGATGTCTAGTTCCGCTGCCGGTGCTGACAAATTCCGGGAGGCAGCGCCGGAAAGACGCTCTCTGGACATGGGCTCAACAGATTTGCCACTCAAAAGAGCAAGAAGGAGCCGTCCAGCCTATTCTCCTTGGGATAGCAGCAGGCGGAGAGGCAGCGACGGGGGTGGTCTTGCAAATTCAAGAAGGGACAGGTCACTTCAAGTTAAAAGAAGGAGTCGGCGCGCTCCCAGTGATTCTACATCAGCAGCGTCAGCCTCTATTCAAAGCCAGCATGCGCCCTTTCCAGGCGACATCTTTTCCAGTTTCCCGACTTCGAACTACAGTGGATTATCGAAGGATATTTATGTGCAGCAAGAAAGAGTCAGATCTTCTGAAAATTTTATGCCAGAGATAAACCTGGATTTACAGCAAGATAGTCAACCATCCTCTGGATCTACCCAGGAGGCGACCTCAAGGAGTGGTGAGATTAATGTATCTCAGTCTAATACAAATGTTTTATTTTCTAAATGTATTCAATTGTTCAATGATTTTATGGCAAACACTTCATGAGCTTCTTCTCTGACTGATGTTTGGAAAAAAATCTACAACATCTTTATCTGTTCCAGTTAATTTACCTGTTAATTTACCTGTTCCAGTTATTGATTCAGTTTGTTCAAAAATTGTTTCACATGTTCCATTATTAAAGGTTTTGGTGTTGTTGAATCTTGTTGTAAAGAAGCCATTTCTTGCGAAGTTTCTCCATTGAGTTTTCACCTTAATAGTGCTATTAAAGAGCGTATTTGGAGAAAGGAATTTGTAGACCTTTTGTCATTGCTACCATATACGAAAGAGCAAATTTTGCGCAGTGACAAGGACGAAAAAGCTGATGAGGATAGAAAACGTACTTTGCCAAGATCATTTAACAATTGGTTGCAAGCTTTTGTGTTTTTTCTTCTGTGCTAGGCGAGCATTACCCCGATGTTCGGGCCTTTTTCAACATCTAGATATAATTTTAGAAGCTTATCGTAATTTTGGCGACTTAGCTTGGTTTCATTACGATGAGCTTTTTCGCCAAAAATTAGCGGTTCACCCTAATCTTAAATGGGCTGTTAAAGACATTGGATTATGGATCAACTTAATGTTGCCTCAAAGACCTGCCGCAATTAAGCCGCAGAATTCACAACAAGGTAATATGCGAAAAGGTGTTTGTTTTGCTTTCAATGAGGCAACATGTAAGTGGATGCAAAACTGCGACTATAAACATGAGTGCTCCTTTTGTGGGGGCACTCATCCCATGTCAAGATACTTTAAAAGAAATAGTACAAATCAACAACAGCTTAGCCTTAAAGGGATTATTTTTTTTTAAATCATATTGCTTTTAATATGATATTAACATCAATTTTATTTATTTGTGTTCTCTTGTTCTACTTTTTACTTTGTTCTTACTTTTACTTCTCTATGGGGGCTGCCATCTTTTTAATCTCTGTATGTGTCGATTAACGACACATACAGAGATGGAATACGGCACATACAACCCCATAGAGAATGCGAACAGGAGCCGTTCCATTCTCTGAAGCGTACGCCATCTGTGTGGGAACGGCGCATGCACCGCTCCCACACAGACCAAAACGAAGCTCGTTCGCAGAGCGAAAACCAGCGCCATTTTCATGTGGACCGGAAGCCGCTGCCGGACAGTAAGATGACGACTTCGACCGTGGCTTCCGGCCATATGTTCAAGGAAGTGAAGGCGCAAGGAATAGGAGCGGAGACGGCGGCGGCGGCAGGAGCAGGTCATTTATGTTCGTGTACGATGTGTGTATTATGTTCGTGTGATACTGTCGTCTGAGCACTGTATCTAATCCTCCTACACTGTGCAGTCGCTCAGAAAATGGCGGCACACAGTGTAGGAGGTTTGAAGATTCAACCACCTCCTTCTCCTGGCACTAGCCAGAATAAGGGAGGGGGGATTGTGTGAGGACACTAGAGAGAGTGTGACTACCCCAAATTTGCAGCATAAAGAAATGAGGTTGCTTTACCACATCGACCATGCTGCAATTTTGGGAACTGCTCCCTCTAGTGGCCAGCACATGGCAATGTTCTAAATTAGAATCAAATTTATAATATTTCCTGACTTGTGAAAAAATTAAAACAATGTGTAATCACTTCAATAATAATTGTTTAACTAAAAAAAAAATATAATTCTAGCGACACATTCCCTTTAAAGAGCAGCTATCAAAGAGCATGGACTCCAGTGGAGCCACTACAGGGAGAAAGCTAGTTTGATTTTTCATGGTTTTAGTGAAGGTTTTGAGATTCCTGATTATTTAGTCATAGGTGATTCTTAGATTAACAATTTAAAGTCGGCTGATCTTCATTTTAATATTGTTAAAGATAAATTAAAGAAAGAATTAGAATTAGATAGAATTGCTGGTCCAGTTAATTGTTTACCGTTCAAGAATTTTAGATTATCTCCGCTTGGCATATTCCCAAAGAAAGAATCTGGAGAATTCAGGTTAATTCATTTATCCTATCCTAATAAAAACTCTGTAAATGATGAAGTTGACAAAAATATGTCATCAGTTGAATATGCTTCTTTTGATCAAGCGGTGGTTTACTTAGGATTTGTGGGCACAGGTCTTTGTTGGCAAAACAGGACATAAAATCTGCTTTCAGATTATCCAAAAGGTTTCAAATCCTTGGGATTACAGTTTGAAAACGAGTTTTATTTTGATAAATGTCTACCAATGGGGTTTACTATGTCTTGCCGTTATTTTGAGGCTTTTTTCAGTTTCATTCATTGGGTAATTGAATCTGAAAGTTCAGTCGGAAAAATTCTTCACTATCTTGATGATTTTTTTATTTATAGGTCCTTATTACTCTGTTTTGTTCTCAGTTATTTACCTGTTAGTGACCGCCCCATAGTGTTTTTACGGCAGCCACTAACAGGCTTTATTCCGATGCATAGGCCTTTTTACGGCACTGCATCGGAATAAATAAACAGAGCAGGGAGCCGTCCTGGGGGCATCCCTGCTCAAACGTGTGGGATCGATATTAGTATCGATCTCACCCGTTTAACCCCTCAAAACTACTTTATTATTAACCACCAAAATACAGTAAAAAAGTTACACATATTTGGTATCGCCGCGTTCGTAATGACCCCCAACTATAAACTTATTACATCATTTAACCCGCACAGTGAACGTTGTAAAAAATAAAATTAAAAAACATGCAAAAGTTGCTGTTTTCTTTGAATCCTCCCTTAAAAAAAATGTGATAAAATGTGATCAAAAAGTTGCATCTACTCCAAAATGGTACAGAGAAATACTACAAGACGTCACGCAAAAAACAAGTCCTCATACAATTGCATCGGCGAAAAAATAAAAGAGTTATGGCTCTTCAAATATGGAGACACAAAAACAAATAATTTTGAAAAAAAGAGTGTTTTCACTGTGTAAAAGTAGTAAAACATGCAAAAACTATACAAATTTGGTATTGTTGCAATTGCAACAACCCACTGAATAAAGTTATTGTGTTATATATACCACACGGTAAATTTTGGACGCAAAAAAGTTTGTCGAAATTGCAGGTTTTTTTCTATCCCCCCCCCCAAAAAAAGTTAATAAAAGTTAATCAATAAATTCTATGTACCCCAAAATGGTGCTATGAAAAATTACAACTTGTCCCACAAAAAACAAGACCTTTTACAGCTATGTTGATGCAAAAATAAAAAAATGTATAGCTCTTTGAATGAGACGATGGAAAAACTTAAAAAATGGCTTTGTCATTAAGGTCTAAAATAGGCTGGTCATTAAGGGGTTAAATAAGTTTTTTGAAATTTCTGACTTGTTTGGTATTCCTGTAGCTAGTGATAAGACAGTTTATCCTTGTTTTAGTTTAGAAATTTTAGGGATCATTATTGATTCGGAAAAAATGTCATTTAGATTGCCTTTAGAAAAATTAGATAAAATGCGTTCATTATTAATATGCCTTATAACAAAAAAGAAGACGACTTTGAGAGAATTACAGTCTGTACTAGGTTTATTAAACTTTGCTTCCAGAGTTATTCCGATGGGAAGAGTTTTCTCTAAAGGACTGTATTTTGCCACTAGAGGGCTTATTGCCCCAGGTTCTCGCATAAGATTAACAAAACATTTGAAGGATGATTTAGGAATTTGGCTTGAGTTTCTCAGTAAGTTTAATGGCCATAGTTGTTGGCAGCAGGAATTTCAAGATTCTGATTCTCTCGCATTGTTTACAGATGCTGCAGGAAGCATAGGTTTTGGAGCTCTCTGGAATGGACATTGGTCAGATGAGCAATGGTCTTTGTCTTGGATTAAAAATGGTGCTGCCAAGTATATAGTTTTATTGGAATTATTTCCGGTAATTGTTGCTATAGTGATCTGGGGTCCTAATTATAGGAATAAAATAATTTTAATTAATTCAGATAATAAAGGCGTTTGTTTTGCTGTCAACACTCTGTCCTCTAAATCAGACTTCGTGTTTAAACTCTTGTGGCATTTAGTTTTATGTTGTATGCGTTTAAACGTTTGGCTAAAAGCATGTTATATTGAAGGTAGGAGGAATGTTATAGCTGACTGTTTGTCTCGTTCCCAGTGGGTGAGGTTTCGGGAGCTAGTGCCAGAGTCGGATCCTGTCGGAGAGCAATGCCCCATTCACTTATGGGATTTAATATGGGAGTAATTATGGACAGCGTTCATTGTTCTATTGCCCCTAGAACATGGGCTGATTATTCAGCCGCATGGAATGATTTGTTGCAATTTTGTAATTGTCATAAAATTGATTATTCAAATTCCGATGTGAGTTCTTGTCTGTTTTATTTATTTGAATTAATGAATAAAGGGTTCTCTTTTTCAGCCATTTCTAAAAAAAATTGGCAGTCATTTCTTTCTTTCTTCAGTTATATGGTAGTCAGCCTTTTTCTGCTTTCTTTCCCTTTAAGCAAGTTTTAAAGGGTTATATCCTTTAAAGGATAGGAGAAGACCTATTTCTTTTGAATTATTGAGCTTTAGAAAAAATCTGTTTTAATAAGTTTGAGTTGCTATTGTTCAGGTCTGCGTTTATAGTTGCGTTCTTTGCAGCGCTGCGTATCGGCGGGCTTGTGGCCGCATCCAAATATGTTGGTTCTGGTTTAGGAATAAATTATGTTAAAATTGAAGATGACGTTGTTTGGATTTTCATAAAAAAAATCGAAAACTTATTAATTAAGTCGAGGCTCCTTTGTTAGTTTATATAAATTAGATGGTTCCTTTCTTTGTCCAATTGTACATTTTTTTGGGGTTTTAAATATTTATGGTTATTTTATATTTTGATCATTTATTATTATTATTGGTAACCCTAAAGCATCGTGGCCTTTTTATCCACACTTTCTGTCTTGTGTGTATTTATTTTATTATGATTGGTATGTTACTCTGGAATTGTGTTTTGTGCCATCATGGCAGGGTCTCATGTGAACCTTTGTGTTTAGTCTGCAGAAGGAAGTGGTCATACATCTTGGCGTAGCTAGGTTCTCCAGTACCCGGGGCAAAGATTCAGTTTGGCGCCCCCCCAACCTCTTTCCCAACATCTCCTTCCCCCTCGCCGTGTTTGTTTTCTCTACCACTCAATGAGGTGTCATTTCTTTTCCACATTTTTTTTAATGTAACTCGAGCATAAAAACATTTGCACATTTTACAAGCAATATAGTTCTATACACAACACCAGAACCAAGCTCGGTACATAAATACAGCCCCAGCACAAATACAGCTCAATTTAGTGCAACCCCTGCCGTATAGGTGTGTACGGCGTAAAACTAAGGCTCCCAGCATGCCCTGAACAATAATAAGGATATGGTGGGAGTTGCTGTTTCACAAAAAATAAATCATATCATAATCATCTCGCTGCAGATCATACAGCGACTACAGTACTGATTAGAGGCAGAATAATTATTTACATTAAGTGACTCACCGGTGACGTCTCAGATTCTAGTTCTTTTTCTCCATCCGGTCCAGACCTATATTATGACTTCTCCCGGTCACAGACCATTTCTGCAGTTTGCCACTCAGATGTCTTCAGCTTCTCACTTTTCGAACATTTCTACACCTATAAATAAAGATAAAGTTCTCATTATACAACACACCGCGCCCCTAAATATAATAGCACCAAAAACTGCACCTCTAATTATAATAGCACCATACACCGTGTCCCATACACACACATTGTGCCCCCTATAGATAGTGCCTGCTATAGAGCCCCCTGTAGATAGTGCCCCCCATAGATAGTGCCCCCATATAGCCCACCCCTGTATATAGTGTCCCACAAATAGCTCCACCTATAGTACTCCACAGATAGCCCACTGCTGTATATAGCCCCCCCTGTAGATATAACCCACCCCTGTATATAGTGCTCCATAGATAGCCCACCCCTGTATATAGCTCCCCTGGCCCACCCCTGTATATAGTGCTCCATAGATAGCCCACCCCTGTATATAGCTCCCCTGTAGATATAGCCCACCCCTGTATATGGTGCTCCATAGATAGCCCACCCCAGTATAGAGTCCACCCCTGTATATAGTGCTCCATAGATAGCCAATCCCTGTATATAGCCCCCCTGTAGATATAGCCCACCCCTGTATATGGTGCTCCATAGATAGCCCACCCCTGTATATAGCCCCCTGTAGATATACCCCACCCCTGTATATGGTGCTGCATAGATAGCCCACCCCTGTATATAGCCCCCTATAGATATAGCCCACCCCTGTATATGGTGCTCCATAGATAGCCCATCCCAGTATATAGCCCCCCTGTAGATAGAGCCCCCCCGTAGATAAAGTCCCCCTGTAGATAAAGCCCCCCCATAGATAAAGCCCCCCCGTAGATAAAGCCCCCCCGTAGATAAAGCCACCCCCGTAGATAAAGCCACACACTTTTTTATTACAAAAAAATATTTATTCAAACTCACCTTAATCCCGCTCCCACGTCGGCCAGCAGCAATGGAGACCTGCTCTCTTCTGCGCAGGTCTCCTTGGGGTTGAACGAAGCGTCTATGAAAGGCGCTGATTGGCTGGGCAGGATGACTTTCCCTGTCAGTCAGTGCCTTTCATCGACGGAAGCGTGTTGACGCTTCCACTGGTACAAAAGAACTGACTAGCCGGGCACGGAACGTACCCGGCCATTCATTGCTTCTAATTGTACCTGTGTCCTATAGACACAGGTACAATTATAGTGCAGGAGGAGGTGGTGCTGGCGCCCCCCTGTAAGTTGCGCCCGGGGCACATGCCCCGCCTGCCCCCCCTAGCTACGCCCCTGTGGTAGGTTGTCCCAGCTATCTGGAGCCATGCTGACTGCAGTGCTTCTCACATTTGCTGGAGGGTGCATGGGGGAGGATCCATTGAGCAAACAAGACGATCGAGGTGGTCCCACAGATGCTCACTTGTGTTCAAGTCTGACGAATTAGGGGGCCCAGATTCCATCTGCCCTAGGGAAGAAAAGTAGCATGTATGGGTGGATGTAATCTGCATCAATGGATTCATACCCAAATCAGTTCAGAGTGCCTTTCACATGGATGAGTGGGCCCAGAGAATGCCATGAAAAAATTCCCCATAAACTAACGCTGCAGCCACTTCCGCTTGTGTTCTTCCAGCAAAGGTTGCAGGGTGTTAGTTCTATGATGTTTCTCGCCTGACACACCAACGTCCATCCATTAGATGAAGCAGAAAAGGTGACTCTTCGGAGAAGGCAACCTTTTGGTTCAATTCCGATACGGCCGTGCAAATTGAAGCCTTTTTTCCGATGTACCTTAGCATAGGAGCAGTGAACATCTGCTTCAGTGCCCCATACGCAGTAGGGTTCGCTGAACTGTTGTTTTAGACACACATCTGGTAGCCCCCTGATTGATTTCCACGGTGAGCTGCTCCACTGTAGCATGTTGTTCGGCCCTCGCCCCCTTCGTAGCCGACGTAGACCTCTCAGATCAATGACACGTGGTGCTCCGCAGTTTCCACGTCGGTTATTCCCAATGGTGCCATATGTCCACTCACGATATACTTTCAACACAGCAGCACGCAAACAGTTCACAAACTGCGCTGTTTGAGAAATACTGCCACCCTTGGCTTGAAAGCCAATAATCATCCCTTTTTGCAACTCTGATAAATCGCCCCTTTTACCCATGGCAACAACGAGTGATATGTGTTCAGACAGCCTATCGCACACCTTATATACCCATGGAATTGTGTAATCAAGGGTTATGCACCTTAGCTTCCCTTCTCTATACGTCTGCTAATGATTGGTTTCTCACAAAGTAAATGCTTGGTTTTGTTACAGCACCCCCTGCAGGTAAAACCAATCATAGTGGATAAAACACAAAAAACTGTTTAGGCAATGTTAAGGGCTAGGCTTAATGGGGGTTGCAGTGCCACACTGCCACACTGCCACCACCAGGTATATCGCTTTATAAGGATTTTTACAGCTAGTATTGAGTTCAATGCTGTATAAGTTCATATAATGTATACTCTCGTTTCACTCTCATTTTGCAAAGTGATATGGAGATCTGTATTAGACATACTGAGCTCCCACCTCTATAAAGATATTTTATGAAATTAAACTGAAGAGAACTATGGACCTGTTTTCAGTGAAATAAAATTACAAGTACACTTTAACACCTTTAGGCCTCATGTACACGAACGTGTTTTTGCGGCCGCAATTCACCCGCAAATTTGCGGGTGAATTGCGGACCCATTCATTTCTATGGGCCCATGCACACGACCGTTGCATTTCAATGCAAGTTATTAGTGCTATTGTATTGATAAGTCTCCCTCAATGGAAATATTCTTGTTTGTTTAGGATGGTCAAGGGGATAATGATATTATTTAAGGTGGTCTAGAGCAGTAAGGCCTCATGCACATGACAGTAGCCATGTGCACAACGGGTGATTGCGGCAGCGACGGCCGCGGAGTGTCATCCGTGGGCGGTCTGCAAATCACAAACCGTGCACACATTGATTTCAATGAGCCCGGACCACAAATGCGGCCCATATAATGACATGCACTATCTTTTTGCGGTCCGGGCTCGTTGAAATCAATGTATGCACGGTCCGTGATTTGCAGGCGGCCCACGGATGACACTCCGCGGCCGTCGCTGCCGCAATCACCGGTTGTGCACATGGCTACGGTCATGTGCATGAGGCCTTACTGCTCTAGACCACCTCAAATAATATCATTGTCCCCTTGACCATCCTAAACAACCAAGAATATTTCCATTGAGGGAGACTTATCAATACAATAGCACCAATAACTTGCATTGAAAAAAATAATGTTCAGATGCAATATATATCATGCACATTAGTGACCTTTTCTTGTGTGTCATTTACTATTCTGTTTAGGAGCATTATAGTGGTATTGTTCAAAAGCAACGCCATATTCTTCAATAGGTGTGCAGCAAGTAGGGCCTATTCTTGTTCTCTTTTTAACCCCTTCCCGCCGCATCCCTTTTTCAGATTTTCATTTTCGTTTTTACCTCCCCACATTCCAGAAGCCATAACGTCTTTATTTTTCCGTCGATATAGTACTATGAGGGCTTGATTTTTGCGGGACGATTTGTAGTTTTTCGTAGCACCATTTATTCACTGTTCAATTAAAATTAAAACAACATGTTAACTTTATTCTGTGGGTCAATACGATTACGGCAATACCAAATATATATAGTTTTTTCTATATTTTACTAATTTTACAAGCAAAAACCTAAGTGTAAAAAAGAAAATATATTTTGTGTCGCCAAATTCCGAGAGCCATAAGTTTTTTATTTTTCCGTCGATTAAGTGGTATGAGGGCTTATTTTTTGCGGGATAAGCTGTAGTTTTTAATAATAAAATTTCTGTGTAAATGCGACAGTTTGATCACTTTTTATTTTATTTTTTGCGGGAGATTAGGTGACCAAAAAATAGACATTCTGGCGTTTACAATTTATTTTTTTACGGCGTTCACCGTGCGGGTTAAATAATGATATATTGTAATAGTTCAGACTTTTGTGGACGCGGCGATACTAATTATGTTTATTTATTTATTTTCTTAATATGCTCTAGGGGGAAAATGGCAAAAGGTGGGTTTTTTTAACTTTTAATTTTCAAATTTTTTTTTACACGAAAAAAAACTTTATTGAACTCATTTTTACTATTTTTATTAGTCCCCCTAGGGGACTTCAACCAGCGATCATTAGATCGCTTGCACGATATACTGCAATACTAATGTATTGCAGTATATCGTGATTCTGACAGTCATCTATTAAGCCCTGCCAGAGGCAGGGCTTAATAGGTGTACAAAGATGGTGGACCTGGGGGCGTTCATTAAGCCCCCAGGCAGCCATAGCAACCAGAGCCCCCCCGCGCTGCGGGGGGCGCGATGAGCTGTTCGAGGGGGATGCCCCCCTCTTTCTGAGGATTTAAATGCTGCGGTCGGTATTGACCGCGGCATTTAACTAGTTAAACTAGCGGGATCGCGCTCGAGCGCGATGCCGCTAGTTACTCTGAAGTGTTGGCTGTAACATACAGCCGACACCGGCATCGTATGGAGCGAGCTCACTGCGTGAGCCCGCTCCATACTTCCCCTACCCGACTTTGGCGTATGAATACGTCAAATGTCGGGAAGGGGTTAAAAACAATGTGGTCTGTTATTTGAAGTCCCCCGTAAGCGGACTGCAGCCGCTGTTTACATTTATCTCACACATGCAGTGTGGTTTCAGAGTCCGCGTTCTGACCCTGTATTGAGACGATACACACGGTTTAGTGATACCAGTAGAATACTATAGGGACATTCAGATCACATTGGGTATTTTAATTCTAACTGTGTGCTTAATATTTAGTTCAAATAATAGTTATGTTTTATACAGATTAGGAAGTATTCATTTGGTACCTTGGAAACAAAGGCTAATTTATTTGCCTTAGGCAAATTTGGTGTATTTGTCATCAAGTAGGGCCGGCTCAAGGTTTATGTGGGCCCTTGGGCGACACAGACTTAGTAGGCCTCTTTACGAGGGAACTCACGTAAAATGGCAGAAAATGTCACTTTCTGCCACCATATAGACATTAGGCCCTGTTTATGCCACACAGCCCCCCTTCCTGGTAGTTCCACACAGCCCCCTCCCTGGTAGTGCCACACAGCCCCCTGCCTGGTAGTGCAACACAGCCCCCTACTCCCAGGTAGTGCAACACAGCCCCCTACTCCCAGGTAGTGCAACACAGCCCCCTACTCCCAGGTAGTGCCACACAGCCCCCTCCTCCCAGGTAGTGGCACTAGGCCCCTCCTCATATATAGTGACACTAGGCCCCCTCCTCCCTGGTAGTGCCACTAGGCCCCCTCCTCCCAAGTAGTGCCACACAGCCCCCCTCCCTGGTAGTGCCACACAGCCCCCTCCCTGGTAGTGCGACACAGCCACCCTCCCTGGTAGTGCCACACAGCCACCCTCACTGTAGGTAGTGTCTTTGGGGTTCCCTCTAGGAGTGGAATCACCAGCCAGACCATTGCCGCGCTCTGGCTGGGGAATCCGCTTCAGGAAAAGCCCCCTAACGTCACTATATGGACAGTGTTGTCAGGGGGAACCCCAGAGCCATCGTCCCGGGCAGAGCACTACTAGCACTCTGCCTGGGACCCCTGCTCCTGACATCACTGTCCATATATGGATAGTGATGTCTGAAGCAGAGCTGAAGTCCCGGGCAGAGCGCTAGTAAAGGCTCTGCTCCGGTACTCCGACTCTTGGGAAGCCCCTGACATCACTGTACATATAGTGCATGCAATTCTAATGTATTGCAGTACATCTTGATTTTTACAGGCTTTTATTGAGCCCTGCCTCTGGCATGGCTTAATAGCAGCACAAAGATGGCAGACCTGGGGGACTTTATTAGGCTCCCAGGCTGCCATAACGACCATCGTCACCATGCGATCCCTGGGGCGGCGGCTTAGATGATGCGGTCGCTATTGACTTTGGAATCTAAGGGGTTAAAATGTGAAGTGATGGCTGTAATTTACAGCCAACACCTGCTTAGTATAGAGTGGGCTCAGCCAGTGAGCCTGCTTAATTCTTCTCCTTCCCGGCTACGACGTAAGTGTACATCAAATGTCAGCAAGGGGTTAAAGTTCATTTTATCAAATTCTAAATAATCATTAAGTTATAATTGACACTGATTACAAACTTCAGTGCTTGAAATCTTGGCACTATACAGTGTGCTTAATGTTATATGCACTCACCCCTACATTTTTTACCTATGAATGAGCTGCACTTTAGCTGTGTAGATAAAGTTCAATGTATGAACCCCATCCATAGAATAAGCCTTATAGGTCAGCTGTCCCCATTTCTTAATCACTCATGTCAGTCCCTATCATCTGTGCAGCTTGTAATCTATTTTCCATATAACATGCACACTCTAGGGATATTTATCTTTTACTTGATGCAGACATTTTTGCTGGAGGCCCTGTGATTAGGTGGGTTAGTAAGTAATATTGTAGATTGATGAGAGGTTCTTTAACCATATACCATCTAATAGCAAAATTGATTAATCGATTTTATTTCTTTATCATTATTATCCAGACAGCTTTTGGTTTAAGATTAAACGAAGCGTATGAATAAATGTGAAAGTGCACTATAGATATTTTAATGTACTGATTTGTCTCTGGTCCAACTGTTATTTAACAGACTCATCTAAAATGTCAGGATCTAAATGTGCCTGGAGATGTTACGAGAAGGTCTCACTTGCACCCTAGCAGGCAGACAGAGCAAAAGGTAAAAATAACACATAGAGTAAATATAACTGGGCACAGTAAAGGGTACAGGGACATCTGAGCTTGTAATAGCTGACCGTCAGAGGTCTCCAAGGGCAGCTGTTATACAGAGAAGAAGGCAGGTACAGTACCCAACAATGCACAGAATGCCTTACAGAACCATTTGGCATTGGACAGATATCCTAAACTCATTAGAATGACATTCATAAACCCCATTCAACTGTTGAAGTGCAAAGTCCAGGAGATTCCCTGTGTTCCTAGACGGAGCTGTATGGGAACTGTCTAGGCCTCCTACAATGCTGATGAGTAGTCAGATATTGCAATAACCAAATAATCCAGATATTTACCTGTTAAAACCAAGCCAACAACACACATTGAAAGGAGAGTAACTAATTCCAAGAATGATATATTTTTTTCAGGGCATAGACTTTGTGTATAGACAACAATGTTCATTAATACATTGCAGATATCTATTTCACATAAGCATTATTCAGTTTCACATTTCTTAGAAGTTAATTTAGGCATTGATCACGTTTGTGCCAAGATGGACTATGCTATTTTAGTGCACTAGAATTGCATAACTGATGCGTTTTTTTAAAGTCAGTTATACATTCCAGTATCTTTATAACTTAAAGGGGTTATCCGGGGACCAAAAATTGCATTGCAATAATATACTTATGTATTATATATAGACATAAATATATAGACATATATGGACAATGACGTCGGCAGAGCAGTACTGGAGTCCCGGAGCATCAGCTGATGCTTTGCTCAGGGACTCTAGTACTACTCTGCCGATGTCATTGTCCATATATGGACAGTTACAATGACGTGGGCAGAAGTTGTGAAGTCGCCAGGCAGAGCATCAGCTGATGCTCCGGGACTCCAGTACTGCTCTGCCGACGTCATTGTCCATATATTTATGTCTATATATAATACATAAGTATATTATTGCAATGCAATTTTTGGTCCCCGGATAACCCCTTTAAGCTATAAAGATATATATGGACAGTGACGTGGGCAGAAGTTTTGGAGACCCCAGGCAGAGCATCAGCTGATGCTTTGCTCAGGGACTCCAGCGATAGGAAACCCCTGAATTGACCAAATATGGACGTCAGGGGCAGTGCTGGCGTCCCGAGCAAAGCACTAGCTGTTGCTCTGCTCGGGACTCAAGCAATAGGCAATGTGATAGCCCCTTTCGGTCATGTTCACAAACAGCACATGAAGCAAGAGCTCAGTCACGTGGGGCCGTGTCGTAGCGTCATCACTATTAGAAAAGCTCCAGCACTTCCTGAATAATTCATGAGGTTTATACTGCACCATTTAGTACAGAATTTTAAATGAAAGTATATTAGTAAGTTACTTAGTTTCACATAATATATATTATTGCAATGCAATTTTTGGTCCCTGGATAAACCCTTTAATGTTAAAATAGGAAGAGCCTATAAAATAAACAAAAGGTAATATCAACATAAAGGATATTAGCTCCTGCTAAAATTTGTATGATGGTTGGGGGACCCCATAACATATTCTACATCAGGGACCAAGAGCTTTGTTATGCCTATTTCCAGCAGGCAAACAATAAGTTCCCTTTAACCTGTGCCCCTCCATGTCTACTGACTGGCACTATCATCCAGTCCCTGTGATGTATTTCACTAAGTAATAACCTGGACAGATTCAAGTGGAGGTTAGAAAAACAGTCCAAACTATTCTAACGCCATAATAAACAATTGCAATTCAAAAAACATTTTCTACTGGAGTAAAATCACCCAATAAAGGGGTTATGTAGGGACTGAAAGGTATTAACAGTGTACTCACTGCAGTATGTGAGTACACTCTCTAATATACATTCCGGTCTCCTGTAGCGCTGATTAAGAGATTTTAATAGACCTTTTTATAGTGCTGCCAGGGGACCGGAAGTCTAGTTGCCCAGTCTTGCTTGATGACGTGACTCTTCATCATTTGACCAGTCCCGCTGTACTCTATGCACAAGCAATAGTACAGTGATTACATAGAGTACAGCGGGACCGGTCACAGAATGAAGAGTTGTGTCGTCATCAAGGAAGACTGTGCAACTAGACATATGGTCCCCCGCCAGCACTATAAAAATCTATTAAAATCTCATAATCAGCACAACGGGGCACGGGAATGTAAATTAGCAGTGTACTCACATACTGCAGTGAGTACACTGCTAATACTTTTCACTACCCACATAACCCCTTTAATATATTACATTTATTATTTGTTTGTGTGCATTGCTAACATCTGTCAGTTTGAAAATTTATTATGTTTGCAGTATCTTCCTCTTATATTATTAGAATTCTTCCCATGTTTAACCGTCCATAATACTGTATGTTCAGTCATACTCCAATTCCAGCAAATGAGTACCCTGTGATCTAAGCTTGAGTGCCAAGCAGGGGATGGGCAAAATATTTTGGTGACCGAGGCAAACATGTTAAAATGAACCCCCCATAACAGTGGCCACCATACTGAAAGCCACAGTGACAGCCACAGGGCCACCATATGAACAGCATTTGCAATGCCCCCCAAAACACTGACAGCAACAGTGCCCTATAAGTACTAGTCACAGTGCCCCCATGTGAATTTCAACCCTAATGCCTCACATGAATAACAGACACAGTGTCAGCCATAATGGCCAACCAATAACCACCAGCTACAATTCCCCCAGCAGTACTAGCCAACGTGCATCTGGTACCCACAATGCTCATCTTCACTGATGATGGGTTAGTTACGTGTGAGCAGTCTTACAGAGATAACTGGGCTACTATTGAGTGCCAGCGCGTCTGACTGTGCAACAGATAGATGCAACTGTCTTTTGACAGCCTCCTTGTTTTGTATGATGAGCCTCTTCCCCAGGCATAGGAGACGCATGCGTTCTAGGTAGCTGACCTTTATCTAAACCTGGCAGAATGCATAGCGCATTAAAATGAGACTGATGATAATAGTAACCATTGATAACAATCTCCATGTGCCACACCTGAATATACTGTGAAGTATACTAATGTTTGCAGTTTCAGAACATGGCAGACTGCCATAGTACAGTTTATCCCTATTGCCTTATGTTGGAGTCTCTAGATTGTTTTTTGTATGCTTGTAAGTTTTAACTTGTATAATAGTCTCCTGAAAAAGTCATTACTTTTATTAATGTTTAGCAACAAATAAGATTAGAGTATACTTACAGGTCGAAGACAAGAAAGAAGAATGTGTGGGACTCATAGCTGTCTTTGAGCTGAACTGTAATGAATCAACAGACAAATCTTTAGCAAGCATCAAGTGGTGGACGCAGGTAGACAGATTTTTATCATTTAAAGGAAATGTATATTCAGAAAACAGCATATTAGGGCCTGTACACACCAGCGTTGCGCTTCCATTGAGGGGTATCGTCGGAGGTTTCCATCATGTTAACCCCTCAACGGAAAGGCAAACGGAAACCTTATCTTCCGTTTCCCTCACCATTGATCTCAATGGTGACGGAAACGTTGTTAATGGTTTCCGGTTGTCACCGTTGTGACAGGGTTCCGTTGTTTTGACGGAAGCAATAGCGCAGTCGATTGCGCTATTGATTCCGTCAAAACAACGGAGCCCTGTCACAATGGTGACCAACGGGACTCTATTAGCCAGAGCGGAGAGCTACTGAGCATATAGTACATTCATTTTTTTTATTTATGGGCACCATGTACAGTGGCTGCTGCAGGGAAAATTTATGGCCAGACAAAACCTCACCTAGCAATATCAGCTAATTGCTCAAATATTGCTATATCCACATATGTTAAAAAAAAAACCTTTACATGTTGTGTCCTTACCTTTCCACATGACTATACTACTCATAAAGATGGTCACAGTATTTACGTGAAGTTACACACACGCTTTTACCTATTCAAGTCAATGAGTAAGACTTCAGAAAATATGTGCCAAAATTATCAGATTTTATGAAAATGCCACACGCCCCTAACACGATGCATTTTTGACTAGATTATGTGAAAGGGATTTTCAAAAATACTTTTCACTACAATGAAAAATCTGGGTGCAGCAGCAGTAAAATAGTTGTAAAAATTTTTTCTGTCCTTTGACCTTCAGATTATTTTTAAGGTTGTGGCCGTGATGTTGCACATATACATATTCACTTAGATATAATATATACCAGGGGCGTAACTAGGAAAGACTGGGCCCCATAGCAAACTTTTGACTGGGCCCCCCCCCTCCCCTGGGTGTCACACAACCTCCCCTTGTAGATAGTGCCTTTTTTACAGCCCCCCCTGTAGATAACGCCATACAGACCCCCACTATAGAGAACGCCATACAGCCCCCCCTGTAGAGAATGCCATACACCCCCCCTGTAGAGAACGCCATACACCCCTCTGTAGAGAACGCCATACAGCCTCCTCTGTAGATAATGGCATACAGCCTCCTCTGTAGATAACGCCATACAGCCCCCTCTGTAGATAACCCCATACACCCCCTCTGTAGATAACACCATACAGCCCCCTCTGTAGATAACCTCATGCAGACCCCCTGTAGATAATGCCATACAGACCCCCTGTAGATAACGCCATACAGACCCCCCCCTGTAGATAACGCCATACAGACCCCCCTGTAGAGAACGCCATACAGCCCCCTCTGTAGAGAACGGCATACAGACCCCCCTGTAGGTAACGCTATACAGCCTCCCCTGTAGATAACGCCATACAGCCCCCCCTGTAGGTAACGTTATACAGCCCCACTGTAGATAGCGGCATACAGCCCCCCATGTAGGTAATGCTATACAGCCCCCTGTAGGTAACGCCATACAGCCCCCCGTAGGTAACGCCATACAGCCCCCCCTGTAGAGAACGACATACAGCCCCCTCTGTAGATAACGCCAAACAGCCCCCCCTGTAGGTAACACTATACAGCCCCCCTGTAGATAGCGGCATACAGCCCCCCTGTAGATAGCGGCATACAGCCCCCTGTAGGTAACGCCATACAGCCCCCCTGTAGGTAACGCCATACTGCCCCCCCTGTAGATAACGCCATACAGCTCCCCTTGTAGGTAACGCTATACAGCACCCCTGTAGGTAACGCTATACAGCCCCCCTGTAAATAGCACCATACAGCCGCCCCTGTAGGTAACGCCATACAGCCCCCTGTAGGTAACGCCATACAGCCCCCCTGTAGCTAACGCCATACAGCCCCCCTGTAGGTAATGCCATACAGCCCCCCTGTAGGTAACGCCATAAAGCCCCCCTGTAGGTAACGCCATACAGCCCTCGTGTAGGTAACGCCATACAGCCCTCCTGTAGGTAACGCCATACAGCCCCCCCTGTAAGTAACACCATACAGCCCCCCCTGTAGGTAACACCATACAGAACCCCCCTGTAGGTAACGCCATACTGCCCCCCTGTAGGTAACGCCGTACAGCCCCCCTGTAGGTAACGCCATACAGCCCCCCTGTAGGTAACGCTATACAGCCCCCCCTGTAGGTAACGCTATACAGCCCCCCTGTAGGTAACGCTATACAGCCCCCCTGTAGGTAACGCCATACAGAACCCCCTGTAGGTAACGCTATACAGCTCCCCCTGTAGGTAACGCTATACAGCCCCGCCTGTAGGTAACACCATGCAGCCCCCTGTAGATAACGCCATACAGCCCCCCTGTAGGTAGCACTATACAGCCCCCCCTGTAGGTAACGCTATACAGCCCCCCCCTGTAGGTAACGCTATACAGCCCCCTCTGTAGGTAACGCCATACAGAACTCCCCTGTAAGTAACACTATACAGCCCCGCCTGTAGGTAACGCCATACAAGTCCGAGGTTTGTGATGGAGAACTTCAGGGGACTTTCGGTCCCCTGTTCTCCCTATCGCTGCCAGCGATCACACATGTATCCCCTATCTTGTGGATAGGGGATACATGTCTTTTGTAGTTACAACCCCTTTAATGGCAGAGCGGGGAGATACCTCCCTGCTCTGCCGTGGTGTTAAGTGGCGTCGCGCTGTAGTATCCATAGTGGCAGCTAGCGGAGCCTCCGGCCATGGTGGGGGCCCGTGCCTGCGGGCGACACGGGCCCCCTTATGCCGAGGGGCCCGTAGCAGCCGCTATGGCTGCTACAGCGGTAGTTACGCCACTGATATATGCAATGCATTTCTACATCATCAAAGTAAAAGTTGTTACTCACTGACATTCGGGTGTCCTGAGACCTTCTGCAATATATCAATCTCTTTGATGGTAGCATCTCGAAGCTCTTTTATTTCCTCTGGTGTCAAATGTTCACCAGTTATATCAATGATCTTGACAGCGAAGTCCTCCCTGGAGGGCTTGTAGATGCATCGACGTACCACACTGCTAACTCCTCTACGGAAAGTAAAAAAGTGTACCAAGAAATCCACAGAACATTATATGTATTTTTATATTGAACACACATACTTATCTATAATAGATATATATATACATATCTATTTAGATATATACTATATCTATATAGATATTTACACGGTTCAGCAATAAGATTAAAACCACTGACAGGTGTTGTGATTATCGTATTATAATGGCTACTGTCTAGGGCTGGGATAGATTAGGCGGCAAGTGCACATTTAATTCTTGAATTTGGTGTGTTGGAAGCAGGAAAAATGGGCAAGTGTAAGGATCTAAGCAACACACAAGAGTCAAATTGTGATGGCTACACGACTGGGTCAGAGCATTTTCAAAACGCTAGGTCTTGTGGAGCGTTCCCGATATGCAGTAATTAGCACCTACCAATAGTGGCCAAGAGAGGATAAATAGTAAACCGTCAACATGGTCATGGGCATCTTAGGGTATGTTCACACGCTTAACAAAAAACGTCTGAAAATACGGAGCTGTTTTCACGGGAAAACAGCTCCTGATTTTCAGACGTTTTTCGCAGCGTTTTTTTACAGCCGTTTTTGGAGCTGTTTTCAATAGAGTCTATGAAAAACGGCTCCAAAAACGTCCTGCACTTCTTTTGACGAACCGTCATTTTACGCGCTGTATTTAGACAGCGACGCGTAAAATAAAGGCTCGTGGGAACAGAACATCGTAAAACCCATTGCAAGCAATGGGCAGATGTTTATAGGCGTATTTGGGGTGTTTTTTCAGGCGTAATTTGAGGCATAAAACGCCTGAATTACGTTTGAAAATAGGCCGTGTGAACATACCCTAAGGCTCATTGATGCGCATGGGGATTTATAAGACCAGGCCACTTTCTCCAATTCCTTCATGGTCCAATTCTGATGCTCACGTGCCCATTGACGGTGCTTTCAGCAGTGGACAGGGATTTGCATAGGTACTCTGATCGGTCTGTGTTTACCTCACCAAAAGCTGCAAGCTGCGATGCACTGTGTGTTCTGATACCTTTCTATCATAGCTAGCTTGTCGTTTTTCAGCAATTTGTGCTACAGTACCTCTTCTGTTGGATTGGACCAGATGGACTAACCTTTACTCCTCACGCACATAAAAGAGCCTTTGGCCAGTTCTCCGGTTGTTCTTCCAACTAGACTTTTCAGAGAAACTTTTTCTCTATATGCACAGGGCAGGGCTGTGGGGGGCAAAATGTGGCCTTGTCCAATAATACAGCAACAGCTGCTATAATTACAGAGACCAGAGAACAACCTATCACTAACCTTAATAATTGGAGGGCCTTGATACAAAAATCCAGACCAGCCTGAGTTGTCATTGTTTTGAGGTTTTTTATTTAGTGTCTAGGTCCTTTTAATGTTTATATAGGAACACAGAAATAACAGAATCAAAATAGAAATACATGAAATGCATCATGTGTCAGGTTAGAAAATAAAAAGGAAAGTCCATAGTTTTATTTTCTAATGTCAGGGCACAAACAGGGCAAGTATTAATCTTGCATGGGTAATCCTTGGGGTAATCTGTCCTGCAATTGCTGCTCGGTTGTCATGTTTAAAGAGGTGGATTATTTCTATAGACATCTTTACACATATCCTGTCCATACGGAGAATATATAAACACGTACCTCATAAACACCATGCCAATGTCCTTATATCAGTCATTAATTAATTATATAATTATATTGGCAAGTTACAAACTATGGATCTTTTTAATATCAAATCTTTCAAACAAAGTTTTGAAAAAAAAAAAAGCAAAAGATCACCTTTTCTGATATACAGTATTTCGCTGCCATAATAAGTCATATACATGACATTTTTTTTGCATGGCCAAAGAGGGACACTTATAGGTCATTGTGTGAAAGATGCATTTTTTAAGGTTCAAATTGCATCAAATTGTGAAATAATATACAAGTTCAGGTCTAATATGCAGTTAGGAACCAGGCAGATGCTTTTCGGCGCAGTATAGCAGATTTATTTATACAAATCTATCAGGTCAAAAAGAGGGACAGAAAAATATGGGTCTAAAGTAGGTACTGTCCCTCCAAAAGAGAGAAACTTAGGAGGTGTGAATTTATAGCATGATACTTTTATCCTCCAAATAAGTCTTTACCTTCCCAGGATCTCTTTGGGCTCATATTTCTCATAAAACTCTTGAGAAGTCTGCCAATCAGGTAATTCATCTTCTCGAGTCATTTTTCTTTATTATTTCCCTTAGGAACCTGCAATTCAATAGGCCACATTTCATAAACAGCAGCATTGAGGGGTTAACACCTCCACTAACAAGTGGCAGTAGTAAAGGAGACTTACCTAATGACATTTCTATAAGGTCCTTTAGTGTACATGAAACTGAGTTATCAGCATAGTTATCAGCATAGCTGCACTGTGGCTGATTTCTGTGGTTTTCCCACAATTAACATTTATTACCTATCCACGGGTGATAACTGTATTATCGCTGGGTGTCCCACCAATCTCTAGAACGGGGGTACTGACCCCTGTTCCTTCTCACTGCACAATCGCAGAGGGGAGGATTTTTAATGAAGCGGCGGTCATGCATGTGCGCTGCCACTCCATTCAATGTCTATGGGGCCGATGGAAACAACTGGGCGCTAGTCGTGGGAACCCCGGGGATCATATATTTGTGGTTAGGTGATAAATATCCATTGTGTGAAAACCCCTTTAATATGAATGGTCATTTAGATCCACAAAAATATTTCTGTGACAACAATGAATATAGGAAAAATCAGAAAGTGTTTTTAGTAGTTGAGTTATCAGTGTTCATGATTTCAGTCAGTGGTGGGACAAACTTTCTTGGTGCCCAAGGCAGGGGTTTTACAATGTGCCCCCTCAACCTGACTTCAAGGTTACACTAAGTCCCTGGACGCCTGTCACACAGTGAAAATCTATTTGTTTGACAGTTGTGGTCCTCTTTGGCCCCATGCACACGAATGTGCTTTTGTGGCCGCAATTCCCCTGAAAATCCGCGGAAGAATAGCGGCCCCATTCATTCCTATGGGGCCATGCACACGACCGTGGTTTCCACGGTCCATGTATGATCCAGGCTCATAGAAAATGAACCGGACGAAGGCAGTTGCCGAAATGCGCGTCGGGTTCAGACGTCTCATCTCACACCTCCATCATGTCCACCGGTATGTTTCATAGCTCTTGTCCTGTATAGCAGCTATTGCCTTATTATGTCCATTATCTTTGGTTACCTTTTTCAAACTCCAAACATATCTGGTATGTAACACTGTCCTATAACATCGTTTATTCAACTTTCTGCGATCTATACTTACCTTTCATACTTATCCAGATATTGCTACAACCACTAGTACCATATTTTCGTACTTACCATATCGTTGTTTTTTGACATATCTGGCTCTCATCTGCTGTGATCTCAACTGGACACAGCTTCCACTGTGATCACACGCATTTCCTCTTGCTGCTATAATGTAAACTGCTTATATGTTGACACAATACTCATACCCGACCTTTTGACTGATGTGACGTCTTTTTATTGTGTGACTTATCCCCTATTCCATTTTTTAATTGTCTTATGTCTGTAATTCAATAAAATTTGTATATTTTTTCTAATATTGTGTGCCGTAGTCGATCATATTTTCTTGGTTTAGTCTCGTGTCAATCATTGATCGATGCACCAAGCATATCTTGGTCATTACCCAGGATTCAATATAGTGCATGTAATACAGTTGGCAATTATGCGTTACAGTTTACTGGTTACCTTTTCTTAGCACTACGTTTTATTGCATTCTGTCTGTTGGTATTCTATCGGTTTATATCATAGAAAATAATGGCCGCGGCCATGTGCACGGCCCGCGATTCGCAGATGACACTCCACTGCCGGCCGACCCGAAAATCACGGCCGTGCACATGGCTATGGTCGTGTGCATGAGGCCTTACCAATGCACATCGTATTCCGCCACCTACAGTAATATTTTAGCAGCTCAAACGCAGTGTCTAATTGGTTGTACCAAGAGTCTAATTGGTTGTACCAAGGGAACATTTTCTAAGAGTAAATTCACCGCCTGAAAGAACGATTAAAACGAGTTTTTATTGATGATTCAAATAAAATATGGCTCAAAAGGCCACTATGTCCAAAAGCAGGCAAAAGCAAGTGGTCAGCGAAAAGAAAAAGCGTCCAGGGGTGATGGTACATATATTCCACCCAAAGACCAGTTTCCCTAATTATGTAATAAGTATTCACTGCACCCCTGCCAAGGGTTTTCAATTGATCCTACGCGTTTCAGTATCACCAACAGCGTGATACATCATCAGGGATTTATTGAAACATTGAATTAAAATGCCGGATAGCACTGTATATGTGCTGATTTAGCCTCCTGGCGCGTGCACGACTCGGATGTAATGGCCGCACACGCGCCGGAGGAACGACGGACCTTTAAAGTTATGAGCCCGCCTCTCCAAAGTTGTCACAACGGCCAGCCGCCAATCCGCATTGAACACGACAGGTCTGACGTGCCAGAGGCGGCGAGCCCTCCTACCGCCGACCAATGAGAGCGCCTGGACGACAAAGCGTCCCTAGTAACCGTGGGGAACCACACGCGGCTCCATAGATACACGCCGGTAGTATACAGAACAAATAATGTACAGAGAAAAGATAGGTATCTGACATCCTAGCATCTACAGATCAGCAGTCACTGGATTGTAACCAAGAGAATGACAGTTGCTGACAGAGAATCTCAGAATAGGATTCTGATTAGAAGTGTTGCCCCGGAGCCGTCTCTCACGGAGACTAACTCCTAGTGTTTACACACGTTGCCTAGGCAATGCCTCACCCTGAGGCGAAACCTAGAAATCGCATCTCAGAAGCCCAGGTAAAAGAGACGCATCAAATCCCGAATAAACGGGGATAGACTAATGTTACTGGCTAACATGGAAATTAGTATGGAGTATGTCAAGTATTCTATGGGAAGCGGCAAAAGACAAGGCCAGCAAGGGCATTAGCTTTACTTACTCGCCTCCGAGATAACGCTATATAGCAATGCAAACCAATACTATAAACTATAAATACAGTGGCAGGGTCGCTAATTACGGGTCGCTTATTAAGGACAGGATGTTAACACTAAACACTCGGAGATATTGGTTTAGAGAAAACAAGAATATGAGATCTGCTCATTTAGGCCGTGGGGGTTAATGGTCTGCATTCTGAAGATCCATTCGGCCTCCTTCTGCAGAATCTTTTTATCCAAATCCCCACCTCTCAGCGGTGGCCTGACGTATTCAATTCCCTGAAATCCAAGGACCGTCGCATCTCCATTATGAAATGCTCACACATGGCGTGACACCGGGGTATCCACTTTCCTTCTGACATTCCCTATATGGTCACGGATCCTTCTCCTAAATTCCCTGCCAGTTTTACCCACATATTGCAGGTGACATCTACATGTGATAAGGTAAACAATCCCCTTCGTCTTACAATTAATTTAAGACCTATTTTCGAAGGTTTCTCCAGTTTTTGAGCTCTTGAAATTCTTGCTACACAGAATCGACATACAGGCTTTACACAATCCACATCTAAAGGTACCTTTCAGATTACTGTTCAGCCAGGTGCTTGGTTGGGCCTGCGGTTGAAGTCGATCCCTTAAATTACGCCCTCTTCTGTATGTAATCATCGGGGAGTGCCCTACCAGGTTCCCCACATCCGGATCAGCTTTTAGGATGCCCCAGAATCGTTTTAGAACCTCCCTAACCTCTCTATTTGCTGAGTCAAAAGTGCCAATGACCCTAATAGACTCCTCCTCCAATTTTTTGAGTTTTGGGTTCAACAGATTGTTTCTATTACAACCCAGGGCATTCTGATACGCCACCTTTAAGACATCCTTGGGATACCCCCTACGTCTAAACCTACCTTCAAGATCTCGTGCAGAGACCTTGAAGTCAGAAATGGTAGAGCAATTTCGACGCGCCCTAAGGTATTGTCCCTTGGGTATCCCCCGCCTCAGATTCAAAGGGTGCCAGCTTTCCCAGCGTAACAGGCTGTTCGTAGCAGTCTTCTTGCGATACATATTGGTTTGGATGATCCCTGAATCAGTCTTAGAAATCATGACATCCAAGAATGTGATTTTAGTCTCTTGAATTTCTGACGTAAAGAATAGTCCAAGCTCATTTGCATTCAATATATTAACAAACTCTTCAAAGTCACCCTTAGTTCCCGTCCAAAGGATCAAGACATCGTCAATAAATCTGATCCAGAGGAGGATACGTGATGACCATTTCTCCATAAGATCACTAAAAACAACCTCTTTTTCCCACCAGCCCAGATAAAGATTGGCAAAGGTGGGGGCACATGGGCTACCCATAGCCACCCCCCTTAGCTGGTGGTAAATCTTTTGGTCAAACAAGAAGAAGTTGTGTTCCAGAATGAACCTGAGCAGATCAATGACAAGCTCATTGTGGGCCTGATATTGTATCCCTTTGTCATTAAGAAAATATTCTACAGCTCTACATCCATGATTGTGAGGGATGGAGCTGTATAAGGATTCCACATCCAGGGAGGCCAAAAGGACGTCACGATCGCAGCGTATACCTTCCAATCTTCTCAGCGCATCCATGGTGTCCCTCACATAGGATAGCAGGGAGACCACGAATGGCCTGAGAATCTGGTCGAGGTATAGGCTGACATTTTGCGTTAGACTGTCTATCCCTGATACAATGGGGTGACCTTTGAGAGGGGTCACCCCCTTATGTATTTTAGGGAGATTGTAGAATGTTGCCATCTGTGGATGCTCCACAAGCATAAACTTCATTTCTTTTTCACTAATAAGGTTACACAACCTAGCTGGACCAAGGATATTCTTTAAATTATCTCTGAACATGGTTTTGGGATTACTGGTAAGCACCCTATAGCAGAAGCGAGGGGCAAAGAGGTCTCCTGTCAGATGGTCAAGAAAACAAAAGAGAATGACTCCAATCAGAAGACATCACCCGTGAGTCACTGGATTTAAAGAAAATTTGTCACCTCTCCTGACATGTCTGTTATAGGAAGTCCTTGTATTCCACAAAAAGTCTCCGTGTAGGCCAGGACTAATAGACAAATGGGTGTTACCATTTCCCTTGTCAGGAGGATGTGTCCCTACACAGTGTGATGCTGTCAGCGATGGTTGGAGACTGCCAGTATGTAGGGATACAGCCCTTTGACAAGGGGAATCGTAACACCCATTTGTCAATGCTCGCACAAAAAGGTGGTGTTGACTACAGACACGGTGTGGCAGGGCGATGGTGGAGAAGGGGGGCCCAATTTTGGGGAACAGCCCACAGCCTATGGTCTACTTAATCCATAACTGTCTACCATTTATCTTGGGGGTTAACCATACACAGTAGCTTGCTTTATATTATATTTTACTTTATAGATTTGAAGACAAGCTATATCTATTACACGGTCATCATCCTGGTCATCATGCTTCTCATTTATTATGTTAATATAATTGTTACATTATTGACCATCCTGTGTTTTTACCATTCTTTTGACACAGTACTTTTTTCTTCTCAGACTCACAGACTCTCTGAATATGTCCAGCTTTGTTGCATTTTCTGCATATGGCCCCTTTAAATCTATATGTGGCGAAAAACTCCCTCCACAACGATAACCGGGTTAATTCTGTTTTTACATCTTGTTTAGTCATTTGTGTCAGCTTATTTACGATCACCTACCCTCCTGACTGCGACCAGTGTATCTCTTTCTGCTGTCTTCTGCAATCTTCAATGTTAAACGAGGTACTGTTAGGGTGCATTAACATGGGTTGCAAACCGTACCATTTAATTAAAAAACAGAACTATTTTGGCCACAATTACGACTCCACATCTGAACTAGAGAGTGGCTGGACTTCTAAGCTAACCACCATCACTGTAGCTGTCTAGAAATATTTTCCAGGGGATTTGAAGGCTATGAAGACCTTTGAAAGGCAAAAAATGTTTTAAGAAAAAGGTGTATTAGTGTGTTTTGTGTAACTTTGTAAATACTTTTTTATTAAAAATTTGTTTTACTTATTTAGATACAGCTCCTATGTATTCTCTTTACAGAGCTGCTGTATCTAGCGCTTTTCACTGAATCCGTCAGTCCCGTGAACCTAACGGCTTCAGTGACAGCTGCTTCTGCGTGTTTCTGACACACCGGATCCACCTGTACTCTATTACATCTAAGTTCAAAACTTAGTTGTGATCATTTACAGGTGGATCCTGCGTGTCACAGAAACGCAGAAGCAGCTGTCACTGAAGCCGTTAGGTTCACAGGACTGACGGATTCAGTGAAAAGCGCTAGATATGGTCACTCAAAAACACACTGATACACCTTTTTATTAAAAAATGTTTTGCCTTTCAAAGGTGTACATAGCCTTTAAGATGTACCGTTTTAATATTATCTAAAAATAAAAAAACAATGAAAAGTGGGAGCTTGCACCCACAATCTCTTACTTATGAGCACTACCATTCTAACTGCAACAAAAAAATAAAAATACCCATGTTCCCTTAAAAGTCTATTCTAGATGCTTTCTTTTATAACAGGTCAGCAGGCTTCATGGGGAATTGTATAGTACCCATCAACATATATGTAGACATATCTGTATTGTATACAATAACTAAAAGCGAAATGCATTTCGCAGTCAGCTTGAAAAAGCTGACAGCGTTTTTTTAAGCTGACGGCGAAACGTGCGTCGGGGCTCAGTGGTGGTCTTTTGTTAAATAGGGGCACAATATGCAACAAACTGGTTGGTAATGGTTGATAATTTATTTCTGATAATTAGACTTTCTAGGATTGCACTTTTACGCAGTAATTTACTGAGTGTATGATTTTATACAGGACAGTCAATTTGTTGTATTTATAATAATGATTGCACTATTACTATGTGTATTGTGATTCCCTGACGACCACCATGTTGTTTTAATTTGTATGTCCTATTTTTAGGTCTTGATTGCCAATAGATTTTTAACTTCTATCTAATAAAATATTTTTGTATGGTACATATTGTGTACTTTCATTTATTGTATAATATACAGATGTCTACACATATGTTGAGAGGTACTATATTCATGAATTTTTATGCCCAGACAGTTATAGGTGTTTTTGACCTAGATTAGTATAGGTATTAATGTAATTCATAGGGAATTTTAGACTGTGCAGCAGGGCATAAGTCTCCCCCCATGGCACTCAGTAACACTTTCACCCTCTTCTCAGCAACAATTAGCAGTGAAATATGGTTCAAGCTGTTCAATATACATCCCATCACATGAAGAAATAGGAACTATTTATATTATTTATTTAGCAGGTTCTTGTCTTCCTTGTTGCTATTGTAGTGTTCTTAGTCAGGTATATTATTGTGTTATAACATAATACATGCACAAGTCGCATTTACAGGAACCATTAAAGGTATTGGGCACTTTAGGGCTAATGTTAACCAATGTGTGTTTAAGATTAATATATGCCACTTACTAATACATCGTTCTGCTAAGTTCTGAGTCATTTACTATATCGGTGAAGACATATCTGGTCACATGCCACGAACAAGGGGGCATCGCTTTACCGATATAGCAAACGGCGCAGAACTTGAAAAAAATATGTATAAGGGCCTGTTCACATCACCGTCCGCTTTCCATTCCGCGGTTCAGTCGGAGGTTTCCGTTGCGTGAACCCCGCAACAGAAAGTGAAACCACAGCTTCCGTTTTAGTCACCATTGATATCAATGGTGACGAAAACATCGCTAATGGTTTTCGTTCATCGCCATTCTTGCAGATTTCCATTTTTCCAACGGAATCAATAGCGCAGTCGACTCCGCTATTGATTCCGTCGTTAAAACGGAAACCTGCCGGAATGGTGACGAACGGAAACCATTAGCGATGTTTCCGTCACCATTGATGTCAATGGTGACTGAAACGGAAGCTGTGGTTTCACTTTCACTTTCCGTTGCGGGTTTCACCCGACAGAAACCTCTGACGGAACCCCGGAACGGTGATGTGAACAGTCCCTAAGTGCCATGTATTTATCTTAAACATACATTGGATAACATAAACCCCTTTAAAGAAGCTCTGTCACCAGATTATAAGTGCCCTAATTCCTACATAATGTGATCGGCGCTGTAATGTAGATAACAGCAGTGGTTTTTATTTTTGAAAAACGATAATTTTTTAGCAAGTTATGAGCAATTTTAGATTGTTTCTTAACCCCTTAATGACCAGCCTATTTTAGACCTTAATGACCAAGCCATTTTTTACGTTTTTCCATCGTCGCATTCCAAGAGCTATAACGTTTTTATTTTTGCGTCGACATAGCTGTATAAGGTCTTGTTTTTTGCGGGACAAGTTGTATTTTTTAATAGCACCATTTTGGGGGACATTATTTATTAACTTTTATTTGGGGGAAATAGAAAAAAACCTGAAATTTCGCCACTTTTTTTCGCGTCTTAAATCTACGCCGTTTACCGTGTGATATAAATAATACAATAACTTTATTCAGCGGGTTGTTACGATTGCAACGATACCAAATTTGTAGAGTTTTTGTATGTTTTACTACTTTTACACAGTAAAAACGCTTTTTTTTCAAAATTATTTGTTTTTGTGTCTCCATATTTGAAGAGCCGTAACGTTTTTATTTTTTCGCCGATGCGGTTGTATGAGGGCTTTTTTTTTGCGGGAAGACTTGCTGTTTTTATTGGTACCATTTTGGAGTAGATGCGACTTTTTGATCACTTTTTAATCACATTTTTTTAACGTTTTTTATTACATTTTTTACGGCGTTCACAGTGCGGGTTAAATAATGTAATAGATTTATAGTCGGGGTCGTTATGGATGCGGCGATACCAAATATGTGTAACTTTTTAAATTTATTTAGTTTTTTTAATAGTAAAGCATTTTGTAAGGGGAAAAGCTGGGTTTTTCATTTTTTTTTCACATTTTTTTTTAAATTAACTTTATTAAACTTTTTTTTCACTTTTTTACTAGTCCCACTAGGGGACTATAATATGCGATTCTGCAATCGCTATTATAATACACTGCAATACTTTTGTATTGCAGCGTATTACTGCCTGTCCGTTTAACACGGGCAGGCATCTGCTAGGTCATGCCTGCGGCATGATCTAGCAGGCATTCACTCCAGGCAGACCTGGGGGCCTTTATTAGACCCCCGGCTGCCATTGGAGACACAGACACTCGGCGATCGTATCGCCGGGTGTCGGTGGGGGAGAGAGGGAGCTCCCTCCCTCTCTCCAAAACAACTCAGATGCGGTGCACGCTATTGTGCACCGCATCTGAGCGGTTAAATGGGTGAGATCGATACTAATATCGATCTCAGCCGGCAGAGCAGGGATGCCCCCAGCCCTCAGCTGTCTCTGGCAGCCGAGAGCAGGGAGATTTGACAGCTCCCTGCTCTGTTTACTTATTCCGATGCCGCGACGTAAAAAGTCTATGGCATCGGAATAAGGCCCGTTAGTGACCGACGTAGAAACACGATGGGCCGGTCACTAACGGTCAAAAGTAAAAACACGCCCAGTTGGTCTTTAACCCAAGTGGGCGTTGTAAAGAATTGTATGAGGCTGACCAATCAGTGACCAATCAGTGTCATACACTTCTCATTGTTCCAGCCCATTGTTACAGTGTGATTGTGCAGTGAAAGAAGCTGGGCTGGAACAATGAGAAGTGTATGAGGCTGATTGGTCACTGATTGGTCATCCTCATACACTTCTTTACAACACCCACTTGGTCAAAAGTAAAAACACGCCCAGTTGGTCTTTAACTGGTTGCTGACACAGGACGAGAATGCTAAGAGGTGGGTACTTCGCGCATTAGGACGAGCATTCTCGTCCCGTGTGACAGCCGCCTCTGACAGCGGAGAGGAGAGAAACATTTCTCCGCCGTTAACCCTTTGAACGCCGCATGAAAGCTGATTGCGGCGTTCAAGGAGGGGGACTGCACTTTGATCGCGTCACAGAAGATAACTGTGACGCGATCAAAGCCCACAACTCATATGGCCAGACGTGCTTGGTGTCCAGGTGTCCTATCCCACCAGTATCATGTCCTCAACAGGTATTTTGTTCTATTTCTAACTGCCTATAGCTTGTTTCTGATTAGGTCTCCATTATCTTAAGCATGGTTGCTATACTTTATTGTTTGGAGGGATCTGTCAGTCTGATACTCATATATATGATATAAGCTATTACTTACCTGGGATGTGATTCTCTATTGGGAGGAATTATTCTCTATATATAACTATTTTTGATACTGTATTTTGTGAACCTGGTACACTTTCTTTTAATTATTTTTTATATGTCTATAGTATATACTTGGGAGGGGGTTAATTTTGTATGTTTTGTATTTATTGATGTTTAATAAAGTAAAAAAAAAAATATTTTGATATAATATTATTATGTCGAGATTTTTCTTTTCGCTTTAATAAAATAAAATCATATGGCCAGACAGCCCAGGTTCCATTGAAGGACCCCAGGGCTGTCTGAACATATTTCCTGTTGTTAGGGCATACTGAGGTATCCCCTAAGAACTGCCTGTGTACAATCAGTACAAAGGCTAATATACTGGCATATAGATCTATGTCAGTACATTGCAGTTAGAAAATCAAAATCAAAATGATAAATCCATTTATGGGATTAAAAAAAAAAGTTAAATGAATGTAAAAAAAAAATAATGATAAATAAAAAGTTAAAAAATACACAGAAACACACATTTTTTTATAATAAACTTTTTAAAATAATAATATAGACATATTTGGTATCGCCTTACACCGTAACAACCTGTACAACAAATGTATAACATTATTTATGATGATCGGTGTATGGTGTAAAACAAAAAATATTAAAACTGCAGCGGAACTGCTTTTTTTCTGCAATTTCGCCAAAATAAAAATGTATAGAAATTAAACGATAATGTATTTGTACCAAAAAATGGTACCTACATAAAGTACAACTCGTCCCGCAAAAAACAAAGTCTCATACAACTACGTCATACAAAAAAATAAGAGTTATGAGCGTCGGGATGCAAAGAGGGAAATCGAAAAAAATTGCTCTGTCCTCAAGGCCAAAATTGGCCGTGTCCTTAAGGGGTTAAGAAACTAAATCTAAAATTGCTCATAACTTGCTCAAAAATGAAAGTTTTTCAAAATAAAAACCACTGCTGTTATCTACATTACAGCGCCAATCACATTATGTAGGAGATAGGACACTTATAATCTGGTGACAGAGCCTCTTTAACTGACAAAACGAGGCTAAAAGCCTGTTCACATCAGCACTGACTTCCGTTTAGTATTTTTGTTCATCTGTTCCGTCAGAGGAGAAGATGAACGGAAAGCCAATTTTTTTTGTTTCAGTTGGTTTCAGTTTGCCTCTATTCCGCTAGGTTTCCGTTTTGTTTTTTTACGGAAAGAATAGGATAGTCGGCAGCACTATAGTTTTCGTTAAAAAAACGGAAGCCAGTGCTGATGTGAACAGGCCTTTAATAAATCAGCAACAGCAAAGTGAAACATGGATTAGGATACTGAATACTAAATCAATCCATGCCCTAATGTGTACGTTGCTAATACAGGATGTACGCAATACATTATCTCATACATACTGTATAGAATACATTACAGTGAGAAGGTATTATCTTTTCAGAATGGCATTATGTATCTATCAATTAATTAATGCAAAACAAGTTTTAGTGTTGCAATATGTCAAAGCTATTATATAGCTTAGATAGAGAATCGCAGAAAATAGTTACAAGTTAATTTTGATAATCCTGCCACAAAACAGCAGTCATTTTCCTAGGAAACAAAGATTTGTATGGCGAGTGTTACATTGTTTGTCCACACAACATAAATTAGCTGTGGTAATACCAGACAGACATTCCTGCTATGTGAAGTATTGCAAGAAGAACATCAATTGTTTGTCTTTTCAGCAGCATGTTTACCCAAAAGGTTAAAAATAAGAATGAGCGTAATAAGATATCTACACGCCACATCTTTGCTCTATCCTGAAGTATGTGACTTCAAAGTCAGTATTTTTGAATATCCTCTTACCTTTTTATTCATGACAGAATTGTTCTCCTGGTGAATTGCCTTGAATTGTTGAAGGTTGTGACAATATGCTTCAAAAACCCCACAGATCTTACTAAAGTCTCTTTTCCATATTCCGCTCTTGATGTGTGACTAAGCTAGATGTTTATGCAGAGAGGTTTTAAATGTTACATAAATAGTTTCCTAAAAGGATGTTACATAATTTATGTTCTTGAGAGTCGAATATGGTAAGGAGGCGGTTAGTCAGTAAGAGACTTACAGCTTCTTCTATTACACTTCTTTATGACTATGAACCACACAATCAAATTGTATTGTCAAGCCAATTAACACTTATACACTGGACCCAAAGAGTACCAATGTAGGTCATTTAGAGTACCAATGTAGGTCATTTAGAGTACCAATGTAGGTCATTTAGAATACCAATGTAGGTCATTTAGAGTACCAATGTAGGTCATTTAGAATACCAATGTAGGTCATTTAGAGTACCAATGTAGGTCATTTAGAGTACTAATATAGGTAAATTAGAGTACCAATGTAGGTCATTTACAGTACCAATGTAGGTCATTTACAGTACCAATATAGGTCATTTAAAGTACCAATGTAGGTCATTTAGAGTGCCAATGTAGGTCATTTAGAGTGCCAATGTAGGTCATTTAGAGTACCAATGTAGGTCATTTAGAGTACCAATATAGGCAATTTAGAGTACCAATGTAGGTCATTTAGAATACCAATGTAGGTCATTTAGAGTACCAATGTAGGTCATTTACAGTACCAATGTAGGTCATTTACAGTATCAATATAGGTCATTTAGAGTACCAATGTAGGTCATTTAGAGTACCAATGTAGGTCATTTAGAGTACCAATATAGGCAATTTAGAGTACCAATATAGGTAATTTAGGGTACCAATGTAGGTAATTTAGAGTACCAATGTAGGTAATTTAGAGTACCAATGTAGGTCATTTCGAGAACTAATATAGGTAATTTAGAGTACCAATGTAGGTCATTTAGAGTACCAATATAGGTCATTTAGAGTACCAATATAGGTCATTTAGAGTACCAATATAGGTCATTTAGAGTACTAATATAGGTCATTTAGAGTACCAATGTAGGTCATTTAGAGTACAAATGTAGTTCATTTTGAGTACCAATGTAGGTCATTTAGAGTACCAATATAGGTCCTATGAGTACCAATGTAGGTAATTTAGAGTACCAATGTAGGTAATTTAGAGTAACAATATAGGTCATAATGAAGGACAGTTAGAAAATGAATGCTTATTCTTTGTTAGGATGGAAACAAGCTAGCTAATCCTTATGAACTTTATCATAAATATTTACAATCATCCTTAGCAAAAACAATACTAATAGTAGTGGTCAAATGTAGCTCTATAAAACAATAGGCCAATACTAGAAAGTAGGGCTGGGTGATTTTGGCCAAAAATAAAATCTAGATTTTTTTTTTTTCACCACTTTGGGCGATTTTCGATTTGAATCTCGATTTTCTTATTTTTTCCCGTTTTTTTTTTATGCTGGCGCTGAGTGGGTACTTCGGGGCGAGATTATATTATAGTGTCTGAGGTCTGCACAAGACCCTGTGCAATACCGGCCCCACCATGGGGTTTTAATAAATGACATTAAGGCCGGACTCACACGACATTGATTGGACTGTAAAAAATGGTTCGTGTGTCCGCCGGATTTCCCAGCCTGATCATGGTACATGTGACCGGGACTCCTGACATCATAGACATTTAGGCTTCATTCACACGACAGTAAAAAAAAAAATGGCCATTAAAAACTCATCAAATGTCAGGTTTTTATGTGTATTTTGCATCAGTGTCTCCAAATTCTGATCTATTTCCAGTCCGTCTGTCCGTTTTTCATGTCCGTTAAAAGAAAGGATGGATTTAATTTGTCAGGGTTTTTGTATTATACCCCTGAAAACAGCAGTGCCCATGTAGATAGTGCCACAATGTCCCTGTAGATAGTGCCCACATAGTGGCACAGTGCCCACATACAGTGAAATAATGGCACAGTGCCCAAATATAGTGACATAGTGGCACAGTGCCCACATATAATGACATAGTGCCAGTGCCCACATATATTGACATAGTGCCACAGTGCCCACATAGTGCCACCCCACAATATAGTGCCACAGTGCCCATGTAGATAGTGCCACACACCCTTGCAGATAGAACCCACACCCCCCATGTAGATTGCAGCACCCCTCCTCCCTTATAGATAGCAACCCCACATTAGGTCTCACCCACACCCCCCTTATAGATCGACGCACAATTTACTGTCTATATGACACTACATTACAACCTGTAGATATAAAATGCAGAGACATACCTGAGATATGCCCTAGCTGGGATTTAAACTGGACAGGGCTGGCAGTGAGATGACAAATAGAGCCCCCTCTCTTTGTCAGGACCAGGATCATTAGTACTGGAGGGCACCTGTCAATCATAGTCATGCTCCAGTGGGTAATCGCGCTGGCACAGCTTCTTTGCACCGCACGATAACGTACATGTATGTTGGGATGCGGGAGGAGGACCCTTCCTGCGCCATTCATGTTGTAACGATGGGTGAAGGGGTTAATTACATCTGTGGTGGTGCTGTAGAGAAATTGAACACTTACTGCCAGGTTTCTCCAAAGATAACAGCTGATTACTGGGGGCCTAGCAGGGGGGAACTTTATAAACTGGTTATTGCTAAGGGACCCTTCTAATAAGTATGTATTACCCAAAGCGGACATCCCTTTAAATTATGTTTGACCGCATCCATGGCACCTATCATCATGGCAGATTCCCTTTAACCTATATGTCAATAAAGGATTCTGCAAAAGGAACAACCAATCAGGTCTCTGCTTTAATTTTTCAAAAGGCCTATGAAAAATAAGAGGTGAAATCTAATTGGTTGCCATGGGTTTAATAATATTTATTGAATTGAGCACACTTTGCAAAGTAATCTGCATAATGACTAATTTCCTTAAGTATATGTCCACATGTGGCGGATTAGCTGCGGATTTTCTGCAATGGATTTTATTGGGGGAAAATCCGCAGTGTATTATAATAGCAGTAGAGTGTATGAGATTTCACACGGTGCGGAAAACATCCGCAGAGAAACCGTTCATAAATTGACCTGAGGTGTGGTTTTTAATCCTCAGCATGTCAATTTATGCTGCGGAATAGCTGCTCTTTTGTTGCGATTTTTTTCTCATTAATTTCAATGAGGCGGTAAAACCTGCAACAAATAGCAAATGTTGCAATTTTTGGGACGGAAAAGCTGTGATTACACTCCAAATAAATGCAAATCAGAAAATAAACTCTTTCTTCTTTTGTAATAAAAAAAAAGCCAATACTTTCCTCCTGGGCGTTGTTATAGCGACATGTCCCTCTATTCTCCGTACAGCCCACCCTCCCGGGATGATGTTTCAGTCCATGTGACGGCTGCAGCCAATCACAGGCTGCTTTGGTCACATGTACCGCAGCCTCATCCTAGGAGGCCAGATTGCAGGAAGAACAGAGGGACTCGTCGCTATGACAACTGCCCTGGGGATAAGCATTTTTTTTTTCATTTTTTTATCATCACATTTTTCCGCTGTGGGGATTCCGCCCGAAAAACGGCAAATTTGTGTAGTTTTTCGTCCGGAGTTCCCTGTGGGCTCTAGGATGGATACGCTGGTACTTTTACGCAGAGTACCCGCCCCATGTGAACATACCCTAAGGCAGATTTCCTTTTGTTTTAATAGAGAGCATCCACGGATTAAGAATGCATAAATAAAACCCTTAATGCAATCTACAATGGTTCAGAAATTAAATCTACTACAGCCCTGCACGTGTATTGTTAAAACCACGCAGCCAGTAGTTTTGATAATAATACTAGAATTAGGGAACTGCTATTTAAGCACCTTGCCTTCTAATATATTTGTGTAGGTTGACTAAAGGTAAAGTAGTGGTTAAGAGTAGATCACAATCTACAGATAGATCTCAGAGCAGAGGTGAGTAGATTTTGATCCTAGACCACCTATACACTGCTACCTGTTTTGTGGCTCTGAGACGACCTGACTGCTAAGATGTGATCTAACACAGAGCAGGGCAGAGGAGCATGAGTGTAAAAAGTAACTGCTAACTCACCGCAGCATTGCTTGTAGAGGATAAAATCGTCATAATCCGGTGTCGTACGCCTCTGTATGAAATCTAAGGCTTATGGAGGTATATTATGCCCTATAGACTGCTATGGGTGCCATATTACAACGTTGTTCCACTTGGAGGTTAGACAGTCATAAAACGACCATTTTCATGAGCTCTTAATCTAAATTACGACAGCCAACTTAGAGGTAAGGCTATTCACTATGTCCTATTTTTAGTACTATAAACTGAATACAAAACGACACAATCAAATTAATATAATTGTAGCAAATACAATGCTGACATTTTGTTTGGAATGGAAAAATAATAAGACACTACTGAGGTTATTTATCAACGTAAACAAAATAAAAGGAAAGCTGCTGGAGATAACAATTGCAAATACAATCTGTCTCATGGGAGAAAGGGAACAGAATGACTGGCTCATAGGCACATAGAAAACTGGCTCTGACTAAATCCTTTTCTTCTAGGGAAACCAGAGCAGCAGCTTCCTGTATGTTTTCCTATAAATCCTCTTACCTTTACTGAAGTGGGGCCCTCCAGTGTTCCTCTGAGAATGTTCCCATGTACACTAGCAGCAAACAGCCAGGATCCAGCACGCACATACGCTGACGGAGCTGATGATACTCTGAGCTTGTGTTCTGTACACAGCAGATTTAAGCAAGTGGCTTGCCAAAAATACATTGCTATTCACCCTGGAATAAGCCCAGCACTCCCAAACCTCAGCATGTGCTGCTGCTGAACCGCCTATGTCCCTGTTATATAGTCAGATCAACATGTGTGACCTAGGCTAAGGTGAATAACAATCCAAACTAGTATACAATCCGTGATACAACACAGCTCCCTTCAGTTTTATAGGCTCTATCATAGCTGCTGCATTGCAGGCATTGCCAGACTATAAAATAAAAGAATCTCTGCTACTTATTAAAGGGGCTATCTGGGAACCGAAAAGTATTAGTAGTGTACTCACTGCAATATGTGAGTACACTGCAATAATACATTGCGGTCCCCCGTCGCGCTGATTTACATTTTTATGGCCCTGGCGGGGGACCAGAAGTCTAGTGGCACAGTCTTCCTTCATGACTCGTCGTCATGTGACCAGCCCCGCTCTACTCTATGTAATCGCTGTACAACTGCTACTGCTAATACATAGAGTACATCGGGGCCGATCACACGACGAAGAGTCGTGTAGTCATGAAGGAAGACTGTGCAGCTTGATGCAGAATAACACGTCAATTTTGGGTGCCACTATTATCAGAAATTAGATCTATGCAAAACAATGAGTGACATCACATCTGTGACGTCTGTATCAGGAGACAGCGGCATGCTATATGCAGCAAGATTTAAATTTAAATGTATTTATTGGAAAAAATTGTCACTTGGACAATAGACTGAAATGTAATTGTGCTGCTGCTGTTTAAATACTTGAAGCAGAACAATACAGCAATTTTTGGTGCCACTAGTAGATATATGCAAAACAATGGGTGATGGCATGTCCACGACGTGTTTCAGAAGGCAGTAGCATGCTATCAGCATCAGGATTAATATTATTGAAGATTTGTAAATGATGTGATGAAGATTGGAGTTTCACAAAGTAATGTAAGCAATGTATAGCTGCACCAGCACTCACTCCCAGCAATGTCATAACTAACACACTGACACTGAATGTCTCTAAAATATCTCTATAAAATTATTATAAATCTAACTATATATTCTATTTTTCTCACTATGAAATACACTTACTGACACTAATCCACTATCTATCTGTATTCTATGTTTTACTATCTCTATTCTCAATCTCTAACTCTGTCTGAAGTCGTGTCTCTCCTCTCCCCCACAAAGAAGCATGATAAATGGAGAAAAAAAGTAGGATAAAATTCTCCAGCGCTGTCCAAATATTGTGGAATTGAAGGATTCAATCCAAGGCAAGAAGTTTAAATAAGATATATGTTTAATGGATAAGAATGCTATGCGTTACGAGATAGGATCGATCTCTTCATCAGGCAAAGAAACATATTACGAGATGGGACCGATCTCTTCATCAGGCAAAGAAACATATTACGAGATGGGACCGATCTCTTCATCAGGCAAAGAAACATATTATAGAATTTTATCCTCCTTTTTTTATCCATTAATCTCGATCTACTGAGGGAGCCCTGACAGCCCCTGCACGGATTTACCAGCTGTAGTTCTTTGAGACCATACAGGCACTTCTGGGTGTACACCACAAGGTAAGAACAACCGCTTACCCCCGACCCTTTGTCACTTTAAACAAGAGATGATGCACGATGTGCGCCGGGTATTTTTTTTCTCCTTGTCCATAGACAAAGAAGCATGAGACTGTTTATAGTTGTTATGACTCCTATGACTATCCTCCTCATCTCAGTCATCAGTGACTCACATCCTATAACCCTCATGATTGGCTGGGCTAGAGGGAGGGCTGCCTGCAAGGCATTATGGGTAAACCTCCTGGGCCACCGCCCGATGTCATATGATCCTTCTTCTATATCTTCTTGTCTTCTTCTGATCTGAAAAATGGCAGCTTCTATTTCGAACTAAACCAAAAGTTTAAGATTTTTTAAAATCCGAAACTTTTGGGAAATTTGTAACAAATTCCATTCGTGTAGAATCGATTCTCTCATCTCTAGTGGTAACCCTGCCACAGAGGCTGCACAGAGGGTAATGTATTTGTTGTTTCTGTGGTGTTAACGAGAAAAAGAATGGAACACCCTCAAACATTTAATAAAACGTAATCTACATTTATTCACATTAAATATTACTGTAAGAATATTAGAGTATTGCATAATCATTAGTTCCCTATTAGATCATTATATAAAATTGATTCGAGCCTGATGCAGGACCAAACTTAAAAACAGCCAAACAGCCGGGAAATGTGAAATTCCTCTTGGTTGCCTACATTCCCCTTAGCAAACGGAGACTGCAAATGTGAACCTAACAACAAACTGTTGTCACTCAATAGCCTGCTACTGGGCAGACACACATTTAGGGAGAATTCTCACGTCCAGAATGGCAAAATTAGATGCGGCATTGCAATGCCGTTTTTATCCATATTGCCTGTACAGAATAACATGTAAAATTATGGTAATTTGCTGTAAAACGTGTGCAGTTTTGCAGGTACCATTTGTCATGTGAGAATACACCCTTACAGTTTGCATATATAATTATATATGACTAGGGCAAATAGAGATCATAGATGCATATTCTATTTCAATAATCGCTTTTTCCAAAAACACACCCTGTCCAAACGTGTTTATTTGACACAACAATGGCAGGTCATAAACCTGTTCTTATTTACCCTGGTTATCCCTTCTCACTCTCACCTGTGTACTAATGGAAATACTGGTCACACCGAGGAATAAACCAAAGGTTACAGATTTGTAGGGGAGGAATGTGCATGTGAGAATCAGAACTGCTAGAAGGACTAAACCAAAATAGAGGGGAGAACTACACCCACTACTACTGCTGTGGCTTCGCAATGCAGGTTCCACACTCCGCACCCTCTTTATGATCCAGAGTGGTGAGTGGCTGCAAAGAGCACGATCACCCGTTCAATTATGTGGGTGCTGAGTAATACTACATTTAGCCTGTTTATATTGAAAAGTATCTTGACTTGGTAAGGAATTGAAACACAGACGCCCAATTTTATTAATAATGGGGCATTTTGCACCAATGTAATTGTAGAGGGTAGTTTGCGCGAACTGCTTCTAAATTATTAAGTCATTTAATAAATCTGGTTCATTTGGAATTGTCTGACTATTTAAATTTAGTTTTATGTCGGTAATGATCAGCCATACATTTGCAGCACTTGTTTCCACCTTTTTTTAACCCCTTCCCCGTGCATTCATTCTGAGTCTTTAAGGGTTAGTCCCAACTTATATTTAAATCCCCAACAGTTCCCTATCTTAAATATATTAATCTTTGTAAATACCTTTCATTTTCTCTAGTGCAGCGTTTTCGAGATATCTGATTGTGTCCACCCCATGCCTTGGGATTTGTTTAGGTGGTCATTGCTATGGTTCCGTCCACCACCGCCGTTTAGCAGCCGCTGCCGAACCTGCGCAGTTCTCCCACTGACAGTCTCGGTAAAGCATGCCGGAGTGTCGGGAGCACGCTGTAGTTGCTTATCTTTTCAATGTGGCTGCTCCCGGGCACGCGCAGTAGGCCTGGAGCTCTTCCCCTGTGCACTCGGCACAGGGCTTCGGAGCAGTAATCAGTTCAGACACACGGCACTTGGGAGCAGAGATGAGGTAGACAGCAGCTAAAACAGTGAGGATTCACGGCGGGATGTACTGTAAGGGGGCTACCATGACAAATCGCTGCTTGTACACGTTGTTTGGAATCCTCATAATGCTATTAGAATTTTTACATAGCAGCATTGGGGGCGCGCAAATTAGCAATTTTGCTATGTCTTTATTTTAATAGGTTATAACGTTGTAGGAATTATATGTATCCCTATGAATTTGATATTGTTGTTTTTGTTTTGTTTTTTAGCAGAGACAGGGCTTTCTTTTGGTGATATATAATATAGCTTTTCTTTTTTTTTCAAAATCTAACAAAAATGTGGGGAAAAAAATCAGTTTACTTCAATCTGTTGTGTAAAAGTTTTTAAATAAATAATGTTTTTGCTTTTGCATGCTTCTAGATTTATTTCTGTATTTGTTCTGATTGCATGGATAGCAAATATTTTATTTTACTAGGCATGGACTCGAACTAAGGGCTTATTTACACGAAAGTGATATACGTCCGTCGCACGGACCTATGTTAGTCAATGGGGCCGTGCAGACAGTCAGTGATTTTTGCGCAGCGTGAGTCCGCTGCGTAAAACTCACGACATGTCCTATATTTGTGTGTTTTTCGCGCATCACGCACCCATTGAAGTCAATGGGTGCGTGAAAATCACGCGCACCACACAGAAGCACTTCCGTGGGACATGCGTGATTCGCGCAACTGCAGTAAAAAGTATGATTGAAAACAGAAAAGCACCACGTGCTTTTCTGTTTACAAACATACAGTGTCATAATGATGGCGGCTGCGCGAAAATCACGCAGCCGCACATCATATGGTGATGACACACCGAGCTGTTAAGTACTTTTCCGCGCGCAAAACACCGCTTTTTTTGGCGTGGGCGAAACGCACATGCTCGTGTGAATCCGGCCTAAAGGTGTCCAATTTGGCCTAAGGATGACTGTTTCCGATGCTGTTTTATTTGCACCATTGTATCTTTGCAGAGGCGCTGTGGTGTAGGTTTTTAGAAACACGTCTTTTAGGGCACTAATAAGTGGCCTCAGTTTGTGAAGGTGATCGCTTCTCAGCAAGCTCTCTAAATTGTTGTTAAAACGCATTAATGCCTCGTACCTACTACAGGACATTATTGAAGAACTGGGGTTGCATGAGTAGAACCTGGTGCCCAATAAGTATGGGTGGACGTTTTCTTTACAGTGCCCATAATCAAATTGAACCCTAAACATTTTTTTTTGTTTACGGACATTTCTAGGAACCCAGACCCTTGCATCAAATACTGCCACGCATAGAGCTTTGTCTGGTTCGCAATTAATTGCAAAAGCTCATCTGTGAAAAAAATAATGTGGGACAAAATTTGTGATGTAAATGTTTATACCCGGTGTTGCCATAAATCGTGCATAAATACTTTATTGGATATGTTTGCTGCAGGAACCCAAAAAATTGACAGTACTATATGATTTCCGGTTCCTGCATGTGCGCCTGTGACTTCGACTACAGCAGCATCCTCCTTAGAGTTATGGTGAGTTGTGACAGAAGCGCCAGAAGCAGTACTTGTATCATCACTGCATATTTCCGCTTCTGACGCAATTTCTGTGTCACTGCATGAATTAGGGCACAAAATAGCGTAAGCTTGCTCTGCACTATAGTTTATGCTCCACTATAATACATATGCTAAAACTATAACGGTGTAAAAAAAATAAAAATATTATATCTTTTTTTTATTTTTATGAAAGAACAAAGAGTTATGGGATGTCCGAAGAATATGGGTCAGCTATTAGGGTAATAAAAATCTAACCCTAACTCCAACCCCTAACACTAACTTGGGGCCTGTTCACATCAGCGTCACCCTTCCAATCATGGGTTCCATTAGACCTTTCCATCAGCGAAAGACAAACGGAAACCATAGCTTCTGTTTGCATCACCATCGTTTTCAATGGTAATGCTTCCGTTGCGGTTATTTTTTTTTCACAGAAACAATAGCATATTCGACTACGCTATTGTTTCCACTAAAAAAAAACCTGAAACCTTGCGGAATGGAAACAAATGGAAACCAATTGCAATGGAAGCATTAACATTGAAATCAATGGTAATGCAAACGGAAGAGATGGTTTCCGTTTGGCTTTCCGTTCATGGGTGTTCCCGGAAAGGTGACGCTGAAGTGAACACACCCTAATATAAGCCGAAAAAAAAAAATGGGGGACTAAACTAAAATGTAATGTGTTGTGTTATATTGTAACTTTCTAACAGTTTTCTGCTTTCTCTACAGGACACCGTCCCTCCTCTCACAGAGCCACAACTGAGGAGAGGCAGAGAGCACAGGAGAGCCAAGCCCACTGTGCAGCGAGTGGTGATCGCTATTATAGGCTGCGCACAATGATCACCACAAATTTGGTGCAACTTTTTCTCCAACATCAGGCGTGAACTGAATAATAAATGTGGTAATTGTAAATATAAATAAATGAATAGACGTTTACTCATTCCTACCAACAGCACAATAATGTGTAATAAGGAGGTATTTCTGACCCTGCAACATGGTAGGACAGGTGGAATTTTTCAAGTGTAACTAAACTTTAAAAAAAACTTTTGACAAGTCTTAGGGATATGTCAGAAGTTTTGATCGGTGGTGGTCTGTGTGCTCGGACCCCTACCAATCGCTAATATGAAATGGCAGAAGCGCTCGAGCGAGCACTGTGCCGCTTCGTTTCTGCTCGGCTTTCCTCAGAGCAGTGTGCGGGCTCAATAGAAAGTCTGCGTGTACTCCACTCGCTCGGTTTTCCGAGGAAAGCCAATCAGAAACTAAGCATCACTTTAATTAAATAAACTATTAAGTAGATAAACCCCCCTACGCTATAAAAAGCTATGCTAGTGCCTTTTACCGTTTTTTCTGTCCTTTGAACAGTTGCTGTTCAGGAGTTTTATATCCCCTTTTTAGTGTTTTCTACTTTATTTTACTTATTTAATTTCTTCTCCCTCCTACCTCTGCTTCTGGTGCGATACTGGGAGATTTCAGGCTGTTTCTCCCTCCATTGTAGGTTAGTGCCTGTGACTGATGTGACTTGCTGCACTCCTGCGCCTTTCTTCTGGGTGATGAGCGGAGTGTCCATTCATACAGGTCCTGTGCCACTTCCTTTCCATTCTCCCACATGGAGCAGGGGTAGGAGCCCCTTCATTTATACTGAGCGTTCTCTTTCCGCTGCCTTTTTTGATCGCAGTTACTGGGTTTTGTGATCGAGTTTTCTTTATAAGCTTGCATTAAGGTACTTTTGGCATTCCTCTCCTCTTCCTACTCTGGTTGGTAGGGATTGTTCATTTATTATTATTTTTTCAGTATGGGCAACAGATGCTCTTAGAGAATAAAATCCAAGTCTATTATTTTTACGGAATATTTTCAGTAATGTGGAAAATACTGTTTATGGCTAAGGCCCCTATGCATTTTCTCAGATGATAGTGAACTAAACACAACCACTGAAGCATTTATCACCATCAACTAGGTAAAATGTGGACGCAGGAACAATCAGTATTTATCGATACTGTTACATCTATGGCAGTGGTGGTGAACCACCACATTAGGGCCTCAGATGCAGACCTTGACTCCATCAGCATAAGGGTATGTGCACACGACCTCTTTGCAGACGTAATGGGGGCATTTTACGCCCCGAATTACGCCTGAAAACACGGCAAACATCTGCCCATTGCTTGCAATGGGTCTTACGATGTTCTGTGCAGACGAGCTGTAATTTTACACGTCGCTGTCAAAAGACGGCACGTAAAATTATGCTGCGGCGAAGAAGTGCAGGACACTTCTTGGGACGTAATTGGAGCCATTTTTCATTGACTCCAATTACGTCCGTAAAAGACGCAGCGAAAAACACGTGCACTTGTAAAAACGTATGAAATTCAGGAGCTGTTTTCTCCTGAAAACAGCTCCGGAATTTCAGACGTATTTGGCGTTGTCGTGTGCACATACCCTTACATTTACGTTGACACAACACAGCGTTTCTTTTTTTTGACAGCCCAGCATAAGGAGTTATGGAAATGGCTTAAAAAAAAAAAAAAAAAAAAAAAAAAAAAAAGACTGCAGCACACTGGGGCAAATTTTTCTGTCTTCCCTTATGAGGTTCTTTTGCTATCCTTCCAACAGTATCAGAATGAAGAGTGTGCAGAATGCAAATAAAGTCACAGCACCTCATACAGCGATAGTCAGTCAGTCATAACCACAAAGCTCTAACATACATGGTCAGTTACAGGTGTCCCCAAGTGCAGCTATAAGCCCCACATACAAAGTGCAACCTATTGCCCCATATCTACATGCTCCCCCCACCCTTATAGAATTACCTCAATGAGCATGTAATGCTGCCACCTGCTGGATGAATTAAGTATCCTCTAAAAAGAAGGCATTATTACATTTTGACGGTGGGAAGGGAGCCTGGGGCTGACAGTTTCTCCCCACTTAAAGGGGTTATGCGGAGACTAAAAATTTCTCTGGATTTATATTTTTGGGTGAAAAGAAGTCACTTACTATTGTACTTTCATTTTTAATTCTGTACTAAATCGTGCAATTCAAACTTGGTGAAGTAGTGTCGGAAGTTCAGTCGTGTCCCTAATATTGAGGACCCCAGGATATATGGACAGTGACTTCGGGGAGCAGTGCTGGAGACGCCGGGCAGAGCGCTAGCTGATGCTCTTCTAAGGGACTCCAGCGATAGGCAATGTGCCAGCCCCTTGCGGTCATGCGCTTGATAACACGCTGACACAAACGGCACAGGATGCAAGTCGCGTTGGGCTGTCGGCACGTCATCAATATTAGGAAAACTACAGGACTTCCGGCACCACTTCACTGGGTTTGAACTGCACAATTCAGTACACAAGTAAAAATTAAAGTACACAAGTAACTACTTTTCACAAACAAATTTAAATCCCAAGCAATTTTTGGTTCCCGGATAACCAAAAACTAAATGTCTAACCTAGCTATTGTTCACTACCCTAACAATAAAACAAAAAGTTTAAAAAGGTACCCACACGCATGGTGGATTTGTTAGCAACAAAATCCTCATGTGCTATGTGCGGATTTCACCCCTTTTACATTGAAAAGGGTAAAATTTGCAGTGAGCCAGTAACAGAATGCGCATGATGAAGATTTAAAACTTTGCAGCATGCTCAGATTTCTGTTCGGAAAATGTTCAGCAGCATGTGGATGAGGTTTGTTCAAATCTGATCCACATGGCTGGTACTATAAGGGTATGTGCACACGTAAACTGCATTTACGTCTTAAATTACGGAGCTGTTTTCAGGATAAAAGAGCTCCGTAATTTCAGACGTAATTGCTCGTCCTCGCATTTTGCGAGGCGTCATTGACGGCCATAATTTAGAGCTGTTCTTCATTGAATTCAATGAAAAACGGCTCAAATTACATCCAAAGAAGTGTCCTGCACTTCTTTGACGAAGCAGTCATTTTACGTGTCGTCGTTTGACAGCTGTGAAACGACGACGCGTAAATTACAAGTCGTCGGCCCAGTACGTCGGCAAACCCATTCAAATGAATGGGCAGATGTTTGCCGACGTATTGGAGCCGTATTTTCAGGCGTAAAACGAGGCATAATACGCTCGTTTACGCCTGAAAATAGATTGTGTGAACCCAGCCTAACCTGCTGCACATTTTCCATGAGCAAATCCACATGGAAAGTCCACAGCATTTGCATCCCGTGTGTAGGGAGTCTAATCTTCACACACGCCTTTTGTGCCATTTTATTTGAACAAAACATCACAGCATAAAGCATAATACTCAATGCGATTTCTAGAATCCAATTTAGATCCCATGCTATTAAAGAGTCTCTGTCACCAAATTATAAGTGCCCTATCTCTTACATAATGTGATCGGCGCTCTAATGTAGATTACAGCAGTGGTTTTTATTTAGAAAAACTATAAATCAATTTTGACGGAGTTATGACCTATTTTAGATTTATGCGAATTACTTTCTTAATAGACAACTGGGCGTGTTTTTACTTTTTGACCAAGTGAGCGTTGTAAAGAGAAGTGTATGACGCTGACCAATCAGCGTCATACACTTCTCTCCATTCATGTACTCAGACATCGTGATCGCGCGAGATCACGATGTGCTGTCACTTACTCACACATTAACTTTCCTGAAGTGTCTTGAGAGTGAATAGACACTGCTTCCAGCCAGGACGTGATGTCTATTCACAATCCTGACACTTCGGTAACGTTTGTGCGTGACTTACTCACACAGCACGATCTCGCGAGATCACGCTGTAAATGACAGCACAGCGTGATCTCGATGTGCTGTGCTTTAAGTCCCACACAAACGTTACCGAAGTGTCGGGATTGTGAATAGACATCGCGTCCTGGCTGGAAGCGATGTCTAAACACGCCCAGTTGTGTATTAAAAGCCATTAGCATAAATATAAAATAGGTCATAACTTGGTCAAAATTTATCGTTTTTCTAAATAAAAAACACTGCAGTAATCTACATTACAGCGCCGATCACATTATGTAGGATATAGGACACTTATAATGTGGTGACAGAGCCTCTTTAACCCCTTCCCGACATTTGACGTAAATGTACGTCATGGAAAGCATTGACTTCCCGCAAAATGCCGTACATTTATGTCAAATGTTTGGCACCGGCTGAGAAGCTGAGTCGGTGCCATCATCGTCGGATGTCAGCTGTATCTTACAGCTGACATCCGACTGTAACGGCGGGGGCCGAAATTAGCTTCGATCCCCGCCATTAACCCCTTAAGTGCAGCGCTCAAACGCGATCGCTGCACTTAAGGTGTTTGCAGCTCATCGGAGCCCCAGCAATGAAATTGCCAGGGTTCCGGTGGCTGCAATGGCAACCGGAGGCCTAATACTGGCCTCCCGGTCTGCCTAGCACCGAAGCCGGTCAAGATCCGCCCGGCGGCGGAGCCTGATCGGCTTCCGTAGCTGCCGGCAAGATGGCGCCGGGTCAGGAGCTGATCCGGCGTCATCAGCGGTGGAAGTCAGCTGTACTGTACAGCTGACATCCACCTGTAACGGCAGGAACCGGAGCTAGCTCCGATCCCTGCCATTAACCCCTTCGATGCAGCAATCGAAAGAGATTGCTGCATCGTAGAGGTTACTAGCAGATCGCCAGCCCTGAGAGGCAATCGTGACTGGCGACTGCTGTTATGGCAACAGGAGACACAATGGTCTCCTGCTCTGCCATTACGGAAGCCGATTTAGGCCCCGCCGGGAGGCGAAGCCTAATCGGCTTGCTGTCAGTGAATGACTGACAGATCTAATACATTGCACTACATAGGTAGTGCAATGTATTAGAAAAAAAAAAAATCTGACCGTTGGACCTTCAAGTCCCCTAGTAGGACTTGAAGAAAAGTGTAAAAAAAGTATAAAAAAAGTGTAAAAAAAAAGTGAAAAAAATAAGTTTGAAAACAATAAAAGTTTCAAGTAATCAAATAAAACACAATCCCCCTTTTACTCTTATCAAGTCCTTTATTATTGAAAAATAATAATAAACCATATGTATTTGGTATCGCCACGACCGTAACGACCTGAGGTATCAAAATATTATATTATTTATTGCACGCGGTGAACAGCGTAAAAAAAAAAAACGCAAAAAACTTTACCAGAGTTTGTTTTTTGTCACTTTGCCCTACAAATATTAGAATAAAAAGTGATCAAAAAGTCGCTCGTATCCAAAAATGATACCTATAAAAACTATAGCTCGTCCCGCAAAAAACAAGCCCTCATACACCTCCGTCGACAAAAAAAATTAAAAAGTTATGGTTCTCACAACTTGGCGACAGAAAAAATACATTCTTTTTACAAAAGTAATTTTATTGTGCAAAAAGTTGTAAAACATAAAAAAGTGCTATAAATTAGGTATCGCCAGAATCGTACTGACCCGCAGAATAAAGGTAACATGTAATTTATAACGCATGGTAAACGCTGTATAAAAAAAAAAGAAAAAAGCTGTGCCAGAATTGCGTTTTTTTGTTTACCTGGCATCCCAAAAAATAGGATAAAAGGTCATCAAAAAGTCACATGTACCCCAAAATGGTACCAATAATAACTACAGCTCGTCCCGCAACAAACCAGCCCTCATACCGCTACGTCTATGAAAAATAAAATTAGTTATGGCTCCAATAAGTCAGGAAATAAAAAAATATGCAGTTGTGCCCGAGGGGAACATTTCTTCTGTTTCAAGAGTCGATTTATCAAGGACCTAAAATTAGGGAACCAGGAAGGGGAGAGCCCAAACATATCCGCTGGAAGAGACGGTGCCCGTATTATACCAGGACAACACTTTCCCAGCAAAATTCCCCAAACTGCAAAAGGTGCGGAGTGTGGACCAAAAGGGGGATAAGAAATGACACCATTTATCAGTGCGACACTGGCCTGTGCGGAAAGGATTGCTTCACAGCGTAACACACATCTATGGATTATATATATTTTTTTTATACCACCTGACTATGCCCCTTATATACTCCTCCCCGCTTACATGTACCCCCACATTATAAAACACCAGCAATACTCAAACAAATATAGTACCAAGCAAAATCCGCTCTCCAAAAGTCAAATGGTGCTCCCTCGGCTCTGAACCCTACAGCGTCCCCAAACAGCAGTTTCCTTCAACATATATGGCATAGTCATACCCGGGAGAACCCTTTTAACAATTTTTGGGGTGTGTGTCTCCAGCGTCATAAGCTGGGCATTACATATTTGCCACTGAATGGCATATCTAGGGAAAAATATAAATTTTTAATTTGCACCATCCGCAGCGCATTCATTTATGGAAAAGACCTGTGGGGTGAAAATGCTCACTACACCCCTTAATAATTGCCTTGAGGGGTGCAGTTTCCATAGTGGGGGGTCACTTATCAGGGGTTTCTTTTTATTATTTCACATCTGAGCCTCTGCAGTTGTGAACCAATACTTTGTAAATCGCCAAATTAGGCCTCCACTCCGCATGGTACTCTTCACTTCTGAGCCCTGTCATATGTCCAGACAAAAGATTAGGGCCACGTGGATGTAGGGTGTTTCTAAAACCGGGAAACACCGCATAATAATTAGAGAGCTGCCTTGTTATGGTGGCACAAGCCGGGCACCACATATTGGCATATCTATGGAAAAAAATCCCATTTTCACTCTGCAACATCGAGTGAACACTAATTTCTACAAAACACCTGCAGGGTTAAAATGCTTACTACACCCCTTGGTAAATGCATTGAGGGGTGTAGTTTCCAAAATGGGGTCACTTCTGGGGGGTTTCCACTGTTTTGGGCCCACAGGCGCCCAGAAACCAATCCAGCAACATCTGCACTCCAAATGGCGGTCCTTCCCTTCTGAGCCCTGCCGTTTGCTCAAACAGCAGTTTATGACCACATATGGGGTATTGCCGTACTCGGGAGAAATTGCTTTACAAATTTTGGGTTCTTTTTTTCCTTTATTTGTTGAGAAAATGAAAAAATTTGCGCTAAAGCTACGTCTTATTGAAGAAAAAGGACTGTTTTTATTTTCACTGCCTAATTCTAATAAATTCTATGAAACATCTGTGGGGTCAAAATGCTCACTACACCCCTACATGAATTCCTCAAGAGGTGTAGTTTCCTAAATGGAGTCCCTTTTTGGGCGTTTTCATTGTTTTGTCCCTTCAGGGGCTTTGCAAATGTGACCTGGCCTCCGCAAATCATTCCTGCTAAATGTGATCTCAAAAAGCCAAATAGTGCTCTTTCCCTTCTAAGCCCTGCCGTGTGTCCAAACAGCCGTTTATTACCACATGTGGGGTATTGTTTTACTCGGGAGAAATAGCTTTACAAATTTTGTGGTGCTTTTTCTCCTTCAGTCCTTCTGGAAATGAGAAAAAATTAGCTAAACCTAGATTTTTTTGGAAAAAATGTAGATTATTATTTTCAGGGCCTACTTCCAATAATTTCTGCAAAAAAACTGTGGGGTCAAATCGCTCACTATACCCCTAGATAATTTCCTCAATGGGTGTAGTCTCCAAAATGGGGTCACTTGTGGGGGGGTTTCCACTGTTTTGTCCCCTCAGGGGCTTTGTAAATGTGACATGGCCTCCGCAAACCATTCCTGCTAAATGTGAACTCCAAAAGCCAAATAGCGCTCTTTTCCTTCTCAGCCACGCCGTGTCTCCAAACAACCGTTTATTACCACGTGAGGTATTGTTTTACTCGGGAGAAATAGCTTTACAAATTTTGCGGTGCTTTTTCTCCTTTAGTCCTTGTTGAAATGAGGGAAAAAAACGCTAAACCTACATTTTCTTTGAAGAAATGTTGATTTTAATTTTCACGGCCTACTTCCAATAATTTCTGTAAAAAACCTGTGAGGTCAAAATGCTCACTACACCCCTAGATAATTTCCTTGAGGTGTCTAGTTTCCCAGATGGGGTCACTTTTGGGGGATTTTTACTGTTTTGTCACTGCAAGAGCCCTTCAAACCTGACATGGTGCCTAAAATATATTCTAACAAAAATAAGGCCCCAAAATCCACTAGGTGCTCCTTTGCTTCTGAGGCCGGTGCTTCATTCCAGTAGCACGCTACGGCCACATGTGGGACATTTCCTAAAACTGCAGAAACTGGGCAACAAATATTGAGTTGCATTTCTCTGGTAAAAACTTCTGTGTTATAAAAAAAATTGTATTTAAAATTTATTTCTGCAGAAAAATATGAAATTTGTAAATTTCACCTCTACTTTGCTTTAATTCCTGTGAAATGTGTAAAGGGTTAAGGCATTTTCTAAATGCTGTTTTGAATACTTTGAGGGGTGAAGTTGTTAAAATGGGGTGACTTTTTGGGGGTTTCTAATATATAAGGCCCTCAAAACCACTTCACAACTGAACTGGCCCCTGTAAAAATAGCCTTTTGAAATTTTCTTGAAAATGTGAGAAATTGCTGCTGAAGTTCTAAGCCTTGTGAGGTCATAGAAAAATAAAAGGATGTTCAAAAAACGATGCCAATCTAAAGTAGACATATGGGTGATGTTAATTAGCAACAATTTTGTGTGGTATAACTGCCTGTCTTACAAGCAGATACATTTAAATTGAGAAAAATGCAAATTTTTGCAATTTTTCGCAAATTTTTGGTGTTTTTCACAATTAAATACTGAACATATCGAGCAAATTTTGCCAGTAACATAAAGTCCAATGTGTCACGAGAAAACAATCTCAGAATCGCTTGGAGAGGTGAAAGCATTCCGGAGTTATTACCACATAAAGTGACACATGTCAGATTTGAAAAATGAGGCTCTGTCAGGAAGGTCAAAAGTGGCTAAAGAGGGAAGGGGTTAAAACACCCCACATAACAAATCTCCGAATTTCTATTGCAGTCAGAGAAACGGAACTGCAATGAAAACCAAACCCAAGAGTTTGGGCTTATTTAGACGAACGTGTAATACGTCCGTGCAACGCGCGTGATTTTCACGCGCCTCACACGGACCTATTTTAGTCTATGGGGCCGTGAAAACTGCCCGTGAGTTTCACACAGCGTGTGTCCGCTGCGTAAAACTCACGACATGTCCGTTATATGTGCGTTGTTCGCGCATCACGCACCCATTGAAGTCAATGGGTGCGTGAAAATCACGCGCAGCACACAGAAGCACTTGCGCGTGATTCGCGCAACAGCAGTAAAAAGTATGAATGAAAACAGAAAAGCACCACGTTCTTTTCTGTTTACAAACATACAGAGTGTCATAATGATGGCGGCTGTGCGAAAATCACGCAGCCACGAATCATACGCACGGAGCTGTTAAGTACCTTTTGCGCGTGCAAAACGCAGCGTTCTTTGCGCGCGCAAAAGGCACACGCTCGTTTAAAACCGGCCTTTGCTTGTGGGATTCGGGCAGCACCCCGACGTGGTGCCTACAGTGGCCATTCCAGGAACTGCTTTTGCGGGAATTTAGAATTCTACAATATGCAGAATACCTATACACAGAAAGCTGGAGTTTATAGATCCCTGAAAGAGTTGTGTACACCTAGTCTATTTAGTGACTATTCCGTAATTTACCAGAAAAGTAAACAAAAGGCATGTTGATCCAGATTTTGGGAAACATTTATTTAAAAAAAAAAAATAATTATTAAAAACACAACATCATAGAAAAAAAATATACCTTCAGAGATCTTTCTCTAAAATGAATCTTTCATGTTGTGTTTTATACCTACATATCAAGAACAGAAACTTTAGTACAGAACATTGCTAAGGAATAACTTTACTAAGTGTGTTGCATCTTGGTCGTCTCTGATGCTTCAAGCTCAGCAAATTCTATTCAAGAATAACATTCTTCGGTCTAAGCAAATATTCATTGAAAACCTACAACAAAACAAAACAAAACATGGAGATGTAAATATCTTTTTTAAAGCACCACTTTATTGAGACAGAAATACCATTAAAAGTGTGAAAGGGGAAATTTGTATGTGTTAAGGGCTCTCACTGGAGGGGCATATAATGAATGCATCAGGGCATTAATCCGCAAGGGAGATTTCAGCGTATCACCGATATTGTTTTCAGCAGTCAATTCCCTGAGAGCAGCTGAATAACAGGGATCTCCTCTCATTCTCTAAAAAAAAATAAAAGTATATGTTCTTCCTAGCTGGATGTAGTATCGTAGAAGCTCCTGACATCCATTAGTATAACCATTTATGAATACCTTATAGAGGACATTGTAAAAGAATAAAATACCAACTGCATTTTGTTCTGTTAAGTTGTTCGAAAAGTCATACCATTTGCAAAGCGGCATTGTTTGAGCACCTCCGAGAATCCCTCACACAGCTTTAGGTCACTCTGGTTCTGAGCACACTCTAAGAACTGTTTAAGCTCATACTGGCATGGTGTGTACTGAGACTGCTGCTGTTGGTAGGCTGGCTGCGGAGCGGAAGGTTCCTAAAATAAAATTACAACATTAAGATATAATAGAAGTAAATAACAATATATGTAAATAATAAAGGACAAAAGAAGCATAAATGTACAAAACAAAAAAGCCCCGCAGACTCGTTAAATGGAATTGTGAAGGACGATTTATTTGCTTATATTCTCTGTATGAAATTACATTGTGAATTATCAAGCAGGATGCCGAATTACTAAGATATGTATTATGTGAAAGTGATGATAATGTGTAAATGATTTAGTTTCGTGCAGCAGCCATCTTGTCTGGAGTTCCCATCTTGGTTTTATTGTAGTGAATAGAAAAGTCATTGTTCCTTTAATACAAGTAATGTTGATTTTGTATGTTTTATCTTTGACCTTGGTTCCCATGCGAAGTTGGTAAGGAATGGACAGGGAGGGAGATGGGAGGGTGGCAAGTATGCGTGAGGGAAGGTCTCCCCCATCTCCACGAGAATATTGTGTCCAAAAGAGTTTGAGTCTGGTAATAAATCCTTCAGAGGAGCATTTTGAACATATCAGCGTGTCTGTGTGTTTTCTTCTCCTCTCTCGATATATAAATCGGTGAAATATCCTAATTAGGATACTGACTAATGGGGTCTGGCCTTGAGAGTCTGTTTGGACTCGTAAATTTCAGTCTAATATATTTTGAGCGATGGATTACCACGACAGAATGAACAACAGACACAAATGGAAGACATTCCGTTTGTATCTGTCATTTATGGACTTCAATGTTAAAAACTAAAACGGAAAGCTTCTCTCCGTCATTTTTGACGGAAAATGTAGCGCAGCAGATTACGCTGTTGTTTCCTGCTAAAAGAAGTAAACTTGGCTGAACGGAGCCAAACCGAGCACAACTGAGGCAAAAAAAAAAACAGAAAACTTCCTACATCCAAAAAATAAAAAACTTAACGGAAAGTTTCAAGTTTTCTGACGGATTCAGCTAACAGAAGTGAACCTTCAGTTTTACAGTTTCACATCTGTTTCCATTAAATTTGTCTAAAATGAGCAATGGTATAATTTATACTTTCACAGCCAATAACAATCTCGTTCTGGATGAGAAAAGGTTAAAACAATTAAGACCGTGGCACGATTAGGCTTAATTCACATCTGTGTCGGGACTCTGTTCATGGGTTGCGTCAATGCTTTCAGTCTGGGGAACCTACAAACAGAATCCAAAGGTTTCTATTTGCATCACCATTGATTTCAATGGTGACAAATACGGTGCAAATGGTTTCCGTTTGTCACCATTTTGTAAGGGTTATGTCGTTTTGACGGAATCAATACCGTAATCAACTGCGATATTCATTCCGCCAAAACAACGGAACCCTTACACAATGGTGACAAACGGAAACCATTTGCACTGGTTCCGTCACAATTGAAATCAATGGTGATGCAAACGGAAACCTATGGTTTCGATTTGGATTCCGTTAACGGGTTCCCTTGATGGAAAGCTCCGGCGGAACCCATGAACGGAGTCTTGATGCAGAGGTGAACGAAGACTTAGCATGCTATCTAAAGAACCAGGGAAACACAGACATCATGATATCAGCTCTCTCTCTTTTCCTGTATGCATAGAGGCCATATTATACAAGTGCAAAAAAACTAACAAAACACATTGTATAATAAAAAAAAAAAAAAAAAAAAAAAAAAAATCGGACTGATAAAAGTGTGGTTTATGCCATGTCAGATCTGGTCATCCACATACATTCAAAAATAAAAAAATAAAAACTTTATTTACGATTTGCTGAATAGGAACAAATATTGATTGAGAATGATGAACTCCTCACGTGTAGGCTGCAACAGTATAAACACTCAGCATTATCGGTTTATAGATACATTAACCTGTTAGTGACTGCCAATACGCCTTTTCACGGCAGCCACTAACGGTCTTTATTCTGATGCATACGCCTTTTCACGGCGCTGCATCATTATAAACAGCGCCGCCGGGAGCAGTAAAAGCTCCAGTAGCTGAGGGCTTGGAGCAGCGCTGCTCGAGCGGGCGGATCGAAATCTGCCCGTTTAACCCCTTAGATGTGGCGCTCAATAACGAGCGCCGCCGCATCTAAGTGGTTTTGGAGGGAGGGGCCTCCCTCTTTCATCCTCCACCGGCACCCTGCTATGCGATCGCAGGGTGTCGGTGCTTTCTATGGCAGCCAGGTGCCTTAGAAATGCCCCCAGGTCTGCCTCTATTGAATGCCAGAGGCATGGCCCAGCAGTTTTACACCGACAGGCAATAATACGCTGCAATACAGAAGTATTGAAGTGTATTATAAAAGCAATCGGATGATCGAACAGTAAAGTCCCCTAGTGGGACTAATAGAAAAAGTTTAATAAAGTTAACTAAATAAATAAAAACCCAAAGAAAAGAAAACAAAAAAATGAAAAACCCCCTTTTTTAAAAAAACAAAAAAAAAAACAACAAACAGTTACACATATTTGATATCGCTGCGTCCGTAACGACCTGTTCATCCTGCCTTAAAAAAAAATAAAAAATAAAAAGTAATAAAAAATTATCAAAAAGTCACATGTACTCCAAAATGGTAACGATGAAAACTACAAGTCGTCCCGGAAAAAAAAGCCCTCATATTGCTGCATCGGCAGAAAAATAAAGAAAAGTTATGGCTCTTCAGATATGGAGGCACAAAAACAAATAATTTTGAAAAAACTTTTTACTGTGTAAAAGTAGTAAAACACAAGAAAACTATATAAATTTGGTATCGTTGCAATCGTAACGACCCGTTGAATAAAGTTATTATGTTATTTATACCACACGGTAAACGGCATAAACTGAGGATAACTATTACCCCCAAAATAAGTTAATGAATCAATAAATTATATGTACCCCAAAGTAGTGCTATTAAAATATACACCTTATATGTAGATGCAAAAAAAAAAAAAAAAAAAAAAAAAAAAAAAAAAAGTTACCACTCTTTGAATGCGACAATGGAAAAGCAAAAAATAGTTTGGTCATTAACCCCTTAAGGACAAAGCCCCATTTTTTCAAATCTGACATGTGTCCCTTTATGTGGTAATAACTTTGGAATGGTTTTACCTATCCAAGCGATTCTGAGATTGTTTTCTCGTGACACATTATACTTTAGGTTAGTGATAAAATTTTGTCGATACATTCAGTATTTTGTGAAAAACACCAACATTTTGTGAAAAACTGCAAAAATTTGCATTTATCTAAATTTAAATGTATCCGCATGTAAGACAGATAGTAATACCACACAAAAGAAATGCTAATTAACATTTCCCATCTACTTTAGATTTTGTGCAGCCTTTTATTTTATTTTTCTAGGACGTTATTTTTTTAAGACTTAGAACTTTAGCAGAAATTTCAAGGCTATTTTTACAGGGACGAGTTCAGTTGTGAAGTTGTTTTGAGGGGCTGATACAATGCAAACCCCATAAATCACCCCATTTTAAAAACTGAACCCCTCAAAGTATCCAAAATAGCATTTAGAAAGTTTATTAACCCTTTAGGCGTTTCACAAGAATTACAGCAATGTAGGGATAAAATGTACAAATTTCCTTTTTTTTGCAGAAATTCATTTTTACTCCTTTTTTTCTGTAACACAGAAGGTTTTACCAGAAAAACGCAACTCAATATTTATTGCCCGGATTCTGCAATCTTTAGAAATATCCCACATGTGGCCCTAGTGTGCTAATTCACTGAAACACAGGCCTCAGAAGCAAAGGAGCACCTAGAGGATTTTGGGGCCCCCTTTTTATTATAATATATTTTAGGCACCTTGTCAGGTTTGAAGAGGTTTTGTGATGTCAGAACAGTGGAAACACCCCCAAAAAGACACCATTTGGCATTGACCCCACTTTTTTTTGCTTTATTTAGTGGAATGAAGGCATATAGGAGAATAAGCACCCCAACATAATAATGAATATCAACATTTGTTCCACTAAAAAGTTTAATTTTTTCATTTTCACAAGGGATAGAGGAAAAAGCACCCCAACATTTGTAAAGCAATTTCTCCCGATTATGGCAATACCCCACATGTGGTCATAAACTGCTGTTTAGACACACAGCAGGGCTGAGAAACGCAGGAGCGCTATTTGGCATGCAGATTTTGCCGGATTGGTTTTTGGGTGCTATGTCGCATTTGCAGAACCCTAAGGTACCAGAGTACAGTGGAAGTCGCCAAGAAGTGACCCCATTTTGGAAACTGCACCCCTCAAGGCATTAAACATTTGCCGGGACATATGACAGAGCTCAGAAGTGAAGAGCAACATGCGCAGTTGATGTCCATTTTGGTGATTTTCACAGCAATGACCCACAATTGCAGGGCTCAGAGGTCAAATAGTAAAACAAACCCCCAAGTAGCGACCCCCCATTTTGGAAATGACACCCCTTAACCCCTTAGTGACCAGCCCATTTTAGGCCTTAATGACCAAGCTATTTTATTCCTTTTTCTATAGTCGCATTCAAAGAGCTATAACGTTTTTATTTTTTCGTCTACATAGCTGTATGAGGACTTGTTTTTTGCGGGATTAGTTGTGCTTTTTAATGGCACCATTTTTGGGTACATATAATTTTTATATTAACTTTTATTAACCTTTTTGGGGGGGGATTATAAAAAAAAACTGAAATTCCGCCATTGTTCTATGCGTTTTTAAATTGACGCCGTTCACTGTGCGACGTAATTAACATGTTACCTTTATTCTATGGGTCGGTACGATCACGGCGATACCACATATGTGGAGGTTTTTTTATGTTTTACGACTTTTGCACAATAAAAACACTTTTGAACTAAAATTATTTGTTTTTGCATCGTCGCATTCCAAGAGCCGTAATTTTTTTATTTTTCCATCAATGTAGTGATTTTTTGGGCTTGTTTTCTGCGGGACAAGACGTAGTTTTGAATGGTACTGTTTTGGGGTACATGGGACTTATTGATTCATTTTTATTATGACTTTTTTGGGGGCAATGGAAAAAATTGCAATTTCGCCATAGTTTTTGGCGGTTTTTTTTTACGGTGTTCACTTTGCGGTTTAAATGACATATTAACTTTATTAATGGAGTCATTACGGTCGCGGCGATACCACATATGTGTACTTTTTTTTTTTTTTTACACTTTTACTAAATAAAACCACTTTTTATGGAAAAAAATTGATTTATTTTTTTACTGTACTTTTTATTAATAATCTTTATTTCACTTTGATGACTTATTTTATTAGTCCCACTAGGGGACTTTACTGTGCGATATTCCGATCGCTGCTATAATGCTCTGGTATAATTCGTATACCAGAGCATTATTGCCTGTCAGTGTAAATCTGACAGGCAATCTGTTAGGACGTGCCTCCGGCGCGTCCTAACAGGAATATGTCCAGGGCAGACCTGGGGGCTTTTATCAGTCCCCCGGCTGCCATGACACCCCATCGGAGACCCGCGATTGCATTCGCGGGCCGCCGATGGGTGAGAGAGGGAGCGCACTCCCTCTGTAAACAAAGTTAAATGCCGCGGTCGCTATTGACGGCGACATTTAACGGGTTAAACGGCCGCGATCGAAGTAAACTTCGATCGCGGGCGTTGGAGCAGGAGCTCAGCTGTCATCAGACAGCAGAGCCCCGGCACCAGCCTGCACGGGAGACCCGTGCAGGACTTAGACTAGGCTGACGTGAAAAGGCGTCAGCCTAGCCTAAAGCCCAGTAGTGAATGACGTTAAAAGGCGTATTAGTGGTCACTAAGGGGTTAAGGCATTTTTAGGGGTGTATTGAGCATTTTGCCCCCACAGATGTTTTCCCATTAGTAATTAATGCACAGTGGATGGTGCAAAGTGAAAATTGCAATTTTCCGCTGATATGCCATTTTAGTGCACAATATGTTGTGCCCAGTTTGTGCCACCGAAGACACACATCTCGTAAGCCGTTTCCCCCGGGTATGGCGAGCCCATATATGTGGACGTAAACTGCTATTTGGGCACGCTGTAGGGTTCAGAAGGGAGGGAGTGGCATTTGGTTCTTGGAGTGCAGATTTAGCTTGGTGTTAGTTCGGCTTGGGGTTTTGCTGGTATTTCAGTTTATAATGTGGGGGCATATGTAAGCTGTGAGGTGTACATCAGGACATAATAAGAGGGTATAATAATGCAGTAAATAAATAATAATTCATAGATGTGTGGCCGGTGTCGCACTGATAAATGGTGCCCGATCTTATCCGCTTTTGGACACACTGCACATTCTGTGTTACCATATTCTGAGAGCCAGAACTTTTTTATTTTTCAGTTAAAAAAGGTGTGTAAGGGATTGTTTTTTGCGGTACAGGTTGTAGTTTTTATTGGCACCATTTATCACTTTTTATTTAATTATTTTTAGCGCTGAGGTGACCAAAAACAAAGATTCTGGGGTTTTACATTTTTTTTTTTTATACGCCGATCACCGTGCGAGTCAAATAATGCTATATTGTAATAGTTTTGACTTTTAATGACGCAGCGATACCAATTAGTTTTATTTTTTACATAGTGCTTGGGAAAGGTTTTTTCTTTTTCAACTTTTAACACATTTTAATAGTTCCCCTATGGGACTTGAACCAGCGATCATTAGATTGCTGGTACAATACATGGATGAGTTCCGGAAATAGCTGAGCTACGCTGTTTCCGTAACTTCCATAGTGAATGGCAGTTACAGAAGCAGCGTAGCATGCTACGCGGTTTCCGTAACTACTATTTAGTTCTATAGAAGTTACGAAAACAACGTAGGTCAGCGAGTTGCGCTGTTTCCGTAGCTACCGAGTTCCGGAAACAGCGTAGCTCGCGGTGCTACACTATTTCCGTAATTCCCATTCACTTCTATGGGAGTTACGGAAACAGTGTAGCTCAGCGAGCACTCGGCTGTTTCCATAACTCCCGACCACCTAACCAGGAAGTGGCCAAGAGACAGCTGAGCTGAGTAAGATAGAATGGGGTTTAGGGGGCCCCGTTCTAGAGATAGGTGGGACCCGCATCTATCTAACATTTATGACATATCCTGTGGATATGTCATAATGTCCTCCATGGGAACACCCGTATAAATTCCGTGATCGATATTGACCTCGGCATTTAACTAGTTAAACGGACAGGAACAGCGCCATAACTGTTCGTGGCCGTTAGAGCAGCGTGTCAGCTGTAAAACGCAGCTGACACCTGCAGTGTATGGAGTGAGGTCAGCTCCAATCATCATCCACTCCCCGCTCCTTGATGTGCCAGCACATCATGGGTCGGGAAGGGGTTAAGTAAGAAGCGGTCAGGGGGCCTGTCGCTGCCGATTCTAAGACGCAGGGACTTTTTAGCAAGATTTATTCTTGCTAAAAACTATCTTATAGTCCGAATAATACGGTATATTTTAATACACGTTTAAAAATATCTGCCAACTAGATTTCAATTCTCCTTTTCCCACAGTGTACAGATAAGAATATTTTTCTCATTATAAACCAATATGACACTTATTTTTATATAATATTGGCCAACATTTGTTAGGGTCAGTTCACACAGTTCTTTGGCACTGATTTTGACGCCAAAACCGCATCGGAATGAGTGCCAAAAAACAGCCCAAATCAACACCCATTGATTTAAATGGGAGGCAGGAGCAGTTTCTCTTCCCAGGAGGCTTCTGGGCACTAAAAAGCGTCATGCTTTTTCTTCGAGCTGTTTCTGCCTCTGACCGCCCATCTAAATCAATAGGAGGCTGAATAAACCTGCGGTGCTCGTTTCGAGTGTTTTTTTTTTTTTGCATTAGATTCAACGGCCGCGGGCAAAAAAAACTCTGCAAACAGACATGGTAAAAAAAGTGTCCAAATACGTAGGCAATTAAAAATCTGATTTTTTTTCCTGCCTGTCCAAAAACTCAGTGTGAACTAGGTCGTATACTTTCCAATGAGAATATGACTGCCATTTATGTGCTTGACATTGTGGCACAAAGGGAGCACATTCTGTTCACCAAGTAATGTATTAAATAAAAAATATCTAACCTTTTACAATGTATTTCCAAAAAGAAATTTGAACCATACAAACTAAAGCTCCAATGCAATTTACAAGCATTACCTGGTAAGTGACATCGGCTCTTGCAGGCTCAGAACTGCTTCCACCACCAAAGCCGCCAGTCATTGCATGTCCTAAAGTGTGTCCTACTGCAGAACCAACCGCTACACCAGCAGCTGTGGTTGCCATTTGTGCCATCAGACCTGGTTGTCTAGGGGCTGCTGCTGGTCCTAGTGCAGAAGGAGCAGGTGCTACAGGGGCAGGTGGGCGTGCTGCAGGTGGCGGAGCAGACCTCATCATAGGTGCTCGGCTGAAGGGGAGAAATACAAAAACAAAATCAACTAACATTTGCTCAGAATGAAACATAACTGAACAGTATGTATGTGTATATATATATATATATATATATATATATATATATATATATATATCGATAGATAGATATATATGCAGTTTTTACTGCCCCATGCACACGACCGTAAAATCGCCCATACAGGCCCATTAATTTCTATGGCCGACAGACGCCTTCCGGTATGTCTACGGGAGGGTGTCCGTGCCGTAGAAACTGGCAGAAAAAAAATAGGACATGTCCTATGTTTTTATTTTACGGACTGTGCTCCTATACTTTATAATGGGAGCAGGGCCCGTAAAAACGGCCGGCTGTCCTAGACCGGCCGTGCCCGTAATTACGGTTCATAATTACGGGCACGTTCGTGTGAATGAAGCCTTACTGTTAAGTCTCTTTGTACATGAAGCCTAAGCTGCCTGGATAAATTAGTTTGTGCGCGCTTACTGCACAGCTGATGTAAAAGTCCTGTATGCCAAAGGAAAACCAATAGGCAAACATAGAACCGTCCTCTAAAAGCCGGTGTATAACTAGTTATAGGAGGAGGAGTACTTACTATTTGTTTTGCATCATACATTTGATAAAATATCTTACATATTGAAAATGCTTACATTACAACTCACCCAGTTGCCTCAGGTCCATGAATGAAAGTTAGGCTGGGCGGAGTACATCAGGGTATATGTAATCTGTGCGTGTACATCAGGGTATATGTAAGATGGGCGGAGTACATCAGGGTATATGTAAACTGGGCGGAGTACATCAGGGTATATGTAATATGTGCGGGTACATCAGGCTATATGTAAGCTGGGCGGAGTACATCAGGGTATATGTAAGATAGGCGGAGTACATCAGGGTATATGTAAACTGGGCGGAGTACATCAGAGTATATGTAATATGTGCGGGTACATCAGGCTATATGTAAGCTGGGCGGAGTGCAACAGGGTATATGTAATCTGTGCGGAGTACATCAGGGTATATGTAAGCTGTGCGGAGTACATCAGGGTATATGTAAGATAGGCGGAGTACATCAGGGTATATGTAAACTGGGCGGAGTACATCAGGGTATATGTAAGCTGTGCGGAGTACATCAGGGTATATGTAATATGTGCGGGTACATCAGGCTATATGTAAGCTGGGCGGAGTGCAACAGGGTATATGTAATCTGTGCGGAGTACATCAGGGTATATGTAAGATAGGCGGAGTACATCAGGGTATATGTAAACTGGGCGGAGTACATCAGGGTATATGTAAGCTGTGCGGAGTACATCAGGGTATATGTAAACTGGGCGGAGCACATCAGGTCATAATAGGATGATGTAATAATGGGGAGAATGAATAATCCATGGATTGGTGTGGTACGCTTTGAACCAATCCTTTATACACAGGCCGGGTTTACGGGTTTATTGGGTAATATACAAAATATCTGCGCTCCAGTGTTGCCTAATCTTTGACTTGTTCACTACCCCTATAAGCCGCACAAGGCTCTAAAGTTTCCTCATCTCCGCTGCGTCTACGGGGTCCACCTGTGGGGTCCAGCAAATGACGATGTGGGGTATTTAGTGAAATTCTACTGGACCTAAAAATTAGTCTGGGCCGTGATTTAGAATCATTTTGCATCATTGCGTTTTGAGAGTCATAACGTGTTATTTTTCCGGTGACGGAGCTGTGTGAGGGCGCGTTTTTTGTGGAACGAGCTGTAATTTTTATTGGTTCCATTTTGGGGTACATGCAATTTTTTTTATCACTATTTATTCCATTTTTTGGGAGATGAGGAAACCAAAAAACAGCCATTCCAGCACGTTTCTTTTTTACAGTGTTCACTGTGCAGTATAAACAACATGTTAACTTTATTCTGCGGGGCGATACGATTACAGCGACACCAAATTTATATAGTTTTTTTACGTTTCACTACGTTCCCACAGTAAAAATACTCTTTTCTAAAAAAATCATGTTTTAGTGTCGCCATTTTCTGACAGCCATAACTTTTTTATTTTTCCGTTGATATCGCTGCGGGATGGCTTGTTTTATGCTTGACGAACTGTAGTTTCTATTGGTACCATTTTGCGTTACTTGCAACTTTTTGTTCACCGTGCGGTAAAAATAATGTGATATTTTTATAGATCAGGCCGTTCTGAACGCGGCGATACCTATTATGTATAGTTTTTTTTCATATTTTCATTTTTTTCTAATAATAAAGGAGTTGATCAGGGAAACAGGGCAAGTGGTGTTTTTATTATTTATTGACTTTTATTTATTTATTTTTCTTTCAATTTTTTTTTTACTTTTTTCACTTTTTCTTTTACACTGACCTGGGGACTTGAAGATCTGGTCTTCTGATCCCCGCTACGATGCACTGTACTACTTATATAGTGCAGTGGATCGTAACTGTCATTTTTCACTTGACAGCCGATTAGGTCCTGCCTCGGGCAGGACCTAATAGGCTACCGTACCTTGGCAACCAGGAAGCCTAGTAACGGCTTCCTGGTTGCCATAGCAACAATCGCCACCCGCGATCCATCGCGGGGGGGGGGGGGGGCCCGGGGGTTACAGAGGGAGCTCCCTCCCTCTGTCAACCCTTTCAATGCGGCGGACGTCATTGACAGCCGCATTGGAGTTAAATGGCTGCGATCGGCGGTAACAGCCATTGCAGCGGCATGTCAGCTGTGTATAACAGCTGACAGCCGCTGAAGATAAAGCGCGAGACAGCTCCAGTGCTCGCTTTATCTGCCGGGCGTAACTGTACGCCCGTCTGCGGCAAGTCACTTGGTTTTCGGACGTACAGTTACGCCCAATCGCGGGAAGGGGTTAATGTGACGCAGAACTGATGACGTTGAGTACTGCATTGCATACAAGGCCCTGATGCTGCTCGCTGTCAGGACCTTGTACGAGTCGCACAGCATGCTGAGGACATGGAGAGGAGGAGCGGGAGTATACTCATAATGTGAAGGGTGAATGGATGGCACACAGCCAGCCGAAAGATGCAACACATTTATTAAGAGGCGTTCACCTCTTAAAAGGGGTTTTCCACTACTGTTATTTTTTTATTAAATCATTGAAATGCTGCTGCCTTGTCATTTTTTCCCCTGACTATAGTTCAAACTATTTTATTTATTTAACCCGTTAGTGATCGCCCATAGGTGTTTTTACGGCGGCCATTAACAGGCTTTATTCCGATGCAATTGAATTTTTACTGTGCTGCATCGAAATAAGTAGCTGAGGGCTGGGAGCAGCCATGCTTTAACGGGTGAGATCGGCATCACTATCGATCTCATCCATTTAACCCCTCAGATATCGCGCTCAATAGCGAGCATCCCATTTGAGTGGTTTTGGAGAGAGGGAGGGAGGGAGCTCCCTCTCTCACCCGTGTGATCGCAGAGTGCCGGTGTCTTCTATGGCAGCTGGGGGCCCTAATAAAGGTCCCCAGGTCTGCCACTAGTTATGCCTGCTAGGCTACGTCAGGCTGTCATGCTAGGCTACGTCAGGCTGTCATGCTAGGCTAGCAGATGCCTGTCCGTTTTACATGGCAGGCAGTAATACACTGCAATACAAAAGTATTGCAGTGTATTATAAAAGCGATCAGACTATCGCATAATGAAGCCCCCTAGTGGGACTAGTAAAAAAAAAAAAAGTTTAATAAAAAAACTATAATGTTATTACATTATTTAACCCACACAGTGAAAGCTGTAAAAAATAAAATAAAAAAAAACAATACAAAAATTGCTGTTTTCTGTGAATCCTGCTTTAAAAAAAAATTGATAAAAAGTGATCAAAAAGTCGCATCTACTCCAAAATGGTACCAATAAAAACCACAACTCGTCCCGCAAACAAAAAGCCCTCATACAACCGCATCGGCTGAAAAATATAAAAGTTACGGCTCTTGAAATATGGAGATACAAACAAATAATTTGGAAAAAAGTGTTTTTACTGTGTAAAAGTAGTAAAACATACTAAATCGATATAAATTTAGTATCGTTGCAATCGTAACAACCCGCTGCATAAAGTTATTGTGTTATTTATGCCACAAGGTAAACGGCGTAGATTTAGGATGCGAAAAAGAGTGGCGAAATTACTGGTGTTTTTTTTCTATTCCCCAACATTTTTTTTTTAATTAAAGTTAATCAATAAATTCTATGTACCCCAAAATGGTGCTATTAAAAAAAACACAACAAGACCTTATACAGCTATGTCGATGCAAAAATAAGAGCATTATAGCTTTTTGAAGTAAACGATAGAAAAACGTAAAAAATAGCTTGGTCATTAACCCATTCCCTTCGCAGCCATTTTTCGGATTTTCACTTTTGTTTTCTCCTCCCCACCTTCCAAAAGCCATAACTTTTTTATTTTTCCATCAATATTGGCGTATGAGGGCTTGTTTTTGCGGGACGAGTTGTAGATTTTTCCAGCACCATTTTTTGTACCATATAATATAGTGGGAAACGAGGAAAAAAAATATATGTGGGGTGGAATAGGAAAAAAAACAGATTCCTGAACCTTTTGGGTGGTTTTGTTTGTACGGCGTTCACCGTACGGTAAAAATGGCATGTTAACTTTATTCTGCGGGTCAATACAATTACAGCGATACCAAATTTATATTGTTTTCTTTATGTTTTACTACTTTTACAAGGAAAAAACTGATTGTTAAAAATAAAATTTGAGTTTTGTCGCCACATTCTGAGAGCCATAACTTTTTTATTTTTCTGCCGATTTAGCCGTGTGAGGGCTTGTTTTTTGCGGTGCGAGCTGCAGTTTATATTAGTATTATTTTGGGGTACGTGAGACTTTTTGATCACTTTTTATTTCATTTTTTGTGGGAAAAGGGGGGACCAAAAAACAGCAATTCTGATGGTTTTCATTTTTTACGCCATTCACCGTACGGACTAAATAATGATATATTGTAATAGTTCAGACTTTTACGGACGCGTCGTTGCCAGTTATGTTAGCTTTTTATTTTTTTTACATTGTGCTTGAGGGAAAATGGTAAAAGTTTTTTTTGAGCTTTTAATTTTTTTAGGTGTTAAAAAAAAAACTTTATTTTACCGTTTTTTACTTGTCCCCCTAGGGGACTTTAACCAGCGATCGTTAGATTGCTTACACGATATACTGCAATACTAACGTATTGCAGTATATCGTGATTCTGACAGACTCCAATGAAGCCATGCCGGAGGCAGGGCTTCATAGGAGTACAAAGATGGCGGACCAGTCCCTCAGACTGTCATGCCAACCAACGGCACCCCACGATCTCACCGCGGGGGTGGGCGGGGCGTTGGGACATTACAGGGGGTCGCCCCCCTGTTTTTAGTCATTTAAATGCCGCGATCGCTATTGACCGCGGAATTAAACGGGTTAAACAAGCGGGATTGCGCTCGAACGGGATCCCGCTCGTTACCCGGAAGTGACACACAGCTGACACACTCGCTCAATGGAGCCCGTGAGCCTGCTCCACATTCCCCCACCCGGCGTGCGCCGTATATATACGGCAGATGTCGGGAAGGGGTTAAAGCCTAAAATAGGCTGGTCATTAACCCCTTCCCGACATTTGCCGTAAATGTACGTCATGGAAAGCATTGACTTCCCGCATCTTGCCGTACATATACGCCGAATGTTTGGGACCGGCTCAGAAGCTGAGCCGGTGTCATCATCACCGGATCTCAGCTGTATCTTACAGCTGACATCCGGCTGTAATGGCGGGGACCGAAATTAGCTTAGATCCCCGCCATTAACCCCTTAAGTGCAGCGCTCAAACGCGATCGCTGCACTTAAGGTGTTTGCAGCTCATCGGAACCCCAGTAATGAAATTGCCGGGGTTCCGGTGGCTGCAATGGCAACCGGAGGCCTAATACTGGCCTCCCGGTCTGCCTAGCACCGAAGCCGGTCAAGATCCGCCCGGCGGCGGAGCCTGATCGGCTTCCGTAGCTGCCGGAAGCTGACATCCACCTGTAACGGCAGGAACCGGAGCTAGCTCCGATCCCTGCCATTAACCCCTTCGATGCAGCAATCGAAAGCGATTGCTTCATCGTAGCGGTTACTAGCAGATCACCAGCCCTGACAGGCAATCAGGACTGGCGACTGCTGTTATGGCAACAGGAGACACAATGGTCTCCTGCTCTGCCATTACGGAAGCCGATTTAGGCCCCGCCGGGAGGCGAAGCCTAATCGGCTTGCTGTCAGTGAATGACTGACAGATCTAATACATTGCACTACATAGGTAGTGCAATGTATTAGAAAAAAAAAAAATCTGACCGTTGGACCTTCAAGTCCCCTAGTGGGACTTGAGAAAAAGTGTAAAAAAAGTATAAAAAAAATGTAAAAAAAAGTGCAAATAATAAAAGTTTGAAAACAATAAAAGTTTCAAGTAATAAAATAAAACACAATCCCCCTTTTACTCTTATCAAGTCCTTTATTATTGAAAAATAATAATAAACCATATGTATTTGGTATCGCCGCGACCGTAACGACCTGAGGTATCAAAATATTATATTATTTATTGCACGCGGTGAACAGCGTAAAAAAAAAATGTTACCAGTTTCTGTTTTTTAGTCACTTTGCCCTACAAATGTTAGAATAAAAAGTGATCAAAAAGTCACACGTATCCAAAAATGGTACCTATAAAAACTATAGCTCGTCCCGCAAAAAACAAGCCCTCGTATACCTCCGTCGACAAAAAAATTAAAAAGTTATGGTTCTCACAACTTGGCGACAGAAAAAATACATTCTTTTTACAAAAGTAATTTTATTGTGCAAAAAGTTGTAAAACATAAAAAAGTCCTATAAATTAGGTATCGCCGGAATCGTACTGACCCGCAGAATAAAGTTAACATGTAATTTATAACGCATGGTGAACGCTGTATAAAAAAAACGAAAAAAGCTGTGGCAGAATAGCGTTTTTTTGTTTACCTGGCATCCCAAAAAATAGGATAAAAGGTGATCAAAAAGTTGCATGTACCCCAAAATGGTACCAATAATAACTACAGCTCGTCCCGCAACAAACCAGCCCTCATACCGCTACGTCTATGAAAAATAAAACTAGTTATGGCTCCAATAAGTCTGGAAATAAAAAAATATGCAGTTGTGCCCGAGGGGAACATTTCTTCTGTTTGAAGAGGCGATTTATCAAGGACATAAAATTAGTGAACCAGGAAAGGGAGGGCCCAAACATATCCGCTGGAAGCGACGGCGCCCGTATTATACCAGGACAACACTTCCTAGCAAAATTCCCCAAACTACAAAGGCGCGGAGTGTGGATCAAAAGGGGGATAATAAAGGACGCCATATATCAGTGCAACACCGGCCTGTGCAGAAATAATTGTGTCACAGCGTAACACACATCTATGGATCATTTTATTGTTTTTTTTTACCCCATTATTATACCACCTGACTATGCCCCTTATATACTCCGCCCGGCTTACATATGACCTACATTATAAACGGAAACACCAGTAAGACTCCAAACAAAACTACTACCAAGCAAAATCCACGCTCCAAAAGCCAAATGGCGTTTCCTCCCATCTGAACCCTACAGCGTCCCCAAACCGCAGTTTCCTTCCACATATATGGCACCGTCATACCCGGGAGAACCCTTTTAGCAATTTTTGTGGTGTGTGTCTCCAGTGGCATAAGCTGGGCACGACATATTTGCCACTGAATGGCATATCTAGGGAAAAATATAAATTTTTAACTTGCACCATCCACAGCGCATTCATTTATGGAAAAGACCTGTGGGGTGAAAATGCTCACTACACCCCTTAATAAATGCCTTGAGGGGTGCAGTTTCCATAATGGGGTCACTTCCCAGGGGTTTATTTTTATTATTTCACATCTGAGCCTCTGCAGTTGTGAACCAATACTTTGTAAATCGCCAAATTAGGCCTAAATTTTACATGGTACGCTTTCACTCCTGAGCCTGGTCGACTGTCCAGGCAAGAGATTAGGGCCACATGTAGGGTGTTTCTAAAACCAGGAAACCCAGCATAATAATTAGAGAGCCGTCTTGTTATGGTGGCACAAGCCGGGCACCACATATTGTCTACATATCTGTGGAAAAAAATCCCATTTTCACTCTGCAACATCGAGTTCACACTAATTTCTACAAAACACCTGCAGGGTTAACATGCTCACTACACCCCTAGGTAAATGCATTGAGGGTGTAGTTTCCAAAATTGGGTCACTTCTGGGGGGTTTCCACTGTTTTGGGCCCACAGGCGCCCAGAAACCAATCCAGCAACATCGGCACTCCAAATGGCGGTCCTTCCCTTCTGAGCCCTGCCGTGTGCCCAAACAGCAGTTTATGACCACATATGGGGTATTGCCGTACTCGGGAGAAATTGCTTTACAAATGTTGGGTTCATTTTTTTCCTTTATTTGTTGCGAAAATGAAAAAATTTGCGCTAAATCTACGTCTTATTGAAGAAAAAGGATTGTTTTTATTTTCACTGCCCAATTCTAATAAATTCTATGAAACATCTGTGGGGTCAAAATGCTCACTACGCCCCTAGATGAATTCCTCAAGAGGTGTAGTTTCCTAAATGGTGTCACTTTTTGGGCGTTTTCATTGTTTTTTCCCCTCAGGGGCTTTGCAAATGTGGCATGGCCGCCGCAAGCCATTCCTGCTCAATGTGATCTCCAAAAGCCAAATAGCGCTCTTTCCCTTCTAAGCTAAGCCGTGTCTCCAAACAGCCGTTTATTACCACATGTGGGGCATTGTTTTACTCGGGAGAAATTGCTTTACAAATTTTGTGGTGCTTTTTCTCCTTCAGTCCTTGTGGAAATGAGTAAAAATAAGCGAAACCTACATTTTCTTTGAAAAAATGTTGATTTTTATTTTCAGGGCCTACTTCCAATAATTTCTGCAAAAAAACTGTGGGGTCAAATCGCTCACTATACCCCTAGATAATTTCCTCAATGGGTGTAGTCTCCAAAATGGGGTCACTTGTGGGGGGTTTCCACTGTTTTGTCTCCTCAGGGACTTCGTAAATGTGACATGGCCTCCGCAAACCATTCCTGCTAAATGTGAACTCCAAAAGCCAAATGGCAATCCATCCCTTCGAAGCCCTGCCGTGTGTCCAAACAGCCGTTTATTACATGTGGGGTATTGTTTTACTCGGGAGAGATTGGTTTACAAATTTTACGGTGCTTTTTCTCCTTCAGTCCTTGTGGAAATTAGAAAAAATTAGCTAAACCTACATTTTCTTTGAAAAAATTTAGATTGTCATTTTCAGGGCCTACTTCCAATAATTTATGCAAAAAACCTGTTGGGTCAAAACGCTCACTATACCCCTAGATAATTTCCTCAATGGGTGTAGTTTCCAAAATGGGGTCACTTGTGGGGGGTTTCCACTGTTTTGTCCCCTCAGGGGCTCTGTAAATGTGACATGGCCTCCGGAAACAATTCCTGCTGAACTTGAGCTCCAAAAGCCAAATAGCGCTCTTTCCCTTCTCAGCCCTGCCGTGTCTCCAAACAACCGTTTATTACCACATGTGGGGTATTGTTTTACTCGGGAGAAATTGCTTTACAAATTTTACGGTGCTTTTTCTCCTTTAGTCCTTGTGGAAATGAGAAAAAAAAAAAAATCGCTAAACCTACATTTTCTTTGAAAAAATGTTGATTTTAATTTTCACGTCCTACTTCAAATAATTTCTGTAAAAAACCTGTGCGGTCAAATTGCTCACTGTACCCCTAGATAATTTCCTTGAGGTGTGTAGTTTCCCAGATGGGGTCACTTTTGGGGGATTTTGACTGTTTTGGCACCGCAAGAGCCCTTCAAACCTGACATGATGCCTAAAATTTATTCTAACAAAAATAAAGCCCCAAAATCCACTAGGTGTTCCTTTGCTTCTGAGGCCGGTGCTTAAGTCCAGTAACACGCTACGGCCACATGTGGGATATTTCCTAAAACTGCAGAAACTGGGCAACAAATATTGAGTTGCATTTCTCTGGTAAAACCTTCTGTGTTATAAAAAAAATTGTACTAAAAATTTATTTCTGCAAAAAAATATGAAATTTGTAAATTTCACCTCTACTTTGCTTTAATTCCTGTGACATGTGTAAAGGGTTAAGATATTTTCTAAATGCTGTTTTGAATACTTTGAGGGGTGAAGTTTTTAAAATGGGGTGACTTTTTGGGGGTTTCTAATATATAAGGCCCTCAAAGCCACTTCACAACTGAACTGGTCCCTGTAAAAATGGCCTTTTGAAATTTTCTTGAAAATGTGAGAAATTGCTGCTAAAGTTCTAAGCCTTGTGATGTCATAGAAAAATAAAAGGATGTTCAAAAAACAATGGCAATCTAAAGTAGACATATGGGGGATGTTAATTAGCAACAATTTTGTGTGTTATAACTGCCTGTCTTACAAGCAGATACATTTAAATTGAGAAAAATGCTAATTTTTGCAATTTTTCGCTAAATTTTGGTGTTTTTCACAATTAAATACTGAACATATCGAGCAAATTTTGCCAGTAACATAAAGTCCAATGTGTCACGAGAAAACAATCTCAGAATCGCTTGGATAGGTGAAAGCATTCCGGAGTTATTACCACATAAAGTGACACATGTCAGATTTGAAAAATGAGGCTCGGTCAGGAAGGTCAAAAGTGGCTAAAGAGGGAAGGGGTAAAGGGGTTAAATCAGCTTTACGCTGCATTGTTTATATTGTGGTTTGTTACAATATTTTGCGCATGTGCAATGAAAGCAATTTCATTGCGCAAGTCGCATTAAAAGGCTGTACATTGCGCCTGTGTTGGAGGCATCCTAAGCCTCCTCAATACCCGCCCCGCTCCGTCTTAGATTACGTCCAATGCCAGCACTATTTTATTTTCATTCGTGTTATCCCTCAGTGCCCGCGTGCCCCGCAGAGATGGTATCTACAGTGATAATGGCACGGAGGAATAACATGAATGAAAATAAAATAGTGCTTGCATGGAGACGTAATCTAAGAAAGAACGGGGCAGGTATTGAGGCGGCTTAGGACGCCTCCAACACAGGCGCAATGAACTTACTGGTAATGCGCATGCGCAATGAAATTGCTTTAATGCGCATGCGCAAAATATTGTAGGTTACTGCGCATGCGTCGGCGCAAGGAGAAGACGACGTCATTCAGAAGAGAAGACGACCGGGAGGGGAGCTAGTCCAGAAGTCAGGATTGAAGATGACCGAACGAGACGTCAGCGGAAGAGAAAAGTTCAGAGGGTGGCGGAGTCACGTGACACTAGACGGAATTAGAAGACATCTGCAACTTTGAGACGGTAAATATATTTTAAAAATACTTTAATAAATATTTAATAGGTATTGCTGGATTGTTTTTCAGAAGTGGACAACCCCTTTAATAAATGTCACATCTTACTCCAACTTCCCTTCTATTTAGACTGGAAACGCCAGGTATAAACCTACGTACAATGTAATATGATGCTTTCGCAAATATTACGATGATGGAAAATAATCTTTATTCTATGTTAACCTGTCAATAACATTACTGAGATGTTCGAGACTTGAAACCCCGAATAAATAACTAGAATTAAAGGGTCACACAGATCAGATCTCCACTCCTACCATCAATCTCCTATAAGTACTGAGGACCAGGACAACCCTTCTTCCATATGCCCTAACAGGACGGGGGACATATTCAGGACTTAACCTTATCCCAATTCCACACACTTTAATGGGGTTATGTTGTGATTCTCAACACAATGCCTAGTCTGGAATTCCCGGAACATCTTCCTGACATTGGCGGGTTCACCATGGGTCGGACCCTCCTGACCAGTCAATGATGGAATGGCTGATCTCATCTATGTTTTTGATTGTGGGTGCTCTTCTGACACTAACTTTTTGGCTCCCCATGTGAGGTGAGAACTATAGCGAGGACGAGTCCTACAGATCATACAAACACGTACTATACAGTCAATGTCAGGTGTTGTCAAAATGACTGCCGCACGTGACACAACAGAAAAGCCGGCTCTCCGGGACTTATTTGTCCCGCAAGAAATGGCCGCCCTTGTACAATCACACAGCTGAGAAAGCCAGGTTAACATTACCACCCATACTATACCTGGCTGGTGGTGCCATCCGAGAAGTTCGGCTTCGACTTCCTCTGGGCATGACTACGATCTCTCGTTCTCTTCACGTCCTTCACCACAGCACTTTCAGTATGATTGCGTCATTAGACTTGCCGCGCTTATATCACTTCTGACGTAAAACGTGTTCACGCCCCCTAACGTTTTGACGTTTCGCCGCGTTCGATTATCTCCGCCTACTATCTGCAGTGCAAGGTTCTAGAAAATGTCTAGTGTGTCGGCAATTTGAAGGTCACAGCGTGACGCAGCGCAATATAGACGTGAAGTTTTATCCGTGACGTATACCAGGCTGGTCATGCGCATACCTTTAGCACCATACATTACCTGAGGTGATGACGTCAGGAAAGTTCTCATGTTATTATGTTCTAATATTTTTCACCATAATGTAAACGGGTTATCGGTAATATTTGACTGAATTACGGCAACATCGCAATGAATTATTTCAGTGTTGCCTGGGCTGGCTGCAGGTTTCACCTTATGCCTCAACTTCTTTCATGCATCCAGTATACTATACACCAATAATTGCATCAGGGCCACTGAGGTTAACACCTCGCTTTTCTATCCCTTTATTGTGTTGTTTTTGTTTTATTTAGGCTCTGTTCACATCTGCGTTGGGGTCCCGTTCTGACGTTCCGTCTGAGGTTTCCGTCAGAAAGGGACCCTGGGCAGACACAAACCGACACCAATGGAAACCAGGGGTTTCCGTTTCCATCACCATTGATTTCAATGGTGACAGATCCGCCCGTGGTTCCTTTTTGTGTCTGTTGTGCACCGGACCCGTCGTTTTTCAATGGTGACGGATCCGGTGGCAATGGTTTCCGTTTGTCTCCATTGTGCAAGGGTTCCGTCGTTTTGACGGAATCAATACTGTAGTCGACTATGGTATTGATTCAGTCAAAATGACGGAACCCTTCCACAATGGAGACAAACGGAAAGCTCAGTCAGAACGGGACCCTGACGCTGAAGGGAACGAAGCCTTAGTCATGTTAAATGTGTTGCTCAGTGAGGGTATGTTCACACGGCCTATTTTGAGCCGTTTTTCGGGCCGTAAACACCCCGAAAAACGGTTAAAAATACGGGGGGTTGAATTTGTCCAAACATCTGCCCATTGATTTCAATGGGAAAAACAGCGTTTTTAAAAACGGTACGTAAAAAAGAAGTGCATGTCACGTCTTGAGCCGTTATTCATTGGGTCAATAGAAAAACAGCTCCAAAAACGTCAGTGAAAAACGCTTGATGCATAAAAAACTGCTGAAAATCAGAGACTGGTTTCCCTTCAAAACAGCTCCGTATATTACAGCCGTGTTTTGTTAAGTGTGTGAACATAGCCTTAGAATAACACCCTTTGATATCATATGTGAATAACGCAAACTGATTGTTGAGGGTTGTGCTGCTAGCTCCCTGTAATCAGCTATTAAATACCTATTGTGATGCACAAATTAGATGCATCATAATAGGGTCGTTTGTTGGGGGAGGGGAGGCGCTGCCATTTGATTGTATGCTCCTTATTTTTGCCACATCCAATGTAAGGCCTCATTTACACGAACGTAATATACGCGCGTGCGACGCGCGTGCTTTGCACGCATGTCGTACGCACCTATATTAGTCAATGGGGCAGTTTAGACGATGCGTGAATTGCGCTCAGCGCGTGTGCGCAGAAAAAAACTCACGACATGTTCTATAATCGTGCGTTTTTCGCGCACTCACGCACCCATTGAAGTCAATGGGTGCGTGAAAACCACGCATGCCGCACGGAAGCACTTCCGTGCGAACTGCGTGATTCGCGCAAGAGCTGTCAAACTCCTGAATGTAAACAGAAAAGCACCACGTGCTTTTCTGTTTACAAACATCCAAACGGAGTGTCAAATGCGAGATGAGCGCACCGAACTTCACCGGGTTCGGCCAAACTCGTTTTGACCGAAACCGGTAAAAAATGTTCGGGTACGCGACGTCAGGAGACAGTCACTGTCCACGGTGCTGAAAGCGTTAAACTGGTTCAGCACCATGGACAGTGACTTCCGCTCCGAAAATCCATGAACCTGTAAAAAAAAAAAGACGTTCTGACTTACCGATAACTCCGGTCCGACCTCCCGGGATGACAGTTCAGTCCAAGTGACAGCTGCAGCCAATCACAGGCCAAGCACAGGCTGCAGCCAATCACAGGCTGCAGCGGTCTCATGGACTGCGGCGTCATCCTGGGAGGTGGGGCCGGATGACAAGAGAGGGACGCGTCACCAAGGCAACGGCCGGGAGCCCGGACTGGGGGAAGCAGGAAGTTCTTGGTAAGTATGAAAGTCTTTTTTTATTCACAGGTTGGTGTATATTGTGTTCGGCATTCACTGTCGAGGGTGCTGAAAGAGTTACTGCCGATCAGTTAGCTCTTTCAGCACCTTGGACAGTGACGGGCGTCGACTACCTCATCTCTATGATGGCGGCTGCGCGAAAATCACGCAGCCGCACATCATACACAGATGACACACGGAGCTGCCAAGTGCCTTTTGCGCGCGCAAAGCGCAGCGTTTTTTGCGCGCGCAAAACGCACACGCTCGTGTAAATGAGGCCTAAGATCGAGCGAGAGACCAAAGGTGCAGTAATGCTTTAAAGGGAACCTGTCACCAGCATTTCACCTATTGAGCTTTACTTATCCCTCACTGGCCGCTGCTATAAAAAGTTTGTTTCCGTTATCCCCTCTCCTAAACTCCTCCTCTGACTGTAAGTACCGGTCTGCAAATATTTTGCGCCTTTTATCGTAATAATCCGGTGTCCCGTTGTGCGCACACACCAGAAGAGGACATCAATACACAAGCGCAGGATTTTATGTGCTGGGGGGGGGAGGCGAGGAGCTGTCAATCAAAAGTAAGGAGGCGGGGTCAACTCAGGAAAGACTTGAGGAATGAAGATATGACTCTTTTCAAATGAAGATATGACTCTTATGCTCATTAACATACGGCACGGGATCACTAAAAAACGGAATACTGAGCCAACTAAGAAGACAATTATAGGTTATATAAAAATAATTTTTCATCCACTACCACCAGGTATTTCTGGTTTAATAGGTGAAATTCTGGTAACAGGTTCCCTTTAAGGGCTAGTCCACATAAAGTCATAAATGGACACAGATGACAGGGGCTTCTCCTGGAGTGGAATCCCCGGTCACAGCGTCGGCAACGCTGTGTACGGGGATTCCGCTTCATGAGTTGCCCCTGATGTCACGGTCCATATATGGACAGAGACATGAGGGGGAGCGCTCCAGGAGCGGAATCCCCGGCCAAAGGGGGATTTCGCTCCTTCAGGGAGCTACAGGCTATCTGCAGGGAGGGGGTGCTATCTACATGGGTGCTGTGTGGCACTACCTTCAAGGGGACAGTGTGGCACTACCTTCAAGGGGACAGTGTAGCACTACCTACAAGTGGGCTGTGTGGCACTACCTTCAAGGGGACTGTGGGCTGTGTGGCACTACCTACAAGGGGACAGTGTGGCGCTACCTACAAGTGGGCTGTGTGCGCTACCTACAAAGGGGCTGTGGCGCTACCTACAAGGGGGCTGTGTGGCGCTACCTCCAAGGGGGCTGTGTGGCGCTACCTCCAAGGGGGCTGTGTGGCGCTACCTCCAAGGGGGTTGTGTGGCGCTACCTCCAAGGGGGCTGTGTGGCGCTACCTCCAAGGGGGCTGTGTGGCGCTACCTCCAAGGGGGCTGTGTGGCGCTACCTCCAAGGGGGCTGTGTGGCGCTACCTACAAGGGGGCTGTGTGGCGCTATCTACAGGGGGACTGTGTGACATTATCTACAGGGCGTACTGTGGCCTTATATACAGAGGGCACTGCAGCATTACCTATAGAGGCATGTGTGGCACTATATACCGGGGGGGTATGGCACTATCTAAAGAGGGCACTGCGGTATTATCTACAGGGGTGTGTGGCACTATATACAGGGGGGTGGCACTATCAACAGATGGCACTTTGTAGATAGTGCCACACCCCCTGTAAATACCAAAGTGCCATCTGTTGATAGTGCCACCCCCCCTGTATATAGTGCCACACACCCCCTGTAGATAATACCGCAGTGCCCTCTGTAGATAGTGCCACACCCCCTGTAAATACCAGAGGGCACTGCGGCATTAGCTACAGGGGGTGTGTGGCACTATATACAGGGGCACATTTTCAGAGCCTAGACTACCATTTTGTGTACCATTGTGGTAAAAACGGATGGTAAAAACTGATGACAACTGATGGTTTTGTAGTAAAAATCGTGAAAAAGCCTGATGGCAACTGATGCATTTTTTCATCAGTTGTAATCACTGATAGACAAAAAACTGATGCTGATGCAACTGACATATGAACGCACCCTCACATAACTCAAAATGTCGTACCATTACATTCTAATTGAATGGACGACTACATAGCAGTGATGTCCAGAGCAGAATCACGTAAATTGTGAGTTTGTCCTGGTCTCCTAAAGGACTAAATTCCAAACTGGTGATCTTTGAGTTCTTGAAGAATGATTGAAAATGTATGCTACAGACATTTACAGAGAGGTCGGTGCACATCGGTTGTCGGAATGTATACCAGCACACTGATGTGCCATGGTCTGGTCCTGCCGCACACTGACATTCCATAGAAAGTGGACAAATAGCCCAGGAAAGTGAGGCAGCAATTTAGAATGAGCCAAGACTGCAACATTGCTCAGTATAGTATAAAAATAATTGCGTTTCCCACTCTCGACTCCACTTCTTAAATCGTCAGAGCAGTCCAACCACTTCCCAGTAGACCACCCTCGCACAACTTACCCATTTGTTACAGCAGCCGTCTATACCACTTCCCCAGAAGTCACAGCATCCACCCTCCCCACCTTCAGTTATAGTAGGCCACCCCTGACCTGCATGCTCCCACACAACTTTTCCACTAGTCACAGCATCCTACCCTTTTAACCGCTTCCTGTTGCAGTCAGTTTTGACCTTCCTGACAAGACCCTCCTTTTTCAAATCTGTATATGGCTTTTAGTCATCCAAGCGATTGAGATTGTTTTGTAGTGACACATTGTATTTTATGTTAGTGCTAAAATTTGGTCGATACATTTTAAGACAGACGGTTATACCACACAAAATAGATACCAATTAACATTTCCCATCATTTTTTGGGACCAATTTAGTTTTAAAGTGGCCTTAAGTGGTCTATATTTCAGAAACCCCACATAAATCAACAATTTTTAGAAAAGTACACCCCTCAACGTATTCAAAACAGCATTTTGGAATTTCTTAAAGTGTAGCTAAACGTTTGACAAACTTCTGACATGTCATAGTGACATGTCAGAAGTTTGGATTGGTGGGGTCTGAGCACTGAGACCCCCACCAATCGCTAGAACGAAGCAGCTGAAGCGTTCGTGTGAGCGCTCAGCTGCTTCGTGTGTGTTCGGCTTTTCCCGGAAATAAATGTATCGGTGTACGGACGCAATAGAAAGTCTATGAGCTCGTACACCAATACATCGGCTTTCCGGAAAAAGCCGAACAGACACGAAGCAGACCCCCACCAATCCAAACTTCTGACATGTCACTATGACATGTCAGAAGTTTGTCAAACGTTTAGCTACACTTTAACCCTTCATTCAGGAGGAAAAGCATAGTAAAAGGTTTACTTTCAAAACTTCCATTTTTTTTTGCAGATATTAAATTTTAATCTTTTTTTTTTTTTCTGTAACACAACTGTTAACAAAGAAATGCAAGGTAAGCATTACTAGCCGCTTGATACTTCCTGGACATTCAGGAGAAGCAGACGATCCTTCAGAATTCACACCCTAAAAAGTTGGTAAGTATATATCCTGGTTCAAATAGGTCTCGGATAGGACTTTGGGCAGAAAGGTTGGTACAGTCCTGAGACAAATGCAGTCTGGAAGAGTCTTTAAAGGGAATGTGTCGCTAGAAATATATATATTTTTTCAGTTAAACAATTAGTAGTTGAGTGATTACACATTGTTTTAATTTTTTCACAAGTCAGGAAATATTATGCATTAGATTCTAATTCATAACATTTCCATGTGCTGGATACTAGAGGAAGCAGTTCCCAAAATTGCAGCATGGTCACTGTAGTAAAGCAACCTCATTGATTTATGCTGCAAATTTGGTGTGGACACACTCTCCTCTAGTGTCCTCACACAATCCCCCCTCCCTTCTTCTGGCGAGTGCCAGGAGAAGGAGGGGTTTAAATGTCTTAAAAACTCCTACACTGTGTGCCGCCATTTTCTGAGCGACTGCACAGTGTAGGAGGATTAGATACAGTGCTCAGCAGACCGTATCACACGAACATAATACACACATCACATACACGAACATAAATTAACTGCTCCTGCCGCCTCCACTGGTCTACGCCCCTATTCCTTGCGCCTTCGCTTAACATATGGCCGGAAGCCGCGACCGGAAGTCGTCATCTTACTGTCCGGCAGCGGCTTCCGGTCCACATGAAAATGGCGCCGGATTTCGCTCTACGAACTAGCTTAGTTTTGGTCTGTGTGGGAGCGGCGCATGCGCCATTCCCACACAGACGGCGTACGCTTCTGAGAATGGAACGGCTCCCGTTCGCGTTCTCTATGGGGTTGTATGTGCCATATAGCATCTCGGTATTTGTCGTTAATCGACACATAAAGAGATGGAAAAAAAATGGCAGCCCCCATAGAGAAGTAAAAGTTTGAATACAGTAAAAAGTATTAAGTGACAACACTAATAAATACAATTTTTGTTTATATTTTATTAAAAGCAATATAATTAAAAAAAATAAAAAAATCATGACACCTTCTCTTTAAGGAAGTCTCAAGCAGAGAGCACCTGCAATTCAACCATACTTTTAGCAGATGCTGCCACCACCAACATCAAAGCTGTCCAGGAAAGGAATTTTATACTGCCGCCAAAGGTTTCTTAACCCCTTCCCGCTCCTTGACGCACTATTACGTCATGGCAGCTGTATCGTTCGCGCTCCATGCCGTAATAGTACGTCTCGGGAGTAACGGCCGACACATACAGGAGCTGTGAAGCTGCTGTCTTGTTCAGCAGCTGTCACAGCTCTTACAGCGGGGACCGATCGCTGTGTCCCCGCTGATTAACCCCTTAAAAGCCGCGTTCTATAGAGATCGCGGCTTTTTAGGGGTTAAGCTGCCATCGCCGGCCTGCTACGCGATAGCGGCCGGCGATGGTGACTATGGCAACCGGACACCAAACAATGGCGTCCGGCTATGCCATAGACGGAAGCCTAGTGGGTCCTGACAACGTCAGGACCCACTATGCTTGCTGTCAGTGAGTAGCTGACAGTTCTAATACACTGCACTACGCATGTAGTGCAGTGTATTAGAATAGCGATCAGGGCCTCCTGCCCTCAAGTCCCCTAGTGGGACAAAGTAATAAAGTAAAAAAAAAGTTAAAAAAAGATGTGTAAAAATAAGAAAATAAAAGATTTAAAAGTAATAAAAAGTAAAAATCCCTCCTTTTCCCTTATCAGTCCTTTATTATTAATAAAAATATATAAATAAACAAATAAACTATACATAATTGGTATCGCCGCGTCCGTAACGGCCTGAACTACAAAATTATTTCATTATTTATCCCGCACGGTGAACGCCGTAAAATAAAATAATAATAAACCGAACCACAATCACAATTCTTTAGTCACTTCACCTCCCAAAAAATGGAATAAAAAGAGATCAAAAAGTCGCATGTACCTAAAAATGGTGCTGATCGAAAATACAGTTCGTTACGCAAAAAATAAGTCCTCGCACGGCTTTATTGATTGAAAAATAAAAAAGTTCTGGCTCTTAGAATAAGGTAACACAAAAAGTAAATGATTTTTTACAAAACGTATTTTATTGTGCAAACGCCATAAAACGTAAAAAAAAAAACTATAAACATCAGGTATCGACGTAATCGTATCGCCCCGCAGAATAAAGTGAATGTGTCATTTATAGCGCACGGTGAACGCTGTAAAAAAAAACGAAAAAAAAAACAATAGTACAATTGCTGTTTTTTAGTCACCACGCCAACTAAAAATAGAATAAAAACTGATCAAAAAGCCGCATGCACCCCAAGAAAACTGCAATGGATTCCTCAAGGGGTCTAGTTTCCAAATTGGGGTCACTTTTGGGGGGTTCCCAATGTTTTGGCACCACAAGACCTCTTCAAACCGGACATGGTGCCTAATAAAAAAGAGGCTTCAAAATCCACTAGGTGCGCCTTTGCTTCGGAGGCCGGTGCTTCAGTCCATTACCGCACTAGGGCCACATGTGGGATATTTCTCAAAACTGCAGAATCTGGGCAATACGTATGAAGTTGCGTTTCTCTGATAAATTCTTTTTGTGTTATAAAAAAAATGGTATAAAGAGGATTTTCTGACAAAAAAAAAATGTAAATTTCACCTCTACTTTGCTCTAAATTTTTGTGAAACACCTAAAGGGTTCATAAACTTTCTACATGCTGTTGTGAATACTTTGAGGGGTCTAGTTTCTAAAATGGGGTATTTGATAGGGGTTTCTAATATATGGGCCCCTCAAAGCAACTTCAGAACTGAACTGGAACCTAAAAAAATAAATAAATGAGGCAATACTTCGCTTCTTACATTGTACTGATAATGAGCCGTGCCCACCCCGAGATGACCCCAGTTTTGACAGTTTGTATAAACGGAGACCCCTATTAGACCGTTCCAGTGCCCTGTTTTCCCAAGCATACACCCCCGAGAAGTGTATTTCTATTGATGAGTTCCTGGTACATTTTAAAGGGAGGGTTCAATTCCGCGAGTACCTGCCGGGTAAGAGGGCAAGGTATGGCGTGAAGATGTATAAGCTGTGAGAGTGCATCAGGGTATACCTACAGGTTTAGGATATATGAAGGAAAGGCCACCCCCAAACCAGACTGCATCCTGGACTACAATAGGTACATGGGAGGGATGGACTTGTAAGATCAAGCCCTGAAGCCCTACAGCGCCATGCGGTGTGGTATAAGAAGCTGGCCGGGCACATCATACAGATGGCATTGTACAATGCGTACATGCTACGTCGATGTGCAGGCCAGACGGGAACTTTCCTGGAATTTCAAGAGGTGATTATCAAGAACCTAATCTTTAGGGACCAAGAAGGGGGGGCACCCAGTACTTCTGGAAGCGAGCCCACACGCATCGTACCAGGGCAACACTTTCCAGGAGAAGTTCCCCAAACTGGCAAGAAGGGAAAAAGTCAAAAGAGGTGCAAAGTCTGCTATAAGAGGGCGATAATGGATGACACAATATATCAATGTGACACGTGTCCCGAATAACCAGAGCTCTGTATGAAAGTGTTTTAAAATTTATCATACATCCCTTGGTTTATAATTTACCCCAATTTTACTTACCCTGATGCACTCCACACAGCTTATCCCCCCTCGTCTTTCCCCTCTGGGCCCTGCTGTGTGTCCAGGCAGCTGATAACAGCCACATGTAGGGTATTGCCATACCCGGGAGAACCCACATTACAGTTTATGGGGTGTAGGTCTCCGGTCAAAATGCTCACTACACCTCTAGATGAATGTCTTAAGGGTGTAGTTTTTAAAACGGGGTCACTTCTTGCGGGTTTCAACTGTACTGGTACCTCAGGTGCTTCTGCATACATGACTTCGCACTAGAAAATCCCCAGTAGGCCAAATGGTGGTCCTTTCCTTCTGAGCCCTCCCATGGGCCCAAACGGCAGTTTATCACAACAAATGGGGTATTGCGGCACTCAGAACAAATTGCGCAACAGAAAGGGGTATTTTGTTTCTTGTGAAAATAAGAAATTTTCAGCCAAAACTACATATTATTTGAAAAAAATAATTTTGTTTTCATTCCCAGCCCAATTCAAATAAGTTCTGTGAAAAAACTATGGGGTCAAAATGGTCACAACACCCATAAATGAATTCCTTGAGTGGTGTAGTTTCCAAAATGGGGTCATTTGTGGTGGGTTTCTATTGCTTTGATACCTCTGGGGCTCTGCAAATGCGACATGGCACCCGAAAACCAAACCAGCAAAATCTGTACTCCAAAGAACACACAGCGCTCCTTTCCTTCTGAGCCCTCCCATGGGCCCAAACGGCAGTTTATCACCACAAATGGGGTATTGCCGCACTCAGGACAAATTGGGCAACAAAATGGAGTATTTTATTTCTTGTGAAAATAAGAATTTTTTAGCTAAAATGACATATTATTGGAAAAAATATATATTTTTTTAATTCCCAGCCCAATTCAAATAAGTTCTGTGAAGAAACTATGGAGTCTAAATGGTCACATTACCCATAAATGAATTCCTTGAGGGGTGTAGTTTCCAAAATGGGGTCACTTTTGGTGGGTTTCCATTGCTTTGATACCTCTGAGGCTCTGCAAATGCGACATGGCACCCGAAAACCAATCCAACAAAATCTGGACTCCAACAAACATATAGCGCTCCTTTCCTTCTGAGCCTTCCCATGGGCCCAAACGGCAGTTTATCACCACAAATGGGGTATTGCCACACTAAGGACAAATTGGGCAACAAAATGGGGTATTTTGTTCCCTGTGAAAATAAGAAATTTTGATCACAAATGACATTTTATTGGAAAAAATGACATTTTTTTCATTTCAGAGCCCAATTCAAATACGTGCTGTGAAAAAAATGTGCGGTCAAAATGGTAACAACAACCCTAAATGAATTCCTTGAGGGGTGTAGTTTCCAAAATGGGGTCACTATTGGGGGATTCCTACTGTTTTGACACCTCAACACCTCTTCAAACCTGGCATGCTGCCTAAAATATATTCTAATAAAAATGCACTAGGTGCTTCCTTGCTTCTAGGGCTTGTGTTTTAGTCCACGAGCGCAGTAGGGCCACATGTGGGACATTTCTAAAAACTGCAGAATCTGGACAATACATATTTAGTAGTGTTTCTCTGGTAAAACCTTCTTTGTTACAGAAAAAAAAAAGAATAAAATTGAAATTCAGCAAGAAAAATGAAATTTGCAAATTTCACCTCCACTTTGCTTTAATTCCTGTGAAATGCCTGAAGGGTTAAAATACTTTCTAACTGCTGTTTTGAATACTTTGAGGGGCCTAGTTTTTAAAATGGGGTGTTTTATCAGGGTTTCTAATACATAGGCCCCACAAAGCCACTTCAGAACTCAAGAGGTACCTTAAAAAAAAAGGCTTTTGAAATTTTCTTAAAAATATGAGAAATTGCTGTTTATGTTCTAAGCCTTGTAACGTCCAAGAAAAATAAAAGAATGTTCAAAAAACGATGCCAATCCAAAGTAGACATATGTGAACTAGTAACTATTTTGGGTGGTATAACCGTCTGTTTTACAAGCAGATGCATTTAAATTCTGAAAAATGCAATTTTTTCAAAATTTTCTCTAAATTTAGCAATTTTTCACCAATAAACACTGAATATATCGACCAAATTTTACCACGAACATGAAGCCCAATGTGTCACGAGAAAACAATCTCAGAATCGCTTGGGTAGGTTTAAGCATTCCGACGTTATTACCACATAAAGTGAAATATGTCAGATTTGAAAAATGGGCTCTGAGCCTTAAGGCCAAAACTAGGCTGCGTCCTTAAGGGGTTAAGGACTACAGCCAGATCCCAGTTAGGACAGAGAGATCATATAGGTCTAGGGGTATTAATACCCTTGATGAATCGTTTGAGAAGCTTGTTTTCTGAGAAGGCAGTAATTGCTGCAAAATGAACCGTCGGCGTATTGCAATTGAGACCAGTTTAAAAACCCTCTTGGAGAAAGTCTATTAACTCGAGATTTGTACCTCCCTGGGATATGGGTCACCATACTCTGTTGTAAACTGAACGAGTAGAGTTCCTACGGGTAAAGAGTTTTTATGACTCCCTGCTCCACTAGGTTCAGCTTTTCAACATCCATACCGTTAGGTGGAGCTTCTTGAGGTCTGGATGTCAAAAGCCACCTTGAAAAAGGTGGTCTTCTCTGAGGGGTAAGGTCCATCTTTAGAGAGCTCTAGCAAAGCCTCAAACCATGCCCTCCTGGGTCATAGGGGCATTATTGCTAAAACTTTGGCCTTGTCCCTCCTGATTTTCTTAAGGCACCTGTGGGCTTCTTAAGACAGGCAGAAAGCGCCTAAGGCCACTGGGTTCCCTACCCTGCATAAGGCTCAGAATTCTGTACGTTTCTTCTTGGCTGCGGTTGCCATAAGGTCCAGTTGTGGAGTCCCCCATCTGTCCACTAACATCTAAAAGATGGCCTTTTCTTGACAATCCTTTCAAGGCTGCGGTTATCCCTGTTGCTTGTGCACCTTTTTCTATCACACTTTTTCCTTCCTCTCAACTTTACATTAATAAGCTTGGATAAAGCACTCTGTGAACAGCTAGCTTCTTTAGCAATATCCTTTAGGGTATGTTCACACGCACTAATTACGGACGTAATTTGGGCGTTTTTGCCCCGAATTACGTCCGAAAATAGCGCCTCAATAGCTTTGACAAACATCTGCCCATTGAAAGCAATGGGCAGACGTTTGTCTGTTCACACGAGGCGTATATTTACGCGCCGCTGTCAAATGACGGCGCGTAAATAGACGCCCGCGTCAAAGAAGTGACCTGTAATTTCAGCCGTTACGGACGCCCTCGTGTGAACATACCCTCAGTGGCTTACTCTCCTTGTGGAGGGTGTCAATGACTATCTTCTGGACAACTGTCACGTCTGCATTCTTTCCCATTATTGTGTAGCCTACTCAACCAGACTGTTGGACCATTTAACCCCTTAAGGACGCAGCCACTTTTGTACCATATGACACCGCCTCATTTTTTAAATCTGACGTTTCACTTTTTGTGGTAATAACTCTGGAATGCTTTTACCTATCCAAGCGATTCGGAGATTGTTTTCTCGTTACATATTGTACTTTTGTTAGTGAAAAAATTTGGTCGATAAATTCAATATTTATTTGTGAAAAACACCAAAATTGAGAAAATTTGCAAAAATTAGCATTTTTCTAAATTCAAATGTATCTGCTTATAAGATACATAGTTATACCACACAAAATAGTGACTAGTTAACATTTCCCATATGTCTACTTTATGTTGGCATTGTTTTTTGAACATCCTTTTCTTTGTCTAGGACGTTACAAGGCTTATAAGTTTAGCAGCAATTTCTCATATTTTCAAGAAAATTTCAAAAGGCTATTTTTTTAGGGAACAGTTCAGGTCTGAAGTAGCTTTGAGGGCCTTATATATTAGGAACCCCCACAAATCACCCCATTTTAAAAACTGCACCCCTTAAAGTATTCAAAACAGCATTTAGAAAGTTTCTTAACCCTTTATGCGTGTCACAGGAATTAAAGCAATGTGGAAGGGAAATTTGCAAATTTCATTTTTGTTTGCAGAAATTCAATTTTAATCAATTTTTCCTGTAATACTGAAGGTGTTTACAAGAGAAACACAACTGAATATTTATTGCCCTGATTCTGCAGTTGTTAGAAATATCCCACATGTGGCCCTAGTGTGCTACTGGACTGAAACAAAAGCACCAGAAGCAAAGGAGCACCTAGAGGATTTTTCGGCCTTCCTTTTCTTAAATTATATTTCAGGAGCCATGTCAGGTTAGAAGTGGTCCTGTGGTGCAAAAACAAAGGAACCCCCCCCCCCCAAAAGTGACTCCATTTGGGAAACTACACCCCTAGAGGAATTCATCTAGGGGTGTAGTGATCATTTTGACCACACAGGTATTTCATAGATTTCATTAGAATTGGGCAGTGAAATTTTTTTTTCCCAACAAATAAATGAGAAAAAGTACCCCAACATTTGTAAAGCAACTTCTCCAGAGTATGGAAATACCCCATATGTGGTAATAAACCACTGTATGAATACACATCAGGTCTCAGAAGGGAAGGAGCGCCATTTAGCTTTTGGAGCGCTGATTTTGCTGGTTTGATTTCTCGGCACAATGTCACATTTGTAAAGGTACCAGTACAGTGGTCACCCCCCAAAAGTGATTCCATTTGGCAAACTACACCCCTAGAGGAATTCAACTAGGGGTGTAGTAAGCATTTTGACCCCCCCCCCCCCCAGGTGTTTCATAGATTTCATTAGAATTGTGCAGTACAAATAAAAAATTAAATTTTTTTCCACAAAGATGTAGCTTTAGGTCAAAATGTTTAATTTTCCCGGCTGCATTAGGAATAATAGACCCCTAATGGGGCTATTCACACGACCGATTTTTTGACGGCCGGGAAAACCGGCCGTCAAAAAATGGGACATGCCCTATTTTCGGCCGGGTGCCCGGCCCCCATAGAAGTCTATGGGGCCGGGTAATACACGGCCATCACCGGAATGTGTCCCGAGTGATGGCCGGGTCTACCGTCGCTCGCACACTCTCTCCTCCTCACAGTGCAGAGTGCATGTGAGGAGGAGGAGGAGGGTCTTTTATTGCTCGCTGTAGGAGTCGGAATCCCCAATCCCTGGCCGGGGATTGGGGATTCCGCTACAGGAGAAGTGAGTGACTACACTGTCCATATATGGACACAGCGAAGTTACTCACTTCTGCAGCGGAATCCCTGACTCTATGGCTGGGGATTCCGCTACAGGAGAAGTGCGTGACTACACTGTCCATATATGGACACAGTGAAGTCACTCACTTCTGCAGCGGAATTCCCGACCTGTGGCAGGGAATTCCTCTCCAGGAGAAGTCAGTGATTACACTGTCCATATATGGACATTGAAGTCAGTGACTTCTCCTGGAAGGGGGGGGGGGGGGAATGGGTGCAACCTACAGGGGGCTGTGTGGCATCACCTACAGGGGACTTGGTGGCATCACCTACAGGGGGCTGGGTGGCATCACCTACAGGGGGCTGGGTGGCATCGCCTGCAGGGGCCAGGGTGACATCGCCTGCAGGGGGCAGGGTGACATCGCCTGCAGGGGGCAGGGTGGCATCGCCTGCAGGGGGCAGGGTGGCATCGCCTGCAGAGGGCAGGGTGGCATCGCCTGCAGGGGGCAGGGTGGCATCGCCTGCAGGGGGCAGGATGGCTTGGCCTACAGGGGGCAGGGTGGCTTGGCCTACAGGGGGCTGGGTGGCATTACCTACAGGGGGCTGGGTGGCATTACCTACAGGGGGCTGGGTGGCATTACCTACAGGGGGCTGGGTGGCATTACCTACAGGGGGCTGGGTGGTATTCCTACAGGGGGCTGGGTGGCATCACCTACAGGGGGCAGGGTGGCATCGCCTACAGGGGGCAGGGTGGCATCGCCTGCAGGGGGTTGTGTGGCATCATCTACAGGAGGCTGTGTGGCATCACCTACAAGGGGCTGTGTGGCATCACCTACAGGGGGCTGTGTGGCATTATCTACAGGGGGCTGTGTGGCATTACCTACCAGGGGGGCTGTGTGTGGCAACAAATTTAAATGAAATTCATCCGATTTTAAAACGGACAGGGAAAAAAACGGATGCAAATCGGGTCCAAATCGGCCGGTAAAAACGGTAACTCGGCCCGGAACAGAATCGGAACGGATGCAAACCGGCCGGGAAAATCGGCCAAAAAAGGCCGATTTTCCCGGCCGACACTCGGACCCTGTCGTGTGAATGAGGCCTAACATTTGTAAAGCAACTTCTTCAGAGTAGGGAAATACCCCACACATGGTCATAAACTGCTATTTGGACACACAGCAAGGTTCTAAACGGAAGGAGCGCCATTTAGTATTTGGAGTGGAGATTTTACAAGATTCGTATTTTGACACCATGTTGCATTGAGCTATAATACCTGTTCAGTGGTACTCCCGAAAAACTACCCCGTTTTGGAAACTAGATCCCTCAAAGAATTGATCTAGGGGTGTAGTGAGCATTTTGACCGCACAAGTGTTTTGCAAAAATGAGTAAACAATAGACGTTGCAGATTGAAAATTGCTGTTTTCCACAGATATGCCATTTCAGTGCCCAATGTGTTGTGCCCAGCTTGTACCACCGTAGACACACATACCATAAATTGTTAAGTGGGTTCTCCGGAATACTGCCGTTTGGGCACACTGCCAGGCTCAGTTGGACCACTATTTGGCTTTTGAAGCGCAGATTTTGCTTGGTGTTTTACCGGTATTTCAGCTTATAATGTGGGGACATATGTAAACTGGGCGGAGTACATTAGGGTATATGTAAACTGGGCGGAGTACATCAGGGCATATGTAAGCTGGGCGGAGTACATCAGGGCATATGTAAGCTGGGCGGAGTACATCAGGGTATATGTGAGCTGGGCGGAGTACATCAGGGTATATGTAAGCTGGGCGGAGTGCAACAGGTCATAATAGGATGATGTAATAATGGGGTGAATAAATAATCCATGGATTGGTGTGGTACGCTTTGAACCAATCCTTTATACACAGGCCGGGTTTATTGGGTATCATACAAAATATCTGCGCTCCAGTATTGCCTTATATTTCACTTCTTCACTAGCCCTATAAGCCGCACAAGGCCCTAAAGTTTCCTCATCTCCGCTGCATCTACGGGGTCCACCTGTGAGGTCCAGCAAATGACGATGTGGGGTATTTAATGAAATTATACTGGACCTAAAAATGAGTCTGGGCCGTCATTTAGAATCATTTTGCATCATTGCGTTTTGAGAGTCATAACGTGTTATTTTTCCGTTGACGGAGCTGTCTGAGGGCGTGTTTTTTGTGGAACGAGATGTAATTTTTATTGGTTCCATTTTGGGGTACATGCGATTTTATTTTTTTTATCACTATTTATTCCATTTTTTGGGAGACGAGGAAACCAAAAAACAGCCATTCCAGCACGGTTTGTTTTTGTTTTTTTTACAGTGTTCACCGTGCAGTATAAACAGCATGTTAACCTTATTCTGCGGGGCGATACGATTACAGCGACACCAAATTTATATCGTTTTTTTACGTTTCACTACGTTCCCACATTAAAAATACTCTTTTCTAAAAAAAATCATGTTTTAGTGTCGCCATTTTCTGACAGCCAGAACTTTCTTTTTTAGTTGATATCGCTGCGGGAGGGCTTGTTTTATGCGTGACGAACTGTAGTTTCTATTGGTACCATTTTGCGTTACTTGCAACTTTTTGATCACTTTTTATTACATTTTTTTTGAGACAAGATGACCAAAAAATGAAATGCGGTCATTGTTTTTTATTAAAATGTTTTACGGTGTTCACCGTGCGGTAAACATAATGTGAAATTTTTATAGATCAGGCCGTTCCGAACGCGGCGATACCTATTATGTATAGTTTTTTTTTCATGTTTTCATTTTTTTTCTAATAATAAAGGAGTTGATCAGGGAAACGGGCAAGTGTTGTTTTTATTAGTTAAAACTTTTATTTATTTTTTCTTTAACATTTTTTTTTATTTTTTTCACTTTTTCTTTTACACTGACCTGGGGACTTGAAGATCTGGTCTTCTGATCCCAGGTACAATACACTGCACTACTTATGTAGTGCAGTGTATCGTAACTGTCATTCTTCAGCTGACAGTTAGCCTATTACGTCATGCCTCGGGCAGGACCTAATAGGCTACCGTACCTGGGCAACCAGGAAGCCTAGTAACGGCTTCCTGGTTGCCATAGCAACCATCGCTACCCGCGATCCATCGTGGGGGGGCCCGGGGGGGGTACAGAGGGAGCTACTTCCCTCTGTCAACCACTTCAATGCGGCGGACGTCATCGACAGCCGCATTGAAGGGGTTAAATGGCTGCGATCGGCGGTAACAGCCATTGCAGCGGGACGTCAGCTGTGTATGACAGCTGACAGCCGCTGAAGATAAAGCGTGCACAACTCCTGTGCTCGCTTTATCTACAGGGCGTGACTGTACGCCCTATTGCGGGAAAGCACTTTGAATTTGGACGTACAGTCAAGCCCAAAAGCGGGAAGGGGTTAAAGGCTTAGGAAGCCTTTGCAGGTGTCTTGTGTTGATTAGCTGATTAGAGTGTCACACCATGAGTCTACAATCTTGAACTTTTACCCAATATTCTATTTTTCTGAGACACAACATTTTGGGTTTTCAATAACTGTTAGCCATAATCATCAACATTAAAAGAAAAATATGCTGGAAATAGATCACTCTGTGTGGAATGAATCTATATAATATGAGTTTCAGTTTTTGAATTGAATTACTGAAATAAATTAACTTTTTGATGATATTCTAATTCATTGAGAAGGACTAGTATATGCACATGACATTTTCTTTTTCAATACGTTTGAAATGCTTAATGACCGCTGATACGCCTTTTCACGGCGCTGCATCAGAATACATAAACAGAGCAGGGAGCTGTTAAATCTCCCTGCTCTAATCTACCAGAGGTAGCTGAGGGCTGGGGGGTATCCCTGCTCGAACGAGTGAGATCGATATTAGTATCGATCTCACCCGTTTAACCCCTCAGATGCGGCGCTCAATAGCGAGCGCCGCATCTGAGTGGTTTTGGAGAGCGGGAGGGAGCTCCCTCTCATCCCGCTGACACCCGGCGATAAGATCGCCGAGTATCTGGGTCTCCGATGGCAGCCGTGGGCCTAATAAAGGCCCCGAGGTCTGCCTGTAGTAAATGCCTGATAGGTCATGCCTGATGCCTAGCAGATGCCTGTCCGATTTAAATGGACAGGCAGTTATACACTGCAATACAGAAGTATTGCAGAGTAATATGCGATCATCCGATCGCTTTTATAATTAATTCCCCTAAAAGGACTAGTAAAAAAGTGAAAAAAACGTTCAATAAAAAAAATGAATAACCCACTTTTTCCTCTTACAAAATGCTTTACTATTAAAAAACCCAGAATAAAGCAAAAAAGTTACACATATTTGGTATCCCCACGTCCGTAACGACTCCGACGATAAAGCTATTACCGGTGAATGCCGTAAAAAACAATGGAAAAATTGCTATTTTCTGTGAATCCTGACTTTAAAAAAATTTGATAAAAAGTGATGAAAAAGTCGCATCTACTCCAAAATGGTACCAATAAAAACTACAAGACATCCCGCAAAAAAAAAGCTCTCATTAAACTGCATCGGCGAAAAAAAAAAAAAAAAGTTATGGCTCTTCAAATATGGAGACACAAAAACAAACAATTTTGAAAAAGTGTTTTTACTGTTCAAGTAGTAAAACATACAAAATCTATCCAAATTTGGTAGCCTTGCAATCATAACAACCCGCTGAATAAAGTTATTTATACCACACGGTAAACGGCGTAGATTTAGGACGCAAAAAAAAATGGTGAAATTTCAGTTTCTACCCCCCCAAAAAAGTTAATCAATTAAAAAATACCTTATACAGCTATGTCGACGCAAAAATAAAAAACGTATTGCTCTTCGAATGTGACGATGGAAAAACGTAAAAAATGGCTTGGTCATTTGGGCCGAGAATGCAAGCAGGAGGAAGGGGTTAAACGGATTTGTATGGGTACAGTTTTTAGCCCATAGAAGTCAATGCGTTGAATTTAAAAATATATGTTCCATTTTTGCATAGTTCAGGCTTCATTCACATCTGGTTCCGTCACCATTGATTTCAATGGTGACTGAGCCGGTGCCCGTGGTTTCCGTGTGTGTTTGTTGTGCACCGGACCCTTCGTTTTGCCGGAAGCAATAGCGTAGTCGACCACGCTATTGCTTCTGGCAAAACAACGGGTCCGGTGCACAACAGACAGAAACGGAAACCACGGGCACCGGCTCAGTCACCATTGAAATCAATGGTGCTGGAAACGGAAACCTCTGGTTTCCATCGGTGTCACTTTGTGTCTGCTCGGGGTCCCGTTCTGACGGAAACCTCAGATGGAACGTCAGAACGGGACCCCAACGCAGATGTGAACGAAGCCTCACATGTGAATATTTGTTCCTCTTTTTTTTTATTAATGGTATTTCTGCTAGATTGCTAAAACAGCAAAAAAAAAAATCATCCTTTTAACAAAAAACTGAACAAATACAGATGTAAAACAGACAACTCAACAGAACACAATAATGAACAAAAACAAATACAATGAGAAATACGGAACAAGGTAAAATAAAAGATCTGTATTTCGCATCCTCCTTTGATCCGTGTTTTCAAACGCAAGTGTAAATGAGCACTTACAGTCAAACTAACCAGAAGTTATCAGATATATAATAAATGTATTGATACATTTCTCTCACAATCTTAACAAATTATAGCTGAAGTCTTATAATAATAATCTCTTCTCAAATCTTAGGACCTAGCAGATATAATCCTTCATCAACACTTTGTGTGGTGTTTGATTTTCTTTCTGGCAAAAACAACCTTTTTTTATGGTACATGCGCTTCTTTGGGTGTTTTTTTGTACCTGCATTGTTCACATTGCAAATCATAGGATTCAAAGTTTGCTCTTTGCAACAAGTTATTAATTCTGGAAAAAAAGCCACAAAACACGACATAAAAGCACATTAACAAATCATTTTAGATTAGGCAAAGAAAAAAATTGGGAGAAAAACACCACTGTCTGAGAAAACACCACACCAACCCATTTCTGCAACCAACGCCACAAAGCAAAATAAAGAAAGACAAAAAAACACAAAAAACCCATGTGCTGTTTGTGGTGCGTTTAACATTGCTCTATTGACTTCCAGTGATCGTCTGGTGCAGCGTTTTTGGCCAACAAAAATGCCACAAAAACATTCTTAAAAGCATTGTGTGTGAGGGCACCCTTAATAGAGGGAACACAATTGTTCTGCAAATTAAAGGGTAACTAAACTTTCATAAAACTGCTGACATGTCAAAGTGACATGTCAGAAGCTTTGATCGGTGGTGGTCTGGGCATGGAGACCCACACCGATCGCTAAAACAAAGCGACAGAAGTGCTTGGGTGAGCGCTGAGCTACTTAGTTTCTGAAAGTTTTTTATTAGAAAGCCGATGTAACGGTGTACAGGCCGATAGACTTTCTATTGAGCCCATACACTGTTACATCGGCTTTCCAAGAAAAGCAGATCAAAAACCAAGCGGCTCAGCACTCACCCAAGTACTTCCGCCGTTTCGTTTTAGCGATCGGTGTGGGTCTCCATGCCCGGACCACCACCGATCAAAACTTATGACATGTCACTGTGACACGTCAGAAGTTTTCTAAAAGCATAGTTACCCTTTAAGAAAAGTGCATTCATGAAATTTAGGCAGATCACTTTTCTTCCGCTATTTCCACATTACGGTGCTTTGCATGCATCACAGCAGGTCCCTTCTCGATCTCTAATCAAATAATAACATTGGACTATGAGCTGATTGGATCAGAAATTGTGCACATCTAAACATGAACTGTTACAGACCACTTTAAACTTTTAAAACTTAATATTTTATTTTTACACCAAGCAAAAATGAATGAAAAAGTCGTTTTATACAACCATATTTCTGCATATAAATGCAGCATCCTTACAATACAATAAAATGTGCAGTACTAAAATCATTATTGCACTGGTTGAAGCGCCATTAGTGGCTTCAGTCTTCCATAACAGACCTCTCCACAGCAAAGCCACAAGCGATGTACATTTAACTGCAATCACGGCCTACAGCTCCGGGAAGGCTGCCACAGCAATAACCCAGCTTGGCATTTCTTTGGATGGCAGGGTTGGTTGTCTTAATTACCAAAACCACAAACACATCAAAAAGTCGAAGTCAGTTAAGCGAGAGTCCGATACCTATAAGACAGAAAATAATATGATAAGGACATTTTACTTGCCGTCATTGTATAGTCCCAGGGATATTGTAGTCTTCACGGTTTTCAAGATCTCTGCTTGTTGTTATCCCGTCCAAACATTCTTTGTTTACTTCTAGTGGATACAATTCTGTCCGAGGTCATGTGATGATCACACAGGACTTGTTGTCAGAGCTGTGTCTTCGAAGGATCCCAGCCCCTATCTGTTCATCACAAGAGCAGGGACAGAATTGTATCCACTGGAAGTAAACAATGAATGTTCCTACTAAATGAGATTGAAACCGTGAGGAATTAATACAGAAAGTATACTGGAAAATTGTATCACTTTTAATTATACAAAAAAGAAAATCATTATTTGCAGAAACCGGACAACCCCATTCAAGTGAAGGGACAATATGGCAAATATCTTTCGGTGTGCACGTTGACAGCTAATCACATATTTTGTTCCACCATTGGAACAAGTGGTGTCAGATGATAGCCTTTCTCCAAGCCCATATTGAAATAAACATGTATGCCCAGCAAATCAGAGCTGGCACGTTTATGGTGGAGTCAAGAGAAATAGCCATCAATGGTATTTTACGTCTATGGCTACATTTACATCACTGCTTATGGAACCAATTTGAACACATTATACAGTGAAATTCTTCACCCTCGAGAGCAGATGATTTTGAGATAGAGCTATATGTTTATATCCAGTTACCCATTGGGTGTATATAATGCTCCATTTGGTTCTATAGTGTTTCATGGAACTCTATGTATGCACACCCTATTGATAAACAAACAAGGTTGTCTCTCTAGCCTACACTGCACCCTATAGATTACTATGACGATAGAAATCTGCGATGGTCTCCCCGCCTGAATGAAGCTATGGATTCGATTTTTATTGTCTTAAAGGGAAACTAAACGTTCAACAAATGTCTGACATGTCATAGTGGCATGTCAGAAGTTTTGATTGGTGGGGTCCGAGCACTGAGACCCCCACCAATCGCTAAAACTAAGCGGCAGAGGCGCTTGTGTGAGCGCTAAGCTACTTAGTTTCTGTTCATTTCTTCTCAGAAAGCCGATGTAGCGGTGTACGGGCTCAATAGAAAGTCTATGGGCCCGTACACCGCTATATTGGCTTTTACTATGACATGTCAGAAGTTTGCTACCTTTAAGGTAATAACAGAAAACCATCCACCAGTACATTTTTGAAGTACATCTGATACTAGAGGTTTAAGTTCTTACCAGCGGCTGCACACACAAGTACAGTATAAACCCATATATAATACAAACGGATACAGCATAAACCCATATATAATACACACGGGTACAGCATAAACCCATATATAATACACACGGGTACAATATATAATACACACGGATACAGCATAAACCCATATATAATACACAGGTACAGCATAAACCCATATATAATACACACAGGTACAGTATAAACCCATATATAATACACACAGGTACAGTATAAACCCATATAATACATGGGTACAGTATAAACCCATATATAATACACACAGGTACAGCATAAACTCATATATAATACACACAGGTACAGTATAAACCCATATAATACATGGGTACAGTATAAACCCATATATAATACACAGGTACAGTATAAACCCATATAATACATGGGTACAGTATAAACCCATATATAATACACACAGGTACAGCATAAACCCATATATAATACACAGGTACAGTATAAACCCATATATAATACACACAGGTAAAATATATAATACACAGGTACAGCATAAACCCATATATAATACACACAGGTACAGTATAAACCCATATAATACACGGGTACAGTATAAACCCATATAATACACGGGTACAGTATAAACCCATGTAATACACAGGTACAGTATAAACCCATATATAATACACACAGGTACAGCATAAACCCATATATAATACACAGGTACAGTATAAACCCATATATAATACACACGGGTACAGTATAAACCCATATATAATACACACGGGTACAGTATAAACCCATATATAATACACACAGGTACAGTATAAACCCATATATAATACAGGCACAGAGTGAGATATATAGGGCACAGTAGCTTCATGCAAATAAGTAAATATTTCACATGGGAAGCTCGGTTTGGAGTCATGACATTTTGCTGATCGGATTATCACTTAAAACAGGGGTCTCAAATTCGGCCGGGTAAATGGGCCACGCATAGAAAAAAATTTGAAGATGACGGGCCGCATTGCTTTTAAATTTGATAGAATACAAAATTATTGTTAATCAATTCGTTATTTGAACTACAATAACAACACTACATTACGCCAAGGTTGAAGGACCTGTGGGTGACGTCACACTGTCTGCAGTGAAAGAAGCGGGCTGGGAATGATGACGTCACCCACAGGTCCTTCAACCTTGGCGTCGGAAGAGAGAAGACACATCAGCACCAGGCATCAGAGAGTACAGTGCAGGGTATGTGCAGGTAAGCATAGCAAACTCCCTAGAGACGAGCATATTAACCTTTTGGATGCCTGGAGACGATGTATCTTCTTTGTCCGACGACAAGGTTGAAGGACCTGTGGGTGAGGTCACGCTGTCTCTGCTGTGAAAGAAGCTGGGTGGGAACGATGAGAAGTGTATGATGCTGATTTGTCAGCGTCATACACTTCTATTCACAACGCCCAGTTGGTAAAAACACAATACATGCCCAGTTGGAAATACGAGAAAACACGCCCAGTTGTCCATTGAAAAGCTAATTTGCATAAATATAAAATTGCTCATAACTTGGGCAAAAATTATCGTTTTTCAAAAAAAACAAAAAACGTTGCTGTTATCTACATTGCAGCGCCGATCACATTCAATAGGAGATAGGGATTTGATAATCTGGTGACAGAGCCTCTTTAAGTATTATGTGCGGTTTTGCCGCGTTTGTCTGCGGCAAAACCACAGCGCAATACAGTACCAGCGTAGACAATCAGACAACAGGTAATCTCATGTCCACGCTGCGGTATTTTTCTGGACATAAATAGACCCACGGTGCGTATTTTCGAAGCCGCAGCATTTTAATTTATCCCACGATTCCGCTTGCGAATTCTATCCCTGTAGTTCTACAGAAATACGCAGCAAAACCCGCAGCTTTAAAATGCCACGATTTACGCAGCGAAATGTAAAAACCCATCTACATGGGGGGAGGGGGGGGGGTGCAGCGCTCCTCCTTCGGCCTGTTCCCTGCTCTCCCACTGTCAGTTGGCAGCAGATAACAGCTTCAGGGGCCGCAGGCGGCCCGCGGGTCGCGTGTTTGAGACCTCTGACTTAAAAGCTCCATGGCATAATATATTCTGTTATTGAGGTCAATCATTGCTGATAGAGGATAGGGAGATTGATGTATATTAGTACACAGAATCAGACATGTAAAACACCTTTAGGTAGGTGATATAAAATATTGCCCATAGACTAAGAAAACATAGCTTGGATTTTAAAATATCAATAGTACATAGGGCTGCTACCCTTTCTCCCAAAACATTCAGGTCAGGGGCGGATTTAGGGGACGATGTAATAGATTATGGCTGGCATTACTTACCCTCCTAGCTCACGGATTCCTCTTCAGGTTCGGCAGATGCCGTCTAGTATCAGGACCATGTGTGCAGCGGAGCACCTGGAGATAGGAGCAATAAGTAATTGGAGGGGTCTGGTGTCTGAATGTTTTATTTGCTCTGGTTTCGGGTGTGAATATTTTTTTTGTTGTTTGGGTCTGATTCTTTTTGGCATCTAATCTAGGGTCTAATGTCTAAAGGGGTATGGGGTCTAAATTAATGTGTTGCTATAAAGGGGCCAAAGTATTAATGTGATTAATTCGCCCTTTCATTGAATCACAATTCTGATTTCGATCAGAATAATGAAGGAGTCCTACCTCCACGGCAGCAGCTTCTCATTATGGCAAGAGGGGGCGCTGCAGGAAGAAGCAGAGTTCAGCACCAGCAGGCTTTCCAAACTTGCATCCTTCGGACCCCTGACCTGTTCAGCATTAGCTTCTCCCGACATCTTCACACCCGCCAGGCCACCTCACCACACAGCCCACCCATTGCAAGCTTTCAGAGGAAGAGTAGAGACTTCAGTCAGGTAAGTATGAAGGACAAGGATGAAGACCCCATACCAGGACACTGAGACAGAGGCTGTCTAATGTAAACAGATGTGTGTTGGAACCTATTTGTACATCCAGGGGGAGAAGCCTATGACTATCAGTCAAAAGGATTCAACGTAAAACCAAGTGAAGACTTGGTGCACTGACCTTTTACATACAAGATATATCCTATAGATGAGGTCGATTAGCACAACATAATTATGAGAAGATACAAAATATATTTTATTGTGACACATATACAGGACAAAACGAAATATTTTTTATTTATTTTTTTTAAATTCAAGAGTTTTTATTTTATACCAACAGAAAGGAAATAAAATACAAAGGATTCAAAAAGCATGCAAGAAAATATAAAATCCAGCCAACAGGCAAAGATCCGTAGTAATTTCAGTGTATAGACAGTCCAACATAAGTATCAGAGTCAAGAGGATGACTCGGAGCGGGAAAGAGGTATATGAGGAGGGCCGATCCAATGCAACCCAGACAAAATAAGTGCCGGCAACGTATGCCTACGTTGGTGATGATCGCTAGTAAATGATGGACCACACCTGTTTAGATGAAGAAGGACAGAAGAGAGATGTAGAAGAGGCCAGTACAAAGTACTACAACATAGAAAAGGAAAGTGTGGGCATGACGAACCCAGAACCTAAGTAATGATGATAAGACAATAAGGAGGCAGAAGGTCATCTGATAGCTACAATGACATTGAAAGATGCAAGTACAATTGCCAGCGAAGAAACCACTACCCATTAGCTAACCAATGTATAGTACATGGAGGACAAAAGAAAAATGTTCCACTGGAGCCAGGTGTTTACGTAGCGAGTGGTCGCCTCTAGGGTTTGGGCGATGAGATCCTCCATCCTCTGCACCAATGCAACCTCCTGGAACCAATCATCCAAAGTAGGGGGTTCTAAGTGATTTCCATTTGTGTGGAATAACAGACTTTGCTGCCTGTAATAAGTGTCGAATGAGAGATAGTTTGTATGCATACATGGGCATGGGGAACAAACAATAGCGTCGCCTCAGGAACCAAGAATCCAGTGGTTTCGTGGATAACTTTAAGTACCACTTCCCAGAAGGACCGCAGTAGAGGGCAGCTCCACAAAATGTGGGTCATGGAGCCACCTGATGCATCGCAGCGCCAACAGTTATCAGGGACCAGGGGATACCATTTATGGAATGCGGTAGGGACATGGTACCACCGAGAGACTATTTTAAAGCTGGTCTCTCGGGCACGGGTGGCCAAAGAGGCTTATGGGAGAAGTTGAAGCAGCCTTCCACTGTGCGTCAGTGATTGTTTGTTCAGTTCCCAGGCTTTGCAGTATGAGAGGGGCTGTTGTGAGCGATTGGTGAGAAATCGGCGGAGGGTTGCATGTTTTTTAGTTGCAGTATAGAAATGTTTCAACTGATTGTATTCATAAAACTGTCTAGCAGAAAGCGTGGCATCTGGTAATATCATGGCCAATGGAAGTATAGAGTCAAAATATACGAAAAGTGGAGAGGATGTTGGAGGGTGCCACCAAGGAATGAGCATTGGGCTCAAACTGGGGGGGGGGGGGGGGGAGTCTGGATTATAGTGATTGGGGTCAGTGGGCCCAAGGTATCTATAAAGGAGCCACTTGACCTCGTTAAACGCAGTATCATAAGAGTTTGCGAAATAGTGAAGGAGGCCTGGAGTGTACCCCTTTTAAATAAGTGCGGTGTCCAGGGGAGTGGAGAAAGCAGCAGGGCAAATAGCTTGGTCCAGGCACACCCACAATTTAGAGTCTTGGTTATGGAAAAGGTCAAGGATGCGTGCGTGTGCTGTGGCTAGATAATAAAGGTGGCAATCCGGCAGACCCACCCCACCCGCATCCTTAGGGCGAGTGAGAACAGCCCTATTTATCCAGGGTCAACCGGCGGACGAGATAAAGGATCCGAAACATCTTTGAATACGGAGCCAGAAGGACAAAGGGATGAAGGTGGGGATGGTCTGCAGGAGATACAGAAGTCTAGGGAGCAGGTTCATTTTCAAAATGTTGATTCTCCCGAACCAGCAGAAGTCACGCTTATTCCAACTGGTCAGATCTCTCTGGAAAGACGCCAATAAGGGAAGGGAATGAAATTAGTGGAGTACAATTGCGAAAGGTCGGCCACAATACGCATTCCCAGATAGGTTATGCATTTAGAAGGCCATGCAAAAGGGAAATTAGTTTTAAGAGTGGCAACTAGAGGGTCTGGTTAGGACACATTTAGGGCCTCCGATTTGGATAGGTTGATTTTGAAATTATGTAAAGTTACAGGAAGGGGGAGTGGGAAAAGTAGTGTGTTTTATATGGAATTTAGGAAAATAATAAATACTTTATTAGTTAGCAATTAGCTAAAAACAGCAATGTTAGATGAAAGTTGTATAGCGCGAAAGTCCCCCTAACTTGGTACAGAAGACAAATTATGTCTGGAATGGACATACTCCGTACTGAATAAGTTAGATAGCCTAGCCTTCACTGGTAAGATATACATTGTAGGTAACTTGTGTGTAAGACCTATCCTAGTAGGTAGAGCTAGTCTGCTAACAACCAGTCAAAGAGAGATTAACCCTAATGAATAGAGACTATCGGATATATTAGCATAATATCACACAAATAGGGCTGTGGAATTGCCCTAGATCGCAAATAGAACCAACAGTAGGAAAACCTTGTTTAATCAAGGATGGTAGCATAAACGTGAAAAAGCCGCGTGCAAATTGTTAGCATGAGGACAGACACGGCACTGTTGGATTGCGGTACCGCACAAGGTCTAGTCTGCAGAAAGAGTGACTGGGAGTTAAACCAAAGTAAGCGAAGTGTAACAGCACATTTTTCACAGTCCAGCGTGGTCCCTGCAGTTATACTGGAATTATAAATGTGTCCTCAAACTCAATTTGATTGGCACATCTTGTTTATAACTGAGCGAAAATCAGTTAAATTACACTCGATACTGTAGGCTCCCTCATCGGGCTGTAGTGGAAAGCCTAGCGGTGGAGGAACCCTTTGCATCAATAGAAGCAACAAAGTGCTATGATCACAGTAAATTGTATGTGGACAAGCACGGCATAGCAGAGTTGTAATGCCGCGCAGTGTCAGATCTGCAGGGAGAAAGGATAGGAGATGAGCCGCGGTCAGTTGTTTGGGTGCATCAGCACATCAAACAAAGCTCTGTGCGGTAGCTCCGCTCACTTGGTAGATGAACGGGTGGCCGCACAAACAGTATGCTGTCACAGCAATCTCGGGTCCCTAACTATGGTAGATATTCTAATATCAGACAGTTAAATAGACTGCTATGACATAGTACGATTAAATATGGGCAGGCACGGCATAGCACAATGAGGATGCCGCACGATATCAAGAATCTGTAGGGAGAGAGGATGAGAGGTGAGCCACGATCAGCTGTTTGAGTGCAACAGCCCGTCAAACACGGTCTCTGGTCCCTAGCTAAGGCCTCATGCACACGACCGTAAAAACTCCCGTTATTACGGGTCGTAATCACGACCCGTAATAACGGGCTCATAGACTTCTATTGGCGACGGGTGCCTTCCCGTTTTCTCACGGGAAGGTGCCCGTGCCGTTGAAAAAGATAGAACATGTCCTATTTCAGGCCGTAATAACGGCACGGACAGTCGATAGAAGTCTATGGAGCTCTCGTAATAACGGGTGGCTACATGTGTGCACCCGTCATTACGGCAGCGTTGCTAAGCGACGTCAGTAAATAGTCACTGTCCAGGGAGCTGAAAGAGTTAACTGATCGGCAGTAACTCTTTCAGCACCCTGGACAGTGACTACCGATCAGTATAAACCTGTAAAAAATAAAAATAAAAGACGTTCATACTTACCGACAACTTCCTGCTTCCTCCAGTCCGGTCTCCCGCCCGTTGCCTTGGTGACGCGTCCCTCTCGACATCCGGCCCGACGTCCTGGATGACGTTTCAGGCCATGTGACCGCTGCAGCCAATCACAGGTCAATCACAGGCTGCAGCGGTCACATGGACTGCCGCGTCATCCAGGGATGTCGGGCTGGATGTGAAGAGAGGGACGCGTCACCAAGACAACGGCCGGGTAAGTATGAATTTCTTTAACTTTTATTACAGAAAAGGCTGTCCCTTCTCTCTATCCTGCACTGATAGAGAGAAGGGGCTGCCGATTAGTGCAGTGCTATTTTGCCGCCAAAAACGTGCTCGTAAATACGGGTGGAATACGTGTGACACCGGACCCATATTTACGAGCACGGGTTCGTAAATACTGGTGCAAAACGGGTGGAATACGTGTGACACCGGACCCGTATTTACGCCAGTATTTACGGGTGTGAAAAAATACGGTCGTGTGCATGAGGCCTAAGGCAGATATTCTGCCTGATAAACAATTGAATCGGCTGCACTTATAGAGTACGGAGTAGTGTTTAAGCATGTAACATTGAGAATAAATTTTAAAACACGCGACGCTCGTTTCGCTGGTACTTCCGGCTTCTTTCAGGGGTGGTGGCCGCCGGACAAACGAATCAGAAATTGTAAAAGCTTCCTGATTGACAGGAATGAGAGCCAATCAAAACAATTGGAGATTGGAAACAAAGTAACAGTGCAACATGATACTTCCGGTTGAGTCCAGGAATGTATCAATCCCGGACGGAAAATACGCAGCAATTCCGTTATGTGTGGACAAGCCCTAAATGTGAACTGAAGAAGGAGAGCCGGGCCACGGAACTATCCTTGTGTTTTAGTCAGTGAAATATCTTTGTACTTGCAGCCGTTTGCCATAGGCTGCGAGCAGTGTTCCCTATAAGGTGCGCAGCCGCGCACCTTCCATGATCTGCCCGCTCACTAAATCTGCAGATTTTAACCTGCCTTCACTTATTTGCCACAAAAAAAAAAAAAAAAAAGCTTTTTCGGCCTCCCAACAGCCCGGGAAAGAAATAACAAGTTTGCCATTTTTTGGGAGCTGATTCCGACACAGTTTTAACTTCAAAATCAGCGCCAAGAAACTCTGTGTGAACTGGGCCTTAAGGTATGTTCACACAGTTTTTTGCAGGCAGAAAAATCTGCCTCAAAATTCCTTCAGGTAATTTGAGGCAGATTTTGCCCTGCCTGCACTTTCTTTGCCATGTTTTTGGTGGCGTTTTTCGGTTACGGCCATTGAGCTCTACGGGCAAAAATCGCAGCGAAATACGCATTTTCTGCCTCCCCTTGATTTCAATGGAAGGTCAGAGATAGAACCGCGGGAAGAAATATCATGTCACTTTTTCCCAGGAGCGGTTTTTCCAAAAAAACGCCTCCGTCTCCCATTGGAAGCAATGGGTTGCAATTTTTGGTGCGGTTTCCACATCAAAAACGTCATACTAGCGGTGCTTCGCCTTCATTTCCTTTACTGTTCACACTGCGGCACTTCATAATATTACACTTGAATGGGAGAAGGCTGTAATACTGCTACAAGTGTGTCTGCGATTCAGTGTGAGCAGTAAGGGAAATAGAGGGGAAGCAGCGCTCGTACGAGTGCTGTGGCCCCTACAAAACAGCTCATGTGCGGCGGTGCCGGGAGTCGGACCCCGACTGATCAGTTATTGATGGTCTATCTTGAGGATAGGTCATCAATTTTTTTGGACTGGTAACGTCACAACATCTGTAACGATCAGAGGTGTCAGCAAACCAGTTTTGGAAAATTGCTCTCTAAAAGTCAGTTTGCGCACCATTCATTGTAAGCTCCTTGCACCCGGCATGTAAGAAATGCACACATATTTGGTATCGCTGAAGTCGGCAAAAGTTGCCAAATATATGTATTCAGGTGTGTTTACCCATTGGCATGCACCAGATGTAAAAAAAAACAGCACCAAAAATGACATATTTACATTTTTCCTTCTGTATTTTTAAAAAAGTTAAATATATCACTTATTTTTTTACACAATATGGAAGGGGTGTGTGTGTGTGTCGGTTGCCGCACGGCCATGGAAAGATGCGTGCGCCACGATTCTTGATAAATCTGTCACATCCAATTCCAGCGGAGCAGAAAGCGCAGACTAGCGTATGTAAACAACAGTCTTAGTAAATCGCCCCTACCCATAATATCATCACTTCTATAGGCCAGCAATGCATATGAATATTTTATTTCAGGAAATCTGCAAAACCTTCTTTGTATTGCTTGTGCTCTGGGTGGACTGACGCCCTCTAGCGTTTTGCACTAACACTGACTTGCAGAATTAGTTACCTGAATTAGATGAGAGGATGTTTGTTGTCTAGTTAGATGAACTGCGGCTTCTTTGACGCTTTATTTCGCTATTGTGCAGTTTTTCCTCAATCTTTCTTTCATGGCCGGCGGGAACATGGCGGTTTCCATTCTGCTCAATCTCTCTTTTGGTCCTGCCTTTACCCCCAGCTCCACAGATGTATTCGCGCAAGTTGTAGTAGTCGTACTTGTCGTAATGATGCTCCTCAAACACGACCAAGCTTTCCACATCTGCAGACATGACGGAACTACAGTGACACAACCGACGACAACAACAAGCGCAAACCTCTAGCAGCTGCTCCTGCTTGTAAACACACGGATCCGCACCGCCATTGGCCGTGACGTTCCCAGACTTGAGGGCGGGGGGAGTTGTCATACTCTCTTGGCCAATCAGATGGCAGCGTATATGGTCACGCACTCTGAATGTAAACATAGAAGACGATTGGTTGTTCTCTTGACTCCTAAAGAATCGTATGGATATAAGTGGAAACTGCCCAGATACAGCTCCTACACGGTCTGCAAACAAAACCCTTATACATTCTAGTCAGTGGGGAAGACAGTCTGGGAGAGATGCCAAAGATTAGGGCGTATATATCAGTGTTCTGCGACATGTGGCCCTCCAGACTCTCAGCATGCCCTGACATCAGCAGACTGTGGATTTCCCAACAGCTGGAGAACCACATGTAGCTGAGCACTTTTCTGAGATTTTTTTTTATATTATACTGAAGCATAATAGGGTGGCATTCCTTAATAAAATGGTGCCTTGCAATACCAAAAATGGCGCACAGCCCTTATTTTTCTGACAAAATTAAAAATTGTTTTCTATCAGGAATATGTTCATAAATATGACATTAGTGTCGATGTTCGCTGTTTTTAATGAAAATCAGAAAACCGTAATTGCGTTGATAAATGCTTCCATTGAGAATCTGTACAGATCTAACAGTTCTGAGAGCTGAGGGTTTGATTTGCAAATAATAAACTCTGCTTAAAAAATCCTGCACAAATTATATTGAATTGTAAAACCCGGTTCACTTGCATTTTTCTGTACACTGTTGGAGATTTTTGGTGTAGATTTCCCACAGAGTCCGCAAAAATTATGCCACGTGTGATTCCAGCCACAACGGCAGCACAATTTTTTTTTCTGTTCCCAAAGGTTTTGCTACAATATTACAGTGTTAGGCCTCATGCACACGACCGTAACCATGTGCACGGCCGTGTTTTTTGGGTCGGCCGGCCACGGAGTGACACCCGCGAGCCGCCCGCAAATCGCGGGCTGTGCACATGGCCGCGGCCATTATTTTCAATGAGCTCGGACCGCAGAACACGGACCTTAATAAGGCTTGCCCGTTCTTTCTGCGGTCTGGGCTCCGGGGCTATGCACGGACCGTGAAAACCACGGTCGTGTGCATGGCCCCATGGGGGATTTGCGGCCGCAAAAGCACGTTCGTGTGCATGGGGCCTAAGTAAGGGTATTATCACACGCTAAACAAAAAACGGCTGTAAAATACGAAACTGTTTTCAAGGGAAAACAGCCTCTGATTTTCAGCCATTTTTTAAGCATCAAGCGTTTTTTTGTAGCCGTTTTTGGAGCTGTTTTTTCTATTGAGACAATGAAAAACGGCTCAAGAATTGACATGCACTTCTTTTTTACAGGGCGTTGTTTTACACGCTGTTTTTACAAATGGCCGCGTAAAAAACCGCCCCGTGGGAATGAAACGCCATTTTTCCCGTTGAAATCAATGGGCAGATGTTTGGAGGTGTTCAGCTTCCGTATTTTCAGCCATGTGAACATACCCTAAGGCCTGATTCACAGAAAAATTCTATTTTTCACGTCCGAGGTGCATCCGTACTCAGCACTGCGGGACGCGATGTCACGCATCCCCCATAGTTGAGAGTCTATGGAGGGATTTGTGATGCGTGAAAAGATAGGACATGTCCTATTTTCCAATGGACTCTTCACACGGTCCGTTGAAACAACGGCTGTGTGAACGGCCACATTGAATTACATAGGTCCGTGGGACGGCCGCTGTTTCAACGGCCGTCCCACGGATGTTTAACACGTTCGTGTGAATCAGGCCTAAGAGTATGTTCACACGCAGAGTTTTCAGGCACGTAAACGTCTCGAAATACGCTTGGAAAACTCTAGCTAAACGCTTATAAACATCTGACCATTGAATTTAATGAGAAAAACGGCGTTTAGTTCAGACCGGGTGTTTTCTTACGCCACTGTTTTAAAAAGAAGGAGCATGTCCCTTCTTGAGCCGTGTTTGGAGCTGTTTTTCATTGTGTCAATAGAAAAACAACACCAAAAACGCATCAAAAATAGTTTTCGGCTACAAAAATGGATGAAAATCAGCTCCTAAGGGCAGGGGCATAACTAGGAAAGACTGGGCCCCATAGCAAACTCTTGACCGGGGCCCCCGGTGCCACAAGCAGCCCCACTTATAAATAGTGCCCCCTGTAGAATGTGCCATACAGCTCCCCTGAAGACAGTGCTATATAGAGAGTGTCACACCCCATTTGTAGATAGCGCCCCCACCTCGCCCTTGTAGATAGTGCCATACAGCCCCCTGTAGATATCGCCATAAAGCCCCCATTGTGTATAGCGCTATACAGTTCCCACTGTATATAGTGCAACACAGACCCCCCTTAGCACATATTGCCACACACAGACCCCTGTAGATTGCGCCACACTCAGCCCCCTGTAGATAGAGTGGGAAACTACACACCTCAAGGAAATGATCTAGGGGTATAGTGAGCATTTTGACCCCACAGGTTTTTTGCAGAAATTAATGAAATTAGGCCGTGAAAATGAAAATTTAGATTTTTTCAAAGAAAATGTAGGTTTAGCTATATTTTTTTCATTTCCACAAGGACTAAAGGGGAAAAAGTAAAGCAACATTTGTAAGGCAATTTCTCCCAAGTAAAACAATACCCCACGCCTGGTCATAAATTGCTGTTTGGACACACGGCAGGGCTTAGAAGGGAAAGAGCTCCATTTGGCTTTTGGTGCTCAAATTTAGCAGGAATGGTTGCGGAGGCCATGTCACATTTGCAAAGACCCTGAGGGGACAAAATAATGAAACCGCCCAAAAAATGACCAGTTAGGAAACTACACCCCTTGAGGAATTCATCTAGGGGTGTAGTGAGCATTTTGACCCCACAGGAGTTTCATAAAATTCATTAGAATTGGGCAGTGAAGATAAAAACAATCCCTTTTCTTCAATAAAACGTAGCTTTAGCTAAAAAAAATTCTCAACAAATAAAGGAAAACAAAGAACCCAATCTCCAGAGTACGGCAATACCCCATATGTGGTCATAAACTGCTGTTTGGGGACACGGCAGGGCTCAGAAGGGAAGGAGCGGCATTTGGCTTTTGGAGTGCAGATTTGGCTGGATTGGTTTCTGGGCGCCTGTGGGACCAAAACAGTGGAAACCCCCCAGAAGTGACCACCTTTTTGGAAGCTACACCCCTCAATGCATTCACCTAGGGATGTAGTGAGCATGCTAAACCCGCAGGTGTTTTGTAGAAATTAGTGTGCACTCGATGTTGCAGAGTGAAAATGGGATTTTTTCCATAGATATGCCAATATGTGGTGCCCAGCTTGTGCCACTATAACAAGACAGCTCTAATTATTATGCGGTGTTTCCCGGTTTTAGAAACACCCTACATGTGACCCTAATCTTTTGCCTGGACATTTCACAGGGCTCAGGAGTGAAAGAGTACCATGTAAAATTGAGGCCTAATTTGGCGATTTACAAAGTATTGGTTCACAATTGCAGGGCTCAGATGTAAAATGATAAAAAGAAAGTGACCCCATTTTGGAAACTGTACCCCCCAAGGCATTTATTAAGGGCTGTAGTGAGCATTTTTACCCAACAGGTCTTTTCCATAAATGATTGCGCTGCGGATTGTGCAAATTAAAAATTAATATTTTTCCCTAGATATGCCATTTCAGCGGCAAATATGTCATGCCCAGCTTGTGCCACTGGAGACACATACCCCAAAAATTGTTAAAAGGGTTCTCCCAGGTATGGCGATGCCATATATGTGCAAGAAAACTGCTGTTTGGGGACGCTGTAGGGTTCAGAGGGGAGGGAGCACCATTTGGCTTTTGGAGAGCGAATTTTGCTTGGTAGTAGTTTTGTTTGAGTATTGCTGGTATTTCAGTTTATAATGTGGGGGTACATGTAAGCTGGGCAGAGTACATCAGTGGCATAGTCAGGTGCTATAATAATGGGGTAAAAAAACAAAATAATCCATAGATGTGTGTTACATTGTAGAGCAATCCTTTCTGCACAGGCCGGTGTTGCACTGATAAACGGTGTCCTTTCTTATCCCCTTTTTAGTCCACACTCCACACCTTTGCAGTTGTGGAATTTTGCTGGGAAAGTCTTGTCTTGGTATAATACGGGCACCGTCGCTTCCAGCGGATATGTTCGGGCCCTACCCTTCCTGGTTTCCTAATTTTAGGGCATTGATAAATCGCCTCTTGAAACAGAAGAAATGTTCCCCTCGGACCTGCATATTTTTTATTTCCTGACTTATTGGAGCCTTAACTAATTTTATTTTTCATAGACGTAGCGGTATGAGGGCTGTTTTTTTGCGGGACGAGCTGTAGTTATTATTGGTAAGATTTTGGGGTACATGTGACTTTTTGAACACTTTTTATCCTATTTTTTGGGAGGCCAGGTAACCATAAAACCGCAATTCTGGCATAGTTTTTTTTATACAGCATTCACCATGCGTTATAAATTACATGTTAACTTTATTCTCCGTGGCTGTATGATTCCGGCGATACCTAATTTATAGAACTTTTTTTACGTTTTACAACGTTTTGCACAATAAAATTACTTTTGTAAAAAGAATGTATTTTTTTCTGTCGCCGATAACCATAACTTTTTAGTAGACGGAGCTGTATCAGGGCTTGTTTTTTGCGAGGCGAGCTATAGTTTTTATAGGTAACATTTTTGGATACGTGCGACTTTTTGATCACTTTTTATTCCAATATTTGTAGGGAAAAGTGACCAAAAAAATTCTGGTATAGTTTTTTAAGTTTTTTTTTTACGCTGTTCATCACGTCCAATAAATAATATAAGATTTTTATAGCTCAGGCCGTTACGGTTGCGGCGATACCAAATATGTATGGTTTATTATTTTTTTTCAATAATAAAGGACTTCATAAGGGAACAGGGCGATTGTGTTTTATTTTATTACTTGATACTTTTATTATGCTTTCAAACTTTTAGTTTTTTCACTTTTTTAGGGGACTTGAAGGTCCAACTGTCAGATTTCTTTTTTCGAATACATTGCACTACCTACGTAGTGCATTGTATTTGATCTGTCAGTTATTCACCGAGAGCAAGCCAATTAGGCTTCACCTCCCGGCGGGTAGTAATCACACACTAAAACACATACATACACAGAAATAACTTACCTGCTCCTGCCGCCGCCGCTCCCTCCGGTCCGTCTGTTCCCTCCGCTCCAAGTGCTTGCATTAGAACACAAGTCCGGAAGCTGCGACCGGAAGTAGTAATCTTACTGTCTGGCCCACAAGAAAATGGCGCCGGACGTCGCTCGGCCGAAGACCTTCCATTTGGACTGTACGCCGTTCCCACACAGACGGCGTACAGCATAGTAAATGGAACGGGTCCCATTCGCATTCACTATGGGGCTGTATGTGCCGTATTCCATGTCTGTATGTGTCGTTAATCGACACATACAGAGATTAAAAAAAAATGGCAGCCCCCATAGACAAGAAAAAGTTAAAAAAAAAAAAAAGTAAAACAAACACACAAATAAATACAACATTTTTTAATAAAACACTAAAAGAAAATTGATATAACATTTTTTTTTCGCGACACCCGTCCTTTAAATGCACTGATCGCGTTTGAGCACTGCATTTAAGGGGTTAATGGCGGGGATCGAAGCTAATTTCGGTCCCCGCCATTACAGCCGGATGTCAGCTGTAAGATACCGCTGACATCCGGCAATGATGGCATCGGCTCAGCTTCTCAGCCGGTGCCATGCATTTGGTGTATGGATACGGCAAAATGCGGGAAGCACTAGCTTTCCATGGCATACCCATACGTCAAATGTCGGGAAGGGTTTAAATACACCATCAGAACCAAGATCAGTACATATATATACAACACCAGAACCAAGTTCAGTACATATATACAACACCAGAACAAATACAGCTCAATATAGTTCAACCCCTGACTCACCGGTGACGTCTCAGATTCTAGTTCTTTTCTTCTCCCTCTGGTCCAGACATCTATGATGGATTTCTCCCGGCCATGACCTATTTCTGCAGTTTTCCGCTCAGATGTCTTCGCTTCTCACTTTGAAAACATTTCTGCACCTATAAACAAAGTTAAAATTCAACACCTCCCGCTTCGTTTTGTTTTGTGCTAGGAAGGTTATGATTATGGCATGGAAAGCCACGACGTGTCCAAGTCTGGAACACTGGTTGCAATTAGTAAATAAATATGTACCCATGTATCAAAAATTGTACCTTAACAGGAGATGCCCTGACAAATTTGGGAAGATCTGGTCTAGGGTGTTGGAGACCTCGGACACTGCCATCTAATCTGTGTCTTACTGGCTGGAATTGGAGCAATGCGGGATGAATGGAGAGCATGGGTGAATGGTGTATGATTGGGTGTTCTCTTAGTTGGTTCTGGGCAATGACTATGGTCACCTTATTATCTGGATTAACTGCAATTTCTATGTATCATGATGTGATATTCCTTCTTTTGTCAACTGCTGTCTCTGCAATGTGAATGTATTATATACCATGGTGATTTGTAATTGCCAACTAGTTTTGGTTGGTTAGTATGTTTTGTTTGTATTTGCTTGTAATTTTGTACTAAAATAAAACCTTTAAAAAATAAATAAAATAAATAAAATTCTCTACACCTCTAAATATAATAAAGCGCCATACACTGTGTCCCACACACACACACACACACACACCGTGCCCCCTGTAGACAGTGCCCCCATAGCCCCCTGTAGATAGTGCCCCCATAGATAGTGCCCTACATAGAAGCCACTGTAGATAGTGTCCCACATACAGCCTTCTGTAGATAGTGCCCACATATGGACTCCAGAGCTGCAAGGCAATAGTGCTAACTACTGAGCCACCATGCTGCCCAACATATAGCTTCCCCTATAGATAGTGCTCCACGTATAGCCCACCTCTGTAGATAGTGTTTCACATATAGCTCCCCATGTATATAGTGTCCCACATATAGCCCACCCCTGTAGACAGTGACCTACATATAGCACGCCTGTAGCTAGCGCTCCACAGGTAACTCACCCCTGTATATAGTGTCCCACATATAGCCCACCCCTATAGATAGTGCCCTAAAATAGCTCCCTTAACCCCTTAGTGACCAAGCTTGTTTGGACCTTAATGACCAAGCCAAATTTGTCAAATCTGGTATGTGTGACTTTATCAGAGAATAACTCTGTGAAAGTTTTGAATATCCAAGTAATTCTGACATTGTTTTTTCGTCACATGTTGTACTTTATTTTAGTGGTAAAAGTAGACTGATACGATTTGCGGAAATAACTTAGAAAATAGAAAAATTGAAGAAATTTTGTAAAAATTATAATTTTTCCCTATTTTTAACTGCAATATGTCACATATGTACACACATACTGTACAATTTTTTTTATTAAATATATATTTCCATCTCTTTACTCTATTTTGGCAGCACTTTTGAAAAAAAATAATAATTTTTGAGCAATTTAGAGGACTTACAAGTTAAGTAATAATTTTATAAATTTTGTAGTACATTTTGTTTTCCTGCACCAAGCCAGGTTTTCATAGGCTCATAGGTGTCAGAATGGTGGAAACCCACACAAGTGACCCCATTTTGAAAACTAGACCCCTTAAGGTATTTATTAAGGGGTGTTGTAAGTATTTTGACCCCACAGTTTTTTTGTAAGAATTCATGCAAAGCAGGCATAAAAAAATATAATTTAACTTTTTTCATAAAAGTATCACTTTGAAGACCGATTTCTTTGTAAAGCGACCATGAGAATGAAGAAACACACCCAAAAATCTATCACCCTGTTTCTCCTGTTTTCAAAAATGCCCCCATTATGACCCTAATGCGTTGCCTGGACACACGACAGGGCCCGAAAGGGAGGGAGCACCCGGAGGCTTTCAGGACTCATATTTTGCTTGAAAATGTTTTAGGCCCCACTGTACATTTGGAGAGGTTTTGAACTACCAGAACGATAGAAACTCCCCATAAACGACCCCATTTAGAAAACTAGACCCCTTAAGGTATTTATCTAGGGGTGTAGTGAGTATTTTGACCCCACAGTTTTTTGCTAAATTTAATGCATAGCAGGTGAAAAAAAATAAAAAATCACTTTTTTCATAAAAGTATCACTTTGAAGACCGATTTCTGTGTAAAGCGACTATAAGAATGAAGAAACACATGCCAAAATCTATCACCCTGTTTCTCCTGTTTTCAAAAATGCCCCCATTGTGACCCTAATGTGTTGCCTGGACACACAGCAGGGCCCGAAAGAAAGGGAGCACCCGGAGGCTTTCAGGACTCCTATTTTGCTTGAAAATGTTTTAGGCCCCACTGTACATTTGGAGAGGTTTTGAACTACCAGAACGATAGAAACTCCCCATAAACGACCGCATTTAGAAAACTAGACCCCTTAAGGTATTTATCTAGGGGTGTAGTGAGTATTTTGACCCCACAGTTTTTTGCTAAATTTAATGCATAGCAGGTGAAAAAAAATAAAAATTCACTTTTTTCATAAAAGTATCACTTTGAAGACCGATTTCTGTGTAAAGCGACCATAAGAATGAAGAAACACACCCCAAAATCTATCACCCTGTTTCTCCTGTTTTCAAAAATGCCCCCATTGTGACTCTAATGCATTGCCTGGACACACGGCAGGGCTTGAAAGGAAGGGAGCACCCAGAGGCTTTCAGGACTCATATTTTGCTTGAAAATGTTTTAGGCCCCACTGTATATTTGGAGAGGTTTTGAACTACCAGAACGATAGAAACTCCCCATAAACGACCCCATTTAGAAAACTAGACCCCTTAAGGTATTTATCTAGGGGTGTAGTGAGTATTTTGACCCCACAGTTTTTTGCTAAATTTAATGCATAGCAGGTGAAAAAAAATAAAAAATCACTTTTTTCATAAAAGTATCACTTTGAAGACCGATTTCTGTGTAAAGCGACCATAAGAATGAAGAAACACACGCCAAAATCTATCACCCTGTTTCTCCTGTTTTCAAAAATGCCCCCATTGTGACCCTAATGTGTTGCCTGGACACACAGCAGGGCCCGAAAGAAAGGGAGCACCCGGAGGCTTTCAGGACTCCTATTTTGCTTGAAAATGTTTTAGGCCCCACTGTACATTTGGAGAGGTTTTGAACTACCAGAACGATAGAAACTCCCCATAAACGACCCCATTTAGAAAACTAGACCCCTTAAGGTATTTATCTAGGGGTGTAGTGAGTATTTTGACCCCACAGTTTTTTGCTAAATTGAATGCATAGCAGGTGAAAAAAAATAAAAAATCACTTTTTTCATAAAAGTATCACTTTGAAGACCGATTTCTGTGTAAAGCGACTATAAGAATGAAGAAACACAGGCCAAAATCTATCACCCTGTTTCTCCTGTTTTCAAAAATGCCCCCATTGTGACCCTAATGTGTTGCCTGGACACACAGCAGGGCCCGAAAGAAAGGGGGCACCCGGAGGCTTTCAGGACTCCTATTTTGCTTGAAAATGTTTTAGGCCCCACTGTACATTTGGAGAGGTTTTGAACTACCAGAACGATAGAAACTCCCCATAAACGACCCCATTTAGAAAACTAGACCCCTTAAGGTATTTATCTAGGGGTGTAGTGAGTATTTTGACCCCACAGTTTTTTGCTAAATTTAATGCATAGCTGGTGAAATAAAAAAAATAAATCACTTTTTATATAAAAGTATCACTTTGAAGACCGATTTCTTTGTAAAACGAACATGAAAATGAAGAAACACACCCCAAAATCTATCACCCCGTTTCTCCTGTTTTCAAAAATACTCTCATTGTTGCCATAATCTGCTTATTAGACGTGTGGCTGGGCCAAAAAGAGAGGGAGCACCCTTTGGCTTTCAGGGCACAATTGAATAAATTCTAGGCCCCATATCATGCATTTAGAGGCATTGAGCTGCCTGAACAAAAAAAAAACCATGCAGAAATGACCCCATTTTAAAAACTAAACCCCTAAAGGTATTCATCTAGTGGTGTAGTGGGCATGCGGACCAAAAATTTTTTAAAGGAGGAAATAATGGGTATCATTTCAGACACTATGGGTATATAATGTTTTCTTCAAGCTTTTATTACGTTTCCACATGAAATAGAGGAGACGTGGTAGAAGGTTATTTTGTTAGAAATATGCCACATTAATAAATTTGTGCGGCACAGAATAGAAGTGAAGCCGTGTATTCATAATGGATACATGTTGCTATAGACGTATTTGCCTGTACTTATGACTATGTCTTGCTGAAGAAGCAGTTGGTGCCATTATGATGTCATTGTGGACAGAATTCTGTCCTAATATAAAATCAGTCAGAGAGGAAAAAATAAACTGTACTGGAGTGACGGGCAATATCTTCAAACAAATGGAGGAAAATGTATCCAACTATGTTGCAAACTCGAGTCTGTTCACTAGATAGAAGAACACCTGCAGGGCTGTCATGACAAGGATTTTTTTTTTCAGTGACTGGTTGTACAACGTCTCTTTAGCTCCATCAATCCTTATGAGGGACGAATGTGCCAAGTGACGCGGTACACCATAACAGACCCCTGCCCGGCAAGGTAGGAACCGCTATGTGCACAAAACAACCAATCACCTACAGAATATATAAAAGGACAGTGTCCAAAACCATCTATAGGAACAGTAAAGGATCACTAATCCCCAAAATGATGTCAGTATTTCCAGAAGAACCGTAACAAAGCCCATGGTGTATTGATAAGGAACAGCTCAATTATTAGAGATCCTCCAAATTAAAAAAAAGATCATGCCCGTATCACGGTACAGAATTAGGAATGTAACAGCTGTATGTGGCAGGACATAGTCATAAGAACAGTCAAAATAAAAAAATTGTGGATGTGGGATTTTGTACTGGACAATTAATTCCAGCACTTGATCACCCACAAATAAATAAAAAAAATCATAAGGGGTAAAATTAGTTTCACGGTCTGAAAAAAATGTGCTCTACAACCTCTCCCACAAGAAATAATCCCTACTTGGAAAGCCCACGAACTAAAAAGAAAATATAAAGAAATTGACTCCCTAAAAAGGCCCCCAACCAATTATTTTTTTTTGTGTTAAATTCTAGTAATTTGCAACCGTGTGAAAGGTTTCGAAACAGGGGTAGTTACAAAGGGCTGGTTTTGATGGACACATGGGGCAATAAAAGCGGGTATCCCTCCTCCTGCCATGCCTGCTACATACCCGACACCTTTTTTGGGGATATTTTTGGGTCTCAGTGGAGGGAATAGGGTGTAAAAAGTGGCGCTCTGAAAGCCTGCGCACATCCTCAGATTCGCAGGATTGTGCCGGTATAGTGGACTCAAAAAGGAGATGCTCAATGACCTTCTCCTGAAATTGAAGGAAAGTGAGCGTTCCTTGGGCTTTTTTGAAAATAACAAAACTGTTATAGGTAGCAACCTGGATGAGGTAGATTGCTACCTTTTTGTACCAGGCCTTATTTTTGCGCTTCACCAGGTAAGGCTGAAGCACCTGGTCGGAAAGGTCTACACCCCCCATAAATTTGTTGTAGTCTGTTACACAGACAGGTTTCTGCTTTGCAGTGGTAGCCCCCCCTCTCCGTAATTGCCACAGTGGTGTCCGTGTGTACGGTGGACAGCATGTAGACATCCTTCTTGTCGGCCCACTTCACTGCAAGCAATTCCTGACTTGCAAGGGCCATGGATGTTCCCTTTCCCAAACGCCTGGACACCAACTGTTGTGGGAGTCCCACTCTGTTCTTCCGTACTGTCCCACAGGCCCCTGTATTTGCAGCATGGAGGGCTTTATAAAGGGCAACGCTGGTATAAAAATTGTCTGTATAGACGTGGTACCCCTTGTGCAGAAATGGCTCCATTAGGTTCCACACAATTTTGCCAGAGGTGCCAATAGTTTCTGGGCAGCCTGGGGTATAAATTTGGCAGTCCCTGCCTTCATAGATTTTGAAACCGCAGGTGTAACCCGTTGTGCTCTTGCAAACTTTGTACAATTTCACCCCATATCTGGCTCGTTTGGAAGGGATGAATTGACGAAAGGAAAGACGCCCTTTGAAGCTCATGAGCGATTCATCTACTGACAAATTTTTGTCAGGGGTGTACAACTTTAAAAATAAATCATTTAGAAGGGTGATTAATGGCCTTAATTTATTAAGCCGATCATAAGCTGGGTCACTTCTTGGGGGGACTTGGGAATTATCAGTAAAATGCATGAATCGCATTAGGGCCTCATAGCGGTTTCTGGACATCACTGCTGCAAATACAGGGGTAGCGTGGACAGCACTATAAGTCCAGTAGGACCGGACAGAGGTTTTTTTAACCAAACCCATATTGAGGGTAATGCCTAAATTTTTTTTTATTTCTGGGACACTTGTGGGGCTCCACATTCTGGAGTACATAGATGCAGGCTTTTGTAGAACAAACTGCCTAGCATACAGATTAGTCTGCTGGACTATCAAGTCTAGGACCGTATCTCCTGTTTTCAAAAATGCCCCCATTGTGACCCTAATGTGTTGCCTGGACACACAGCAGGGCCCGAAAGAAAGGGGGCACCCGGAGGCTTTCAGGACTCCTATTTTGCTTGAAAATGTTTTAGGCCCCACTGTACATTTGGAGAGGTTTTGAACTACCAGAACGATAGAAACTCCCCATAAACGACCCCATTTAGAAAACTAGACCCCTTAAGGTATTTATCTAGGGGTGTAGTGAGTATTTTGACCCCACAGTTTTTTGCTAAATTTAATGCATAGCTGGTGAAATAAAAAAAATAAATCACTTTTTATATAAAAGTATCACTTTGAAGACCGATTTCTTTGTAAAACGAACATGAAAATGAAGAAACACACCCCAAAATCTATCACCCCGTTTCTCCTGTTTTCAAAAATACTCTCATTGTTGCCATAATCTGCTTATTAGACGTGTGGCTGGGCCAAAAAGAGAGGGAGCACCCTTTGGCTTTCAGGGCACAATTGAATAAATTCTAGGCCCCATATCATGCATTTAGAGGCATTGAGCTGCCTGAACAAAAAAAAAACCACGCAGAAATGACCCCATTTTAAAAACTAAACCCCTAAAGGTATTCATCTAGTGGTGTAGTGGGCATGCGGACCAAAAATTTTTTAAAGGAGGAAATAATGGGTATCATTTCAGACACTATGGGTATATAATGTTTTCTTCAAGCTTTTATTACGTTTCCACATGAAATAGAGGAGACGTGGTAGAAGGTTATTTTGTTAGAAATATGCCACATTAATAAATTTGTGCGGCACAGAATAGAAGTGAAGCCGTGTATTCATAATGGATACATGTTGCTATAGACGTATTTGCCTGTACTTATGACTATGTCTTGCTGAAGAAGCAGTTGGTGCCATTATGATGTCATTGTGGACAGAATTCTGTCCTAATATAAAATCAGTCAGAGAGGAAAAAATAAACTGTACTGGAGTGACGGGCAATATCTTCAAACAAATGGAGGAAAATGTATCCAACTATGTTGCAAACTCGAGTCTGTTCACTAGATAGAAGAACACCTGCAGGGCTGTCATGACAAGGATTTTTTTTTTCAGTGACTGGTTGTACAACGTCTCTTTAGCTCCATCAATCCTTATGAGGGACGAATGTGCCAAGTGACGCGGTACACCATAACAGACCCCTGCCCGGCAAGGTAGGAACCGCTATGTGCACAAAACAACCAATCACCTACAGAATATATAAAAGGACAGTGTCCAAAACCATCTATAGGAACAGTAAAGGATCACTAATCCCCAAAATGATGTCAGTATTTCCAGAAGAACCGTAACAAAGCCCATGGTGTATTGATAAGGAACAGCTCAATTATTAGAGATCCTCCAAATTAAAAAAAAGATCATGCCCGTATCACGGTACAGAATTAGGAATGTAACAGCTGTATGTGGCAGGACATAGTCATAAGAACAGTCAAAATAAAAAAATTGTGGATGTGGGATTTTGTACTGGACAATTAATTCCAGCACTTGATCACCCACAAATAAATAAAAAAAATCATAAGGGGTAAAATTAGTTTCACGGTCTGAAAAAAATGTGCTCTACAACCTCTCCCACAAGAAATAATCCCTACTTGGAAAGCCCACGAACTAAAAAGAAAATATAAAGAAATTGACTCCCTAAAAAGGCCCCCAACCAATTATTTTTTTTTGTGTTAAATTCTAGTAATTTGCAACCGTGTGAAAGGTTTCGAAACAGGGGTAGTTACAAAGGGCTGGTTTTGATGGACACATGGGGCAATAAAAGCGGGTATCCCTCCTCCTGCCATGCCTGCTACATACCCGACACCTTTTTTGGGGATATTTTTGGGTCTCAGTGGAGGGAATAGGGTGTAAAAAGTGGCGCTCTGAAAGCCTGCGCACATCCTCAGATTCGCAGGATTGTGCCGGTATAGTGGACTCAAAAAGGAGATGCTCAATGACCTTCTCCTGAAATTGAAGGAAAGTGAGCGTTCCTTGGGCTTTTTTGAAAATAACAAAACTGTTATAGGTAGCAACCTGGATGAGGTAGATTGCTACCTTTTTGTACCAGGCCTTATTTTTGCGCTTCACCAGGTAAGGCTGAAGCACCTGGTCGGAAAGGTCTACACCCCCCATAAATTTGTTGTAGTCTGTTACACAGACAGGTTTCTGCTTTGCAGTGGTAGCCCCCCTCTCCGTAATTGCCACAGTGGTGTCCGTGTGTACGGTGGACAGCATGTAGACATCCTTCTTGTCGGCCCACTTCACTGCAAGCAATTCCTGACTTGCAAGGGCCATGGATGTTCCCTTTCCCAAACGCCTGGACACCAACTGTTGTGGGAGTCCCACTCTGTTCTTCCGTACTGTCCCACAGGCCCCTGTATTTGCAGCATGGAGGGCTTTATAAAGGGCAACGCTGGTATAAAAATTGTCTGTATAGACGTGGTACCCCTTGTGCAGAAATGGCTCCATTAGGTTCCACACAATTTTGCCAGAGGTGCCAATAGTTTCTGGGCAGCCTGGGGTATAAATTTGGCAGTCCCTGCCTTCATAGATTTTGAAACCGCAGGTGTAACCCGTTGTGCTCTTGCAAACTTTGTACAATTTCACCCCATATCTGGCTCGTTTGGAAGGGATGAATTGACGAAAGGAAAGACGCCCTTTGAAGCTCATGAGCGATTCATCTACTGACAAATTTTTGTCAGGGGTGTACAACTTTAAAAATAAATCATTTAGAAGGGTGATTAATGGCCTTAATTTATTAAGCCGATCATAAGCTGGGTCACTTCTTGGGGGGACTTGGGAATTATCAGTAAAATGCATGAATCGCATTAGGGCCTCATAGCGGTTTCTGGACATCACTGCTGCAAATACAGGGGTAGCGTGGACAGCACTATAAGTCCAGTAGGACCGGACAGAGGTTTTTTTAACCAAACCCATATTGAGGGTAATGCCTAAATTTTTTTTTATTTCTGGGACACTTGTGGGGCTCCACATTCTGGAGTACATAGATGCAGGCTTTTGTAGAACAAACTGCCTAGCATACAGATTAGTCTGCTGGACTATCAAGTCTAGGACCGTATCACATATAAATAAATGGAAAAAATTATAGGGGGTAAAATTTTGGACGTCGACACTAATTCCTGGGGTAGCTTCAAATTGGGGTACTTGGGGGGAAAATGATAGTGCAGGATCCCACATCACGGGAGGGACTGCAACACTCGGCCCTGCACTTGACACCTCTACAGCGACTGACGTATCCACCACCATAGGACTATGGGGTTCAGCGGTGGAATTAGAATCGTCACTGTCACTGTCTGGAACAAATTCTGAAGCGGTGTCTGTTTCGCTTTCAGAAGTGTCGGAACATAGCAAGGCGTAGGCTTGCTCCGCGCTGTACATATGCTGAGACATATTTATAGATGTGTATATATATATATATATATATATATATATATATATATGCCCTATAAGTCCTAACCCTAAAGTAAACCTAAAATCCTAAAAACGACACAAATTATTATTTATTTTTTTTATATATATTTTTTTTTTATATATTTTTTTTTTATATAACAGACGTAAAATTAATTCTAAACGGCCCTAAACACGAACGCTAAACTAGCCCTAACCCTAAAGTAACGCTAAACTAACGCTAAACTAGCACTAACGCTAAACTAGAACTAACGGTAAACTAGCACTAACGCTAAACTAGCGCTGACGCTAATCTAGCGCTGACGCTAATATAGATTTGATATATTATATATATATATATGTGTATAATAAGAACTATGATTTTTTTTTCACTTTTTCTTTCTTCACAGCACAGGACTTAGACTGATTTCTCTCTCCTCTCAGAACAACTACAATGGGAGGAGAGAGAAAAACAGCCCATGTCCTGGCTGTGTTTTGAAAATAACTGCCAGTGATCTCTGTGATAGGTTTTATCACAGAGATCACCTGATCAGGGACCAGTCACAACGGTCCCTGATTGTTGCTGTGCCAGATGACGACACAGGTAAGTTATGCAAAGCGCACTCGGGCGCCATTTTGGGGGTGGGGAATCGGACCGTGGGGGGGGGGGATCGGACCGGGGGGGGGAATCGGACATGAAGGGGAATCGGACAGGGGGGGGATCGGACGGGGGAGGGGGGGCGCACTATTTACCCGTTCTCTCTCCTCTCTAAGGAGTTATTCCATGAGAGGAGAGAGAAATGGCGATTATCCGCCGGTTTAGCGTGAACGCCGTGAAATAGCGATTCACGGCGATCACGTGACCAGAGACCACTCGTTATGGTCTCTGGTCGTTGCCCCGAACTCTCAGCTACCTCCGGTAGCTGAGAGAACGGAGCCCCGATCTTTAATTTCGGCGCTACTTTAGGCTAATGCGATCACGTTAAAAGGCGTCGCATTAGCCTAAAGCCCATTAGTGAGGAACGTAAAAAGGCGTACTGTTGGTCACTAAGGGGTTAAGATAGTGCTCTACATATAGCCCACCCCTGTATATAGTGCCCCACATATAGACCCCCCTGTAGATAGTGCCCCACATATAGACCCCCCTGTAGATAGTGCCCCACATATAGACCCCCTCTGTTTATAGTGGCCCACATATAGACCCCCCTGTATATAGTGGCCAACATATAGACCCCCTGTAGCCCCACATCCCCATATAGACCCCTCCTGTAGATGGTGCCCCACATCCTCACATATAGACCCCCCTGTATACAATGGCCCACATCCCCACATATAGGCGACCCTCCCTGTAGATAATGCCACTCACAGTTTTATTAGAAAAAAACAACAAAACTTTACATACATGATCCGGTTCCCACGCCGTCCGATGGCAATGCAAATCTGCTCTCTTCTGAGCAGGTCTGCTGGAACTGAACGACGCATCGTTCAAAGGCGCTGATTGGAAGGGCAGAATGACTTGCCCTGTCAAACCAGCGCCTTTAAAGCACGGAAGCGGTGCAATGACGTCATCGCACCGCTAGCGTCGTTGAAAGGCGCTGATTGGTGGGGCGTCATTTTGCCCCGCCAATCAGCATCATTGTAAGGCGCTGAATAGTCGGGCACGGAACATGCCCGGCCATTCAGCACTAATGCATGTATTTGTACCTGCGTGCTATAGACGCAAGTACAATTACTGCAAGACGGGGTGGCTGTCGCTAGCACCAGGGACTGTGTCGCCCGGCCCATACATGTTAGAGGCTCGGTGGCGCGGGCCCCGTAGTAGCGGCGCTACCGCTGTAGCAGCCATAACAGCTGCTAGCGGCACCACCGGGCATATGGGGGGGCGTGTCGGCAGGCGGCATGGGCCCCTTCAAGCCACGGGCCCTGTAGCAGCCACTACGGCTGCTACCGTGGTAGTTACGCCACTGCCTAAGGGTATGTTCACACGGCCAAATTTCAGACATATACGAGGCGTATTATGCCTCGTTTTACGTCTGAAAATAGGGCTGCAATACGTCGGCAAATATCTGCCCATTCATTTGAATGGGTTTGCCGACGTACTGTGCAGACGACCTGTAATTTACGCGTCGTCGTTTGACAGCTGTCAAACGACGACGCGTAAATTTACTGCCTCGGCAAAGAAGTGCAGGGCACTTCTTTGCCACGTAATTTGACCCGTTCTTCATTGAAATCAATGAAGCACGGCTCAAGGTTTACGAGCGTCTCAGACGCCTCGTAAATTACGAGGAGCTTTTACGTGTGAAACGAGGCAGCTGTTAACAGTCTGTCTTTTCACACGTAACTGCCTCTCAGCGTGTGAACATACCCTAAGGGTATATTCACAAGCTGTGTTTTCAGGTGTATTTCGTGCGTAAACGCCTTGAGAAATGCCCGGAAAAACTTTAGTTAAACGTCTACAAACATCTGCCCATTGAATTCAATGGGAAAAACGTTCGTTGAGATGGGGCATTTTTTTACGCCGACATTTTAAAAACGGCGTGAAAAAAATGCTGCATATAAAGAAGGAGCATGTCACTTCTTGAGCCATTTTTGGAGCTGTTTTACATTGTGTCAATAGAAAAACAGCTCCAAAAACATCTCCACAAAACATCTTAAAAAAAAGCTTAAAGGGCATAGAGATGTGCTCTGCCGTGTCCATTTTTTCTCTCTGAAGGAGCAGATCATGAGGAAGGCCCGAGATAAAGGGGAAGTTTTATTACGAGGGGTCAAGATCCAGCTGTTATCTGATCTGTCCAAGATGACCTTGGACAAACGCTGAGTGCTTCGCCCTTTATTGGATATATTGAGAGAGCATGAGATCTCCTATTCCTGGGGTCACCCCTTCCAGCTGCAGGTTCGCAGAGATGGGACATTGCTGAGTGTTTGGGACCCAGGGGATGTTCCGGATTTCTGCGCTGCTCTCAGGGTGCCGAGAGTTTCCCTTCCTGATTGGCCTTATGTTCCCCTTCCACCACAGCGTCCAAGACCACGCAGGCGTGGTCGTTCTCCTGCTTCTCCTATGGGGCGTCCTGGTGGGCGACTTGCTGATCCGATGTGATCTCGTCCGGATGTCTCTTTGGCGGGCTACAGTCGGACTGGGCCTGTCAATTTAAATTGTTACTGCATATATCTTATGAGGCAATAGTCTGATATGTTTCATGTAATATTTCGTTATGTTTGTTCTTCCGCTCTAGGTGGAGGCTGTAGGAGATCAGATAGGCCACTTGCCGGTGGTTAATTAATATTATCCAGTTACCAGTGATGTTTCACTATGTCTGTTATGCTATTACTTACGTTATTACTAATTGCATGCCCGTACATTTATGTTGAAAATGAGTAAGTCTCGGGGAATGTCCTTTTCGGATAGCATTCTGTTTGATCCTGACAAAACTATCGGCCATTACCTAATTTTCCTGGGATATTGTGCTAATTACCTTGCTTTCTTTCTTTCCTTTTATGTTTTGGTTCTTAGATGTGTGATATTTGTACTGGGTTGGGGGGTACGGGGCGCTGGCTAGACCTTGTCCTGACACTTCTCCTCTTAGGGACTCACTGGTTGTATCCGGTGTACATTGGATTGTTTCTCCTTGAGTAGATCAAGGAGTGCGTGATTAATTCGCCTGTTTGTCTGTCTTTGTTGTCGTGTCTCCCTTCCTTGTCTGTCTTGTTCTTGTTCGTCTCGCCTCGGCTTAGTGCATTGCTCCACGGGCTCCTTCGGTAAGAGGTGGTGATGGCACAATTGAAGGTGTGTACCTTTAATGCTAGGGGGCTTAATATCCCAGAAAAACGCTCGCAAATTTTATATAATATGCACAAAGAGCGGGTACATATATTGTTCCTACAGGAGACCCACTTTCAGGTGGGCCATACGCCACAGTTCACGAATCGATATTTTCCCGTCAGGTTTCACAGTGCCAACCTGGAATCCAAGTCCAGGGGTGCTAGTATCTGTATTCATAAGTCACTCTCCCACAAAATTATTGATGTTCTTGTTGACCCAGGTGGTCGATACGTTTTTCTCAAGCTGTCTATACGAAATAAGACCTTTACTCTGGCTAATTTGTACCTCCCCAATCAGGACCAGGCTCGCGTGGGCCGATTGTATTTGAGGAAATTGGAGGAGTTTACTGAGGGCGTTTTGATTGTCGGAGGTGATTTTAATTTGACTTTCGATTCCAGACTTGATACCTCCTCGGGCAGGTCTGCTGTCCCTAAGTCGCAATTGGGGGCACTGAAAACTGTGATGCACTCCATGCAGTTGATTGACGTGTGGAGGATTCTACACCCTCAGGTAAGAGAGTACACTTATTTCTCCCCACTGCATAACATGTACAGTAGGATAGACGCTTTTTTGGTTAGCCACCACTTGCTTACCTGGCATCCTACTTCTGATGTGGGCCCTATGGTTTGGTCAGATCATGCCCCTGTGTTTCTGACCCTTACATTTCCTAATTCGATGCCTAATTTCCAGTCATGGAAACTTAATGACAATTTGCTACGGGACACGGTGTGCGTATCGGCCATTAAAGACTCACTTACCGTTTTTTTTGAGATTCATGAACACGAATCCACTCCCTTGCCACTCCAGTGGGAGGCTCTGAAATGTGTTATTAGAGGGGTCCTGATACAAAATGGGGCACGCTTGAAACGAGAAAAAGGGTTTGCTATTGCACGTCTCCTGACTCAGATACGAGATTTGGAATCCAGTCATAAACGGGTTCCATCCTCACAGATTTTTGCAGAGCTCACTACAGCGAGAGAATCCTTACGTTCTTTGATAGATCAGTCACACGCTCAGTTCAGGGATCGGATGCGGAAGCACTCCTACGAATTTGCGGATAAATGCGGTAGGTCTTTGGCACGGATGTTGCATCCCCGTACACAAGCGTCATACATCCCTAAAATTACATCTCCCTCAGGCGGTGAGGTTCATGACCCGGTTGGTATCACTGACTGCTTCAGACACTATTACTCGGCTCTATATAATATTAAAGGCCAATTTCATGATATGCCGGTGGAGGCATTACGGGATAAAATTGACCGTTATGTTCATGGTACTGCGTTGCCGTCCTTGGAGGATGGGGTGGCTTTGGGGCTCGAGGAAGATTTTTTGGAATCGGAAGTGGAGCGTGCTATTGGAGAGTCTCCCTTGGCCAAGAGCCAGGGGCCCGATGGGTTTAATAACAAATTTTATAAGACGTTTAAAGATCAACTGGCTCCTTTTTTGACTAAAGTATTTAACTCAGTGTCTTCCTCGTGTCCCTTTGCGCCTCAGTCCCTCGAGGCTCATATCACTCTCTTACCAAAACCAGGCAAGGACCCAAAGTTGTGCGCAAATTTCAGGCCCATATCGCTCATTAATGTTGATGCAAAGCTTTTCGCAAAGTTGCTTGCCTCTCGTTTATCGCTGTTACTGCCTGGCTTGATCGTGGATGATCAGGTGGGGTTTGTATGTGGTCGGGAAGCGCGGGATAACACTAACAAAACTCTCCTTTTGACATCATTCTGCCAATCCCGTAAGATACCGACGTGCGTACTCTCGGTAGATGGCGAAAAGGCTTTTGACATGGTGCACTGGGTGTTCCTCCGCAGTGTCCTGACGCAGGTTGGCCTTGGCACCACTATGGTGGATAGGATAATGGCGTTATACCATAGACCTACAGCTCAAGTTTGTGTCAACGGACTGTTATCTGATTCTTTGTCTATTGCTAATGGCACGAGACAGGGGTGCCCACTGTCGCCTCTATTGTACATTTTGGTCATGGAACATCTAGCCGTGGCACTGCGGAACAACCCTAATATTAATGGTATACGCGTTGGCTCACAGCATCATAAATTGGCGCTATATGCGGATGATCTCCTTGTGTACATCACAACTCCCATGATCAGTGGCGTAGCTATAGGGGTTGCAGCGGTCGCAACTGTGACCGGGCCCCGTAGCTAGGGGGGCCCGCAGGCCCCCCTCACCACACTAGGGCTACAATGATTGCTCTACATTGCTGGGTCCCTGCTGTGGTACAAAAGAGACCCAGTAATGTAGCTTAAAGCATTGGTGGCAACTCAGCTGTCAGAGAGTCATTGCGTGGAGAGGGAACAAGAGGGTGGAAAATGAATGATAGATGAATCCACCCATCTTACGAGACCCAGGCCCGCCCACTGTACTGTCCACCCAATCAGCTCACTTCTTACTGTTTCCCTCTTCCTCGTGACCTGTTCAGAGGGAAAGGAATGGCTACAGCAAGAAGATGGTGTGCGTGTCTGCTGCTCCCCTGCAGTACGAGCTGCTCTCTGACCCCACAGCAGATGTAAGTAGCAACTAGTAATCCAGCTCTTAACCCCTTCACTGTGTGTATGTATGTCTGTCATGCTGAGCAGTCACACCTCAGGGCAGACCGTTTAGCATAACAGACAAAGTATCTATCTATCTATCTATCTATCTATCTCATATCTATCTATCTCATATCTATCTATCTATCTATACTGGCGTAGCTATAGGGGTCGCAGCGGTCGCAATTGCGACCGGGCCCCGAAGCCAGGGGGGCCCACAGCCCCCCGCACCACATCAATAAAAAGTTACTATAGTAACTCGGGCCACGGGCCCCTGTTACTATAGTAACAGACTGACCTTACCTTCCTGGTTCCGGATCGCAGCGTAGGTCCTGACGTCACAGCGCTATGCGCCGCGCACAACATCGAGAGGACAGAACTTCCGCCGCGGCTGAAGAGGAAGGTAAGATTAGTTGCCCTGACTGGCGGGGTCCGACTCCCGGGACCGCCAATCAGCTGTTTTGAAAGGGCTGCAGCACTCGTACGAGAGCTGCTCCCCTTCATTCCGGTCACTTCATTCCGGTCACACTGTGAATCGGTGTCGGTGATTCACAGTGTGAGCAAGTAGTGAAATGAAGGGGAAGCAGCTCTCGTACGAGTGCTGCGGCCCCTTCAAAACAGCTGATTGGCGGGTCCCGGGAGTCGGACCCCGCCAGTCAGGGCAACTAATCTTACCTTCCTCTTCAGCCGCGGCGGAAGTTCTGTCCTCTCAATGTTGTGTGCGGCGCATAGCGCTGTGACGTCAGGACCTCCGCTGCGATCCGGAACCAGGAAGGTCCCGGGAGTCGGACCCAGACGCATCAGCTATTGATGGCCTATCCTGAGGACAGGCCATCAATGTTTAGGGACTGCACAACCCCTTTAAGCCTACGATGTAGCAGGCTTAGAGGGCCCATGAGACAGGATCACAGATTGTGTGATCCTGTCTGCTGGGCCCTGTATCTAAGACAATCACATGGTAGGCTTAGATACATGGCCCATGTGTGATCCTGTCTGTGGGACCCTGTATATAAGCCTACCACACTGTAGGTTTAGATACAGCCCCAGCACACAGTAATCTTATACTGTATAAGATTACTGTCTGCTGGACCCTGTATCTAAGCCTACCTTGTGGTAGGCTTAGATACAGGGTCCCACAGACAGTATCACACATGGGCCCTGTATCTAAGCCTAACACATGTGTTACTAATAGTTTTGTGTGTGTTTTCTTACAGGTTCGGTCGTTGGACTACGTCGGATTCCAGAACTTCGATGACGGCTTTTTATATTATCAATAAAATGGTTAATGAGGGCTGTGTGGGTTTTTTTTTTTTATTTCAATAAAATATTTTTTCTATGTCTCTGTGTTTTTTTTTAAACTATATTACTACCGCCTTAGTAATGGCCGTCGGCTGATTGACGACGTCCATTGCTAAGGCGGGGCTTAGTGTTAGCCGGTGCAGAGGCGAACACTAACCCCCTTTATTAACCCGGTACCCACCGCCACCAGGGGTGCTGGGAAGAGCTGGGTACGATCCAGTACCTGACCATCTGTAGTGATGGTCGGCCACTGGGGCGGCCGCAGGCTGGTATTATCAGGAGGGGAAAGGCCAAAAACAGTGGCCCTTCCCACAGTGGTAATGCTAGGCTGCTGCTGCTTTATTGTATCTGGCTGGTTATGAAAAATGGGCGGGACCCCACGTCATTTAAAAAAAAAAATAAAAAAAAAAAATTGGAAAGAACGATGTGGGGTCCCCCCCAATTTTCATAACCAGCCATATACAACACAGCAGCAGCAGGCAGCATTACAATGGTGGGAAGGGCCACTGTTTTTGGCCTTCCCCAGCCTAATACTACCAGCCTGCGGCCAACCCTGCACGTCACTACAGATGGTCGGGTACTGGTTCGTACCCGGCTCTTCCCAGTACCCCTGGTGGCGGTGGGTACCGGGGTAATAATGGGGGTTAGTGTTAGCCTCTGCACCTGCTAACATTAAGTCCCACCTTAGTAATGGAGGTTGTCAATCAGCCAGCGGCCATTACTAAGGCGGTGATAATAAAGTTTAAAAAGATACAAGCACATAGAAAAAATATTTTATTGAAATAAAAAAACACAACCCCCATTAACCATTTTATTGAGAATAAAAAAAAGCCGTCATTGAAGTCCTCGAATCCGAAGTCCAACAACCGAACCTGTAAAAAAAACACAAACACACAAAAATAATCAGTAACACATAAAGAAGCAAAATTATTATTCTTACCTATCCTGGGTCCAGCGCTGAGCCGCAATGTCAGCGAGCTGGGCCCTGTATCTAATCCGATCATGTGTGATACTGTCTGCTGGGCCCTGTATCTAATCGTATCTTGTGTGATACTGTCTGCTGGGCCCTGTATCTAATCGTATCTTGTGTGATACTGTCTGCTGGGCCCTATATCTAATCCGATCATGTGTGATACTGTCTGCTGAGCCACTGTATCTAATCCTATCATGTGTGATACTGCCTTCTGAGCCACTGTATCTAATCCTATCATGTGTGGTACTGTCTGCTGAGCCACTGTATCTAATCCTATCATGTGTGGTACTGTCTGCTGAGCCACTGTATCTAATCCTATCATGTGTGATACTGTCTGCTGGGCCACTGTATCTAATCCTATCCATAGTTTATAGGGTCGTAGTGCTATAGATATGCTATGCTGTCTCCTATACACACTTTTTTTTGGAGGGAAACATATGTATTGGGGCTATTTCCCCTGACATTTTAAGCCCTGAGGGTATGTCCACACGGCAGCGTCTGTTACGGCTGAAATTACGGTGCTGTTTTCAGGAGAAAACAGCACCGTAATTTCAGCCGTAAAGGCATGTGCAGGCGTCTTTCGCTGCGTCCATTACGGACGTAATTGGAGCTGTTTTTCTATGGAGTCCATGGAAAACGGCTCCATTTACGTCTGAAGAAGTGACAGGCACTTCTTTGACGCGGGCGGCTTTTTTACCTTTTGAGCCGCATTTTCGGACGTAATTCAATGCTAAAACGCCCGAACTACGTCCACAAATAGGGTGTGTGAACCCAGCCTTAGTGACGCCCCGGCTGCTAGTGCTGCATTGTTGGGTCACTCAGGAGACCCAGCTTAAAGCTGCGGACCGTCGGCCATGAGAATTTTCGGGGGGGGGGGGGGCCCAGTAAGAATTTTTGTATCGGGGCCCATGAGCCTTTAGCTACGCCCCTGCCCATGATTTCTTTGCCATCTTTGACGGAAGAGTTTGAGCGCTTTGGTCATCTAAGTAATTTTAAAGTCAATTACTCTAAATCAGAGGCCTTGAATATCTCTTTGGATGCCCCTCTGGCTGCCCATCTCACTCAGGTTTTCCTGTTCAAGTGGCAATCCACGTCCTTAAAATACCTAGGGGTACATGTCCCCACGCAGCAGTCAGACCTGTTTGCTTTGAATTATACGTCCATTCTGCAGCGTACTCAGAAGGATTTGGCGGAGTACGGTGGGAACCGCATGTCATGGTTTGGACGTATCAATGCGGTCAAAATGGATATCTTGCCCAAATTTCTATATATCTTCCAGACCGTTCCTATTGCCGTACCATCCAGTTTTTTTCCAGGTTTTACATAGGGCCATAACTAAATTTGTATGGGGCTCCTCTAAGCCTCGCATCCATTTTGCTATCCTTAGCCGGCCAAAAGTAGACGGGGGCGCGGGTCTTCCAGACTTTAAACGATACCATCAAGGTGCGATGATCATGAGGGTGGTGGATTGGTTCAGTTCGGAAACGGGTAAGCAATGGGTGCGCATTGAAAAGGCTATGTCTCCTCTTGCATTGTCCTCTCTGCCGTGGCTGTCTGTCCTTCAGCGACAAACTCTTCCTCTGCCCTTCCACACACGTCAGTTTCTCATGGTATGGGAACGGATCCTTGGTATTGCGGGCCTTGTTCATCGCCCGGGTCCTTTGACTCCTCTCTTCGATAACCTTTCCTTCCCTCCAGCGGAGGGTGTTGATACGTTCCTCTGTTGGGGGAGAGGGGAAGGAGGACGTTTGGCTGAGACCCGCACTCCTGAAGGTGCCATCTTATCAATGAATGCTGTCTCTGATGCCTGCCCGGGGAGACGATCGATCTGGTGGTCCTATTTGCAGTTACGGTCCTATCTTTCTTCCATGGTTGACTGTTTGGTATTGCTACAAGATAAGACTCCTCTGGAACACTACTTGTCCTTGTCCACTGCCCCTTCTCATGTGTTGTCCTACTTACATGGGATTCTTCTGCCAAAATTTTCTTTCTCTCAATTGTCCTTCACTGCTGCATGGGACGAGGAAATGGCGGTTCGACATTCTGAAGAGGAGTGGGGTACCGCTTTCTTTTTAGCTCACAAGTTACCAATGTCTTGTTTTGCTCAGGAAAAGAACTACAAAATACTCACCAGGTGGTACCGCTGTCCAACCTTGTTGCATAGGATATATCCTGATGTGTCTGCTGACTGTTGGAGGTGTGGGGAGGCTCCTGGAACTATGTTGCACATTTGGTGGGACTGTCCCATGCTACGTCCCTTTTGGGGAACATTTTTTGATCTAGGCAACAAGCTTTTCCATACTGAGGTTCCGACCTCAGCCTCCATTGGATTGCTTTCCATGGTTCCTGGATCACTCCCACACCTCAAAAAGGGGATCTTTCGACATTTTCTGACCGCGGCGAGAACGGTGATACCTCGTCCCTGGAAGTCGCACACTGTACCGTCCCTGAAGGAATGGGTGACAGAGGTGAACGGGATTATGAGGATGGAGGAGTTGCTGTCCGCTGATAGGGGCAAATCAGTGCTCTTTGTCCACACTTGGGCAGTATGGTCTGGATTCCGGGGTGGGGCTGATCTACCTCTCTGGCTGGATGGAATGTTCTGAACGCCTGATATAGCCTAACTGAGTGCGCTGTGTCCGTATGTGTTTCCCTTTGTCGTCTGGTGTTATGTGTTGTGTGTCTATACCTTTAAAAGTGCTCTTATATGTACCACTTCTCACTTTACTGGGGGACTGTCTCCCTGACTATTGCACTGTCTGGATGTGAACATGGTACAGTTATTACCGTTACGTTTCTATTATCACTCAATTTTGATAGTTGGGAGCCTACCTCCTCATGATGTTCATATAGATGTATTTATATATTACATATTCTTATTATAACATGAAAATTAATGTATTGCACTGCGTGCAAATTTCTATTTTTTGCAAATATGTGAAATGTTAATATCTTGTTATATTTTCAAAATAAAAATCTTTGATAAAGGAAAAAAAAAAAAAAAGCTTAAAAACGGCTGGAAATCAGAGGCGGTTTTTTTTTCTGAAAACAGCTCCGTAATTTCAGCCATTCACAAGGACTTGTCGCTCTTGTAGTCCCTAATCCTGTCGGCAACCGGCAGTTTTGCAGTGTTTGCGCAATAAAATCACATTTATAAAATCATTTATTTTTTGTGTCCCCATATTGTGAGAGCCATTTATTTTTCAGTCAAAAAATCTGTGTAAGGGCTTGTTTTTTGCGGAACGGGTTGTAGTTTTTTTTTTTTTTTTTTAACTCGTTTTATTAAAAATAACTGTCAGAGTCAAACCATCACATACATCAGGATAACATTATACACTCAATATTACATATGTCAGAAGAATCAAAACATACAGAAGGAATACTCGCAGGTACCCATGATGTTAGACCGTGGTTCGCAGACCACATATACATAATACAGATTGATCAAATCATTCTATCCAAACTTTTAATCCTGTACATCACTATAGTATGAATATGCCCCCAGTTCGATATTCTGCACTAACTATTCTGCATCCACCTTGTATGCCATAAAACGAAGCACCTGGAAGTATCCTCCTCCCGACCTCTTGACCCGCTCCCGCCCCCAGCTTGAATCAGAGCAGCTGATAGCCCTTGGACTGTACAGTGAGTGAGGTTCGATGAGCACCAACCATTCCAGATCAGATCAAATTTAGCCGGTTTCCCCCGGTGTTTATACACTATTTTCTCAAATGGAAGTATGTCATTGACTAATTTACGCCATTGCGCTACTGTCGGGGCCCTATCTGCCATCCATCTCATGGCCACCGCCTTCCTTGCCATGAATAGTGTTTCTCTGAGGAAAGTCCTCTCATATATTGACCATTGTTCCTCATTGAGCAGTCCCAGCAGACACACCTCCGGCCTACAAGGTATCGTCCTCCCCAATACCGCTGTCAATAATGCAACCACCTCCTCCCAAAAGCTAAGAATCCAGTGACAACCCCATTTTAGGTGAATAAAATCAGCTCGCATCTCTCCACACCTATGACATTGTGAGGACGCCATTCTTCCCATACGATGTAATCTTATGGGCGTCAAATAACATTGGTGGATAATGAACAGTTGCACTAATTTATTGTTTGCCGCTGGTGAAACCAGCAAATGTGAACCCTGAGCCTCCCTCCATTCCTCCGCTGTGAGTTGTGGAATTAGTGCACGCCACTTATCCTCAGCCACAAGGGGCTCCACTCGCATTTTAGCCTCCAGTAGCAAAGAATAAATTTGAGAAACGGCTCCACGTGTAGACGGTGTGTTCAACCTCACCACCAAATCACAACTAGAGTATGTCACGGAGTTCAGTGGAAATTGTGCTAATATAGCATGATGGAGTTGCATGCAATATAATTCATCCCCCGGTGGTATATTGAATGCTGCCCGAATCTCACTCACCGTCATGACCAGCCCGTCTTCCGTTAGTAATTGTGATAGAGCAGCTACCCCTCTAGAGGACCAGTAACGTTTCCCCACCATCCCGTGCAAATGGGAAAAACTCGGATTATCCCACAGCGGACTCTCCGCCACCACCCCCACAACCCCCAGTATCTCTTTAGCCTGTTGCCAGACTCGTCTGGCCAACTTATGCAAGGGTAACAGGGAGCGGTGTCTAAAATCATGCGGCTCCGGGTTGTAGTTTTTATTGGTACTTTGGCGTGCATGCGACTTTTTGATCACTTTTTATTGTATATTTTGGGAGGGGCGGTGACCAAAAAATAGTGATTCTAGCATTGATTTTTTACTTTTTTTTTTGCGGTGTTCATTGTGCGGGAAAAATAATATGATAGTTTTATAGCTGAGGTCGTTACGTATGCGGTGATACCAAATATGTGAAGTTTTTTTAACTTGTTCATTTTTTTTCCTATAATAAAAGACTTATTATAAGAAAAAAAGCATTTTTGTTTATGTAACTTAGAACTTTTATTTTTACACTTTTTAAAAACATTTTTATTATCTTTTTTTACTTGTCCCACTACGGGACATATAGACTTGCAGCTCTGATCGCTGCTAGAACACATTACACTATGTAGTGTAATGTGTTCTGCCATTATGACGTGACAGTCAGTGGCGCCATCTTGAAGATCCGGATCAGGTACTTGGAGGGGGGGGGGTGATCGGGGGTGTAATAGGGGGGTGATGGCCCTTATTTAGACCATTTCTCTCTTTCACAGAATATATTCTGTAAGAGAGAACGAACCGCCGCTGTTTTTACAGCGATCGCAGTTATGCCTTGAATAACGCCGATCACGTGACCAGGGACCGGATAAAACGGTCCTCGGTCTGTGCTCTGAGGCCTCAGCTACCTCTGTTGCTGAGTCCACGGAGTTTAAGCGCCTCCCGGGGGTGCTATCTTATGCCAAAGCGCCACCGTGAAAAGGCGGAACTCTGGCATAAGTACCCTTAATGGCCGCCATGAAAACACGTATAGGCGGTCATTAAGGGGTTAAAAGATGATAGCTCCCTTGTGTTGTTATTTGGCAGGGGATGGGGACATAAGAGGGAGTCTGTAGTGAGTGCCAGGGACGGTGGAGGCAATATAGAACCTAGAACTTCTGATTGCAGCAGAGTTAGGGTATGTGCACACGATAACGTCAATTACGGCTGAAATTACTAAACGGTTTTCAGGAGAAAACAGCTCCTGAATTTCAGACGTAATTGCTCGTACTCGCGTTTTGTGAGGCGTCAATTACGGGCGTAATTTGGAGCTGTTCTTCATTGAGGTCAATGAAAAACGGCTCAAATTACGTCCAAAGAAGTGTCCTGCACTTCTTTGACGACGCTGTTATTTTATGCGCCGTCTTTTGACAGCGACGCGTAAAATTACAGGTCGTCACACAGTACGTCGGCAAACCCATTGAAATTAATGGGCAGATGTTTGCCGACGTAGTTTCATTCGTAATTCGAGGCGTAAAACGCTTAGTTTACGCCTGAAAATAGGTCGTCTGAACCCAGCCTTAAGGGGTAAAGCAGAGTAGGCAGAATCTGTGCAGTGTCCTTTTATCTGTGAGCTAGTACAGAGGCGTAGCTAGGTTCTCCAGCACCCGGGGCAAAGATTCAGTTTGGTGCCCCCCCCCCCCGAACCTCTTTCCCGACATCTCCTTCCCCCTCGCCGTGTTTGTTTTCTCTACCAATCGACGTGTCATTTCTTTTTATGTAACGCGAGCATAAAATTATTTGTACATTTCACAAGCAATATGGTTCTATACACAACACCAGAACCAAGCTCGGTACATATATACAGCCCCAGAACAAATACAGCTCAATTTAGTGCAACCCCTGCCGTATAGGTGTGTACGGCGTAAAACCTCAGCTCCCAGCATAGCCCGAACAATGGTGAGGATATGCTGGGAGATGCCGTTTCACAAAAAATAAATCCTATCATAATCATCTCGCTGCAGATCATACAGCGACTACAGTACTGATTAGAGGCAGAGTGAACATTTACATTAAGTGACTCACCGGTGACGTCTCAGATTCTAGTTCTTTTTCTCCATTTGGTCCAGACCTCTATGATGAATTCTCCTGGTCCATTTCTGCAGTTTGCCGCTCACATGTCTTCAGCTTTTCACTTTTCCAACATTTCTGCACCTATAAATAAATATAAAGTTATCATTATACCACACACCACGCCCCTATATATAATAGCGCCAAACACTGCACCTCTAATTATAATAGCACCATACACCGTGTCCCACACACACACTCTGCCCCCTGTAGATAGTGCCTGCCATAGAGCCCCCTGTAGATAGTGCCTGCCATAGAGCCCCTGTAGATAGTGCCCCCATATAGACCACCCCTGTATATAGTGTCCCACAAATAACTCCCCCTATAGTGCTCTACAGATAGCCCACCCCTGTATATAGCCCCCTGTAGATATAGCCCACCCCTGTATATAGAGCTCTACAGATAGCCCAACCATGTATGTAGCCCCCCTGTAGATATAGCCCACCCCTGTATATAGTGCTCCACATATAGTCCACCCCTGTATATAGTGTTTCACAGATAGCCCACCCCTGTATATAGCCCCACCTTGTACATATAGTCCACCCCTGTATATAGTGCTCCACAGATAGCCCACCCCTGTATATACTATATACAAGGGTGGGCTATCTGTGGAGCACTATATACAGGGGTGGGCTATATGTACAAGGGGGCTATATACAGGGGTGGGCTTTCTGTGGAACACTATAGGGGGAGCTATTTGTGGGATACTATATACAGGGGTGGGCTATATCTACAGGGGGACTATATACAGGGGTGGGCTATCTACAGGGGGACCATATCTACAGGGGGACCATATCTACAGGGGGACCATATCTACAGGGCTGGGCTATACACAGGGGGGCTATATCTACAGGGGTGGGCTATACACAGGGGGGCTATATACAGGGGTGGGCTATACACAAGGGTGGGCTATATCTACAGGGGTGGGCTATACATAGGGGGGCTATATACAGGGGTGGGCTATATACAGGGGGAATATATCTACAGGGGGCTATATCTACAGGGCTGGGCTATATACAGGGCGACTATATCTACAGGGGGGGCTATATACTGGGGTGGGCTATCTATGGAGCACCATATACAGGGGTGGGCTATATCTACAGGGGGCTATATACTATATAGCCCACCCCTGTATATGGTGCTCTATAGACAGCCCACTCCAGTATATAGCCCCCCTGTAGATATAGTCCCCCTGTATATAGCCCCCTGTAGATATAGTCCCCCTGTATATAGCCCAGCAGATATAGTCCCCCTGTATATAGCCCCCCTGTAGATATAGTCCCCCTGTAGATATAGCCCCCCTGTAGATATAGTACCCCTGTATATAGCCCAGCAGATATAGTCCCCCTGTATATAGCCCAGCCCTGTAGATATAGTCCCCCTGTATATAGCCCAGCCCTGTAGATATAGTCCCCCTGTATATAGCCCAGCCCTGTAGATATAGTCCCCCTGTATATAGCCCAGCCCTGTAGATAGTCCCCCTGTATATAGCCCACCCCCTGTAGATATAGTCCCCCTGTATATCGCCCACCCCCTGTAGATATAGTCCCCCTGTAGATAGACACCCCCTGTATATAGCCCAGCAGATATAGTCCCCCTGTATATAGCCCAGCCCTGTAGATATAGTCCCCCTGTATATAGCCCAGCCCTTTAGATATAGTCCCCCTGTATATAGCCCAGCCCTGTAGATATAGTTCCCCTGTATATAGCCCAGCCCTGTAGATATAGTCCCCCTGTATATAGCCCACCCCCTGTAGATATAGTCCCCCTGTATATAGCCCACCCCCTGTAGATATAGTCCCCCTGTATATAGCCCCCCCGTAGATAAAGTCCCCCGTGTAGACAAAGTCCCCCCCGCAGATACAGCCACACTTCTATTACAATAAAAAAAAAGAATAATTTCAAACTCACCTTATTCCCGCTCCCACGCCGTCCGGCAGCCATGGAGACCTGCTCTCTTCTGCGCAGGTCTCCAGGGGGTTGAACACAGCGTCTATGAAAGGAGCTGATTGGCTGGGCAAAAAAGTCATTATTTTGCATAAAATACATTTTATTGCCCTACACTAAATAAAAACAAAAAACCTACACATCTACACGACCGCAATAACCTGAAGAATTAATATAATGGGTTATTTAGCGTGAAATGTGAACGGGATAAAAAATAAACAAGAAAAACAATGCAGAGAATCGCATTTTTCTGTATTCACGCCGTAAATTATTTTTTTTTTTACCCCCAAACTGTGGGGAAAAAAAAATTACTATTTCTGTCGCATAAAACAAGGCCTCATTCAGCCACGTAAATGAAAAAATAAAAAGAAGTTATGGCTGATGAAAGGCAGAGAGGCAAAAATATATATTGAGCTTTATATGCCTGGTCTATTTGTGGAGTTAGATAGTTAGTACGGTTGAAAAAAAAAGACACATGTCCATCAAGTTCAACCAAGGGATGGGAAAAGGGAAGGTAAAAATGTCTACACATAGGAGCTAATATTTTTTTGTTCTAGGAAATTATCTTTGCCTTTTTTAAAGCCATCTACTGTCCCTGCTGTGACCAGCTCCTGTGGTGATTATTCCATAGATTCACAGTTCTTACAGTAAAGAAGGCTTGTCGCCTCTGCAGGTTGAACCTTTTTTTTCTCCAGACGGAGGGAGTGCCCCCTTGTTTTTTGAGGGGGTTTTACATGGAACAGGATTTCACCATATTTTTTGTATGTGCCATTAATATATTTATATAAGTTAATCATGTCCCCCCTTAGTCGTCTTTTTTCAAGGCTAAATAGGTTTAATTCTTTTAATCTTTCCTCATAACTTAGATTATCCATGCCCCTTATTAGCTTCGTTGCTCTTCTTTGTATTTTTTCCAACTCCAGGGCATCCTTTCTATGAACTGGAGCCCAGAACTGAACTGCATATTCTAGACGAGGCCTCACTAATGCTATGTAAAGCGGTAATATTATATCCTAGTCCCGCGAGTCCATACCTCTTAATGCACGACAATATCCTGCTGGCCTTTGAAGCAGCTGATTGACACTGCATGCTGTTATTTAGTTTATGATCTACAAGTACACACAGATCCTTCTCAACAAGTGACCCCCCCCCCCCAGTATAGCTCCCCCTAGGACATATGATGCATGCAGGTTGTTCGTATTGTGAAGGATGATTTATTTGCTTATATTCTCTGTATGAAATTACATTGTGAATTATCAAGCAGGATGCCGAATTACTAAGATATGTATTATGTGAAAGTGATGATAATGTTTAAATGATTTAGTTTCGTGCAGCAGCCATCTTGTCTGGAGTTCCCATCTTGGTTTTATTGTAGTGAATAGAAAAGTCATTGTTCCTTTAATACAAGTAATGTTGATTTCGTATGTTTTATCTTTGACCTTGGTTCCCATACGAAGTTGGTAAGGAATGGACAGGGAGGGAGATGGGAGGGTGGCAAGTATGCGTGAGGGAAGGTCTACCCCATCTCCACGAGAATATTCTGTCCAAAAGAGATAAGACACCTGCAAAACCTAATGTGTGAAGAATTATGATGATGTATCTGGGATGTATTTTATTGTATGCTTTTTACTGAATAACAAATATTGTTACATTGTCTCTGATTGGTTAACCTCAAGCCTACACCCCTTCTGAATTTCAGTTTAACAGTTTGAGTTTGGTAATAAATCCTTCAGAAGAGCATTTTGAACATATCAGCGTGTCTGTGTGTTTTCTTCTCCTCTCTCGATATATATCGGTGAAATATCCTAATTAGGATACTGACTAATGGGGTCTGGCCTTGAGAGTCTGTTTGGACTCGTATAAATTTCAGTCTAATATATTTTGAGCGATGGATTTCCACGACAGTACCCAGGTGCATAACTTTACATTTATCTACATTAATCCTCATTTGCCAAGTGGATTCCCAAACACTTAGTTTGTTTAAATCTGCCTGCATTTCACGAACATCTTCCATAGTCTGAACTATATTACATACCTTGGTGTCATCTGCAAAAATACAAATAGTGCTATTAATCCCATCCTCTATATCATTAATAAATAAGTTGAATAATAGTGGTCCCAGCACGGAACCCTGGGGTACACCACTTATAACCGTGGACCATTCAGAGTAGGAATCATTGACCACAACTCTCGGGATACGGTCTTTCAGCCAATTCTCAATCCAATTACAAACTCTACTTTCTAAACCTATAGTCCTTAATTTACCCATTAGACGTCTATGAGGGACAGTGTCAAATGCCTTTGCAAAGTCCAAAAACACTATATCCATAGCGGGCCCTCTGTCTAGGCTTCTGCTCACCTCTTCATAAAAACATATCAGGTTGGTTTGACAACTTCTGTCCTTCGTAAAACCGTGCTGGCTCTCACGTATAATACTGTTTATTGTCACATAATTCTATATATAGTCCCTCAATAGCCCCTCAAACATTTCCCCCACAATGGATGTTAAGCTAACTGGTCTATAATTACCCGGGGAAGACCTAGAACCCTTTTTGAAAATAGGCACCACATTTGCCCTGCGCCAGTCCCTTGACACTATACCAGTCACTAGAGAATCTCTAAATATTATAAAGAGCGGGACAGAAATAACTGAACTAAGCTCTTTCAGAACTCTAGGGTGTAACCCATCTGGTCTCGGGGCCTTGTGCACATTTATTTTATTTAACTTGGCTTGGACCATATCTACATTCAGCCAATTCAGTATATCAACTGATGTATTAAAAGCACTGGCACCAGCTACATCAGCTGCTCTTTCTTCTGTTGTATATACAGAGCTAAATAACCCATTTAGTACCTCTGCCTTCTCTTGATCCCCTGTGACCAACTCCCCATTACCACTATCTAGGGGGTCCTACATGTTCAGACCTTGGCTTTTTTGCATTTATATAGTTGAAGAATTTTTTGGGATTTGTTTTACTATTCTTGGCCACCTGCCTTTCATTTTGTATTTTTGAGGATTTTATTACCTTTTTACAGATTTTATTAAGCTCTTTATCATTTACAAAGGCTATAGCTGTACCCTCAGATTTGTATTTTTCAAATACCCTTTTTTTTTGTCATGCATTGCCCTTTATACAGAAGGTGTAATCCATGTGGGGTTTAATTTTAGTCGTTTATACTTGTTACCTTTAGGAATACATTTTGCACTATAATTACCCAAAGTAGATTTGAAAATCTCCCATTTATCATTTGTACCATTATTTGACATTAGTTCTTCCCAGTCTATATCCTGAATTGCAGCCCTCATCCTGGAGAAATTGGCCTTCTTAAAATTAAGTGTTTTTGCCCTCCCATCCAGTGTTTGTTTTTTACAGTATAGGTAAAATGTAACTATATTATGATCAGTGTTACCGAGGTTTTCACGAACATTGACGTTCCCAACAAGCTCGGCATTATTAGAAATGACCAGATCCAACAGAGCTTCACCTCTAGTCGGGTCTTCCACAAACTGGCCCATAAAATTTTCTTGCAAAAGGTTGAGGAAATTTCTCCCCTTTGCAGTTGAAGCCGAACCATGACAACAATTAATATCCCGGAAATTTAAATCTCCCATTATCACTACAGTACCCGCCTGTGCAGCCCGCTCCATCTGTTTATATAGCTGACCTTCCATCTACTCGGTTATATTGGGGGGTCTATAGATTACACCAAAAATAAAAATTTTCAGTGATTACCTCCCTTTCTAATTCCACCCACAAGGTTTCAACCTCCTCACAATCTTCACCCTCTAATGTCTCTTTCACACTCGCCTTCATATCATTTCTCACATACAGACATACACCACCACCTTTCCTATTTGTCTTTCCAAAGCCGCATAAAACCCTGTAGATTTACAGCCCAGTCATGTGAAGAGTCCAGCCATGTTTCAGCAACACCAACTATATCTATATTATCTTCCAGTACCAAGGCCTCCAGCTCCCCCATTTTGCCTGCTAGACTTCTGCCATTTGTGAAAACACACTTTAACTTGCCTTTCAATTTTTCACTTTGTTTCAGAAATGTGATTATTTGACATTATTTGGGCATTTTTATTTTCACTGCTGTTTTGTAACGAAAGGATCTCCTTATCTTGTTGCCTAGTCCTCTCCGCACCGTCTGTTTCTCCCCCCACCAATATAGTCTGACCCCTCTCTAACCTAACTACCCCTTTATTTTCTACATTGTCCTCCCTCCTCAGCCCTAGTTTAAATAATCCACAACCCCAGCTAGAATTCTTTCCCCCAGCACAGCGGACCCCCTTCCATTTAGGTGCAAATCATCTGCAGAATACAGTTTGTACCCCAATGAAAAGTCAGCCCAATGCTCTAGGAACCCAAAGCCTTCTCCTCTACACCAAGACTTCAGCCATGCATTTAACTCCCTGAGCACACAGTGTCTTTCCTATGATGCGCATGGCACAGGCAGTATTCCTGAGAATACAACCTTCCAGGTCCTTCAATTCAGCTTGTAACCTAGTTCTTTAAAATTATTCTTAAGGCTCCCTCCAGCCAACCATTTATTCTGTCGTGGGTACCCACATGGACCACGATAGCTGGATCATCACCAGCCCCTCCCAGCAATTTGTCCACCCGTTCCACCACATACCGAACCCTGGCACCAGGGAGACAGCAAACCATTCGGTTGAGGCGGTCTTGGCAACAAATTATTCTATCAGTCTTCCTGATTATAGAACCTCCTAAAACTACTAATTGTCTTGCCTTACCTGCATTACCATCCCGCCGACTACTAGCTGGGCTGTTCTCCCGGCTGTTAGGGAGATCAGTATCCACTAGGGCTGCCATTTCTGAGACTGACACCCTCGCATCATCACCCAACTTGGCAATTTTGCTTGGAATAGCAGAAACAGGATTGGCCTTCCTTTTCTTGAACCCCATTCCACTGCCCCTATCTACATTAACCCAGTTATTTGCCTGGTCCTGCTGACCCATGTCTTCACCCTCCGGGTCTACCCCACTAACTGCGTGCTCTGTGAGCAACATGCTCCGCTCAAGATTGTCTATCGTCCTCAGTGTTGCATTCTGCTCCTTCAGATCTCTAATGCGAGCTTCCAGGTGACCAACATGCTCACATCTGCCACAGAGGTATTCACCCTGGAACTCCGGCTCCAGTCCTGCATACATATGGCAAACTGTGCACTGAAGAAAACCTCCAATCTTGCTGTCCATTATCTCAGTTACAAAAAAACTTAAATTAAAAGAAAAGAAGGGTACCTACAGGGACTTTAACTCCTCTTTTCAACTCCGGTTTAGTAACTCCACTTGATATACAAGCCACTTAATTTAGCAAGGCCAAAACAGAGCAAAGACAACTGAGGCCTGCAGGCTAATTTATATCACCTGAAAGCAATTAACCCCTCCCCCTAGTCAACTGCACAGCAGGACAGAAGCTAAGGCTCTATTCACACGACAGGGTTCGAGTGGCGGCCGATAAAAACGGCCGTTTTGTATCCGTTTTTTTCCATGTTTATTTTAAAATCGGATGAATTTCATTTGTAAATTTTTTGCCACACACTTCCCTCTGTAGATAACACCACAGCCTCCCTATAGGTAGTGCCACACAGCCCCCATTGTAGTTAATGCCACACAGCCCCCTGTATGCATTGTCACGCAGCCCCCCTGTAGGCAATGCCACACAGCTCCCCTGTAGGCAATGCCACACAGCCCCCCTGTAGGCAATGCCACACAGCCCCCCTGTAGGTAGTACACACAGCAATGCCACACAGCTCCCCTTGTACATAGTCACCACCCATAGATGGCACCCCCCTACTTTCCTGTAGGGGACAGTTCTAGGAGAAGTCCCTCACTTCACTGTCCATATATGGACAGTGAAGTGAGAGACTCCTTCTGGATCGGAATCCCCGGCCACAGTGCTGGGGATTCCGCTTCAGAAGTCCCTGACGTCACTATGTCCATATACGGAGAGTGAAGTATGGGACTTCTCCTGGAGTGGAAACACTGGCCACATCGCCGGGGATTCGCTTCAGAATTCCCTGACGTCACTGTATCCATATATGGACAGTGAAGTCAAGGACTTCTCCTTTAGCGTAATCCCTAATCCCCGACCACAGCGTTGCCGAAGCTTGGGGATTCCGCTCCTACAGGGAGCAAAAAAATACCCTCCTCACATCCACTTCGCACTGTGAGGAGGAGGAGAGAGGGAGCGACAGAATACACGGCCGTCACTAGGAGCATATTCAAGTGATGGCCGTGTATTATCCGGCCCCATAGACATATGGGAGCCGGGTGAACGGGCGAAAATAGGGCATGTCTCATTTTTTGACGGCCCGGGAAACACTTTGTGTGAATAGGGCCTAAGAAGGAAAAAAGGGTTTTAAATTGTGTCCGTTTTGCAAACTTCTGTTAGCAAGCACTCAATTCATATATCAAACGCAGTTTTACACACAGGAACACAGCAAATCAATCCGGTTTAGTAACTCCACTTGATATACAAGCCACTTAATTTAGCAAGGCCAAAACAGAGCAAAGTTCCTATGGGTTTATAGGTTATGTATTTTTTGGGGCATGACAAATCGTAGGGAGCTATATAGAGAAAACCTAAGCAGACTTGTTTCCTGTTTTAAAGGTGGCAGGACTAGAGCAACCTGTAGGTGGCAGCATCATTTGCTGCGGTCATCTGCACAATAAATATCCGTGGGGAGAGTATTAGCACATATTAGCAAATTGCTCAGCTGTTGGTAACTGGGGCTGTCACCAGGGGCGTAACTAGGAAAGACTGGGCCCCATAGCAAACTTTTGACTGGGGCCCCCCCTCTGCTGGGAATCACACAACCCCCCCCCCTTGTAGATAGTGCCTCCCTATAGATTCCACCACACAGCGCCCCCCTATAGATAGCACCATACACAGCCCCCTGCAGATAACGCCATACAGCCCCCCTGTAGATAACGCCATACAGACCCCCTCTGTAGATAACGCCATACAGCCCCCCCTGTAGATAACGCCATACAGCCCCCCCTGTAGATAACGCCATACAGCCCCCCTGTAGATAACGCCATACAGAACCCCTCTGTAGATAACGCCATATAGCCCCCCCCCCCCAAAAAAAAACGGCCTATAGTTTGTCCTACAAAAGACATGCATCCCCTATCCACAGGATAGGGGATACATGTGTGATCGCTGGCAGCGATAAGGAGAACGGGGGACCGAAAGTCCCCCGAAGTTCTCCATGACTAACCTCGGACTTCCGGCGTCTGCGCAGTTCAATAAAAATGAAAGGAGCGCTAGTCACGCATGCGCACAAGCGCGACCGGCGCTCCATTCATTTCTACGGAGCTGCCGACACAGACCCCGGAAGTCTGAGGTTTGTCATGGAGAACTTAGGGGGGACTTTTGGTCCCCTGTTCTCCTCATCCCTGCCAGCGATCACACATGTATCCCCTATCCTGTGGATAGGGGATACATGTCTTATGTAGGAACAACCCCTTCAGTGGCGTCGCGCTGTAGCAGCTATAGCGGCTGCTAGCGGAGCCTGCGGCCATGGGAGGGGGCCGTGCCGGCGGGTGGCACGGGCCCCCTCATGCTGCAGGATCTGTAGAAGTCGCTACGGCTGCTATAGCGGTAGTTACGCCACTGCGTATAGGTTTGTACGGCGTAAAACTACAGCTCCCAGCATGGCCTGAACAATGGTAAGGATATGCTGGGAGATGCGGTTTCACAAAAAAAATCCTATCACCATCATCTCGCTGCAGATCATACAGTGACTACATTACTGATTAGAGGCAGAATAAACATTTACATTAAGTGACTCACCGGTGACGTCTCAGATTGTAGTTCTTTTCTTCTCCCTCCGGTTCAGACATCTATGATGGATTTCTCCCGGCCATGACCCATTTCTGCAGTTTTCCGTTCAGATGTCTTCAGCTTCTCACTTTTAAAACATTTCTGCTCCTATAAACAAAGTTAAAATTCTCAACACATCTAAATATAACTGTCACAAACACACAACATGCCCCCTGTAGATAGTGACCTACATAGAAGCCCCTATAGATAGTGCCCACATATGGACTCCAGAGCTGCAAGGCAATAGTGCTAACCACTGAGCCACCGTGCTGCCCTACATATAGCTTCCCCTATAGTTAGTGCTCCACGTATAGCCCACCTCTGTATATAGTGTCTCACATATAGCTCCCCCTGTATATAGTGTCCCACATATAGCCCACCCCTGTAGACTGTGCACTACATATAGCCACCCTGTTGCTAGTGCCCCACAGGTAACCCACCCCTGTATATAGTGTCCCACATATAGACCCCCCTGTATATAGTGCCCCACAGGTAACCCACCCCTGTATATAGTGTCCCACATATAGACCCCCCTGTATATAGTGGCCCACATATAGACCCCCACCTGTATATAGTGGCCCACATATAGAGCCCCCTGTATATAATGGCCCACATATAGAGCCCCCTGTATATAGTGGCCCCCACCCCCACATATAGACCCCCCTGTATATAATGGCCCACACAACCACATATAGACCCCCCTGTAGCTACTACCCCACATATAGACCCCCCTGTAGCTACTGCCCCACATATAGACCCCCCTGTAGCTACTGCCCCACATATAGACCCCCTATATATAATAGCCCACATAAAGATGACCCCCCCCCCCACTATAGATAATGCCATTCACATTTTTATGAGGGGAAAAAAAAAAACTTGACATACTCACATTCGCCGGTTCCCACGCTGTTCACTGGCGATGCAGACATGCTCTCTTCTGAGCATGTCTGCAGGAGCTGAACGAGCGTCCTCCAATGACGCCGATTGGCGGGGCAGAATGACTTGCCCCGCCAATCAGCACCTTCCAAGCATGGAAGCGGCGCGATGATGTCATCGCGCCGCTAGCCAATCAGTGTCATTGTAAGGCACTGGATGGTCAGGCACGGAACATGCCCGGCCATTCAGTGCTAATACATGTATTTGGCTGCCGCTAGCACTGGGGCCCCCTCCGGTGCTAGCGACACCTACAGGCATGAGAGGGCCTGTGTAAGGCTCGGCGTCGCGGGCCCCACAGTAGCGGCGCTACCGCTGTAGTAGCCATAACGGCTGCTAGCGGCGCCACCGGGCCCCCTCAAGCCCCGGGCCCCGTAGCAGCCGCTACTGCTGCTACCGCGGTAGTTACGCCACTGGCTGTCACCTTTAGACCCTGTTAACACAGTGCAGATTTGAATGTATTTTTTTAAGCCAGGAACGGAACCTAAACAGATGAAATATATAAAGTGCCTCCTCTCCTGCGTACAATTCTGGTTTAAAAAAAAAAAATGCATGCAAAAATCTGCACTGTGTGAACAAGGCCTTAAAGGGCACCAAGGCCCCTGGAAAAATAGCACACAAACTGCATGCCACTTGTGTCCCTCTTCTCTCCATCCACAAGTTGGAAGGTATGAATTGCACAGTTTCCATGATAAAACATAACCACATAACCATGCAGCAGCACATTCATTCATAGTGTAACGAGACACACGTAGATAGTGTAGAGAAAACCCTACTACTAAGTTACAAGCTCCCGGGAACCCCAGGGAAGAAGCTACTCTGAACAGTCCTACAACAATGCCAGGAGAAGAGACATGTCTTGGACAGGGAGAACATCTGGGCTTCTCCGCAGTTACAACTCTTCCGGCTCACTATACCATTTACCCAGTCTCCATCGTAACGACCATAGACAAACGTGTGTGACGTCACAGAATGAGGTATGGCTGACAAGCAGCAGTCACGTATTTCCATCTAGGCTGTACACCACGTGATTGAATCAGCTGCGGGGCGAGACAGCCCAAGTTGGCCCATACTTTTAGGGGCGTGGTTATAAGTGAGTTCTCTTCTGTTATTGGTCCGGCGTTTAGCAGAGGGCGTTGCTTTGTCCCACCCACGTTTAGCGACTGCTCGGCTCTTCCTGCTGACTGGTGGTCGGAACATGCCGCTGCTGTGGACCTATTAGGATCTGTGAGTAGTAGAGCTCCGGGGAGGGGGAGTGAGGGGCTCCTGTGTCCCTGGCATCTACACAGGTACCATATCCTGATATAAGTGCAACAAGTGTTCTGTGCCCGTAGCCTCAGTCAGTAGGAAGAAGTTACACCAGGAAGCGCTGTGTGTACTTCGTGGGTAAAGTTTCACAAGGAAAGATGTACCACCCCAGCTCTAGGTGGCACATAGTCATGGAGAAGGCTTTCTATTGGCTATGACAACTGGTCAACTCGCTTTATGGCTGGAAGGGCTAAAGTGCCTGTTTAAAGTTGGGTTCTGTAGACTATAGTGAGGGCAGCAGTGAATTGTGGTTTTATATTGTCCTCAAGTAAATAGATTCTTTGAGGTCACATTTCTTCATTTATTACTTTTAAAGTTTGTTTTCTTGATCTCTTTAGCTGACCTCATGATGTCAAGGAAGGAACGCCATGACTGTGATATATCATGCATGTTTGCGGTGGGAACGTCACGTGTATGGTGGTATACCCATTAAAGAGGCTCTGTCACCACATTATAAGTGCCCTATCTTCTACATAATGTGATCAGCGCTGTAATGTAGATAACAGCAGTGTTTTTTATTTTGAAAAATGATCATTTTTCAGCAAGTTATGAACAATTTTATATTTCTGCTAAATACTTTCTTTTTTAACTTTTGACCAAGTGGGCGTTGTGGAGAGAAGTGTATGACGCTGACCAATCAGTGACCAATCAGCTTCATACACTTCTCTCCATTCATGTACTCAGCACATTAGTGATCTAGCGGGATCATGTTGTGCTGTCATTTACTCACACATTAACTTTACTGAAGTGTCTTGACAGTGAATAGACATTCCTTCCAGCCAGGACACGATGTCTATTCACAATCCAGACACTTCGGTAAAGTTTGTATGGGACTTAATTACTGCACAACGTGATCTCGCGAGATTACGCTTGCTGTACTGCGATTAAATCCCACACAAACGTTACCGAAGTCTCAGGATAGTCTCAGATAGTTACCGAAGTCTCAGAATAGACACCGCATCCTGGCTTGAAGGAATGTCTATTCACTGTCAAGACACTTCAGTAAAGTTAATGTGGGTGTATGTGACAGCACAACATGATCTCGCTAGATCACTATGTGCTGAGTACATGAATGGAGAGAAGTGTATGAAGCTGATTGGTCACTGATTGGTCAGCGTCATACACTTCTCTTTACAATGCCCACTTGGTCAAAAGTTAAAAAACGCCCAATTGGGCATTAAGAATGTCATTAAATCTAACATTGCTCATAACTTCCTCAAAAATGTTTGTTTATTTTCAAAATAAAAACAGTGTTGTTATCTACATTACAGCGCCGATCACATTATGTAGGAGATAGAGAACTTATAATGTGGTGACAGAGCCTCTAAGTCTTTGGGTTAGAAATTGTGAGGCTAGGATGGAATTCTTTTTATTGTTGTCCTAGTTGTGTTTTCGTGACCATGTGTAACCTTACAATATGGAGCACACACGGATATCTAGTAAATCGCATGACAATTCCATGTTTCGTGTCATACCAGCACGAAAAGTGTTCTGATGATCATGTGCTTTCTTGTCATCTTGGTGGTCATATGATGCACTCAGAACCTGTATTTATGTAAGTAAAACAATGTGGTGCAACTGTTCTTATATATTCAGTTTACATTTGTCTGCTTTAGAGATCTGTTTGCAGTCAGTGAATGGAGTCATTTTTGTTTAGTCAGATGCCTAAAGGGGTTGTCCAGGATTAGTTAAAATGTTCTGTTTTTTGTTTTTTTCAGAAACAGCACCACTCTTGTCTGTTGGTTGTGTCTGGTATTGCAGCTCAGTCCTATTCACTTGAATAGGAATGAGCTGCAATACAAGACACAGCCCATGGACAAGAGTGGGAATTTTTCGGAAAAAAAACAAACTAATCCTTTATTCTAATCCCGGGCAATCCGTGAGGTGGCCATACATCTAAGATTTCTATCCAACGAATGTTCGTTGAACCCAAAGCTAGTCCTGCCGACTCCTGTCTACTCCTGCACACACATTCAGTGGGGAGATGGGAATAAGCTGCCGCCAGCATGTTGAAATCCAACATGCCCAATCATTCTTTCCCCCGACATCTGCTGTCAGGGGAGAGTCGGGATACACCAACACGTTAGATGGTTGGCCAGTTCTGCTGAAATTGGCGGGTACGGGCGACGTTCATCTAATGTGTATGGGCACCTTTTAAAACCTGCTCTGATCATTACAAAATAGTGCTGCTATACACTCAACAAGCTCTGTCAGTAGGACACACTAAATCAGGATATGTTTCTAGCCTCTGGATCTAATCAAGACTGTTTCCATTCACTGATTGCACTTAGAGATCTTAAAAATGGTGAGGAAATTAAACAGAAAGTATATCCGAATATGGCCAGGTCAGCCAGAGAAGGATACTCAGCAGCTCTCTGCTCTGGCTCTTAGAGAGACAGTGGATTACTCTCTTTGACACCTATATGCCCGAATAGAAGGGCTCCCTCTGTAACCACATCGGTACCCTCCCCCAAAGCGATCGTGGGGTGCCGATGGCTTACATGGCACCCGGGGGCCTAACAAAGGCACCCAGGTCTGTCTTCAGTGTATGCCTATTAGGCAGTGCCTAACAGAGTGACTGTCAGTTTTACACTGACAGGCATAATACACTGTAACACAGAAGTATAAGGGTATGTTCACACGTAGTCAACCAAAACGTCTGAAAATCCAGAGCTGTTTTCAAGGGAAAACAGACCCTGCTTTTCAGACGTTTTTTTTACCAACTCGCATTTTTCCCGGCGTTTTTCGCGTCGTTTTCGCGGCGTTTTTTACGTCCGTTTTTGGAGCTGTTTTCATTGGAGTCTATGAGTAAACAGCTCCAAAAATGTCTGAAAGAAGTGTCCTGCACTTCTTTTGACGAGGCTGTATTTTTACGAGTCGTCGTTTTACGAGTTTGTCGTATACGTCTGAAATTTGGCCGTGTGAACATACCCTTAGAGAATTATAAAAGGGATGAAATGATCGCATTGTAAAGTCCTATAGTGGTACTACAAAAAAGTAAGTGTTTAAAAAAGTTATTAATAAAGAAATGAAAAATCCCAAGTAAAAAAATGAAAACCCATTTTTTTTCTCCTTTTATAAAATGCTTTAATATAAAAAAGCTACACATAATTGATATGTCCGTAATGACCTGAACTATAAAATGTTAATGGTGAACGCCGTAAAAACAGAACCTGCCGGAATTGCTGTTTTTTGTTCATCCTGCCTTTTAAAAAATGCAATCAAAAAGTCATCTGTACCCTAAAATGGTAGCAATAAAAAATTACAAGTCGTCCCGCAAAAAACAAAGCCCTCATACAGCTATGTTGGTGGGAAAATAAAAAGTTATGGCTCTAGAATAGGGCCACACAAAAACAAATACTTTTTAAAAAGTGTTTTTAAAGTGCAAAAGTAGTAACATATAAAAACTATATAAATATGGTATTGCTGTAATTGTAACGACCTGTAGAATAAAGTTATGTTATTTATACAACACGGTAAACGGTGTAAATGTAATACTCAAAAAAGAATGGTGACATTTGTTTTTCCATTACCCCATAAAAAGAGTTAATAAAAGTTAAGATACATGTACCCCAAAATGGTGCCATTAAAAAATAGATCTTGTTCCGCAAAAAAAAAGCCCTCACATAGCTAGCTGTCTACTGAAAAACCAAAAAGTTATGGCTTTTTAAATGCAGCGGTAGAACAATTGGAAAATCGCTCCATCATTAAAGAGGCTCTGTCACCACATTATAAGTGGCCTATATTGTACATGATGTGATCGACGCTGTAATGTAGATTACAGCAGTGTTTTTTTATTTAGAAAGATGATCATTTTTGACGGAGTTATGACCTATATTAGCTTTATGCTAATGAGTTTCTTAGTGGACAACTGGGCGTGTTTTACTATATGACCACGTGGGCGTTGTACAGAGGAGTGTATGACGCTGACCAATCCGCGTCATACACTTCTCTTCATTCATTTACTCTGCAGATAGCGTTATAGCTATATCGCTATCTGCAGCCTCATACATACACACTAACATTACTGCAGTGTCATGACCATGAATATACATTACCTTCAGCCAGGACGTGATGTGTATTCATTCTCCTGACCACTTCTGTGATTTACAGCACAGCAGGCGTAGTCTCACGAGATTACGCTGTAAACTGTCATTCACAGCGAGATCTCGCTGTGCTGTAAATCACACAGACGCTACAGAAGTGGTCAGGAGAATGAATACACATGACGTCCTGGCTGGAGGTAATGTATATTCATGGTCATGACACTGCAGTAATGTTAGTGTTTGTATGAGGCTGCAGATAGCGATATAGCAATATCGCTATTTGCTGAGTAAATGAATGGAGAGAAGTGTATGACGCTGATTGGTCACTGATTGGTCAGCGTCATACACTCCTCTGTACAACGCCCTCTTGGTCATATAGTAAAAACACGCCCAGTTGTCCATTGAGAAACTCATTAGCATAAAGCTAATATAGGTCATAACTCCGTCAAAAATGATCATTTTTCTAAATAAAAACACTGCTGTAATCTACATTACAGCGTCGATCACATCATGTACAATATAGGCCACTTATAATGTGGTGACAGAGCCTCTTTAAGGCTTCGTTCACATCTACGCTAGGGCTCCGTTCCGACTGAGCTTTCTGTCGAAATGGAGCCCTGACAGACACAAACGGAAACCATTGATTTCATTGGTGACGGATCCGGTGCCGATGGTTTCCGTTTGTCTCTGTTGTGCAAGGGTTCCGTCGTTTTGACGGAATCAATACCGCAGTCGACTACGCTATTGATTCTGTCAAAATGACGGAGCCCTTGCACAACGGAGACAAACGGAAACCATCAGCACCGGATCAGTCACCATAGAAATCAATTGTGATGGAAACGGAAACCTATGGTTTCCGTTTGTGTATGTCAGGGCTGTCGGAACGGAGCCCTAGCGCAGATGTGAACGAAGCCTAAGGCCCAAAATAGACTGGTCACTAAAGGGTTAAGTCTGCATAATTTTTACCCTAAAACGTGTTTGCAATGATATTGTTCAGTTTGGTGAGACTTCTCCCCAGGAGTACTATTAACATTTTTACAGCTGAGGCAAAAGATGATATGCAGTCTCTTCCTTCTCTGAATTGGAGATGGGGAAAGTGAAGGTATGGGCAGCATATCTGTCAAAGTGCATTCAGGGATGAAGTGCTGCTTGAGGCAAAGTTCTCCCCTTGCCTCATGGATGGTGCACCATTACCTAAGTGAGTGAGTAACAGCTGCAGTTAGAGCTCTGTTCGTGTCACGTTTGGTGGTATACATTGGTAGGACCACCTGACGTGTGTGTATATATCTCAGACGGAAGACTGCCACTTATACAACTATATAGGCATACAGTGGGATACGTGGCTAATAGACTGCCATTGTAAAAGTTACTGTATACCTCTGTATGGAATAGCTTAGCCTACTATGCTGCTTCATACTTTTTTTGCATTCTAACATATACCGGGCCGAAAGAGGCCAAAGGGACACTTTTGGCCTTCGTCGGGTCAATGAAGCTCTATGGATACGCTTGCATTTGTAGTGATCACAAGCGTTTGTGTGGACTGCTGTAATACTTATCAAATCACCTCCTTTATACACCAAGCAATGACTTGTTTCACAGGTGAACAGTTTTGTATACACTTACTCATCGTCTAAAAATCCACGTGTCCACCAATCATAAGATTGTCATATTCAATTAAGGCATCATACACACCTGGATTTATCTCGTGAATCACCATACAGGACCTTATTCCCGCTTGGAATCGCTGAAACAGTGGTGATACTAATCAGATGACGCCTGGCGGACTGTATATAGTTAGTAAGTTATAGTAATATTTTTATTTATTTTAAAAACCTACCATGAATCCTAAGGACAGTTGAGGGCCCTAAGGGTCCCAATGATGAGCGCAGTAGTTCTAACATGACAGATTATGAATACTAGTGAACCAATGCAGTTTAATTTATTGTCTTCGATTGTACCATAAAGGGAATTTCGTACACTGCCGTTTTTCCATTATGAAACTTTCCGTTTATATAGTACACCCAATTGCCATTTTGGGGAAAAAATGCAGGCACCAAACATGCCAAACTGCACAGCACTGTGACTGGGGAATATGACCCCAGCCCTACAAATGCAAAGTCTTAATATGGATATTAGTATATAAAATAAATGTTCCACAGGCAGCTTTATTGATATTGTTTGAAGTTATATTTGCTGGAATATATACTCTTTATTAGTCTAGTGCAGAGGTCTCAAACACTCGGCCCCTGAAGCTGTCATCTGCGGCCTGCTGACAGCGGGAGAGCAAAGAACAGGCCGAAGTAGGAGCGCCGCACACACCCCACCCTGTGGACACCCCCCTCCCTATAGATAGCTTCATTGGGGCTCCCACTAGGAGTGGAATGCCCAGCCAGAGCGCTCTGGTCAGGGATTCCCCTGATAGATGAGGCCTCTCACATAACTGTCCATATATGTGCCGGCAACGCTTTGGCAGTGGAATCCACTCCCAGAGGAAGCCCTAATGGAGCGATCTATTGGGGGATATGGGTGGCACTATCAAGAGAGGGGTGTGTGTGTGTGTGTCACTAGCCACAGAGGGGTGTGTGTAGCATTATCTAAAGAGGGCACTGTGGCATTCTCTATAGGGGGTGGCAGTATCTACAGAGGGCTCTGTGGCACTATCTAAAAAGGGGCAGCCCAATCTTGACATTCTTGTGTCTTCCAAACGCTGCTGAGCAACCAGACTGCATTTAGCGACACTTAAACTGGGAAACTGGATTGTTAAAATAAGGACGTGGAGTAAACTCGCAAATTTCCGTTAAGTTTAAAACTAGCGCTATTCTTATAGTAATGTAGTATTGTTCTAGTAATATACTAATGTCATAGTATTGTAGTATTAGTATAGTAATGTACTATTGTTATAGTATTGTAGTGTTATAGTAATGTAGTATTGTTATAGTAGTTGAAACAACTATTTGATTAACAATAATTTTTGTTTCTTATCAAATTTTAAAGTAATGCGGCCCGTCAACTTCAATTTTTTTCTATTTACCCGGCCGAGTTTGAGACACCTGGTCTAGCGTATGACTGACGAAGGTCTGACCGATTGCTATGGTATGACTGGTTTCCTTCCATAATGGCAGTGTTTGTAAATGACTCGTCTATGTAATCGACATAATTATCATAATCCATAAATATCCTAGTCTTTGGACAATGTGGTCGTGTAATTTTGATAGTTGCCTAGCAATGTGATGTATGGATGTTGTCAGAAGAAACACCGTAGCGGATTTAGAGCACACATTTATTTTTTTTGTTTTTCTTTTAACATCATACGTGCTGATTTATCATATTGAATCTCAGCTTTCCCCTTCACCCTCCATGATGTACCTGACCATGAGCAGATCCTCCACCCAACAGGTAGGGACAAGAATTTTAAAAGGGCCCTCCACCATCACCTCCTCCGTGTCTTCCCACCTGGAAGGGACAGGGAGAGGAGCATCTTCAGAATAGCTGCTGTGTTGGGCTTACCCTAGGCAAGTAGCGTCCCTAGTGTAGCCCGCCTCAAAGGACCATAGCGCTGTCTGATAATCCCTCTTCTCTCTGTGCCACCAGTCAGAGTGGGAGAGCCCTTTGAGAGTGATTTTCCAGTGAATGGACATCCAGTTACCACCTGCAATCTTCTCATTCAGCTCCCTGCTGCTCGATGGGTTTGGCTCTGATGTGTAATGTCACTCAGGGGGGCCCATAGGTGGGGGCAGGTGTTACCTGTAAAAATTGGCTCGAATCTGGTCCCTGAATCAAGGCAGAAGTCACCTTCTGATCTGAGGTCTGGAGGTAAGCTATTTAAACCTAGTCTTCTAGTCTTTCCCTCTCTGCAACCATGTCAGAACCAGAGAAAATTGGGGAAACCTCTTCATGCATGGGCATGTAAGTTTCTATCCCATTGTTCTTCAGCAGTAATTTTAAGGTTTTATCTGACTGCAGTTTTGTGCATATTCCTTATCTCTCTCTTTTTGTATGATTGTTAGATTTGCCACACATGAGCGTGTTTGGTCCGTGGAGGGGCTCCTGGCATCGTACATAACTGATGCTTGTAGCGTTCCTCCCTGCACTGTGTTCGGTCCGGTATATCACGGACCTAACATGTTCGTGTGTGGGAAGCCTAAGGGTCAATGCACACTATGCGTATTACGTGCGGTTTTGCCATGCGTATTTGCGTGCTGCAGAACCACAGTGTAATACAGTACCAGCATAGTCAGTGAGATTCTAGGAAATCTCATTTACACGCTGCAGTGTTTTTCTCTCTTACCCTCCATGACGGTACCGCAGGAGGTAAGGGATCCGCCTCTAATTGGGACAGGAAACTACACAAGAGGTTAAATAGCCCCTCCCCGCCTCCCTCCTCAGTGTTTTTTTTGGTTTTGTTTTTTTTTCCTGTCCCTACTGGGCATCAAGAGGTTGCTGCCGGCTTGGCTGTTGTCAGTCGGTTAGCCTTCGTTGAAAAGAAATCACCAGACAGTAAGTGGTCGTGTCTCACCTCTACTTTAAAACACTGCTCCCATCTTCCTGGACCTTGGGACCCCGTTTGTCTCTCCTGTGCCTTTGGGTAAAGCTCAGGTGAAAACAATGTGCCCACTCCAGTACTCCCTGAGGTGCCCAGCCGGCCGCTCCACCTGTGTAACAGGAATCCCTCTTCTTTCTTAGCGTGCATTCCACGGTGGAATGCATGCGTACGTCGCTTCCGGAGTAACGTACTTCCGGTTGCGGACGCCGGAAGTGTCATGGTAGCGCCCTGTTACCAGCATCCGCATGGAATTGGCTGCAGTTGCAGAGCTTCCAACAGGAGCAGAGGAGGAGCTTTCTAACGATTGCTAGTCATCATCACGGTAGTCCCGGTGATCCAGGTTAAAGGTCTCCCGGACGTGAGGCCTCATTCTCTCAGGTAGGACTTTTTGTCTCACTCCTATCTTGCCTGCACCATGTCGGAGTCTGAGAAACCTGCCTCCAAACCCAGTGTGGTGGAGCCTAGCGTGTTTCCAAACCCAGTAAGTATTCTGGTTATAGGAATATTTGTATGGTGTTTAGTTAACTATTTCCCTCCGTATTTTTTCAGTGTGAGACATCTAGGAAACCTAAGAGACAACCCCTATTTCATAAGTGTGCCATATGTCACAAAAAAAATATCATCTAATAACAAAAATTCCCTATGCCATTCCTGCACAGAGAATATCATCAGGGATGAACAACCATAATTTTATGGAAGAGATTAAGGGAATGGTCAAGCAGGAGATCCAATCTTCGTTGGCCTTATTCTCTCAGGCATATTTTACATCTCCGTCCCTTCCACATCTAAGAAAAGGAAAATTGTTGAGAGGATTCAGGGCTTGAAGGGGGTAGTTACTTTCCCCAAAAATAAGAAAAGTATTACTTTAGTATTGCTTCAGTAAGAAGCACTATGGGGGTGGAAGAGATAGAAAAAACTCGTACAATTCAGGACAAAATGTTTGCTGGACTGCAGGCAAAGAAGAAACTATATGTTTTCCCATCCATGAGAATCTGAAGATGAATGGATGTTTCCCCGAAAAACAAGTCCCTTGGCCAGTGGAATTAAAAGAGCGATTTCCACTGGATGAAGAAACATTATTATCCTACCCTTTGAAGATTCTTCACAGTTAAAAGACCCATTAGATAGAAAGGCTGACAGCCTATTGAAAAAGTAATGGGAAGCTTCTTCTGCCCTACTACAAGTAAATTTGGGGCAACCTGTGTCGCAGGATCCATCTATAGATGGTTAGATATTCACTTAAGGGAAGGGACCCCTAGAGAGGAAATAATTGCTTCCATTCCATTACTAAAGCAACAGGGTTCCTAGCTGATGCGTCAACTGAATCCATTAGGATCGCTTCTAGAGCAGGAGTGCTTTCTAATACAACTAGAAGAGGCCTCTGGCTAAAAATGTGGACAGGGGACTCTCGGTCAAAAACAAACTATGTGCCTTCCTCTTCCAAGGGGAATATGTGTTTCGGCCACACCTAGATGACCTTTTGGAGAAAGCTGCCGATAAAAGGAAGTTCCTTTCGGAACCTAAAGTTCAGAAGAAAAAGCTGTCCTTTCGTCCCTTCCGTAGTCTGTCACAAAATTAGAGGGTAAGGCAAAACTGGTAGATGGAGTTATCAAAAAGGTGGAAAAGGAAGAAACCTCCTCCTTAACCAAAATAAACCATACCAGGATAAACCAGATACCAAGATTGTAGGGGGGAAGAATCTCGAAACGCCTAGTAAAGTGGAAGGGCACAAGCCAGTGGATTATTTCTTCTATAGAGGAAGGGTTGAAGAAAGACTTTATCGCCTATCCCCCCAGAAATATGGTTGTCACATACCGCCAAGATGCTTCACAAAAAATAGCACCAAGATAAGGTCTTCAGAAATTGTTAACAAGGAAGTTATTTCCCTTGTCCCTCCAATGGAAAGAGGGTTAGGTCACTACGCCCACCTCTTTCTAGTCAAGAAACCCAACTAACCCTACAGGATAATCATAAATCTCAAACCCTTAAACAGATTTATAGCTTACCACAAGTTCAAAATGGAATCTATAAAATCGACAATACCCCCTGATAGGTCAAGATTTTATGATGGCTACTATGGACCTACAGGATGCGTACTATCACATCCCTATCCATTGGAAATATCAAAAATTCCTAATGTTTGCAATACTGTAAAATAAAAAGTAGTGCATTTACCAGTTCAGGGCCCTCTCATTTGGAATATCATCTGCTCCCAGAATATTCTCAAAAGTGATGGTGGAGATAGGGACCTTCCTCAGGCTTCAAGGTATTCAGATCATTCCTTATTTAGGCGACCTTCTCTTAGTCGCACCCGATGCTATTTCCTAAAAAAATCACATCATCCAGACACAGCAGATCCTACAGAGTCTGGGTTGGATTATAAATATTAAAAAATCAGACCTATTCCCTTCAAAAATAAACGTTTTTCTAGGGATTCTCCTAGATTCCCACAGACAAATGTCTTTCCTCCCACAGGAGAAGATAATTTTGTTGAAACAAAAAATAAGTTCTCTACTACAACAGAGGCAGATATCAATAAGGATGGAGATGTCAATCCTAGGGTCCATGACATCCTGTATCCAAGCAGTAGCATGGTCTCAAGTTCACTCCAGAGAAGTTGCAAGACCTAATATTATCACAGTGGAACAGATCTCCTCTTTCCCTAGACAGAAAGATCTTACTGACAAGGTCCGTAAAAATCTCTCTTCTGTGGTTGAAAACCAACAATCTAAAGAAGTGAACCCATTGGCACCAGTATCCTGTGAAAACTAACTACGGATGCAAGCAAAAGGGGGTGGAGAGCAACACTAGAGCGAGGATCTTTTCAGGGTGTTTGGCCAAAACAAATAAGTCATCACTCGTCAAATTTCAGGGAATTAAGAGCAGTCCTGGAATCCCTGAAGGTAACAGAACATCTTATCCGAAGTTCTCACTTGAGAATATATATTCAGACCATATGATGACAATTGCATACCTTAGACATCAGGGAGGTACCAGACAGAAAAACCTGCACATCCTAGCGGGCCAAATATATTCTTGGCAGAGCCTTGGCTATTCTCCCTCTCTGCTCTCCACCTCAAAGGTTCCACCAACATCCAGGCAGATTTCCCAAGTCGAAAAGACTTAGATCCAACCGAGTGTTACCTAAAACAGGAAGTCTATCACCTCATAACCCAAAAATGGGGATCTCTGGAAGTGGACTTATTTGCAAACCAGAAATTCAAAAGCTCCTCTTTTTTTTTTTTTTTTACCCATAAATCCAAGGGAAAATAGTTTAGGGGTGGATGCATTGGTTCACAATTGGAAATTCCAACTTTCTTATGCTTTTCCTCCGATTCCCTTAGGGTATGTGCACACGCAAAATAAAAAACGTCTGCAACGGCTGCGTTTTTTTACGGCCGTTTTTGGAGCTGTTTTTCTATAGAGTCCATGAAAAACGGCTCAAGAAGTGACATGCACTTCATTTTCATGGGTGTTTTTTTACGCGCCCCTTTTTCAAAACGGCCGCGTAAAACCCGCCCCGTTGGAACAGAATGCTGTATTTCCCATTGAAATCAATGGGCAGATGTTTGGAGGCGTTCTGCTTCAGATTTTTCAGCCCGTGTGAACGTACCCTCAATACCAAAGACCGTACAAAAGATCAGGCTAGGGAAAACAAAGGTGATCTTAATTGTCCCCCTGTTGCCAAAAAGGGCTTGGTTTGGACTGTTAAACAGTCTAAAACCAAAAGAATTATGAATACTTCCAATATGTCAGGATCTCATACACCAGGAACCAATCCTATATACAGACCCTCAAAAGCTTCAACTAGCAGCCTGACTTCTGAAGCCACCATCCTATAATAAAAAGATTTGTCTGAATCCGTAATAAATATGCTACAAAAGAGTAGAAAATTGACCAATATAATCAATAATAAAATTTGGAAGAAAATTCTTTCGTGGTATGGGAATGAAAAAACAAATATTCTTCATCCCAACATAGCAAAAATTCTGGACTTCCTACCAACAGATCTTGAGAAGGGTTAAAAACCAAGTACGCTAAAAATACAGTTATCTGCACTAAGTTCGTATTTCGATCAGGATCTTCCCACAGATGGATCAAAAGATTTTTCATGGCCTATAGGTTAACACTGAAGAAGAAGATTGTAGTCCACACCTTGGACCTAAATATTGTGTTAAAGAGGCTCTGTCACCAGATTTTGCAACCCCTATCTCCTATTGCAGCAGATTGGTGGTGCAATGTAGATAAGAGTAACGTTTTTTTTTTCAAAAACGAGCATTTTTGGCCAAGTTATGACCATTTTTATATTTATGCAAATGAGGCTTTCTTAAAGAGGCTCTGTCACCAGATTTTGCAACCCCTATCTGCTTTTGCAGCAGATAGGCGCTGCAATGTAGATTACAGTAATGTTTTTATTTTTAAGAAACGAGCATTTTTGGCCAAGTTATGACCATTTTTGTATTTATGTAAATGAGGCTTGCTAAAGTCCAACTGGGCGTGTATTATGTGTGTTACATCTGGGCGTGTTTACTACTTTTACTAGCTGGGCGTTCTGACGAGAAGTATCATCCACTTCTCTTCACAACGCCCAGCTTCTGGCAGTGCAGACACAGCGTGTTCTCGAGAGATCACGCTGTGTCGTCACTCACTTCCTGCCCCAGGTCCTGCATCGTTTCGGACGAGCGAGGACACATCGGCACCAGAGGCTACAGTTGATTCTGCAGCAGCATCGGCATTTGCAGGTAAGTCGATGTAGCTACTTACCTCGAAACGCTGATGCTGCTGCAGAATCAACTGTAGCCTCTGGTGCCGATGTGGCCGACACGATGCAGGACCTGGGGCAGGAAGTGAGTGACGTCACAGCGTGATCTCTCGAGAACACGCTGTGTGTCTGCACTGCCAGAAGCTGGGTGTTAACGAACAGAAGTGGATAATGCTGATTCGTCAGCATCATACACTCCCATTCCTAACGCCCAGCTAGTAAAAGAAGTAAAAACGCCCCGATGTACACACATAATACACACCCAGTTGTACTTTTACTGTAAACACGCCCAGTTGTACTTTTGCAAGCCTCATTTGCATAAATACAAAAATGGTCATAACTTGCCCAAAAATGCTTGTTTTTTAAAAATAAAAACGTTACTGTAATCTACATTGCAGCGCCTATCTGCTGCAATAGCAGATAGGGGTTGCAAAATCTGGTGACAGAGCCTCTTTAAGTACAACTTTGAACACGCCCAGTTATGTCCAAGTGGGCGTGTATTGTGTATGTACATCTGGGCGTTTTTACTTCTTTTACTAGCTGGGCGTTGTGAATAGAAGTGTATGATGCTGACGAAACAGCATCATCCACTTCTCTTCGTTAACACCCAGCTTCTGGCAGTGTACAGACACACAGCGTGTTCACGAGAGATCACGCTGTGACGTCACTTCCTGCCCCAGGTCCTGCATCGTGTCGGACGAGCGAGGACACATCAGCACCAGGCGACAGTGGCTACATCGACTTACCTGCAAACGCCGATGCTGCTGCAGAATCAACTGTAGCCTCTGTCGCCTGGTGCTGATGTGTCCTCGCTCGTCCGACACGATGCAGGACCTGGGGCAGGAAGTGACGTCACAGCGTGATCTCTCAAGAACACGCTGTGTGTCTGTGCACTGCCAGAAGCTGGGTGTTAACGAAGAGAAGTGGATGATGCTGTTTCGTCAGCATCATACACTTCTATTCACAATGCCCAGCTAGTAAAAGAAGTAAAAACGCCCAGATGTACATACACAATACACGCCCACTTGGACATAACTTTAAACACGCCCAGTTGTACATAAGAGCCTCATTTGCATAAATATAAAAATGGTCATAACTTGGCCAAAAATGCTCGTTTTTGAAAAAAACAAAAACGTTCCTCTTATCTACATTGCAGCGCCGATCTGCTGCAATAGGAGATAGGGGTTGCAAAATCTGGTGACAGAACCTCTTTAAATCGACTAACTTTACACCCATTTGAATCTCCTACTGAAATTAGGAGACTATCTTGGAAAACAGCTCTTCTAGTGGCCATTACTATGGCACGCAGAGTACCAGACCCTCTTCATAAGAAAGCCATATCTGAAAATTATGGAAGACCGCATCGTTTTTCGTCCAGACCCTACCTTTCTACCAAAAGTGGTATCAAAATTCCACATGTCTAAGGACATTGTACTTCCATCTTTCTGTCAAAATCCTAAAAATAAAAAGGAAGAAAAGTTTCACTTATTAAATGTATGCAAAACCATACTAAAATACTTAGAATTGACAGTTTCTTGGAGGACATATCAAAATCTTTGTCCAGTTGTGGGGGTGAAATAAAGGCAAAAAAAGCTTCCAAAACTACAATCGCAAATTGGATTAAGGAAGCAATCATACAAACGTAAATATAAAAGCTCACTCCACTAGAGCAATGTCTATCTTGAACGGAAAGAGGTGATGCTACCTTGGACCGGATCTGCAAAGCAGCTACTTGGTCTTCCGCCCATAAATTCATTATCCACTACAGACTTAATTTGGCTTCCGGTGAATATCTTTCCTTTGGGAGGAAGGTTCTTCGCGCCTTGCCCCCGCCCCCCTAATAAGTTTTAATTTGTTACACTCCATGACCGCACCACAGGAGAGTTAAGCGAGAGAATAGAATTAGACTTATACCGGTAATTCGGTCTCTATGAAACCCTCCATGACAGCACCCGGAGTCCGTCCCCCCCCCCTCCCCTATTATTTTTTATAAGTGATCAGTGTGAAAGAATAAGTATGTTGAATCACTATGCCATATGGTAATCTGAAATACACTGAGGAGGGAGGCGGGGAGGGGCTATTTAACCTGTTGTGGTTTCCTGTGGCAATTAGAGGCAGAGCTCTTACCTCTTATGGTGCTGTGATGGAGGGTTTCATAGAAAACGAATTACCGTTAAGTCTAATTCTATTTTAAAATCTGCATGTCAATTTATCTTGCGTTTCCGCTTGCAAATTGTATCTGCCGAAAATCGCACCAAAGCCTGCAGCATGAAAACGCGCCGAAAAGCGTCAAAACTTAAAAACCGCACCGAGAAACGCACTACTAGGTGCGGTTTTTACCTGCGTATTGGTGCGGTTTTGGTTCGTATTTTCCGCAGCAAAACATGCAACGCGTGCATGTAGCCTCAGAGTGATAAAGATGGTTCTTATAAATCTAAATTGGTAGATATGTCATGATAAATGCATTAAAAAAAAATGCCCGCATTTCAACTAGCTTATTCCTTTACCCTGCAGCCACTAATTCCCAGGGTTCTGAGGAAAATACAGGTAGAGAAAGTGAAGGTGATTCTCATTGCTCCTGTTTAGTCCAAAAAGTCTTAGTACCCTCTTTTAAAATCGGTGTCACCAGAAAGTACCTGGATTCTTCCATGGTCCAAAAACCCATTGGCACAAGGCCCAATTTTTCATCCTCAGGCAGACCGGTTACACCTGGCAGCCTGGATCCTGCCAGGCACATATTAGGTTCTAACGCCTCATTCACACGACAGGGTCCGAGTGTTTGCCGATAAAATCGGCCGTTTTTCCTGGCCGTTTTGCATCCGTTCCGGGCCGTGTTGCCGTTTTTAACGGCCGATTTTGGCCCGTTTTGCATCCGTTTTTTTTCCCTGTCCGTTTTAAAATCGGATGAATTTCATTTAAATTTGTTGCCACACACAGCTCTCTGTAGATAATGCCACCCAGCCCCCTGCAGGTGATGCCACCAAGTCCCCTGCAGGTGATGCCACCAAGTCCCCTGCAGGTGATGCCACCAAGTCCCCTGCAGGTTGCACCCATCCCCCCCCTTCCAGGAGAAGTCACTGACTTCAATGTCCATATATGGACAGTTTAGTCACTGACTTCTCCTGGAGAGGAATCCCTGGCCACGGGGTCGGGGATTCCGCTTCAGAAGTGAGTGACGTCGCTGTGTCCATATATGGACAGTGTAGTCACTCACTTCTCCTGTAGCGGAATCCCCAATCCCCGGCCAGGGATTGGGGATTCCGACTCCTACAGGGAGCAAAAAAAGACCCTCCTCCTCCTCACATGCACTCTGCACTGTGAGGAGGAGGAGGAGAGAGAGCGCGAGCGACGGAATACATGACCATCACTCGGGACACATTCCAGTTTTGGTCCTGTATTACCCGGTCCCATAGACTTCTATGGGAGCCGGGCGGCCGGGTAAACAGCCGAAAATAGGGCATGTCCCAATTTTTGACGGCCAGGTTTCCCGGGCCGTCAAAAAATCGGTCGTGTGAATAGCCCCATTAGGGGTCTATTGTTCCTACTGCAGCCGGGTGACGGACGATTTATGAACGGCCGTCACCCGGCCGGGAAACCCTGTCGTGTGAATAAGGGCTAAGGGTCTATCAGATGAAGTGATTCATAGCAGAAAGGTAGTTACTTCCAAGATCTACACAGAAATCTGTGAAATAATTGACAGGCCTCATATTCCATCAATTTAAAATTCCTTCAGGAGGGATTTAACAAAGACTTCAGATCTAGTACATTACGAGTCTAAGTATCCGGTACGGATAGGTTGTTACCAAGGCTTCAGTTCCCCGATCGAATCTAGATCTTTCAGGTTTAGCATGCTCTCCCTTTTAACCGAATAACCAATCCAGTTTCTGACGGTGTTTAGATATGTTCACACAGAGTTGGTTCTCTTTACACTGAGCGTCGCTCAATGACTGCGGCCGAAAAACATCGCAAAGCGAGGGCAGGCAGGTCAAAATGTGCCTCAAAATTCCTGAAGGAATTTTGAGGCAGGTTTTTCCGCCTGCCAAAAACTGAACTAGGCCTTAGTGGCGATTCTATTAATGTGCCTTTTTTTTTTTTTTTTTTTTTTTTTAACTACTTCTTGTTGCAAGTTCATAACTTTAAAGAGGCTCTGTAACCAGATTATAAATGCCCTATCTCCTACATAATCTGATAGGCGCTGTAATAGATAACAGTGGTTTTTATTTTGAAAAATGATCATTTTTGAGCAAGTTATGAGCTAGTTTAGATTTATGCTAATGAGTTTCTCAATGGACAACTGGGCGTGTTTTTACTTTTTACCAACTGGGTGTTGTACAGAGGAGTGTATGAGGCTGACCAATCCGTGTCATACACTTCTCATTGTTCCAGCCCAGCTTCTTTCACTGCACAATCACACTGTGCTGTGGATCATGCTGGGCTGGAAGCGTAACAATACCGCCATCTGCCTGCCTGGGTTGTTATAAAAATAGTTCAAATTATTGCAATTGCATATAGTGCCCTTCTCCTTCTGTTTAGCTGCTTTTATTTTCCAGGCAGGAAGCATTTATGGTTCAATCTTTTTTTTTATTGGTAATTTCAAACGAAAAGAACATGATCAATAACCACATATCTCCATATTTGCAAAGTGATAATACACAATACGACAGGAAGCATTTAAAGTGTTTTACATGTTTACTGCCTGTTTATCGCCTTTACAACGATTACATTTATTCAGTGCCTGTTAGTTAGTTGTCATGTATGTGTATAATTTCAACCTAAAATGTAACATTTTGTGGATATAAGTTCTGGAATTGTTAAAATTCTATTCCGGTGTTTCTTGGTTATACCTCGGCTACACAGGGATTTTGATCTAGAATCCTAAATGATCTTTCCCACAGCGTAGTGATATTTGAGCGGCAGTTGTTTCCTCATAATTGAGCAGGACTGGGAGAATGAGTGATTACCCCTGTGGGAGCTATATTGGTTGTTACCCTTCTTTTCAAGAAACCGCAATAACTAAATGGAAATATGATGAGATGGGGGGGGGGGGGGGGATCAAACATGGCTAATCATATTGGCTGTCCTTCATGCACATAGTCGGCACGTCGTGACGAAAACCAGCTGAATCCGCCAAATGGGGTCTAATTTAAGACTGATCTAATGGATAAAGTAATTTTTCCCTAGAGGCATTGCAGTCTGTACGAATGGAGCCATACAGGCTCAGTGTCTATGTGCATGAGCACTTTCTGTTTCAGTTCTCTTTTAGGATGTATTTACATGAGTATTTTGTATTGTATTTTCTGGTACAGCTTTAATAGCGGGGGTCCCTCATTTGTAACTACTATCAATTAGCTAGAATGGACAGCAGCTAAAAAGTCTCTGGAGGACCCAGCATGTCCATTTGTTATACGGATGGCCTAAAGATTTCAGTGGCACCATGTAATGCTTCACTTACCCTGTGGTTGTGTTGCAGTGGGTTTGTACAGTTGCTGCCAGGTTTGGGATGCCCTTTGGTTAGCTTATCGCTGGGGCCCCATCTAACAAAGAGAGGTATTGTTCAAAGCAGATAACACATTATGACAGATTATGACTTATAAGCAATGTTGTTTGATTTTTTTTATTTTTTTTTAGAAGGATCAGTTTATCAGAACTTAAAGAGGCTCTGTCACCATATTTTGCAACCCCTATCTGCTATTGCAGCAGATCGGCACTGCAATGTAGATAAGAGTAACGTTTTTTATTTTTTAAAAACAAGCATTTTTGGCCAAGTTATGAGCATTTTTGTATTTATGCAAATTAGGCTCGCTAAAGTCCAACTGGGCGTGTATTATGTGTGTTGCATCGGGGCGTGTTTACTACTTTTACTATCTGGGCGTTCTGACGAGAAGTATCATCCACTTCTCTTCAGAACGCCCAGCTTCTGGCAGTGCAGACACACAGCGTGTTCTTGAGATCACGCTGTGACGTCACTCACTTCCTGCCCCAGGTCCTGCATCGTGTCGGACGAGCGAGGACACATCGGCACCAGAGGCTACAGTTGATTCTGCAGCAGCATCGGCGTTTGCAGGTAAGTCGATGTAGCTACTTACCTGCAAACGCTGATGCTGCTGCAGAATCAACTGTAGCCTCTGGTGCCGATGTGGCCGACACGATGCAGGACCTGGGGCAGGAAGTGAGTGACGTCTCGAGAACACGCTGTGTGTCTGCACTGCCAGAAGCTGGGTGTTAACGAACAGAAGTGGATGATGCTGATTCGTCAGCATCATACACTCCCATTCCTAACGCCCAGCTAGTAAAAGAAGTAAAAACGCCCCGATGTACGCACATAATACACACCCACTTGGACTTTTACTGTAAACACGCCCAGTTGTACTTTTGCAAGCCTCATTTGCATAAATACAAAAATGGTCATAACTTGGCCAAAAATGCTCGTTTTTTAAAAATAAAAACGTTACTGTAATCGACATTGCAGCGCCTATCTGCTGCAATAGCAGATAGGGGTTGCAAAATCTGGTGACAGAGCCTCTTTAAACAAAACAAGTATGCCCAAAATGTTGTGGATGGCATAGATTTTTCGAAAACGAATCAACTTTAAATTTATATGGACCAAAATTTGCTTGGCCTAAACTTTCATGTCGATATTCTTTTGTGTAGATATTGTACCTGTGGGTGGAGTGGCGGCTGATGACAGAACCTTTATTTTTTTTAATACTAGTCCTCAATTAATTAGAACATCATCAAAAAGTAAATTTATTTCAGTAATTAAATTTAAATAGTGAAACTCATATATTATATAGATTCATTACACACAGTGTTCTATTTCCAGCATTTTTTTCTTTTAATGTTGATTATTATGGTAAACCGTTAATGAAAGCCCAAAATTTAGTATCTCTGAAAACTAGAATATTAAATAAGCTGAATTTCAAGAATGATTTTTAATACTGAAATGTTGGCCTACTGAAAAGTATGTACAGTATATGCACTCAATACTTGGTCGGGGGGTCCTTTTGCATGAATTACTGCATCAACGTGGCATGGAGGCGATCAGCCTGTGGCACTGCTGAGGTGTTATGGAATCCCACTGCACAACCGTGTTGGTCCACTGTGTTATATCAAGTCCAGAGTTAACACAGCCGTCTACCAGAAAATTTTAGAGCACTTCATGCTTCCCTCTGCTGACAAGCTTTATGGAGATGCAGATTTCATTTTCCAGCAGGACTTGGCACCTGCCCACACTGCCAAAAGTACCAATACCTGGTTTAACCCCCTTAGTGACCACTAATACGCCTTTTTACGTCGGTCACTAATGGGCTTTAGGCTAGGCTGACGCCTTTTCACGTCATCCTAGTCTAAGTCCTGCACGGGTCTCCCGTGCAGGCAGGAGCCGGGGCTCTGCTGTCTGATGACAGCTGAGCTCCTGCTCCAACGCCCGCGATCGAAGTTTACTTCGATCGCGGCCGTTTAACCCGTTAAATGCCGTCGTCAATAGCGGCCGCGGCATTTAACTTTGTTTACAGAGGGAGTGCGCTCCCTCTGTCACCCATCGGCGGCCCGCGAATGAAATCGCGGGTCTCCGATGGGGTGTCATGGCAGCCGGGGGCTTGATAAAAGCCCCCAGGTCTGCCCTGGACATATTCCTGTTAGGACGCGCCGGAGGCACGTCCTAATAGATTGCCTGCCAGATTTACACTGACAGGCAATAATGCTCTGGTATACGAAGTATACCAAAGCATTATAGCAGCGATCGGAACATCGCACAGTAAAGTCCCCTAGTGGGACTAATAAAATCAGTCATCAAAGTGAAATAAAGATTATTAATAAAAATGACAATAAAAAAATAAATCCATTTTTTTCCATAAAAAGTGGTTTTATTTAGTAAAAGTGTAAAAAAAAAAAAAAAAAAAAGTACACATATGTGGTATCGCCGCGACTGTAATGACTCCATTAATAAAGTTAATATGTAATTTAAACCGCAAAGTGAACACCGTAAAAAAAAAACACAAAAAACCATGGCGAAATTGCAATTTTTTTCCATTGCCCCTCAAAATAGTCATAATAAAAATGAATTAATAAGTCCCATGCACCCCAAAACAGTACCATTCAAAACTACGTCTTGTCCCGCAGAAAACAAGCCCAAAAAATCACTACATTGATGGAAAAATAAAAAAATTACGGCTCTTGGAAAGCGACGATGCAAAAACAAATAATTTTAGTTCAAAAGTGTTTTTATTGTGCAAAAGTCGTAAAACATAAAAAAACCTCTACATATGTGGTATCGCCGTAATCGTACCGACCGATAGAATAAAGGTAACATGTTATTTACGTCGCATAATGAACGGCGTCAATTTAAAAACGCATAGAACAATGGCGGAATTTCAGTTTTTTTTTATAATCCCCCCCCAAAAGGGTTAATAAAAGTTAATATAAAAATTATATGTACCCAAAAATGGTGCTATTAAAAAGCACAACTAATCCCGCAAAAAACAAGTCCTCATACAGCTATGTAGACGAAAAAATAAAAACGTTATAGCTCTTTGAATGCGACTATAGAAAAACGAATAAAATAGCTTGGTCATTAGGGCCTAAAATGGGCTGGTCACTAAGGGGTTAATAACCAAAGTATCACTGTGCTAGATTGGCCAGCAAACTCGCCTGACCTTAACCACATAGAGAATGGGGTATTGTCAAGAGGAAGATGAGAGACATCGGACCCAACAATGCAGATGAGCTGAAGGCCGCTATCAAAGCAACCTGGGCATCCATATCACCTCAGCTGTGCCACAGGCTGATCGCCTCCATGCCACGCCGCATTGATGCAGTAATTCATGCAAAAGGAGCCCTGACCAAGTATTGAGTGCATATACTGTACATACTCTTCAGTAGGCCAACATTTCAGTATTAAAAATCATTCTTGAAATTGGGCTTATTTTAATATTCAAAATGTCGGTTTTTCATTAAATGTTCGCTATAATCATCAAGATTAAAAGAAAAAAATGCTGGAAATAGATCACTCTGTGTGTGTGTGTAATGACGGGGGTGGGGAGACAGACAAGTGAGCCCTAATTTACCCACCACTCAGTCCCTGCCTACTTGCAACGACCCGCCCTAGGCGACAGGGTACAACTGGCAACACCGTGAGCAACAAGAGAAGTGAACAAGCCGAGTCAAACCAGGAGAGTACGAGGTGCCAAACGCAGAGCAGAAGAGTAGTAAACAAGCCGAGTCAAACCAGGAGTGTACGAGGTACCAAACGCAGAGCAGGAGAGTAGTCAGCAAGCCAGGGTCAATATGAAGCAAGGACAAGGGTACAAGAAGCTGCAGCAGGGCCAGGAAACCACACGAGAAGAATCACAAGCAAAGGAGGAACAGGAAAGGCAGGTATAAATAGACAGAGGGCGGGAGCTAGCTCCGTCTGGACAGGCTGTGGTAGGTTCTCCCACTCCTAAGCCTGCCACCCTGAGTGGTGGAAGATGTAGTCAGTCTCACAGACATAGAAGCAGGTGCAGACTGATTATCTATGGGCGTTAACCCCGAAGCTGTGCCTGGCAGATCCTTTACAGTGTGTAATGAATCTATATAATATGAGTTTCACCTTTTGAATTGAATTCCTGAAATGTAACTTTTTGATGATATTCTAATTCATTGAGAAGGACTAGTATATTGGAGTTTATGGTTCATTTTGTCCCTCAACATTTGGGCTTGTTGGGAGCTATGTAAAACCCTTCTTATACCACCTCTGGAGTTCGCAGAAAAATCCTCACAAACAAATTTTACCAGTCTGTAGCTAGTCAACATTTCTAAGAATGGTTTAGGAAACATATCACATGCACTTTATGCTGGGCTTCCTGTAAAGTGTGAGTGGGATAGTAAAAAAGACCTAACAGAAAAAAAAGTATCTGGAAAGTGATAGGAATGGTGAACACTCAGATGTTCCATCTGTGCAATGAAATATTCAGCACATGTTTCTCTATGGAGAATGCTTATTAAGCTCTAATGTACTGAAAACTAGAGCCAATGTAAACCTGGTGCGATGATTACGTGACGACACAGGATTAGGAAGAAAACATAGGCTAGAAACGTTCAATATCCTTTTCATACAGATTTTTTGCATTATATCCATCAGTTTTTTCCGCATACTTTCAGCTCCATAGAAGTCTAAGTACACGTTTAGAAACACTCCCAGCATACATGACAAACGTACACTGCAAACAGTGTGAATAGAACCTAAGATTACAAACCTCATAAAAAAAAAATATTGTTAAGACCATCTCTTCCATGGGACCACAGAAGTTGCTCATCTATATTGGAGAAGTAAGCAGGTGACTTGGAGGTAGGGCCGGGCGATTATGACAATTCGATTACAATTAATGAACAATTATTTAGGCCACACCCCATTTTGCATCCCGCGTGCCCGATTTGCATGCTACGCCATTGAATTAATATTTATCCCCTGAGCCTGCTGTATACTACTGTATATAATATGCCCCTTGTCACTGCCTCCACACAGTATATTGCCCCTATAGTACTTCCCACACGGTAAAATGCCCCTATAGCTGCCCTCCATACAGTATAAAGCTCCCGATGGCTGCCCCCACACAGCATAATGCCCCAATAGCTGCCTCTATACGTATGATACCCCAGTTACTGACTTCCACGCAGCGTAATGCCCCCCATAGCTGTCCCCCCACATCCCGTATAGTACCTAATAAAAACAATATACATACTCGCCTAACCCCGTTCCAACGACGAGTGGAGGAGAACCCTCTGCTCCTGTGGTCTGTGTGACACAGCGCAGACAGGCGCGATAAGGTCACTGCCTCGCGTTCGGCGATGCATAGTGAATGGTGGAGCAGGGACCTTATGGTCCCCTGCTCTACCATTGAGTTCAACTCTGCGTCCTGAAGATGCCGACACAGTTTAAACTGTAAAAAAATAATTAAATAAAAGGGAAATTCACAAGATGACGTTGATTGATTGCGCTGAGTTTCGGTTTTGTTTTGTTTTTTTTTGTCAATTTACCCAGCCCTACTTGGAGGTACATATTATTAAATATTGTAGATTTATTAATTTTCCACTGAACTCTGATGTTACTTGTAAACTGGTCCGGGGTTCCCCAGTAGATCTTTTGCTTTTACAGTAGGATTGTCAGTCATTTCAGCCTGCTCAAAAGTGCATGGTTTCTTTAAAGAGAAACTATCATCTCGCCGGATAGGTCTGTTTTAGTAAATTCTTGTATTCATCATGAATTAACAATTCTGGAGCATCTTTTCTTAGAACTATAGGTTGTGCCGTTTCTCTGTTATTTCTCCAATACATTTATGAATAAATTGACAACTGGGTGTTACCATTCCCATTGTCAAAAATGGGTGTGTCTCTACAGAGTCTCACCATGTCATCACTGATTGGACAGTGTAGGTACACACCTGCAATTGGTAATGCCCAGGTGTCAATGTATTCATTAATTTCCAGGAGAATTAGCACAAGAATGGCACAATGCAGAGTTTTAATCAAATGGATACGTCATGGAAAGCTAATGCGTCCCGCATTTTGCCGTATCCATACGACAAATGGTGGACTCCGGCTCAGAAGCTGAGTCGGTGCCAACATCACCGGGTGTCGGCTGTATATTACAGCTCACAACCTGTGGTAATGGCAGGGACCGAAGTTTTCTCCGATCCTCGCCATTAACCCCTTAAATCCAGCGGTCAAAAGCGATCGTTGCATTTAAGGTGTTTGCAGCTCATCGACACCCCAGCAATTAAATTTCCTCGGTGCCGGTGGCTGCAAAGACAACCGGAGGCCTAACACTAGCCTCCCAGTATGCCTAGTACGGAAGCCTTTCAGGCCCCGCCTGGAGGCGGGCCCTAAAGGCTTTTGTAGCCGTCCGCAAAATGGCGCCAGCTCAGGAGCTGAGCCGGCGTGATCAGCGGTAGTGCAATGTATTAGAAAAAAAAAATTATCACAGTTGGACCTTCAAGTCCCCTAGTGGGACTGAAAAGGTGGGGAAAAAAAAGGTGGAAATAATATAATAAGTTTCAAGCAATAAAATAAAACACAATCACCCTTTTTTCCTTTATCAAGTCCTTTATTATTGGAAAAAAAATAAACCGTACATGTTTAATATCACCGCGTCCGTAACGGCCTGAGCTATAAAAATATTGTTCTCTATTCCACGTGAACGGCGTAAAAAACCCCCATAAAAAACAATGGCCGAATTTGTTTTTTGGTCATTTTGCCCTACATAAATTTGAATAAAAAATGATCAAAAAGTTGCATAGATCCAAAAAATGGTACCTATAAAAACTATATCTCGTCCCGCAAAAAAATCCGCCATCATGCTGCTAAGTCTATGAAAAAATTTAATTCGTTAAGGCTACAATAAGTTAGGAAATCGAAGAAATGTTCCCCTCGGGCCTGCACATTTTTTGTTTCAAGAGGCGATTTATCAAGGCCCTAAATTAGGGAACCAGGAAGGGGAGGACTCAAACAAATCTGCTGGAAGTGAAGGTGCCCATATTATACCAGGACAACACTTTCCAAGCAAAATTACCCAAACTGCAAAAGGGGGATAAGAAAGGACGTCATTTATTAGTGCGACGTTGGCCTGTGCATAAAGGATTGTTTCACAGCGTAACATCTATGGATTATTTATTTTTGTTTTTTTACCCCATTATTATACCCTCTGCCCAGCTCACATATGCCCACACATTATAAACTGAAATACCAGTAAAACTCCAAACAAAACTACTACCAAGCCAAATGGTGCTCCCTCATTTCTGAGCCCTACTGTGTGCCCAAACAGCTGTTTACTTCCACATATATGGCATCGCCATACCTGGGAGAATCTTTTTAACAATTTTTGGGGTGTGTCTCCAGTGGCATAAGCTGAGCACGACATATTTCCCACTGAAATGTCACATCTAGGGAAAAATGTAAATTTTTACTTTGCACCAGCCGCGGCGCAATCATTTATGGAAAAGACCTGAGGGGTGAAAATGCTCACTACACCCCTTAATAAATGCCCTGAGGGGTGTAGTTTCCAAAATGAGGTCACTTCTCAGTGGTTTCTTTTATTTCACTTCAGAGCCTCTGCAATTGTGAACCAATACTGTGTAAGTTGCCAAATTAGGCCTCAATTTCGTATGGTACTCTCTCACGCCTGAGCCCTGTCGATAGTCCAGGCAAAAGATTAGGGCCACATGTAGGGTGTTTCTAAAACCGGGAAACAGCATAGTAATTAGAGCTGTCTTGTTATGGTGGCACAAGCTGGGCACCACATATTGGCATATCTATGGAAAAAATCCCATTTTCACTCAGCAAAATCGAGTGCACACTAATTTCTGCAAAACACCTGCGGGGTTAAAATGCTCGCTACACCCCTAGGTGAATACCTTGAGGGGTGTAGTTTTCAAAATGGGGTCACTTATGGGGGGTTTCCACTGTTTTAGTCCCACAGGGGCTTTGCAAATGCGACTTAGCAACCAGAAACCAATTCAGCAAAATCCATACTCTAAAAGCCAAAGGGCACTCCTTCCCTTCTGAGCATACATACATAAAGGGGGATTTACGCCTGTTTTCTGGTTTAGAAAAGTAGCAAATCTTGGTGCATAGCCTATTTGTGCAAAAAATTGCGACTTTTCACTCCACTGGCTACTTTTGAAAAGTAGTGCGAATAGTGGGCGGGTTTAGTGAGAGGGGGGTGGCCTCGCAGAGCGGCACATTTTTCCAAACTTATGCCAGAAATTTGGTGGACATTAAAGAGGCTCTGTCACCAGATTTTGCAACCCCTATCTGCTATTGCAGCAGATAGGCGCTGCAATGTAGATAACAGTAACGTTTTTATTTTTAAAAAACGAGCATTTTTGGCCAAGTTATGACCGTTTTTATATTTATGTAAATGAGGCATGCAAAAGTACAACTGGGCGTGTTTACAGTAAAAGTCCAAGTGGGCGTGTATTATGTGTGTACATCGGGGCGTTTTTACTTCTTTTACTAGCTGGGCATTAGGAATGGGAGTGTATGATGCTGACGAATCAGCATCATCCACTTCTGTTCGTTAACACCCAGCTTCTGGCAGTGCAGACACACAGCGTGTTCTCGAGAGATCACGCTGTGACGTCACTCACTTCCTTCCCCAGGTCCTGCATCGTGTCGGCCACATCGGCACCAGAGGCTACAGTTGATTCTGCAGCAGCATCAGCGTTTGCAGGTAAGTAGCTACATCGACTTACCTGCAAACGCCGATGCTGCTGCAGAATCTACTGTAGCCTCTGGTGCCGATGTGTCCTCGCTCGTCCGACACGATGCAGGACCTGGGGCAGGAAGTGAGTGACGACACAGCGTGATCTCTCGAGAACACGCTGTGTCTGCACTGCCAGAAGCTGGGCGTTCTGAAGAGAAGTGGATGATACTTCTCGTCAGAACGCCCAGCTAGTAAAAGTAGTAAACACGCCCAGATGTAACACACATAATACACGCCCGGTTGGACTTTAGCAAGCCTCATTTGCATAAATACAAAAATGGTCATAACTTGGCCAAAAATGCTCGTTTTAAAAAAATAAAAACGTTACTCTTATCTACATTGCAGCGCCGATCTGCTGCAATAGCAGATAGGGGTTGCAAAATCTGGTGACAGAGCCTCTTTAAAGAGGCTCTGTCACCAGATTTTGCAACCCCTATCTGCTATTGCAGCAGATAGGCGCTGCAATTTAGATTACAGTAACGTTTTTATTTTAAAAAAACGAGCATTTTTGGCCAAGTTATGACCATTTTTGTAGTTATGCAAATGAGGCTTGCAAAAGTCCAAGTGGGTGTGTTTAAAAGTAAAAGTCCAAGTGGGCGTGTATTATGTGCGTACATCGGGGCGTGTTTAATACTTTTACTAGCTGGGCGCTCTGATGAGAAGTATCATCCTCTTCTCTTCAGAACGCCCAGCTTCTGACGGTGCAGATCTGTGACGTCACTCACAGGTCCTGCATCGTGACGGCCACATCGGCACCAGAGGCTACAGTTGATTCTGCAGCAGCATCAGCGTTGATTCTGCAAACGCTGATGCTGCTGCAGAATCAACTGTAGCCTCTGGTGCCGATGTGGCCGTCACGATGCAGGACCTGTGAGTGACGTCACAGATCTGCACCGTCAGAAGCTGGGCGTTCTGAAGAGAAGAGGATGATACTTCTCATCAGAATGCCCAGCTAGTGAAAGTATTAAAAACGCCCCGATGTACACACATAATACACGCCCACTTGGACTTTTACTTTTAAACACACCCACTTGGACTTTTGCAAGCCTCATTTGCATAACTACAAAAATGGTCATAACTTGGCCAAAAATGCTCGTTTTTTAAAAATAAAAACGTTACTGTAATCTACATTGCAGCGCCTATCTGCTGCAATAGCAGATAGGGGTTGCAAAATCTGGTGACAGAGCCTCTTTAAGGTGAAAACCAAATGCTGCTATGAGCAGGTGTAGAATTTGTTATTCGCATTCTGGTGCATGGACAACAAAAAATGCACCAAATTTATGAAGAGGCGTAAGTGTTTAGCAAATTATCCCCAGAGTATATAGTGATGCAAGGCGGTAAGGGCCAATTCACAATATGTTTGCAGTGCCCATTTGGTGTACGCAAATGCTAAATGTGTTCATAAGACTCCATTCACCCGACAGGTGCCAAAAGAGTTATCTTTTGTGATCCGTCATCTGGTATACTCCAGGCCAGATAAGTTAGGCTTCATGCACACGACCGTGCCCGTAATTGCGACCCGTAATTACGGGCACGGTTGGCCGTGGACAGCCGGACGTTTTACGGGCCATGCTCCCATTAACGATCCGTATAATAAAAAAATAGGAAATGTCCTATTTTTTCCGGCCGGTTTTTACAGCACAGACACCCTCCCGTATACATGCGGGAAGGTGTCTGTCGGCCATAGAAATGAATGGGCCCGTAATTACGGGCCATAATTATCAGCGATTTTACGGTCGTGTGCATGGGGCCTCACTCTATGTAAACATTTAAACACTTTTTTTTATATATAACAAAAAAATGTATCAGTGTTTTAAGCAGCTTTTTAATTGTTTTTCTATAAAAATGTTTTTTTACTTTTTGAGATACAGCTTTTATGTATCCAGGATACATAGAAGTGATTTCTCAAAAAGTACAAACAAAATTTTCATAGGAGCCAAAATGTTTAAATTATAAAGTTGTTTAAAACTCCATAATACATTGTTTTATTGAAAGAAAAAAAAAGTGTTCAAAGGTTTACATGGTTGCATGAAGGGGTGTGTATGTACCCTTTGTATGTCCCCCATAACATGGGTTATGGTTGTATCGGTGAAACAATTATGTGATGTAAGTGTTGCTAAAGAGTTAGGCTGGCCATGCACATTAGATAGGTGTTGGTGGGATTGGCTGACATTCTGTAATGTATGGGCGCAGCCGGACTGCCCCCTGACTACAAATGTCAAGGGATTAGGCATGTTGTCCTGCAGACTGGCTGAAATTTAGTAGTGTAGGGGGTTTAAAAAACCCAAAATAAAATCTATTTAGGGCTATCCAGATGTGAATTATTAGTCATGCTGTCAATATTTATATTGTGGGAATATTTTTAGCCAAACAGATTATTTTCATGAATTAAAATTGCACAATTCGGTTTCCCCCTTGCAATCACGTACACAAATTGTGGTCTGAATAAACTGGCACTAATGTACAATATGTCTCTAAATTGTAAGGAAAATGCCTGAGCTCCCAGACAATACCCATGTGAATATGGCTACCTCACACAGATGTCCAATTCTGCAGAGCTTGTCACAGTGCTGCTGGCCGGTCATAAATGCCACTCAACGCTTAAAACCGGAAATGATCTAGCTGGTACAAGCATTAATCATTTCAATAGGTAGTAGGAGTAGAGTTCAATAGGTGAAATGCTGGTGACAGTTTCCCTTTAAGGCACACACAACAAAAACACTAGTTGTGTGTCAAGAACAGACAGACCTGTAGTAATCTGGATCCTTTAGGGATAAAAGGATTAGAATGGATTGTGTAATTTAGAAATGTGACGAGCTGATAGTGGCCTCAAGGGACTTTTTTCTGATTCTTTTAATACTAAATATCTTAATAAATTACTAAAGGGTTACTGAGAGTTATCGTATTACCAATTAGTTCCTAATGTGCGTAGTATTATAAGGCTGTTAAGATGACAAATTTCTCAAGTCGGAACAATCCGTTGCGGATTAGGCCATAAATCCGCGGCAGACGTTTGAGGCTGACCCATGAATTTCTGCTGCAGATTTACGGTTTAATGTGCCATAGATCCACACGGAAATTAGCCCCACACCATGGGGTAATCCGTGCGTGGCTATCTGATGCGATTTTCAGTTTTCAATTCTTCACGTGGAAAATTCCATCCTGTATGTACAATGGGCGGTTTCCGATAAAAATCAATGGGACACTGTAAGCAGCTTGTGTGAACATGGCCTAACTTTCTAAAATACTTACAGTAACCAAACTGCTGTAGCAGCTGTATTTCATCATAGGTCACGTAATCTTAGTCCTTTTTTTTTTTGTTCTCTTTATAGACCTCTGTTAAATGCGTTTTCAGGGTTCGAAAAACATGGCTGCTTTCATCCAAACACAGTGCCAAACATGTACATGGGTTGTCTGGTTTTGCAGCTGAGCTTTAGTGATGTGAATCCAAAAACATACAGATAGGGAATGTAGATTGTCAGCCCAATGGGGACAGCCGGTGAGGACAACTTCTATACAGTGCTGTGGAATATGTTGGCACTACATAAGTAACAGAAATAAATAATAGGACTGATCTGCAATACTACACACAAAATGAAGATCGGCATGGTGCTGGTTTTTGGAACACCGCAGCCATGTTTTTCTAACCCTGGAAAACACCTTTAAATAAACCAATTGTGGTTCTAGAGTGCAAAACAGTACTTGACGTTTTTGGTATTCAACATGTTTCTGTAAGAAATCTGCGGCTTCCTAATTTTTGGATTGTATCATGACACAATAAGAACCTCTATAAACCGCAGTAGAAAAAGAATCCACTAACAAACCGAACAATTTAACAATTACTAATAATAATCCTTAAATCTATGGTTAAAAAAAAGTGATTGTTTCCAACCCATGGAAACCTTCCCCCATTGCTCAGAATAATTATCGTTCATGCTTTTACATTTTTTATCTTTTAATGGTAAATGCCACAAAGGTAATTTGTACTATAATCTGAGAAGAATACATTTGGGGCAATGCCGAGGCACAATATATTCCAGGGCGCAAACTATTTTCCAAGGAAAAAGATGGTTTGTAAGTTGGGGAATATCGGTCATTGTATGCTCCTTTCCTGACAAGCCTTCGGAGTGCAAAAAAAATTTGTATGTTCATTGTGTAGGAGGAAATCTTGTATTTAGTGGGTTCAACAAAGGTGCCAAAAAAATAAAATACACAAGTATAATCTGTACTTCCGGACAACCACGAAACATCAGGGCTATCGTTTGCACTTTAGCCATACAATATGCCTTTTGGCTAGTAAATCTAGTAAAGATTTCCAGTACTGGACATAAGGCATGTTATTTTCAGGACTCCCTCTAATATTCTTACAAGATTACAGTTGTCTTGCTGTTAAGTCACCTTGGCTGTAATTAGGTGATGAGATGACTTTGAGACGTCTCCTGCACGGCAGGTGCACTACAATTTCTTCCTCCTGTCATTTCGGCTGCCGTAAGATCTGCTGCAGTTCATGTGACGATGTAAGTACTGCAAACTGTTACTTCAGGGGTTCTTTTCTTGCCTGCTCAACTGGTTTAACCTGAATTCCTCTCCCAGCTGAGGATTTGTGGGACATGAGCTACTATCATCTGACAGTGTCACAGGCGTTTTGTGTAACCGGATCTCGCTGTACAGTTACAGTAAATGAAAGGCGTAGGGTTTGGTAGTTCGCTATTCAAACAAGAAGCATCCTATGTTTACGGAAATCTACACTTTGTTGCAGACATATCTAATTGTTAAAATTAATGTATAAACTGTGGACCTTTTTTATTTTATGTAAATCTCAACTCTTCTTTATGTTTTGGATACCTTGCTCAGAACTGTCCCATTTTATTATATATATATATATATATATATATATATATATATTGTGCTTCTGATTGCACTCATACAATATCCTACCTAAGCTTACTAGTTAGGCAGAACTGAGCCAGTAAATGAACCCTATGTACAATACAGGAGTCAGTGAAAATGGCACCTTCTAATTAAGCGGAATTAGAAACTGTTATAGCATTTCCCTGATTTACGTTGCTTTACGTTGCCATGTAGTCGTGTTCCTTAGGCCTGATTCACACGAGCGTGTTTGGTCCATGTTATACGGTCCGTATGTCGGTCGCATTTCCCAGGCTGAACACCCTGCAGGGAGCCGGGCTCCTAGCGTCCTAGTTATGTACGATGCTAGGAGTCCCTGCCTCTCCGTGGAACTACTGTCCCGTACTGAAAACATGATTACAGTACAGGACAGTTGTCCTGCAGCGAGGCAGGGACTCCTAGCGTCATAGATAACTATGATGCTAGGAGCCTGGTATCCTTCAGTGTGTTCGGTCTGGGAAATGCGGCCGACGTACAGACCGTATAACATGGACCAAACACGCTCGTGTGAATCCGGCCTTAGAGTATGTTCACGCACTTAACAAAAAACTGCTGTAAAATGCGGAGCTGTTTTAAAGGGAAAACCGCCTCTGGTTTTCAGCCGTTTTTCTATTGACACAATGAAATATAGCTCCAAAAAGTGACAGGCACTTCTTTTTACGGGGGGCATTTTTTTACGCGCCGTTTTTTCAAACGGCCACATTAAAAAAACGCCCCCTCGGAACGAAACACTGTTTTTCCCATTGAAATCAATGGGCAGATGTTTGGAGGCGTTCAGCTTCCATTTACGGCCCTAAAAAAACGGCTCAAAATCAGCCGTGTGAACATACCCTTAGAGTTAATAGTAAATAAATGTAGTAGTGGATTGCAAATGATTTGCTATACGACACAATTACACTGGAGTTTATAGCACTCGCTGCAGGTGAAATCCATAAATCTGTTAATGACATAATTTAAGCTTGCCATACACATCAGATGTATGTCGGCCAAGCCCGCTGAAAGACCGTGGCACTATCTCATTTGTACAGGGCTGTCCCGATTCTCCCCTGAGGGCAGATGTCGGGGGAAAGAAGGGTCGGGGCCTGTTTAATTTCAACATGCCCCATCCTTTTGTTTATTAGTAAATAAACTTTCTCCCTATTGAAAACACATGCAAACTAGGCAGAGCCAAGTATGCATGTGTATGGCGGAGTCATTAGGAATAGCTGTTGGCAACGTCGGGCTGGGGTTCCTTGGGCCCACCAGAGGAGATGATTCTGAGGACCCACCCTCCATCTATATAGAATATGTACATGTCCACTTTTCATTTCATTATAGTCCTTGATCTTATCATTGTACACACAAGATATATCATCAATAAGATCGAATGGGTAATTTGTGAATCCTCCCATAAGAAATTGAAGTTCGTGGCAAGTGATGGCTCCAAATGAGGTTTTCTTCTGATGGATCTTTAAGACTCATTATTGTGTTAGAGCCTGGGCCCACCGGAAGATCCTCTGGCTCTCAGGTGACGGCCATGTGGTCGACCAACAGCCAGGTTCGGACTGACCCACCAATCTGATGTATATGGTCAGTTTAAGGCCTTCTTTACACGAACGTGTGCGTTTTGCGCACGCAAAAAACGGTACGTGTTTTGCGCACGCAAAAAACGGTACGTTTTTTGCGCGTTGCAGTTTCCGTGTGTCATAAGTGTTTGGTGCGTGGCTGCGTGATTTTCGCGCATATGGCATCCTTATGACACGCGGTTTTGAGGTTTAGAAAAAGAAATGAAGGAGGAGGTTTTAGCTTTCCCTTCATTTCTTGATCTACTGTTGTGCGAATCACGCGCAGCACATGGAAGTGACTTCAATGGGTGCGTGATGCGCAAAGAATGCTCAAGTATAGGACATGTCGTGAGTTTCACGCAGCGGACACACGCTGCGTGAAAAACACGGAATGTCTGAATGTCCCCATTGCCTTACATAGGTCTGTGCGACGCGCGTGATTTTCACGCGCGTATTACGGACGTGAACTACGCTCGTGTAAACAAGGCCTAAGGGAGTATTCACACTAGTTAGGGCTCATTCACACGAACGTGAATCTCGTCTGTGTGACGGGCGTCAAAACAACGCCCATCACACGGACCGATGCATTTCAACTTGGCCGTTCACACGACCATTGTTTCAACGGAACCTGTGAGCGCTCCGTTGACAAATAGGACATGTCCTATTTTCCTGTGTGTCACGCAACCCTCCATAGACTGTAGTCTGTGGGGGATCCGTGACAACGCGTCCCGCACGGGTCCACCTCGGATGTGGAAAATGGCAATTCATGTGACTATAGCCTTAAGCTTTGTCGTGTTTTTATTTTTTTAAATGCAATTTTCGCGAAATTGCTGTGAAAATGCTGCGGTATTAATAAAATAACGCATACACCCCAGCCCCCCACTAAACATGCTTGTGTGAATGCTCCCTAGTGTAGGTATAGCTTTAATGGTTTTCTCATCAGTTTCCATAACATTTGTCAGTGTTTGAAATGGTCCAGTCCGTTTCATTCAGGTTATTATAGTGTTTCTCAGGGTCATAAACATTACACTGGTTGCAGAATAAACTAGAATTTTTTCAAACTATAAATGAGACCAAAATTACACGGGTGAATACAGGATAGAGACACGCATAGCGGCCATACACCAAGCCGCGTAATGCTTTTAAATGTGAGCAGGCCATCTGAACTGTAGCTAAACTCATTTTATTGTCTGTCACTAGGGTTCATGCCTTACAACATATGGGTTTAGTTCTGGTTTGATGAAGAATATATAGAACATGGTTGCACAACCGTTTCTGGTCCAAGGGCCACATTGTCAGATTGTACTACTTCCAAGAGCCGCAATAAAACTTAAAGGGATGTTACAGAAAAGGGCAAAAACTACAATGAAGAGAGCCACATATTCTGTGGATATGCCCTATAGGTCCCAGATGGGGACACCCCATTTAAAGGAGCAATCTGGCTAAAGGTGATGCACCGTGCTATATCTAGCGTAGGGGCTAAGAGGGCGATGGTGATTTAAAGAACACCAATGAGGACCAGTCATGGCCTGCACTGTGCATAACACAATAGTAACCGTTTTGCCTGGGTTGCTCTTTAAACTGCTTAAAATGGAACTCATACAGGCCAACAGTTCCCACCATAACACTCCCACCATAACGCTGCCAGCCAGAGTGCACCATTAGTGCTTGCCTGTCCATGTTGCTGCACGGTGTGCTCCACTCCAACACTTTTCTGACATGGAAGATACGTGTGATCTCTGTTTCTGTAGGATGTCTGTGTTTTGACAGTCGTGTCTTTCTGAACAATTGGGACAGAGACAAGTGTGTGTGTGTGTGTCCTGATGGCTGGGGGGGGGCCACACAGAACAGCATGGCGGGCCACATGAGGCCCCAGAGCAGACGTTGTGCACCCCTGATATAGCCGCATACTTCTGGATTGACACATGTCTGGATGTTTGTAATACCTCTTTCACAGCACTATGTTATATTTACTTATCTCCACTGAACAATGAAATTATTACCTGGTTGTTGCCAGGTTGCTATGGCTGCTCCTACCCCCTTGGTTTATGTGATGAAGTAGTTGTATCGATTGCTAGTGAATAGTCTCGCTGTATTAAATACATAAAATTGATTCCTGGGCTTCAGCGGCCTCAGGGTATTCCCACGGTCTAATGTCCGATAAACATTGATGGCTTATGTTCAGTTTAGATGTAAACTGTTTTAGGCCAGCATCACACGCACACAGTTTATACTAGGTTCACACTGCGTTTTTTGCAGGAGGAAAATCTGCCTCAAAATTCAGTTTGGAATTTTGAGGCAGATTTTCCTCTGCCTGCATGTCGATTTTTTTTTTTTGGCCGCCGCCATTGAGCGCAGCGGGCATAAAACGCTGCGAAATACGCTTTCTCTGCCTCCCATCGATGTCAAAGGGAGGTCAGAGGCGTAAACGCCCGAAGATGCTATCTTTAGGGACATGGAAGGACAGTAAGAGCGAATCTGAAGGCCGCGTCACTAATGGACAGATCTGCACACGTCGTCACAACGCTGGCCAGCGTCAGGACCTTGTGTGCCTGGCTGGGCGGGCAGTTTAGGATCCAGGATAGGAGACTGGAGCTACGGCCTGGGAGCTAAGAACTGGGGGTGGGCTGGGTGGCCCACTGTGTAATCAAGAAGAGCGGCCCACCAGGATTTTGCCCTATAACTAATATTGTTAATTCACCCCATAAGTAAGTGCACATGAGTCAGATTTGCTGCGGAAAATTCTCTGAACTCCGAAAATAGTGGGGCTTTATCTCTTAATTACGGATTTTGCGGTGGATCTGTAGGCAATCCGCAGCAAAATCCGCAATAATTGCCATTTGTTATAGATTTAGACTTTTCCATTGAACCCAATGGGGAAAATCTGCAACAAATCCGTGATAGTTCTGCAGCCAAAAATTTACATTTTATAATCCGCACTGCAGGTACATTTCTGCGTGAATTTTTGCAGCTCGTAGATGATTTCTTAAAAGGTCATCCAATGTCCTGCTAATGTAATATGTTGCAGGTTTTCCGCACACGCAAATATGCTGCGTATCCACCACGTGTGAGCATGCCTTAACCCATTAGTGACCGCCAAAATGCCTTTTCACATAGGCCGCTAACGGGCTTTATTCTGATGCGTACGCCTTTTCACGGTAGCTGAGAACTCTGGCAGCGCTGCTCGAACGGGCGGATCTAAATCCGCCCGTTTAACCCCTTAGATGCGGCGCTCAATAGCGAGCGCCGCATCAAAGTGGTTTTGGAGAGAGGGAGCTCCCTCTCTTACCCCACAGGTACCCTGCTATGAGATCGCAGGGTGCCAGTGTCTTCTATGGCAGTCGGGGGCCTAATAAAGGCCCCCAGGTCTGCCTGTAGTGGATGCCTGCTAGGCCATGTGTCTGACATGGCCTAGCAGATGCCTGTCCGTTTTACACGGACAGGCAGTAATACACAGCAATACAGTAGTATTGCAGTGTATTATAAAAGCGATCGGGCGATCGCATAGTGAAGTTCCCTAGTGGGACTAGTAAAAAAGTTTAATAAAGTTATTAATAAATAAATAAGTGGAAAAACCAACATTTTCCCCTTACAAAAAGCTTTATTCTGAAAAGAAAAAATAAGTTATACATATTTGGTATCGCCGCGTCTGTAACGACCCCAACTATAAAACTATTATGTTATGTAAACTGTTTGTCGAACGCTGTAAAAAATAAAAAACAATGACAGAATTGCTGTTTTCTGTTCATCCTGCCTTCAAAAAAATGTGATCAAAAAGTCGCATGTACTCCAAAATTGTACCACTAGAAACAAGTCGTTCTGCAAAAAAAAGGCCTCAAAATAAAAAAGTTATGGCTCTTCAAATATGGAGACACAAACACAATTTTGAAAAAAAAAGTGTTTTTACTGTGTAAAAGTAGTAAAATATAAGAAAACCATATGAATTTGGGATCGTTGCAATCGTAACGACCCACTGAATAAAGTTATGTTATTTATACCACACGGTAAACGGTATACATTAACCCCTTCCCGACATCCGCCGTGTATATATACGGCGCATGCCTTGTGGGGGAATATGGAGCGGGCTCACGGGCTGAGACCGCTCCATAGAGCGAGTGTGTCGGCTGTGTATTACAGCCGACACTTCCGGGTAACGAGCGGGATCCCGTTCGAGCGCAATCCTTCTTGTTTAACCCTTTAAATGCCGCTTTCAATAGCGATCGCGCCATTGAAATGACTAAAAACGGGGGGCGACCCCCTGTAACGTCCCAACGGCCCCCCCCGCGGCGAGATCGGGGGGAGCCGTTGGTTGGCACGGCTGCGTGGGGGCCTGATGAACTCCCCCAGGTCCGCCATCTCTGTACTCCTATGAAGCTCTGCCTTCGGCAGGGCTTCCAAGGATACTGTGAGAAACGCGATATACTGCAATACATTAGTATTGCAGTAATATCGTGCAAGCGATCTAACGATCGCTGGTTAAAGTCCCCTAGGGGGACAAGTAAAAAAAACGAAAAATAAAGTTTTTTTTTGAGGAATCGCTGTTTTTTTCCTATTCCACCCCACATATATATTTTTTCTTGTTTCCCACTACATTATATGGTACAAAAAATGGTGCTGTGAAAATCCATAACCCGTTCCGCAAAAAACAAGCCCTCATTCGCCAATATTGATAGAAAAATAAAGGAGTTATGACTTTTGGAAGGTGGGGAGGAAAAAACAAAAGTGAAAATCCGAATAATGGCTGCGGCGGGAAGGGGTTAAAGATGGAAAAAAAGTAGCGAAATTGCTGGGTTTTTTCTATTACGCCCCGAAAAAAGTTAATAAAAGTTAAATTACATGTACCCCAAAATGGTGCCATTAAAAAATACAACTTGTCCCGCGAAAAACAAGTCCTCATACAACTGTCGACACAAAAACAAAAAAGTTATAGCTCTTTGAATGCGACAATGGAAAAACTTCAGTCTATTTTAAACCTTGACGACCAAGCTATTTTTGGTGACTAAGGGGTTAAAGGGTATTTCCAGAATAGGCAATTATAATAGTTAGATCACTGGTACTTCCACTGAACATGGAAATGTGGGTCCTGAACCACCTGTTCCACCTCACTGCTGGACTGTAGTGAGGGGACATTGAATGGGCGGCGGTCGAGCATGTGCGCTGCTTCTCCATTCAAAGTCTGTGTAAATGCCGGAAACCGCTGAATACAGCGCTCCATTCTCACAATCGGTGGGGGGGGGGGGGCCCAGCGGTGGGGCCCCCAGCGATCAATAATCACCTATCCGGTGTATAGGTGATAATTGTCTATTCTGGAAATACCTCTTTAAAAAGTAGACAGTGAGGAGGGGGAAGCTACAACAGGATCTTTCCCTCAGTGTTTCAGTGAGACTCGTGATGTGAGAGGGGAGGCATATATTGTTAGTTTACTTGCCTCAGCCTGCGTGTGAGACGGCATGAGGTTGGGAGAGGGAGCAGCAAGAATGAGGCAGCTGAATGGCATGGAGCACACGACTGCTGAGTGGGCAGGCTTTTGCGGTTGTGATGTCAAGCACAAAGAGTAACTGGTCGCTTACAGAAACTAGCAGAAGGAAGTAAAAAGGCCCAAAGTATGCAGGCTATGCACCACATTTTTTTGTTGGTAACTATAAGTACACTTTAAAATGGTCATGTATATCCAGAAGAAATGGCAGCAGTGTGTGCTTTATAATATTAACTGGTTCAGGTCCATATATGCCCTATAAGGAATATGGAAATTATAGAAGTTTTGTGATTTCTCTTGCTCTGACGCTCCACCCAATTGAGGCAACTACTTTACCCACAGCTTTACTATATTAAAGAGGCTCTGTCACCAGATTATAAATTCCTCCTACATCTCCTACATAATCTGATCGGCGCTGTAATGTAGATAACAGTGGTTTTTATTTTGAAAAACTGTCATTTTTGAGCAAGTTATAAGCAATTTTAGATTTATGCTAATTAGTTTCTTAATGACCAACTGGGCGTGTTTTTACTTTTGACCAAGTGGGCGTTGTACAGATGAGTGTATGACGCTGACCAATCGGTGACCAATCAGCGTCATACACTTCTCATTGTTCCAGCCCTTTGTTACAGTGTGATTGTGCATTGAAAGAAGCTGGGCTGGAACAATGAGAAGTGTATGACGCTGATTTGTCCCTGATTGGTCAGTGTCATACACAAAAGTAAAAACGCCCAATTGGTCATTAAGAAACTAATTAGCATAAATCTAAAATTGCTCATAACTTGCTCAAAAATGATAGTTTTTCAAAATAAAAAGCACTTCTGTTATCTACATTACAGCGCCGATCAGATTATGTAGGAGATGTAGGAGGCACTTATAATCTGGTGACATAGAAAGCAAAAGTTTAACTTAAAGAGGCTCTATCACTATATTCATTGGTTACTGTAGCAAAGGATTCACTGGTGTGATATGAGTAAAATATAACATTTATTTATAACTCTCTAAAAACAGGGGTACAATCACCACTGTGAAAAAGCCCCACCGTGTGTATAAAAACGTATTAAATAATAAACTCTGAGTTCTAATTCAATTGTGAACCTACTATAGCTCAGTGTTCAACAAGAATATCAATACGGAATCAGCATTTGAAAAATGGGCATAACAATAGTCTTGACCCTAATTCACACTAGAGTCCGTGATAACCGCACCGGAAGCTCCTAGTGTTGAGGTATACAAACAATGCTAGTGTTCCCAATGCTAAAAAATTCCTATTCACAACCGACCCAACGCGTTTCAATACTCATCATCAGGGGTCTGTAGCTTGGTCACTCTGGCCAGGGATGCCAGCGATATTTAGTTCAGCAGCAGGTATTCTGCTGTACTCCACGGAAGCATGCTCGCATAGATGTCAGCGGCATGCTTCATTCTGGGACTCTGAGTTATTTAAAGCATCTGACTCCTCCCCCTGTCCTCGGCACCGCCAATCGAAACAGCCAAACACACTCACCAATTGAATTCGTGACACCTGTCCATGTGACTCCCGGCCATCAGCTGACAGCCAGGAACCAACATCGACCGCATCAAAAGCCGAACGCGCAGGTGCAGTAGATGCCACAATCGAGTCGCCCATGCTGCCGGGAACTCACCACTGCAAGGAAGGAGTATATCGATATTTAAGAGTTTGGGTAAGTGTTGCGGATCAGCTCAAAACCCGCAGCTGGACTGCCATTGATAAAACAACTACACTGATAATACATATTGTGTAGATAAATGAATGTCTACCCCACTACAAGGTGTCATTGGAACATCTACTGAATAAGGAACCATAGCGAGACTGCCCACATGATGATCATTGATAATTAAGAGACCACCTGTCATGACGACCATGTGGGTCTCTTGCTATCCTGAAGGGAAAACGGGCCATGGAAATGCATGTTTAAATGAATGTTCAAATAAAACATGCATAATTTGTCTGCTCATTTAAACCCCCTGGTTGTGTGCACGCCAATCTATAGATCCACTGGGCTTCCTTTCGTAGTATGAGGTTATCCCAGTCACCTCCCCGTTTGGGAGGCCTAATGAGTTCAATTGCTTGAAATTTAAGACATTCTGCACGACCCTGATGTGTAGCGTGTACATGTTTGGATATAGGAGTATCTCTAGAATTCGCAATATCGCCAACATGTTCTCTGATCCGGCGCCGAAACTGCCGCACCGTTTTTCCCACATAATTCCCATAATTCCCATAAGAGATATTGGCGTATTCTTAGTACTGATGCAGATTTGATAGATCAGATTACGCAATGGCCTTCAGTCACATTCCGGAGAGGGAAAAACATCAGGGACAGAGTTATGCATAGTTGTTTTGACCCCATTGCACCTAAAGGAACATGGCTGGACAGACAAATACCAGGCACACACAGATGTGGCAAGTGCAAGGCTTGTGATTTTATTCAAAAAGGTGACAAGTTTAGGAGTGTCGTTACGCAATTGGAATATGACATTCGTGATTTTGTCAATTGTAGAACAGCAGGGGTGGTATATCTGATAACATGTCCATGTTCACTGAATTATGTATGTACATCTATGCGAGCATGCTTCCGTGGAGTACAGCAGAATACCTGCTGCTGAACTAAATATGGCTGGCATCCCTGGCCAGAGTGACCAAGCTACAGACCCCTGATGATGAGTATTGAAACGCGTTGGGTCGGTTGTGAATAGGAATTTTTTAGCATTGGGAACACTAGCATTGTTTGTATACCTCAACACTAGGAGCTTCCGGTGCGGTTATCACGGACTCTAGTGTGAATTAGGGTCAAGACTATTGTTATGCCCATTTTTCAAATGCTGATTCCGTATTGATATTCTTGTTGAACACTGAGCTATAGTAGGTTCACAATTGAATTAGAACTCAGAGTTTATTATTTAATACGTTTTTATACACACGGTGGGGCTTTTTCACAGTGGTGATTGTACCCCTGTTTTTAGAGAGTTATAAATAAATGTTATATTTTACTCATATATCACACCAGTGAATCCTTTAAAATTGTTATGTTGTGGGAGCACAATTGAATGTATCTTTGAAATACAGTGAATTGTTACTGTAGCAAAACTGTAACACTCATTGTTTTAGATGTATGTACAGGTATTGATCGGGAAGTGGGGATGACACAGCTAGCTTGAATTGTAAGGCGGGATTCACACGACCGGGTCGTTCCCGAGCCCGAGTGTTGGCCGGTAAAATCGGCCATTTTGCCCGGCCGGTTTGCATTAAGTTTTGCATCCGTGCCGGGCCGGGCAGATCCGGACAGTGACATCAGCGGCAACTCCTGAAGGGGAATCCCCATGTGTTCGGGGATTCCGCTTCAGGAGTTTCCCCTGATGTCACTGCCCAGATATGGACAGAGACATCAAGCGCTCTGTCCAGGAGCGGAATCCCCGAACACACGGGGATTCCGCTCCTTCAAGGAGCTAAAGTGCGGCTAGCACATAGCAGAGCGGGGAGATACCTCCCTGCTCTGCTATAGTGGCGTCGCTGCAGTAGTAGCAGCTGCAGCTGCTAGCGGCGCCATCGAAGGTGTCGCCGGGCCAGGGTGCTTTTAAAACAAGCAGGGGAAGGGAGCCAGCGCAGCGCTCCCTTCCACCTGCTGTACACCCCGGCCCTGCCACATAGTGTACAGCGATGCCATTCGTCAGAATGGCATCAACTCCTCCTCACATGCACTCTGCGCTGTGAGGAGGAGGAGATAGAGCGCAAGCGCCGGAAAACCCGGCCATCACTCGGGACACATCCCGGTGATGGCCGTGTATTACCCGGCCCCATAGACTTCTATGGGAGCCGGGCGGCCGGGTACCCGGGCAAGATAGAGCATGGCCTATTTTTTGACGGCCGGTTTTCCCGGGCGTCAAAAAATCGGTCGTGTGAATAGCCCCATTAGGGGTCTATTATTCCTAATGCAGCCGGGTGCCGGCCGATTTATGAACGGCCGGCACCCGGCCGGGAAACCCTGCCGTGTGAATGAGGCCTAAAAGATTGTATTTGTAAACAAAGAGTTAATCAGTACCCAGAAAGACAAACGAATACATGTTATGCTTGTCCTGTGTATATATATATATATATATATATATATATATATATATATATATATATATATATATATATAATTTCTGTACTGTGCAAAAGTTTTGGCAGTTGTGAAAAATTGCGGTAAAGCAAGTGCTTTCAAAAATAGATGTGTTAATAGTTTTATTTTTAACAAAATACAAAGTGAATGAACCACAGAGAAATCTAAATAAAATCCAATATTTGGAGTAACCACCCTTTGTCTTCAAAACCGGATCAATTCTTCTAGGTACACTGGCACACAATTTTTGAAGGAACTCGGCAGGGAGGTTGTTTCCGAACATTTTGGCGAACTAACAACAAATCTTCTGCGGATGTAGGCTTCCTCAAATCCTACTGTCTCCATGTAATCCCAGATGTTGAGATCAGGGCTCTTTGTGGGCGCTAGATCCTCACTGCTAGGTCTCCTTGTTTTTGCCATTGGCTGTTTGTTCTGGTTCGTTGTCCGGCTGCAGAATACATTTTTTCACAACTGCCTAAAACTTTGCACAGTACTGTATGTATTATATTGTAAAACTGTAATAGAATGTATTCTGATTTGTCCACCATAATACAAAAAAATCATATGACGATAGAAACTTGGAAAAGGGATACCTAGGAGTCTGGTGGCCAGTGCACGTACAAATCTGCTGCATTTTTCGATGCGAATTGCGTTTTTCGAATGTAACCGCGTCGGGGAAATGCAGCAAATGCTTGTTAATCGGTCATCACGCTTACAATACACTGTAATAGTTGATCACGAGGGAAAAGTGAACACAAGGAATGAAGTGTATTTGTTCCCTCCTTGTTGCTTCACGTTTTAAGGATTCAGAAGTGATACGGTCAAGAAAAAAGTGGTGACTGTATGTTTACTTGTTTGCAAATTTAAATTGTGTATAGGATAAAACCAGAAAACCCTGAGAAAAGCAGTGAAAAAAGTGTAAGGTTGTGTTCACATCAGCGTTCGTTTCCGCTCAGGAGTACCGTCGGAGGTTTCCGTCAGGTTAACCCCCTAGCGGAAAGGCAAACGGAAACCCCCGTTTCTGTTTCTCTCACCATTAAACTTAGGTTTCCGTTGAGGGGTTAACCTAACGGAAACCTCTGCTGGAACCCTTCAACGGAATGGCAACCGTGATGTGAACAGGCCTTAAATGAGGTTTTTGACTGGCCTTTTATCATTTTATACTATGTGGATGTAGCTTGTTTACTCATTTGTTTTACTCTTAGCATTATCTGTGCTCCACTTCTATGATCAGCTGTACATCTTTCTGTTTCTCTTACAGTTTATCATGATCAGGCTGATTTGTAACTTTGCAAACTGCACTGTCACTGTGACTTGTACGTCATGTGGTTGTTCTCTTTGTTTGCTTTTATTTGCTGGTTAATAAAGAGGACCTTTAACTTCAATTTAACTAGGTGTTCCCGACAGTTACATAGTCCGTACGGTTGAAAAAAGACACATGTCCGTCAAGTTCAACCAAGGGATGAGAAAAGGGAAGGTAAAAATTTCTACACATAGGAGCTGATATTTTTTTGTTCTACGAAATTATCTAAGCCTTTTTTAAAGCATCTACTGTCCCTGCTGCGACCAGCTACTGCGGTAGACTATTCCATAGATTCACCGTTCTCACAGTAAAGAAGGCTTGTCGCATCTGCAGGTTGAACCTTTTTTTTTTCTCCAGACGGAGGGAGTGCCCCCTTGTTTTTCATGGAACAGGATTTCACCATATTTTTTGTATGTGCCATTAATATATTTATATAAGTTAATCATGTCCCCCCTTAGTCGTCTCTTTTCAAGGCTAAGTAGGTTTAATTCTTTTAATCTTTCCTCATAACTGAGATTCTCGATTCCCCATATTAGCTTCGTTACTCTTCTTTGAATTTTTTCAAACTCCAGGGCATGCTTTCTATGAACTGGAGCCCAGAACTGAACTGCATATTCTAGATGAGGCCTCACTAATGCTTTGTAAAGTGGTAATATTACATCCCTGTCCCGTGAGTCCATGCCTCTTTTAATACACGACAATATCTTGCTGGCCTTTGAAGCAGCTGATTGACATTGCATGCTGTTATTTAGTTTATGATTTACAAGTACACCCAGATCCTTCTCAACAAGTGACTCCCCCAGTGTAGCTCCCTAGGACATATGATGCATGCAGGTTGTTCATACCCAGGTGCATAACTTTACATTTAAATACATTGAACTTAATTTGCCAAGTGGAAGCCCAAACACTTAGGCCTCATTTACACGAGCGTGTGCATTTTGCGCACGCAAAAAAACGCAGCTCCGTGTGTCATCAGTGTATGATGCGCGGCTGCGTGATTTTCGCGCAGCCGCCATCATAGAGATGAGGCTAGTCGACGTCAGTCACTGTCCAGGGTGCTGAAAGAGTTAACTGATCGGCAGTAACTCTTTCAGCACCCTCGACAGTGAATTCCGATCACAATATACACCAACCTGTGAATAAAAAAAGACCGTTCATACTTACCAAGAACTTCCTGCTTCCTCCAGTCCGGTCTCCCGGCCGTTGCCTTGGTGACGCGTCCCTCTCTTGACATCCGGCCCCACCTCCCTGGATGACGTGGCAGTCCATGTGACCGCTGCATCCTGTGATTGGCTGCAGCCTGTGCTTGGCCTGTGATTGGCTGCAGCTGTCACTTGGACTGAATTGTCATCCCGGGAGGTCAGACTAGAGGAAGAAGCCGGGAGTTATCGGTAAGTCAGAACTTCTTTTTTTTTTTTTTTTACACGTTCATGTATATTGTGATCGGAAGTCACTGTCCAGGGTGCTGAACCAGTTTAACTCTTTCAGCACCGTGGACAGTGACTGTCTCCTGACGTCGCGTACCGGAAAATTTTTTGCCGGGTTCGGTCAAAACGAGTTCGGCCGAACCCGGTGAAGTTCGGTTCGCTTATCTCTAAGACACTCCGTTTGGATGTTTGTAAACCGAAAAGCACGTGGTGCTTTTCTGTTTACATTCAGAGTTTGACCGCTCTTGCGCGAATCACGCAGTTCGCACGGAAGTGCTTCCATGCGACCTTCGTGGTTTTCACGCACCCATTGACTTCAATGGGTGCGTGATGCGCGAAAAACGCAGAAATTTAGAACATGTCGTGAGTTTTTTTTTCAGCGCACTCACGTTGAGCAAAGCTCACGGACTGTCTGCATTCCCCCATAGACTTGTATAGGTCCGTGCGACCCGCGTGAAAAGCACGCGCGTCCCACGGACGTATACCACGTTCGTCTAAATGAGGCCTTAGTTTGTTTAAATCCACTTGCAATTCACAAACCTCTTCCATAGACTGAAAAATACTACATAGCTTGGTGTCATCTGCAAAAATAGAAATAGTGCTATTAACCCCATCCTCTATATCATTAATAAATAAGTTGAATAATAGTGGTCCCAGCACTGAACCCTAGGGTACACCACTTATTACCGGGGACCATTCAGAGTAGGAATCATTGACCACAACTCTCTGGATACGGTCCTTGAGCCAATTCTCAATCCAATTACAAACTATACTTTCTAAACCTATAATCCTTCATTTACCCATTAGGCGTCTATGAGGGACAGTGTCAAATGCCTTTGCAAAGTCCAAAAACACAATATCCACAGCAGCCCCTCTGTCTAGGCTTCTGCTCACCTTTTCATAAAAACAAATCAGGTTGGTTTGACAACTTCTGTCCTTCGTAAAACCGTGCTGGATGTCACTTATACTACTATTTTTTTTGTCCCATAATCCTGTATGTAGTCCCTCAAAAGGCCCTCAAACATTTTCCCCACGATGGATGTTAAGCTTACAGGTCTATAATTGTATGATTTGACAGTATATGAGATGTGTTAAAGAGAACCTTTCACCAGCCCATACTATTACCATGTAATAGGCAGTGCTGCACAAACCTTTTCTCAATTTAAAAAAAATTCTATCCTCCTCCGTTATTTAGATATCGGTGCCGTTATATTTGGCGCCCGATATGTAAATAACTCCTTGAACTGTCAATGGGGCTTTTCTTTATTTCTAAATGACAGGGGGGGCATGTAACTTATCGCTCTGACACTGTCCAATCAGCTACAGACAGTGTCAGGGCGGCTTGTGCTGTGTGAGCTCTCTCGCGAGATCACATAGTCTTGTCATTGTGCAGAGCGCGGGCAAGCGCGCCCTCGCGAATGCACGCCCATTCGTGTGCACATCTCAGACGTCGCCACACCCGACGATACTCCCGCTGCCACGGAACAGAAGACCTACTCACATCCAGGTTGTATAGATTATTTACACAACGTGTGAACTGACCCTATGGGTGCATTACTATGGACTAATCTTTGGGCTAGACCACTTTTTTTTTTTCTTAGACAGAGGCAGCTGCACTGATATAAGAAAGGTATATGAGGAAAATTTTAAATACATATATATAAGAAATCTGTATGACTTCCTGTTCTATAAATAAATTATTCGAAAAAAATTAATAGTGGACAACTCCTTTAAGTTGGCCATAAACTCGTTCTTATGACCGCTATGTTTCCAGACTTCACCATAAACCTACACACTTAGCTAGGCCAAGCATGGTAGTTGTAGTTTGTTTTTTTTCAATGGGGAGAGGGGAATAAGCCACTGCCAGACCGCTCTGGCAGCAGCTTTTCTCCAGTGTGAGCCAAGGATTTCAACATGCCTGATCATTCTTTCCCCCATATGTTGTTAAGGGAGAATCCGGAGGCCCCATAAATATTAGACAGATCCTGCCGAAATTTGCAGGTTTGGCTGACTTATTACTAGCTAGCTAATTTCCAAATCTACTGTTCAAGCTGCAGTTTCTTATCACAAGACAGGCATTTCAATAACTGTATTTTTATTACTATTAATTTTTAAAGCGCCATTAATTCCAGGGTGCTGTACAGAGGAAATGCAGAACGATTTAAAGTGAAGCTAAATGTTCGACAAACTTCTGACATGTCAGAAGTTTGGATTGGTGGGGGTCCGAGCACTGAGACCACCAACCAATCTCTAGAACGAAGCAGCTGAAGTGCTCGTGTGAGCGCTCAGCTGCTTCGTGTCTGTTCTGCTTTTTCCGGAAATCAGTGTATGGACTCAATACAAAGTCTATGAGCCCGTACACTGATACATCGGCTTTCCGGAAAAAGCCGAACAGAAACGAAGCAGCTGAGCGCTCACACGAGCACTTCAGCTGCTTCGTTCTAGTGATTGGTGGGGGTCTCAGTGCTCGGACCCCCACCAATCAAAACTTCTGACATGTCACTATGACATGTCAGAAGTTTGTCGAACGTTTAGCTACACTTTAAATAAACCTGTATCTTCAGGTTCACAATCATTTAGTGAATGCTGAGGACTTTCCAAACCAAAGTTCATTAGAATGTTTCCTTGATGGACCTAATTTAAAAAACTTCCTTGGTCTGTAGACTGCAAATATCGAGAGTTGACTGTTGCCCTGTATGACATTCATACCCCAGTGTTTTTTTTCTTCCCATTTTTAAAGAGAAATGAACTGAAAGAATAAAAAATATAATTTTGATTGACCCCTTAATGACCAGGCTATTTTGCGCGTTAATGACCAAGGATTATTTTTTGTTTTTTCACGGTCGCATTCCAAAAGTCGTAACTTTTTTTTTATTCTGTCGACATAGCCGTATAAGGGCTTGTTTTTTGCGGGACGAGGTGTATTTTGTAATTGTACCATTTTTAGATGCTTATAATATATCGATTAACTTTATTTTAGGAGAGAATTGAAAATAAGCAGCTATTCCAGCATTGATTTTCACGTTATAAATTTACGCCGTTTACTATGTTAATAACATGTTAACTTTATTCTATGGGTCGGCACGATTACGGGGATGTCAAATATGTATAGGTTTTATATGTTTTCCTACGTTTGCACAATAAAAACCCTTTTAGAAAAAAATTACTGTTTTTGCATCGCCGCATTCAAAGAGACGTAATTTTTTTTTTTTCCCGTCAATGTGGCCGTATGTGGGCTTCATTTTTTGCGGGCAAATGTGTAGTTTTCTTTAGTACTATTTTGGGGTACATAGGACTTATAGGTTAACTTTTATTTAATTTTTTTATGGGGGGAATGGGAGAAAAGAGAATTTTGCCATTGTTTTTTGCATTATTTTTGGACGCCGTTCATCTGGCGGTTTAATTAATGTGTTCATTTTATTGTTCAAGTCGTTACGATCGCGGGGATACTATATATGTGTATGTGTTATTTGTTTTGACACTTTTACTAAATAAAACCACTTTTTGGGCAAGTTTTATTTGATTTTGACTGTTATTATATTTTTTTTTCACAAACTTTATTTAACTGCTTTACATTTTTTTTTTACTTTTTTTTAGTCCCGCCAGGGGACTTCACTATGCGATCTGCTGATCACATATATAATGCTTTGGTGTACTTAGTATACCAAAGCATTATTGCCTGTCGGTGTAAAACTGACAGGCAATCTATTAGGTTGAAAGGCATTGGTTGTCCCTGATTACGGACGGGCTGCAGAAGGTGGGGGTGTGTTACTTTACTGCCTGGCTATAACTTTCTATGAAGGATGGAGCAGAGAGAGCGCGTGACTCCGAAACACGCGCTGCATGTAAGTCAAGATGTGCCATGCTGATCGACTTCTACCCATAAAGACTGAATGCTGTCATAAAGTCAAAGGGTAATTCAACAAATTATTAGGTCTCTAGCAGGAAGTAGGAGCAGAGAAAAACATACAGACACACTTCTAGTAGGAATTATATGTCTCGCCAGTGCTGGAGTCTCAGCTACACTGGTCTGTACTGCTGTATAATGTACTCCATGCTACTGCTGCCTCTATATACAGTGGATATAAAATGTCTACACACCCCTCTTAAAATGACAGGTTTTTGTCATGTTACAAATCAGTCCAAGATGAATAATGTCAGAACTTTTTCCAACTTTTAATGTCTCTTATAATCTGTACAATTGTATTGAAAAACAAACAAATCTTTTAGGGTGGAAAAATAAAAATAATGTGGTTGCATAAATATGCACACCCTTAAACTAACACCTCATGCACAAGAACGAGTGTGCCGTCCAAGTCCCGTCAGTGATCCGAGGAAAGATAGGACATGTTCTATCTCTACTCAGGTCGGAGACTCTGACCATGTTTCACTGACCAGATTCACCCGCTAAAGTGAATGGGTCCGTGAAGACTATCTGATGCCATCAAAAACGGCCCGAGTGGCACAACGGTCGTGTGCAAGAGACCTAATACTTTGTTGAATTACCCTTTGACTTTATGACAGCATTCAGTTTTTATGGGTAGAAGTCTATCAGCATGGCACATCTTGACTTGGCAATAGTTCCCCACTCTTCCTTGCAAAAGCGCTCCAAATCTGTCAGATTGTGAGGGCATCTCCTGTGTACGGCCCTCTTCAGGTCACCCCACAGATTTTCAATGGGATTCAGGTCTGGGCTCTGGCTGGGCCATTCCAAAACTTTGATCATCTTCTGGTGAAGCCATTCTTTTGTGTATTTTGGAGGGATGCTTTGGGTCGTTTTCTTGCTGAAAGGTGATATTCATCTAAAGCTTTTTAGCAGAGTCCTGCAGGTTTTGTGCCAATATTGACTATTTGGAACTGTTCATAATTTCCTCCACCTTGACTAAAGCCCCAGTTCCAGCTGGAGAAAAACAGCCCCAAGGCATAATGCTGCCTCCACCATGCTTCACTATGGATATGGTGTTTTTTTGGTGATGTGCAGGGTTGGCTTTGCGCCTAACATAAGTTTTGGAATTATGGCCAAATAGTTCAACCTGGACTCATCAGACCATAACCCGTTTTCCCACATGCTTTTGGCAGACTTGATGTCGGTCTTTGCAAAACATTGCCGGGCTTGGATGTTTTTCTTTGCTAAAAAGGCTTCTGTCTTGCCACCCTACCCCACAGCCCAGACGTATGAAGAATGTGGAAGATTGTTGTCACATACACTACACAACCAGTACCTGTCAGAGTCCTGTAGCTCCTTTAATTTTGCTGTAGGCCTCTTGGTAGTCTCCCGGACCAATTTTCGTCTTGTTTTTACATTAAGTTTTGAGGGATGTCCGGTTCTTGGTAGTGTCACTGTTGTGCCAAATGTGATCCACTTCTTGATCACCTTTTTCACTGTGTTCCATGGTATATCTAATGCCTTGGAAATTCTTTGGTACTCTTCTCCTGACTGATGTCTTTCAACAACCGGATCCCTTTGATGTGTTGTAAGCTCTTTACGGACCATGGCTTTTGCTGTCACGTGCAACAAAGCAAATGTCCAGAAAATCCTAATAGAACAGCTGAACTTTTATATGGGGTTATTCAGAATCACTTTAAATAATGGCAGCTGTGTACTGACTACTATTTAACATGAGTTTAAGGCCTCATTTACACGAGCGTGTGCGTTTTGCGCGCGCAAAAAAACGCTGCGTTTTGCGTGCGCAAAAGGCAATTGACAGCTCCGTGTGTCATCCGTGTAGAGATGAGGCTAGTCAACGCCCGTCACTGTCCAAGGTGCTGAAAGAGCTAACTGATCGGCAGGAACTCTTTCAGCACCCTCGACAGTGAATGCCGATCACAATATACAACAACCTGTGAATAAAAAAAGACTTTCAAACTTACCATGAACTGCCTGCTTCCTCCAGTCCGGTCTCCCGGCCGTTGCCTTGGTGACGCGTCCCTCTCTTGTCATCCGGCCCCACCTCCCAGGATGACGCGGCAGGCCATGAGACCGCTGCAGCCTGTGATTGGCTGCAGCCTGTGCTTGGCCTGTGATTGGCTGCAGCTGTCACTTGGCCTTAATTGTCATCCCGGGAGGTCGGACTGGAGGAAGGAGCCGGGACTTATCGGTAAGTCCGAACTTCTGTTTTTTTTTACACGTATATGTATATTGTGATCGAAAGTCACTGTCCATGGTGCTGAAACAGTTTAAGTCTTTGAGCACCGTGGGCAGTGACTGTCTCCTGACGTCGCGTACCCGAACATTTTTTGCCGGGTTCGGTCAAAACGAGTTCGGCCGAACCCGGTGAAGTTCGGTGCGCTCATCTCTAATTTGACACTCCGTTTGGATGTTTGTAACCAGAAAAGCACGTGGTGCTTTTCTGTTTACATTCATACTTTTGACAGCTCTTGCGTGATTTTCGCGCATGCAACGCAGGACCGTCCGTGTGGCATGCGTTGTTTTCACGCACCCATTGAAGTCAATGGGTGCGTGTTGCGTGAAAAACGCAAGAATATAGAACATGTCGTGAGTTTTACGCAACGCACTCACGCAGCGCAAAATTCACGCATCGTCTAAACAGCCCCATAGACTATTATAGGTGCGTACGACACGCGTGAAAAGCACGCGCGTCGCACGCGCGTATAATACGCTCGTGTAAATGAGGCCTTAATGTGATTGGCTAATTCTGAACACAACCACATCCCAAATTACAAGCGGGTGTTCACACTTATGCAACCACATTTTTGTTGTTGTTATTTTAATTTTTCCCATTGTTTTTCAATGGAATTGTACAGATTATGGGTCACACTAAATGTGGGAAAAGTTTTGAAATGTTTCATCTTGTACTGATTTTTTGACATGACAAAAATATGGGGTTTTAACAGGGGTGTGTAAACTCTATATCCACTGTGTGTGTGTATGTATGTATGTATGTGTGTATATATATATATATATTGTATGTGTATGTGTGTGTGTGTGTGTATATGTATGTATATATATATATATATATATATTAAAGTGCCCACCAAAAGTTCTGGAACACCCTTATAACTTTTGAGTGGCTCGTGTTAGAGGGTTGAAATTTGGTGGGATTTAATGGGGTCCTAAAATCTACCAGTTAACGCCAAAAAAAAAAAAAAAAACCCCCGGTGGGGTGGGTGGGGTCAGCAAAATCTTAAATTGCATGGGGGTCGATCTTCATTATCGGCTACAGCCAGTGTTGGCATTACCCAAATGTACCGCACGGAGGTCGCACGGTCGGATTTACATCTCATCGGGGTACTAGATTAATGTGAGTCCCCTTGACTCTCACGTGTGCGTGCGTGCGTTTGTACACAGCCCGAGATAACAACTTGACAGTGTCCTAAGCGAATGTGAAACCTCTCCATAACGTTATTTATAACATCTGGTGTGATTGAATTCGAAATGTTAACTATTTTTTCCCGCAGCTCGTCTAAGTTTGCGATCCTAGTCTCATAGACTTTACTTTTTAAATACCCGCAGTAAAAAAAGTCTAATGGGGTCAGATCTAGTGATCTTGGCGGCCATTAGATCGGGCCTCTTCTACCAATCCATTGATCATGAAAATTATCGTTCAGAAGATTTCGAGCTCGCAGAGAAAAATGAGCCAGAGCTCCATCCTTCTGATACCAAACATTGCGGAAAGCTTCTCCAGCAATATTTTGAATAGCCGGTATCACTTGGTTTTTTAGCAAATTGCAGTAATTTTCTGCATTTATGTTTCCTTCGATGAAAAACTTTCCTACAATATGATTGAGCAATATTCCGGCCCAAACGTTAACCTTCTGAGGATACTGGGTATGACTGTCTCTCATCCAATGTGGATTTTCGTCTGCCCAATACCTCATGTTCTGTCGAGTTTACAGAACCGTTTAGTTCAAACGTAGCTTCATCCGAAAAACAGGTCCAGTTGAAAATCTGATGAGTATCATCAAATCGTGTCATCATTGTATTGCAAAATTCCACTCTTCTGTCATAATCATCTTTGGATAGCTCCTGAACTAGATTTATTTTTAGAAGGATAATAATGATGCCTCTTCAAAATTCGACGGACTGATGTGGCGCTGATATCATTTTGTTGTGCTCCACTCGAGACCGATGTATGAGGAATATCATGTACAGTGAGCAGAACATCTAAAGCTTTTTCATCATTACTAGCATGGTTGGGTCTTCCAGATCTTGGTGTGTCTTTAACCTCTTCACGCGCTGCGCCGCAACTGTACGTCCTGCAGAGGGCTTGCTTCCCGCATCAGGACGTACAGTTGCGGAGCAGTTCCCGGCGCACACTGTCTTAACGGACAGTGTCCGGGAACCGGGAGGTCAGCTGTCCCCGACAGCGTACACTCCAGTCTTGCGGGTCAGCGGACCATCGCCGCTGATTTTGGCAACTAACCCCATAAATAAGGCGACAGATTGCGTTCGCCGCATTTAAGGAGTTTGAAGCACATCGGCAGCCCCCACAAAGTAATTGTGGGGGCTACCGATGCTTGTCGTGGCAATCGGAGGCCAGACAATGACCTCCGGGTTGCCATGTACGGAAGCCTCGGAGGAGCAGCCTCCAGCCGGTTCTCCGAGGCTTCCTGTCAGTGGGACTGTCACGTCACAATGACCGTTAGAACACATTACACTACGTAGGTAGTATAATGTACTCTAGCAGCGATCAAAGCTGCAAGTCTAAATTTCCCCTAGTGGGACAAGTAAGAAAAAGGTTTTTTAAAAAAAAGTGTAAAAATAAAAGTTATAAGTTATATAAACAAAAAGTGCTTATTTTCCTATAATAAGACTTTCATTATAGGAAAAAAAATGAACACATTTTGTATCGCCACGTTCGTAACTTTGCACACTATGACTTAATAGATAGTCATGGTTCGGGGGCTGATGTATGGAGCGTGCTCACGTGCTGAGCCCGCTCTATACGCTGCAGGTGTCAGCTCTGTATTACAACTGACACCCAGGACTAACGGACAGGAACAGCGATCGTGCGGTTACAGAAGCCTGTACAAATAACGATATACTGCAATACATTAGTATTGCAGTATATTGTACCAGCGATCAAATGATCGCTGGTTCAAGTCCCCTAAGGGGACTAATAAAATGTGTAGAAGAATTAAAGTTATTAGTAGTGAGAGAAAAAAGTTTAAAGTTATAAAAAAAAAAAACTTTTCCCATTTTTCTTCTAAAGTAATGTAAAAAAATTAACAACATTGGTATCGCTACGTCCGTAAAAGGACAAACTATTACAATATACCATTATTTAACTCGCACGGTGAACACCATAAAAAAACTTAAATAATTTAAACTGCCAAAATCGCTGTTTTTTTTTGTCACTTTAGCTCTCAAAAAATAATTAAATAGTACTTTTGGATCACTTGTTTTATGTACCAAAATATGGTACCAATAAAAACTACAGCTCGTCCCGCAAAAAATAAAACCTCCCACCGCTCAATCAACCGAAAAATAAAAAAGTTACAGCTCTCGGAATGTGGTGAAACAAAACAATTTTTTTATTTTAACAATTAGATTTTTCTTTGTAAAAGTAGTATATTATAAAAAAAACTATATAAATTTGGTATCGAAGTAATTGTATTGAACCCCAGAATAAAGTTACGTTTTCGTTTTTACCGCACGGCCAAAGCTGTAAAAACGAAAACCCCTAAAAGTGGAATCAGATTCTTTTCCTATATCAGCCCGCAAATAATTTTTTTGCAGTTTCCCAGTACATTTTATGGCACTTTAAATGGTGTCAATAGAAACTACAGCTCCTCCCGCAAGAAATAAGCCCTCACTCCACTCTATTGACGGAAAAATAAAAAAGTTATGGCTCTAAGAACGTGGGGAGTTAAAAACAAAATGAAGAAATCAAAAAATTAATCAGTCCTGAAAGGGTTAATTCATTTCTAATGAAAAAAAAATTATGACCCCATGTGGGGTATTTCCCATACTCTGGAGAATTTGCTTTACAAGAATTGGTTGTTTTTTTTTCTCCTTTATGCCTTGTGAAAATGAGAAAATGCAACATTTTAGTGGAAAAAAATTGTGATATTCATTTTCGCAGCCTAATACTAATAAATTCTGTCTAAATGCTCACTATACCCCTAGATAAATTCCTTGAGGGGTGTTTCCAAAATGGGGTAACTTTGGGGGTTTCCACAGTTTTGGTCCCTCCAGGGCATTGCAAACGTGACATAGCATTGAAAACCAATCCTGCAAAATCGGTGCTCCAAAATCCAAATGGCGCTCCTTCCCTTCTGAGCCCTGCTGTGGGTCCAATCAGCAGTTTATTACCACATATGGGGTATTTCCGTAATTGGGAGACATTGCTTTACAAATGTTGGGGTGCATTTTCTTCGTTATTCCTTGTAAATATTACAAATTTCTATGTTTTTTCAGAAAAACAGTAGATTTTCATTTTTACAGACTAAATCCAATATATTTAGCGAAAAACCTGTGTGGTTAAAATGCTAACTATACCCCTAGATAAATTCCTTGAGAGGTGTAGTTTCCAAAATGGGGTCACTTTTGGGGTGTTTCCACTGTTTTGACACCACAAGACCTCTTCAAACCTGACAAGGTGCCTAAAATATATACTAAAAAAAAAGGAGGCCCAAAATCCACTGGGTGCTCCTTTTGCTTCTGAGGCCTGTGTTTCAGTCCATTAGCGCACTAGGGCCACATGTGGGATATTTCTAAAAACTGCAGAATCTGGGCAATAAAATATTGAGTTGCATTTCTCGGGGTAAAACCTTCTGTGTTACAAAAAAAAAAAAATGTATTCGAAATGAATTTCGGCAAAAAAAATAAGATTTGTAAATTTCACCTCTACTTTGCTTTAATTCCTGTGAAATGCTTAACGGGTTAAAACACTTTGTGAATACTGATTCGAATACTTTGAGGGGAGCAGTTCAAAATAGGGTGACTTCTGGGGATTTTCTAATCTAATAAGGCCCTCAAAGCCACTTCAGAACTGAACTGGTCCCTGAAAAAATGGCCTTTTGAGATTTTCTTTAAAATATGAGAAATTGCTGCTAAAGTTCTAAGCTTTGTAATGTCCTAGAAAAATAAAAGAACGTTCAAAAAATGATGCAAACATAAAGTAGTCATATGGGAAACGTTAACTAGTAACTATTTTGCGTGGTATTACTATCTGTTTTACAAGCAGATACGTTTACATTTTTAGTAAAATGCTAATTTTTAAAAAAAAATTTGGGTGTTTTTCAGAAATAAATATCGAAATTATCAACCAATTTTTTTTCACTAACCTAAAGTACAACATGTCACGAGAAAACAATCTCAGAATCGCTTGGATAGGTAAAAGCATTCCGATGTTATTACCACATAAAGTAACACATGTCAGATTTGAAAAAATTGGCTGTGTCCTGAAGGCCAGAACAGGCTGGGTCCTGAAGGGGTTATTTAGAAACAAACAGTTCTTTTAACAGTTAACAATCAAATTGGATCACGGACAGGATAAGTGGCATTGAATAAAGCCGCTACTTCTCGATAGGATCTTGTTTTTTCTTCACCATACCCTCTCAACATCAATAAAGTGATCCTTTCCGTTTCGGTCAAATGCATTTTTTGATATGACAATAGAAATATACAAAAATGAAAATTACTCTCCGAATTAGCGCTCTCTGAAATTCACAAGCGACTACCGAAATGTGTATACATGAAATCATGTTATAATCGTAGACCAGGTCCATTTTGTATCGCCGAGGCCAATTGTAATAATACGTAATTTAAAGTCACCTTGATGTGACATTCCCAAGCTCACACGCACACGCGCCTACACACATTTTGGATTTTACCCGCACTGTATATTTTGGGTAATGCCAACACCGGCCGTAGCCGATAATGAAGATGATACCTTTAAAGTTAAATATCTCCGCCAAAAAAATCTGATCTAAAAATTAATTGCGCCATTGTTCTCGTTTTGAAAAGAGTTTTCAAATGAGCCCCCACTCGACCCCTCCCCGTACCATTTAAGATTTTGCTGCCCCCGATCACCCCACCAGCCACAATGTGGGTGTTTTTTTTTTTTGTCCTGCATTGGTGTCCTGTGCGGGCTGGAGGCAATCTCTTGCTCTGATGGTTGCAATTTAAAGTTTACTCCGATCGTGTCTGTTTAACCCCTTAGATGGCCACTAAATCTACGTGATTTACGGGTGTATGGGGCTCCCTCTGTCACCCATTGGTGGCACACAAATAGTTTTTGTGGGCTGCCGATAGGTTGTCATGGCAGCCAAGGCCTAAAAGGCCCCCAGGCCTGTAATGGCTATATGCCTAATAGATTGCCTGTCAGTAATGCTTTAACATAGCTTATATAATGCTTTGGTATAATTACTATCAAAGGGTCGCTTAGTGAGGTCCCCTAGTGGGACTAAAAAAAGAATTAGTGTGAAATAAAAACTGTTAAAGTTGCACAGTAAAAAAAACAAAAAAACTGCAGAATTATGTCTTCCATTACCCCCCAGAAAATAATACAAGTTAACCAAGTGCCATGTACCCCAAAATGGTGCCAATGAAAACTATTGCTATGACTTCATAGATGGAAAAAATTCAAGAGTTATGGCTCTTGGAATGCGATGATGCAAAAATAAATAATTTTAGTTCAAGTGTTTTGTTTTTACTGCGCAAAAGTAGTAAAACATAAAATACGTATACATACTTGGTATCACCATAACCGTACTGATGCAAAGAATAAAGATAACATTATATTTACGGTGAAAGGTGTAATTTAACCCCTTCCCGCTCCTGGACGTACTATTCGGTCATGGCAGCTGTATCGTTCGCGCTCCATGACCTAATAGTACGTCTCGGGAGTAACGGCCGTTTCGGCCTTCCTCCCTACACATACAGGAGCTGTGACAGCTGCTGTCTCGTACAGCAGCTGTCACAGCTCCTACAGCGGGGACCGATTCCTGTGTCCCTGCTGATTAACCCCTTAAAAGCCGCGTTCTATAGAGATCGCGGCTTTTTAGGGGTTAAGCTGCCATCACTGGCCTGCTACACGATAGCGGCCGGCGATGGTGACTATAGCAACCGGACACCAAACAATGGCGTCCGGCTATGCCATAGATGGAAGCCTAGTGGGTCCTGACAACGTCAGGACCCACTATGCTTGCTGTCAGTGAGTAGCTGACAGTTCTAATACACTGCACTACGCATGTAGTGCAGTGTATTAGAATAGCGATCAGGGCCTCCTGCCCTCAAGTCCCCTAGTGGGACAAAGTAATAAAGTAAAAAAAAAGTAAAAAAAATATGTGTAAAAATAAGAAAATAAAAGTTTTACAAGTATTAAAAGTAAAAATCCCCCTTTTTACCTTATCAGTCATTTATTATTAATAAAAATATATAAACAAACAAATAAACTATACGTAATTGGTATCGCCGCGTCCGTAACGGCCTGAACTACAAAATTATTTCGTTATTTATCCCGCACGGAGAACGCCGTAAAAGAAAATAATAATAAACCGTACCACAATCACAATTGTTTGGTCACTTCACCTCCCAAAAAATGTAATAAAAAGAGATCAAAAAGTCGCATGTACCTAAAAATGGTACTGATCGAAACTACAGTTCGTTACGCAAAAAATAAGTCCTCTCACAGCTTTATTGATGGAAAAATAAAAAAGTTCTGGCTCTTAGAATATGGTAACACAAAAAGTGAATGATTTTTTACAAAACGTATTTTATTGTGCAAACACCATAAGACATAAAAAAAATCTATAAACATCTGGTATCGCCGTAATCGTATCGCCCCGCAGAATAAAGTGAATATGTCATTTATAGCGCACGGTGAACGCTGTAAAAAAAATAGAATAAAAAAACAATAGTAGAATTGCTGTTTTTTAGTCACCACGCCACCTAAAAATAGAATAAAAACTGATCAAAAAGCCGCATGCACCCCTAGAAAACTACAATGAATTCCTCAAGGGGTCTAGTTTCCAAAATGGGGTCACTTTTGGGGGGTTTCCAATGTTTTGGCACCACAAGACCTCTTCAAACCGGACATGGTGCCTAATAAAAAAAGAGGCCTCAAAATCCACTAGGTGCTCCTTTGCGTCGGAGGCCGGTGCTTCAGTCCATTACCGCACTAGGGCCACATGGGGGTTATTTCGCAAAACTGCAGAATCTGGGCAATACGTATTAAGTTGCGTTTCTCTGATAACCATATAAAAAAAAATGGTATAAATTTTCTGACAAAAAAATAAATATAAATTTCACCTACTTTGCTCTAAATTTCTGTGAAACACCTAAAGGGTTCATAAACTTTCTAAATGCTGTTGTGAATACTTTGAGGGGTCTAGTTTCTAAAATGGGGTGTTTGATAGGGGTTTCTAATATATGGGCCCCTCAAAGCAACTTCAGAACTGAACTGTAACCTTAAAAATAAATTAGGCAATACTTCGCTTCTTACATTATACTGATAATGAGCCGTGCCCACCCCGAGATGACCCCAGTTTTGACCGTTTGTATAAACGGAGACCCCTATTAGACCGTTTCAGTGCCCGGTTTTCCCAAGCATACACCCCCGAGAAGTGTATTTCTATTGATGAGTCCCTGGTACATTTTAAAGGGAGGGTTCAATTCCGCCAGTACCTGCCGGGTAAGAGGGCAAGGTATGGCGTGAAGATGTATAAGCTGTGAGAGTGCATCAGGGTATACCTACAGATTTAGGATATATGAAGGAAAGGCCACCCCCAAACCAGACTGCATCCTGGACTACAATAGGTACATGGGAGGGATGGACTTGTCAGATCAAGTCCTGAAGCCCTACAGCACCATGCGGTGTGGTATAAGAAGCTGGCCGTGCACATCCTACAGATGGCATTGTACAATGTGTACGTGCTACATCGATGTGCAGGCCAGAGGGGAACTTTCCTGGAATTTCAAGAGGTGATTATCAAGAACCTAATCTTTAGGGACCAAGAAGGGGGGGGCACCCAGTACTTCTGGAAGCGGGGCCACACGCATCGTACCAGGGTGGCAACACTTTCCAGGAGAAGTTCCCCAAACTGGCAAGAAGGGAAAAAGTCAAGAGGTGCAAAGTCTGCTATAAGAGGGCGATAAGGGATGACACAATATATCAATGTGACATGTGTCCCGAATAACCAGAGCTCTGTATGAAAGAGTGTTTTCAAATTTATCATACATCCCTTGGTTTATAATTTACCCTGATCCACTCCGCACAGCTTATCCCCACTCGTCTTTCCCCTCTGGGCCCTGCTGTGTGCCCAGGCAGCTGATAACAGCCACATGTAGGGTATTGCCATACCCGGGAGAACCCACATTACAGTTTATGGGGTGTAGTCTCCGGTCAAAATACTCACTACACCTCTAGATGAATGCCTTAAGGGTGTAGTTTTTAAAACGCGGTCACTTCTTGCGGGTTTCAACTGTACTGGTACCTCAGGGGCTTCTGCATACATGACTTCGCACTAGAAAATCACCAGTAGGCCAAATGGTGGTCCTTTCCTTCTGAGCCCTCCCATGGGCCCAAACGGCAGTTTATCACCACAAATGGGGTATTGCGGCACTCAGAACAAATTGCGCAACAGAATGGGGTATTTTGTTTCTTGTCAAAATAAGACATTTTCAGCCAAAACTACATATTATTTGAAAAAAATAATTTTGTTTTAATTCCCAGCCCAATTCAAATAAGTTCTGTGAAAAAACTATGGGGTCAAAATGGTCACAACACCCATAAGAGAATTCCTTGAGGGGTGTAGTTTCCAAAATGTGGTCATTTGTGGTTAGTTTCTATTGCTTTGATACCTCTGGGGCTCTGCAAATGCGACATGGCATCCGAAAACCAATCCAGCAAAATCTGGACTCCAAAGAACAAATAGCGCTCCTTTCCTTCTGAGCCCTCCCATGGGCCCAATAGGCCGTTTATCACCACAAATGGGGTATTGCCGCACTCAGGACAAATTGGGCAACAAAATGGAGTATTTTATTTCTTGTGAAAATAAGAATTTTTTAGCTAAAACGACATATTATTGGAAAAAATAATTTTGTTTTAATTCCCAGCCCAATTCAAATAAGTTCTGTGAAGAAACTATGGGGTCAAAATGGTCACATTACCCATAAATGAATTCCTTGAGGGGTGTAGTTTCCAAAATGGGGTCACTTCTGGTGGGTTTCCATTGCTTTGATACCTCTGGGGCTCTGCAAATGCGACACGGCACCCGAAAACCAAACCAGCAGAATCTGCACTCCAAAGAACACACAGCGCTCCTTCCCTTCTGAGGCCTCCCATGGGCCCAAACGGCAGTTTATCGCCACAAATAGGGTATTGCTGCACTCAGGAGAAATTGGGCAACAAAATGGGGTATTTTGTTCCCTGTGAAAATAAGAAATTTTGATAAAAAATTACATCTTATTGGAAAAAATGACATTTTTTTCATTTCACAGCCCAATTCAAATAGGTGCTGTGAAAAAACTGTGCGGTCAAAATTGTAACAACAACCATATTTTATTTCCTTGAGGGGTGTAGTTTCCAAAATGGGGTCACGTTTGGGGGATTCTTACTGTTTTGGCACCTCAACACCTTTTCAAACCTGGCATGCTGCCTAAAATATATTCTAATAAAAAAGAGGCCTCAAAATGCACTAGGTGCTTCTTTGCTTCTAGAGCTTGTGTTTTGTTCCACGAGCGCAGTAGAGCCACATGTGGGACATTTCTAAAAACTGCAGAATCTGGACAATACATGTTTAGTAGTGTTTCTCTGGTTAAACCTTCTGTGTTACAGAAAAAAAATTGAATAAAATTGAAATTCAGCAAGAAAAATTAAATTTGCAAATTTCACCTCCACTTTGCTTTAATTCCTGTGAAATGCCTGAAGGGTTAAAAAACTTTCTAACTGCTGTTTTGAATACTTTGAGGGGCCTAGTTTTTAAAATGGGGTGTTTTATCAGGGTTTCTAATACATAGGCCCCTCAAAGCCACTTCAGAACTCAAGAGGTACCTTAAAAAAAAGGCTTTTGAAATTTTCTTAAAAATATGAGAAATTGCTGTTTATGTTCTAAGCCTAGTAACGTCCAAGAAAAATAAAAGAATGTTCAAAAAACGATGCCAATCTAAAGTAGACATATGGGAAATGTGAACTAGTAACTATTTTGGGTGGTATAACCGTCTTTTTTACAATCAGATGCATTTAAATTCTGAAAAATGCTATTTTTTCAAAATTTTCTCTACATTTTGCAATTTATCACCAATAAACACTGAATATATCGACCAAATTTTACCACAAACATGAAGCCCAATGTGTCACGAAAAAACAATCTCCGAATCGCTTGGATAGGTTTAAGCATTCCGACGTTATTACCACATAAAGTAAAATATGTCAGATTTGAAAAATGGGCTCTGAGCCTTAAGGCCAAAACTAGAAACTAGGCTGCGTCCTTAAGGGGTTAAAACTCATGGAACAATGGTGAAGTTGCAGTTTTTTTTCCTCCCCCCCCCCCCCCCTATAAAAAGTTAATAAAAGTTAATCAAAAAATTATATGTACCACAAAAGGTGCCATTGCAAAAAACAAGTCCTCATACATCTATGTCGATGGAAATATAAAGAAAGTTATAGCTCTCTGAATGCGATGACGGAAAAACTGAAAAAATTGCTCACTAAAATAGGCTGGTGACTGAGGGTTAATGTGTTTTTAGTTTTAATTTTGCAATATTATTGCATTGTTGATCATGTGAGAGATGTGGATCCTCTTGATTTAGGGCATATTATACCATTTTGTATTGTAATGTAGATATAATCTAATCATTTAGTAACTTTAAATACATTGCATTACTTATCTTGGACTTTTGCTGAGTAATAATGTATTCTATAGTCCAGATCTGCATTCACAATGCTGCTGGTTGCTATAGGAAACCGATAATAAGCTTGATGACAGACACCTCTTGTTACCCCTAAAAGATACCGGTCATTTTGGCCTTAAAGGGATTTTCCGATGATCAATATATATCTGATCACTGGGAGGGGGTCCGACCGCTGGGACTCCCACAGATCCAGAGAATGGGCTTACCTTGCCAACCCTTGCGCCACATAAGCGGTACTGTGCATGTTTGGCCACCACTCTATTCATTTGCTGTAGGGCTGCTGCAGACAGCGGAGCACCATCTAAGGTAGCCCCATAGACCGTGAATGGAGCAGTGGCCGAGTGTCCGCAGTACTGCTCCATTCATATGGGGGGAAAAAAAGGGACTTAACGAACAGATAAATTACAACTGGTTTTTCTAATAACCTAAATAGCTCTCCAAAATAGTCCCTCACTCCCCCTTAGGACATGCACCATTACTATGCATATTCTAGGGTGTTGCTGATCCTCGTGTACTTTATTACAAACAGACAGATGTCCTCCTACTCCTCCCCTCTACATATATCCTCCTACCTCTTGGCCACCTACTGCTGTTTCTATATAGCCATGTGAGATTACAGCTCAATCCTCTTTCTATTAACCCCTCCCGGGCCTCCCCCTCTGTCTCTCCCGTCCGTTCCACCTTTCCCATCCTCTTCCTCACTCCATTTAGTTGCTTACTGCATGATTCCGGTAAGATCAGTCCAACTTGCTCGAGTGTGGACTGCTGGTTTCCTTATAGTTTTTCAGGTTCTGTTGCTAAACCTGAGGGTAGCTGATATGCACTCAGTGCCTTTACCATGTATGCAGTATAGTGTGTCTTTTGGTCTAGGTCCTCCTGACTCTTTTTATTTTTATTTATTTTTTTCTCTTCGCAAAAAATTAAATTTCGCCTTTTGTTTTTTGTGTTTTCTCTATGTTTGAAGAACACCTTAAATTTTGTTTTAAATGTACTGCATGGGTTATAACGATTAAAGGGGTATTCCCAACTTAAACGTTTATGGCAAATCTCCATTTTAATGTCCCTGGCACCGTGATCACATATACCTCCTCTGTTCTGGGTGACCGCTCAAGCGGTTTCCTGATGGTACGCTAGAGATGCCACTCGGAGGGGAGGGGCAGACAGTGTTCAGTGCAGATAGAGTATTGAACATGATGGGGTGCCTCTGTGGCACTTGCAATAGCGGCATTGGGGACATGAAAACATTTATCGGTCATGCAACCTACATGACCAACACAACAGATATAGCTAGGCGGTCTCTCAATACCATCAGTCCTGGCAATCGCTATCAACGGGCAGAGTATCAAAAGAGCAAAGGGAGTCTCTCTCCTTTGTCATGTTGCGATCGCTATTAAATGGCCTGGGTTTGAGTCTCAATCACAGCTGCCACCCGCAGGTGATTGCAATGGCACAACTATTGTGCCCCTTCGATCACCGCACCGTACATTTACAGCACAGGACTTTAAAGGGTTATGTCTCGGCTAAGCACCTATAATGTGGGAGAGTTTTCCTACACCAGGTTCCTGTATGGAGCCTGGTGTAATCTACGCTAGGACCCAGCGCTAGGAGATTCCGGTGTTGATCACGGACCCTGGTGTGTTCTTGGGGCTCGTACTATTGTTGTGCCCAGGTTAAATGCTGATTCCGGTGAATATCGTTATAAACACTGAGATATACTTATCTAAATGATTCAGTGTTTACTGTTTAATACATTTTTAATATACACGGTGGGGCTTTTTTCACAGTGGTGTGTTACCCCTGTTTTTAGCGAGTTACTATAATAAAAGGTATATTTTACTCAAATGTCACTTCAGTGAATTTGTAATCTACGCCAGATTGCAAATCTCCAGTCAGCAATGAATGATGGGAGATTGCACATCTGAAGCCTGAAGAATTGTCAATGCAGCTCTGAACTATAATGCAAGCTGTAACTCGAATCAGTATAAGATGAGTGAAGCAAGGTATTTTTTTTTATGAAGATCAAATATAAAACTGTAGCGTAGTGTTTAAGAGGCGAACTTACATTTTAACGTCCTGTACACAATGTGGCCGAGCCATGAAAATTGCAACGCGCCCAAAATTGTGGTGCAAACGTGTCGCTTTTAATTCGAAATTTGATGTAGGATTTAATTGCAAGGGAACATATCTTTATTGTTAACATGCACTTGTTTTCTTAGCAAATTTCTCAAACTTTAAATTTCTTTTTAGCAGGTGTGATTATGTGGGCTGCATGCTGTAACTGGCTGTGTGTAGATACTGAGCCCGAAGAGATCCCTCCGAGTGCAAGAACGCATGACCGCCCCAATCAAAACATCAGAACTTCGCCTCCAGTTTCAGAAATTAGCTGCAAATCTTGTCATACCAGGCTACCAAGCACTAGTAGAAAAGTAAGTGCTGAGATTTTCTTTACTCAAAATAGGGATGGTCTCATTAAGGTAACTAATCTTCAAAAAGAAGCCGGTCCTGTTTTCTTCACCCCCGGCAATCGGGTGTCATTGCCGGGGGAAACTGCGGCCAGTCACATTTCCCCTGCAGCGGCCGCTGTAGCATTACATGTCGGCCATTAAAATGAATAATTGCAAAGATGTGCTGCTTCCGCTTAAGTGGCAGCTGCTCTTACAGAGCGGCTCCCTGTTTTTGATCATAGAGGCGGTCCCAAGCGGGGACTCCCCGCTATGATGTCCATATGCTCTATAGGGCAGACAGAGAGGGGCTGTCTTGATGGGACAACCCCTTTTTTAAAGCTCAATGTACAAACTGGGAAAAATACAGGTTTATGGGAACAGGTCACATATATATTTCTTTAAATGGTTGTCCTCTTTGAAAAATTCCTTTTTGTTAGAAGGGCCCCCTGACTATAAGCTAATCAAAGGTTGTCCTGCGGCTTGAACCCTAAGAGATGAACTTTAATGTTCAGGGAAATCCAGCTGCAAGTATTCAACTCCCAGTGCCACCACAGGAGAAATACATGGTGCCCATTAAAGTAAATGGACTCTCTGTGTAATGCATGGATGCCCTGGGTGCTCCAAAAAGACTCCTTGTAGCTGCTCTCTACTTTTGACCAATTGATGGAGTTCCTGAATAAGGGACTCCCCTCTATTTACTTAGTTTATTTAAACCAAATACGCCATTATCGCTATGTTCAAACAACCTCTGTTAAGATGTATTCTGGGGCTAAAAAAAAAGTTTAACTCTGCCGAAAATGCTAATCTAATAAACTTTACAATGCACTTATTTTAAGAATTCCCAGGGTTCTTTTGCTAATGTTGTCTGGGTCTCCACATCTGTTAACACGCCGGTGTGATGACTGTCACGTGAGTGGTTCAGCCAGTCCTGGACTGCTGCAGTGATGTGTCGACTACAGCTGGCTGTGACTGACCAGCCCGCTTGCATGACGTGTTGTCCCTGTGAGTAACCTATTATTACACAGACATGTAAAGAGCGATGTGGTAAGGGACCCAAACACAGGCAGCGAGAAAATGGTGAGGAATTCTTAGTTATTGTCAGTTTTTCATGGCCGTTTTGCATCAGTGGGTCTCTAAATTTGAATCCATTTCCAGTCCGACTGTCCGTTTTTAATGGCCATTTGCCATCCGTCTTTCATGGCCGTTAAAAAAAATAAAAAAAAATAAAATTAGGATGGATTTCATTTGTCAGTTTTTTTTTTGGTCCCAAACCCCTGAAATCACCACATTGCCCTTGTAGATAGTGCTGCAATGTCCCTTTAGACCGTGCCACCGTGGCCACTGTAGATAATGCCCACAAAGGACCACAGTGCCCACTGTAGATAGCACCACAGTGCCCACATATAAAGTGCCAGTGCCCACATAGTACCACAGTGCCCACATATAAAGTTCCAGTGTTCACATAGTACCACAGTGCCCATTGTAGATAGCGCCACAGAGCCCACATAGTGCTACGGTGACCATGTAGATAGCGCCACAGCATCCCCTGTAGATAGTGCCCCCCTTGTAGATTCCACCCCCTCCCCTGTAAATAGTGCCACCGTAGCTCGCTGTAGGAACGTAATCTGCTGTGTGCGGCGAGTCCTCGGCCAGGATCCGTTATTACCGGCCGTTACAAGGATTGTTTCCTAAAAAACTGATTCATTGACTACTATGGGAGCCGTCTGGTTGTGAAAACATGTTCACGGGCCGTTAAAAAAACAAAAAAACGGCCACGTGAATACACCCATGGAACTTCATTGTTCTGAAAACAGCCGTTTTTCACTGTCGTGTGAATGTAGCCTAAAAGTAAATATATTTGATTTTAAGATTTATTTTTTTTAATCCCCAGGGAACTATATATACACGCACAAATGAGCAGCACTCAATGTCCAAAATCCAACATGTGAGGGGGTGCAAGCGGGTAATCCTGATCCACGGATTATAAATATAAAAGAAGAAGAAATCCCACAGCACACCGGAGTAATCAAAAAGAGTGGCTTATTCTGCCAACACAACCGCAACGTTTCTGTCCTACTATGGGACCTTTTTCAAGCTTGAAAAAGGTCCCATAGTAGGACAGAAACGTTGCCTTTATCAAGCATGGTGACATACTGAGTGATAACGGTTTATAAAGAGCAAAAGAGCATTTACATAATTCATCTCATCAAAATACAAATAAAGTGCAAAGTGACAGAATTACAGAGCATTGTGTATATGAATGGTATCAAGTACAATCAAAATATTGATACAGAAAGTGCACGTGCAGATACATTTAAAATAAACAACATTATCGCATAATAAACATGCAATAATACATGATTACAACATAATCAAATATACAACAGTTGTGTCAGAACTAGTCACATTAGTTCCCCTCACCAATCAGAGCTTCAGGACCTTCATCGTCCAAATTGCGTACAGGCTATGTGTATCACAGCACTCAGTACACAAAGCATGGTATTGTGGTATTGTAAGGTATGTGGGTGTGTGTATATAAGTTGCTGACATGCGGTTAGAGGACCGGAAGTTTTTACGTCGCTATGCAACAGGATGCTTCAGGAGCGCAGTGATGACAACGCATTCACCGCCCCGAGCACTTCCCTCGCAAAGCGTTCACCGTTGTCAAGCAACCACCAATCACAAAGCACTGTGTGATTAAAGAAGTACATGTTATAACGTAGTTACCGCTGGTATCGTATATAGTCCCAATCAGGTAAAAGATCAAAACTTGATCTAAAAATAGGCTCGTGGAGACAGTCAGTATTATTATAGCGATGTTTATAACGATTCATATATGTTGGCGGATACAGAGCACCCAAAGGTCCACACGCGGGTATACTAGATCCCTGTCCACACTTCCGTGGTCAAGAGGGAACTAGTCCCCAGGAACTCTAGGATCCAACCAAACACAATGTAATGTGTATGGGGAATCCCAGCAGATCCACACACCCACATATCTTACAATACCATGCTTTGTGTACTGAGTGCTGTGATACACATAGCCTGTACGCAATTTGGATGATGAAGGTCCTGAAGCTCTGATTGGTGAGGGGAACTAATGTGACTAGTTCTGACACAACTGTTGTATATTTGATTATGTTGTAATCCTGTATTATTGCATGTTTATTATGCGATAATGTTGTTTATTTTAAATGTATCTGCACGTGCACTTTATGTATCAATATTTTGATTGTACTTGATACCATTCATATACACAATGCTCTGTAATTCTGTCACTTTGCACTTTATTTGTATTTTAATGAGATGAATTATGTAAATGTGAATAAACCACTTATTTTTCACACTTTTGGAGTGCTGCAAGATTTCTATTTTTATATACTGCCTTGTCCTTGGATCTGGACGACTTGCTTGGCACCTACACATTTGTTTCTAGTGAGTGCTGCTGCTTTCTATTGCTATATATATAATATATATATTGCACCCTTATTTACTAAATCAACCAGTTAACCAAACTCCATTGTCAATTACAATTTTACTAGCCACACCCAGGCATGATTACTGCCAGACCTGTTGAATATTTACACTATGAGGGTCAGTTCACACGTTGTGTAAATAGTGCGGATTTTCCGCAACTGAATTAATTGCGGAAAATTCACCGCAAACACAGTAGCAGGGAAGTGGATGAGGTAAAACTTACCTCATCCACACGCTGTGTAAATACTGAGCGGAAAAAATGCTCAGAAATTGACCTGCGGTGCAGAATTTTATTCCGCAGTAGGTCATTTGTATTTGGGTAAACACTACTTATTTGTTGCGGGTTTTCCCCATTGAATTCAATGGGAGGTAAAACCCACATCAAATAGCAGTTGTTGCGTTTTTTTTTGCGGCGGGTTCGCAGCGATTCCGCTGCAAAAACGCAACTCAGGAAAAAAATAATCTTCTTCTTACCCAGGAGTCTTTCTTCATCCAGGCCGGTCTCCTGGGATGACGTTTCATCCCATGTGACTGCTGCAGCCAATCACCGTCTGTAGCGGCGGTCACATGGGATGAAACATCATCCCAGGGGATCAGCCTAGAAGCAGGCTGGCTAAGTGCTGCAGTTTTCTGCGGTGGACAGAATTCCATGCGGCGCACAGGGCGGATACGCTATGTGCTTTTACACAGCGTATCCGCCCTGTGTAAACTCAGCCTAAAGGAACCTATCTGGCAATGTGAAGCAGGCTTGGATGCCTCAGAAAGCAGCACAAAATGCATATAGTTCAGGTCGTTATGGACACGGCGACACCAAGTATGTAGTTTATTGAATTTTTTTTCTAATGGTAAAGAATCTGAAAAGGGGGGGGGGGGAGAGTGTTTTTTGGATTTATTCCGTAAAATTTTATTTTTTTGTATCAAACTTTTTTTTTTGCAACGCGTTTTTTAGGCTCAATAGGAGACTTGAAGGCCTGAACCTCTGATCGCTGTTATAATACTATGTATGTACTGCAATGTGTTTGAACTGTCAGTTTTACATACTAAGGCCCCATGCACACGAACGTAAAAACGCCCGTAATTACGGCACGTTTTTTCGGGCCCATGGACTTCTATTGGCCACGGGTACCTCCCCGTATGCTTACGGGAAGGTGCCCGTGCCGTTGAAAAATATAGAACGTGTCCTATTTCAGGCCGTAATTACGGCACGGGCAGGCCCATATGGGGCTCCCGTAATTACGGGTGACTACGTGTGTGCACCCGTAATTACGGGAGTGTTGCTAGGCGGCGACAGTAAATGGTCACTGCCCAGGGTGCTGAAAGAGTTAAACGATCGGCAGTAACTCTTTCAGCACCCTGGACAGAAACTACCGATCACAATATAGATCAACTTGTAAAAAAAAAATAGAAGTTCATACTTACCCAGAACTCCCTGCTTCTTCCTCCAGTCCGGCCTCCCGGGATGACGTTTCAGCCCATGTGACCGCTGCAGCTAATCACAGGCCAATCACAGGCTGCAGAGGTCACATGGACTGCCGCATCATCCAGGGAGGTCGGACAGGATGTCAAGAGAGGGACGCGTCACCGCTACAGACGGTGATTGGCTGCAGCAGTCACATGGGATGAATAAGTATGAATTTCTTTTAATTTTTCTGCGGAAAGGGCTGTCCCTTCTCTCTATCCTGCACTGATAGAGAGAAGGGCTGCCGATTACTGCAGGGCAATTTTGCAGCGAAAACGTGCCCGTAAATACGGGTGGAATACTGGTGACACCGGACCCGTATTTAAGGGCACGGATCCGTAAATACTGGTGCAATACGGGTCGAATACGTGTGACCAAGGACCCGTATTTACGCCAGTATTTACGGGAGGACAAAAATACATTTGTGTGCATGAGGCCTAATAGGCATTCATGGCATACCTGGAGGCCATTGTTAGGCCTCCAACTGTCATGGCAACCATCGCCCCCCGATAGTATCGCAGGTGGGCCAATGGGCTACAAACCACGAAAATCCTGTGGTCGCAATAAACAGCGGCATCTAATGGGTTAATCGGCCGGGATGGGAGTTCGCTCCAATTCCAGCAGACAGTCAGCTATAATATAGAGGTGACATCCACTGCTGATGTCGTGGGCTCAGCTCCTGACTAAATTTTTGCGGAAACCCCTTGCCGACCATGACGCACAGTTACCTCAAATGTCGGCAAGTGACTAATGTGAACAGGTGTAACGATTAAACTCTTGTTAATCATACAAATTATTTTTTTTATGCAAACATTTAAATAATTGATGGTCATTCTGACATTGCGGTATGTGAACACGTATCGTTTGATTGATAGCAGATGTGACCGTTAAATATACGACCAAAGGATACATTTTTAACTATAATTGAGTTGATAATGTTGTGTGTTAAGTTTTTAAATATCGCTAATATGAATATCTGCTCATGTAAATGAACCTTAACTTCTCCCCAACAAATTGTCTTTGTGGTAGGAATCTAACTCCTTTGCATTCACTTACTGTATCTTGGCCTTGCAAATACAAACCCTTTGTCCCCTGAAAGTAAAATCCTTCTGAAAAGAATGATCTGTGCTGTATCCCAAAGTATACAGCTCTCACTACAGAAATACTTCTTTGTTTGCTTTAGGATCTGCTGACCCAAGTTGTCACGTCAACCGTGTATTGTTTAACTGTCCCGGATAAAGTGGTTTCACTTTTTAACAATCGGGTTACTGTGTGTGTATCCTCAACCTTGTTACACAGTGCGTGACTTTGACCTATAGCTTGTAATTGTGCGGAGTTTCACATGTTTTGTTGTAAACCACATCCTAGCAATGTATTTCTATACAATGAGACAAACGGATTGTACTGCTGTGCTCACATATGTCCCACAATTGTGCATATGTAGTTTTATTTTTATATGTATATGTGTGTGTATATATATATATATATATATATATATATATAATTATATTGGTTAATTATTTTACTCTAATATCTTCCTTAGAACCCCTGCATGGATTGTAGGAATAACTTCTGCGCAACATGTCTAATACAATTTAATGATGGCCTACCTCTTTGTCAACTGTGCCGAAGGATACGCTCTACTTCCTTCAACCGTGAGGAGTTACTCAAACTCAAAGTAAAAGATCTTCGGGACTATTTATCAATGAGAGATGTACCTACAGACTTGTGCCGGGAGAAAGAAGACCTGGTACAGCTCGTATTGACTCTGAGACCTGTTTCCTATTCAGATGTGACGAATGTTCCATCGTATTCATCTCATCCGAACAGTCCAATGACAGATATTGGTTCAAGTCAAATACGCACAGAACAAGACATTCCAGCAGTAAGTGATCGTCAAGTGTTTGATGTAGAACTAGTTTAAATATCTTACAGATGAATGTATAGATGTGTCCACCCTTATTTTTTTTTTTATATTGCGTTAATTTGTACTAATCGGGATACCAATTTAAAACAATCTCGCGCCATCCAGAAAAAAAATGTATGCGTTAACAGAATTTGTTCTTTTAACATGGTAGTCTATAGGTGACAGATGGCCGACGGATGGCATCCGGTACAGCTATCCAATAAAAAAATATGTAAACCTTAAAAAAACGTATACGTTTTTAACATGGGAGTCTATGAGTGACTGATTCCACTTATGGATGCCATTCATCACCCATAGACTCCTATGTTTAAAACACACAAATGGTTAACTTTTACATTTTTTTACTGGATTGCTGTTTTGTGTGCTTTTGTTTTGAACATGGGAGTTTATGGGTGACGAATGGCATCAGTCAGAGGTATATGTTTTTTTTTACGTTTGTTCAACATCTTGGGACATGTCGGCATAGAAAGAAAGTAAGGGAAGATGCATCTGTATCTTAAAATAAATAATATAGTTACATTTCTTAAGCTATGTTCGCACCTGCTTTCGGTGCTTCCATCATAAGTTCCATTGAATCTTCGCATACTTGGTGTCGTAGCATGCAACGTTATTCTTACCGTCAAAACGATGGAAACACCAACTGACATTATTTTAAGTCAATGTGGTCCGTCCGTCACAGTTCGGATCAGTCATTCGACCCCTCTAAACCACTTCCATGGCTTTCGTTATGAGTAGCCATATCACAGGTGTGGATTTAGCCGTATATGTATTGTCTAAAGGGGCTGCACATAGAGATGAGTTTGGCCTATGGAAAATTTTGCTCCTGCTTAGTTCCATTTGCGTCTGTAAACCATAGTAATTGTATAAGTAAATTCCATAGTAAAATGGTAAAGAAGTCATTAAGGGCCGGTTCACAGAGAGTTTTTGGCTCTGATTTTGACGCGGGAACCGCGTCTGAATCAGTGCCAGAAAATGTCTGCAACCACCTCCCATTGATTTAATTGGGAGACGGAGGCGTTATTTTCCGCGGTGGCTTTTAGACACTCGCAGGAAAAAAAGCGGCATGTTCTTTCTTGCCACGGTTCCACCTCTGACCTCCCATTGAAATTAATGGCCACAGGTGAAAAACTCCACGAAAACTGCAGCAAGAAAGTGCATGCCGGTGAAAGGAATTTTGAGGCAGGTTTTTTTTGCATGCAAATTTCTCAGTGTAAACAGAGCCTAAGATCTCCTTGCGGAGTTTGAAAATGCACGAATATAACAATAGAAATGTTGATTAAGTCTTGTATAATGCCACTGGAACTCAGTCTTCCTTAGTTACAGTGGTTTTAAATTCACGATTTCCATTTGTATCCAATAAAGACAATGATGGTGGAAAGAAATGGAAGCTTTCCCAATGTCCTGTATAGCGGTCCATTTTAGAATAATCGATGTGGTTTTTTTTACTCTGTGCCCACTTTCCCAGTTGAAATCAATATATGTCAGTGATCTTTGAGAGCAGCATCAGCTGGTTTTCAAAATCTATTCTGGTTAAATCAATTAGAGTTCATGTTACTATTGCTCAAGTTATCAAACTTCTCAATTTGATGTTATTAGAGGTCTTGACTGCATATAGTAAAAATATACCTTGCATATCGCTTACACTTTTAATCTACTACAAGAGTGTGTTTTTTTTGGTTTGAAACTTTCGCAGGATCATAGTTTGGCATCTATGGCAGATGCTATTATTGAATTTTATGCCTTAAAGGTGTTTTCTAGGTTGGGGGCTTTTTTTTTTTATACTTATGACCTACACAGGATAAGACAGTATATGATCGATGGGGATCTGACACCCCGACCCCGCACTTATCAGCTGTGCTACGTAGGGTCGGTGCCGGAAGCAGAAGGCTCTGTATAGCGGCCGTACTGGGTTACTGCAGTTCTGCTCCTATTCACTCAGAAAGGAGCAGAGCTGCAATACTGCAGAATTTACGCTATACAGTGGTCTGAGCCTTCTGCTTTTATACTGATCTTTCATCAATATTAAAAAAACAGCCCCCAACCTGGACAACCCCTTTAAGGAATGGATATGCTGCAACGCTTTTACCCATCAGCTATAGTATATGTATTTGGGATAAGTGTAGTACAGATCCACGTTATTGTGTTATAGGTCACAGTTTGTCATTAGAAGGTTGTATTGACTTTCGTTTCCCAAAATGAACCAATCTTTGTCATTGTGTCCGCTGTGCTAGAAATATGAATGCTGACCCCTTTTATCCAGTTTCAACTCTATTTAGCATGCTGCCATCTGGTGAAAAGATACCGGTTGGTAAATTCTAGAAAAATGTATATGCTAAGTGGTCCTGATGTGCTTTACATTGGTGTTGTGTACCCATGTAATATTGCATAGGACTCGCCCAGAATGTGTTGCTGTACTCCCTGCCTCCACTTGTCTTCCGAGTCCCCGATACTGTTTGCCTAGTTTGTGATGCAGCAAAAGTGCAGAATAAAAATAGAGAATTTGGTCCTAGGTCATGTTATCTATGTCACACATTTAGCATTGTCTATATATGGGAGAATCCGATTATTAATATTTGGTAAATGTTGTTCATTGAACCACACACTTTTGGGTAAATTCACACGTGGCTGTTTTTCTGCTGATATTTCTGCGACTTAAAAATAATCTGTTTCATTTATCTGAATGAGGTTGTTTCTGCGGCATGTGTGTGTTTTTTTTTTTTTTTTTGCAAGCCCCATTCAGATGGATTGAACAGGTGCAGAAATTTAAAAACACAAATCTGCTGCGTGTGAACATATCTCTAAAAAACAGAGGGAAACTGTCATGTAAAATTGCACTGTTTTCATATTTTTACCCACTTTAATTACAAAACCAAAATATCTTGGATCCAATTTAAGTGGGTTGCCTGCAAGAAAAAATGGTATGCTTCTTTTTGCAGAAACCGTGCCACTCTTGTCGTCTAGTATGCATTATTTGTGAAAAAAGGCTGAGCATAAAAGAAAAAGTCCATGGACGTTCATAATTTTATTACGGCCTTATCAGTCTGTATATAAGTAAAATAACTGCACATGTTGATAATGTTTTCTCCATATTTTCCTTCATGTAGCCAGCCCAAGATATATCTTCAACTCCAGAAGACAGGCCACAAGTGCTGACATATGACCAACCTGAAGATGAGGATGAGGTAGCATTCTTTAGCCTTTGAAGTTGTGATTTCTAGACACAACTGTGTTAAAGGCTATGGGCACCTTGTGAGGGCGTTTTTTTAAATAAATAGATTAGATTAGTCAGTGTGTTTAGTGTAACTTTGTAATTTGTCTTTATTAAAAAATCATTTTATTTCTGGAGATACAGCTATTCTGTATACAGAGCAGCTGTATCACTTGTTTTACACTGAATCTGTCAGTCCCGTGGACCTTTCACGCGGGATCCACCTGTAATCTGTCACATCTAAGTTATGAATTTAGAAGTGATCGGTTACAGGTGGATGCTGGACTGACTGATTCAGTGTAAAACTAAAGATACAGCTGCTCTGTATAGAGAATACAAAACAGCTGTATCTCAAAAAGTAAAACTATTTTTAATAAAGAATAATTACAAAGTTACACTAAACACACTGACTAATCTATTTATTTAAAAAAAATGCCCTCAAAGGTGCCCATAGCCTTTTAGAAAGTGCATAAAGAAAAAAGCGGTATATGACCCTGTTCACCCTGTTTTTCGTAGGCAGAATTATTATTTTTTTTTAACTGCCAGATGTTTTAACTCTTCTTTCCGTGTTTTTCGCTACATTTTGTTTTTTTGCCTGCGACCATTTAATCTAATGCAAGAAGACGGCGTGAAAAAAACTCAAACTAGCGCTGTGGGTTTCTTCCTGCCTCCCTTTCATTTCAATGCTAGGTCAGAGGTGGAAACTGCGGTGAGAAAGAACGTTCTGCTTTTTTTCCACGTTAGCGGCTATAAGCACAAAAAATCCCTCTACATCCCATTGAAATGAATGGGAGTGATTTCGGCCGCACCAAACAACGATGTGTTAACTGACCCTAGAAGTAATAAAACAAAACGTTTTTGACTTCCCTCTGTAATTTTCTCCCATCCATAGTCCACAGACTCTGAAGAGATACTTGTGCCTGGAAGGAGGGCCTCACTCTCAGACATTAGCAACTTGGATGACATTGAATCCTTGTCTGTGCGGCAGTTAAAGGAAATTTTAGCTAGAAACTTTGTGAATTACAAGGGTTGCTGTGAAAAGTGGGAACTAATGGAACGTGTAACCAGATTGTACCACAACCAGAAGGATCTTCAACAAAAAGGTACAACTAACTTTATATTTGTTTATTTATTTTGTAAAGGGTTGTATACGATTAGATTAAGGGCTCATTCAGATGAGCGTAAAACTCGTCCGTGTGCTGTGCGTTTAAATCACGCACAGGATACGGCCCCATTTGTTTCAATGGGGCCGTTCACACATGCAGCGAGAGTGCGCTGCGTGAAACTCGCTGCATGTCCTATACGTTTTCACACACCTATGCGCCCGTTGAAGTCAATCAGTGCGTGAAAACCACGGACAGCACACGGATGCACACCCGTGTGCTGTACGTGATGTGCGCATCAATTCCATAAAATAAAATGTACTTTGCGAGTGCGTGAAAAACACATGCCACTTGCAAAGCACAGATGCAATAACGTAACGCACACGGACCAGATTTGCGTGCTTATTTTACGCATGTAAATCTGTCACGCTCGTATGAATGTAGCCTAACTTGGATGCATCTCAGCCCCATTCAAATAACTGGGGCTTAGATGCAGTACCATGCACAGTCTATGAACAAGTGTGGCGCTGCTTCTGGAAGGAAACCTAATCTCATACAACCATTTTAATTAGAAGATCAGTTACAATTTGTAGTGATTTTGTATTCATATTCCGAGTGTAGCAAGAAAGTTTCCATGATTAAGTCCCTATGTAATTACCTGTGCATATAATAACTTTTTGTCTCGTTTTGACACATTATCTACATTTCCGTCATCACATTGATTGTATGACACAAACAGTCATTTTCCCATTATACAGTTCTAATCGTACCATATTACATAAAAGCATACAGTCTTAATGCAAGTTACTTCAGAACGGTATATTCTGCAGTGGTTTTTCCAAGTAGTTTTACTTTGAAGTTAGAATGCTACTATGTGTAATATTTGTTTTTGTTTTGTTTTGTTTTTTTTCTTAGCTACTATGGGAGAAGAAGACGGTAAGAAACTAGCCATACCTAATCTGCAGTGTCATTGTCACCTTTTGAACTGACTATCCCTTCGTGAGTAGGATTAGACGGGGCAATAGTGTCATGCATGGCTGTATCATGTAGCTGACACGGAGGTGCTGAGCCGTCAGGACACTGATGCAGGTCATATACCCTCCGAGGAAGATTAAAGGGACCGGAAAAGATTCACTTAAGATCACATTGAATTGTATTTGATCACGTCCATGGACATGAGAGCCATACATAAGTTGTCTACGGTTGCAACAGCTAGTGACAAACATTAGAACAAACAATGTAGAAATATTTGGCTCTGTTTTATATAAACCAGAGATCACCTTTAAATAGAAACCTGTGCCACTTTACTCTGACACTGTGGTTAAAGGTATTTTTTTTTTTTCCTGTACATCTGGATAGTTTTTGAACGACCATGAACCTTAATTTTACGACAATAAATATAAAAGAGTGTATGGGCTGATTCTGCTAGCACGTCCAAACATGGTAAATGAGGACGTAGCTAATCTGTAATAGAATAACCGGTGTTTGGATGTTACGAGTTCAGTTTATGCCTTGCAGCAGACAAATGGATTCTTAGACTAATTTCCTATTTTACTATCTATCATCCCTGGTGTTTTAGTGTGGAGCGCACCTCTAGGCAGGTGCATGTCAATGCTGTCACGTGTCTACTTTACCTGCTCCCTTCACTAAACTTTGCTCATGTCCCGGGTTAGGCACAAACCACCTATACAATTCTCTCTGACTACTACTTTCCCTGTTGCTAATGATGGTGACATCAGCCCTTAGCTACTAGCAAGATTACTGAGAGCAAAGTGAACATGCCCTGACGTTTTTCTTGAAAGTGACCCTCTGCTGGAATGTCACTTTAAAGACAATAACTAGAAATTGACTAATGACATAACATGGACACCCATTTATGATCTCCCATTCCACCTAACATTGGTCATACAGAGACGATCCTGCACGCTGGATGGTAGGCCTGCAGGCACAACCGCATGACTCCCGGAGAGTATGGTGCATGAGTACTATAAATTAGAATTGGACCCGAGCGCTATACTCCCCTTGAATGGTATGGTTGCCACAGCACCTCTACTGCCCAGCGTGCAGGAGCGTCTTTCCATGCTCAATGTGCAGAGCGGGTGAAAATCCCAAGATTCAGGCCAAGGATCTTCTTATAATAGAATAAAGGAAAGGCAGCACTCCAAATTTGTAAAAGTGAAAAAGTGGTTTGTTTAATCCATATGCAACGTTTCGGTCCTGTATAGAAAGGTTCTATACAGGACCGAAACGTCTCATATGGATTAAACAAACCACTTTTACAAATTTGGAGTGCTGCCTTTCCTTTTATTCTAAATTAGGCCTATAGGAAATTTTATTCCTCATCTATTTCCAGCACATGACCATCACTAGTTTATTATGTCTATAAGCTTCATTTACGTGTAGTCCTTTTTCAAACAACTGATTGAAATGTCAATCAGATACGATTTTTCATTCGTACAATTATAATTAAGTTTGATTTGTAGTGGTGTATGTATTGAAAATGAGGAATAAGTGATATTTTTCTATCCTTAATTTATTTTATTTTTTTATGGATTAAAACTAGGCAAATATTTTTGTGATGCTTTAGAAGCAAAGGATTCGTGACCATTATTGTTGCGTGTTAACTGGGCTATACTTCCAGACTGCCCATTTATGTTTATCAACTTTACAGTTCAGCGCCAACAGTAAGCATGTAAATCGGTCTGCGGAGAGGCTGATAGGAAGTCCCCATAATCTCTAATTCAACAGCAAATCATTTTGTAAGGTTCATATGTTAGAATCGGAGCTCCATTTGAAATCCTGTTTGTCTCGGAGTAAGGAACTCGAATGAGCATCATATGTGGAAATTCTAGCTAATGTTCTGTCTTCTTTTGTGAAGTAATGTTGGCTCAATGTTTTTGTTCTTACAGGCAAGTTGGGCCCTGCTGGTGATGAAAACCTATGCAAGGTCTGCATGGATTCCCCCATCGACTGTGTACTTTTAGAATGTGGTCATATGGTGACCTGCACAAAGTGTGGCAAGCGTATGAGTGAATGCCCAATCTGTCGACAGTACGTAGTGAGGGCTGTCCATGTCTTCCGATCCTGAGTCAGCAGCATAGTTGAGATATAATGTAGCATATATCAATCAATGCTGGATGTACCAAGAGTTAAATGAGGATTTCTCATGAGTTGGTGCTTCATTAAGAATGTTTTTTATTTTTTCCTGGATTTCAGTATCTGGCACATGTACCTCTGTCCTGCTGTGTGTGATGACCAACAATTATGGTACAAGTTATGCAACTTTTTTACATGATCAAGTAATTCGTGCCTTGACACTGTTGCCTTAGCCATTTTGTTTTTGGCTAAGCTTTCCTACAGAGACCTTTTGTAGGTTTTATTCCTAAAATGTATTTTTGATAGACCAACGTTGGATATAAACACATTTGATTGGAGCATGGCATGTTGAATTGTGACGTTATGTTTTTGGATACAAGAAGTTACCAAAGCGGAATGTTTCTTTGCAGCTGCATTACATTTCTCAGTTGGACTTTCCTTTTAATTAGGGGAGGAATTGCAGATGAGTCTTATTCTCTTTTTAATGACTCATTTTTACCTTGTATTTGCACTGCAAGATGCAATATGCCCTTAATGCTGAAGTATTTTTTTTTCTTTCGTAATTGTCAAGAAAGAGTACTTACCATTTGTGGCACTTACCTTTTTATGACATCACATTCCGGGAAGAACTGTATAAAAAACACTATTTCGCCGCAAGGCCTTCCTTACTTGTGGACTCAACGGCTGATGGATCGTTACCTTCCTCTGTCTGATGCTGCTTTATGTGTATTGTTAAAGATGTTTCCTTGCTAAGGAAAGAAGTCTATAGGAAGAAATTATTTTTTAAATGATCCAATATTTTAATGCACTTGGGTTTGCAAAAGCAGTAATGTGCCTTAATACATAGCCCAACTCTGTTAACGCGCTATATAATAATGCTCAGCCTTTAATGCTAGTCTCCATTATGACAAGGCCATAAGCAATATAGTGCTCATCCTACACAGAAACTAATATAAATGATACAGCAAGCTAATGTCTTATGTTGTGAAAACTCATATTGAGTGTAACATGCCAATAGAGATGGTTATTCAACCTTATCAGCCAGGCACAGCCCAATCTTGCCTTTCATTGCGAGCATTGATTTTCTATTTGGACCACACACATCTTCAGTCCCCGCTCAACCACATTGACATTCATGAGCTGTAGAAGATCTAGTGTTTAACTCATAAACCTGCTTAGATAATGCAGGTTGCAAACCCTGATGAGTAGCCAGTGATACTACGGTATGTATAACCAGTATTAGGGCCCTTTTATACGGGCCAATTATCGAGAAAACAATAATTTCCCTGTGTAAACAGGGCAACTATCAGCTGATGAATGAGAGAACGCTCCATCATTGGCTGATCGTTACGTCAGCCTAAAATATTATCAGTGTCGGTGTAAACAGGGAGACGTGCTGCTGACATGATAGACATGTATGTGGACGAGCGATCGTAGCAATGCGCGCTCATCCCCATACTAGCTACTTGTGAAAGGAGCAAGCAAGCTCCAATCAATGAGCTGTCTCGTTGATCGATGTTTGTGTACATGGCCAAAATGGGACCGTGTAAAGGTAGGACAATAGATCTCATATCTTAACAATTAGAAGTCAGTCTACTTGTGTGGTGGTGAACTTGTACGGTTGCATTATTCTTTAAAGAGGCTCTGTCACCAGATTTTGCAACCCCTATCTGCTATTGCAGCAGATAGGCGCTGCAATGTAGATTACAGTAACATTTTTATTTTTAAAAAACGAGCATTTTTGGCCAAGTTATGACCATTTTTGTATTTATGCAAATGAGGCTTGCTAAAGTACAACTGGGCGTGTTTACAGTAAAAGTCCAACTGGGCGTGTATTATGTGTGTTACATCTGGGCGTGTTTACTTCTTTTACTAGCTGGGCGTTATGACGAGAAGTATCATCCACTTCTCTTCAGAACGCCCAGCTTCTGGCAGTGCAGACACACAGCGTGTTCTCGAGAGATCACGCTGTGACGTCACTCACTTCCTGCCCCAGGTCCTGCATCGTGTCGGTTACATCGGCACCAGAGGCTACAGTTAATTCTGCAGCAGCATCAGCGTTTGCAGGTAAGTAGCTACATCGACTTACCTGCAAATGCCGATGCTGCTGCAGAATCAACTGTAGCCTCTGGTGCCGATGTGTCCTCGCTCGTCCGACACGATGCAGGACCTGGGGCAGGAAGTGAGTGACGTCACAGCGTGATCTCTCGAGAACACGCTGTGTGTCTGCACTGCCAGAAGCTGGGCGTTCTGTAGAGAAGTGGATGATACTTCTCGTCAGAACGCCCAGCTAGTAAAAGAAGTAAACACGCCCAGATGTAACACATATAATACACGCCCAGTTGTACTTTTACTGTAAACACGCCCAGTTGTACTTTTGCAAGCCTCATTTGCATAAATACAAAAATGGTCATAACTTGGCCAAAAATGCTCGTTTTAAAAAAATAAAAACGTTACTGTAATCTACATTGCAGCGCCTATCCGCTGCAATAGCAGATAGGGGTTGCAAAATCTGGTGACAGAGCCTCTTTAAGTACATCAGAGATGTGCCAGTGACTTTGATGTTCTCAGCTGCTACCTGTGATACTCTTTGAAAGGGCTATACCCTGAAACTGGACTAATGGGCGTTGTGGCTGCAGTAGCCCTTTGTGCCTCTCACCACTTAGCTTTATCATATTAATAGTTTGATAATCCAATTCCAGTCTGTGGGATATATTTAAGTTAGAGTTCTGCTTTCTTTTGTTTTTCAATAAAGTTATGTGATTGTCAAGAATCTGTATTCTTTGTATTTGTTTTCAACAAAGCACACGTTTTCTTATTCCTTTTTAAGTGTTAGCATATCTCACTGTATCAAGTGTACTAATCATTGGACGTATTGCATGAATGACTGCACATTGAACCCTCAAAACCAGGTTTATTTACATGCATAGGCCGAAAATGTAAGACCTGTTTATAGGTTATTTGATTACCTGAAGCTGCTCAGACATTCACTTAAAGGGAATGTGTCGCTAGAATTTAATTTAATTTTTTTCAGTTAAATAATTAGTATTTGAGTGATTACACATTGTTTTAATTTTTTCACAAGTCAGGAAATATTTTAAATCAGATTCTAACTTATAACATTTCCATGTGCTGGACACTAGAGGGAGCAGTTCCCAAAATTGCAGCATGGTCACTGTGGTAACGCAACCTCATTGATTTATGCTGCAAATTTGGGGTGGACACTCTCTTCTAGTGTCCTCACACAATCCCCCCTCCCTTCTTCTGGCTAGTGCCAGGAGAAGGAAGGGTTTGAATCTTCAAACCTCCTAGACTGTGTGCTGCCATTTTCTGAGCGACTGCACAGTGTAGGAGGATTAGATACAGGGCTCAGCAGGCGAGTATCACACGAACATAATACACACATCACACCCACACACCCACATCCACACTCATCATTCTTCATCATTCATCATTCATCCATCATCATCATAACCATCACCATCACCATCATCTCCTCCATCACCATCTCCTCCTCCATCTCCTCCTCCTCCATCTCCTCCTCTTCCATCTCCATCT